>NC_141691.1:193802659-195141826 GCF_964263255.1 Lissotriton vulgaris
AACCATGTTCTGCAGGGAACATCTCTAAATCAGATATGAAAAATATCTTTATGCTGTATAGAACCCAGAAACGCCTAGTAGTTAACTGTCGCCTTACTACAGTTTACCTTTATAACAAATACATTGAAAGTGGTGGATTCCAGTTGTACCTGAACATGGTAACTAGACCTGCCCATAGGTTTGTTTTAACCAGACTCAGACTTGGCACGGCTCACGTTTTGGTGGCTTGTCCCCATCCAAAGAAGCACCCTGTTGGGCCGTGTCCATGTAATGGGCGTTCAAAGCAATGCACTCTGCACTTTATGTTAATTTCTACTCTCTTTCTGAATGTCAGGGTTGCCTATTTGAAGCCAATCTTTGTAAAATATGGTGCCAGAAATGTGGAGGAAGCAATGAAGTTGATTTATAATGTGAATTCCCCGGACAAATGTTTTTTTACTGCAACTTTTATATGTAAATCAATCCAGCTTAGAAACAGTATGATATTTTAAATATTTATTTTTCCATTTTTAAATCGTACCTGTAATCTTATCATGCATTTTGCTTGTGTGCTTTTATGGTCATTGTCTAACATGTACCGAATAAAGCTTCATGAAATGAATGACTACTTGACCCCAAAAGCAATGTTTTGATACAAAAATGAAGTATATAGGTCTCATGGTTCCTTAATAGTACATCATCACTGTAACACATCCGTCATTTTTAGAAATGCCGTCCAGAAAAATTAGGCATGGAACAGCAATGTCTACCCAAGCTAAATTACTTATCTAATGGTGCAAAAGCACAAACCAAAAATGAAAATCTCTGGACAACAATTTTTCTATGAAGGGATATCAGTTGGCCGGGATTATGCATGACTCTGTCCCGCTGACAGAGCCATGTACAAAGCAAAAAAATATATTGACAGGTAACGATGTGACATAGGTTTCTGCCAATGCTTGATAAGGACCTGCACGTTTGGTCTTCATTAGTAAATCTGGCAGGTGGCATCTCCACCAGGATGACATAATAATTTAGTCCATCACCCTGGCAGAACAACGGGCCATCTGCCAATAAATGAGGCCCTAAGTCAGAAGGTAAACTCTTAGACCGTAATGAACCTGCGAAGTGTTCCTAGGTCCCAGTCATCTGTCAGCAGTTACTACTGGTTTTTTTTCTTGGTTCATTTTGCCTCAACTCTTTAAAAGGTCGTATTTCTGGTTCCCTTTATTGGATTTTTGTAGTTTGACATTATGTTGTTTAATAATCGTTCTCTAGATTTAGGTTATGTGAATTTTATTGAATTGTGTTTTGACTTTCCAACTGTTTTTAACTTCTAAGTACTCTAAAAATGTCTCTAAGTGAATCATGTCTGCTCTGTACCCTAGCTACCAGGGGATTGAACCCAGGTTTAAATTACTGAAACTGTGTTATTCACTGGCAGGTTTGTGTTCTAAACTTGTGGTTCATTCACATCCACCCAAATGTATAACTCCCTTTTTTACGCTGACTTTGGGAGACTATGTGGGGCAGATTTACAAGGCCCTTGCTCCACTTTTACGTCACTTTTCCCATGTTAAAAGTGACGTAAAAGTGGAGCAAGGGGCTTGTAAATCTGCCCCTGTGTTTTTTGGCGGTGGTTAGTCAATTCGTGTGTTTTTTATTTTAACTTTAAGCAAGTCTGAAATGTCACTGCGGCATTTCCCACCATATATGCTGAACTGGCGAGAATTAGTGCAAAATGTCCCAGAACTGCAGACTCGTATGGTGTACACACGGTCCCTATGTTTGAATTTACTACATTGTAGGAGGCCTCCTTGATCCTTCCTCTACATAGCCGGAACATTCCAAAACAAAAATAAGACGCACTAGGTATGATTGCTTGTTAGTCCATGGTTTATATATGGTCATAAAAAAGCTTTCCCGCTTACATTCATAGCCATATTGCAATGTGATGAACTGGAAATACTCAGCACTTCATATGCCACGCGGATTTACAGCTCATTTACTGCATGACGCTGGGAAATGGAGCAGGCCTTGCACTGAAAATGCTGTGTTTATGGGTCTCTGAAATGCTACAGAATGGATATTGGCATGGAGTGGTACTTCAGTGTATGCAAATGTTCTAGCATTTTATGCAAATTAAATAGACTATTGATTTTCTGCGTGTAGAGGTGATCATTTTTTCTTGTTCTATGTTAAAGAATGAGTAATTCACCTCAAAGTTTGATAGCTGAATTTTACAGAATGCTCGGTAAGTTGTTTCCACGTCATTTGTCCTCTTTGGCAGCTCCATGTCTGGCTGGTCTGCAAGGAACCTATGCTTTATCTCAGCAGTAAAAGCAATGACACATTAAGGAGTGGACATTTGTCGTCTATGACTGTTTTCACATTTAACAAGCAATATTCAAACAGAGCAATTCGTACAGAATAGGTTTGTGTTACTACTGTTTTCGCAGGGAAGTAGGTGCTGCATATAATTACGAAATAAAAGAACTTCATTTCACACTGTGCAAAATAATGCAGGTGTGTATGTGCATACAAATATCTTTCTTGTACCGTGGTTAACTTATTTTTCTCCGTTTCTGTGTTGCTGCCTTATTCCGAGATTTCATCGTGATTCGCATTTCATTGATTTTAGCGTATCTTTCTGACTGCATTGAGGGGCAGATTTATGTTAACTGCCGCATCCCCAGGGATGGGCCAGTTAATGTGCGCCACAGTGCGCCACAGCTACGCCACTCATGGTGCGTCGCATTTACAATGCGGCGCGCCATGGTGCAAAAACGGCACAGATGCGTGACGCATTGCTGGAGTTGCGTCGCAAGCGCGACGCAGCTCCAGCAAGGCTCTGGGGTGCCCCATCTTCACAATGCTGCATCAAGACCTACGCCTGGTTCAAGCCGGCGCAGGGTTTTGACGCAGCATTGGCCTGAAAGTGACTGAGTGAAATCTCATAGATTTCACTCAGCCACTTTCAGGAGGCGTTCCTGCGCAGGAACGCCCCCCTCCGCGCAGGAACGCCTCCTTATGGCGCAGGGCTTTACAATGTGACGCATCTCCTAGATGTGTCACGTTGTAAATAGGGCGCATTGTTTGCGCCGCCGTTGCGTCAAATAAAGTGACACAATTGCGCCGCAAAGAGGCGCAAGGGCATCATAAATCTGCCCCTAAGTATTCCTCTACAGTTCCCCTCTCTTGTCTTCTGTCAGATTAGGGTTATGCACACAGAAGTAGCATTGATATAAAAGAAGGTTGTGCTTGGAGATGTTTTTTTAATACATTTTTATTGAGATCCAAAATATAATTACAATATGTCAATTCGAACCAATGAATGAATATTGTACATGCACAAGCCATCAATTAATATGCCATACATAGACCAAGACATAATACGCATCATAAAAGAGAATAGTACCAACTGATAGGAGAGTCTGCATGAAATAAAACCATAAAATAAAAAACATTGTTCTAGTGTTCTCCTATGATTGACAAGTGTCCAAAGTGCAAAAAGAATTGAGATGTGCAAAATAGTGATATGTCAATCGAATCATCTACTCTATCCCTTATATCCTCAATTATAGCTCAAGAAACCCCTCCCACATTTTCTCAAACTTCTTGACCCCCCCCCCCATGTCATTGGATACAGCTGTTCCCTACTTCTATCGCCACCATTTCTGAAACCCCTCACTTACTGTTGGAATCTGGTGTGTTCGCCATTTTTGGAGCAGGAGGGATCTGGCCACCACCATTGCAATATGAACTGCTTTTTCCCAATTTATTACTTAGGCCAAAAGATGGGTCATATCCCAAAACCTTCCACCAAATACTCTGAACTAGTCCAACTTGCCATTCAGACTCCAGGAAAAGGAATACTTCATTCCAAAACCCCTTCACAAGAGGGCAATGACCAATTATATGAGTCCAGTTGGCTACGGGGATGGTTAGGCAGCGGAAACAGATGTTCAGCAATTTGTGGTTAACTTGTGAGAGACATTGTGGAGTTCTGTATAACAGCCATTTACTGAAAAACACCATCGGGCGCCAATTGGCCCCTCTGAACACTGAAGTTGTGTATATTAACATCATCCCACATCTTAGCTGTTAATTCCAGGCTTGGAGATGCGAAAGATTTTAACTCCATATAAGAAGAACGGGAAATGATGAGCAGCAACGGCAGCTGTTGAAGACATATTACAACATATATGCAAACATCTTGATATTTAAAGGGCATTTGGAAACGCAGTACTAACTTACAGGAGTAACAAACGCGCAACAAATGATCAAAAAAGGGTTTACATCTCAGACACTAGAATGCAAATTTCACAAATTTATACATAAACTATGCATAATGTCAGTCAATTCAAGATTTACTTGGGGTGGGGTAGTGAGTGGTCAGGGAAATCTAAAATAAATGTGGTGACCACGCACTTGGATTTCAGGTTTGGACGCATACCAATATTGTGAACTCGTTTCCCACACTAACCTGCACACTTAAGTTTCAGACGGAAGGTCCAGGCTTAACTGCTGTGGAAAGTGTGGAAAAAGGACAGTTTTCTCCATATTTGACAGGCAGGTGTGGGGGGGGGGGGAATACTTACGCCTCTTTGAGAATGCTAATGACACATAATTTGAACCCAGAAGTGTACTAACTTGTACATTATTTTCATGAAATGTGTTTTCCTCCTCAGGACTGTCATGCAAGACATGGTAGACCCGAGCAGGAAATATGAACACTGCCCCCACACTCGGGCAGAAAACATCCCACGCGTTGGTATAGTCTGCAAAAATAAACTCCCCTTTTGGGATTTCAATACCTGTAAACGTGTGTATGACACAGGCACAATCACCCTTGTTACAGCACAAACTGAGATTGAGGGGTGAGTTACGAGTCTAAGTTGTATCCTGATGATACAACTGGCCATATTGGATTTTATGAGTCCTTTGGCAACACCTCTGGTCGAGTGCGCTTCTCCAGCAGGCAACATCTGGTGGAGCCTCTGGGTAAAAGAGCATGTGCAAGATGAGAAATAAACTGGAAAATCAGCACCATAATTATGGATCCCTTCACAATTTCTCATTTATAAACATGACCCTCAAGTTCCCATGCATAATCCCTGGTAATTCTGCCCCCTCGAGAGTTAATGGTGGCACTGGTAGGGTTAACTTTGAAAGTGAAGTTGCCAGCTGGTTACTGGGGATCTCAAAATGAAGCCTTATGGTAGGAGAAATTACATAAACTCAATGTTGAACACTGCTGACATTAATAGTAGACCACAAATTGGCACATGATGCAGAATAAAAAGTGAAATTTTGAATATGTAAGTGATCAAACTTAGCAATAGTTGCTATCTTACATTGAAGGGAAATGTGTGTGTGGTTTGTCAAAGATTCTAAGCTTCATGCAGGAATGTGATGCTAGAGTTCCCGGTGTTCTATATATTGGCACTCCCCTCTGAGCACGTTCCTTGATATAGGACGTGTGCTTTCTGGGTATTGAAGTACTCTGTTCTATCACATGGTCTCACTTTGCCTCTTCAGTAAAGCCTTTCATTCAATGCCGCTTTAAAAATATCTTTAAAAAATCTCCATTTCAAAAATAAAATTATCGTATGTATGTATTCAATAAAAATATTTTCTGGGGGGCGTGACTTGGATGGCAAGGGGAATGGCCGCCTAGATCTGCTGCTTCATGAACCCGGGAGAACAAACTAAATTTCCCACAGCATTCAGCAAACGGTTCTAAGAAACAGGAACAAAAAAAGGATGGCTGAAGTGGTCGGCGTGGCAATAGGGACGAATTTGGGGAGATCCCGCCACCAGTTGTGATAACATCTGCGAGGGACCCTCATGAGGTTGGAACTGGTCGCCTGAGCCGAAAATAGTAGAACAGAGACGGAGCTCCTTATGAGGTAACCCAGGTCAACCATCACCATACATAAGGTGAGACCAATCAAAAAGCAGGGGAGACCTCGAACCGGCCCGATAATGCCCGCCCTGCAGTAGCAACAGCACTACATGCAAGCTAAGTAAATCAACAAGCAAGGAGGCGGCACAAGAGGGCTGAGCAGAGGAGAGGCGGTGGAGAAATATGGAGGAAAAAGCATGAACACCCGGAAAATTCAGTAAAAAAACCCAAAATCACGGCGAGCTCAGCGGGAAGCATATACGAAACCAGGGAGGGTCCCCGAAGAGAGCGCGCATACAGTCTACATAATTGGCGACCGGGCCCGTGAAATGCGAAACCGAAACTTGATTGGCGTTGGGAGAAAGAGAAAGAGCAAGGCAGCAGTCTTAGCGAACACACACTGAACGGAGGGAATTAGAGAGGTATGCAGAGAACAGAGAGAAAACCAAACAGCAGACCGCACCAAATCAAAAACCCAAAGGAGCGGCGCAGCCCAGCTCACTGAAGCGGATGCATACCCAGCGCTCAACTTGCCCAGGGGCTAGCGGACCCTCAGAAGTACACATCGGTCCCGGAAATACAACAATTCTGAGGAACAAGTGAGCCACTAACCTACAGCAGTGGAGGGAAAGGCCGAGAAACATCAATGGGTACTCGCGACAATAAAAAGGAGAAAAGAAGGAGCATAGTGAGCATATCGTGTTGTAACGCCCTGGACACGGGACCGCGAACAGAAGAGAGCACCTATTAACCCTGCCACACTGCCTAACCTCACGCACAACAACGAATAGAGAAATGCATTCAAGGCACAGGACATTGAGGCCCAACAAGCTAACACTCTTCTGGAACCCAAGCGATACGACACAACAAAAGGAAGGTGCGGGGGGGGAGCCCACAGCTAACCCGGTAACTGGAGGTCTCAAGTCAATGTGGTTTAGAGTCAGCTCCATAGTTAATACTGGCCAAAGATCCTATGTCCTAAGCACAATACAAAGCAGCACAAAAGCGTGCCTAACTACTCTGCCTACGATCTTGTGGAAGCGGTGTGTGGGGTCAAATACAGAAAAATACCAGTAGCCCAGCGGGGGTGGCCTCAGTTTGGCCTTGGACATAGCTGCACAAAAGAGCCGAACATTGGGGGGCAAGTGAGGACACGCAGGAGCACCTGCCAAGTAGGGCAACTAGCCCAAGGGTATAGAGGGAGGCGCAACAATAGAGGTGAAGCTCTGAAAAGGAGGAAAACAGGGCAGAAACCAGACTGGTCACGCAACGGAGGTGGCGCTCCCACAGACAGCAACACGCAGCGGGGCCAGGAGAAAGAAGACCCATACCCCACAGGCACACAGCCAACGACCATGCAAAACGTTGCCTTCACCTGTCAACAGGCCCAGCGCCCCGAGTAACCCCGACCGAACGGAACCCAAGACAGCAGCGGAGACACTTGGGGGAAACCAAAGCGCAAATGACCTCTAACAAGTGAGAGATCAGATTCGAGCTCTACCAGACAAGAAGAGGGCTAACGACAAGGGCAGGGAATGAAGGGAAAAACCAACAACAACAACAGCAAAAAAGGAACAAAGGAGACTTACTAACTAACTCTCCGATCAAACAAAAATCAGACATGAACAGCCCCCTAGAGTCGATCCTCAAAAAGCTAGCCGATGTCCACAACCTAGCAAAACGACGAAACAGACCACCGAAGCTATACAGCTTGAGCTAGCAGCGGTAAGAGCGGATATACACGTGGCAAATAACAGAATTGCGATCGTGGAACAGAGAATCAGTGACATAGAGGAAGCTGACCAACACATGAACAAAGAAATAAAGGCCATTGCTATGGCAACAACAGTCCTACAGATGCGAGCGGTGGAGCTGGAAGACCGCAACAGAAGGGGTAACATTCAAATTCTAAGAGTGCCGGAGGGAGAAGAGGACAACGCGGGCTCTTGTCTAGCCCTCATCGAATACATGATTCCAAAGATCAAGAATATCAAATTCGATCAACCCTTTGAACTGGATAAAGCCTACAGGGTTCCAGCTTTCAAAATATCCACAAAAACGGGACCCCGACCGATAATCTGCAAATCAAAACATTGCATGGAACGGACATAAAATAATTCTGACCCAAGACTACTCAAAACCAACAGTGGACATCAGAAAGGGTTTCCTAGCTCAAAGAGACAAAATGAGGAGGAGAAACATCCTATTCTCATTTGCTGGCCCAACAAGATTCAGGATAAGCAACAGGGGAAGGACGCAGACCTTCGATGACCTGAGAGCCCTGGCAAGATATCTGGACGGCCAAACACAAGTAGAAATTGAAACGTCACAAGCAACAACAAGCAAGAGAAGAGCATCACCGGAATGGGCAGGGGAATAAGCAGAGGTAGGCCGCCTGGTAGTACCAAGTCTGCACCGAACACAGAAACCAATAAGTCACTCAGGATTACACACCAATGCTACCTCAGTATGCCACACAAGCTACCTCAACCAAGCCACTATACTCAGGAAAACAGCCATGGCTATGTCTGGGATAACTTGGGACCAACCCCCGCGAGTACAGACGCAACCAACGCAGGAAGGTTCCACAAAGAAACTAAGCGTATCTACCTCAAGACTTGAAGCGAGCACAAAGTACAAAGAAGCCCCACCCATCCCAGCAGCATGGTATCGAAAAGACCGGAATCGAAATAAACATCAACAGACCACGGACTACATATCCTTTTGTACAAGAAAGGGGAGGGTGGGCACTGAGAGGGGATAGAGACTAACAAATCAAGGACTCATGCCGGGTAGGCATTAAGGGGACAACAGACAGCTAGTGGGAAAAGTAAAGATGTCATACCACAGAATATTCTCCAGGGTTCAGCGTTCCTGTTGTTGCACGTCCTACACACGAGAGTATGTACAGGTAGGGGAGGGGGGTAGGGTAAGGAGGGGGGAGAGGGGGAAATGTCTGTCTTGTTTAAATGTCCTACTTCTTTCCATTCTTTTCTATATTATCAACACCCAACTATCTATGCGCATTTGCACAGGGGTAAGCATTACAACCGGTACATGCAGAGGGGCCGTAGCCAAACACACGTGAACCGACAAAGAGGGATCAGCTCCACCAAAGTACGAGGAGGGTCCAAACAGGGAACATGCATGCTCTAGGCATAAAAGGGAGAATACAACACAAGGGAGTACAGCGAAGACACCTAACATCAATGGCACAGTCTAGTACACAAACCCTGGCAACAAGCTTAAAACTAGTCTCCCTTAATGTAAAAGGTCTTAACCACCCAGTGAAGAGGAGGAGCATTCTAGACTACCTGGCTAAGACCAAAGGGGATAATATTCTACTGCAGGAAACTAAACTATCCATAGAGGACTTGGAGAGATTGAAGGCACAGTGGATAGCCCAGGTAGCATGCTCACTAGCAGTGGGGAAGATACGCTGGGTGATCACCCTTATAACAAGGAACTCTAAACTAACTATTGTAGCACAAGCCTACGACGATGAGGGGACAACTCTGATAACCCACCTGAAAAGGGGGGAGGAAGACATACATGTGGCAAACATATATGGCCCGAATGCAGACAGTGCCACATTTAGAGAGGGGATAACACGTAAGTTGGAAAACATACCGCAGAACGATCTCATGGTGGTTGCCGGGTATTTCAACATTGCGCTTGACTACACGTTAGACAGGCAGACACAAAGCCACTCTCAACCCCCGGCTGCACAAAATACGTTAAGTAACATGTGCTCCAGCCTCAACCTCAAAGACCAGTGGAGACTCCAAAACCCGGACACTAGGGACTACACCTTTAAGTTCAACCCACACAACTCATACAGTAGGATAGATTACATAATGATTACAGGAACAAGCACACATTTAATAGAGGGTGCAACCATAGCACCACGACTAGTCTCAGACCACTCATGCATCAGCTTGAAGCTGAGTGGTTGCCACAATGAGTACAACCCCGTAGGTGGAGGTTCAACAGTGACCAAGTAAATAAAACCAGATATAGAAGCGGCAATACACGACTATCTTTTGCATAATGAAACTAAAGGACAAGCCTTTTTGCCAGGCCTAAACCTCCCTCTTTTGATACATATAAATCATGCCAAGGCCTTAAAGACTCATAGGGCAAGTTGTATAATTTTTCAAAAGTAGAATATGGGGGTCCTAATTTACATGTTTTGGCAGTGACACAAGCCTAACTCTTTTCACTGTTATAAGGTATATCTCTCCCATAGCTCTAACACTAGGTTACCTTATTTCAATTTCTAATTTCAGAATGGGAACAGATTGAGAAATATAGTTTACACTTGAATTGTAATTTAAAATCCTCTTTAATGGTAACATTGGATTTTAGATTACAATTTTGAAAATGCCCATTATTAGAAAGTTGGCATTTTCCTCCCTAAACTTTCCACTTGCTTCAGCATGTTAATGGTTTTCCATTCAGGAATGTGTATTGTGCCTAGAGAGTGAACAATAGGACCGGGGTGTAGCGACCAAAGGTATGCCTGGCAGGGTGTCTGGGGAGCAGTTGTACACTGCCCTGATTACATTTCAAAGGACATTGCCTGGAGCACAGACGAATCTGGTGCCAGGCCTAACCTTTTTATTTACTACCCTACTCAGTTTGGAGCTAGAACTGGAGGAAAAACTGACTAAATCCTGTTGTGGGCCAAGGTCAGAGAACTCCCCACAAAAGGGTTGGCACTAGGTATTAAAAAAGGATCATCAAAACACTCCTTGGACCCATGGAACATTCAGAAAAAGGACTACCCTGTTGCTGGAAGAACTGTCTAGCTGTCTGAAAAAGATTGCACCTGCTTGCCTTGATCCCATGCTACCCTGAATGACTGCAAGGGTCAGTTGAATGACCTCCTGTGTGAGCTGCAGTTACCTCCACTAATTGGAACTGCCCGGACTTGCCCAACCCTGTTGCTGACTTCTACTGGAGTGAGTCCTGATCCACAAGAGATGCTTCTTTCCATGTTCTTCGTTGCCATCAGTAAAAAGCTCCTTCACAAGACAAATGCTAAAATCCTGAAGGTTGGGTATCTTTCTGACCACAGTAAAACTAAACTATGCCATTTATGTCGAGTCGGCCTGAACCTATACTTACTTTTGATCAAGAGGTCATGCCCTCCTGGAATCTAGCCTATAGTCATCTAATTTTACAATACTATGAGATTTGAATTTTTTATTGGAGGCATGTTCTGAAAAAGATACCAAGTCCTTACTGTATACAATGTTGTGCCTTAGCCTCACACAATTAATGGAGGGTCACACTGATTCTGCAGGCTAGATGTTTGACGGTATTTTAAAGAATACTTTGCTGACTTTTGCGGATATTCTTGCGCTGCGCTGTTCGGACTATAAAGGAGCCCTATTTAACATAAAAATTACCCAAGATGGTCATCCTCCTACTCGAGCTAGTCCTCTCATACTCA
Source organism: Lissotriton vulgaris (assembly GCF_964263255.1). NCBI lineage: Eukaryota > Metazoa > Chordata > Amphibia > Caudata > Salamandridae > Lissotriton > Lissotriton vulgaris. The sequence continues at coordinate 193,814,005 of NC_141691.1, forward strand.
TCGGGCTTGTCTTAAAATTGAACCTGGCCAACTTAACCAGCACTTAACAGAATCACAGCAGGACTGACCTGGAGAATTAGTCCATCTCACTGCAATTTTTTTTTTAATTAGCTTTGTTCCACACCCGACTACCTAGCTCCTGATAAAACAAGGTATCACTTTAGAGAAAAACCCTCGGCTCCATGGCTTTTGGGTAGACTGAGAAATCAAAAAAAGGTCTGTAGGAAACAAGAAAGGGTATGGAGGAAAGGTTAGTGTGAAGCAGAAAAAGATAAATACAAGCAGTGTATCACAGTCTACAAGTTTATGCTAAGGAAAATAAAAATCCAGTTATTTAATTCAGGAAATCGAGTCAGACAAAACCTAATAACTAATGTTCCATCCAATGAAATGTTGGAAACTAGTTCTTCCTTCTGTAATTCTTTGGTGACTTTTTTTTCAAAACAAAGTTGAATACATTTTCAACAAATATTTTGCATCTTCCATGCTTTTAGTAGAGGAAAGAAGGCCAGTCCTCCATGATGCGGCAAATTCCACCCTCACAGATTTCACTTCCTTTAACAAGGGACAGGTGATGGAATTGATTAAAGTTACAAAATCTGGTTCGCCCTACGATCCTTATTCGCTGCGATCATGCAACTGGTCCCTGAGGTTTTTGCCAGTAATTTCACTGTAATGTTTAATAACATGATTCAGTCAGTCAGTCATCATCTTTATTCGGATACAATCGTAACCATAAAAGCACATGATATAGAACATTACAATGATTAAAAGGATAAAATTCCATATACATATATCCTAAATAGCTAGAAAAAAAAGTGATATTTTAAAGATAAATACCAATATACATATGTCAATAGTGGCTAGTGCATGGGCGGTCAACATAACAGTAGATACAATTAAAAAAATAGAACAGTTGTCAGATTTCATGGGGCTCAAAGACCCGACATTGACCTACGTGCCCTTATAGCAGTTTTAAAAAAAGTACTTGTGCGAAAAATCTAATTGACATTGCCTAAATCTAACATGTGGCGAAATGCTGGCTCCAGGCTAATTGGTCTTTGCCTATTAAAATAAGGATAAAGCAGCTGTTTAGAGTAAATACGGTAATATTTGCAGAAAAATATAAAATGCATGGTGGTTTGCTCACTCCTATCATCACAAGGGCACAAAGTTTGATTAACATTTTTGTTATAACCCAATGGGAAGCAGAGTGCAAATCGAATTGTGCCTGCTCTGAATCGTAACAGGATACTCCTTTCCCAGCGGCTCATACGAAGGGTCAAATAGAAGTGGAGCGGGTGACTATACTGTTCCATGGCCAGGTAGTTGTGCACAAAGGTTTTCCTGGACTCCACCACTAGCCGCTTGTTGTTATATAGTTGGTAGAGAGCGTCCCGAATTTCCTTTTTTGGGACTAGTACAACCAGAGTGGGATCCAGGAAAAGACTTTCTCTGATTATGCTGCGTAAACTAGAGTTGACACCACTTAGCCAAGGAATTTCAAGGCCTTTGTCGCACTGTAGACAGTCCTTTATAATCTGTTGTGTCAAAAGTGCTGCCTCGTTCTTCCACACTGATACCCACATAAGTGCAGGTCATGCTCGAATAAAATCAATTATAAAATTAATGTTGAGCTCCTTGTGACATATATATTGGGGAGTAGAGATAGGGGTGCACAGTAATTTCCTGTAGAACCTATTCTCTTCTAGCTGGATTGCTGAGCAATTAGCAGTTCCCCAAATCTCTGCGCCGTATGTTGCCACCGGGGCACATTGTAATTTATATATTTTCTGAACTTCTGCAAGAGCACCTGTGGTCTTGGGGCGGGGTAAACTTAAAATTGAGTTGGTGGCCTTTGAGAACTTGCTCCTGGCGTGAGCTAAATGCTCACTCTAGGAGCTGTTTGCAGCAAAGGCTAACCCTAAATAAACAAATGATTTTACTGAGGTCAATTTTTGACCATCTATTGTTATTGCTCCGATATCACGCTTCCCGGGCCCACTACTGATAAGAGTTTTTTAAATTTACCCGGAGGTCTAATTCTTTCATATAGTGGTTACAACTTTGGACAAGAAGACACAGGGAGTTAGGGGTACGACCTATCAGAACCTCATCATCCGCGTAGAGAAGTACCAGGATGGGCTCTTTGTCAACATATGGAACGTCCTTAGTAGCCATTTTCAGGGAGGAATTAAGCCCATTTATGTATATAATAAAAAGCAGGGGTGCTAACACGCACCCTTGTCTGACACCCCTGCCGATATCAATGGTCCCCGAAACCTCGCCACCCATCCCTATCCTTACTTGGGCCTGAAGGTCTCTATGCAGGTAGGCTAGGAAGTGTACCAATGTTTCATCCAGCCCACCTGCCGAGAGGATGGCCCACAGCTTTGACCTATTAACTAGGTCAAAAGCTGTGGACAAGTCCATAAAGGCCATATAGATGGGGGTCCTCCTTGCAATGATGTATTTTCCCAAAATTAAATTTAAATTGAGTCATTGTTTGACTGTTCCTACCTTATCGCTAAACCCCAGCTTGCATGGGTCCAAAATAGCATTTGCCTCTGTCCATTCCAGGATTTTGTTACATAAAACTCTGCCTAAAATTTTGAGGGTGTTATCTATGAGGGAGATCAGCCTATAGTTACATGGAAGCGATCTATCTCCCTTCTTAAAAATCAGGACTATAATGTTTCTTGCCTAAGTTGCAGGTATATTGGTCAAGGTTAAATTGTTAAAAAAGTTCAGAAGTAGAGGGGCCCAAAATTCCGGGTTCCACTTAATTAAATCAATTGGGAGCCCGTCCAGGCCCATAGCCTTATTGCCTAAGCTCTGGTTGATAGCTTCTGTTACTACTGAAATATTTATATCTATGGGGTCTGGGCGACCTGGTTTAAAAATTGCAACACATGAGGGCAGAGGGGTATAGATACCCGAAAAGGTTATGATCTCCGAAATCAGAAGGTACCACCTCATCGGCTGCCAGTTGATTTTCTATCGAAGGACATACAAAAATAAAATCTATGGTAGTGCTTCAGCCCCTTCCCCTATAGGTCGGACAGTTGTCCCTGGTTGACCCCCTAACCAGATCCATAACATTAGACAGATGATGTGATGTTAAGAGCCTGGACAATTCTCTGCATCTACATAATGATTGTCTATAATAGGTTGATTAGTTTTCAGAGAGTATGTCCGATAATTTGGCGTTAAAATCCCCCCCATTATAATTCCCAGTGAATCCCCTTTATTGGAATGGTTATCCAGTTCCGATATAAAATCAAAGAGCTTTATAAAGCTCTTATTTGGGACTGACTGAAAGTCTTTGTTATAAAAATGTATCAAATGGAACTTAATCCCTCTTTTATACAAAACTACTTTGTAATCTAAGCTGTCCGATGGGATTACCTTAACTCTACCACCGGCGGCCATGTTAATTCCCAAAATGAGACCTCCAGAGGGTCTCCCCATCCTAGGAACTTGGGATAGTTTGCTGATACAATGAAAACCCTCAATGAATAATTCTTCAGTGGCCCACGTTTCTTGGAACATTACAATGTCATAGGACCTAATCATATTTACCCAATCTACGTTGTCGAGGTTTGAGCGTAAACCTGCCACATTCCAGCTCAAGACACTCAGGCTAGTGTCTTTGGCACTTATTTGTGGGTATGGTCTCTTTTCAGTACAATTGGCTCTGATTGGGATATTTATGGGTGACCTGACATTTACATCTGCATTAGGGGCAGTGTCTGGTAGTCAATCTTGTGTGTCTAGAGTGGACAAAGCGTAATATCCATTAGAAAGGGGCATGCCTGTTTTGATGCTTCTGTTTGGAATTGAAGGCGGCTTATAAAAGTAGCCCAGAGGAAATATGCTGATATTGGTAGGGAGGTTAAATGATCCATCTTTGATGGACAGAGGGCGACGGACCATCTGAGGTCTTCTGAAATTTAAGACGATGCAGTCCCCTTCTATAGATTTGTTTGAAGGTCCAACCCAACCTACTCGCCTGGCCATAAACATTTCATCCATCCTATGCGGGTCAAACTTTTTATGTTTATGGAGCCAGTCTGCCGACTTATTTTGCAGATCGCACCAAGACTCTGTCTATCTCTCCCTAAGTGCAGGGACACCTGATAGGACGAGTACGTATGAAGCAGAGGCTGGGGGGAGGTGTAGGACATCTGGGTTAGAGTTGATGTTTGAGATGGAGTGGGAGCCAGACTTTTTAAGATCTTTGTTCCAAGCATTAATGGCATTGATTGGCCTTAGACCCTGCTGCGGCTGCCTACCCTGGGTGATAACCCCCTTTAGAGTTCCCGTCCCATCCTTTCTTAACGTTGGCCTGCTACTTCTATCTAGATGACCATCGTTTATTGCCAGGGAGGCTCCCTCTGTCCCACATCGGTGGCAAATGGTGGCTTGGGTTGGTACTATAGGGTCTGCTATACTTTGGGGATGTGAGACGCCGTTATAGGTAATTTGACCATTTAACTGATCCTCGGCCACTGGTTGAAAACAAGTTTCCCCGGCCCCACCCTTATTTATATTAGCTGTTGTGGTATGTTTCTTAGACATGGTCATCCAAAGGACATCAAGTTTCTTGTCAAAAATGTCCATCACATCGTCCAGTCTAAATTCAAAAGCTTCCATCATAGTGTTTAAAATTTCAATTCCCATGTCAGTGGTATTAGGGTTGGTAGCTCATGGATCTTCAGTCTGGGTGGGAATAGAATTACACCGCCGGGCTGCAGTTTTACCATCGCCTCCAATAATGTTGCTGTTGCACAGAGTGCCAGTGTTGGAATCTATATGCTTTTGCCTAAGCTTTAGTTGGTTTGGTTTAACTGTGTTTTTCTTTCCCCCGATGGCTGTAGCAACCAATGACTGCCCTCTGGCCATCTTACTCAGGGTCCCTCTGGTGTTATTGGCAGGTGCACTTAAATCCTGATTAGTAGGGGCAGGTGAAGAATGATTGTTTGAGACAACAATAACGGGGCTTTGAGACACAGATGAGGGTTTTGAACAACCTGTTGTAGTTAGGTCCAAACTACCCCCAGTTGACAAATGGCTTTGTAGCGGAACATGATCAAGTGACATGCGTCTCTCAGTTGCCTGAATTTCGTGTATTATCACCGATTCCGCTCTTGTAAAAAAAGTAATCTAGTGTTCCAACTACCCCCTTCCGTTTACTCATTTTAGCAGTAATGTCCATTCTTGCCTAAGGTCAGACAGTGGGGCAGTGTTCTTACAGTGATATATTCCTGGCGGAACAAATGTATTGTTATCAGGTACCTGGCTTCCTGGAGTCTAAGAGCCTTGAAGCGCAATTTAAATGAGGTTGCCCAGCTCGGCCTCCTTTTACCCCTGACGGCCACCTACGGCCCGCCCTTTGCCCAGGCTTAGCACATTGACCGCCCGCGCACGTCCCGCCTTGCTCGAGACCGGATGTGGATAAATGCTCCCTGTCGTAAAGGGGGAGGAGCTGCCGCTCCTCCACGCGGCTCCTCTGCCTCCTGGGACACGGAGTCCTGATGCCTGCTCCTGCTGATGGTGGACTGTGTTGTGTGCACCCTTGCACGAAGCGTCTCCCGCGGAGCAGGAGGCTCGAGCCACAGTTTAGGACCTGGTGGGAAGGGGGAGGGGCTGCAGCTCCTCCACGCAGCTCCTCTGCCTATTGGGACACCGAGTCCCGATGCCTGCTCCCGCGGATGGTCGACTGTGTTGCGTGCACCCTTGCACGAAGCGTCTCTGATTACTACTGGGCAGTTTCCTAAACAATGGAAAAAGGTGTCATACTTCTCTTAATAAAGAAGTTCACCTTAGACACCAGAGATCCTAACAGCTATCTCTCCATTTCCAGGATACCCTTTTCAGCAAGAAATAAAGAAAAAGCCTTGAACCAGCAACTGGCTAGTTTATTCAGAAACAGGAACTCCTGGACCATGCTCAGTTTGGTTTCCTTAGGTCACAACACTGAAACCATAATAATAATGGACGCTGAGATTAGGTGTATCCTAAACAATGGTGGGCGTGCCGCTCTTATTCTTTTAGACATATCAGCGGTGTTTGATACAGTTCACCATGGACTCCATCTGGATAGCATTGGGATCAAGGGAATGGCCCTGTCCTTCCTACGTTCCTTTCTGAGTAAGCAAGAACAGATAGTGTCCCTGAAGGAGTTTGAATCTAAACCCTTTGGGGCCTATTTATGGTCCCTTGTGTCACTTTTGGGCCGCCGGTGCATCACTTTGTGTGATGCACCAGCGGTGTAAAAATGCACCATTTTGCGGCATATTTACGATTGACACATCTAGGATGTGCACTTTGTAAACCCCTGCGCCACATTATACCTGTACCAGGTATAACGTATGCAGGGGGCGTTCTGGCGCAAGAATGAGTTGTAGAAGTGACACCGTGAAATCTATGAGATTTCACTGCCCTTCTTCTATGTCGGAAATGCATCAATATCTTACGCCTGCCATGACAGGCGTAAAACCGACACAAGCACATTTAACATGGGAGTTGCCCATGTGTAAATGACCTATTGCTGGAGTTGCATCACTTTTGTTACACACTCCAGCAATGCATCATTTTTGCTCCTACAGATACGTCAGAAATACTGACGTATCTGCAACTCCTTGGGACATGATGCATTCATACTGTAAATAAGACGCATCATTGCTATCACAAGGAGGGTGCAATGAAAAGTGACGCATCGCTGTTTTCTCACAGCGATGCATCACTTTTCCTAAATGAGGGCCTTTGTTTTGCCTTGTGGAGTCCCCCAGGGGTCTTCGATTAGCCTGAAACTTTTCAACATTTATGTTACACCCCTAGCAGTCCTTTTTAAATAATTTAGCTTTTCTTTAACATCTTATGGCAATGATACTGAAATTGAAGTTTCCTTCTCTGATTCTCCTGACAGTACCAGTCATAGGTTCCACAAATGCATTCTAGTTTAGTTACTGGATGAATGAAAACTGTCTGAAACTAAATTCCAGTAAGATGAAGGTTCTTCTCTTTGGGAAGTACACTTAGATTTGGACATCATTGTGCTGGCCACTGGAATTAAGTCCCCTACCTTTTCCAGCCAGGAAGGTAAAGAATGTAGGTGTCCTAATAGATAAAAATCTCGTTTTTGGGGATGAAGCAAATACCACAATTTCTGCCTCCTTCTACACCCTCAAGATAGTGTAGCTTCTTCCTTTTATTCCCCCAACCCTACAAAAAACAGCATGCTAAAACTAGACTACTGCAATGTTCTTTATCTCAACATGAAATGCAGTATGTGAACAAGATACAGTCCTTCCAAAATGCGGCTCCAAGGCTATTTTCAGGAGTTCCCACGTTTCAGTCAGCTAAACCTGTCTTAAGGAAGCTAAATTGCCTTCCAGATAAACAAAAGAGTTCGTTTCAAAGTCCTATGCATTACTTATACGGCTTTGCATGATTCTGGCTAGTAATTCTTCGAAAAGAGGTTTAAATGGTTTGATCCAAAGAGGCTTCTCTGCTGAAGTGCTGGCAAGTACATTGTTGTCCCTACATTCAAGCGATCCTACTGGGGCGCAAGGTGTTTTGTGGTATGGGCCTCACGATTGTGGAACACCCTTCAGCTGCACATTAAGTTAATGCCTGATCTTCTATCTTTTAGAAAGGCTCTGTAAATTTGACTTTTTAATTATCCACTGGGCTAGAACTCCGCTTATCACAGCAGCACCTAAATGCCTCTGGGTAATTAATTGTGCTTTGTAAGAGTATTTAACATAACATAACGAATGCCAATGTGAAGCTCCAGTAAGACCTGCTCTTTGTGCTGAAAGTGGCCATCCACGACAACTAACAATGCATGACCTGCACTTCACACTGCCAGAGACCATCCACGCTTAACAACCAATGCAAGCACCTGCGACAACTGGCTCTTCGTTCGACAGTAATGACCGTCTGTGACACCTATCCTGCTCTTCACGGGGTTGCCTCCTCTTTGCAGGCTCTTCTAATGTGAAGGGAACTCTTCATGCCAGTGACCCTTCGGCAGGACTATCCTTGTGCATGTGTCCGACCTGCGCCTCATCCTTGTCAACCTGAGCTTGTAGCTTTGCCCTGGTCTAGCGCAATCAGATAAATGTTGGCCTGTTCAGGTATCAATTTAGGTGAAAGAAATGCTCTATTTTTAATTGGTTTGGTTTTTCTTCCGTTGTATTATCACTTTATTAGTGTTTGTGTGCTGCATAAATACTTTGCACATTGCCTCTAATTTAGGCCTGACTGTTTTGTGCCAAGTTATCAGTGGGTTAAGCACAGATTCATTTAGTCACTTTTGTTGTTCACCCTGACAAGGATGGACGTTCTTGCGTGAGTGCGTAGTCCACCGCCCTGAACCAACAACTTCATTTCTCAGATATCAAGGAAACCTATGCATTTGTTTTATGTGCAAGGAATGCAGAATTTAGGTGTAGTGGGTATTTGTTCACCTCTGTGATTACTCACATGATTGAGAGAGCAATCAAAATGTAATCTGTCTCGCACACTGGCTTCCATTTGGATTATGATTTACTGTTTGATTGATGCGTCACTCTGTGACAAAAGAGGATTATATTCAATGGCACTTGTTATATAAAGGACATTATGGGAAGATTTGCAAGCCCCTTGTGTCACTTTTGCCCTGCCGTTGCTTCACTTTTGTGACGCAGCGTCGGCGTAAAATTTGCAGCCCATCTACAATGTGACACAGTTAGGGAGCTGCATCACGTTGTGAAGCACTGCATCACATTAAACCTGCGCCAGGTATAATGTATGCAGGGTGGGTGTTCCCAGGCAAAAAGCCAGGTAGAACTGGAGCAGTGAAATTTACATGAGTTCACTGCGTCACTCTACGCCTTCACTGCATCAAAATCCCTACGCATGCTCAGATCAGGCGTAAGGATTGATACAGGGCATTTTACATGGGACCTACCTATGTTTTCTGGCGCATTGCTGGACTTTTGTGACAAACTCCAACAATGTGTCACTTTTTCTCCAACAGATGGGTCAGAATTTCTGACGCATCTGTAATTTATTGCGCCATGGTGCACTGTATTGTAAATATACAATACAGCAAGGACATTTGGAGGTGACGCAAGGAAACTGACACATCTATGCAGTTGCGTCAGTTCCTTGTAAATCTGTCCCTATATCTGTTTCATTTGTGACACAGTAATCTATCCATCAAACTGTAAAGAAGGTTCATAAGAAACAGCACTGTTTTCTAGGGTCATGAAACTTACACGCTTGCCGCTTCTCCAAGGCCCTGAGCCTCCCACCCACGAGGAAGTAGGCCACTGCAAGATTGGGCTGCATCATAGACGTCAGCAATCGCCATTCCAACGTTTTCTGCTGGTCGGAACTTCCCAACTGCTTTAGGGCAATGATGCGTGTCCAATGCCAAAGGTCCTGCCACCATGTTGTTCAAAATATACTGTGACACCTGTTGCCGTTGATCGTGCATACTCCTTCCAATATTCCTCCAGTACTTCTCCTTGTTATGGGTGTTGGCCTACAATAATGGAGATTAGTTGCTTTTAACAAACAAGTAATGGCAACCATCACACCTTTTAAAAATATATTATGTAGATAGGTAAATATTAATTAACATACATTGTTCTGATTTCAGATTATTGCCCAGTGATTTTACTTTTTTTACTAAGGATATCACTTCATGTTGTGTAATTGCATTATTTACATAGTCTCTCATTTGTCTGCATGTAAACAATAGTAAGATTTCTCTGTGAATATATATTTGAGTCTGGAACTTCTTTATATTTTTTTCAATGTGATACTCCATCACAAATGTGACTGATATTCTGGCTGAAATACCACAAGTACCGTAGCATATATTGGTCTTATAGAATAGAGTCACCATTTGTGATGGAATATCTCATTCCCCAAAACTCCAAATAAGGCAATATGGGCCTGAGTTACAGTTTTATGGATGGGATATTCCATGACAATGTGAACGATTTATTGTTTGACATATTAAATGTGCTTTATAGTCTGTGGCACTTGTTATGAAGGCGTATGGATATATGGCACTTTTTGACAGAGTACCCCGGTCACAAACCTCTAAGTAAGGCCCTTTGTTATTTATGGACACAGTACTCCATGACAAACAAGATAGATAAACTTGTCTACGAAATCGTTGTATGCATTCTCTCTTTAAAGTTTGTAAACTGGAATATTTCCAATGAAAGCATCACTGCTGGCTTAGCTGTCATAAAGCATACTCCTATGGCCAAGGTCGGCCTTGGCTCAAATAGTCCTAAATCAATGAATGTCACCCCTACCTTATTCCATCAAAAGACATTACATGCTTTTCAACACCATGTATGTACCACAATGTGTCGCCTGAATGTTGGTGACGTGGGCGACCATCCAGCCTACCCATGCCAAAAGCAAGCCCTGAAGGTCCTGCAGGCCCTGGCTACAGATTAAAAATGTGTAATTTGTATTATTCATCTCAGCCAAAACCACTAGTCTGTCGGGTAATGGTAAGGGCCTGTCTTTGCCCAGGGCACTGCCATTGGAAAGGTTACAGTTCATGGACGTAACATGAAAGAAAGTGTCAGAACAATTTGTTTGCATACAGGGTACTGTAACACATTTGTGATAAAGTATTCAGTGAGAAAAACCAGAATAAGAGGGTAAATGGCTGGACCTGTACAACAGCGGACATGGCATCCACCAAATTAGAGTTGTTGTCATGTCCACAAAATATAAATTAAAGTAATGAAATATTAAAAGTTAAAACATCTAATTTATCTAGCCAATTTGACTCTCTGCTGGGCCATGAAGTTGGCTGCAGATGGTCAGAACCTTCTCCACCAGGATGTGCAACTCATCTGGAGTGAAATTTGGAGGCCTGTCACCCTCACCTTTAGACATGGTGCATCCCAGCAGAAGATACTGAACAGCAACAATAGTTAGGTCTTCAACTCGCAGTGGTTAGAAGGCAAATATACTTCAAGATTAGAAAAGTCGGTACGTATAAAAATCCTGTCTCCTTCCTATGGTTGAAGATTTGCAAGAGGGCTTCTCACTCCATCGTGCTCATCTGATTTCAAGACAGAGTACGAGCCCTGAAGAGAATCCCGGAACCACATGGGATTCGAAACACGTTGGCTTTCCTTATAAAAATACATGTTTAATTGACTTTTGAATATCTTTTTGAATACATCAAAACTAAGCTGAATAAAGCTTGTAAACTTTAGAATAAATGGTCTAAGGTTCATTGCGTTTCCAATTGAAAAACCTCCCTGGACATCTTTTTTGCTGTTCCACTATTGTGCCGGCAGCACTTTTTGGGCCACCCACTTAGGTAGGCCCTTAAAACATGCCCCAGGCCAGCCATTGCAGCCTAAATCCAGTTATAATCTGCCAAATCGGCTTGTCAACATAACCCCCTTGTCCAGCCTTAATCTTCCCTTTTATTGCATATAAGTCACCCCTCAAGTAGGCCCTAGTTAGCCCATAGGGCAGGGCAGGGCGCATTGTAATTAAATGTGCTTTTACTTTTAGGTTTTGCATGTCGTGGTAGTGAACACATTCTAAATTTACTTTTCACTACTGTGAATCCTCTCCCATGGGATTACGATGGGATGCTTTATACATATGAAAAGTGCTAACTTTAGATGTTAAGTTACAATTCTGAAAATGCCACGTTTAGAAGGTTGGCATTTTCCTGCCCTATTTATTGAATATATGATGTTACAATGCATGCAATTTAAATGCATGCTTTTACAACGCAGTCTTTACATCACAAGTACCATCACATCGCATGTTTTACAATACATGCCATTGCAACACATTTTTTAAAATTACCATTACAACGCATTTCATTACAACGCATACCATTACAATACATAATACTTTTAGGGCAACAGTAGGGCAAGTGTTGGATAGTGTAGGGGTCAAAATTACTATTCACACTCCACTGAGTGCAACAGTAGGGTAAGTGTTGGATAGTATAGGGGTAAAAATTACTATTCCCAGTCCAGTGAGTGCAACAGTAGGGAAAGTGTTGGATAGTGTAGGGGTAAACATTTGTATTCCTATGTACCCCAAAACCCATACCCACTCTAATACTAAACAAATCTCCATTACTTAACTTATAATGCATTGTAATGGCATGCGTTGTAATGGTTTTCGTTGTAATGGCATGCCTTGTAGTGACATGCATTATAATGGCGTGCATTATAATGACATGCGATGTAAGGTTAGTTGTGTTGTAACAGTTGCGTTGTAAAGGCAGGTCGTTGTAATGACTGTGTAATGACTGTGTTGTAATGGATGTTTCCCCTATCTATTTGGTTCATGCAACCTGCACCTGGGTTCCATGACTGAGTGTAGTTGACAATTGGATTTTGTCAGTTCCTCTCAGACAGCCACACAATAGAGTGATTAGGTATGCAGTGATAGACCATATACAGGCAGGATGGGGCGGAGCTGGGCACAGCCACACTTGCAATTAAACAGGCTGAGCCCTGCCTTCTCACAAAGGGCTTGTAACTGCTGCATTGTTCAAACAGCCAACTTGGAGCCAGAACAGGGGAAGCAGGAAACTTCAATCACTTAAAAAAAATCTCTCCAAACTACTTCTACCTCAAAGGAGTCACCAGGTACAAAAATAAGTCCCTTAGAATCACTCTTCAGTTTCCTTTCTGACCTGCTCCTGTGGCCTGCTAAAGACTGCTTTGCTTAATTTGGAAAGACTGCTCTGTGGCCTGAAGCTAGCTTTGAACATCAGAGGTCTGTTCTGCTGCTTCAGCCCTGTCCCATACTTCAACACAGGACTATCAGAGTATCAGTAACGACGCCAAAACCTCCTGTGATTCTGGGCAAATCAGTTATCTCCGCGCCTAAAATTAATGTGTCCTCATGTAACGTAACTGGTGCTATGTAAAGCGCTCTGATACCCCATTCGGTTCGGGTCTAGTTCGCGCTATCTAAAACTCTGCAAAAAAAAAAAAACACGAAGGTCTAGTTGGCTGGCCTCCTGATCAGACCCTTAGGGACAGAAGGGGATCCTACCATCTTGAACCCATACTTAGCCTGAATGAGTGCTAACCCCACCTGTGGTGCCCCTGCAGGTCTGCACCCTTGGTGGTTGTGCTAAAGGTGACCAGACAGCTAAAATCTAAATCTTGGGACTTGAATTTTTTTTTTTGCTAAAACTGCTCTGAGAACCAATTGGAGACCAGGTCGGACCTGCTTGTCTATATTCCAAGGTGCATCCCTAGTCAGCCTCACTTGGCAGCTCATCCTGCTGGATATTTTCTAAAAAAAGACACTATGTTCAAACGTAGAAATCTTCATCGCAACTTCATCCAGTGGTTCCCCAATGGCGTCTTCACCTCAGACACCTCCTGCAGCCCTGCCCTTCCGAACTTTACCTTTCTCAGAACACTTTTGATGACATTGTTTTTAAGCCTGAAGATAAGCGTTGACTTGGCCCAATACTCTCTTTATATCCAGCCTGTGCTACATCATGGTTGGCCATATTTTTTTACTTTGACCCAGTCTCGAGCAACTAGATGTCAGCGGTTGACACTTTGATCTTCTATGCATGCACCAGTTTTTACCTTGAAATTTAAAAATTCATAACTCTGGTAATATTGGTTGGATTTTTCTCATTTTGGTTTCATATAATTTAGTAAAAAAAATTCTAATTGTCTAGATTACTGTGGGGTTTGTCTATGTTTGTGTTTTCATTTTATTGCAGTTTGTGTGCTGCATAAACACTTTACACATTGCCTCTAAGTTACGCATAAGTGTTTTTGTGCCAAACTACAAGTGGGATAAGCACAAGTTAATTTATTGCCTTTTGGGGTTCACTCTGATAGGGATGCTGGCTGTTGCATGAGCAGGATTAACACCCCTCTGAACCAACAACCAATTTTTTCACATTGTTCAGGGGTGAGGTCCAGTACTTGTGTTTGTGCTGTGGCACACAGTGATTTGTGGAACACAAAATTAAGATTTAAATAATTTGGCACCAGATATGATCTCTTTCAATTTTTCTTCTTAGTTTTCGATTGGATTGGATTTTTTCTCCTTTTTCTAAGTGTAAGTACCCTACCTCCCTGTGTTGTACCATGAAGATGGAACTGCTCAACTTCAACATCATCACCAGGGCTGAGCTGCAGAGACTCAGCAAAGGCAAGGGTATGAAGCCAAGCAAGAAGACCACAAAGTTGGACCTCCAGGTAGCCCTCAGAGCCTATGAGGGAGTACAGAGGGGGCAGTCCACCCCACAGGAGGATGACCCTTCTCAGCAGGCCCTGTGGAGACAGCAAGTGCTGCAGAGGGTGAGCTGCAGAAAATGCACTGCCTCACTGGTCTAAGAGCTGCAGGAGCTTTCCCAGCATATCCAGAGCTTTGCCAAAAGGAACAGAGGTAGTTGCAGCAGGAACAGAATCCTTCCCAGCAGGAACAGCAGCCTTCCCAGCAGGGCCTGCAGAGACACCCGGGGACCGCAGGGCAAAGTGCAGGATGCACAGCACCTGGTGGAGGAGCTGAACCCAGAATCTGCAGGAGCTGCTGGGGGTTGCGGGACGTGCTCGGCCATGAGTTAGACCCTCAGCTCAGGAGCTGCTGGACAGCAGGTGGACTGGACCTTGAGAAGCAGGACGTGGTCACAAACAAGGAGCATTAGAAGCAGGTACAACAGTGGTAGGGGCCGGTCCTGCAGCAGCTGGAGGAGCAGAAACATCTGGAGCCACATGGACAGCAGAACCTGCAGAATGGCACTCATCACAATGCATGCATTTACAACGCATGACATTACAACACAAGTTGATACAACAACGCGTTGTAACATCACATGCCATTACAATGCAAGTTGTTACAAGGACTTGCTGTAGGGGGGCGCTGGAGTTTGGAGTAGTATAATTTACTATTCCAACTCGACTGTGTGCAACAGTAGGGAACGTGTTGGATTGAAAATCCAACAAATCTAACACCTTCTGCCCCCTACAGCAAGTCATTGTAATGGCATGCGATGCAACAACACATCATTGTAACTACTTGCATTGTAATGGCATCTGTTGTAAACGATGGATTATAAACGTTGTTTACCAGACCTGCAGCTTCATGTGGGGAGGATGCCTTCTGCCACCCTCCAGTGATCCTATCACCAGTGTGTGCACCATAGGGATGGCCCCTCCATACAGGGGAAGGAACTGCCTTCAGTTTACTGTCCTAGGACTTACTGCCATTTACTGCACTGAATGTTGGTCCTTGGGTGGTGCCTTACTTGGTCCTAGTGCATCCTCCTGCTTTTCACCACTACATCGCCACAGAGGATTAGGCCGCTTCAAGATACAACTGCCAGGGACTACGAGTCCCAAAATCCTCTGCTCTTCTTCAGCGGTGCTATCTATGCGTGTGGGTGCCCCGTTGTTTTGAGACACTTGTGGGATGCAACAGGGAAAAGCACGGGCCAGGGGTGGGCTCATTCTTGCATGTCTTTGCCAGGAAGCGGTACGGCAGGGCCACTCCCTTGAGTGATGGTTGGGTCCATGCATTGTGCTGGTAAGGCATTAAATGGCTTAGTACTTAAGTGATGATCTGATTGTTTTTAGCTCCTGTGAAATTTCATCTTGGCAACTGTTGGTGTTAAGCAGTGCGCTATCCACTGTAGTGTCGACTAACCGGAAGAAAAGATTAAGGGACCTTAGTTGGAAAACTCACGGTGTGAGCGTACCTATTATACATCTGGGTACTCCTTGCTTCTCGTCTTGTTCCACCTTTGCTGTTCACCGTAAAAGGGGAAAACTGGTCGGTGAAGTAAAATGCAAACTGACGAATGGGGTGTGAATCTCACACATTCCAGCAACTGTTTTACATTGTTTCAGTACCCTTCACTGCAGGAACTCTGCTACTCATAGATTGTAAAAGGGACCGCCACCATCCCATCTTCCTATATATTTTAGATCTAAATCAGAACAATAGCAATAGGTAATGGTACCCAGTGTAATTAGCCAAAGACACACTATCAGGAAGAGTTAGATCATCTTAAAAGGAGATAACAAGGGATAACACAAGGGACTTTGGGTTAATCATGTTGAAATGAAAGGCAAAGAGGGAAGTCCCCAGAAGCTGGGAAAGCCCAAAAACAACCCAGACATGCAGGAGAGAATTGCACATTAGATTAAATAGATGTCCTACTGGAGAAAGTAGAAGGGCTTCAATCAACAAATGTAACAAAGGCAACAAAGATGACCAAGGCAAAAGGTAAGCCAAAGGGGAGGGAGGACATTAAATCCTTCTTTAATATACCAGAAATCGGAACTACCCGGGCAAGTAAACTCACAGCCAGTGATACGGACAGAGGTTCTATAGACAAAGCAAAAGAGTGACAGGAAGTAACTACAGCCAGTAATCTAGCTGATCCTCCTACTGTGGCATTAGCAATAACGCTTGAATTTTGCAACTGCTTTGAACCATTAGGGACCCTGGAAGAGACACAAGCAACTAGAAGCACACCAACATTTCAGATACTAGTGCACAGTTCACAAGACTTGGAGAACGCCCCATTGAATGACCAGATATCAGTTTTCCAAGAACAGGTAGATGGATTAAAGAATTATATGAGTAACTTAACAAAGGTCATTAACAAAAAGGTTGACAAACTAACAATCATAGTATTGACCCTTACCTCTAAACTCACCCAATTAAAAGAGGTAGCCACTCTCTACTGTCCTAGTATTCAAGTGACCCGAGGGCCTACACCATACAGATATATTATTTGGCACTACGAATCAGCCTCATGCAGTATGGACAGGAGTGGGCCTTAGAACAGGTAGGGAGTTGTTAAGCCACCCTTGAAAGCCAGGTCATACAGCAAAAATCCACTGATAGCAGGGTTGACAGTGAGGGATCCAGCAATGGGCATACAACAAAATAATCCTCAGTGCATGCATCAGGTTCCAAATATAGTAAAACAAACCAAATCCCCCAATACGATCATTAGGAGGGTTAAAAAAGAAATGGGACACATACATGGTAGGTGTACCAAAACTCCCATCCATAGCCAAACCTAGGATTCACTAATTAATAGAGCCATCCACTGGCTCAGAAAAGTGAGGGGCTGCAGATCTCTCATGAGAGAAGACATAAAGGAAGCCGTTAGACTTAGTGAAGACAAGCAGTCAGCAGATCATTTAGGCCTACAGTTAGTGGAAGGTTTAAAGGGAATGGAACATAGGTACTGACCTCCTATTGAGTCAAACATAGGACCCGCCAGACAGCACACAATGCACTTGTATCATTCACAAACTAACCTCAACAGCTAGTAATTATCCCTCTATCCCTTCAGTGGAACGTGGGAAGGCCTTGCTGACCTAGATTGACAACTAGGCACCCAGACACAAGACATCAGAGGCCAACGGTAGAAAATTGGGAAGTAAAGAGTTCCTGCACCCCTTCTAAGAAGGAGGGAGGTTCTCGTGGATGATGTCTCAGGGCCCCATTTCAAACCTTGCTGCTTTGATTATTTACAGCTAGGACATAAGCAGAGAGACTTTGTCTGTTCCAAGAAACCACACACTTATGGGACATCTACAGCAGGCAATATGATCTTAGGGATCAGTAGACCCCAGTCACAACGGCAGGCCATGCCCTAATCTACATTAGTTTGGAGGTGAACCCAAAGGGTAGACTTGTGAACTCTGCAGTGGGAGTCATCATGGTCCACCAGGCCAAGGTGAATGGCTCTCTGACATTGCTCTCAGGGACACCAGGGCTAGCCAGACCATGGTAGTGGAAAGGTTGGTTTTCTCAGATCAGTATATTGATTAGGTGTGTAGGATAACTCAGGCCCCAAGTCAGGACATTTTCTACCTCATGGTTCTGGTATCCTTAAAGCACCCCCTCCCTTTTCATATTATTTAAAAAAAGAAATCTCATGACCAGAGGAATGGGGCCCCCAGGGCCCAAAAGGGTAAAGGGAAGTGGGGGGCACACAGTCCTTCCTAGAAAAAAAAGAAAAGAAACAGGCAACTTTTTGGAGGCCCTGGCCCCTACCTGCACAACTCTGCAAACGTACATTCTTATGTGCTCTGGGTTGGGGGATGAGGTCCCTCTCAATGATGAGGGTCCTCAGGGGCCAACTAGCCTACCAGGTGCCTCCAGTAAGCCCCACACAGTGGGATTACTGAGAGGTGGTCTGTGGCTACACCCCTTTTTACAACACTCTGCAAACGGTCCTCTTGGCGAACTGCTGGTGGGGTGAAGAGATCCACTTGTGTCCTGAGGACTTCAAGACTAAAATGGACTTCATCCTCCAATCAGCATTGTGCCAGAAGGCACGTTTGCAGAGTGGTATAAAAAGGGGGAATGGCCTCTGACCACCTATCAGCAATCAAGCTGTGTGGGGCTTCATGGAGGTACCAAGAGGGCAAGTTGGCCCCAGGGAACCTCAAGAGGCAAAGGGACTACTTCCCCCAACTCAGAGCGTGCCATGAGTTGCATTTCCTGAGTGGTGGAGAAAGGGGGCATGGTCTGAGACAGATCTCTGCAACCCCACTGTATGGAGATTACTGGAGGTAACAGATAGGCTAGTTGGCCCCTAAGGGTCCCCAGCAGTGAAGGGGACTTCATTTCCCAACCAAGAGCGTGCCAGGAAGCACGTTTGCAGTGTGGCGTGCAAAGGGAGAATGTCTGCTATCAGTACTTAGCAATCCTGCTGTGTGAGACTTACTGGAGGTATTAGGAGGGTTAGTTGGCCGCCAAGGATTTCCTTGGGGGCCACCTACCCCATCTGTTACCTCTAGTAAGTCCCACAGAGTGGGATTGCTAAGAGGTCTTCAGAGGCCATGTCCCCCTTTCTCCACCACTCTGCAAAAGCACCTCCTGGCACACTACTAGTTGGGGGATGAAGTCCACTTTACTTCTGAGGGACTTTGTGGGCCAAGAAGCCCTCCTGGTGCCTCCTGTATGCAGGTGAATTCCTGAGTGCTGGTCGGAGGCCCAGCCCCCTTTCTCAACCATTCTGCAAACACGACTACTAGTTAGAGAAGAATTTCCAATGAAATAGGTCTCACATTTGCAAAAGTTAGAGCTATTAGAGTTGTAAATAAAAATATTTATTAGTAATGTTTGTTGGAGTGGAGTGGATGTACGTTGTGTGTAGTGGAATTATGTGGTATGTTGTGCAGTGAAATTATGTGGATAGAAAGTATGTGCTATTTAGTGTGTAGGAATTATGTAGAGTGGGATTATGTGTTATGGAGAGTAATTATGTTGTATGATAGTTTGTGTTGTGGAGTGGTAACCTCAGGTTTATTCTTTTTCATTTCCATAGAAGCTAAACTATGAACTTGATGAGGCACAAAAAAACAAGGAACCACTGAGGAACACTTCTCGACCTAGTAAGAGGTATGAGGAGGGCCACTGGCATTATACAACTGGTCGGCCACACCGATTTTCGCATAATTTTACATTCCCCGCATTTGCCATATAATCCATCATCTGCCGCCTGATCTGCAGATTTGAAAAAAAGAAACCTTGTTTCTAGTCCAAATGGCTCAAATGTTACCAAAATGCAGCAAAAAGTGTTACAACGTGGTGGAAGGCCCTTTGCAAAGCTGTTATTTATTGCTAAATGTGGGTGTTAAATTGGTACTAATGGTGCGCAAACCACTCTTGGTTCTTTCTGCACCTTTCTTGCCTCTTTCTGTATTTCTCTTGCCTATTTTTGTACCTTTCTTCTACTTTCTTTATTTCTCTGGATCTTTCTTCCTCTTTTTGCGATTCTCTTGCCTCCTTCTGCACGTCTCTTCTGCTTTTTGTACCTCTCTTGCTTCTTTCTGCACCTCTCTTGTTTCTTTCTTCTGCACCCCTCTTCCCTCTTCCTGCACCTCCCCAGCCTCTTTCTGTACCTCTCTTGCCTCTGTCAGCACTTCTATAGCCTCTTTCTGCAATTCTGTTGCTTCTTTCTGCACTTTTCTTGCCCCTTTCTGTACCTTTCCTGCCTCTTGCAGCACCTTTCTTCCTCTTTCTGTGCCTTTCTTCCTCTTTCCACACCTCTCTTGCCTCGTTCTGCACTTCTCTTGCCTATTTCTGCACCTCTGTTGCTTTTTTCTGTACCCCTTTTCCCTCTTTCTGCACCCCTTTTCCCTCTTCCTGCACCCCTTCTGCTTCTTTCTGGATCTCTCTAACCTCTTTTAGCACTTCTGTTGCTTCTTTTTGTACTTCTCTTGCTTCTTTCTGTACCTCTCTTGCCTCTTTCTGCATTTTTCTTGCTTCTTTCTGTGCCTGTCCTACCTATGTAGACATAGTTAGAAATTAGCATTTAAAAAACCTTAGAAATTCACTGAAAAAAACACAGGTTTCAGGTACATTATAGTCACTGTTCCCAATAACCCGCGCGCGTGAGCGCGCGCGCACAGAGGTCATCCTTAGCGCGCAGTGTGCTATATTCAGCGCGCACTCCCGAGCAGCGTGAAGAATTGCCATTTCCTATTTGCGTTAGACGACGAGTCTTGGAGTGCACGTGTTTATCACTGCGCACATCAGCAGCTGAGCGTGCGCTATTAGAAGAGTAGTGCCTAACGTTAAGTTCTATGCAAACAATAGCTGCATTTATGCCACGCTGTCCACCATCGCCACGCTCAGAAGGGAGCATGACATTTCACTGTCCTGCCTCTTCGCTCTCATTAGGGAGCACAATAACTATTCCTCGTAGTGAGCGATTAATCACTTTAGAATCTCATTCCATTAGTTCATTACTACGGAAATGATATCTGATTCCACGGTGGTTTTAGAAACGTACGCTGCAGCTCACACGGGCTGTAAAAGTAAAAACCTTTCTAACATACAGTGAGAAAAGGTTTGTCGTCATCATCAACTCCAACAAAAACATATGGCTGTATAACACCACAAAATGACAATATAAAGATGCACAGGCAGATGCATTCTTCGCAATAAAGCATTCTCAGTAGATCCTGGGTGACTCACTGCATTAAAAATCTGCATAGTCGAAACTTGCAACCAATCACATTCAGCCTGCCTTTTCCTGACACACACGGATTCCCTGCTCTCTGCTCCCGAAACATACAGAGGACTACACTGTGAAAGCTCAAGTTCAAACAGGTAAACCATGCGTAGCCATAGTTTTGTAGCCATAGTTTTGTTTCGTGCTTTGGCTCACAGCAACAAACACAATTTTACTTATTGAAAAAATAGGAAAACCAGTTGGTAAACTCACAGCAAAGACAATCTAGCGTTACTTCCACCGTTTTCTGCACTGCACTAAATGAGCACTATTACCGTTTCAAGATGGGTATACATAGTCAGACAGTATAACTGCCAAGGTTTCAGATTGCCATGTGTGACATTTTGAAAATTTCTGTGAAATTATGAATGACATTCCAATGACTAAGAGTGACACTTTCTCTCGAGCAAAAATCATGGAATGAAGATTAGGGAAACTTCTAAATATAAGAAATTACAGACATTTGAGCAAATAGAAACTTCCTCGTGCCCCTCCCCCCTCCCTATCCCCGTCTGGGCCTCAGTTCCGAGAGAGCAGCAAGAGCCAGCCTGGCTGGTAAAACAGTCACACACTGACCCGTAGTCTGGGAAGATAAACCCAGTTAGTCAGGGCGCCCATGATAAGGATTAGAAGACAGAGCAGCCCTTGGATGGGTCTGCAGATTTACTGTGATTAAATCGATCTGCAGATAAACCAGGCTCATTCAGAAGGATGATGAGACAGAACAGCCCAGCCTGCACATTTGAAACTAAATTGATTGTGTGTGACTAAATATTTTTTATCAAAAATAAGACTGTGTGAACCCCTCTGTGGCGCCGCCGACACAAGCACTAATTATTAAACTGTACGCCAAGGTTTCAGATTGCTATGTGACATTTTCATAATTTCTGTGTAATGGGCCTGTAGTGATAAATGAATAAAAAATTGCTATTGAACTAAAAATGCTTGTGACAAGTGTACTACAGCAGCAGAGATGGCCTTGCACGTGAGCGGTGATTCACACAGTAAAGCTCTCGGCTCCTCTGGCCAGCTCTGCTCCCTGAAACTGTTGCAGGGCTGCTTGATAGTGCTGGCGCTAAAGAAATAATAAATTATAAAGCAGGCATATTAATGGCTTACCAAAATGGAAAGCAGAGTTCAAACAGCTAATAACAATGTATGGGTGCTTTCGGCACTTGGTTTTGGCCAGTGTGACGTAACTGGCAGCCAACCCCTCGCTATCAATCCCACTGCCCTGTTCTCTCGGTCTCTCCTCGGGATCAGACTGTGTTAATTGGAGTGCGGCGGGCGGTGCAAATAGGAATGGAAACTTTCAGTGTTTGTTTCCGTCTTCCAGCCCTTCCTCAAATGAAGGAATGAGCATCCATTTACAGCAGTTAGCTGTTCCACAAATGCAACTCTGTCCGTTCCCTTCCTGTTCATATCAGGAATTTTCTGCAACAACTTTGTGACACCTACAAACACTATTTCCAACTTCTTCTTTCATTACATATTTTTTATAAAGCTATGCCAATCTGTCCAATGCACTGGAGAACTTCACAGTAGCATTCTTACCGCCACCTGGTTAAGCTCACAGCACATAAGATATAGTCTTTAAACCTACCGCTATGGTCTAAGCCGCTAACTAAAGCCTTGCTTTGCCATGCTAGGTTTAATTTGAAGGCAAGAGCAAAAATTAAGGAAGGGGACCAGAAACGTTCCACATGCCTCTTGCGGCAGGCTAGAAGGCTACCAGAATTTAGGGTCACTTTCTTTTGGGTTTTTTAATAATGCAATCCATGGCTGGGAAAGGCGTCAGGCTATGCCCAACCTTTACAAAGGCAAGATGTGGTGAAGATTCAAGGCACTACCCAGGCCCGCCGTCAGACCGCCAACTTCACCACTTCATGTTCTACCGCCAACCCAGCCATGCAATGGAAGAAAGTACCCTCCTCCGTTTTGGATAGTGGAAACAATCTGTCAATGAGGAAACCATCCAAATGACCTATGGGGCAATGATAGATGGTCAGATTTTTTAAGACATCGCACACCTTTCAAAGCTTGATTTGAATAGTTTGCGGCTTATTCAGACTCAGTTTCATGACATGCAAACAGACAGCGGAGTAATACAGTAAGCTAGAAAAATACGGTATACATTTATAAGAGTAAATGAGATGTCCTCACCGTGGAGACTACTTTTGAAAAAGGGTGGAGATATTCTTGTCAATTAACAAGGATGCATCACCTAAAACTTCCAGCGGTTTAAGTGTTTGAGAAGGCGGAGGTGTATCATTGAATTCAACTGGACAACATTTACACTGCTTTGCTTCATGACTGAAAATAAGGTTTAGGTCTTACTGATATTAAGACAGATGGTTCATGGTTATGCAATACCTACTTTCTGTGTATCAGGGCATTACTGCAGATGTATAAAGTTACTTGACCTATTAAAAGCTATGGACTGTGACAGGGTGCAAGAGGAACCAAATAGTAAAAAGACTTTAATCAGATGGGTAATAACTTCGGGCAGTATTCTTCTTGATCAGTTCTGCAAGGAAGACATGCACGTGAAACCTGATGGGTTCAGAATTGGTATAATATGTTCAGTATCCCTTTGTTGAGTCACACCCCCCTAGGCATTCAAAATGGCATAGCCTCATTCCATATCCATGGGTACCTTCACTCAGCAGATTTAAACAAACATAAGTATTTAAAATGCCAACCACCCACCTGTAAAGAGTATATCTATCTTAAATACTCCCCTACGTAAGCAGGCAGGATAGCTCTAATTCCAGACCTTCTAAAAGACAACTCTGGTACATCAGAGTCCACTGAACCTTTGCGGATTCCATCATTACTGCACCCTGAGGACGATTACATATTTTTCCCCGACAAAATTTCATCCAGGGCCACAGACAGAAAACAATGCACATCTTCTGAGCTATGCTTTGATCCCCGACACTTATTGTTTTACAAATTAAGCACTGTATCCCGCAGTATGTGTCAATAGTTGAAATTGCCAAATAAAGATGAACGCTTCAGGCAACAGCAAAAATATTCCATTCCACAACTTATTGTGTATATGTAATCTTGTGTAGGCTCTCAACATTTACCCACCCAATGAATAGTGCTCCAGTTAAGAATCGTTAGTAAAATCTTATGATGACACCACCGTTGGAATCTTGTGCTTTTGTAAACCTGAAGTGTACTTGCCTGTGTAACCAATTCATGTCATGGCAGGTATATCCAAATTGCAAATCTGCCTTAAGACCCTTAACGTGGCACTGTATGTGTGGAAATGCACCACCTTTTAAGATTTTTAGGCAAAAGTTTGGAGGGAGATTTGGCGGTGCACACACGCCTGGTCTGGCTCCTAGCGCACATAGCCATGGCTGCAGCGCACAGAGACCCTACACTGCCGCACACAGAGGAAAAAAATTAGAGGGAACATTGATTATAGTTAGAAATTAGTATTTAAAAAACCTTAGATATTCACTGAAGATCCACAGGTTTCAGGGACATTATAGTTAGGCTGACATTTCACTCATACAAAACAATAGAAATTGAGCAGTTATGGATAGCTGAGTTGACTATAACTCGCGGCCCTGCATCGCACTGTTGATGACGTCACATATTACATCACTCATGACATGGTCAGTGACATCACTGATAACATCTACAATAATATCACTTGAATGACAAACAATGCTATATGAGATGCAGCTTCAGCAAGCTAATGATAACAATGCCAACTACAGAATTCTGTTGCTAGAACGGAAGAATGACGGTTTACTTACCCAAGAGGAGTATATGGACCTATGGAATGATTTCCCCCAATTGTCAATGTTGTATTCAATACCAAAAATACAAAAGAATGTAATGCTACCACCTGGCAGGCCAATAATATCAGCTAAGGGCAGAACATTTAGGAATATATCCAAATATGTTTATTTCTTTTTCCAGCAATATTTCAGAGCTTTATGCTCTTTTGTACAGGACCCTACAGATTTTTTCAAAAGAATTTATGACATTCCATGGCATAATGATTACTGACTAATGACACCAGGATGGCCTAAGAACTGTTGAATATTATTTGAGGGGCAGACCATTGAGATTATATAACCTAGCAAGATGTTAATTCCAATGAACAAATGGTATCTCAAGAATAATTATTTTCATTTTAATAAAGAGATATTTCAGCAACAATGGGGTGTGGGTGCTTGCTTCTCCCCAGCTACATTTGTTTACACATGGGTTAGTGGGAGAAGCGTTTCCTGATTGTGAATCATGGCGCAACCTGGGATGATCATGTAATATGTTGGTTACTTTACTTAGGCAAATTATTTTTCATATAGAAAGGTATGCCTGAATCAGCAGAGACATTTGTTGAAAGCATCAATGAGAACTCATTGAACTTGAAGTTCGCTGCACATGTGAACAGTTCTTAGATGTACAGGTATACATTAAGGATAACAAAATAGATTCACGGCTGTTCAGAAAAGATAGAGTATGTAACTCAGTGCTACATTCTAACAGTTTTCACCCTAAACATCTTAAAGTTATAATTCCATATGGTGAAATAATCCATCTGAGAAGACCTAGAGAGATGTCAGAGGGAAGTGAGAAACCGATTTTTAGCTCAGGCTATACTGAACAGATGCTTGATAGGGCAATAACCAAGGCAAATTCAAAAAGTAGGGAAGCCGTCTTATTCAGGAAGAATGATATGGTACAGGACTATAGTACTAGATACATTTTGACATTTAACAAGCAGGAGGAACAACTGAGATTGATTCTCAGAAAGCATTGGTCTCTAGTTCAAGGGGATCCAGTATTGGGACCTTTGGTGCCACATTCTCCTCTTATATCACATTCAGGAAAGTGCCCTGAATGAGAGATACCATAGTTAGGAGTAGTGCTGAAGTGATGGAGAAATCTAATTGGCTGTCCCCTAGGAAAGGTTTTTACAAATGAATTTCCTGCAGAGCGTGCACATTTGGGAATAATACTAGTAAGTACTACACTCCATTCCATGAAAGGCCACAAAAGATCAATGGCTACTTCAGTTAAAAAGTGGCAATGAGCATTGTATAGAGTCATTAATATGTTCTCAGTGAGGTAGTTTGTTTTCTCCCCTTTTTTCCTATAGCACACTTTCCCTTCAGCTCTTTTTTATTGGGCGTGAAAACATATAAGCAAACGGTCAGGTTGATCGTTATTCTAACAGGATTGATGGATTTTGGAAACAACTCCCAGGTAAGAGTGTCTAGATGAGGTTGATTGGAAGTGGGGTCAAACAGTTCCATATGACAGAAGTATATTTGTCCAAACGAGCCTGCCCATTATGAGCTTAAATTGAGGTTAATTGGCTTGTAAGAAATTTTGAAATACATCAATAATTGCAATACATGAAAACACAATTCTGCTGTGTTAATATGAGGATGTTATTAGAAATGACTACAAGGGATAAATGTAACCATATTCGACAATATCATTATATTTAATGCAATGGTTTCTATTTGTATTCCTTTTTGATTCTGTGCAACCCATCATTAACTACGCCGGAAACTTGTTTACAGGAATGTCCTGCTTGTTATAAAATTGTATTGATATATATGCAGTGTTCAGTAACACTTATCTATCAATCACTGCTTTTTTTGTACCAGAGTCTCATATATATATATATATATATATATATATATATATATATATATATATATATATATATATATATATATATATATATATATATAATATATATATATATACAAAAATTGCCCTGAAGCAAGGACGCCCAAGCTGCTGGACCCGCAGCTGCTTGCAGCTGGGCGGTAATTGAAATCGTTTTCTTTTTAAAATAATAATTGTGTATCTTTGTGCTATCCACACTATAGCTGACTACTAGCTGTGTGTGTAGTTTTAACTGTGTACCTTTGTGCCATCCTCACTATAGCTGACCACGAGCTGTGTGTGTAGTCTTTTAACAGTTGTGCCTATCCTCACCTTAGCTGACTAGAGCTGGGTGTGTTGTTTTTAATAAAACTTCCCTGCACTTCCTCCCTTCCTCTCTTCCTCCCTTGTGTGTGGCTGTGCCGCTGGACTCCCGTTCTACCACGAGCTGATTGCAAGCTCGATTGATCTGGAGGGAGCCCATTGGCCGCGACACCTGCTAGGGATTCCTCACTTCCGGTAGAAGGAGGTGAGAGGTCTAGCGCTCCGACCCCCTTCTCTTCTTTATATCCCAATGCAGCCTACGAAGCACAGCGGACGCACGCAGTCGCGCCCGGCCGGGACCAAGGGTGTGACTTGATTGGTTCATGTGACCACACTCAGACATACCCCTGAGGCCTTAATTCATCTTTTGTCTCTCACCACGCCTCCTGATTATTGGACACACCGGTTCCAATTTTACTTTCAAATGCGCTATATATAGCACCTCCCTTTTCAACATTTGTTTCCCTCGACGCGATGACGCAGGACATCCAGAACCCCCGGTGAAGCCACACGTTCGGCCTCCTTTACGTTAGTCAGTTTCAACGAAGCCCCGCTAGCTTTTCTTCTGTTTTACTTACCAACAGTAGGCTTTAATCGTTACTATGTCCTTTCCAAGATAATTACTTGGCTCGAGGCGTGTTCAGAATCCTGATGCATCTAAACGCCTGCTTCTTACTTGGGTATGTATACTGCCTGCATTCATCTAACCACTACCCGAAGTAACCAATACTAGTGAGATCTTAATATATCTCATACTCTCCCCTAGGTAAAAAAATGGCAATCAGAGGAAACTATATAAAACCGAATATCCACTATACTGTTTAAGCGGTCAACATTTATCAGGTACGCTATGTCATTACATATATCCCCCTACAGTTAAACACCTTTTGTACCTGTATTTTAATTATACCTTGACCTTGGGTTTTCTCTATTCCATCCCTTTGCACTATTTTAATATTTACAGTCAGCTACCGCCCAATACTCGTCCAATACACAAGCTCGGCGATCAGAACAACTTCACCCCTGGAATATCATCGCTTTCTATACTCAGTCATTCACGAAGGCAACAATTATAACTAATAAGGTATATAATGATATATGTTAAGCGTCCCACCTCTTTTTGATATTTACAGTTTCTTGTCACGATCAGTAAATATCGATTTTTATATCTCCTTGTGTTGTATATCTACGGTCAATCCTCTAATACCTCTATAAGTGGAACTATCACCTCAATAATAACAACAAAAATACCAAGTAGAGTAGTAAGGTAATGAATAAATGTTATATATTATATCGATATGATTCCTTACATGGTTCATCCCTTTATATTAATCCTTGTGACTATTAAATATGTTTTAGCCCATTATATTTATGAACAATTATGGGCATTTCTTAAATTAGTCATTAACATTTACCTGCCTATGAATATCATAAACATGTTCCACAACAGTCTGTTACATAAAAACTGTCTATTTTTTACATCTGGTGAGGTACATATATCTACCTTACCTTTGTGATCGACAAGCAAGAGAATTTTCTTAAAATAAGAATATACCTTCTGTCTTTGTAAGTAAATTCACCAAGTTTGCCTCTAATCTCTGACTAGGTCAAACTACTAGTAGCCTACCCTTACCTCATAAGGTTATCTTAACTATAATCTATATTTTCAACTTACCTTTAACAATATACAGTTAGCAATCTACTATACCCCTGTCTTTCTTCTTTCTTCTATTCCCCTCTCTTTTGTTTTCATAACTAATTTTACTAGCTCTTTCACTTATATCATATACGGATCTCTATAAGTTCACTTAGACTGATCTGTTCAATATATCCAGATATGTATAGAGTGGACTAGATAAATAGGGCTTGATGACAAATGTCTCATAGAAAATATATCAGTTGCAACTGTATATCAATCAAATATTTATTTTATGTATGTAAATCAATCTGTCTGTTTTGAAAATGTAACTGCTCAGAGATATAAGGTCATTTGATAAAAAATGGTTTCAAACATGTATGTATAGCATGTCAATGTATATGTTTTAGACCTAGACCCAAGTTTTCTATCAGAATTGCATAACAACAATACAAAACTTACTACGCATGTGTAAGTGACATGATTTTAATTGTCTTGCAGTGTTATGTTTCTGTCCTAAAGCAAATGACGGACTCCTGAAGAAGGCAAATGCCGAAACGCGCGTAGAGTCTCCACCCACCGCTTTGCTTGCTCCACTAGCCCTATCTACCAT
Source organism: Lissotriton vulgaris (assembly GCF_964263255.1). Lineage (NCBI taxonomy): Eukaryota > Metazoa > Chordata > Amphibia > Caudata > Salamandridae > Lissotriton > Lissotriton vulgaris. The sequence continues at coordinate 193,843,261 of NC_141691.1, forward strand.
CTTAGTCATTTGTACTGTGTTTGGTTCTTTTTTTGTGGGTTCAAATCCTTATTTTTTACTTTCTTTTTTCATAGGCTTTTGAATATATGTTAATAATTTTTTGAAATCACAAAATGTATGTTAATGATGTTTTAAATACTTATATGTATCTTTTATAAATAAGTTTCTTATCAAAAAAATGAAGAAAATATTTAAATAAACCACATACTATTTTTGAATATAATTATTGGGCTTTTGCTTTATTAATCTGGTTTACATGTCACTTCCAATAGCTAATTGGCTTCTTAGTCTCCTTGGGTTTTTTGGCTTAATTACTAAGCCCACTACCACATGTTCTTCTAAAAAATTGTCTATTTTACTCCCTACCGGTAGTGAATGCATTAGTAAGTAGGGGTCCCCCTTTTTTCCATAATACAGTCCCCCTGCCCGTCAGCCTTCAACCTGGGTGTACTCGGCGCAGGAATTGCTGGCATTACTCGATAAAGCACCCCCCTCTACGCCTATGCTGGATCGAGACAATCCGATATGCCCCAACTTAGTGCAATTTCCCCCTTACACCCTGACCACAACCGCACCACCTTCTGGGGACTCTGACTCAGACCCTTCACCCATCACTCTGCCCTCAAACAGGCCTGTGCCGGACGTGACTGCCTGTCCATCTGGTACCTTAACACGAGATCGCTGGTCAAACACCAGGTGGAGATATTCTACCTCCTCGACACAGTCAGGCCGGACATACTTTTACTATCGGAGACTTGGCTCACGGCAGAGTCCTCCCCGGATATATTGGCAGCAGTCCCTGACGGCTACTACATCCTTCAGGCAAACCGCCCCAGGGTAAAATTGGAGGGGAGGTGGCAGCCTTCATCTCTCACTCTCTCAAATCCAAGTCGCTCACTATGCTACCAATACCCTCAGCTGACTATGTCCTTTTCAAACTAGAGTTAGAATCCCGTCCCTTACATTTGCCCTATTCTATCGTCCCCCTGGTCAGTCGCCCAACTTCTTACACCATTTTGGCAGCATGATAGCTGAGCTAGCAATTAACCATGCCAGCATCCTTGTAATCGGGGACTTTAACTTCTGGCCCAATGCCCTGCACGAAAGTGCCCACTCCAGGGAGTTCACTGACCTGTTAGTCGGTCTCAACTTCTCTCAGTTCATTCACGCTCCTACCCATGTTAAGGGTAATATTCTTGACCAAATTTAGTCATTGAACCAGGACATCTTTGATGTCCAGATCTCCCCATGCGCTTGGTCGGACCATTTCTCCATCTCTTTCACAGTCCCCATGTCCTCTATTGTTACAACACGGCCCTGTAGCCATCCATCAACTCATAACTGGGGCCGAGTCGACCTGCCTCTACTCTGTCTCTCGCTTGCCACAACGACCCCTCATCTGAATGGGGAGGATGGTCTTTCTCTGCCTGTCAACACTCAGGCAGAGAACGCTCACAACTGGCTGGCAGACGCTCTGGACATTTTTGCCCCTTTAAAGAAACTCAGGACTAAACTCCCCCATGACGCCCAGCGTTGGTTCACTAGTGATTTCTCCAATATGAAACTTGCACTACGCCAAACAGAGCGCAAGTGGAGGGCTTGCTACTGTCCTGATAAAAAGTTGACCTTCTTGACGGCATTGAAAGAATACAAGGCCGCCATTCTTGGTGCCAAAACAGAATACTTCTTGCAGAAAATTCTTAACTCCTCAAATAAATTGAGGGAGATTTTCACGATCGTCAATGAGCTAGCAAAACCTGACCGGATCATGATGCCCCCCCAGCTCTCCCAGACTCTCTGTGACTCCCTCAACAACTACTTTGTTGAGAAGATTGACCTTATCAAAGCGAGTATCCCGAGCCCTGACCCGGGACTCGACATAGGCAGCCCCCCAATCAATCATGTTTCACAGTTGAATTTCCCCCTAATTACCACTGATACACTACCCCCGCTCCTCTGTAGAGTCCGCTCTGGCACGCCTTCCGACAGCTGCCCAGCCCATGTTGCCCGGAAAGTTTTTGTTGACCTCCCTGAGGCCCCCCTCGCCCTGCTTAACAACTCCCTCAGCCAGGGTATTGTTCCCAGCTCTTTTAAATCAGCCATTGTCACACCCATATTTAAAAAACCAGGGGCGGACCCGGCCACCCTCAGTAACTTCCCTGCTTCCTTTTCTGGGCAAGCTGCTGGAGGCTCATGTCGCCAGCTGCCTGGGCTCCTTCCTCGAAAACTCCGGGTGCCTTGATCAGCACCAGGCCGGATTCAGACCTCAGCACTCTACTGAGTCGGTCATGGTAGCAGTTCATGATGAACTCAGGAAGGGAGCGGATCAGAACATCTCCCAGGCCTTGGTGCTCCTTGATTTGTCAGCGGCATTCAATAACGTTGATTATTCCATCCTCATTCAGCAGATTGAGAATGCCGGCATCAGGGGCAACCCGCTCAGGTGGCTTACCTCATTCCTCCAAGATCGTAAGCAAGCAGTTTGTCTTGGCTCTTTCATGTCCGAGGCGAAGGACCTTACTTGTGGAGTCCCCCAGGGCTCTTCTCTTTTCCCCCTGCTATTCAATCTCTACATCCTCCCGCTGATTGCCAAACTTAGGGAGAAACCAGTGGTCATTTTCAATTATGCAGATGACATGCAACTCATCTTCAACATTGACTCCTCTCCATCCTCAATAGAAAACTTTCAGAGCACAATGTTGTTTATCAGCAGCTGGATGAATGCTAACCAGTTGAAACTCAACCCCGACAAGACTGAGCTGGTGCTCACTGGTCCCCCAAATAATCCATGGAATTCCAGCTTCTGGCCGCTCATGTTGGGCGAAGCCCCCTGTCCGGCGAGCTCGGTCAAGAGTCTTGTAGTTACCATCAGTAATGATCTGTCCATGAAACACCAAATTAAATCTGTGATGTTGGCTTGCTTTTTCCACCTGCGCCGCATCAGGAAGATCAGCAGATTCCTTACCCACGATGCCCTGGTCCACATCGTACTAGGCTTAGTAGTGTCTCGCATTGATTATTCAAATTCCCTCTACATCGAGATCCCCCTCTACCAATCCCATCAACTCTAACTCGCCCAAAACCAGGCCGCCAGACTGATCTTATGTCAACCTAAGTCCTGCTCTGTGAAACCACTTCTGAAAAGCATGCATTGGCTCCCAGTAGTCCAGCGCAGTCTCTTTAAAGTTGGCTGCACCACGTACCTAGCCCTCGCTAATCAGGGTCCCTCCTTCATAGGTGCTCTGCTCCATCGATATTCCCCCTCTCGAACGCTTTGGTCGGCTGGACTCAATCTTCTCTCCACCTGCACGTTCAGCCCAAAAGGCTTGAGGGCCTCAGATTTGCATCACAAGCCCCTTGCCTGTGGTACTCCTTTTCGCCCGACCTTATTATTATTATTAAAAATTTTTATAGAGCGCGTAGTCACCCTGAGGTATCCCAGTGTCACATTACCTCCTATCCGGTGTTCAGGAGAGCCTTGAAGACCTGGCTATTTGCACAGGCCTTAGATTAAAATCCTCATGCTCTGCTGTTAGTCTCAGTTAGTCCTAAAGCGCCAAGAAACCGCTGGTGTACGTGCGCTGTACATTTTTCATTAATTTTCATTCATTCCATACTAAAACCTTTATTTAACAGAATTGGTCTTTTCTGCTCAATGCAAAGTCCTTACGCGTTTCAGAGCCGGGAGGTTCCTTCATCAGAGGTGACGCTGTACAAACCAACAAGCTCGCTTTGGTGCATTTTCATTGAATGCTAGAATACTACCCACGTGGGCCTCACAGGTGAGTCATCAGTCAGGCATGCTGGGGCACGTAGTTCAATGTTAGCGAAAAGATTTTCCCCTCGTAGGTGCGGTTCAAAATACAGTGTCTTTATCTTTTTCCAAATACCTGCCCAAGTGGGCTGAGCTGAAAACACCAGAAACCGCTTACTCTACTCAGCAGCGCCTCGAGTTATACAGATTCCAAACCCCTTTGGCCCCATAACAAGGTTGATGGTGGGGCATCCTTCTCAGCCAGGCTGCCGAGTCAAATACATCCAAAAATTGCCCTGAAGCAAGGACGCCCATGCTGCTGAGTGCTTCTATACAAAAGCCTTTATTTAACAGAATCGGTCTTTTCTGCTCAATGCAAGGTCCTTACGCGTTTCAGAGCCGGAAGGCTCCTTCATCAGAGGTGACGCTGTACAAACTAACAAGCTCGATTTGGTACCTTTTCATTGCATGCTGGAATACTACCCACGTGGGCCTCACAGGCGAGTCATCAGTCAGGCATGCTGGGGCACGTAGTTCAATGTTAGCAAAAATATTATCTCCTCGTAGGTGCAGTTCAAAATACAGTGTCTTTATCTTTTTCCAAATACCTGCCCAAGTGGGCTGAGCTGAAAACACCAGAAACCGCTTACTGTCCTCAGCAGCGCCTCGAGGTATGCAGATTCCAAACCCCTTTGGCCCCATAACAAGGTTGATGGTGGGGCATCCTTCTCGGCCAGGCTGCTGAGTTAAATGCATCCAAAATTTGCCCTGAAGCAAGGACGCCCATGCTGCTGAGTGCTTCCATACACAAGCCTTTATTTAACAGAATCGGTCTTTTCTGCTCAATACAAAGTCCTTACGCATTTCAGAGCCGGGAGGCTCCTTCATCAGAGGTGACGCCGTACAAACCAACAAGCTCGCTTTGGTGCCTTTTCATTGCATGCTGGAATACTACCCACGTAGGCCTCACAGGTGAGTCATCAGTCAGGCATGCTGGGGCACGTAGTTCAATGTTAGAGAAAAGATTTTCCCCTCGTAGGTGAGGTTCAAAATACAGTGTCTTTATCTTTTTCCAAATACCTGCCCAAGTGGGCTGAGCTGAAAACACCAGAAGCGTGGGCGTCCTTGCCTCAGGGCAATTTTTGGATGTATTTAACTCGGCAGCCTGCCGAGAAGGATGCCCCACCATCAACCTTGTTATGGGGCCAAAGGGGTTTGGAATCTGCATACCTCGAGGTGCTGCTGAGGACAGTAAGCGGTTTCTGGTGTTTTCAGCTCAGATAGGTTTCAGCAAGCGCATTTGTCAATCTTAGCATACATACATCATGAGTAACACATTTCATTGGTTAATTGTCATAATACAAAAATAAACAAAAGACATCACATTTAAACTTAGCAGAATCATGTCATCCACAGCCAGCCATATCATAACAACACAACATATTTCATAACTGCATCAAATAAATGTGGTGACTCACCAAAATAGTCTCTGGTGTAAATCAATATGTGGCACTCCCAGTACATTATTCACTCTACAGCTTGTTTCACTGTGTCAGTATTGTTAAACATATAATTTTAATGTATTTGAGCCCAAGACGCGCATCAATCATGATCTTCATAGTACACAGTGGTACATCCATAAAACTGATAAAACAAAACATACATTCATCCGATAACAAACAGGGCAGGTAAGCCAGGATACCACATTGAGACCCGATAAAGCCCTGTATGGGCAGACTCCACATTGCAACATTATTTCAGGATGCATCTCATTTTATAATAGATGCACATTCAACACATTTTTTGCATTCAATATGAAGCATTGCTTGCCACTAAACATGGTAAAACATCACATCTAGACTTGATTAAGCCCTGTATGGGTATATATATATATAGGAGAAGACTCCATTCCTTTAACAACCTTCCACGACTGTTTAAGAGAGACGGCTGGGTGGCTCCACAGAAATTCCCTCCAATTTAACTCCTCCAAAACAGAGGTTCTGTTCTGTGCGGGCACCAACATACCCCGCCAGTTTCCGATTGAATTCTGGCCACCTGAGACCAGGGATAAACCTCTGCCAGTCTCCTCAGTCCGCAACCTGGGAGCCATGCTCAATAACAAGCTGAGTATGGAAACCCAGGTAGCAAAAATAGTGGGGATCTGTACAGCCCTGCTACGCTCCCTGCGTAAAATCATGCCACTCCTCCCTGCACAAGCCCGGGCGTCGATAGTCAGGTGCACAATACTCAGTCGCCTTGACTATTGTAACGCCCTGCTCCTTGAGTCTCCAGTCACGCTGATGGACCGACTTCAAAGAATTCAATCTGCCGCCGCCAAGCTGGCTCTTGGCTGGACGAGAAGGTCTTCGGCCACAGCAGCCCTGGCCGAGCTACATTGGTTACCTTTAAAGCAGCGTGTGGCATTCAAGTCCCTCTGCATCGTCTTTAAGGCTCTGCATGGACTTGGGCCCAGACCTCTGCAAGCGTTGTTCCTATGGTACACTCCCACCAGAGACTTACGATCATCATCAGCCCGTCTGGTAAAGGTGCCCAGATTCAACAAAGCCAGAACTGGGGGCAGATCCTTCAGGGTCGCAGCGGCCAAGTTATGGAACAGCCTGCCTATTAACATACGCCAGATTTCACAACTGCTTCCATTTAGGAAGCGCATCAAGACCTGGCTATTCCCTTAAATCCCTGCTCACCTGCTAACCACTCCGGTCCATCCCTCAGCAGAGTATTCTCCAGCGCCAGGAAGCCTGCAAGGTATCAGCTGCGCTCTACAAATACTTAAAATAAAATAAATAAATATCAAGATACTGGATATGATTACAACAGTCTATTCAAATATGCGGGAGTTGCCTAAATCATTATTTCATTCTAGGTACTCCAATTAACTCCCCAATTACAATGCTTGGTGTTATGTACAGTAATTTACCTGTACCGCACTGGATGGGCATAAACGTATATTTCTAGTGATAAGTGCATATATTTAATCACAGAATATACTATCAAATAGAATACTGTGCCTATCCTATGATAAAGGTGTGATTGGTGGATGTGTCGAATGACATAAGGGGAATAGTCCCGCTCTAGATCTATCATTACATTAAATGTCAATTAAGTAAATTAAAATGAAATAAAATTAAAAGTTCAGTTTAAAAAGAGAGATCAAATTGTTGATGATATATGGACTCCACCTCTTACATGTTTGTGGGTCTGTATATATTCTCCCACCCTAAAATTACTGCACGTTTCTCTTCACTATTCAGAACTAGAGGTACCTTGGTCTGTACATCCAATGTATATATATATCAGTACTCCAAAAGTCTCAGCTTATATACTCGGTCCCCACCTCTTTCTCCCTATGGCACGTGGTTCAATCAGAAACACGTTAGTAGCTTTCTGTCACTGTTGTGATGTAAGTCAAAATGTCTTGCAATTGGAAACATCGGGTCCCTGTTGGTGATTGTTCTTAGATGTTAGAGAATGCGTCTCTTCATTGGATATACCTTGCTGCCATTATATTTTAATTGGCAGGGACATACTAGGTAATATATGATGGATCTAGTATTGCAGTTCATGAATTTATTACTCTCCTTTGTTTCATGTTAGATTAGAAAGTGTCTAATGTTTTAGCAGATATTTAAATGAGTATATTAGTTCCGGGGCTGCCATTGCATGTATAATTAAGTTTTTGGGCAAATGGCGGCCTCTCCTTCTGACAACTGTGGTTCTCTAATTGTGTCTATAAAAGGGTAAATGGATTGACTCCTGGATGTGCTAGTGAGTATTGGGTTATTTAAGTGTGTGTTCAACTGCCTCCATAAGCACTGCATACATATGAGAGCTGCCTCTCTCAGTGTGTGAATGTTTAGGTTGTTCTATTACTATCTCATTAGGTGATTTAGTGTCTGTCTGTTTTAGTACTTAGGTATGTCAAATTGAAGTCTGGGTGGCATATAGTGGATGTATAATTCGGCACAGGGATCTTATGAAATCCATGTAGCTGCAAGAAACCTTCACAGAACATGTCTTCCCTTTTATGCACATAGTTCACTGCACTTTGCTCTAGCTGCAGCCTATTTGAGCGCTCAGTTATATGTCCTACAAGAGCAGTTTACACCTTGTGTAGGCGTTTTAAGTGACAAGACAGCCATAGCAGTAAAACTGCATGCACAGGCTCAAATGTAGCAGGCCCAAGACATGGGCTACTTCTTTGCATGGTAGACTTCAAAGTGTCTGTTGTTTATCAGATATCTGAATGAGTGTCTCAGTTACTATTTGGGGCTGTGATTCCATATCTATGCAAGTTATTTACTAAATACCTGCCTCTATTTGTGACATGAATGCTTCTCTAAATGTGTCTCTAAGGGGCTGCATGGATTGCCTCCTGGGTGTGTTAGTGACTTCTGGGGGTTTTAACTGTGTGTGCACAACTGCCTCCATTTCCACTAGGCATATCAGTTCTGCCTGTCTGTGTGGGCTAACGTTCAGATGCTTCTATTACTATTACACTGGGTGTTTTAGGGTCTGTCTGCTGTTCTACTAACATATGTCAGATTGAAGTCTGGGACGCAAGGTGGATGTATGATTGAGCATATGGGCCGCTAGGAGGGCATATAGGCCACTTAAACTTTGCAGTACATTTCACACATTGTAAGCACAAACCAGCCTGCCTTAAGCCCTACCTGCAGCCTATCTTCCCAGAGAGTCATACGAGGTTAAAGAGTTGTTTATAACTTTTGTAGGACTTTTCATTGCAGAAATTGAATTAGCAAGAAAAGTGCATGTACATGCTCAAGTAAAGCAGGCCCAAGACATGATGCAAGACCTACGTCTCTGCATGGTAGAGCTGAAAGTGTCAGTTCTTTACAAGATATTTAGGTAAATGGTTCAGTTCCTGTTTGGGGCTCTGATTACATGTGTTTATAAGTCTGTTGATAAATCACTGCATCTCATTCTCTCTTTCTTACATGTATCATTCTCTAAATGTGTTTGAAAGGAACTGCATGGATTGCCTCCTGGGTGTGTTAGTGAGCATTATGTTTTATAACCATGTGTACAGCTAACTCCATTACCACTAAGTAATTTACGATCAGCCTGTCTGAGTGAGTATTTAGATGGGTCTCTAAGTACATCACTGGGTGTGGTATTGTCTCTCTGCTTTTCTACTTAGGTAGCTCAGATTGAAGTCTGGGTAGCATGGTGGATGTATAATTGGACACCAAATTCTGTAGAAGTGCATATACCTCACTAAACTTCACAATACATGTGCTACAGTTTTAGCATATTTCATCCTGCCCTATGAATAGCTGCAGACTATGTCTGAGGTGACTTAAATATGGTAAAAGACCACTTTATGCCTTCCCTAGCTTAGGACTTTTACATGTGAAGGTTGGCCTAGCCTTAAAACTGAATACACAGGTTCAAGTGAGTCCAGCTTGAGACATGATACAAGCGCTCCTTTTAGGTATTTAAGTGTGTATGCAACTACCCGCATCAGCGCTAGACACATATAAGATGTGCTTGTCTATGTAAATGAATGTTTACGTGCATCTGTCACAGTCTGTATGGCTCATTTTGGTGACTGTCTACTTTTCCACTTAGGTACTATCAGATTGAAGTGTGGGTGGCAGTGTGGATATATCGTTTGGCACATTGGTCTCTAGGACTGCATTTAGCTCACTAAAATTTCAGAGTACATGTGTAACATTTAAAGCATATTACACCCTGCAATATTACATAGTTGCAGCCTATCACCGTTGTGTATTATTCATGGTAAAAGAGCAGTTTATGCCCTCACAAGCACTTAAAATGTGAAGGTTGGCCTAGCTGTTTAACTGCAGGCACAGGCGCAAATATAGCGGGCCTGAGACGTTTTCCAAGGGCTGAATGAATGTTTCAATTCCTATCTAGAGCTGTGATTCCATGTGTATGTAAATGTGTTACTAAATCAACTGTCTCTCTTTGTCTGATATATGGTTCTCTAATTATGCCTGTAGGGGCCTGCATACATTGCCTTCTGGTTGTATTAGTGAGTTTTGGGTTTATTTAAGTGTGGGTGTAAAACTGCCTCCATTAGGACAAAAGCCATCAACAGCCAACTCACCACATTCATTGAAGAACTCAACATCCTCGACTCCTCCCAATCCGGCTTCAGAAAAAAACACAGTACGGAAACCGCCCTCCTCGCGGCAACAGACGACATCCGCACCTTACTGGACAAAGGAGAAACAGTAGCCCTCATCCTCCTCGACCTATCAGCGGCGTTCGACACAGTCTCCCACCGCACCCTAATAGGCAGACTCTACGATGCAGGAATCCAGGACAAGGCCCTCGACTAGATCTGCTCCTTCCTCTCCGGCAGGACACAGCGGGTCAGACCCCCCTTTTCCTCTCGGACCCCACACCTACCACCTGCGGAGTCCCCCAGGGCTCCTACCTCAGCCCGACGCTCTTCAACGTCTACATGGCTCCACTTGCCCCCATCGTCAGAACCTATGGACTCAACATTGTGTCATACGCAGACGACACCCAGCTCATCCTCTCCCTATCCAACGAGCCCAACACCGCCAGACGCCAATTTCGAGAAGGCATGGAAGCCGTCGCCAAATGGATGAAAAACAGCTGCCTACAACTAAACACCAACAAAAAAAAAGTACTCATCATGGGCCCAAACCCCGACGCCTGGAGCGACACCTGGTGGCCCACCGCCCTCGGAAACCCGCCAACCCCCACAGACCACGCACGCAACCTGGGAATCATCCTGGACTCCGAGCTCACAAATGGACCTCCAGATCAACTCTGTCTCATCTTCCTGCTCCCACACCCTCTGCCTCCTTCGTAAGACCTTCAAATGGATCCCCCTCGAACACCGAAAGACAGTCACTCACGCCCTGGTCACCAGCAGACTCGACTACGGCAACGCACTCTACGCCGGAATAAACAAAAACCTCATCCGCAAGCTACAGAACATCCAGAACGCCGCAGCAAGACTGGTCCTCAACCTGCCAAAACACTGCCACATCTCCCAGCACCTGCGCACACTCCACTGGCTCCCCGTAGAGGCGAGAATCACCTTTAAGATGCTCACCCATGCACACAAGGCTCTCCACAGCACCGGACCAGCATACCTGAACAGCCGACTCAAATTCCACGCACCCCAAAGGACCCTACGATCAGCCCAGCTTTCCTACGCCATGGTCCCTCGCACCAGAAAGACCAGATCGGGAGGCCGCTCCTTCTCCTTCCTCGCGGCCAAAGCATGGAACGCCCTTCCGCTCCACCTCAGACAGACAACATCGCTCCCCATCTTCGCAAGAAACCTCAAAACCTGGCTCTTCGACAGACCCCCTCCTTGATGGAATGGAACCTGCACCCCCACTCCCCCCACACCCAAAGCACCTTGAGACCCTCACGGGTGAGTAGTCACGCTTTAACAAACTCTTGATTGATTGATTGATTGATTGATTGATTGATCTGTGTGAGTTAATGTTTACATGCTTCTCCCGACCACTACCTCACTAGGTGTTTTAGTGTCTGTCTGCTTTTGAATTATTATTAGTGTGCACTGTTTGATAAGCAATGGTATGTGCTTTACATTATGTACAATATTTAACTTTGTTTTAGTATCCATTTATATTGCTAGATGCAATATCTTTAATTGACAGATTAATAATACAGAAAATGTGGCTGTTGCATAGATGTATGGGGTATATGTGTAAGGGAATGGCGGAGCATGGCATTAAGCACAAAATGCTAACGTCATGCTCTGCCAATCCGAAAACACAGGATGAGCCTTATATACAAAGATGCAGCACATTCCTGGGTTTTTCCTTGCGCTGGCACTAAATACAGCTGCTTAGCGTCAATGCAGGCATCCTTGTACCAATGCGCAAGGGTGCCTGCATTGAGGGAATGATTGTTTATGTGAAGGAAGGTGTCCCTTTCTGCACATAAAGAATCCAAATGGCGATTTGAAACTGCTTTATGTGCTGTATTGTGCAGCACACATAGAAGTTGCAAATAGTCAGTTTTGTAATGATTGTTTATCTGCAGGGAGGGAAACCTTCCTGCACATAAACACTCATTCATGCCGTTTTGCTGTTTTTGTGCGTACTGCACAAGAGAGCACCCATAGAAACAGCAAAAACTAGGAGAAATAAATCACTTCTCCTCATTTTGCCAAGTTAAGACCAGGTTTCCCCTGGTCTTAAATTTGGTGCTGCCTCCTATTTATGCCACTCTTGTAAATAGGGGGCAGCATCAAACTCAATGGGTGTTGCGGTGGAATACCCATTGCAACAGCCATTGCCCAACCCTTTTATGCTAAGTATAGCGTGAAATGGTGCCTTATTTACAATGCTGTGTTAAGCCAACCTAAATGCTTAAAGCCACCTTGTTAACTCTGGGGGACCGCGCGGTGCTCAGACGCTGGTGACGGAACCGCTCCGTCACCAGCCTCGGGTGGGCTGTGCTGATGACGGAGCGGTTACGTCATGGCCCCGCCCGCTCAATAGAACGCGCCACGCAGCCGTGTCGGGCGGGCCATGACGGAACCGCTCCGTCATCAGCACAGCGCCACAGCGGCTGATGATGGAGCGGTTCCGTCATCAGCATCGATGTGGTTAATAAAGCCAAAAGCCAAGGGAACGTTGTTAAAAGTGAGGTTCCTGTTGTGATAGGGGGATGTAAAGATGCCTGTATGTATTGGCAAAAAGAAACTTTAAAATCCGCTGAGGGTAACTTTACAATTGAATAACCGCAGATAGGTTACACACTTCAATATGTCTCTAGACTCTGCATAAGGAATATTATCGAATATACAAACGTATATAAGAAGTGCATGCAAATATGGTAAATCAGAATACCTATATTGAGAAAGTGTATGTCAGCATAGAGAACATAAGAAAAAAGAAGGTCTCTCTTAATACCAATAAAAAAAATGTCATCTTGTCTTGATGGGGCATCTATTCATTTTATATATGAAAGAACCTGTGATTGTCATTCTTATGGAAATCTTGGAAGATTTCACACAATTCTTGCAACAATGCCTTCAATCAGTACCTTATGTTCTTCACATTACTAGTATGACTTTTCTTTGATTCTAAGCCATTAGAGAGCTTTAAAGTCTTGGGTTTTTGAAAAGCCATTGCCGGCATTCTTTTCGTTGGAATACGTTTTTTTCTGCTGCTCTGAACAATAAAGAGCGTGGCTGCATGCTTTGAAGTTATGTTTTTGAATACATGCAGATACATGCATGCAGATCACAATGATGGTTGAAACTCCTCAATCATATCTTTTTGAAGTTTTCAAATGATGTTTCTCTGTCTCATGAGTGCTCACACACATGTGATTATCAAATATTAGAGTCAAAACAGTTTCCTCTTTATTTACAATGAAACTCTTAATAATCATGAGAGGCGAAGCCTTACTGGGATAATGGTGCCCCCCCTCGAAATATTAATGGCAATTAATTGCACATTAATCTTTGCATCAACACCTGGGGCCCGATGTAGGTCGGTCGGTAACGGCCGAAAATGGTTATTTTCGGCCGTTACCGACCGGTATACCTGAAATGGTATGTAGGGGCTCATTTTTACAGAATCGGTAATTTTACCGATTCGGTAAAATTACCGATTCTGTAAAATACCGAATCGGTATTTTTACCGATTCGGTATTTTTCTGATGTAGGTGGGACTCTTCAGAGTCCCAGGAGCCTTAACGAATCGGTATTTTACCATCAAATCCAATTTGATGGTAAAATACCGATTCAGGTGTGCATGCACATGTGTGCATGCACACCTATGCCATGTGACAGGCAGACCTGCCCTTAGGGCAGGTCTGCCTGCCACATGGCACCCGTGCCTGTTTTGGGGGTGGCAGAGGGTGTCAAAGTGACACCCCCTGCACCCTTGTGTGAATCGGTATTTACCGATTCTGGAAATACAGAATCGGTAATGCCCATTCATTCCTATGGGCTTTGAAGCCCATAGGAATGAATGGCCATTACCGATTCTGTATTTACAGAATCGGTAAATACCGATTGTTAAAGATTCGGTATTTGAACATCTGGATATACCTACATATCCACACATTAGATTTACCGATTTTTAATTACCGAATCGGTAAAATTCGGTAATTATAAATCGGTAAATCTAATTTACCTACATCTGGCCCCTGGTGCTTTAATCCACAATACTCCTTTTGAATGCCTATGAATTCTCATAAATAACCCTCACAAGTGAAATTTGTGCTGCCATAATTGCCCAGTGTGTACTTATTGGTCAGTCTTGCTGCCAGGTTTGGTTTCTTTAGTAAACAGATGTTTAGAAAAAAAAAAGAATTCTTATAAATAACTCTGCAAGTTAAAGATTGGTTAGGAGGTGGGATCCTGTGAGACCTGATTGGCTGCACTGGAATCACTCATGCAGCTCAGGGGCTTTAAGCGACTGAGAGGTCTGGGCATAATTTCTTATATGCTGCACACCCTTCTCTGTCCCAAATGTCACAAGCAACTCACACTAGCATATAAGCAAATGGTGGATGGAGGACATTAATACAAATGTCCAGTCAATCACATATTGCACGTAGCTGGTAGACACAGGGTGAGTCAATCGCCTGTCAGAATGATGTCTCTAAAATAAAGTGACTATAACTCACCCCTTGGCCATCCACTTCTAATTACCTCACAGATTACATCTCTTATGATATGCTCTATGACATTATTGGCAGCATAACTGCAATGTCTGCAATGACATCATTGACGACAATATTGTGCATTGTGAAGGCGCAAGTTCTAGTTACTTGAGATAACTATTTATGGTTGTTTTCTGGGTTTTGACTGTTTAAAATAGTATGTTGTTACTGAAATTTTCACTATAACGTCCCGTTAACATTTGTTTTTTTCACTGAATATATATATATCTATATATATATCTATATATATATATATATATTACCTACTGGCGGTCGCCAGTAGGTATATATAGTTAGGATTTTTTCCCTATGGGATTTTTGAAAATTCTATGTCTAATAACTTTGGCGTTTGTGGACGGAATCGGCTGAAATTTTCAGGAAAATGGCACATTTTGTTTCTGAGCAGCCCTTGAAAATTTGGGGGGGTTTTGTCGAGGGGGGGCCGAGAAAAAAGGGGGGTCCCAAAACGCGTTTTTCCCATGTTAATTTCCATAGGGCGGTTGGACTCACTTTTAGCTCGAACGGCTGAATGGATTTGCACGAAACTTGGCAAAATTGTAGGGACTGTTAGCCCGATGTGCCTTTGCTAGGTCTCAATATATGTGCTCCAGTAGTTTTTGAGAAATTAACGTTCAAAACAAGATATATATCTGTAACAGCGCTCCGGGCAGCGATCCGGTCCGCTTACTTTTCGCGAAACGGAACTTTGCGCGCAGAAAGCTGATTGGCTCTCCGGTGTCTGTCAACATTCTAAACAGTCCGGAGCGGCCGCCATCTTATCTCTCGGTAGGATCGAGAGAGAAGAAGAGGTGAAAAACGAAGGGGGAATTTATTGAAAGGGGGCAAGGTATACCCCTCTTGACCCCCTAGGAATGTTGTTGGGGTTATTAAAGGGTCCCGTGGGGAAAATAAAAAAAAATGATTTTTCACGGTAGAAGCGCTTCACGGGCCGCGAACTGGGCCGCAAACTGGTAGCGAAACGGGAATTCGCCATTTTGTGCTTCGTTTTAATTGTTTAGAGACAAAAATTATCGCCGCACATCGGCCACAATGCATGAATATCGCTGAAAAGTCAGCGATATTCATGCATTATCCAGCAAATGCTCTTAGCCATGTTATCCACCTTCCATTGGATAACATGGCTAAAAACTGCTCTGTGCGTGAGCTTTTTTTTTTTTTTTTTTGCTGCGTGACGTTTGTTAACGTTCGATTCGATGGAAATCAGGAAGTGTTGACCACCATTTTGTCACTGCGAGTAAATATTTTGTTATAAATGAATCCTTATTGATAAACAATGTCTGCGCCATCTTGCGTTTTTGTCCAATGCCACAATTTTGTCGTGCACGGCAGCCATTTTAGATGCCTTGACCAGGGCCACTCTCTGCACGCCGCCGATCCTCAGCATGGCTCCCCACCCTCGCAAGCATCTCCCCCACGCACTGGTCACTCCCGCTCTTTCTCTCATGCATGGGCCATATACTTCCCCCCATCTGCGCTGCTCTTCTCTGAGAATCACACCCTGTGCCCGCCCGACACCTCCCTTTCACCCTATTCACTACCGCACCCTCTGACACTCCTCTTCCTCTGTGTCCGATTGTCCAGGCCGGACCTAGGCTATCACCTAGCCCTGCGGATGTAGTTTATGGCCCCAGCTGTAGAGTATCCAGACATGCCAACCCTCCCGATTCAGGCGTGAGACTACTGATTTCAGTGCTAGTCTCCCGCCTCCCGATTTCTGCAAGCAAAAACCCGGGGGCATATTATCAACAACTAGCGATAATTTTTGTCTCTAACTTGTTTAGAGACAAAAATTATCGCCGCACATCGGCGAATTTTATCGCACATAAACCTTGCTATTAGCAAGGTTTATCGCAAATGCGATAAAAAACGGCCGCAATGCATGAATATCGTTGAAAAGTCAGCGATATTCATGCATTATCCAGCAAATGCTCTTAGCCATGTTATCCACTTCCCATTGGATAACATGGCTAAAACTGCTCAGGGCAGGTGTTAGGTTTTGGAGATATTCGCGCTTAGCGCGAATATCTCCAAAAGTTGGTAATAGGAGATAGCGATGGTTAGGGACTGTTTCCAGTCGCTAAAATCTTGGCACGCCCACTTTGCATGTCATTAGTGATAAATATCACTGATATGCAAAGCGGGGCCCAAGATGGTCGCTATCTCCTTTTAGATGTCACTAACTGGTGTTAGCGACAGCTTGGTAATAGGGAGATAATTTTATCTCTTTTTTTTTTGGCTTTTAAAGCCCAAAAAGCGGAAATAAACCCCCTTGATAATATGCCCCATGATTTCTCGGGGGTTTCAGCTGACAGGGCTTGGTATTGTGTTACGTGCTAATTCTTCCAGGAAACGTCAGAGGGTCGATGCAGGGGTTCTAGAAGGGGTGATAAACCATTTAAGCCTCATGAACAAGCGCATGGTCTTTTAAAGTTTTGTGAAGTACTCGGGGCGGCGGTGTGTGTGTGCCCTCTTTCAGGAGCGGGCGGGGGGGGCACTGCCAGCAACTTGCCAGGCCAGGCAGTGTTCAACACGTGCATCACCCTTTCTCTGCCTGCTATTGCGCTCCATGCTTCGGAAAGGTAAGAAAAAGAACGTGCATTTGAGTTTGAAATGTCCGATCTTGTAGCAGTACACTTGCAAAGCCCACACATGACAATAACCCGATTCAAGGGCCCATTCACCCAATTTTTTAAACATATATAGCACTCCAACAAAGTTAGATTTTAAAACTTTATTAACTTTTAACTATAATGAACGGAACAAAAACTGTAAAAACATTTAAACATTTTTCACCCAAAAAAGCAACAATTGTCAGAAGCTGTCTTTTGTGCGAATAGTCCCAAGGCAGCACAACGTGCTGAGTTCTGGACGGCACCCAGGTGATGTCGCCTGGGTGCCGCACTGGTTTTGGTATCCTACAATGCTGCTCCGAAAATTGGCGTGGGGCGTCCCGGGTGGGGCGGGGGGAGGCCTCGTCAGTAGCGGTCTGTTGTGCGAATAGTCCCAAGGCAGCAGAACGCGCTGAGATGTTGATGGCACCCAGGTGATGTCCAGTAAACTGCCGCACTGGTTTTGGTATCCTACAATGCTGCTCCGAAAATTGGCGTAGGGCGGCCTGGAGGGGGGGGGGCGTGGGGGAGGCGGCGTGAACGGGCCTCCCCAGGTGGCGGCCATCCAGCTGAGTTGCGCCCGCTCTTGCGGCTACAGTGTCTCGCTCACCATGTTGTTGAGTTGCTCCCACTCTTGCAGTGCAGCGATAGGCGGCTGCCACATGACTCTTAAAATGGCGGACGGCTCTTCGGTTTTGGGCCTGGTCCACTGAAATGGCCCTGGGACACCTTGGAACTCGGACGCTTGCCTGCTAGGGCTTGGGCTCCATTCTCGAAAAGCGTCCCCTCAGCCGTGAAGATTCTACAAAAGTCTTGGGGGCCCCCGACTCCCGCAGGCTTCCGGTGGGGAGCGGCTGCCATGATTGCTCGCGGAATGACCACGACGGAGCTACGAGATGGTGGTGCTCTCATGCTGACGCCAGCTTTAGTCTGAAACATCCAGAAACAAGGTGGGGCTTTCATCGTTTGGGAAAAAAAAATGTTCTAAACCAATGAAAAGTGTTATTTTTAGGTCATATGACCAAGCCTTCCATCTTTAGGAAACCAAAAGTAAAATGAACCAATGAAAAGTTTTATAAACAAGTCACATGACCTGTTATGCGGCATAGGGCTACAAAAAGCGTAGAAAATCCGTTGGCACGTGAGGCGGCGTCAGTAGCGGACCGATGTGCGAATAGGCCGAAGGCAGCACAACGCGCTGAGATCCGGATGGCACCGAGGTGGTGTCCAGCAAATTGCCGCACTGGTGTGGCCATCCTACAATGCTGCGCCAAAAGACGGCGTGTCCAGCTGAGTTCCGGTCACTCTTGCGGTACAGTGAGTCGAACGCGCCGAGATCCGGATGGCACCGAGGTTGTGTCCAGCAAGTTGCCGCACTGGTGTGGCCATCCTACAATGCTGTGCCGAAAGTCGGCGTGGGGTGCCCCGTTGGCTTATGAGGTGATGTCAGTAGTGGACCGATGTGTGAATAGGTCGGAACCAGCACAAGGCGCCAAGATCCGAATGGCAAGTCCTGGATGTTGAGTGCCATAGTTGAGAGTTCTGAGCAGTGCTTGTAAGACTATCTGAAGCTTATTTGCACCTGCTGCAGCTTCACTGTTGCCCAAGGTGGTGTCCAGCAAATTGCTGCAGTGGTGTGGCCATCCTACAATGCTGCGCCGAAAGACGGCGTGTCCAGCTGAGTTCCGGTCACTCTTGCGGTACAGTGAGTCGAACGCGCCGAGATCCGGATGGCACCGAGGTTGTGTCCAGCAAGTTGCCGCACTGGTGTGGCCATCCTACAATGCTGCGCCGAAAGTCGGCGTGGGGTGCCCCGTTGGCTTATGAGGTGATGTCAGTAGTGGACCGATGTGTGAATAGGTCGGAACCAGCACAAGGCGCCAAGATCCGAATGGCAAGTCCTGGACGTTGAGTGCCTCAGTTGAGAGTTCTGAGCAGTGCTTGTAAGACTGTCTGAAGCTTATTTGCACCTGCTGCAGCTTCACTATTGCCCTGGTGTGGCCAAAGGTCGCACATGACATAGGCGGCCGGCTCCCGAGGTCCGGCGGAACTTTTTTCCTTTTCCTTTCTGCTTCTTTTCCTACAATCCGTTTCATCTGAAGACACGACCAGGTCCCTGAATGTGTGCAGGGGGACGCTATTGATTGAATGAAAATGGCGGCTTGACACAAAGCTGACTCAAGCGTTGCTGTTGATGCTATACAGACAAAAATTGGTTTTCAGTTTGTACATTCTTCAGGATTTTTTTTTCCATCCAAGTCTGATTGAGAGTTTGTAGAAAAATGGCTTTAGATTTTCCACATACTACTCTTCAACATTCTTCCTAAATGTAACAATGTGAAACTCACTAGGAGAACGGCTGTTTCTGTTTCCTTTCAAAATGCTGCCAACAATATTTTCTGAATGGAAGACACCATCTTGTAGCATAAAGGGCCGAAAGGGGTTCTGGTCTGGCCGATGGTTGGTGGAGACATTTTGACTATATCTTGGACCTGCCCGGCCTCGCCCAAAATGGCGCCGGTATAAATGGGACTCGTAACTCCTTGCCCGCAAATGTATATCTAGAAAATGTTATTGTAAGTGGCCCTGTCGTATTTTAATTACAAAATGTACGTCCACCGATTCCGCAACTGTTAGACACCTTTGTTCTTGCAACCTAATGGCCCGCTCGTTACGTTCCTCTACAGTGTAAATGTCTCCTC
Organism: Lissotriton vulgaris; assembly: GCF_964263255.1. Lineage (NCBI taxonomy): Eukaryota > Metazoa > Chordata > Amphibia > Caudata > Salamandridae > Lissotriton > Lissotriton vulgaris. The sequence goes on from NC_141691.1 coordinate 193,863,048, forward strand.
ATCATATACGATTTCAGTTTGCTCCGTGGCCGGCCCACGTGGTTATAGGCCCATATTTGTATACTGACATTTTCACAATAAAGGTTTTTAAAACAAAACACGGTAGTAGTATTTACATTGGTAAAGTTTTTACTTTTAGTCACTGTTTTCGAATCAGTAAAAGGCAAGTGAAATAAAGCAGTCCAATTACATGACGGATAAAAGGTATAATATGTAGGAACGCAGTAAAGATAAATGGTCAAGGGCAGTTGTGTTTTTCATTTCTGCAACATAAAGTGATCGATAAGAATCTGATAATCAGGCGTATCGGCGACTAAGACAGCAGGCCGAATCTCTTTTACTCAACGGCTCCGTCATGGAAGGAAGAAACGCCCTTTTTCTCGAAAAAGGAATATATTTTACTTGCAGGACAGTTGTAAATTTTCCGGGAAAGTACATTAGCCTGGAATATTATAACATATGTTTAAAAAAAAATAATGTTCGAAAACAATAAAAAGCGTAATTTTTAGGTCATATGACCAAGCTTTTCATCATTAAAATAACAAAAGTAAAATGAACCAATGAAAAGTTTTATTAACAAGTCACATGACCTGTTATGCTTACGTTACGCGCTGCGCGCCGCGCCTCGGATCACTTCCGGGTGCGCTAACGCGGCGTGTCATATAACGCATTACGCGACAACGTAGGTCAAGAATATAGTCAAAATGTCTCCACCAACCAGCGTTCGGAACACAACCCCTTTCAGCAGTCCAAAAAGTTCTGTTAAATGACAACAGAGGGGACAGGCAACAAGAACCATCAGTCAAAGAGGGGAGGGCAAGTTCTTCTCTTCCGGGTCATGTTGGGGCGCTACCGGAACTGATCGAATTGGTAGTCTACAGTGTTATGTTAAAATGTTATGTTAAAATGGGACTTTTATAGCGCAACGGCTACTCCAGGGGAGTGTCCCGGCGCTTTTTGCTCCAATCATAGGGAGAACATGAAACAAAACAGTAGCAGAAAAGGCCAAAAAGAAAGATTATCCAGCAAACAACCAGGTCTTCAGGTCTTTCCTGAAAACAAGCAGGTTAGAAGTGTTTCGTAGGGACAACGGTAGCGAGTTCCATATCTGGGGGGCGAGGAAGCTAAAAGATCGGCCGCCTAGCCGAGCCTTTTTAATACGAGGTACCCGCGCCAAAGCCAGGGCTTCTGACCTGAGGGATCGTGCAGGTCGATAGAAGTCCAGCCTTCTCTGAAGATACTTGGCACCATTGCCATGTAAGGCCTTATGGGCAAGAGTCATGGCCTTAAACAGTATCCTCTTCCGCACCGGAAGCCAGTGGAGGGATGCAAGAAGGTTAGAGGCGCTGGTGCGACGGTGAAGGCCAAAGATAGCACGTGCAGTGGCGTTCTGGGTAATCTGCAGGCGCTGGAGGAGATATTCAGGCAAGCCAAGATATAAAACATTGGCGTAGTCCAATCTGGACCCTATAAGGGCCTGAACAGTAATCCTCCGATGTTGCTCCGATAGAAGGGGAAAAAACTTGCGCAACATTCTAAGTATCCCAAAACATGTTCCCGTGAGAGTGGAGACCTGGGATTTGAGCGAGAGCTCATTATCGATTTTAATTCCCAGGTTTTTCGCCCACATAGAAGACTGTGTGGGAGGGAACATGTCAGCAGGCCACCATCCTCGCCAATCTGGTTCTGATGGACATCCGAAGAATAGTATTTCGGACTTGTCCGAGTTGCACTTAAGACTGTTCTGTGAAAACCAGCTAAAAACAGCCCCAAGGCACTCGCGAATCCCTTCACCATCAAACTCTTCACCCTTGCGACAGGTGAAGAGGAGCTGAGTGTCGTCAGCATAAGAGACGATCCGGGCCCCATAGGACTCCGCTAATGTCGCCAGAGGGGTCATCAAGATGTTAAAGAGAGTGGGGCTCAGAATAGAGCCCTGAGGCACTCCAACTCCCAGTGGCGGCATCTCGGCGGATCCGGGTGGGACCCAGACCATCTGGCGGCGGTTGGCCAGAAAGGAAGAAAACCAGTTGAACACCGTCCCCCCTAGCCCGATGTCGCGGAGCCTGGTGAGGAGATCCTCATGGGGGACGGTGTCGAACGCCGCCGACAGATCTAGCATTACTAACAACACCCTGCCTCCCATGTCCAGCACCTCTTTTACGATCTCCGAGACTTCCAAAAGCGCCGTCTCGGTGCTTAAGTTGGAGCGGAATCCCGATTGGGATTCATGGAGTAGATCATTAAACTCCAGAAAGTTGGAAAGCGCGCTATGCACGTGTTTCTCCAAGATCTTGGTGAGTGCTGGAAGGAGCGAGATTGGCCTGTAGTTGGAAGGCACCTCTGGGTCAAGATTGGGCTTCTTAATCAGAGGGATGACCATAGCTTGCTTCCAGGTCTGAGGCAAAAAGCCCTCGCTCAAGGAGAGATTGAGAATGGGGTTGGCAATAGGGTTAATGACATCGGCCATTTTTGCCAGAAATTTTGCCGGGCACGGATCTAGAGGTGAGCCCGACTTGAGATTCCTCATCAAGGCTAAAGATGTAGCAACCGTGAGAGGAGGAAAGTCAAGCAGAGCTGGGCCTGAGGGAGACAGAGACGTTGTCTCGATCGGCATTACAGACACATCCTCTGGGGCTCTCAATGAAAAGGAAACCTGGATTTGCCTGATTTTGGCGGTAAAGAAGTTGGCAATAGTGTTAGCCCAGGTCTCTGCTGGAGCATCCTGAGTAGAGATGGAACGAGGGCTAGTGAATTCGCGCACGATGGAGAAAATCTCCTTACAGGAGTTGGCAGCATCATCAATCCTTTTGGCAAGGTAGCGCTTTTTGCTCTGAAGGACAAGTTCGTGGTATGACTTTAGCGTGGTTTTATATTGTTGTTTAGCCTCAGGTTCATACTGGACTCTCCAGGCCCGCTCCACCACTTTACATTGCCTACGGGCATTGGCTAATTCCTCCGTGAACCAGGGGGCAGAAGCCCGCCGGGCTGCGGACCTGGGTGGCTGTAAGGGAGCGAACTCATTTAGTCTGGCAAGAAGCCAGGATTGCAGGTTCTCCAGATCTTTCTCCAGGTCACCAGTACAGGCCACAGGGTGATCAGTCAGAGCATGTGTAAGCATATCTGCGGTCACCCGATGAAGTGCCCTATGTTTCTGGATGTTTCAGACTAAAGCTGGCGTCAGCATGAGAGCACTACCATCTCGTAGCTCCGTCGTGGCCATTCCACGAGCAATCATGGCAGCCGCTCCCCACCAGAAGCCTGCGGGAGTCGGAGGCCCCCAAGACTTTTGTAGAATCTTCACGGCTGAGGGGACGCTTTTCGAGAATGGAGCCCAAGCCCTATCAGGCAAGCGTCCGAGTTCAAAGGTGTCCCAGGGCCATTTTAGTGGACCAGGCCCAAAACCGAAGAGCCGGCCGCCATTTTGAGAGTCCTGTGGCAGCCGCCTATCGCTGCACCGCAAGAGCGGGAGCAACTCAACTACATGATGAGCGAGACGCTGTAGTCGCAAGAGCGGGCGGTAAACAGCTGAATGGCGGAAGAGGCACAGTGTAGCAAAAGCGGGCGGAATGGCAACTAAAACGGTAAAGGGGCGCCCCACTACAGCGTGTCTTCAGGTCAAACGGATTGTGGGACAAGGTCCAGAATTGAAGAGTCATCAAAAGGCAAAAAGTTCCGCCGGACCCCGGGAGCCGGCCGCCTATGTCGGGGGCGATCTCAGGCTACACCAGTGCTATAAGACTTGGGGAGGGTGTCGGAGCCAAGCGTCTTCTCCGAGTCCATGGCCATCACACCGCCCCTCAGGGGCCTCCGTCAAGCTGTTTAGGAAGGTAACATATCACATTGTTTTCTAATGCAGTCAGGTCCACAAACGACACTCACTTACTTTGAGAATAGTGAAGCTGCAGTAGGTGGAAATAAGCTTCAGACAGTGTTACAAGCACTGCTCAGAACTCTTAACTATGGCACCCAACATCCAGAACTTATGCCATTTGAGAATGGCAGTGACATTGAAGCAACTCAGGGACCAAAACCATTAACGTACTTTCACGTATGAAAATCTTACTTGGGGAGGGGGCAGGAGCGAAGCGCCCCCTCCCAGTCCGCGCCACCACACCGTATGTTGAAAATCTGAAGCCATCGTTCTACAAAGTCAACCAACCTTGGATTGAAAAATCTAGAAAAATGTACAAACTGAAAACCAGTTTTGGTCTGCATAGCATCAGTAGCAACGCTTGCTATCAGAGTGCATGAGTTTCATGCTCGATCGATTGAGCTAGCCGGATCGGGCAATAAAAAGTATAAAATAGTTATGTAAATAGTTATTTAATAAAATGTTTTACCCTGTTTCTTTGCTGGTGTGTTGTCTATATTTGTAATATTTGCATAGGGTTTGTCGTTATTTTGGGCGGGGTGGGTGACGGAGTCGAGCTGTCTTGCAGCCCTCATGGTGTGGAGCTCAGTTCATCTCAATATTTTCGTATTTCTCATGAAGGGTTGTTCCTAATATTTCTATTTTAGCGAGGTCAAAAAGAGATCCAATTAGTGGCCTACTGATTTTGCTCGATTACTTTTATTTTTTTACACGATTTTTCACTATCTGCAAAGACTAAACAGAGTATTGCGACTTTGTGCTTGTTTGTAAATAGAGAATGATCCAAAGAGAACCAATTCTAAAACAGTAAATGCTTGGATAACAATCAATCAAATGGAGAGACAAGCAGGCACGACGGATTACAACGGGGGCAAAGGCCTGCGTTAACTACCGTTCACTATCTGCAAAGAGAGAGTACTACTAAGAGAAAAGAGGGGAGGGGGGGGCAGCGTTCAAAGCACATCAGCGTGCATAAATACGAAAATGTTTTTATCTATCACGTACTTGACATTTTAAAGCTTTTCATATTTGCTATTAAAAAACCAATGAAATTCACAGAAAAAACCATAGGTTATAGTGGATATATAGTTAGGAATTTGCATTTACAAAACCTTGAAAATTCAATGAAAAAACCATTTGTTTTAGGCCATATATAGTTAGGGATTTGCATTTACAAAACCTTATTTTACTCGCATAAAACCATTGAAATTCCATATATAGTTAGATGCGCTAACTATATATCGCGCACCCGCAATCCACTGCTGATGATGTCACATATTACATCATTCATTACATGGTCAGTGACATCACTGATGACATCACTGATCACAACATCCAGTGACTGTATGTTTCTGTAAAGTTAAAATATGTCTTACATATTGAAGAATGAGTGGATGTATAAATGTCTGGATGAAGGATTTAGTAGGTGCATGACTGATTGTATGAGGGAGTGATTAAATGTGTCTCACTGAGTGCATGGGTTAGTGATTAAACTGTATTAGTTTGTGCATCATTATATCTGTTGTTCTATGAAGTGCTGCATGTGTTAATCAGTAGCTATATGAGTAACTATATGGGTTATTGATTGGTTGCCTAAGTATTTCTATGGGAGAGTAAGTGTGTGTGTGGGGGTGGCTGGGAGGTGTGTGACTCTGTGCATAGATGTGTGAGCAGTTGATTCACTAGATGTATGGTTTCAAAAGTGCATGTGGAAACAGCTGTATGGGCGGTTGACTGTGTGCATGAGTGTATTGGTGAGTGAATGGATATCTCAGTGCTACATGTCAAAGTAAGTACATATGTAAAACACACTCCATGTGAGAGTTGACATATATAAATAACTGTGCATTAGAGCCAGTGAATGTGTGAGTGACTGTATGGATCATTGTGAACTTTTATTAGGGATTATATAAGAGAGTAAATATGTGTTAGAATATGTTTCAATAAGTAAGGTGTGTATAACTGTATAGTTGAGGAATTGGAGGTGTGATTGATTCTTTGCATGACTGTCTAGGTGTATGAGTAACTCCATGGATGAGTGACAATCTGTGAGTGTCTGTTTTCACTGAGTGTATCTAAGGATATATCAGAGTCTGTAGAGGTTCATCGTATTAACACATGAATGATGTCATCTGTGATGTTGTCAGTGATGTCATTTGAGTTGTCATCAGTGATGTCATCAGTGATGTCATTTGAGATGTCATCAGTGATGTCATTTGAGTTGTCATCAGTGATGTCATCAGTGATGTCACTGACCATGTCATGAATGATGTAATATGTGACATCATCAGCAGTGGATTGCGGGTGCGCGATATATAGTTAGCGCATCTAACTATATATGGAATTTCAATGGTTTTATGCGAGTAAAATAAGGTTTTGTAAATGCAAATCCCTAACTATATATGGCCTAAAACCAATGTTTTTTTCATTGAATATATATATATATATATATATATATATATATATATATATATATATATATATATATATATATATATATATATATATATATATATATATATATATATATATTACCTACTGGCGGTCGCCAGTAGGTATATATAGTTAGGATTTTTTCCCTATGGGATTTCTGAAAATTCTATGTCTAATAACTTTGGCGTTTGTGGACGGAATCGGTTGAAATTTTCAGGAAAATGGCACATTTTGTTTCTGAGCAGCTCCTGGAAATTTGGGGGGGGGTTCGTCAAGGGGGGGCTGAGAAAAAAGGGGGGTCCCAAAACACGTTTTTAACATTGAGTTTTCCATAGGGCGGTTGGACTCACTTTTAGCCCGAACGGCTGAATGGATTTACACGAAACTTGGCAAAATTGTAGGGACTGTTAGCCCGATGTGCCTTTGCTAGGTCTCAATATATGTGCTTCAGTGGATTTTGAGAAATTAACGTTTAAATCAAGATATATATCTGTAACAGCGCTCCGGGCAGCGATCCGGTTCGCGTACTTTTCGCGTAACGGAACTTTGCGCACGGAAAGCTGATTGGCTCTTCGGTGTCTGTCAACATTCTAAACAGTCCGGTGCAGCCGCCATCTTGTCTCTCGGTAGGATCGAGAGATAAGAGGAGGCCAAAACAAAGGGGGAAATTTCCATAAGGGGGCATAGTAGATCCTCCCTGACCCCCTAGGTTTTATGTGGAGGTTTTAAAAGGGCCCAGCAGGGTTCAAAAAAATTTTTTCTTGTTTTTTTTTTTGCGTTGAGCGCCTAGTACGCGAACCGGAAAGCGTTCTAGGCAGCGTACTATAAGGATAATAGAATGATATACTTTTCAAAGACTAAATGTTAATTGTTTGTTGTTGTGTTTGTTGTTTTTGTTGTTTTCTTTTGTTTTCTTTATTTTTAATTTTTTTTTTTTATTTTGATTGTTTTTCATAATTTATTAAACTTTCTAACATTTCAGTGTCTGAAATGTCATTATTTTCTTGAAATATTGTTTGCAAGCTGTGAGCTTGTAAAATGTCCTCATTTGCAAGGAGGGCATCTACTGCTTGGACACATTGCAGCAGTTCATTATCCAAGCTTTGATCCATAAATTCCATGTCAATTTGTTCAATCAATTCCTGGCTGCTTTCTTGCAGGTCCATTTCAAAAGAAACTTGGTTTTCGCCTTCCATTTTGCCTGAAATTTGGATTAAAAAAATATATATTAGTAGAGATAGGGCACTGTTGGGATTAATTTTAGATAGTCATTTTTTATCAGTGAATTTATCTTTTGGCAGTGTATAGTATCAGAGTGGAAATAGGACTATAAAAAAGTGTATGTGATTTAACCAAGACAAGCCTAACTCCATTCATAACTATAACAGAGAAGTCTATCTAAATACATTACTAGTACAGAGGGATAGTGTATATGTAGCAGAAAAAGTCTACTATATTAAGTTATAGTGCACAATATATTTCATTTTTAAAAATTATAACTTACCTTCACAAAGAAGTTGAAGTTTTTGGAAGCTATTGAAATGTGATGTACAACAAGAAGTAGTAGTCAAAATGGCTGTGTTTTCTTCTCTTCCTTTATATATTCAAGTATATAACCAATCAAATGTCAGGTAATAAAAGTAGAAAATGAAAGTAACATTTTCATTGGTTGTCAATTCCAACACTTCAGATGTGTTTTGTGAAGTAATTTACCTCACGGTACTTGGAGAGGTCTACAGGCTTAATGGCTAAATTAAATTTCAATCAAATTTGTGAGAATGAAAGGGATTGTTATGTAGTATGAGCTAAAGATACTGTTACTCGCAATCCACTGCTGATGATGTCACTGACCATGTCAAAAATTATGTAATATATGACATGATCAGAAGTGAATTGCGGGTAACAGTATCTTTTCTTTACTCCCTATAGCTGTCTTTTTTGTAACATAACTGTCTGTTTCCTTTCCTTATACTTACTGTTCCTTTTTTTTTAAAAAAAAATTTTGGTTCGCTCAAAGTTCGCGTACCGGAGTGCGAACTGGGAGCGAACTAATAGAAATAGAGCTTGGCAGAGTTCAAAGAATTCTACCAATTTTTTTTAATAATGGGGAGGTAGTTCTGAAAAGAACTTTTTTTTTGTTTTTGTTGTTTTACATTTTTTTTATTAGTTTTCTGAACATTTTTTATATTTTTTTGTTTTTTTCTGAACATTTTGTATTTTTTTTTATTTTTTAGGGGGAGGGGGGAAACAAAAATGATTCATCGAAGAGGGCTCAACAGGAGCAACAAAAAAAAGAAGAATTTACTTTTTGGGGCGTTTTGGGCACACATGATTGTTGATGGCTCTCATTATAAGGGTAATGCTACTTTCGCGGTAGCAAAGTGTCTGATTGCACCACACACAGACTTGCTTCACTTCCCCCATGTTGATTTGGATGTTCGGGATCACCTCCCTCGCCTCCGGTCCCGATACCTCCTGAACAACAGATCTTCTTGCCATTTCTGGGGGATTTTGTTGTTGGTCGCGAAGCTGGGCATTACTGTAATTGTTAGGGTGCCACCGACTCATGTGCCTGTGCATTGTATAATTCCCATAGCTGTACTTTTTGTCAGTGCCCCTTGAAAGACGATCGCCGCAAATACGACAAAAGACGTATCTGGCATTGACTTTTTTTTGGTCAGCTGGAAATTTAAAAAATTGCCAGATGTAATTTTCTTTCCTGTTATATCTCCTGGGCTCCTCTGGCAAAAACTCTGGATGTTCTTCCTCTTCCTCCTCTTCTTGATTTTCCTCCTCTTCTATAATTAGTGAAGCAGGTGGTCCTTTCTTCCCATGAGGAGGTGGAGGAGGTGGTGGGGGCACACTGGCTGAAGCAACCATTGAAGCCATTGCTGAAGAATCAAAAAGGGTCTTTCTCTCACCAAGATGAAAGTCAGAGTGAGGAAAGAAGGAGGGGTTTTCATCATTTGGGAGAAGGAAAAATTCTAAACCAATGAAAAGTGTTAATTTTATATCACATGACCAAGTATTACATCATTAGGAAACCAAAAGTGAAATGAACCAATGAAAAGTGTAATTATCGAGTCACATGACCTGCTGTGTTTACGTTTCGCGCTTTGCTCCGCTTTCCGGTCCACTTCCGGGTCCGCTAACTTGGCGCGTCCAATGATGTATTACGCGATAACGCAAAACGTCATGCGAACGTAACAGTTACGCTAAAGGAACGTTTACTGGTTCGCGTACTAAGCCGCGGCTTTAAATTGAGCAAACGGGAAGCTGACCGGTTCGCGGACTGGGAGCGAAACAAAAAAAAATGTTTTAAAAAAATTGTTTAAAGAACATGAAAAATATATTTCAAGATTTAAAGAAGAATATATTTTACAGCTACAGATATTAGCTTTTAAAAAACCATTGAAATTCAATGAAAAAACCATAGGTTATAGTCCATATATAGTTAGGAATTTGCATTTACAAAACCTTGAAAATTCAATGAAAAAACCATTGGTTTTAGGCCATATATAGTTAGGGATTTGCATTTACAAAACCTTATTTTACTCGCATAAAACCATTGAAATTCCATATATAGTTAGATGCGCTAACTATATATCGCGCACCCGCAATCCACTGCTGATGATGTCACATATTACATCATTCATGACATGGTCAGTGACATCACTGATGACATCACTGATGACATCTCAAATGACATCACTGATGACATCACTGATGACAACACCCAGTGACTGTATGTTTCTGTAAAGTTAAAATATGTCTTACATATTGAAGAATGAGTGGATGTATAAGTGTCTGGATGAAGGATTTAGTAGGTGCATGACTGACTGTATGAGAGAATGATTAAATGTGTCTCACTGAGTGCATGGGTTAGTGATTAAAGTGTCTTAATTTGGCAATCATTATTTATGTTCTTCTGTAAACTGCTGCATGTTTAAATCAGTAGCTATATCAGTAACTATATGGGTTATTGAATAGTTGCCCAAGTATTTGTATGGGAGACTGAGTATGTGTGTGGGTGGCTGGGAGGTGTATGCCTCTGTGCATAGATGTGTGAACAGTTAATTCCCTAGGTGTATGGGTTCAAAAGTGCATGTAGAAACAGCTATATGGACAGTTGACTGTGTGCATGAGTGTATTGGTTAGTGAATGGATATCTCAGTGCTACATGTCAAAGTAAGTACATATGTAAAACACAGTCCATGTGAGAATTGACATATATAAATAACTGAACATAAGAGCCACTTAATGTGAGAGTGGCTGTATGGATCATTGTGATCTTGTATCAGGGATTGTATAAGAGAGTAAATATGTGTTAGTATATGTTTGAATAAGTAAGGTGTGTAAAACTGTATAGTTGAGGAAATGGAGGTGTGATTGATTCTTTGCATGACTGACTAGGTGTGTGAGTAACTCCAAGGATGTGTGACAGTCTGTGAGTGTCTGTTTACACTGAGTGTATCTAAGGTTATATTACAGTCTGAAGATGTTCATTGTATTATCACATAAATGATATCATCAGTGATGTGATCAATAATGTCAAATGAGATGTCAGTGATGTCATCAGTGATGTCATCAGTGATGTCATCAGTGATGTCATTTGAGATGTCATCAGTGATGTCATCAGTGATGTCACTAACCATGTCATGAATGATGTAATATGTGACATCATCAGCAGTGGATTGCGGGTGCGCGATATATAGTTAGCGCATCTAACTATATATGGAATTTCAATGGTTTTATGCGAGTAAAATAAGGTTTTGTAAATGCAAATCCCTAACTATATATGGCCTAAAACCAATGGTTTTTTCATTGAATTTTCAAGGTTTTGTAAATGCAAATTCCTAACTATATATGGACTATAACCTATGGTTTTTTCATTGAATATATATATATATATATACAGAGAGAGAGAGAGAGAGAGAGAGAGAGAGATATTTATTTATTTATTTATATATTCACCAGAAAAAACAAAGGTAAAATGAACGTTATAGTGAGGTGAAGTGTTCAGTAATAACGAAACATTTTAAAACTAAAAAAACTGAAATTCCCAAGTTATAGTTATCTTAAGTCACTATAACTAGGGGTGGGTGAAATAGGCAGATTTTCATTCCACAGAATTCTGCAGGATGAAATAAAAATTCTGTGAGATTTAGTGGAATTGTAAGAAGGGGCAGAGTGGGGCCCACAATGAGCAGTGCATACCCCTTGGTGCCCTTACATAGGCATGTGCGGAAATAAAGGGGTATCCACTCTAGTGCATATCACTCAGCACCCTTACATACTTATGTAAGGGCACTGAGAGGTATGGAGTGCTGTAAGGTGCATATCTCTCTGAACCCTTACATACACTTGTAAGGGCATGAAGGGGTATCCACTTCAATGCAGTGCATACCCCTCAGTGCCCTTACATACTTATGTACATTTAACAAGAGGTATGCGCTGCACTCCAGTGCATACCCCTCGGTGCCCATACATAAGTATGTCAGGACAACAAGGGGTAACCACCCCAGTGCAGTGCATACCACTCAGTGCCCTTACATACTTATCGGAGTTTTAAATAGTGAGAACGAGAAACAAAGGTATCAGTGCGCTTTACATTAGTACCAGTTGCACTACAGATAAACACATATTTTGTTAGGCGATGGGGGGATTAAGTGATTCGCACAGAATCACAGGATGTTGTGCGTCCCTGCTGAAACTCAAACCCGGTTCCCCAGCTTGGAGGTCGACCACTCCAGTGTATACTCCTTGGTGTAGGGGGACCGAGGGGTATTGCCTTCATCTCAGTGGTTTAAACAGGGCTGGAAGAGGGAGAGGTCCGTCCGTGTTTAAGTCACTGCATATTAAAGTTTAAACTGCAGTGATTTTTTACCATAGAGGTGCCGCTCCATATTCCAGCCCAGTTTAAAACCAACTGCAGTGCTTATTAATTCTGCCCTCGGAATAACTAAATTCCTCCAATTTCACTGGTGGAATTAAAAACTGAGCTCACCCCTAACTATAACACATGCCCTAACATATCTATAACACACGCCCTGATATGCAAAGTTTTTCTTGTCATTAATTTCATTGTAAATGTTGCAGTGATATTATCACTGACGTCATTTACAATGTCAAGAGTGGTGTAATATATGGAGTAATTAGTAGTGCATGTAGCGGGCACAAGTTACAGTTTCTTAGGGCTCAATTTACAATAACTTGATTCACAGATCCTCAGTGAATTTGTTGCAAAATTACATTAAAAAACTTTTTGGAACCCACCACCAAACCTAGCAGGTCAGGGTATCCCTGCCCTGCCTCCCATTTCTTTTTTTATATTTGTATAGGACTCTGGATTAAGTTGTGAGCCCTAAAATGGCTGCCACCACTTCCTGATTAATATGGTGGCAGCCAATCAGATCTCAGAACGAGATCTGTCTTCTCCACGGATCCTCTGTGGTGTGAAATATGCTAAGTTTTGAGCATTAATTGCTCAGAAACTACTGAACAGATTTTCACCACAGCACAAAAAGCACTCTTTCTGAAACAATATCAAGCTAACTTTGATGTAAATCTGTTCAGTGGTTTTGGCTGTAGCTGTGTTTAAAGATTATATGGAAAAATGGACCTGGAAAATGTGTTTTGGGGCTGCCCCTTTTTGTTCTCCACTGCTTCACGGATCACCCTGAAATACTGGTCAAGGTTTGATACAAAGGGGTATATTTACAAGTCCCTAACATCATCGGAGCATCACTTTCTGACGCTCCATTGGCGTTGCTCTTTTACACATATTTGCAAGGTAACTTAATGTGGCATAACACCACCTTGTAAATATTCCCCTTACTGCAGCAGTCTGTTGCGGTAAAGGGGCGAGCATCAGGTGTTGCTTTTTTATGCTCCTCCATATTTACAAGGATGAGGCTAGACCAAAAACTACGACCAGGTAAAACCTGGTCTTAGGATAGCGATATGAGGAAAATTTAGTAATTTCTCTCCGTATTTTGCTTTTTCTATGTGTGCTGCATTATTCAGCACACATAGAAACAGCTCATTATCTTTACAGATTGGGGCAGATTTATGAGGCCGTTGCGCCTCTTTGCGCCACAATTGCGTCACTTTATTTGACGCAACTGCGGCGCAAACAATGCGCCCTATTAACAACGTGACGCATCTAGGAGATGCGTCACGTTGTAAAGCACTGCGCCATAAGGAGGCGTTCCTGCGCAGGGGGGGGGGGCGTTCCTGCACAGGAACGCCTCCTGAAAGAGGCTGAGCGAAATCTATGAGATTTCACTCAGTCAATTCAATTCAATTCAAGAATCTTTATTCGGTGATTAAAAAACACCATAAAAGCACACATACATATACATAGATAAAAAAAGCATTAAATATTAATCGAGATCCTTGAACTTAGATAATACAATAAAATACCAACATACAGGGCCGTAAATTTAAAATAGAGAGTCCCAAGTTTTTCATTCCTCTCCCCTCGTCATCCTTAGTCGGACCGCAACCTTGATAAAATTCATAACACAGCACAAGGTTAGCGGGTCAGAAGCTTTTTGCAAAAAGACTAATGCATCCCTGGCGTGTTCCTGTTGGGCTTTTTTTAAGATATTTACTAGGAATCTGCGCCTGGGCATGGAAAAATAAGGGCAAAGCAAGATAAAATGAAGGGAATCCTGCGGAGACCGGTTGTCGCAGCCGCGGGGTCCCTTCTGCTCAATTGACGTGGTGAAACCTACTGGTGAAGCCAACATAAAGGGAAGTAAGTTCAGTCTAAAACGACACATAAGAAATCTATCCTGTGTATTATGCACAAGATACAGATAGGGCTCCATACCCTCCACACTCTTCACCAGATTATAAGCCCTCACAGACTTTTTCTCTCCTTCAGCCTCAGCACGGCATTGGGTTTTCCGCTCTAGGAAAATTTCCCCTACATGTTTCTTGTGCTGTGCTGAGATGGTTGTGGGGTTCCTGAAGAGGTTTCCAAACCCTAGATCATCAAGAGTGTTTCTCACATATTTAAGCCAGGGTATGCGCATGCAGTGAGTCCTACCTAAGCAGTCCAATAGAATTTCTCTGCTTAAGTGCGCATCTGGATTTACCCAGATTTTTAGCCACGCCACAATTGGCCTAAGTTTTAACAAATCGACCAGGTATGGCCTCCCTAGCTCCCTGTGAGCTATGAATCCAGCAGTACTGGGTGGTGCCCTCAGGATAGATTTCAGGTATCTGTTTTCTTCCTGTTCAATTCTGGTGGTGTTCACAAAGCCCCAAACTTCTGCCCCATAGCTTACTTTGGAGCATGTTATGGAGCCGTACAAGTTCATCACCTGTTCCGGACTCCATCTGCCCAGCCTCCTGCCATATCCAGCTATTGCCCCATTAGAGGCAATCATTTTACTACAGCGTTCTGCCACCAAGGAGTTAAATTGAAGAGCACCATCAAAGGTTACTCCGAGATAGGAGAACGTTTTAACCTCCTCTAAACAATGGGTACCTATTGTGTAAGAGAATTTAGGGGAAGGTTTTTTGCCTGCCAGGAGCACGTAAGATTTGCCTAGGTTGACAGATAAGTCCAGTTTACTCATGAACTTGACGAACCCGTCTATCAGGATTTGTAGGCTTCGGGGTGTGCGTGCAAGCAGGACCGCGTCATCTGCATAAAGCAGGACAGGGATGTGCCGCGTCCCAACCCTTGGGGAGTCTGCCTTTAAACCCAAAAGAAACTGCTCCAGATTATTAATGTAAAGGGAGAACAAAAAAGGGGCAAGAATACAACCTTGTCTGACTCCACTTTTACATGGAAAGGAGTCAGACAATCCTCCCTCCCTGTTAAATCTAACCTTAGCCGTAGTGTCGCTATGCAGCTCTCTTAATATAGTGATTAAACCACTCTCGATCCCCATGCCTGCCATCATGTCCCACAACTTCCCTCTGTTGACGTGATCGAATGCTGCTGCCAGGTCCATGAATCCCATATAAATGGGTTCATCGCTGGCCAGAGTATATTTGGCAGTCAGCATATATAGGTTCAGGCATTGGTCACTGGTGGACCTCCCTGACCTGAACCCATATTGAGTGTCCGAGAAGATGTTGTTCTCTTCGGTCCACTCGGACAATCTGTTCAGAATTGCCCTTCCCAAAAGTTTAGCCGAGACGTCAATCAGGGAAATAGGCCGATAACACTTAGGGTCGTCCTTGTTGCCCTTTTTAAAGATTGGCACAATGATCGCTTTAGACCATGATGGAGGGAGACCGCAGGTGATAGCAGTCACTTTCAGGGCAATGCTGCGTCAAAACCCTGGGCCTGCTTGAAGCAGGCGTAGGTCTTGATGCAGCATTAGTAGAATGGGGCACCCCCGAGCCTTGCTGGAGCTGCGTCGTGCTTGCGACGCAACTCCAGCAATGCGCCACGTTTCCGGCACAGATCTGTGCCGTTTTTGCAGCATGGTGCGCCGCATTATAAATGCGGCGCACCATGGGTGGCGTAGCTGTGGCGCACTGTGGCGCACGTTAACTGGCGCATCCCTCGGGATGCGCCAGTTAACATAAATCTGCCCCATTGTTTTTGTGCAGGAAGGTGTCCCTTACTGCACATAAACAATCACCCCTGAAGCACAGCCACCCTTGCAACATGGTGCAAGGGGGCCTGCACTAGCGCTAGGCAGCTTTTTTAGTGCCAGTAGAAACGTATGGGTGTGCCGTATTTTTGTGAATACAGTGCATCCCTGCGTTTAAAAAATGTTGTAGTGTGGCTTTACCAATTTTGGAGTACGGAATTTTCTTGTAAATATCCCCCAAAGATTTTATAGAGGACTTAGAATCTAGAGAAAACAAGTAAGCCGGAATATCATCATTTTTATTCCCAGCAATGCATACCGAATTATGTATAAAAAAAAAATTGCCACTGTAAATATTTTAAAAAGGAATGGTTTGAAAGACAATAAAGTACCTGTAGTGTAGCAAAAGTACAGACCTCACCAGAATCAAATGTCTGACCAACAGTTTTAATACCCTGATTAACCTAATTTTTGTACACCAAATCGTGAAAGATACCTTGGAAAATGTGTTTCCACAAATTGGTGTAAGTAACTGGATAGCCTGCAAGGAGGGTCGGTTACAGATTTCACCCCAGATTCGAAAGTCACCCCAAATGATCTTGAACAGTATCCTCTTAAAATAGTTTGGATCGTCTAACTAGAGCAAACTTTAAATCCAGCTCTAAGGCCATTTGATGCCCCGGAGTTAACTGCTTGGCTCGTCGTGGGTGAGAATATTCCTAAGACGAGACCCAAAAGCATCCCAAAAAACTAGCTTAATGTCCAAACAGACCACTGAGGCTAGGTGAAAACTTTAAAAGGTAAATAGTACTTCTGATCCTCCAAAAGCCCCAAATGAAATTGCCAATAGTTCCCACAAGATGCCATAAGGTCCGGAACCCACAGTGTGATTGCCCAATAAAGACATAGAGTCAAAATTTTCATTTTGACAATATTGCAATATCGCCAAAGATTACTGATCAGAAGGCAGCTCCAATCCTGCATCTCCACAATAACCAACTTTAAGAGGGGTTCATGATTAAAAGAAACAATATATTCTGCATTTGCACAAACCCCGAGATAAGTGGCCAAGGTTAAGTTTGTAGATGGGAACAGCCTCAAACTTCTCCACCTCTTTTGTAACCTGTCTCATTGCCAACAAGGGGTCTGTAGATCAACTGCAATATCATCAGTGTATGCACTAATTTTCAATTTTAAACTGTTTAACATCACAGGAAATATCATTTCTACATAAATGTTGTAAATAGTTTTCTAGATAGAGTGCGAATAATAGGGGGGAGAGGGGGCAGCATTGATGGGTACCTCAATGGATACTAAATAAAGCAGAAATACATCCATCCAAGACTGACCGAGCTGATGGCTTTTGATCAATCAATCAATCAATCTATTTGTATAGCGCACTACTCACCCAAGAGGGTGTCAAGGCGCTGAGGGGGGTAGCGGCTACTGTTCGAACAGCCAAGTCTTGAGATGTTTCCTAAAGATCAGCAGGTCCTGGGTCTGATGCAGATGTGTGGAGAGGGTGTTTTACATCTTGGCAGTGAGGTAGGAGAAAGATCGGCAGCCGTTGGTGTTTCTATATATGCGTGGGGCGGTGGCGAGGGCGAGGTCGGCGGAGTGAAGCTGGCGTTTTAGTGTGTAGAAGGTGACACGCTTGTTCAGGTATGCTGGTCCAGCATTTTAGAGTGCTTTGTGAACGTCGGTGAGGAGCTTGAAGGTGATTCTTCTTGTTGACCCCGAGCCGTACAGGTCCTTCAGGATGGTAGTGATGTGGGAGTGGTGGGGGATGCCGAGGAAGAGGCGTCCCCCACGTATACGTTCTGTATACGTTGAAGTTTTTTCTGGAGTTTGGCCGAGGTTCCAGCGTAGAGGGCATTGCCATAGTCCAGTCTGCTGCTGATGAGGGTGTGGGTGATTGTCTTTCTGGTTCCGGTGGGGATCTATCTGTAGATCTTGTGAAGCATGCGGAGGGTGTTGAAGCAGGAGGAGGAGATAGCGCTGACTTGTTGGGTCATTGAGAGTGATGAGTCCAGGATGAACCCCAGGTTGCGTGCGTGGTTGGTGGGCGTTGATGCGGCTCCCAGCACGCCTGACCACCAGGAGTCGTCCCAGGCGGAGGGGAGGAGCCAAGGATGAGGTCCTCCCTCTTGTCTGAGTTCAGTTTCAGGTGACTGTTCTCCATCCAGTCAGCAACAGCCAGTCCTTCGTGGAGGTTCATTTTGGCAGTGGCGGGGTCCTTGATGAGTGGGAGGATCAGCTGAGTGTCGTCATCGTAGGAAACAATGTTGAGGTTGAGTGAGCGGATGATGTTGGTGAGCTGAGCCATGTGTTCGTTGAAAAGGGGTAGGGCTGAGGAATGATCCTTGGGGCATGCCGCAGATGATCTTGGTGGCTTCAGACTGGAATGGGGGAGGCGTGTATGGCCTTGTCACTGATTCCTGCATTGTGGAGGCGTGTATGAAGGGTGTGGTGGCAGATGGTGTTGAAGGCGGCCAAGAGGTCCAGGAGGATGAGGGCCGTGCTTTCACCATTGTCCAGCATGGTCCTGATGTGTTCGGTGGCAGCGATGAGGACAATTTTAGTGCTATGTTGCTGCAGAATCCTGATTGGGACAGGTCCAGGATGTTGTTCTCGAGGAAGTGGGACAGAGTTCTGCTGGCGATACTTTCAATGATTTTCGCTGGCAACAGGAGCAGGGAGATGGGCCGGAAGTTCTTGAAGTCTTTTGGGTTCGCTGTGGGTTTTCCTGAGTAGTGCATTGATATCGCCGTGTTTCCAGCTTTCCAGGAAGGTGGCGGTCTCGTGGAGCTGTTCATGATCTTCCGGAGTAAGGGTGCATGATGCGTTTGGCTTTGTTGAAGATCTGGTAAGGGCAGTAGTCGGATGGTGAGCCGGAGTGGATGTTGTTCATGGTCTTGATGGTATCAACATCGTTGACATGGGACATGGGTCCAGGAGATCAGGAGATTGGTGAAGCTGGGGGGTGGTGAATCTGCGGTCTTAGCGGCTATTGGTAGGGTCTGGGTGTTGAAGCTGTTGTCTTGCGGTGAAAGAAGGTGGCTAGTGAGTCGCAGACGGTGGGATGTCGTTTGTGCTGGAGGTGGGGTTGGAGAGTTCCTTCACGACGTTGAAGAGCTATTTGCTGATTTTTGTGTTGTTGTTGATGCATTCATGGAAGGAGGTCCTTTTGGTGGCTCGAATGAGTTATTGGTGCTTGTGGCTGGTGTACTTGAGGGCAGCGTGGTTGTCCGGGGTCTGTTTGTGGCACCACTTCTTCTCACATTTTTGGCAATTCTGTTTGGACTCCTGGAGGTCGGTGGTGAACAAGCTAGTCTTTCTGTCTGCACGTCTGTTTGAGGGGTTTTTGATCAGGGCCAGAGTGTTGGCACAGTCGTCGATCCATTGCCTGAGGTTGCGAGCGGCTGTGTCAATGTCGGTTGGTGGGTTATGGGCGAGGGTGGTGATGAGTAACCCTGGGCAAAGCACTACGCTACGCTCACGTAGTTTGCAAAGTTAGCGCTACATCGCACTGCGCGAATAGCATGTTGCGCAGTGCACACAAGCGTAGCTGTAATTTTTTGCTTGCTTTCAGTCCTCAACGTCAAGTTGGTGACTGCAAGCAAGCAAAATGATATCCTGGCGAGACTTTTTCCTTGTTCGCGATCAGCTACATCAACAACATCGCGAGCATGGAAAATAAACCTCCCGGCGAGATTATCAATGCAGGGAGGTCAGGTTTCTCATTGCGAGTTGTCGCATATGCTCGCGACCGCTGGCGATGAGAAACTACCAGTCTGCGTTGAGAAAGCTGCCGCTCAAGTAGAAATCTACTCAAGTGGCAGAAAACGACCACTTGCACTGTGCAAGATGCAGTTTGCACTGATTGCAAGGTGCGGACAAGCATGCAGCACTGTGCAGTCAGTGCAAACAGCATTTTGCACAGTGCACTACGCAATTCGCGTAGCTACGCGTAACTCACATAGTGCGAAGTGCACTTCGCGTAGCTACGCGTGGCACTACTTCACAAACTGTGCCCAGGCTTAGTGATGAGCTAGTCTTCGGGGATCCTGTTCCAGCTGAGGTGGGGGATTCATTGCGGGTGGTGGGTTTCTTGAAGGTGAAGTGGACGCAGTGGTGGTCAGTCCAGTGGACTACGACGTTGTGGCTGAAAGTGATGTATTTGCTGGAGGAGACAATAGTGTCTAGCGTCCCTCTTGTAACCTTCCAGGATGGCAATGGCACTGTTGGGTGTCGAGGAGGAGTTCAGCCAGGTCTCTGTTAGAAAGGCGACGTCTGGGGAGGCTGAGTCAAATAGGTCCCAGAGTTCAGTGGCGTGCTTGGGGACGGAGCGGTGTTGAGTAGAAAGCATCTGAGGTGGTTGCGTCCTGCCCTGATGGGTGGGGCAGGACGTGCAAGTGTTCAGTGGATGGTGAAGCTGCAGTGTTTGTAGGAGAAGGGTCTGTGTGTGTCTCGGGTTGGCCTGGACACAGTCTGCTGATGTTAGGTTCATGGAGGAAGGGGGCATCAGAGCGACGGCCGGTGTTGTGGTGCTCACAGAGGTCAGGGATCTGGCACTGGGCAT
Organism: Lissotriton vulgaris; assembly: GCF_964263255.1. Taxonomy (NCBI): domain Eukaryota; kingdom Metazoa; phylum Chordata; class Amphibia; order Caudata; family Salamandridae; genus Lissotriton; species Lissotriton vulgaris. The sequence goes on from NC_141691.1 coordinate 193,883,500, forward strand.
GGTCCAGGCGCAGACAGGTACAGACGGGCACAGACGGGCACAGATGGGCACAGACGTGCCGCCATTAAGTAGGGAAGGGGGCGGGACTGGAGGTGGGGAGGCGGGAGTGGGGCTGCGATGGTGACCAGGGCCGCAGGGCTGTATCAGCGGAAAAGGCTGCTGTGAATGGGTTCAGGACCAGTAGGGGTACTGTCCTGTGCCCCGTGTGCGAGTAGAATGAAATTAATTAAATTAAAATTAAATTAAATAATGAGAACAGGAGACGAGACTCCTAGCAGAAGCAGACCCGGCGGCCCTGAGTGCGTCGCAGCGTCGGCGCTAAACTGTCACGAACCTGGAAGCGAAGGGCTTCTAAGGCAGAGGCAGGGGGCTCAGTGAGCGGAGCTGCTAGGGAGAGTGCTTGCTTGGACCAGAGGTCTAGGTGTCCCTTTGATAAAGGGACCTAACTAGGAACTACCCATACCACATGCTGACAGGGCGGACCCAAAAAATGGCCACAACATCCTTTTAAAATATTTTTGGGCATCGAGGAAGATAATACCAAGCTGACTTCCAATATTTCTGGCCACATCAAAAATGGCAACAGTGGGGTTTGTGTGACGGGTAGTTTCCAGTATGGGGACAAAATCATGTTGTTGCAAAGAGACTAATTAATGTGATCAGAGTGGCCAGTCGGGCGATCAAGATTTTGGCAAAAAACTCAGTGTCATAGTTGATCTCCGAGATCAGGTGGTATGACTCTCTATCCTCTGGTTGTTTTTCATTGTTTAGAAACATGGTGATATTCATAAGATTCTGGGAGGACAGAATTTCAGATTCATTCCTGATACTTGCTATCAGATTCGCAAAAAGGAGTAAAACAAAACTAAATGTTTTGGAAAAAACCAAAGGGATGTAATCCTCCCCTGTTGCTTGCCAGGTGGTAATGCCCCTATTGTCCCTTCAAGTTCCAATATCTCTAACTCCATGCACTGTGATAAACTAAAGGAAGGTGCCCTGGATAGAGCCGTAATGCTAGATAGTGCCACCAGTGGTGGATGACGATATATGTCCTTATAGAACTATGTAAATGAAAAGGGGGGCCCTTGGCCCCCGCGCCCGCATTGCAGTGCGGCGATCCCCTCTTCCCATGCCTACCGGTGGTGTTGGGGCGTGATCTCCCAGCTCCCAATGGAACGCGGGAGGTGTGCGCCACACCACCGGTCGGCCGACGCCCAATCCCCGACCCGGAGGCGTGGTCTAGATTCCCGGGTCAGGGGGCGGGCGTCGAGGGGTGAGGGGAGGGGGCGGCCCGCCCTCTCCCCGAGTCCCTGAGAATAAAGGAGGGGGGAGCGCTCAGTTGACCCTTCTTGTCGCCTGACGATCCCCCACACTGGTCGTGCCCCGTGCTCGGGGCCTCCTAATTTTCTGTTTTCTTTTTCAGATCGAGGACTGCTGACTGGAGTGTGTGGTAGCGCGACATTGGAAGCAGACAAACGGATCGAGATCGGTGGATCTGTAGAGTACAGGACACGCAAATCAGCGATAGTAAGAGGAAGCGGGGGCTTGCATTTCATCACCTCCTGTGGTCGCCGGGTGGTTCCACGTTAGAGTCTGGCCACCCATTACATTTGGAAAAGTCAGTGTTGCGGTCGCTGTTGCGTGGTGCTTATAGCCCCCTGCACATGCTCCATCTTGTGAAGGTATAGGGCGGACTGGTTGTGAATCTGATTTGTGAGTGAAGTGAGCAATAGGAAGAATACCAGGAGCTAAAGCTAAGGGGTCAAAGATGGAGTTGATGTTTCAGTCCATGATGCGTAAGATGAATGCCATGGATAAAAGACTGAGTTCGGTTGATGGCCTAGAGGCCCGTGTGATGAAAAGAATGGATGATATTGAAGGCCCGCACGGTAGTCCCAAGCGGCAGATTAACGCGCCTTTACCGGAGGGGGATTCCGATTCCTCGCCGAAGAAGGGCAAGTCTAAACGGCCAAGGGGCAATGCTTCTGTTCCTACTCCGGTGGCGGTGCCCACTTCCCTGGAGCCGGTATACCCGGCCCCCTTGGCACCTGCTCCCACATTGCCAGCAGGGACCAATCCTGTCGGGCCGGCGCCATCTGCCCCAGATGGCCCACTACCATCGCTCCTAGTCCCGGCACCCTTGGCGCCGTCTACACCAGTGGTGCCGGCAACAATACCGGATAGTGACACTCAGATCCCCCCTGAGTTAACAGCCCAGATAACGGCGATACTTCCTTGACTTCAGAAAGGGGGTATGATGCCCTCAACGTTAGATCATGCCGCAGAGGCGGCAAGACTGGTGGAGAAGATTAGGGCGGGAACAGTTACGAGTGCGGTTCCGGCCTCTGTTTCCCCTTCTTCTGCAGGTTTGGATGCCGCTCGACCGAACGGAAGCGATGCAGGACCAGCCCCGGCCCCCAGTAACGGTAAGGAGGTAGCCCTGCCTCTCTTAGGAGATGGGACGATTCCGTCTCGAAGCGAGGATTTAGGGCAACATGTTTCCCGAGCGGTGAAAGAGATGATTTGGGCGGGAAACTACATATATATTTTCTCTTTACTGTTAGACAATAGGGAAATGGAAAATGCCAAAATGCTAAAGGAATGGATGCACCCTAGCTAATGGAGAGTACAGTGTTCGAAGTTTAGGGTGGAGGAAACACTGAGCAATTGGATCAGAGCCTTCTCCATTCTTACAGCTATCACTGTTGAACGCCCTCCAAAGGTTCAGGCGGCAATGGCGTGCTATCAGAGCAGGATTGTGGGTTGGAACGAGCGTTATGCCGGGGACGCATGGAAAGAATATGATGTGAATTTTAGAAAGTCGAAGGAGTTTGACTTATCATTGTCGTGGGACAAGGTGGACTCATTGTCCTGGCATAAACAGTTCGGAGGGGGCTTGGCCCCCACCCAGCCTGGGACCGAAGCCAATGTCTTACCAGCAAGGAATCAACAGCCCTTTCGGGCGGTACAAACGTTCGTGTACTAGACCCGCTGGCACTTGTAGATTCAGGCATGCATGTGCGATCTGTGGTCACACCTCTAACCCCGAGACTACATGCAGAAAAAATGGTAATCAGAATCAGAGAGGGGGGAAGAAACCCGAATAGTGCAGGGAATCCGGTTAGCCCCTCCCCGGTTAATGTCCTGGCAATGATTCCATGGTTGAACAGATACCCAGACCACGGTGCAGCTGCATTATTACAGGAAGGTTTCTCCCAAGGTTTCCGGATCCCGGCCAGGGGGCACATCGGCAGTGCGCACTGTAGGAACCAGTTATCCGTACAACAGAATCCTGCGGTAGTTTTGGCTAAGATTCAAAAAGAACTGTCCCTGGGTAGGATAGCGAGGCCATTCCAGGAAGTCCCGGTGCCAAATTTTGTCTGTTCACCTCTAGGCGTAGTCCCCAAGAAAGACAAAGGCGAGTTTAGGTTGATCCACAACTTGTCGGCACCAAGAGGGGTGTCCGTAAATGATGCGATAGACGAAGCAATTTGAAGTGTGAAATATGCCTCATTTGATCAAGCAGTTGAGTTATTGTGGGGATTGGGGTGGGGCACTCTCATGGCAAAATCAGATATTGAATCCGCCTTTCGTTTGTTGCCGGTGCATCCTTTTGACCACCACCTACTTGGGTTTGCTTTTGAAGGAAAGTTCTATATGGATAAATGTATGCCGATGGGTTGCTCGATCTCTTGTGCGTACTTTGAGACTTTCAGTTCCTTTCTTGAGTAGGTCATGAGACAGGCCACGGGCCACAAGCAGGTGATGTATTACTTGGACGAATTCCTGTTCTTGGGAGCGGCGGGGACTTCAGAGTGTGCCTAGGCATTGCAGGAATTTTGCGTGCTCATGCGGGCTTTCGGGGTTCCGCTAGTGCCTGGGAAGACGGTTGGCCCAACCACTTGTTTGGAGTTCTTGGGTATCGAGATTGATTCACTGGAGGGGTGCTTTAGATTACCCGCAAGCAAAGTATCGAAGTTCAGGGCAGCATTGCGCCAATGCCTTCAGAAGGAGAAAGTTACATTGCAGCAGCTGCAAGAGACGGTGGGCCAATTGAACTTTGCATTGCGAGTTATCCCAATGGCACGCCCCTTCTCTCAGTCGATTGGCCAAGCCATGAAAGGTTTGAGAGAGAAACATCACCGCACTAGACTGTCATCAGAGGTTCGCCAGGATATGCGGATATGGGTAGCATTCCTGGAGGATTTCAATGGCAGAGTATTGTGGCCGCCCCCCCCACGTCATCGGCAGAGTTGGGCCTATGGACCAACGCTGCTGGTAGCGTGGGCTTTGGCGCCATTCTGGGCACAAAGTGGATCGCCCAAAAATGGCCAGAGGAATGGGGGTCGTGGGGATTGATCACCAACATCGGATTCCTGGAATTGTTCCCGATATGGGTGGCATTGATGGTCTGGCCGTCGCACCTGAGCAATCGGTCAGTGGTGTTCTGGTCGGACAACATGAGCGTGGTTGAATGCATTAACCAGCAGGCGGCGCGGTGTCCATTCATACTGCGCTTGGTAAAGGAGATTGTGCTACAATGTTTGAAATGGAACGTGACCTTCAGGGCTAAACATGTGCCAGGTGTTCTCAATAATGCAGCTGATGCCCTTTCTCGATTTAAAATGCAGGTGTTCAGGGTACAGCTCCCTGCAGTGGACCCATCACCGGCACCTTTCCCGGTTGCTCTCTGGCAGATTGGTGCCCCAGATTACCGTACCTCGTGGCATCTAGCCTAGCCCCACGGACCAGAACGGCATATGAAGGGGCATTCTTGTCTTATTGTACTTTCCTTGGGCAGGGTTGCGAGAATAACTGGGCACGTGAGGACAGTTTTGTTGCATACTTAGAGCTGATGCACAGGGAAGGGCGCTCCGTGGCAGCCGCAAACAGGCACAGGGCTGCTGTTTCATTCTTTGCTCAGGCCAGGGGCATGAGGGACCCTACGAACACGTTTGTAGTGCGCAAAGCGTTGAGGGGCTAGCATCGCATTCAGGGACACTCGACAGATTCGAGAAAGCCCATTGGGCTGTCAAGGCTTACAGCCCTGTTGTTAGCTCTCCCTGATGTCTGTAGTTCCCCTTGGGAGGTGTTGCTTTTCAAGGCGACGTTCACGCTAGCGTTTTATGGGGCCCTGAGATTAGGCGAGCCAGTAGCCGTGTCCAAAGTGGACATAGAGGGTGGCCTACAAGTGGCCTGCATGGGGATCCGTGCCGACACCATGTGTGTAACAATTAAAAGATCAAAGACCGATCAGGAGGGGAAGGGGGAAACGATAGTGCTTCACCGTGCTCGGACCAGCCCTTGTTGCCCAGTCTCGCATGTGGAGGCTTTTAGGAGGCAGCGGGACGGGACGCCCGGAGGGGCACTATTGTGTCACGTGGATGGTACCCCTTTAACTAAGTACCAGTTTAGGAAAGTCCTGGACTTAACTATTGCAAAGGCAGGCTTGGATCCCGCGGAATTTGGCTCCCATTCTTTTAGAATCGGGGCAGCAATGGAAGCAGTAGTAAGGGGACTCCCAGCCGAAAAGGTTAAGAAGATTGGGAGGTGGTCCTCTGAGTGTTACAAATGCTATGTACGTGTTGGCATGTTGTGACAGAGCAGGATGACTCACGCTTGTATCTCTTGATTTTGCAGTTTCTCGAACCTGTCATGCGGGAGAGGAACTTGCCGAAACTCGGCAGAAGACGCCATCATCGCAACAAAAGCATCAGGAAGATCGTCGGACATTGGTGACTTGGGTGGTGGGCCACTCCTATGTTAGGCGTGCTAAAACTGTATTTCTTTCAGGTGCCAGGATGAGTAGGGTGCAAGAGGAGGGGCTCTCTGTCTCATTCTTTGGGAGGGGAGGCCTGGGTATTAGGCAGTTCAGGGATTACTTTCTGGAATTACTGTTGCAGCAACCCGCCCCTCCGTCAGTGGGGATACTTCACCTGGGGGAGAATGACATGACCAAACTGGGGAGACGCATCCTGATAGAGGAAATCATATCCACTGCGGGGTGGGTGTCTAGGACTTGTCTGGGTTGCACAGTAGTCTGGTCTTAACTTATTCCTCGTTGGCAGTGGCGAGGGGGGGACTCGGTCAAGGCGTTGAATCACTCGGTAAAGAGGATCAACACGCAGTTGGACAAATTGTTTCGAGCCCCCCAGTTGCAGACGATTCCGCATGGGTCAATTTGGGGGGAGCATTTCTACCTCCGGGACGGGGTGCACTTGACTGAGGCTGGGAACGTCCTGTGTTCAGATAACATTTTGGCTTGGCTAGAGGGTTATGCGAAGGGGACATGACCTTTCTGAGGAGTAGGTAGGGGGAGGCCAGATCGTCGGGTAACAATGCTGGCCTGTGGCGGTAAGGTCATGACCGGTGAGCAGCTATTGTAAGATCTTAGGGGGCGACATCATCCTTTGGAGGTGTCCCCCCAGGGGGAGGAGGGGTCACTGGCCCCTTCTAGAACTTCAGGGGCAGCTGGTAACGCAAGTTAGGGCCCTCCTTCACTGGTTAAATGAAGTTCACGGGGTGGACCGAGTAATTAACGGGCTCGGCTGCATGGGGTGGACCGAGTAAGTAATGGGCTTGGCTGCAGGGGTGGACCGAGTAATTAACGGGCTCGGCTGCAAGTGTGGACCGAGTAATTAACGGGCTCGGCTGCAGGGGTGGACCGGGTAATTAACGGACCCGGCTGCGCATGCGCACCTGCGTAAGGGCGCAGCTTCTAAGACCTGACACCGGTTAGCGACCTTGCCATATCGCCATCAATCTTAGTATGCAAAATTTTTCAGATGAGGATGTTAGATTCGGTTAGGAAACAAGCTGTATTAGAATCTTGTTAAGGCTAGCCGATCACAATTGTCGATATAAATGTGTCTAAATGTTCCTGAATAATTTTGCATAAAAAATTGTATATTTTGTTTAACAATTTTATTATTTTGTACCTTAATAAATACGGCCGGGGGGTTTTGCGACCCCCCGCCTTCCAAAGACAAGTCATTTCCGTTTCGTTGTGTTCTGGGTTGTTGTGGGCATACAGGGAGGGGGGCGGTAGCCGTCGCTGACCATGCTGTTACACTATGACAGGGGTGCCACAGTGAAGAGTACTGCCATTGCCCCTAATATATTTAATTACTTTCTTATTTTCCTTTCTGTAATTTGCTGGGCCAGACCCCGCCCAATATTCTACTCATATTTATACTGAAGTTTCCTATGATTCAAATGCTTAGCTGCAATTTTTTCCCATAATTGTCAATCCAGATTATAGTGAAACTGCACTAGGGTGGAGTTAATAGAAGGATCATCCAAAGTTCTATTCTTAACTGCTTGAGAATGTGGGTATTTTACCTCATGAAGTTGGGCACGCCATCTGGCAGGTTCCTCCTCTGTCCGTTGTCAGTCTGTTGAATGTACTGAAATGTAATGTCGAGTACAAAGGCCTTCATTGCATCCCAAACTACGTGAGGTGCTGTGAAGTTAGTTTTAACTAGGATACATTTTTCACGAGAATCATTTATCCGGTTTATATCCTGGACCGGCCAAACAAAGACCTGGGAAATGTAAAACCCTACCTTTCTATGCTTGCGACAGTAGGATTAAGATGGAATAAGACCAGATTATGATCTGAGATGATTTTAGGGCAAACTTCCTCAGTTGCAAATTGAATCAGCAGCAAAAATATAATAATCACATTAATCTGTGAATAGTGTGTATGGGGTGCAGAAAAAAAAGTATAACAAAGAGTCTTAGGATGCAGGGTACGCCAGAGGTCAACTAGCTCATGAGCCAGAGCCAAGTTCTGGATAGCAGGCCTAGTTTTAGTCATCCGTGGATGGGCCACTGAGTTAGTAGTGTGTTCTGCATAAGTCATGATAAAATTAATATTATTATATATCCCCAGATCTGAAATTCAGCCGTTATATTTACTTGATCTAACTATAACGTACTCCCCCACAATGCACTGCTTATGACCTCACATATTATATCTCTCATGACCTGGTCAGTGACATCACTGATGATGTTGCTCGAATATGAATTTTCCTTAAATAAATTAAAAGATAAGCGACATTTGGCAAAACAGGAAAATGTTGGTTTAATTAAATGATGAGGCCAGGAGAGGAGGAACCAAATGCGTCTACTCAAAATCTCTCAATGTTCACAGTTTTGGCAATTAGATTATAGATTTCATGAGATACAAATAAATGTTCTCTACATTCCAAAAGAGCATCTTAGTCATAAATCAATCACATATATGCATCTGATAAGGACACAGATGGCTCTTGACCTTAGGAGAGCTAATGTGGGCCAGTACGTCTGTGTTCAGATGGTTGGTGTGAGGAGCATGTGATTGCTACATGTGGTGTACATGTTTTGACCTGACTGGTTGAGTGCTCTTATATAAATGTGGTATCTAGCTTTGTGGTATTTCTGGGGAATGCTAGCCTTTGGCCAAATAACTTTTATTGGTGCCAATTACCTCAGACATGTTTGTTGTGCAACTATCTATCTGTGGAATCAACCAGGGTTTTCCCTAAGTGTATGTAGCCTGCAATTTATGGGGGACCCCACCTGTGGCTTGTTACCTGATATGCATTGGCTTCGGTGGCAGGACCTGCCCTACCACGTATTTCTGACTTTGGATTTATGGGGAGGCCACATGGGGTGAATCCGACAGCAATGGTGTGAGTACATTGGAACTCCTAAAAATAATACCGCAGCTACTGGTATCATTTTATCCACAATACCAACTTGATGCAAACAGTTGTCATCTTGCACATTCATTGGCACCATATTCACCCATCCCAACATGTCCCCCTCTAGTTGAGTCATCAACTACTCTATCCTCCTTTTATGTGATGTTATCTTATTTGAAAGTGAGTGTGCAGTTTTGGTTGCTTTTCCCTAACTAAGTGCATACTACCCAATTTGAGGCCTCTTTTTTCGAGCAGGAACCCCCACTTGTAGGAAACCATATAACAGAAGTATAGCAAGGAGAATAGGCATCACAGTAGTCAGTAGTTTAGACACCAATAATGGGCTCCACAAAAATATACTATGCAACCAGTCCTGCTCTGGGGCAATACCCTCCTTCATATCAACTTGTAGGTAATGTAGATCTTGGATGGCATGGGCTAATGACCCCATTATTCATGTAATTTCCACGGATAAAAGTATGAAAGGAAGCACACACCATCCTCCATAGCAGTCTTGCAAGTACAACACGTTCCAATGTTGCATCACCATGAGACTGATGTCTTGTAGTTCTTCCTTGATAGCATTTATGCAGATCAAAGTATTTTATTTATTTTTCAGTTATTTGTAACAAGTGGGCGTGGCTTTGGTTTGCAGGGTGAAGAAGGGTATTAATCACCTGGCATTCACTTGAGCTTCTGTGAACAGTCTGAATTATTCTAGAATGTTCTTGTATTGAGCCCTGCCAAAATAATCAGCTGTTCTTCTATTTTGAGCCTGATGCAGCAGAGTTGTTTTCTTCTGCAACAGATGTTATGATAACTCTGACAGATCTTTTCCAGGAATGACCAGGGTTGGCGTGTGTATAGTCACAAAGGAACAGAGGCTCCACCACCCAGGGACAAGCTGGGGGTAGGTAAGGTCACCACATTGCCTGCAGACATCCATCAGCATGGAGGTGGCCCATAGCAGGTCCAATACATTCAGTCTTGTGCCACAATTCTTATTGCTGTCCAACAGTATGGTTTTTTCGACTCTGAAACATAAAGAGCACAATGTGCATTTCCGTACAATTAGGGGTTGCTCATCCTTCCAACCATGTGTACCGGTATATCAGGATATCCCAGATTTCCTGGCACAGGGGGGCTATACTGGTATTGGACCTCCCCATGGGACTCACTTCCCCCCAGGATTGAGATTCAGCGGCCCTTCTCCAGAATTCCATGTCTGGGGTCCATTGTTTGTTAAAGAAGGATGTCTCTAAAGATGTTAAGGGCCTCAATGGGACTGCAGACGGAAGCTCAAGCACACGTATTTGTGCATTAGTGTGGTGGTCGTGCTACTCCCATGAATCTTTTCTCTACAAAGTCCCGGGGCCAAATAATGTCCTCCCATATGGTGCCCTTTCTGTACAAATGCAAAAACCACAGTTGATGGACAGAATGCAAAACAATGTCATACATTCACCCCAGTACAGATATCTGGGCATAAATCCATCGTTTTTTTGCACTCCACACCACCCCAGTTCAGACATGGCCATATGCAAATCAGTCTGACCCTGTGCCTCATGGGAACAGTCCAGCCCAAACTGCCAAGCCATGCCTTCCCTGGACCGGAAACCAGTTTCCGAGGACCGGTTTCTGGCATTCCAGCCGTCTTCAGCCCGGCTTGCTTGAATCCAGTGGTGTGGAGAGCATGGGACTCACGTCTGAGCATACCTATCCCACTCGGGTGACAAATGCAAAAACCACAGTTGATGGACAGAATGCAGAACAATGTCATACATTCACCCAAGTACAGAGATCTGGGCCTAAATCAATCGTTTTTTTGCACTCCACACCACCCCAGTTCAGACATGGCCATATGCAAATCAGTCTGACCCTGTGCCTCATGGGAACAGTCCCACCCGAACTGCCAAGCCATGCCTTCCCTGGACCGGAAACAAGTTTCCGAGGACAGGTTTCTGGCATTCCAGCTGTCTTCAGCCCGGCTTGCTTGAATCCAGTGGTGTGGAGAGCATGGGACTCACGTCTGAGCATACCCATCCCACTCGGGTGACAAATGCAAAAACCACAGTTGATGGACAGAATGCAGAACAATGCCTGCATTTGCCCTTTCTGTACATCCTGTCTACTCTGGATTGATGCTACTTGGCTGAGCTAAGAGATATAGTGCAGTGGGGTTGAACTCATACCAGGTGATGTTTACTAATGTCCTATGGGATTCTACTCTATTGGGTTGGATTTTAGCCTTGATCCTACAGAGGTACATATGGACGAGCAGATTCCTCTTTCAGGGGCTATCTCTTGCTGTACATAAAGTCTGTCTGCGCCTACGGAGAGAGGTATTGATTAAAAGATGTAAAATGATCTGTTCTTAGTTTTTTATCTATCTTGGACAAATGTTGGTACCATGTGTTGCATAGGAGTGGGCTCTGTAGTGCATGAGGAATACTAGTGCTTGGTTCAGTGTAGGTGTATGTGAGGTGAAAGTGGTCGTGCGCATGCAATGCAAGAATGCAGAAGTAAACCTTACAAAGTCATATTCGTTTTTGGTTCCAAAGTGGCTCAAATGCAACCCAGCTAACGAGAGCTTGTACAAAAATTTAAGGGGACGTAATATAGAAAGCATCTGTAAAATATAGGATCATCTTCAGGAGAGATGTCTGTCATCCAGGTCTCTTTTGTTGTTCATTTTCTGTGGTCTCGGGCCAGGTGGCTGTTGTCTGTGCTTCAGTGTCTGGTAGCTGTTGTCTGTGTGCCCAGGGATGTCTTCAACTTGGTGTGGTGCAGAAAGAGTGTCTCTTCAAAACAAAGGTAAAAAGTCAATTGAACTAGGAAGTACTCGAGCAACTCTCTTTTGAAAGTCTTTTGAGAGTCCGGATTAAAGTAATGGTGGGTTTGGGAATGTTGGTACACTTATAATTTGATCACTGACCAGTAGGGTAAGAGCTGTGGGTCATAGGTTAACTTGGAAAAATACATTTGTTATGCAATTTTTGGGAACATTCCTGTTTTATCTGTAAGACGATTCTGCTGGACGCTTTTTCTTGGGGCGACATGATATTACTTCACAGATAATTCTCCTATCCATATTGGGCAGAGGTGAAAGACTTTTCAATAGTATTGATGAGGTTTTTAAAACAAATTTTGTGAGGGTTAGAATTTTGGGTATGACCAGGATTTTTAGACTAATTTTAATGCATATTGGATTTTGGGGATGGTTGGGGATTCTTAAACAGCTTTTAATGTGTTCCGTATTATGGGTTTTCCCCCCTCTCATTGCTATAGTGTGGACACTATTTTCAAAGCACGTTCTTCTGTTCAGAGCGCTATGTTTAAGCAGGTGCGTCGTTTTTTTTTGTTTTATATGTGCTGCATGTAATTGTGAGGAGAGGTGGATATTTACTTTTTAGGTTTTAAGTTTCATTTGACATGTGCGTGTCTGTTAGGTGTATTCACATGTTGTTGAAACGGTTTCACTAATTTGGCTGAATTTCCAGGTCCCATCCTTCTTCTGGCAGGGTTGAGAACCTTTGGGCTCTTTTGTGTGGGTCCGGGTGGGCTGTTCCCTATTCTGGGGCATTCAGATCCAGGAGGTGGTTGAGACTTACATAGCCCACCCAAAGTTGGGTTTTGGGAGAGTGATCCTGGATGGCTACTTTTATATTATCCTTCCCGTAAAATTCCATTCTACTCATGGTGTTTGCAGAGTTTTGGAAACTCTGCATTCTGCGTAGAATGCGGAGTTGCCAAAAAACTCTGCACTCCGGAACAGAGTGTTTTTTTTTTTGTTTGCGCGCTCTAAATGCGTTTTTGCGTGCATGGGAATGACTTACTGGATGCCTGCGATCTCTGCAGAGATTTCCTGAGCCGTACGCAAGCACAACAAGATTTGCTAGGTGGCTGCATGGTTATGTGAGAGTTTGCGATCAGGAACACGTCATTCGGACGTGCATCTGACTTCCGGCTGAACTTTTGTGAAGAACACAATCCCGAACACGCAGAATCTACCGATACTGCAATTTGGAGGAGGTTCTCTCCCGAGCAGCATCAAAAACCTTCTCGAAATGCAGATTGGGATTAACAAAACTCCGCAAACTAACATTTGGCTGCACTTTTTGTGCAAGGAGTCCTTATTCTTTTTTTTACTTTTTCTTTAAGAGGATGGAAGGGCCCCAGAGTTTCCAACTTCCTGTTCCTGTACAGCAGGCTCCTCCCAGTGCTGTGTCCATCTCATGGTCAATTTCACTTTGGATTTGGAGCTGGAAGGATCACTCTTTGTGTCTGCTGCATCATACATCATTGGATTTGTGGACATTTGAATTTGAGATTTCACAAGAATGTTGGAATATTGGTGTAGTTTGTTTGATTGGGACCATGCTCCTATATTTATTTGTACTTTTCATCATTTTTTTAATTTATTGTGCTGGCTTGCTGTAGTTTCAGTAGGGGCCTAGTTGTTTCTTTGTAAGTAATTTTTCTTCTTTTACAAAGGAAACATGTTGAACAGTTCAGTACATTTTGAAATCAATTTGCAATATTTATTTAATTCACTATGTAGCCCATTAGTCTGCCAATAGGCCTTCCAACCTGTAGGCCCAGAGCTACTCAAGGGTGCATGAAACAACTGTTTCTGTGGTGTCTGTTGAATTTAAGCACCATTTAGGGCATGGATGGCATTGGATAAAAATACAAAATGTTTTTTTTATATTTCACTTTTTTCATGTGCCTTTGTTGGATGTGTCTGGTTGTAACAACTTGCAAACCTTTTTTTTAGACCGGTGAATTTTCGTTTTTGCCAATGTTGCATTAAAGATGTGTTGTTAGCAGGCCTCCTTTGTCTGGCCAGTGTGTTTGTTTGTAATAGAGATCCATCTAAGCATGGGCAAATTTTGCGAATTCGCGATCCATGAATTCGTGGATTTGCGAATTCGCGATCCGCAAAATTCGCGAATTTGTGCGAATTTGCGGATTTTTGTTTTTTTGTGTGTTCGCGGGGTTTTTTGCGTGTTTGCTGGGTTTTTTGCGTGTTTGCTGGGCTTTTTGCGTCTTCGCGAGCCGCTTGCATAGCGAAGTTACCCATGCAGTCGTTTATGGGAGAGGGAGGGAGAGAGAGAGAGATAGATAGATAGATAGATAGATAGATAGATAGATAGATAGATAGAAAGAGAGAGAAAGAGAGGGAAAGAGAGAGGGAGAGAGAGAACGAGAGAAAGAAAGAGAGGCCGGATCTCTGAAGGGCCAGATTCCTGAGTTGCCCCTACAGAACATACAGCTTTTTATTTTTAGCAAAATGCATATGAAAACTGTGCTGTAAAGGTCTCTTTTACTTTAACCCCTCCTGACAACTCAAAATGGGTGTATTTGCCATCCTCTCCCTTCTATCTGTTTTTTATATCTGTAAGTGCTTCCTGATGAGGTTTAATTCCTTGGACAGGTGCCTCTTTGCCTACTTGTAACTATTCTCTGACCCTGCTTCAAGGGTCAGAGCAGGGTCAGAGAATAGTTGCAAGTAGGCAACGAGGCGCCAGGAAGCAATTAGCAGCAGGTGTCCAAGTTGAAGGTAATTTATATGTAACCCTTTTGTAAAAGGTTACAAAGAAATTAGGTTCAACTTTTGCACCTGCTGCTGTAACCCTTGCTTGACTGAAAATTCGTCTCCGCTGATTCTCGGATTTTACCGCGATTTCGCGAGATTCGCGGATCGCGAAATTGCGGAAAATCCGCAAATTCGCCCGCGAAACGGATTTTACGGCCACCCTTAGAGCCATCATTCACCTTGGCTAAGCCTCCCCATGTGGCCACAAGCCATTTTGTAAAGTCTGCGTCCATATAGGCCTCCGGCTTGTTTTTGTGAATGAATGACCATGTGGCTAGCGATCATTTTGTGGTGGCAGCTTGTGTTCTTTTGCCTTAGGCCTGCATGTTTTCCTTTGTTCCTCCTGGCTCATTGCTTCCATTGATTGTCATTTGTCAGCTGCAGCTCCCTGAATGCTGCAATCCCATGTGATGCACAATGCCAAACCCTTACATTTGTATTCTTGTTGTTGTTGTTCTTCTTTCCTATCCTTACTGAGTAAACTGTACAGTACACCATGAAAGCCCTTGTTGTCAAAGTCTCACAAATGGCTACACTGAATTGTTTTAATAACTGAGGTAATACATGTAATAATATTAATAACATTAACAAGTGTGGCAACAGACTGAGTCATATTATATTTGTGTGTACTAGTAGTAATTGAACTACAACAATGAATGCCATTTTCACTGATGTTCTTTTGCTTCTTTGCTTTTAGTTGTTCAAAAGAGGAGGAGACAACATCACCCATTGTACTGCCAGACAGAAGTCCTGCTCTGTGCACTGCGTCACGTGACGTGTGACCACAGACATCTCTTCAACTTGTGCCACTACATGCTGCGAAATCCTCAAGATGACCCCAAAGAAAGGTATCAGGTCCAGTATCAAGAAAGTTGCCAGTGAGAAAAAAAGCATTGCCACTTACCACCAACGGTATGTCGACCAAGACCTTTTTTGGGAAACCAAAAATTGAGCCTGCAGCGGAAGTGTCTGGGGAGCAAGCTTGGAGCAGCACTGCCGAGTGGACCCAGCCCACCAGGCTAGACCCAAGTCCATGTCTGTTACAGTGGCAGCCAGTCTAATCACAACAACTCCAACGAGCAGTGATGTTGAAATTAACTTATCGTTATTTGCAAAGTAGTACCCAATCATTGCAAGAAACTCAGATAAGTGGGCAACAACAGCCGCAACCACCCCCAATAGTACTTGTTCCTCCCAAAGTAGGGGCAGTTCAGGAGATTGAGCTTCCTGTGGAGGAAGACGACCAAGTCACTCTTTCAGAAGATCCATTGTCTTCCTGATCCCCAGCAAGGAAAAGGAGGGTTGGTTCATCAACTTCTTCTGCAAGCCCCCTTCTGGTGATCTAGATACCACTTGGAAGCCACCTCAGTTTGAGACACGCCATGCGAGGCTATGGAAAAGGATGTTTCCAGAAAGTTTTACCGGTATGGAAGTAGCTGTAGAAGAGGAGGATGATGATGATGAGACAGTCATCATGGAAATTTGCCCCTTGCCAGTGGAGACTGACATTACCCATCCTGAATTGCTTTGAGGGATGTGGCACAGATACTACATACACAGATACCACCAACATCACCTACAGCTGCCATATTTATAAAGTCCTGGCAGCGACCTACATCCATCACAACAACCACCTCAGTAGAAGTAGGTACAGTAGAGTCAAACGACAAACCCACCCACCCACCTGTTCATCCGACATTGCAAGTGGCATCAGCAGCATCAGAAAGTTGAACTCCCCAGTTTGGGACTTCTTTTCGGTTAGGAGGAGGTGAAAATTGCTATATGCTCCATTTGTGGAGCAAGTGTTAGTCGGGTTGACCTTGGTATAAACTATGGTACTGGAGGCCAACCAACACATCTGAGAAAACACCACTTACTCCAGTCGGAGGCGCATCTTAGTGGCCATAAAAACTGTTGTGTTGTTGGTAGAGTGGGGATGTAGAAGATCCGATCACGGTGGAAGGGGAACAAGAGGGAGACATTTTCTCTGGTACACATGGCATCCCTGTTCCCAGCAGTTCAGTGGTACCACCCACATCATCATCAGCTACATCATAATGGAACAAGGCTGAGACACCGAGGGGTCCAAGGCAAGAGAGTACTGTGATAAAAAAAAACGCGCATCGAGCCTCACAAGATCTGGTCTCAAGAAGTCACCTACATCAGTGGCACCAGAAAATAAATAAATCCAGGCTACCATTCTCAGCATGTTTATGTCGGATGGGCCGTAAGAACGCAACTACCCAACGACGCGAAGCTTGCTAAAATGTTAGCATTAGACCGCCTCCCTTTTTCTTTCATGAAAGGGGTAAGCTTTCTTGAATATGTGGCAGCAATCTGCCCGAAAATGGAAGGTTCCCAGCTGGTCCTATATCGCAAGAGTCGCTGTTTCAGCACTACATCACGACATGATGAAAATGCTTGGACAAGCTTTACAGCAGAGTGCTGTTCACACTATCCACCTGACAACAGACATGTGGACCAGTTGCCAAGCTATTGATTACATTTGCATCACTGCACATTGGATCTCTTTTGTGGGGTTTAGAGAAAAGATATCTGCAGGTGTTAACACTGCTAAGATTTTAAGGCTGCTCAGAAACATGCAACTGTAGTCATGTGCGCCATGAAGAAATCTAATACTGCTGCAAACATTTTGGAAGACTTTGACAACAAGTTCTTTGAATGGCTGTGACAAAGGGGGCTTAACATTGTTTTTGTTGCCATGGACAATGGCAGTAATATAGCTATTTCAGGGTCCTGTGTTTGGTGCACTGCATTAACAATAGAAGGAGGAGGAGCCAACCCCATCATGGCTGCTTGAAGCTGATGCTCCTCGGTGAACTATGTTACCAGCCTCCGGATCGGCATTCCGCTGCACTGTTATCCCTCCCGGAAAATGGATTCAGCTACCGGATTGCAGTCTGATCATTTGAAGATCAATATCGCCTTTCTCCATTCCGGCTTTACTGAGAAATGAACAGTGACTTTCCGTGCCAATGAATATGCAAAGATGGCGCCCGGTTCTTGGGGAGCTTTAAGAATGCTCCCGGGGCCGAAAGAAGTGCTCTAGGATGCCTCTAATCTCCGTCTTTTTCCATCTAGAAACATCCCCAACACTAGGCCCACATCCCGACTTGCCGGCTGACCCCCCAGGGAGATTACCGCGCATTGTGCCATTCGTTTGCCCGCACTGCCACTGAGTTACAGGTGCAGCTCGAGGGGGAGGGGTGCACAAACCTGACCTGCTGCATCCCAAAAGACCATATTTCCTCCGGGGCCCGAACCCGGTCGCGACTGGAGGAGGAGGGGCTAACGAGCCTGACCTGCAGCTTCACACAAGACCGGACTTTTATTGTGACCTGCACCAGTGGCTGCATCTGCGGTACGGTTACGGATGGAGGGGAGGGGCACACGAGCCTGACTCGCCGCAACCCATGAGACCGGTCCTTGACTGGGGTCTCAGCCCACGTCTACCTCTGTGATATGATTTGCTGTGACTATGGATGCGGCGGCTGCAGGTACGGAAGTTTGATCTTGCTAGACTATTGGCATCTTCATAGCAGCCCCCGGCAGCAACAAGGGGATCTAGGAGCGCATCGTCTGGTATAGCGAGCGGTAGAGGGGCACAGGGGAGAAAGCACCTTTGATGCAGCCACAAGTGTGCATTTCTGCACATACCACACATGATGTCTGCAGTAAGCGTGCATATCAAGCACCCCACTCTGTTAGAGAATAATTAAGTGGGGACTGGCGGTATGAAGCACCATGGAAATAACCCATTTCATGACCTCAAGATGGCTGCCACAGTGGTCCCTTCTGCCCTGTATTACTACTCGTGGACTAAATCTGGAATTTGAACAGAACTCGAATCATAGCCTCCATCTGGCCTACCCATCTAGTCACTGAACCTGCGAGCGACCGTGGAGGCCTTGCTTTTTGGCCGATTCCCAGTGGAGGTACATGATAGCTATAGAGGAGATGGGCTGCGGACTTCCCCTCTGCCCTCACCTACCCATCTGATCTTTGGGCAGACTTTCCCTTGTCTCTCTGTCATTCTCTCCCTCTTACCCCTTGACCCTACCCTTTTCTCCTCTTCTCTCCTTTTACCCCGTCCTCTTTGCTCTTTTAATGTTTTCCCAGAGAGACCTAGCGTTCTGGCTGTTGCTCGGTGGAGCTACCTGATAGCTAATGAGGAAGTGGGGTTTGGCCTTCCCCCCCTGCCGTCACCTACCCAGCGGGTCTTCGGGCAGATATTCCTTCGACTACCTGTCCTATCTTCCCACACCCCCTTTCTCTGCCCCCTTACCCTTCTTCGCTTCCATGCTCTTGAAATGTTTTTTCTAGAAACTGATGTTACCCAACTCTAATGTACTGGGTAATTTTGTAGAACCTTATGTAAAGTGCTCTGATACCTACGGGTCTAGCCAGCGCTATATAAAACTCATTAAATAAATAAAATAAAACATCATTGTTCAAGGCTTTCTGGAAAAAAAAAAGCCAGAGTCAGCAACTTACTGACCACCAGCAGAAGAATCTGCACACATTCGTTTAAAGCATGAAGGCAGCTGAGGACCATTCAACATGATAATAGAATGCCAGTTAAACCACTCATTCTGGAGGCACCAACAAGTTGGAACTCAACTTATTGCATGTCTGTTTGAGCAGTAACGACCAATCAATGAATATGTCATGCAAATAGGGACTGCTACTGTGAAAAGCATGATCATTGAGATTGACTAATGGGGTCTAGTTAAATGCCTGACAGAGATGCTACTTCCTTTTGAGCTCTTAATTTTTTAATGCAGTTTATAGAGGGCACAGCTACCTCTGATGGAGGTGTCCTGGCGCTAACAGCAGCGGCAGCGGCATGACCAGGTGACTAGGTGTGCTTAAGACGGGTCAAATAACCAGGTTTTCAATGCTTTCCTAAACAAGCGGTCAGACTTGACCTTTCGAAGGTGTTCTGGCATGGAATTCCATAGCAAGGCTGTTCTTACAGAGAAAGCTTGTCCACCAGTCCAAGCTTACATAAAGCGTGGAGTCACCAGTATGAGGTAATAGAAATTTTCAGGTAGCTAATGTGTCCCCCACTCGCACCCTATCCATGCACCCATGTTCCTTGTATGTCGTGTAACTTCTGTCCCGCACATGCTAGAAAGACGCAAATACGTTTGCGTCCATCCTTAACATGTCAACTATCCAGTCATGCAAAGAAATCCCGTTGATTAGGCTTCTAGGCCTATGGTGCCAACGTCTTTACATGATGCACTTCTGAATCTCGCACACGTTTTCTCCATGTTTCCTGGCTCAGTCGAGCTAGGCCCTTAAACGAGGCCCCGAGCCTCATCTCTCCTGTCTCCGAAAGCTGTATGCATCCCTGACCCCTGCCTTACTTCCTGCCAGTGAAGCGGTGCCCGGCTCGGCCTGCTTGCCTGCCAAAATCATATTTTGCCTACAGTTATCTGCTCAGCCTCCTCGAAAACACATTCCAGTCTAGTGAAATAGGTAAACATTTTCCCGGGTGCAGAGCAAAGGGCCCGGCCTTCCTGTCCTCCTTGCAAGTGATTTACTGAACCCGTTACCATGGTAGGCCCATGGCTCCGCACGTTGCACCAAGACACGTATGCACGCACTAGCATTCAGTATTGAACGGCCTCTGCCCGAGAGACCTTTTACTTCAGACACTACATCTTCCAAACATAAGATACCAGATATGTTATAGGTACAGGTTGCCCTGACATTCCAGACACCAGTCTCCTCCACTAGTGCTAAAGTCAAAGCCCCCAGTTCTCCCCAGTTCCACGTCATGCTTAGTTGCGCGCGCATTCAGGTCATAGGTTTCTGCTGATCCTGCAACTTTCTTTATGCCTCCACCCACATGTGACGTTTCTTGTGACGTTTCTCTGACATGTACAGTGCACGCCCATGTGTATGCCTTTTTACACGCCTCCTGTTACGCACATGTGTTCTTATCTCTCTTTTCACCTGTTACGCCTACTGTATTGGTTTCAATTGTACCATTTTACTATATATAATGTGTAATGCTAATAAAACGTTGAATGTCCCTTCCTGAACCTTAGAGGTGATGGAACATGATATCCAATCCTCGAGGATTTTCTATTAAAGCCCGTATGACTCAGATTCCACGGACTCTGCCTCTCATTTGAATGAGCTGTCTTTTATTGATAATTATATGGAAAAATGATCTGGTAAAATTAATTTACCACATAATTTGGCGCCCGAACAGGGACCCCCCTTCCCCACTCGCCGGTGAAGTCACGCAGGCTTTGACCCCTTCTACAGCCGCGACGGAAACCGTGCACGTTTGCGGGTTTTCCTGCTATCTTTCCTCGGGCCCACGGGGGAGACGGAGACTGCGGTCCGACGTCCAGACGAGGCGGTGAGGAATGCGGAGGATCGCGACCAGAGCCCTAGTCGAGAGAGCAAGGTCCGAGGTGTCCGGAGGCCCACCTGTTCCGAAGCGCATGCGTGGTAACGTGATGCGTGGCAGTCAGATGTCGTAGCAGTCCAGTCCAGTCCAGTTTCCGAGGCCTTCAGTTTCTTGCTTCCCGGTGAGTACCGTTGTTGGGAACGCATCTAGACGGGTTCATTAATTTGTGCCCGGTCAAGGCAGGTTTGGGTACACAGACCTGGTCCAGACGTGTTCACTTAGGTGGATACGGTCCGACGTGTCTCTTTATGGGACCGGTATTGTCTGTACTGTTTTAGCAGTGCATCTAGTTATTCAGTATTATCTCGAGACTTTCAGAATATGTGTTCTCTATGTACCAGGTTTCAGTCTGAAATGTTTTAATGTGTTTTTAATGTGGGGTGAATGATTGTTTGCTGTTTATTACTGTGTTTATTGTGTCTACGTCCGAATCACTCCAATCATGCCACTGTTCTCGAAATTACGTCAGATAGGTACTAGGAAAGGGATACTCGAAGAAGCAGTTCCCGTCCCGCCTAGGAACACTCCAGGATATTTTATGTACCACAAGCATGGCTTAGATGCTGTGCTGTATTTAGATTTATGGATGGACTATACCAAGGATCTGGAAGAGAAGTATAGATGGCCTGTCTCAGGGACATGGGATGCTGAATGCATCATGAGAGTAGAAGAAGCATTGTGGAAAAAGAAAGCCAGACAATCTCAGAAAGATGCCATAGAATTGTGGCGTAAAGAATCGCATAGAAGAACAGAGAAGGAATTCAGAAAAGCAGAGAAAAGTAGAGAAGAATCCGAAAAAGCTAGAGAAAAAGAGTTACTAGAAGAAGGAGAACAAGTCAGATTAGAACAATTTGACCGCCAAAGAAATGCACTCATTACAGGCATGTATCCAGTTCTTGCCGAGGGCCTGCCCAAGGCGACCCCGGAAGTACCCCGTAACTTGCCACCACCATTGGTTCCGACTAAACTCCGTCATAAACAGACCGCAGCAGACATTTTCCTTTCTTCCTATTTAGATGGCGTAGCTCCAGCATATACCAATGTACCCGTACCACCCGTTAATAATGTACAGCAGCCTGCTCCGTCTGTTCATTCCACTGTTCAAGCCACGACCCCCCCACGTCTCCAAGACTCGCTTCCTGCGCCTGTTGTCACTTCCCCTACTGCTGTTGCTACTGCTACTGGTCCCCCTACTACTGTCCCCCCTACTATTGGTCCTCTCAATCCTTTTGCGACAGCTGCAACCCAGAGTCCACCCCCATTACATATGCCTCTTATACCCGCCATGACCTTAACAGCTACAACCCAGTCAGTTCATGCCCTCGCTTCTGCCTCAGGAGGTGCCGTAGGAGGCCACCTGCGCACCCCCCCACAAGTGAAAGGAATGACAATCAGAGAATTAGCATTGCAACGTACACCGAAAGCGGTTGCATACGAAAACCTTAGACAGTATATTACAGATTGTAGATATGATCCAGTACCTGGCAAAGAGGGAGACATGATGTTAGCCTTGTTACGTCTACGACGTGTTACAGATTATTTGATGCTATTACCAGAAATGACAAACCATCTAGACAATATATATCATTTTATTAGAACGGGGGAGAGACCAGAATGTATTCGTGAGGCCATGGCATATCAAAAGACTGAGACACAAGGTTTTATCTTACGATTCTTGATTAATTGTTTGATAAGGGAACGAGACCGGCCAGGTACTGTCAAAGAAGAGATGGATGCACTGATAAAATGGAGTCAGAATATTGCAGATTGTAAACATGATAAACAGAATTGTATAGATGCCATGTCCAGAAAGATCCGTAAAGAAATAGTAACGATGCATGACAAACAGAAGGCTGAAAGGGAAGCCGAGTCAGACAAGAATGAATCCTCAGAGGAGGAAGAAATAGAGAATCCAGTAGAGAATCAAGGCACAATGGCGTACGTAGGTAGAGTGAAACTTCCTAAACAGTATTCTTTTGACAGACCTTTTGACAGACCCATTCACCTAGAAAACAAGAAACGTTTCCTTTCCCCCATACCAGAGCAATGTTCTCTTGAACATGTATTCCAAGGCACTGATAAAATACTGAAAGAAAGAATAGGTTATCATGAACTTAGTACCATGCGTGATCAGGAACTAGCACGGTCAGCAGTCCAATGGGCGGGAAATGACAGTATATATAAAGATGATTCAGTAGCACAAACGTTTTTGAGCCTTACCCCAGACGAACAGCGACTAGCTGGTATATACATGATCCAACATCTCATTACACTATATGAAAATCAGCACTCCGATCCAGGTCCATTGTATAATATATTGCAAGACTTACTCCTGAGAAGATGGAGAGGCCTAGGTACCGATTTAATTAATACCATTCTAGAACAACGTCACAAATACAGAACTTTCCTGACTCCACATTTTGTTTCTGTTCCGCCCCCAGTAAGACAGCCATATCACCTAGACAGACAGAATCCCTTACGAGAAGTTCATCCCGTCCAGACTACAGGGGGTACGCTTCAACGCGTATTCGTATACACTCCTTTGACCAAAATGGAATTATTGGAAATGAAGAAAATAGTACCTTGTCACGATAAAGACCCTGCAGGGTTCCACCGTGAATTAAAAGACATGCTACTGATGGGAGATTACACGTATTCCGACATTCTTAAAATGTTAAAAGTATTATTGCCAGCAGGGATTTACGAAAAACTGAAGGAGAAAGAATGGGAGGTGAGAGATAAAAAGATTATCTGGACTGAATTAGAAGACGGGGAAAAGACACGTACCCCAGGTTTAGGTCTTGGGGACCAAACTAAAGCATTACCAGGATTATTAGTACAGGTTTTGCCTAGATTATTGACGGTTAAAAAGGAAGACTGGGATGCAATCTCAGCCTGCAAACAGAAACAAGACGAAGACACTAGTGATTTTTATTCCAGATTCGAGAAATGTTTCATTATTAATAGTGGCCTGAAAACAAGTAGCGAATCATATCCACATCTTTTTGTGACCAAATTAGTCGAGAATTCCTTACCACAGGTTAAAAACAGAGTATTGAAAGTCGAAAGCACATGGCAAGCAAATACGCCTTCCCAAATGTTACAGATGTTACAGTACCACCAGAACAGAATTAGAGAGGAACACGACCATGAACAGAGACGTATGAAAGATACGAAAATGAAAGTACTAGTTGCCCAGTCCATTCCAGCAGATGGTCAGAAGAAGGGTAACACGCAGAACACACAGACTAGTCATTCTGCAGCTCCTGTTAAAGGGAATTGCAATTATTGTAAACAGCCAGGTCACTTCATAAATGAATGTGCCGTTCTACGACACAACATTGCTACAGGCAAAAGGAAAGAAAGACCACGTCCGCCTAGACCAGAACACGTTCCACAGAATATTCCACTGAATACGCAACCTCCACAGAATGTACAACAACAGACAGTAGCTGTACCCCAACCCCAACCCATTGCTGCAACACAACATGTCACACAGCAAATGTACCAGTATGCACAGTCCGATTACCCTGATTATCAGCAGTATACATGAAATAGCCTAGAGAGGGAGGTTGGCTTGCCCCTTATCGAGGTTCCTGTAGATCAAGATGGTCCCTATGTACATAGTCAGGTATTAGGGAAAGACAGAACATTTTTGATTGACACAGGGGCGAGCAGAACTACCATAAGTCATGACGAGGTTCCAGGGGCACCCCTCTCAGGCTCACAGAATGTTTCCCTTGGATTTTCAGGAAAGCCTATTGTTAACGAGGTATCAAAGCCAGTTCCCCTTGCAGTTGGTCCATTGTCCCGTACTACAGACTTGTTACTTACGAAATCATGTCCCGAAAACTTGCTTGGTATTAAAACGCTGAAAGCTCTAGGAGCTGTTATATGTTGTTCTCCGGAAGGAGTGAGATTATTTTTACGTGACTTTAAGGGTCATTATGTGTTGAGAGATTTTGATGCAAGATTGAAAAATGTTCCACAGCATTTATGGGCGCAAGGTCCAACTGATGTAGGTTGTATGCACATTACTCCCTATCGTGTCACGCTCAAGCAAGGTGTTGTACTGCCCCGAATCCGACAATACAAATTGCCCCCCGAGGCTGTAGCAGCCTTACTGAAAATTATTGACGAGCTCATTGCTCAAGGAGTAGTTGTAGAAACTGACTCCAATGTATGTAATTCTCCAATCTTTCCGATTCTTAAACGAACTGACCCAAATGCACCTCCAGTCTACCGACTGGTGATCGATCTTCGAGAACTCAATAAATGCATAGTACCACAGTACCCAGTGGTCCCAGACATTTCATCCCTATTGACTGCCATTGATTCCAAAGCTGCGTTCTTTACTGTAATCGATCTGAAGAACGCCTTCTTTAGTGTCCCCATTCATCCCGAAAGCCAATACCTTTTCGGGTTCTGTTTAAATGGCCGAAGCTTCAAATTTGCACGTGCACCTCAAGGGTTCACGGAAAGTCCTAGTATTTACAGCCAAGCACTGAAAAGACAACTAGACAGTATTCATATGCCTACTGACACTGCTCTACTGCAATATGTTGATGATCTACTGATCACAGCACGTACCGAACGTGATTGCGAGCGCGCGTCACTGACAGTCTTGTATTTTCTGGCCGAAAAGGGGCATAAAGTGTCCCCTTCAAAGCTCCAATTCTGTGCCCAGCAAGTGGTATACCTTGGACACTTGCTGTCCAAGAGGGGTAGACAGTTGACACCAGATCGTATCCAGTTAATTGCACATCTGCCACAACCCAAGACACAAAAGGAAGTACGGGCCTTCATTGGCCTCACTTCATACTGCAGACAATGGATTCCCCAGTATGCATTTCTAGCCAAGCCACTCATACAGTTGACAACACAGGAGGCAGCGACTTCGACTGTCCTCCCTTGGACTCAGGACCATACACAAGCTTTTAATGACTTGAAGAAAGCTTTATGTCAAGCACCAGTTTTAGCGACACCATGTTACAGTAAACCTTTTACACTTTTTGTCACAGAACGCGATGGCACAGCATTATCTGTTCTCACACAAGATCAAGCAGGACACCATAAGCCTTGTGCTTATTTTTCTAGTACATTGGATCCAGTAGCCCAGGCTCTGCCTGCGTGCTTGAAATCAGTTGCAGCAACAGCTCTAGCTATCAGACAAAGCGATTCAATAGTGTTAGGACATCCTTTGACAGTACAGGTTCCACACTCCGTGGAAGTTCTTCTGAACCGAACCCAGACTCAACACTTGACCATAGCACGACTGACAGGTTATGAACTGACTGACACTTTTCCAGCCACACATAGAAATCAGATGCTGCAACATACTCAACCCTGCCACATTGTTACCCTCGGGTACAATTGATCCAGCACCACATGACTGTGTAGAAGTCATCAATACAGTGACAAAGCCCCGACAGGACTTGACAGACATTGCATTGACCAACCCAGACCTGACACTTTATGTGGATGGTTCATGTATGAGAACAAGCACAGGAGAGTTAGTGGCCGCCTATGCAGTGACCACTGAAACTGAAGTCATAGAAACACACCGTATTGACACACTATCTGCTCAAGCTGCAGAGCTTATTGCTCTGACCCAAGCCTGTATACTAGCCAAGAACAAGAAAGTTAACATATACACAGATTCACAGTATGCATTCGGAGTCGTTCACGACTTCGGTGTTCTTTGGGAAGAGAGAGGTTTTTTAACTTCTCACGGTACCAAGATCCAACATGGTCCCCTCATTCAAGCCCTGTTAGAAGCAATACACTGGCCTACAGCCATAGCCATCATGAAGTGCAAAGCACATACTAAGGTCACCGACACTATTTCCCAGGGTAACGACCTGGCAGATCGAACAGCCAAACTCACAGCTCAGACAGACATACCGACTGACATGACAAAGACCGAAGTACATACACTGACACATTGCCTGACAGTTAAGGATCCCACTCTAGACGTACTCGACATACAGACACATGCAACCCCAGACGAAATCAAGAAATGGACTGAACAAGGAGGGATCCAAACAGATCAGGGATGGATGACGAAGGGAAGAGCCACATGGTTCCTCCCCGACTCTATGGTTCAAATCATCATTAATACAGCACATAGTCCAGCACACTTAGGAGAGAAAGCCATGTTAGACAGTTTACAGAATCTCTGGTTCAACAAACATTTACGAGCAGCAGCAAAACAGAAAGTGCGTACTTGCATGATCTGCTGTCAGTTCAATCCAGGAAAAGGTGTTCCCGTGGAACAAGGTGGATTTCATCCTCCTGACCATCCTTTTGAAGTCCTCCAGATGGATTATATCCAGATGGACAGATGCCGAGGATTCAAGTATGTCCTCGTAGTCGTGTGTGCTCTTTCCCGATGGACAGAAGCATATCCAGTCCCCGATTCCTACGCTGCAACCACTGCCAAACAGCTGGTACGTGAGTTTTTCCCACGATATGGTTTGCCCCGTGTCGTGTATTCTGATAATGGACAGCCATTCTCGTCCGAGCTTATGAAACAGGTATCACTCCTGTTAGGTTACCAGTGGAAGTTCCACTGCGTCCGACATCCCGAAGCCGCAGGTCTCGTAGAGAGACATAATCAAACCCTGAAAACACGCCTAGCAAAAATATGTGCAGAAAAAGGTGTAGATTGGATAGTTGCCCTGCCAGTTGCACTCTTTTACATGCGAATGGTAGCCCATTCTAGAACAGGATTGTCTCCGTACGAAATTACTTTTGGTCGTCCCCGAACATGTGGGGTACGCCTATGCCCAGACGCATAACTGATGTTGATAGTACTATGCTGACAGATTACTTGGCTTCCTTGATGTCTGCACTACAATCTTGTCGTTCACAGGTCGCGGCTGCCTTTCCGGACAACACCCAAGTAAAACCGCATGAAGTCATCCCTGGCGATTATGTCTACGTGAGGAACTTTGATAGGAAAAGTCCGCTGGAACCCAGATGGAAGCAGCCAAAACTGGTATTGATGTCCACGAGGACTGCAGTCAAGCTGGAAGGTCGCAAGGGGTGGCTGCACTCAAGCCACGTTAAAAAACTTCACGGACTGTGTCCAGAAATCCCGATTAAGGACTGCCCACTTTCAGAGACTGACTCTAAACTCCCCCTGCTAGAGAAAACTCCCCAAGAGGAGTATCGTTCCAAATTGAGGTGGAGTAAGTCAGACAGC
Organism: Lissotriton vulgaris; assembly: GCF_964263255.1. Lineage (NCBI taxonomy): Eukaryota > Metazoa > Chordata > Amphibia > Caudata > Salamandridae > Lissotriton > Lissotriton vulgaris. The sequence goes on from NC_141691.1 coordinate 193,911,444, forward strand.
GTTTAATTGTTTAAGTCCCCCTCGGGTGAAGCGGTTAGACAGGTTTCTGACATGAATAAGATAGACCCAAGTAGTCAGAGAGAGAGGCGTAGCGAAAAGAGAAAACAGTACTGTAAAGTTTTGCACAGCAGATGCATTATCGCATTAATTTCTATGTTTCTTTTGAGTCTTAAGATTATATGCATTAGTTTAATGCTACACATTTTCTTTCCTCTTGATTCACATGTACATGCTTCCTCTAATGATACTGTAGAGCACACTTTTAGTGACCTGCCTCCCCATGAATTATCCTATCGTTTAGCCATGCGCAACAATACATTCATCTGTATGTTACACCATTCCCACCAAACCAGCAATGCCACCAATTGCTGGGTATGTGGCCGACTCCCTCCCTATCAGAAATACAAGGGAGCTCTGCCCCTTTTTCCTTATCATCCGTTCACACATAATGGTTCGTGTGGTGCATGGTTTACTTTAATGTCCTCCCTAGATAGTAAGTCCAAGGTTTCCCAAGGCAATTGGATATGGGGGAACCTGAATACAGTTATGAATAAAATATGTTTTCCAGACCAAGAAGGTCTTCCCCAAAGGACAGGGACCGATCTCGAAAATGAAGTGTATGGATTAGTTAATTTCTCACTTAACCTCATGATCCTGAATGTGCAGTCTGAGACTAATTCAGACTTGCCGTTTATTACAGTTTTGCCAGTGAAAGGTGAATTATGCGTCAGAAAGAATGGTTCAGTTCATCTAGGACACAGTGATTGTAATACTGTGGTCGAATTCAGCGATAAAGGAAAGTCTACTTTCAAAGCTTCCCGCCATTCTTATTTTATATGTGGTCAGACAGCCTATGTACGTCTGCCATTGGATTGGGATGGGACGTGCTATATTGCGTTCCTATTGCCACCTGTTTTCCTAGCCCCGCCTGATTATCACAGAAATCCACACCTTGTGCAGATAAGACATAGAAGGGAGATCAAGACCCCGATTGTCGACCAGACTGAAACAACATGGGAGCAATATACAGATTTCAATAAAGGATTCTTTTTCTTTGTAGGTCCTGTCCAGAATAGTAAATTGATACGCAAATTAACTAGAACTTTAGAAGCGGTAGTGAACGAGACTACTTCTGCCTTAGGTAACCTGACCGAGGAACAGTCTGCTATGAGACTTGTTGTTCTTCAAAATCGCCTTGTCCTTGATGTCATCCTGGCAGATAGGGGCGGGGCTTGTAGAGTCATCGGATCCAGTTGTTGCGTGTTTATTCCTAATAACGCGCCATCCGTGTATAAGGCCATAACTCGGCTTCATGAGATTGCTCACCTGATACACCAGAATCCAGGCTCCTGGACTTGGTCCGGTTGGTTCTGGAGTGTAATATCCGCCTGGGGATGGAAATTGTTATCATTCCTAGGAATAATATTGGTCATAGTATTCAGTTGTTGTCTCTGTCTGCAATGTGGGCCAGCGATTTGCGGCTTGTGCGCCATAGCTTGTATTCCCCGTCCAAGTACACGTTCCCGTTCCCGAATAAAGAAAGAAGAAAAAATGATGCTTTACGAACAGATAGATGGTCTCATGAATATAGATATATCCTAAAGGGTGTAGTAGGGTCCAAGGAGGGAATGAGGTAATAGAAATTTTCAGGTAGCTAATGTGTCCCCCACTCGCACCCTATCCATGCACCCATGTTCCTTGTATGTCGTGTAACTTCTGTCCCGAACATGCTAGAAAGACGCAAATACGTTTGCGTCCATCCTTAACATGTCAACTATCCAGTCATGCAAAGAAATCCCGTTGATTAGGCATCTAGGCCTATGGTGCCAACGTCTTTACATGATGCACTTCTGAATCTCGCACACGTTTTCTCCATGTTTCCTGGCTTAGTCGAGCTAGGCCCTTAAACCCTCTCCTGTCTCCGAAAGCTGTATGCATCCCTGACCCCTGCCTTACTTCCTGCCAGTGAAGCGGCGCCCGGCTCGGCCTGCTTGCCTGCCAAAATCATATTTTGCCTACAGTTATCTGCTCAGCCTCCTCGAAAACACATTCCAGTCTAGTGAAATAGGTGAACATATTCCCGGGTGCAGAGCAAAGGGCCCGGCCTTCCTGTCCTCCTTGCAAGTGATTTACTGAACCCGTTACCATGGTAGGCCCATGGCTCCGTACGTTGCACCAAGACACGTATGCACGCACTAGCATTCAGTATTGAACGGCCTCTGCCCGAGAGACCTTTTACTTCAGACACTACATCTTCCAAACATAAGATACCAGATATGTTATAGGTACAGGTTGCCCTGACATTCCAGACACCAGTCTCCTCCACTAGTGCTAAAGTCAAAGCCCCCAGTTCTCCCCAGTTCCACGTCATGCTTAGTTGCGCGCGCATTCAGGTCATAGGTTTCTGCTGATCCTGCAACTTTCTTTATGCCTCCACCCACATGTGACGTTTCTTGTGACGTTTCTCTGACATGTACTGTGCACGCCCATGTGTACGCCTTTTTACACGCCTCCTGTTACGCACATGTGTTCTTATCTCTCTTTTCACCTGTTACGCCTACTGTATTGGTTTCAATTGTACCATTTTACTATATATAATGTGTAATGCTAATAAAACGTTGAATGTCCCTTCCTGAACCTTAGAGGTGATGGAACATGATATCCAATCCTCGAGGATTTTCTATTAAAGCCCGTATGACTCAGATTCCACGGACTCTGCCTCTCATTTGAATGAGCTGTATTTTATTGATAATTATATGGAAAAATGATCCGGTAAAATTAATTTACCACAAGTAGCTCCTGGTGGTTTGACTGTAGGACCCTCGTTTGATGGTATTTTCGAAGCCTTTGCTTAAGGTATTGTGGATCAGAGCCTCTGATTGCTCTGTATGCCACAGTCAATTCCTTAAACTCAATTTGTCTTTTGACCGGCAGCCAATGTAGGCTTCTGAGATGTGGTGATATATGGTGGCGGAATGGCATGTTCCTAATTAGCCTTGCTGCCGCATTTTGTATAGTCTGCAGTTTCCTGATTAGATAATCTGGCTTACCCAAGTACAGACTATTTGCATAGTCCAGCTGTGAAATTACTAATGCATGGACCACTGACTTTCTACATTCCATCGTCAGAAGATGTACAAATATTCTCAAGGCTTTCAATTTCCAAAAACATGTGGAAGAGACCTGGCATATTTAAGATTTGCCAATTAGATTTGAATCAAACCTAACCCCAAGGTTCCTAGCCAATGTAGCCAGGGAAGGTGGAGGATTTAGCTCTGGAGGCCACCAAAGGTCAGGCTTAGGAAGAGAGGATTGATTAAAAAAAGGAACCTCTGTTTTATATGCATTTAACTTCAAGCAGCTATCGGTCATCCAGTTCGCCACTTTCAGCAGACACTGCTTAAAGTTTATAAATGCATATACCTTTTTCCTTCAAGAGCGGAATATGGAATATAGAGAACATAACAACATGCTCAAACAAATGATTGAAATTTGTCTGAATAAAAATATATTCCTTTTCGGTGAGGAAGTGTATCGGCAACGGTATGGCACTACCATGGGGTTTTCTTTCAGCCCAAGTTATGCCTGTTTGGCCATGGGATATTTGGAAAGAGAAGTTACGTGGAAAACAGAAAACAATAGATTTCTGAACAAGATTTTGAGTTGGAAAAGATTCATTGATGATCTTTTGATCATATGGGATGGAACAGCAGAGGACTTCCGAGAATACTTTGAGGTATTGAACAACAGTGTAACACAACTTAAATTTACGTTTGAAACAAGCAAGGAACGTGTGGTGTTTTTAGACACAGAAATCTATATAAGAAACTACCAAATCCACACAACTTTACACAGGAAGAGCACAGCCACTAACTCCACCTTGGAAGCGACCAGCTTCCATCAGGAATCCCTAATTACAAGCATCCCATATGGGGAGTTCCTGAGAATCAGGCGAATATGCAGTGAAGACGAAGAGTGGAGGAAACATGGGGCACACACAGCAGAACGTTTCAAAAAGAGAAAATATAACAAGAAAACAGTTCTTAAAAGCTGGGAGAAAACCAATCTATACTAATATAATAAAGAGAGAGCCCAAACCTTTGAGGCGGGTAATCTCAGGAACCACAGCACCAATCACAACACCCAATACAGCGTTGGAAAGGGCAGTTGCAGCAGAAGGACATAGGCTATTCAGACACCCACCATATACATTTAAAAGGTAAAAGAACCATGCCAGCAAAGTAGTCCCTTGTGGGCATGTCTGCGTTGTGAGGTGGGCGTGTGCTGGGGCGTGTGGTACGTTCCGCCCTTCATGCCATGTCTCATATCGTGTGCTGTGGGCGTGGGCTGGGGGGGTGTGTGGGGCGCGGGATTACAGAAAAAAAAGTCGAGCGTTGTGCCCAATATTTCTTTGTTTTTACTTCCCGGGTTCTGTACATTTCAGCTCCGGGTGTCCACCCTGCTCCGTTTAAATACCCCTGCACCCTATAATCATAACCCACCCTTACTCCTTAAAATAACCCAACACACTTAAACTAACTCATCCTAACCCTATAAATATACCCTGTACCCAAAACCCAAACCTATCCCTAAACCCTAAAAATACCCCTGTACGCCAAAACCCAAACCTAGCCCTGAACCCTATAAATACCCCTGTACCTCAAAACCCAAACCTACCCCTGAACCCTAAAAATACCCCTCTACCCCAAAAACCCAAACCTAGCCCTGAACCTAGCCCTGAACCCTATAAATACCCCTGTACCTCAAAACCCAAACCTACCCCTGAACCCTAAAAATACCCCTATACCCCCAAACCCAAACCTAGCCCTGAACCCTAAAAATACCCCTGTACCCCGAAACCCAAAACTATATCTGAACCCTTAAAATACCCAAACACCCCAAAACATATACCTCAGTACCCCAAAACATATATCCCTATACCCATACTTAGCCTATCCAAACATTTTTAAAAAGCATGCTTTTACCATTTATGCATTTACAACGAATTTTGTTGTAAATGTATCCGTGGTAAAAGCATATAAAATGTAATGCCATGCGTTATAATGGCATTGCAGAGTCATGGTACTTTCGTAATGAAAGTAGGCCTAGTGATGGTATGCGGAAAGAAAGTTGCAGAATATTGGGTGTTGACCCTCCCCCGGTAATTACATTGGTGGCACGGCGGCCCACATCTCCAGCAACATACTCATATTTTTTCACCACCGATTTGAAAACTGCACAGGTCTCTCTCATTGATGGCCAGCACCGACATACACTTTTAGACACACCTCCCACCACAAGGTCTAGAATTGCGAACTTTAGAGCTGGGGAGCTACGTTCGAATCTCGGCATCAGCTCAACATCCTGTGATTCCAGGCAAATCGCTTTGTCTCCCCGTGCCTACCACAAATTAATGTGTTCTTCTGTAATGTAAATTGCGCTCATGCCATGTTGTCGAGTTCGCCCTATATAATATTGCAAGGAAAAATAAAGTAGGGAAACTCGAGTTCACACACTACTGAACGCTCACTCTTAAGTGCATCAGCAGTGCACTGTGAATCGGAGCGTTTCACAGGCCTGTTACAGATAAGAAATGCTATCAAAACGAAATCCTACAAAACAATATACTACTGGCCGGCAGCAATTCATACCTGGACAACGTCGGGACGGGCTGCTAGTCTGAAATAAAGAGAGGAGTGCTTAATGCTTAAACAAAAAGAGAATACTATGACAAGGAACCAATCCGCTTAATAACGAATTTCTCAGTGAAAAGCAAACAGGTAGTGAGTATACTGAGAAAAAATGGGAAAATACTACAACTGGATAATACAGTTAAACAAGTAGTAGGAAAACATCCCGTCATAACGTACAGAAGATCAAGGAACCTGAAGGACCATTTAATCCACAGTCACTTCAAACCAAAAAAGAAAGAAGGAACATGGCTCAACACAAAGGGTTTTGTGAAATGATTGCCAAACAGACAAAGGAGATCAAGATGAATAATAACAGATTCGCCAGCTGATAACATGTAAAACACAATATTCAGTGTATATAGTGGAATTAAGGAATGTGGGAGTACCATCTTCGAATTGAAAAACGAATCTTGGAACACATGAGGGCCACAGTACATAAAGATCGAGCCAATGCTGTGGCAAAACATATGGAGCGCCATCACCAGGGGGACTGGAAACAACTGAGATTCTATGGGATTGACATAGTCCCAAAAAAGGAACGAGGCGGAGATCGAGAGAAGGAACTACGCTAAAAGGAATCTCGTTCAATCCTAAAATTGAGAACAATGCACCCGTTTGGCCTCAACCAATCAAAATAACTCTACATTCATCTATCACAAAGAGAGTGGCAGTTAAGAAACTCCAATAATGGTTTCCAGAACATAAATGAGAGAAAAAAAGAAAGAAAGAGAAAAAAGTAAAAAATGAAGAATAGAAATATGAAATGTTTAAAAAAAAAGGAATTACTGCAAACTGTGTCAAAAGTATAAAGAAAATAGTAGGGGTTACGAGAAAGGAGCTGATAATACAAAAGAAATAAAATTGAAGGGAAAGCCCACCGGAGGGCAGGAAAATTGAAGGAGTAAGCAATAACAAGAGGAAGATGGACAATTCAGTGTTCCCTTAACCCCTAAATAGTTGGCAATATCGCTAGTTACATAAGAAAATAATGAACTGCAAATAGATACGGATTAACTAGCGCAATGAAAAAGTATGAAACACATTAAGTGGTTTGCACAATAGAAAGATTAAGACAGGAAACGAAGAAATAAAAGTACAAACTGTGACAAAAAGGAGAAGTCTTACCAAATGAACATAATAATGGGACATTGGAATTTGTAAATTGAAGAAATTAGGAGATAAAATTCAAATAAAAAAATAAAAAAACTACAACCTCCAGAAGGCTTAGAGGCAACATGAACAGTGATAAGGAAGTGATGCAAGGATCCTTTAAATGTGTATTCACCCTGTGACCAGGTTGATCGTGAGCAAGGGGGAGGGCTCCTGAAACACTTTGATCTGTGTTTGCTTTGATTTGCCATATTATCTATCTGAAGGCAAAAATTAAATAAAAAGACAAAAAACTGTTGGAGCTCGAGAGTTCGTCCTATTTATTCACTCTGCGAGGGGTATATTTTGTCTGTATTTGAAGCGGCGTGGTTCAGCCGCAAGGAACACGAACCGACGTTAAGAGCGCTGGAAATACCCGGCGTGAGAGGAACCGAGTGAAGGGATATATATATATACATATATTTAAATCTTGTTTTTACTCTGTTTTAAAGCTGAGACATTTTAATCTATTTTTAAAATATGTGTTGAATGTCTTTGATTTGATGAATTGTTATTTATTGATTGAACAATTATGTATGGAAGATATGGAGAAAGGAAAAGGGAAAGTCGTATCACCTTGTTGTGTTTTTAACCTTTTGCTACTATGGTACCCCTGTCCAATTTTTTTTAATTTGTACCCACTCTACATAATTTGTAAAATGTTTTATGATATTTTTATATCGAAATAAAGCTTTGATGATGATGATATATATATATATATATATATATATATATATATATATATATATATATATATATATATATATATATATATATATCCAACACAACCTTTTCTCTTACGCAGAAAAAAGCCATTGAGCCTGATTCCATGAAGTTTCAGTGCTTTATTTAAACAGACAAAATTCATGAGTTGCCTGCAAATGTTCTCTGTCCCAACGCGTTTCAACTCTGTCCTCGAGTCTTGTTCACGGGAAAATAATAGCTTTGCCTTCTTGAAATGACCATGGTTTTTGTAGACCCCTTGATTGCATAATTCACAGAGCCTGCAGGTCATTTACTTTTGGCATGCGCAGTGAATACAGATCGGCACTTAGTGTTTTCATGCAGCGTTTTAACTTCTTACAACCACTGCCGAGTGTCATTTTTTAAAAGCCAATTCAGTGCGCAAAGTCATTGAAGAAAATAACAATTCACCAGATATGCAGGCATACACAAGATGATAGTCCGTATTGCATCTTACTTCATTAGAAATCCGTGAGTTTGAAGGGCATTCCAACTCACATCCTTGCCTCGTGCTCTTTGGTATTGTAATTGGGAAATCTCCTCTCTTTTTCCAAAGCATGCTGCGAGTGAGTCGGGCCTCTTTTGACAAATATCACCACACAATCTTTTCTCTTACGCTCAATGGCTTTTTTCTGCGTAAGAGAAAAGGTTGTGTTGGATTTACGAGCAGGAAGCTCTGTGCCTGCTACATTGAAGCCGCCTTATTGGAGTATGGGCCCCTTTCACGGAGCAACTTTGTGTGGTGATATATATATATATATATATTACCTACTAGCGGTCGCCAGTAGGTAGTTACAGTTAGGATTTTTTTCAATGTTAAATCTCATAATTCTATTTGGAATAACTTTGGCGCCGGTTGACGAATCTGACTGAAAATTTCCTCAAAATGGCCTCGCGGCATTCCGGTCCTTCCCTGAAAGTTTCGGGGGGATTCGTCAAGCGGGGGCCGAGATAATAAAAGAGGGGTCCCAAAACGCGTTTTCCCGATGTTAATTTTCATAGGGCGGTCGATTTCACTTTTAGCCCGAACGGCTGAATGGATTTCCACCAAATTTGGCAAGAAAGACACACATTCACTGGATGGTGTCATCAGTGATGTCATGAGTGATGTCACTGACCATGTCATGAGTGATGTAATATGTGATGTCATCAGCAGTGCATTACACGCGCAAGTTATAGTGAGTCCAACTAACTATAACGTGGGAATTTCAATGGTTTTATGTCAGTTAAATTTCCAGGTAACTATAACTTGTGTGAAACCTATGGTTTTTTCAGTGAATATATATATATATTATATATATATATATATATATATATATATATATATATATATATATATATATATATATATATATATATATATATATATATATATATATATATATATATATCCAAACACAAGTTTGCCTGCAAAGTAGAGAAGCCCAAGAGCAAGGTGAGGTCTTTTGCTTTTATTCTATGTAGAAAGCAGCCTGCGTAATGGATGCAAATACAGCAGCATTGTCAGAAAGTCAGCCTGACGCGTTTCGTTTTCAACTTCTTCAGAGGCGCTGACTCGGATACTCCCAGGCAAACATTTTCAGGCAGCTACACAATAATTTATCTCCCACCTCAGTGGGCATGTCCATGCACAAAGCCTCATGGTAAATGTAGTGTCCTGTCATACTCGAGTGAGTTGCTTGCCTCGGAGCCATGATATTGTTCAATTAAACCACAGTGGGGTGTGCTTCATCACATCACGACATCGCAGCTGTGTATCACCTTTCCACAAAAGCTCCTTGCTCCCAAACCGGTATATCTATATATATATATATATATATTCTTTACCACACCAAGCTTCGAATAAATGACGGCGCTGACTCCGTGAATCTGAATCCAAACAGTTTATTTAAATGATCAGTTGCTGCTTAGACGCGTTTCGGCGGCTTGCTCCCGCCTTGTTCACTACATCTGCAATGCATTTAACTTAGGTATATATACACATACATGTATGACATGGGTAAAGCTACATCTAGCTGTTGCTAAGGTTCATGGTTACTCCCCATGTATGGACATAGAAAAGTTCATAACTTGCACATTTCAAAGTCTGGCAGTCTTTTTTCACTTTCCTGTCAAAAAAACGCAATTACATTAAATTAAATTAAAATAAACCATACATTTGTATCCTTAAATCCAATACGTTTCTTAATGTGCTAACTGATAAATCACACCCGTTAAACCCTACAAGCTGCCCCTCTGTGTTATTTACAACATTACGGTTTGTTTACACAAGTTCGGATTGAGTATGTGTGACTCGGCTCATAACTGGTCCCGTTCACGAGAGTTATGTGGGCCGTGATTGGTTACAGTGTTACTGCGGCTAGTCCTGCTAGTTGAATAGGTGCGGCCATACGTGGAGGACGTGATTATTGACGGCTCCACTGCTTGTTTGTTTACTTTGGCTTAATGCTAAATACAACAAAGGAGAAGTACACAAGTAAGTGCTAACTTGGTTATAATACTTTTCTACATTACACTTGGACAGTGCCCGTTGTATCTGCAGTACCTCTTGGTATATCGTTGTGTGCCAAAGCCGTGGTCATACCTCCCGATTTGAAGCACAGTGCATGAGTGTCTGTGCCACCCGCAGTGATCACGGCAATTATTCCACAAATGAAACTTCGTATTGTAAATACTAAGCATAAGGGCCTTCTGGCTCCAAGTGGAGCTACTGATTAAGAACTTGTGTTTGTTGTGTCCGTGTTGATGAGTGGTGGGTGATTTGTGAAAGTGATGTGAAGTGGTGAGTGTTAGAAAATAATTGTGAGTGCGTCGTCCCTTATTTACAACAGAATTATGTGTCTTGACTCCAGGCAGCGTAGTGCAAGTTTGCGGTTTCCACCTCTGGTGTTTCTGGGGATACTGTCAATGACGAAGTATGTTAGACCTTGGGCATTTCCCGAATGTGTCTCATGTATGTGCCTTGCCACAGGGTACGCTTGGTCGTTGTTTGTGATTGCACGAAAGTGCTGCAGGATTCTCACATGAGCTGGGTGAATTGTGGAACCTACGTATCTTTTACCACACACGCACATCAGTGCGTACACCGCATATTCTGTTTTACATGTGAAATGCTCTCTGATGGTGTATGGTGTTCATCTGAAGGGGACATCTACTACGGCGGTGTTAATACCGTGGTTGCAGGCCTTGCATTTACTGCATTTTTTGAAGCCCTTCTGCGATTGTAGCCAGTTATTTGGCTTTTTTATGGCAGGGGCATTGCAGACTAATTAACTGCGCATGGACTTGGCTTTTCTGAATGACACTATCGGTGTTTTGCCCACTGTTTGGCCGATGGTTGGGTCATTACGGACCAAGGGCCAATGCCTCCTCAAGATCTTGCGGAGGTTCGTGTGGTATCTATTGAACTCAGTTATTAACCTCAGAGGTTGTCTTTCTTGGTTGACCCTAATTGTTGGTTTCTCCGCCGGGAACAGTAGTTCCTGTCGTGTTTTAGTGCTGCATTTTAATTCTGCATTTCGGCATGTCTTTTCTGTGTAACCCCTCTTCCTGAGCCTAGTAATAGTTTCTGTTTTGCCTCTGACAGTCCCTCTAGGGTACTGCAGTTACGCGTCATCCTCAGACATACTGCATAGGGGATAGATTGTTTGAGGGGTGTGGGGTGGAAACTATGTGCGTGTAGTATTGCGTTCCCTGCCGTTGGCTTGCGATATGTTAGAGTTTGTATCCTGTTGTGTTGGATAAAAACAGTTCTAAATTAAGGAATTGTATTGCCTCAGTACTTGTGTTACATGTGAATTTTAGGTTTATTGTATTTTCATTCAATTCACATCCAAATTTCTCAGCACTGTCCACACTGCCCTTCCACAGAATGAAAATGTCATCGATAAACCTTTTGTACACTACCACATTGTTTGTCATGGTCTCGGAGTGTAGTACTTGTAACACCTGCTCCTCCCACCAGCCCATATGCAGATTCGCATAACTGGGGGAGAAGCAAGTTCCCATGGCTGATCCTTGTACTTGTTTGTAGTGCAGTCTGTCAAAAATGAAAGTGTTATTTGTTAGGCACCACTCCGTCATTTCAAGCAACATGTTTGTGTGTTGGTACAGGTTGATCGTTTTTTTTCCCAGGTAATGTTTGATGGCATTTAGACCGTCTTTGTGCCTGATGCTGGTGTATAGTGACTGTACATCCAATGTCATAAATAGGTAGTCCTCCTTCCATTCGACATCATAGATATTGGCCACAAAATCACCTGTGTCCTTTATGTAGGCCGGCAGTTTTTTTACTTCTGGTTGCAGGAAGTGGACTATGAAGACACTGGTGTTCTCAAAGAGGCTCCCAAACGCAGATATGATGGGCCTCCCAGGCGGTGTTTTGTCATTCTTATGGACCTTAGGAATTAGATAGAGTTGGGCGGTGACAGGATAATCGTTTTTCAAGAAATCGAACTCTTTTCTGCTCAACAGTCCCATACCTCTCCACTTGTAGAGTTCATTGTGGCATCTCTCCTGGATTACAATGATGTATGTTTGACTGATTCTTGTGTAGCATTCCTGGTCTTGTAATTGACTCAGAGCCTCCTTGTTGTACATTTCCAACGGCCATAAGACAATGTTGCCCCCTTTGTCCGCCCATCTCACAACGATGTCTGATCTAGCTTTGATCCTTGCCATCAGGTCGTTGTACTTTCGCATCTGATCTTGGTCTTGGGTGTAATGTTTCTTGGTGCTTAAGATGGAAAGTTCCTTCAGGTCTTTTGTTACACACTCGGAAAAGAGGTCTAACCCATCTTTGGGCATTGCTGGCATGAACACTGATTTGGGTTTAAATCCTGTTTTGATCGTTTGATATATGTCCATATCAGAGTTCCTGGCTACCCCACTTGGTGTAATACCATCAGTCTCATTTTGTTGCTCCAGGTCAATCATATCCTGTAGCGCTTCCATGTGTGCTACACTCAGCATTTGGCTTTGATCATTTGGTAATGGTGTTTCAAATGTGTGCTGGCTAGAATTGGAAAAGTATTTTTGGAGTTTTAATTTCCGGACATATAAAAACAAATCGATTCGCGTTTGGGCATAGTCAAAGTTTGTGTTGCTGCAATAACTTAAACCTAGCGATAAAATTTCCAGTTCCTGTCGTGACAGCTCCATTTAGATACATTGATGACTGTGTTATCTTTTTCTGTATCCATAATCGGCGTCGGTTTCGTCTGTATTGTGCCTTGTTTTGTTTTTGCCCTTGCTGTCCCCAATCTTCTGTTCTTTCTCCGCCTGCTTTTTGTTGTTGCCTTTGATTTGCTCGGCCTCTTCCTCCCCCATCCTGGTTTGGCGGGTTCCTTGGTCGTAGTGACCTGAGGCGTTGCATGCGTAAAAAAGCAAATTCTTGGACTGGAGTTGGTGCTGGGCCTGTTGCACTTGCGCTGTGGTTACTTTCATTGTCGGTCTCATATTCAGAGCTGATTTCATTCTCACTTTGCTCTACAGTCGCCGTTTGTCCACCACTCATTGGTACTGGTGATTGTCATCTTATCTGATCATACTTCCTCGCAAAAGTATATATTCTTCCATTCAAATAGTCATTACGATCCCTCTGGAATTTTATCGCTTTCCTTTCTTTGATGTCGGTTTCGTGTTTTTCCAACCTTGTTTTTATTTCTTTCATCCTCTCAGCAATTTCGTCTTAGTTTGGTTTTGAGTCCAGTTTTTTCAATATTTCCTCAATGCGAGTAATCATTTTAGCCCTGTTGCTTGCTGCAAATTGTATAAGAATTTTTAGCACATTTTCAGATGATTTTGCGCTGTTGTCTGCCCACATCTGTAGCATTTCAGGGTCGGGGTCCTCGTATGTTGGTGCCACTAATATTCTTAGTCCTCGAGGTATTCTCCCCACATCGAGGTATCTGGTGAGTGATTTCACTTCCCACCATTTACCTACTTCCTTTTTACAGACTGAATAGTAATACTTTTATTTGATTTATATTAAAAATCATAAAAGGGTGGAGCTTACCACCATTTGATCAATGTTTACATCTTTAAAATAACACAATATTAACTTCAGGTCAAAAATAAAACAAAAAGAGTAAAAAAATAAAAATAAAAAAAAAAGCAAAGGAAATATAAAATTGCACAAGCTTTTCAGGAAGGTGGTCTAAGGTAAAAAGTAAACTTAAAAAGGTGTTATGATTAGGATCAGGGGACACTTTTGTAACATGAAATTACACAGACTTTTCAAAAAGTGGTGTAAGGGGAAAGTAAAACTTGGGGAAGCAAAGTGGGTTGGGTCAGGGTACACTTTTATGACATAAAATGAAGTGCTATGGGATGGAAACAAGAGAGACCATTGGGAAAATAAAAGTGAGTCTATGGCCGGCTGTGTCCGTGCCTGTTAGCCTGACTTCTCTTTGGTTGCTGCCTTGTTTCCCAGCTCTTGAGCAGCATGCTCCAGAAATTTTATAGTGTTGCAAGATAATTTTATCCAAGTCCCACTGAGGCATATGATGACGGCTGCCCTGCAGGTTCCCACCTGGGCGACTCTTAAGAGTGGTAGCAGAAGCACTTTCCTTAGTTTCTGAAGTGCGGGACATATACATATTAGATGCAGTAATGACTCGGCGCCGTTGTTACAAAGGCGGCAGTCGGAAGTTGACCACGACTGTAGCCATTTGGGAGTGAGATCTTTACTCGCAAAGCAGCCCAATCTTAACAAGCTTAATTTCCTTTTGTAATGGTCCCTGAAGCAGTCTTGCAAATATGGATGGGGCTTCATGTGGATGTATGATGACAGAACAATCCAGACGTGGCTTTTGCCTGCCACTGCAGCTTTGTCCATTAATAGTGTCGCTTGTTTGATTGCGTTGGTAGTTCGCAATTTAAAAGCAGTGTAAGTCATGGGTGCAAGCCAGGATTCTTCCAGTGCTAATGATTGAAGCGCTTGCCTGAGGGACTTATATATAGACTTGGGAAGTCCTGCCTGTTTTTCTACTTCCAGCCAGCACAGATGAGCCAGGGAGTGATCTTCTGCATCCCTCATTCGCCAGTAGTATTTGACGAGGGCTCCTTGTCTTGCCGGGAGCTGATTTGTGAGACCGTATTCCAAAGATTGCGAAATATAGCGCGGGATTGAAAAAAGGTTTTTAAAGAGGCGAGATTGGGCGAGGTTTAGCGCTGTAGAGTCCCGGGTTGCCATCATCTCAGAACCATATGTGAGGGATGGCAAAAATTTGGCGGCTACGATCTTTAAAATGTGGGCAGTGGAATTTCCGCATAGGTGTTTTTGGACCTGTTTTAAAGGCGAATTGGAGCTGTTTGGCTTTTGATTTCCCCTGTTCCAAGTGCTGTTTATATTTTAATTGATGATCCAGTGAGATGCCCAGGTATTTATATTGGTCTACCTGAGTTAGTATGCTGGAGTTTATCTTCCAGACAAATTTTTTTCCTTTCTTGCGAGAGCCAGAAAAGCATAAAACATTTGTTTTTTTAAGGTTTATTGTAAGTTGTGCATTCAAGAGGTATGACGCAAGCTTAGAGATCATACGTTGTAGGCCGAGAGGAGTTTGTGACAAAAGCACAATGTCGTCTGCGTATTGTAGACTCATTATGGGCAAGTTATCCAATTTTGGTGGATCTCCCTGAATCGAGCGTAAGTCGCTTTCTAGGTCCGCGGTGTACATGTTAAAAAGGCAGGGGGCCAATACGCAGCCTTGTTTTAAGCCATTGAGTGTGAAGAATTTCTTTGTCAGGCATCGGCCATCTCCTTTTTTCACTTGGACCCAGGTCTGTGAATAGAGCTCTATGATTGCTCACATTAGCTTTGGCGGTGCGCCCCAGGCTTTCATTTTGGCCCGGAGTTTGGATCTTGGCACTTTATGAAAGGCCGCTTTTAAGTCCAAAAAACAAGTATACAGCGAGTTAGAGTTGTCGATTGCCCTTTTTGCTAGTAGGGTTATTGCAGATAAGTTGGTGAGGGTGCCCATTCCTGGGCGAAAGCCTGTTTGAGTCAGGGGGAATAGCCCTATGCTGCTTACCCAAGCCTCCAGTTCTACCAGTAAGTTTGACGCTTAGATCTTTGCCTCCACATCTATTAAGGCTATCAGCCTGTAGTTGTTGGGTTCAGAGCGAGACCCAGATTTATATATTGGGTGTAGAATGCTGCCCCTCCACGATTCGGGAATGTTCCCGGTCTTTACACTATGACAAAATAAAGGGAGTAATTACTGGCCCAGAACATGGGGTCTTTCCTGAACAGAGCATTGAGGAGACCATTTGGGCCGGGAGCTCCATCTGCTCTCAATGATTTTATGGTGTTAAAGACCTGCGTTAGTGTCATCAGGTCAGTGCCACCTATGTTCTTTGTTGTTGACGGTTCGCAAGTGGCTTTGGGCTCAGCAGGGTTTGGGTCTGTCGTTGTTCTCAGGCTTGACAGGGCACGCTCCGGGAGCAGCACGACTTTATTGTCAAGTGGGGTATCAAGTGTGAAATTGTATAATAAATCGATGTGGCTACACCAAAGCTGGTCAGTCATGTCGGAGTTGAACTGCCGAAGTTTACCGTTGAGCATGAAGTTTATTTTTGCCCAAAATTCTTTTGAGTTCTGCATCTTACTGGCATGGAGTATAGTACACGCTAGTTTTTCCCTATGCATTCTCTTGGCCAGATTGGTCTCTCTTTTTAGCTCTTTTTTTAAGGCTGCAATTGTTTTCAAGGTTTGTTGTGAAAAGTGAGGATCCTTTTTGCGTTCGGCCCTGAGAAATGCATTCATTTGCCTTTTTAGTTGTCGCAGCTTTGGGGTGTACCATTTCCCTCCTCTGTTTCTTATGGCTTTTTGTCCTCTGTGATTGGATTGGAAATTCTTGTTTAAGTCTGCTACAAAGGACTCCCAGGTCTTTATTATGTCCTTTGATGTATCAGATAGTGAAAGCAATGCATGGCATGACGCCATTAGATTGTCAAGGTTTACTTCATTCCAGTTTAGGCGTTGTAAATTGAGGATTTGGGTGTTCAAGGATAGAGGCAGCGCTTGCTCAGACTTTTTTACTTCAATTGTCAAGGTGAAGGTCTGTGGGAGATGATCGCTTTCCCCCCGTTCCTTGATGTGGAAGTCTCTGATGTAAAGGAATAGGTCCGGGTCCGCCAGAGTATAGTCTATGGTTGAACCTGAATTTTTGGAAACCCTCGTTAGGGCAGCTGGTGTGTCCAGATTACCCCTTCCGTTTAAGGTGTACAATTGGAGGGCTTCCAACTCCATGGCACTTTTCCTTCCTATTGCACTTTGTCTGCAAAGGTTGCCCTGCCGAGGGACAGTGTGGGTGGGGAGGCTTCCCTCCTGACGATGAATTAGATTCATATTAAAATCTCCTGTTATAAGCATGTTTTCGCTTGGATAGGTAGACTTTAACCCCTTGATTGCAGTAACTAGTTCTTTTATCCTCTTTCCCTTATGTTTTCCGCCCGGGTGCATGTAGAGGTTCATGATCAAAAGGCCCATATTTGGGGAAATTTCCATTTTAACGCATTGCATCCATGTAGACTCTAGGTCGATGTGACTAAGTTGCCATAGAAGGTCCGTCGATATGAAAAAGGATAGGCCTCCTTTTGCCCTGCCGGAGCGGGCCTCCTTTTGTGCTGGTGTAAAGAATTCTTTGTATCCCACAAGAGGCGTATTTGTTGTCTGCCAAGTTTCCTGGAGCATTAGTATTTTAAATTGCGTGATAAACTCTATAAAGTCTTCTTCCTCCAGCTTTGCTTTTAGACCATGTACGTTCCATGAACAGAACGTGCAGCCCTGCTCCTTCCCAACCATTGCTCTACTGTTGGTTCAGTCTGTGTTCCTATGGATTGATGCCGGAGGGGCATGTTGGTGACTTTCGGGCAGGTCATTCACCTGACGGGCAATCGTGATTGTGATTTGCCTGAGTTGGTGGCCTTCTTCTTCTATGCTGCCTCTTAACTCTGGTCCTTTAGCGTTTTTTAGGAGGCCTCGTTTTGGATTTTGTTTCCGCAGCGGACTGGGATATCGAGCTGGCTCCACTCTTTTTAGATCAATACCCCATGAGGCAAAATCCTCCCAGTGGGTCAGGATTTGTTCTGTGAAGATGTGATCAGTCCAGGTTGTTATCGTGGAATCGGAGCCAGGTTGGAAAGGGTTTGGTTTGAACTCTACTGATTCCAAGTCGCGTGATTTTAAGTGACTCAGGCCTGGTAATTCCTCTAGGAGTCTTAGGATTGCCCCTCTGTTCAAGATATCATGGGTCCCTCTTGAGCAGTATTTCGGAATTAGCTCGATTTTATTGCTTAAAATATGTCGCTTTTGAATTATTGGTCGTCTGATTTCTTTGATGATTGGTGTAGACTTTCCTTCCTGGTCCATCTTTGGCTCTGAGGTGTACTGGTTAACTGGCTGTGCACTGCTTGTGATTGATTGTTTGTTGAGGTCTAGGGCTGGTGGAACTTGTGTTTTTCCCTCCAGCAGGTCTCGTGAATTTGGTTCCTTGATCTTTGCAGATTTATCTATGCCAACTTGTCTTTTGTTTTCTGATACTTGAATGGATAAGATGGTATCATTTGAACTTATTCTTCGCTTGATGTTTGTGGTTATGACTTGCTCGTCAATTGGTGACTTGCGGTTTGGCCTTTCTCTGGGTGGGTTGAAGATGCTAAACGCCTTTGTTGCGTTCTGGGTTGAGTTTGTACCATTTGTGGCTCTTTTTGGGGTAGTTGTTTCCTTGTCAAGGGGTAAGCCTTTTAAGGTTGACCCTTGCTCTGAAGTTGTTCTAATTTGGGGTGGGACACCCTCTGACTGCTCTATATCTTCGCAGTTGCGAGGGTCGTTGTTGGTTTTTTGGGGAGGCTTCGATGATGCGCCTTGCCTGTATGCTTTTGCTTTTCTAGCTTTCCTTTGGCGCTTCCTTTCCCTTTTAGTAAGCGCATGTACCTGAACAGTAAGATTGGGACTGTGTTCCGCAATTTGTAGGGACGCCGGAGTTGAGTCTGCTTCCTCTCCGTGGTCAGCTAAAGTATGTTTGTGTGCTCTGGCTGGTGTCGTGATATCAATGGAGATGGAGGAATCTGATTGGTCTTGGGTTTTCAAGCTTGCTTCGCCGCTGCAAACCTCAAGCGGCCTACCTGGACCCTCTTTGATGGGCTGTTGGCTTGTTGAGTGTCTTATAGTTGAAGTTGTTGCCTTAGGTGAGTCCATTGTGGGTTCCTTGACAGCCCCGAATATCTGCGTCATCAGGCTTGGTACTGTGGCCAGTTTGTCTATTATATCTGAACAGTGGCAGGTATAGAAGGTGGAGTCCTTGTTGAGTTGCACCTTCGTGATCATATTGTTTAAATCTTTTAAGTTTGATTCAATGCCCTGAACGTGAAGGGCCAGAAGATTAAGCAGGTCGACTTGCGTGTCCAATTTGTCCGCATGGTAGGACATTGTGACACCTATGGTTTCCATGGTCTTTAATAGTTGCGGCCAGATGGAGCCCGTTTGATTGCTCACTAGTGTTTCCCCATATGTATGGGTAAGCTTGGGTGAGGTGAAAGGATGCTCAGGAGGATTTAGTTGATTGCGATGCTCGCACGATTGCGCACTCCTTAGCGATGACCTTTTGAAATTGCCTTCCTCCTTACCAGGGGTTTGATCGTATTGAGCTGCAAACTGGCGCATACTCCGTTCCATTTCTGTGCTCTCGCTTGCGGTTACGTTTTCTTCCTGTGGGTTCGATGGTTCACTGTGTTCGATGGCATCGGTTTCTTCCGTTACGAGTCCGACAGATGGGGGGTGATGCTTTTTAACAAGTGCAGATATGGGCTGGCAACTCGATTTACTGGGAGAGTTTACTGGTGACAGCAGGTTTTGAATGCAGTTTACTGTTTGTGTTTGTGAGGGACATTCCTCGGTTATTGTCGGGGTCGTTTTCTGGATGAATTGTGGGCTTTACTCTAAAAAGACAGAGTCATAGCTTGCGTCCGGGGTCCAATGGACTAAGGCACGAGCCGGTGATATGTGAGATATTTGTTGGGACTTGGGAGTTGGGTGCCCCCTGGTTTGGTCTGAGCCATTGACTAGTTGTCGGGTAATTAGGTCACACGCCCAGGGAGGGCCAGATACCCCGCTCCCAGAGATCCTTCTTGTTTTGGTATTAGAGGCATTGCTAGGTTCGCTATAACACCTTATGTGAAATGATGGTGGTGCTGGCGATATGACGCCTTTGTTTGTGCCCTCCTTGAGTGCTTTGCGCTGGGTTCTGTTGAAATTGGTGCTAGCATCAAATGGTCGAAGTTCTGATCCATTCCCGGTAGTGAGTCTTTGACAGACTTTAAGAAAGTCTGTAATCAGTGCCCGTTTGCTTGATTTGGAGTGCGCCGCTTGAGCTTGAGCTTTATGGTTCAGT
Source organism: Lissotriton vulgaris (assembly GCF_964263255.1). NCBI lineage: Eukaryota > Metazoa > Chordata > Amphibia > Caudata > Salamandridae > Lissotriton > Lissotriton vulgaris. The sequence continues at coordinate 193,931,425 of NC_141691.1, forward strand.
GATGGCGTAGCATCGTGTTCCGATGATTCATTATCTCTAACTAGGGCACTACAGACTGTGCTGACCTTGAGGAGCTCCTTGGCTCCCGCATCGGGGCTCTGCAATCCGGATTTGCCACGTTGGAGTATCGAGCCAGGAGGGGATTTTGCGAGGTTTGCTGAACTGATGCCTTGTCCCACTGGGACCTGCTTCTTGGGGCTCTTGCCCCACCTGTGGCAGACCCATCCTCTGCCTCGTTGATAGTGCCCGCAGGGTCCCCCTTGGCCTTTTTTGTCTTTGCCTGTGGTTTTTCAGCTGGGTTTTCCTCGCCTCGTATCTTCCCGGATCTCATGGTCAAGATACTTCAAGTGTGAACGGTATGGTTGTTCCTTTCGTTTCGGGGGGAGCCTGGGCTGAGGGTTACGTCGGTGTGCAGTTGATGGGTCCGAATTGTCCTTCTTTTGTCTCTTAACTTTTTTGATGGTTGGTTTTGCAAGTTGGTTTACAAGCTGGATTGCTGGATTGCTGGATTGCTGATTGCTGATTGATGTTTTGTAACTATATCTGTGGTGGTAGATGATGGTGAGGGCGGGCGGATGACAAAACCAATCGATTGATAAGTGCCTGCTGTCCCCCACAAGATTCAATTTGGACCCGCCCTTGGCGTTTATATTATTAGTTTGTTAGCTGGGCAGTTTTGACTATGGAGTGATTAGGGAGTGAGGTGCAGGCTTAATCCGTTTAGTTTGTTCGTTCGGGGTGAGGGGCGACAAGCGGAGCACACAGGGGGACCGCAGGCTGAAAGAACTAGTAAGACAGCCTCCCTCGATCTACTCCCCGGGCTCTTACTTAGCTACCGCCTCTAACGGCGGCTGCGCTTGTGTCGCCTCCTCCTCTCCCCGCCTCTTACCTCAAGGCCGAGCCACTGAAACACCGCAGAGGTGAAGCTCCTATGCGCCTGTGCTCAATCCTTCAGTCTGGAGTGCTGAGACCTTGGAGCCTCACCGGAATAATGTGAGTTGGCAGCTCAGCTACTTCTGGGCGGCGTTGATTTTTCGATTCGTACTTTTCACTTGTAAAAAAGAGTTTACCTCTTCAGGTGTGGTTTGGTTGCCCAGTCCGCAGTCCACAGTCCACAGTCTGTTCCTGAGGATGGCCAAAGCTTTTCCAATTAATTCAATAATTTTTTCGTTTAATCTTTTTCAGTTGTTTGCACTAGGGCGCTTGCACTGCTCTTACTGCCTTTGCCCGTGTCTGTGTCTGTGAAGACATCCAGCGCCGCCTCTTCTCTTTCCCTTTCCCACTCCGCAGCCATTATTATTATTAATATTATTATTATTGCATTTATTGAGCGCACAGCTACCCGGAGGTTTCCCGGCGCTTGCCTTGGGAACCCGTCCTGGCTTTTCCCTGTGAGATAGCCCCTACAGGGCATCCCCAAGGTGAAAGCCAGGCATCCCGCTGCAGGGGGGCCGTTGTGGAGATTAAGCAAGCTTAATGCCCAGAGTTGCAGAGTGAGAACCCATGATTAGAGCAGGCACCGAAGCGAGAATTATCGAGTCCGTGGACATTTGAGCTCAAGACCCTGCCGCGTCGGGAATTGAACCCTGGTCCCGGGTCTGACCTCAGCTTCCGGGTCTGCCTGCTCTACACCGTGAGCCACACTTCTCCATACTGATAATCCTTTAAAATGTATACAGTTTGCATAGATTCACTGCCCGTGTGTTATTTTCGCTCCACACCGGGACTCCCTCTCCCATTAACCACACCTTCAGCCCGCTCCCTGTTACTCCCTCCGATGTCGTCTTACCTGGAAATCTCCGATTACCCTCCAGCGTTCGCAGATCTCCGGGCAGTCGACCCACGCTGATTTCGCAGGTTACTCGGGTCCTTTTGTATTACGGTTCCGGGGGGCACTGTGTGTCTTTTTCCAAAAGTCCAACCACCAGATGTCCTTGTAGACACAGTGCAGCCAAATCGAGGAGGGTCAGCGTTGGTTTCCAGGACTTAAACCCGTTGTATTCTTTACCACACCAAGCTTCGAATAAAAGACAGCGCTGACTCCGTGAATCTGAATCCAAACAATTTATTTAAATGATCAGTTGCTGCTTAGACGCGTTTCGGCAGCTTGTTCACTACATCTGCAATGCATTTAACTTAGGTTTATATATATATATATATATATATATATATATATATATATATATATATATATATATATATATATATATATATATATATATACATATATATATATATATGGCTCCTCAGTCTTTGGGCAACTTCGTTTGGAATGTGTATCGGCCTGCCCTGGCCGCGAGGTCGCCCCACAGCAGACAGCAGCAGGTTCATGCGCCAGTGAAATGAGGGCGCGACATGGAACAACAAACCTTGTTGGTGTGAGGCGAACGAGGCGGCAGCTTGGCTTTGCTTCGGACAACGACCCAGAGGGATTATGTAAATTAAAGGAATGTACGGCGATCATTACTAACAATTGAATACCTACCTCACTACAATGACCAAGATCCTTTACATGCCCACTGTGGTGGGATTTATTTTAAATATCGCGAGTACGATTGAAACTGAACTGCCGTTTCCCAAAAAGCCAGAGAACAAGGGACCGCGGGCCCCGAAATGCGTTTGGCTGGAAATCATCGTTGGGAGAGCTTAGCCGAGTACGCTGCCTGTCAAACTGCAAATAAAGGTGAAATAGACGTTGTGTGTGGCTCCTCAGTCTTTGGGCAACTTCGTTTGGAATATATAAATATACATATATATATGTGTGTGTGTGTGTAAATATATGTGTAGATAGATAGATAGATAAATTGAAAATTGAAAAGAGATCCTGTGGATTATAAATTGGAGGAAGTTTATCACTGGGCAGAATTATACGCCCAAAGACGACAACAATGAGGTAACACAGGTCGAATTTCAGATACAGATGCATCATCCTCTGATGATGTACCACAAAGAAGCCTGCCTCAAAGAACACAGGAACTATAAAGATTAGATAAGGAGAGTCCATCGACCTCTACAAACACCAAGGGAAGACAGTCTTTTTTAGAAAGCGGCCAAGGCCACTCGACGAAGCAGGAGGAAATCGCCAAACAGCAAAACCTGTAGCAAAGGGGACCTTGTGATTAACATTTCACAGCATCAATTCACAGATTTTCAAGTTAATACCTTCCTTTTTACCAACATATCATTCGAACATTCTAGAAGCAGAGATCAGCCTGTTCAAATTCATGCGCATACTAAAACATTTCTTCAGCAACATTGTGGAACATAACCATCAACCGCAAGCTAACACTCTACTTGGTTTCATAACAAAAGTACATTCATGGCTCCTGTAAGCCACAAAGTAATGGACGCCTATGAGACAGTTACACAGAAAGAACTACGCAAGATATTCAAACAAAATCAATCAAAGGATCAAACATCACACAGAAAGAATGCCAAGCGTTAGCACAAATATCATCAAGAACTGAGGTTACCTTTCGCCAGGCAGATAAAAGAGGGGCAATGGTCATTATGGCTACAGATTTCTATGAGAAAAGCGTCAACTAACATTTACAGGATACCAACACTTACATGCCTCTGACATTTGGCCCAACTAACGAATTCTTGCGGATCCTTTCTAAAATCATTGATGATGCCGTAGACAATGGACCAATTACCAATGAAGACAAAAGGTATGTTATTAAGACCAATCCTGCAGTATCATATATTTATATGATTCCCAAAATTCATAAACAAGCCACTACACCGCCATTCCGACCTATAGTTTCATTTATCAGCTCCATGCACAAACAAATAGGCAAATATCTGGACAAACACCTACAACCACTTGTTCAAGCCATGACTATGTACATAAGGGACACCACAGACTTTTTGAACATATTGGAGACAATTAAAACCCAGATAATATCGGAGAGCATCTTATGTACCATCGACGTAAAATCTTTGTATACGTCTATTCCACATGACACCGGCATCCATGCCATTGAATAATTTTTGATCATCAGTGACAAACCTGAGTCTTTGAAAATTTTTCTTATGGAACTGATCCATTTCACACTGTATCATGGTTACTTCAGATGGTCAGACAACTTTTACATTTAATGCTCCGGAGCATCTATGGGCAATTGCGCTGCACCAACATATGTAAACTTGTTTATGCACCGATTCAAGCTAGGCCACATACAACCGGGAGGAATGGGTACAACATCTCATCATATACAAAAGGTTTATAGATGGCATATTCGTGTCATGGCGAGCATCACAGGTAGAGTTACAGAGGGCCATCGAAACCCTTAACAAGGTCGATCAACATATCTAGTACACTTCTACAATTAGCAATGAACAGATCACTTTCTTAGATACCTGCATTACCAACAACAATGGAACACTAATAACCCAAGTGTACACCAAACCCACGGATCGGAACAACTTGTTACATTTCCATTGTTTTCACCAGCCTTCTTTGAAGGAACACCTGCCATACTCACAGTTGTTCAGACTAAAAAGAATATCATCCGCCAACGAGTTGTACCAAGAAAGCATGGAGGTATGCATTGACAAGTTTAAAAACAGAGCTACGCGGACGGCATACTCAATACAGCAATCAGAAAAGTAGAAAAAAGTCACAAGCACATTTATTAATGAATACTAACAAGGGGAAAGGGGAAAGCAGATGCGTATTCGCATCAAATTTTTCTACCCACAGCTACCAGATAAAGAAAACAATTCGGAAGTATTGGCCCATGCTCAGTACAGAGGTTGATTTTAAAGGTATATTTGACATACCACCCAGATTTGCCGACAAGCTATCAAGAAAACTTCAACAAATACTCACAGCAACTACAGGTCAAAAAGAAACTAACTTTAAGGGAACCAAATCATGTTTGAACTGTGGCAATTGTAATTCGATAATTAAAGGCAACATCATCAGACACCCTAGCAAAGGAACCGCCATCAAAGTCAACGTCACTTGCAATAGTCAGAATGTCATTTCCAAGCTCAAATGTCCGTGTGGATTAGCCTATGTCGGCACGACCGAATGCACAATTCGAATTCGATTAAACAAACACAAAAGTAACATTTGTACACTCAATCAATCAATCAATCAGGAGTTTGTTAAAGCGCGACTACTCACCCGTGAGGGTCTCAAGGCACTAGGGGTGGGGGGAGGGGGGTGCAGGTTCCATTCCATCAAGGAGGGGGTCTGTCGAAGAGCCAGGTTTTAAGGTTTCTTGCGAAGATGGGGAGCGATGTTGTCTGTCTGAGGTGGAGCGGAAGGGCGTTCCATGCTTTGGCCGCGAGGAAGGAGAAGGAGCGGCCTCCCGATCTGGTCTTTCTGGTGCAAGGGACCACGGCGTAGGATTGCTGGGCTGATCGTAGGGTCCTTTGGGGTGCGTGGAATTTGAGTCGGCTGTTCAGGTATGCTGTTCCGGTGCCGTGGAGGGCCTTGTGTGCGTGGGTGAGCATCTTAAAGGTGATTCTCGCCTCGACGGGGAGCCAGTGGAGTGTGCGCAGGTGCTGGGAGATGTGGCAGTGTTTTGGCAGGTTGAGGACCAGTCTTGCGGCGGCGTTCAGGATGTTCTGTAGCTTGCGGATGAGGTTTTTGTTTATTCCGGCGTTGCCGTAGTCGAGTCTGCTGGTGACCAGGGCGTGAGTGACTGTCTTTCGGTGTTCGAGGGGGATCCATTTGAAGGTCTTACGAAGGAGGCGAAGGGTGTGGAAGCAGGAAGATGAGACAGAGTTGATCTGGCGGTACATTTTGAGCTCGGAGTCCAGGATGATTCCCAGGTTGCGTGCGTGGTCTGTGGGGGTTGGCGGGTTTCCGAGGGCAGTGGGCCACCAGGTGTCACTCCAGGCGTCGGGGTTTGGGCCCATGATGAGTACTTCTGTTTTGTTGGTGTTTAGTTGTAGGCAGCTGTTTTTCATCCATTTGGCGACGGCTTCCATGCCTTCTCGAAAGTTGCGTCTGGCGGTGTTGGGCTCTGTATAGGGAGAGGATGAGCTGGGTGTCATCTGCGTATGACACGATGTTGAGTCCGTAGGTTCTGACGGTGGGGGCAAGTGGAGCCATGACGTTGAAGAGCGTCGGGCTGAGGGAGGAGCCCTGGGGGACTCCGCAGGGGGTAGGTGTAGGGTCCGAGAGGAAAGGAGGGAGTCTGACCCGCTGCGTCCTGCCGGAGAGGAAGGAGCAGATCCAGTCGAGGGCCTTGTCCTGCATTCCTGCATCGTAGAGTCTGAGTATTAGGGTGCGGTGGAAGACTGTGTTGAACGCCGGTGATAGGTCGAGGAGGATGAGGGCTACTGTTTCTCCTTTGTCCAATAAGGTGCGGATGTCGTCTGTTGTGGCGAGGAGGGCGGTTTCCGTACTGTGGTTTTTTCTGAAGCCGGATTGGGAGGAGTCGAGGATGTTGTGTTCTTCAATGAATGTGGCAAGTTGGCTGTTGATGGCTTTCTCGATGACTTTCGCTGGGAACGGGAGCAGGGAGATGGGTCTGTAGTTTTTTAGGTCGGTGGGGTCCGCTGAGGGTTTCTTCAGGAGGGGGTTTACCTCGGCGTGTTTCCAGTCGTCGGGGAACGAGGCGTTTGCCAGGGAGCGGTTGATGGTGTGGCAGAGCATGGGTGCGATGGTGTTGGCGGCTCTGTTGAAGATGTGGTGGGGGCAGGGGTCCGTGGGGGCCCCTGAGTGGATTGACTTCATTGTCTTCAGTGTGTCTTCGGTGGTGAGGGCTGTCCAGTCATCAATCGCTGGTTTCCGGGTGTCGGGGTGGTTGGTGAGGGTTCAGTGTGTTGGTTGTCTTTGTCGAAGTTGTCGTAGATGCTCTTGATTTTGTGGTGGAAAAAGATGCTGAGTTTGTCGCAGAGGTCTTGTGAGGGAGGGATGTCGGTAGACTCGCTGGTGGGTTGGGCGAACTCCTTGATGATGCTAAAGAGTTCCTTGCTGTTGTGTGCGTGGGTGGAGATTCTGTCTTCAATCGCTTTTTTCCTCGTTTCTCTGATGAGTTGATGGTGGGCGTTGGTGGCGGCTCTAAAGTTGTTGTGGGCTTCTGTGGATTTGGTGTTTCTCCAGGTCTTTTCGAGGCGGCGGCATGTGCGCCTGGACTCTCGAAGTTCGGTGGTAAACCATCTGGCTTTCTTGGCACGGGTATTGTTGTTTTTCTTGAGGGGGGCTATGGTGTTGGTGCTGTCCGAGATCCATCTATGCAGGGTTCGGGCTGCGGTGTTGGGGTCGTCGTTTTCCACGATGGTTGGGGTGGAGTTGTTGAGTGAGGAGGTGAGCTGGTCATCAGTGATTTTGGTCCAGTTTCTTTGTGGAAGCAGGTGCTGGTGTCTGTGGATGGTGGGTGTTCTGAAGGTGAAGTGGACGCAACGATGGTCGGTCCATGGGAGTTCGGTGGTGTGGCTGAAGGTGATGGAGTTTCCTGTAGTGAAGAGGGGGTCGAGGGTGTGTCCTGCTGAGTGCGTGGGCCCGGTCACGATCTGGCGGAGTGCAATGTTGTGGAGGTTGTCCAGGAGGCATGTGGTGTTGGGGTCCAGTTGATTGTCGAGGTGGAAGTTGAGGTCTCCCAGCAGGGTGTAGTTGGTGGATGCGATGGCCTGCTGGGAGATAATGTCCGTGATGGAGTTGACGAAGGGTCTGCCGGGTCCAGGGGATCGGTAGATGAGGGTTCCTCGGAGGGCAACGGAGGGGCTGGCCAGTATCTTGAAGTGAAGGTGTTCCATCAGTTTTGTGGACTCGTCAGGGAGTGTGCTCAGGCGGAGGCTGGATTTGTGGACGATGGCGATTCCTCCTCCTGGGTGGGTGGGGCGGTCCTTCCTGGAGATCTTGTATCCTTGGGGGATGGCGATGGCGATGTCCGGTCCCGAGGTGGTGTTGGTCCAGGTTTCGGTGAAGAATGCTACATCTGGGGTGGTGCTGTCAAGGAGGTCCCAGATTTCTGTGGCGTGTTTGTGGAGGGATCGGACGTTGAGGAGGATGCATTGCAGGGTCTTCTGTTCGTTTGTGTTCATGTGGATGGGTTGTGCTGGATCCGTGTTCTTGGCGGTGCTGCAGGTGTGCCGGCAGCGGTGACAGCTGAAGGGTCCATGGGTGTCGGCTGGTGATGCTAGCTTGCAGTTGTTGTTGCAGCCTGGGTTGAGTGCGTGGAGTGCTGCAAGGTCGTAGCGTTGGCGGGGCGGAGGTCCAGGGTTCCTGGTGCTGGTCGCAGACGGGGCGCAGATGGGCGCAGACTTGCTTACCTTTGACGCGCCTTCGGTGCACCAGCGGCGCGCCCGCAGCCAGTGGCCGCCATTAAGTAGGGGTCGGGGAGGGCTGGACAGCTGGGAGGCGGGAGCAGGGAGGGGAGCTGGATTGGGCTGGTCGCGCTGGGGGGGTGGGGAGGGGCCGCGGGGGCAGCAGCGGCAGGGAAAGGTAAAGGGAGGAAAGAAGGGATAAAGAAAAAAGGGAAAATAAGCAGAAATAAGGCACAAAAGAGCAAAGATGCAGAAAAGAGCAGAAAGGTGAAAGATAGAAAGGGTAGAAAAACGAGTGAAGGAGCAGAGGGAGAGAAAGGGAAAATGGGCAGAAATAAGGCACAAAAGAGCAGAGGTGCAGAAAGGTGAAAGATAGAAAGGGGAGAAAAACGAGTGAAAACCAGTGAAGGAGCAGAGGGAGAGAAAGGGAAAATGGGCAGAAATAAGGCGCAAAAGAGCAGAGGTGCAGAAAGGTGAAAGATAGAAAGGGGAGAAAAACGAGTGAAGGAGCAGAGTGAGAGAAAGGAGACAGAGGTCCACTGGACCACCAGGGATGAGGCGCAGGGAAACCTGCGGGTGGAGGAGAGCCTCGATCACCAACACTCAAGAGTGCAGGGGCAAGGGCACCTCACTTAATGGTAGAGCTGCGAGGGTGGGAGAGCAATTTCACTGACAATGAGTCAGTGGTCTTGCTCTGACACTAAACCCCAAAACCACAGTTGCTGTTCATTTCAATGCCATGAACCACAATATTAGCCAACTTTGTTTCCTGATCCTCGAACAGGTCCCAATCCAGAAGGGACACAACAACACACAAACTCTGCTACAAACAGAAGTCCATTGGATTAACCTCATGGACACTGTCAACCCCAAGGGTTTAAATGAACATTATGATTTCAGTTGCTTTCTCTAATGGCCAGTGAGGTAATGATAAACATGACCACATGAAAGTGGACCAGCCATTTCCTGCATCTCAGACTTTATAAAAAAATATATTTTTAAAGATTTATATAGCGCTAGCTAGACCCGTGTGTATCAGAGCGCTTTACATACACAGAGGAAAAATTACATAGCATCGCAAGACATGAGGATGCATAAAGATAAAAGCAAAGACATAAAACTTTTGAAGGAGTTTCAGATCCTTTTTGAAGCAAGAGAAGGAGAGGTTGCATCTGAGGTCAATAGGGAGTGTGTTCTACATACTGGGTACGTAATCAGAGAAGGACCAGCACTGTGTCATTTTCCATTTTTGTTTCAGAGGGATGAGAAGAAGTGATTTGGTGCTTCTAAGAGTTCTGGATTTTCCCACTTTTACCAGTTTTCTGTTAAGGTAGTTGGGAGATTGGGTGTGAAGGGCCTTGTGAGTGATGCAGGCCAGTTTGTAAATACATATACCTTCCATGGGAAGCCAGTTGAGTGCTTTGAGGGTTGGTGTGATGTGTTCAAATTTTTTACACCAGTTATGAGTCAAGCTGCCATGTTAAGGACTGACCTTAGTGGGGTTAGGTGAGCTTTTGTTGACCCAGTTAGGATGGCGTTCCCATAGTCCAGTTTGGAAAGTATTAGTGATTATACTATTGCCTTCAGGTCATCTTTGGGAATGAAAGGTGTAATTTCCTTGAGGTGTCTTAAAGAGTAAAGCGCACCTTTTGCAGAGTTCTTAATGTGGTCCTTCAATGACAAGCTCTTATCCAGGGTAATGCCTAGTGACTTTACCGAGTCAGATAGGATGAGGGAGCAGTTTAGAGCATCAAGCTCCTTGAGCCAGTCTTGAATTGGTCGGTGGTTACTTTTCGGAGAGAACAGTATTAATTCCATTTTGTCCGGGTTCAGTTTTAAGTGGTTTATGTTAAACCAGGTTTGGATCTTGGATAGTGTGTCATTGTGTGTAGGCATTTATATAGCGCACTACTTACCCGGAGGGTCCCAAGGCGCTTCGACCGCTGCGAAACCCTTCCTGGCTTCCCTGAGAGATGGTCCCTTAATGGGTATCTCCAGGGTGAGACCAGGCATCCCCGGTGGTCTGGTGGGGCCGTTAGTGAAGATGAGGCAAGCTAATGCCCAGAGTTGCCGAGTGTGATCGCTGATCAGAGTGGGCACCGAGGCGAGAGAATTATCGAGTCCGCTGACCCTGGTCCAGAAACCTGCCACGCCGGGAATCGAACCCTGGTCCCGGGCCGTCCTCTGCTCTCGGGTCTGCCACCTCTAACCAGTGAGCCACACTACTTGAGGTGTCGGACGTCACTGGGTGATTTTATTTTGTAGTATATTAGCATGTCATCTGCATATATATGTGGTAGTGAACCTCTGCTTGTTTTAGAATGTTTGCAAGGGGTTCCATGAAGATATTGAAGAGGGATGGTAAAAGGAGCGATCTGTTTGGGCTAAATTAAACTGTGTTAGGAATATTGTGGGAATTTTTAGTAGATGTGAAATACTGTGTTTTTAAAATTGACTTACCGAATCGCGTGGGGCACTAGAATCGATCTGTTACACTGCCTGACACCCTCCCAGCGGCCTTAGCCAATCAGCTAGAGCGGGGCGGAGCTTAGAGGCAGGGTCAGTGCACGTATATATGTGCAAAAGCACGCGGGAACATATCTCGGCTTCCACGCACATAAAAGGCCATATCTTGGACTAAATATGGTCGCATAATATCGAACTGTCACCCCCGCTCATCTTTCCATGTATTTGGTCGGATCATCACTTAATCGAATTCACAGTTACTTTTAATGGTAGGGCTAAGCCATTGAAGGTCGCAGGAGGCATGACCAGAAAATGGAAAACGCTCGCCACCCAGGATTTCATGGCTACCTTAGCCAGCTCCCTTCCATCTGCTGACACTAATATTAATGTCGACTATATGGAAAAGGGTATTTCTAATTGGCTACTAGCTGCTAGTGACATTCACGCCCCTCTCATTAAATTCTCCCAGGCAAGACAGGCCGAAGCTCACAAATGGTTCACTGCGGACCTGAAATCACAAAAACTACTTCTATGTCAGTCAGAAAGGAAGTGGAGGCGCAGTTACGCCAGTGATGAAATACTACTTTATCTCACTGCTCGCAGGGACTACAAGAATGCCCTATTGGCTGCAAAGACCTTATATTTCTCCGCAAAGGTGCTCGCTGCTCCAAACAAATCTTAAGAAATCTTTAGGATTGTTAATGACCTCAGTAGTGAAGACAGAATCACCCCCTGCTTGGTCCCTACTCAAGAGCGGTGTAACGCAATGAACAGCTTCTTTGTGGAAAAAAATGAAACCATCAGGGCTAGTATCCCCTTGGCAGCCCATGAGGAACCCCCTGGGGTTAATCCTGATAATCCATTTATCATAGATCAACTCATCGAAATTGGTCCTGATACCCTACTTGAACTTATGTATTGAGTCAAGTCGGGCTCTCCCAAAGACTGCTGTCCCCCCGCTATTCTGAGGGAAGTTTTCTCTGCCTTACCGCACAGTCTCCTACCTCTTCTTAATGAATCTCTGAGCAAAGGGGAAGTGCCTATTGCTCTTAAAAAGGCTGTGTTAGTCCCCCTGCTCAAGAAACCAGGAGCCGATCCTTCCGTCTCTGCCAGCTAATGCCCGATCTTGCTCCTCCCCTATCTTTCAAAGATATTGGAGGCCCATGTGGCTAGATGCTTGTCTAAGTTCATTGAAAACTCCAATTACCTAGAACCGAACCAAGCCGGCTTCCGGCCTGCCCACTCTACAGAGTCGGTAATTCTGGAGGTGATGGACACACTAAGAACCAACTCTGACAAGGGAACCCCGCAGGCACTTGTGCTGTTAGATCTGTCGGCCGCGTTCGACACGGTCAATCATAACATCCTAATGCACCGTGTCAAACAAGCGGGGATCCGGGGAACAGCACATGGGTGGATAAAATCCTTCTTGACAGGTAGAACTCAGGCGGTGTGTCTTGGGAATTACACAGGCCCTAACCTGACTACCTCATGCGGAGTTCCTGAGGGTTCATCCTTATCCCCATTGTTGTTCAATCTGTACATTCGCCCCCTGATTCACTCACTCAAGGCTAGGAATGCAACTGTATTCAACTATGCCGACGGCCTTCAGTTGGTCTTCAAGCTAGACTCCCAAAATGCGGCCGCTGAATTCCAAGCTACAATGCTGCATATTCAAGGTTGGATGGACCAGAACCAACTAAAGCTTAACCCTGGGAAAACCAAATTGGTTTTGCCTGTGAAGAGTCTCACTAGTTGGGGACCTCACTTCTGGCCGGGCAAATTAGGCCCCCCTCCTGTTACGTCCCCATCAGTGAAAAGTCTTGGAGTGACCATAGACTCCGATCTCTCCTTGAGGGGCCCTGTGGGCACGGTCATCTCTTCCTTGCTGTTCCAACTACGAAAAATAAGAAAGATCGCTTATCTGTTATCTCATCAAGCTTTGATCCAGGTGGTGATTGCTCTGGTACTCTCCCGCCTTAATTTTTCCAATTCTCTGTATACCGGCCTCCCTCTTGGTCTGGTAAACCAAATAATTCAGAATCAGGCGACGAGATTGATCTATAGGCAGCCAAGATGGCAGTCTGCCAGGATTTTACTGCGCACTTTACATTGGCTACCTATGGCGCAACGTTCCGCATTCAAATCAGGCTCTATAATTTTTAAGGCTTTGCATTGCACCAGTCCTAAATTCCTTAACAGCTTAATCTCGAGACTTGTCCCCACACGCAATCTTCGTTCCGCCCATCTTCACCTTTTGTCTATTCCATCAATCAAATTAAAACGACTAGGCGGGCGTAGGTTTGCCTATTTGGCCCCCAGGCTCTGGAACTCATTCCCACTCTCAGTCAGGAACTGTGATAGTCTCCTGGGATTCAGAAAAGCCTTAAAAACCTGGCTTTTTGGACAAACTGTTTAAACTGGACCCCCCGCAGCGGCTAATGTAGGAACAGCGCCAAGAGACCTATGGTGTAAGTGCGCTTGACAAATTCATCTTAACATAACATGATAAAAGGATCGATCCTTGCAGGACTCCAAGTGCAGAGAGGCAGGAGTCAATTTTAATTTTGTTGCAAACGGTGCTGAAGGAAGGAAGTGAACCATTCTAGTACTGTGCCATTAATGCCAGAGCACCTCTTCGGAGTCTCAAGTAAAGCTAGATGGTTTATTGTGTCGAATGCTGCTGATAAGTTGATAAGGATGAGGAGACAGGTTTCTCCTTAATCTAAGGCTCTGTGGATATCATCTGCAAAATTGAGCATCGCTGTTTCAGTGCTACAACCTTTCCTTGTTGCAGGGATTCTGTTCAGACACAGACTGCGCACAGAAACTCAGGACCTCAGTGAATTAGGGTGTGCCACAAACTCACCTTAGTACCCAAAATCCCCTACCAGACTAGCATCAGTGTCTCATTAGCTCTTCGTCCTATAGCAAAGTTACCAATGATTAAACAACCCAGAACATGTGACCTAGGATACCTCAGGTAAGGTGGGAAACATGAGCACTCTTTCGTTATACTCTCATACAAGTCCAGAACAGGGAGTGCAGTGAGACACGTGCAAGTTTAAAATATTTATTTTAACGCTGTGATCTCAGGTGCAACATCTTAGCTAATACAAGCAGCCATATTATGAGAAATAAGATTGTCAGCATGGTTACAATTCCATAACATACAAAGGGAGAAAGCATGTTATAATGCTAAATGGAAACAGGTTAAATATATACCTATATTTCACCCTCCCTTGCTAGTAGGTTATTTTATAACTAAATAATGTCTCTTAGGCTTGCATAGGCAACCCCATACCTCAAAGATTAGCAGGAGTGAATGAAATTGAGTTCTGCGCAAGCTCTCAGCATATGAATGTTCTCCAAGTGCATTCAATCATGCCTACACAGTGCCATGTTAAAGGTGCCAGTATCTGAGTTGGCCACAGCTGCATATATGTTATGGCTAGAAGGTGCGCTGATCAGTTCGAACAATAGCTACAGTGTTGAGATAACCTTGAAGGCCTCAGCACGCACTGTGCAGACTAAGCTTACGAAGCAAGTCTAGCAATGTAGAAAAACAAGTTATTCTCATGTGAAGCATAACACTCAGCCTAACTCTAAACAATAGCTAACGTGTGTGCCGTGTGCAAAAGAAAGCAAAAGGTAAAATAGCGTTTAAACTTCTAATAAGCTCATGCTAACTTAACACTGTATGAATGCAAGGCTCAGCCCCACTACATTCTGGAACCCGATTGAAAGGTATCGATGAGGTTGAAGTCATCAATATGTTTGTTAAATTGTTAGAGAATGTACTTCTCCGATGTTTTAGATAGGAACGGAAGGTTGGAGATAGGTCTGAGGTTGTTGAGCTCATTGGGGTCGACCTTTCCTTTCCAGTTCATATGTTTCTCCTTATGCTGCACTTACGCTTGTTATGCTTGTATTTTTACCCTGTGTATGAGAGAACAGTGTCATGATTCTTCTTGTACATTTCAAATTTGACTCACGTAAGATCCCACCTGTGTTACTCTTAGCTTTTCATTTTATGGGAATCATTGTTTTCACAGTTAGATTGTATACTCAGGCTGTTTACCTTCTTCCCAGGTTATTGTCTAGCAGTGTTGTGTGATTCACTTTAATACAGTTGGATTTCCATTCTAAACTATGAGTCTGTCTTCTATATCTACCTTTTGTGTAGTCCAAATACTAATGGCATGGAACGTGTTCAATTCTGCACCTATCTTGAAACCACATGTATGGCATTCATTCACTTTTTGATACTGTTTTTGTCACTATATATTTCCATAAGCGCACAGTTTTTCACTGGGTTTAGTTATCACTCTCAGCACCAAAGGTGTTCACAGCCGGTACTCGGCTTATCCACGCCCGTCGTTTATTTCTAGGACTACGTTGTTCCAATGCATACACACTTAAGGATGGCCGCGGACCGTCTAAACACACTGAAGCACCTTGCGTTCGCACTTACATGAATCTCCTGTATACATCAGCACTTTCTACAGCAGGTTAAGTACATTCTATCTATAGAAGTCATGTCTTTGAAACCTTGCTACACCAACATTGTGACCATTTCTTTACCCTGTGGAGTTTACAGTGGGTCTCCGGACCTCACGAAACTGAGGGAAGCTCACATGAGTTTAATAGAGATTCTCCCGAATATGCATGCTCCACGGATCACCAATTTTTCACCTCACTATTCGTACGGTTCTTCTCTCATTAGAAGATACGGCATCTTGTTTTGTTTTACCTATCTATTCCGGGTTTCACCGTTTTTTGTTTATTCACACACATCTGACTATGAGCAACTACTGCACCAATGTCCTTTGAGCACACTTCAATTCACTCTTGATTCAGTTGCATGTAAGATGCTTTTTTGATATATTCACTAACAGGGTTGGTGTACTATGTGACACCTCTTCTAAGAGGTTGGCACCGTCACCCAGCACACCACTGGATATCTACTTACCGAGTTTGGGATACTTACTCATACTACTGTTCTAAATGTGGTCTACCCACTTGGCTGGTATTGAAACCCTGTTTCTTCTACCTTTCAGTGTACAGCCCCTTAAGAAGGGCATCGTTGCACAAAATGCAATGGGCATAAACAATTGTTTGGTTAACGTCAACAGTAAATATGAAGCAATAATAATGAATCTTGGTAGGTAATTCATGACTACATCGAAATATGAATGAAAAATGAAGAACTAATTTGAGAAAACGTTTTGTGAAAAACTTTATTAAAAGCAGATTAAAGATTGTACACATTTCTTTGAGTAAATATGGATTTAATCCTCAGGATGATAGTCTCCACACTACTCTGGAGACCTTTAACATTGTTACAGCTACCTAAATTATGTGTCAAGGAAGACCAAAATGTGCTCCAGGTTTTTCCTTAATTATGTGTTATATAACAAAAGTTGTGTTTCACATTCTCTGGCAGTAATATTAACATCCTCTTTGCAGCTAGGAGCAACATTGTTGTGATATTTGCTCATTTGAAAATTATTTGGCAAAATATATAGCAAATGCAATAAATTATTAACTGCTTGTAAGCCTTAAAATTATATCAATTTTCTGGCCCTATGTATTGTCTATTATTTTTTCAACAATATTTTTATGGACTGTAAACCTAAATATACTAATTGCTCGAGAGGTTCATTGTTATTCAAAAATTGAAGAAAACTGTTTTTTCAAGATAACTATCTCAAATAAACATGTAATATAAATATTATAATGGGAATTCGTGTAATCTGGTCCTATATTTACATCTTGGTGTCTGGTGACATATAGAATGCCAAGCTCTTGTGTAATATTATTGTGTTAATTAACCAGTTTCATTTTGTGAAATTTATGCATAAAGAAACTCAACATTGAAAGTTACTAACCATTGTGTTTCTGGATAAAATCTTAAGTCCTCCATTTTTTAGATGAAATCAGTGGTGTCCCTTAAATAAGATTTTTTGGGGAAATGAATGGGCACATATTTTGAGACTGGTTCTAGTAGTACCATGATCGTTGGTCTTCATCAAATGTCTGAACTTCATAATTTATGACATCGAGGGCAGAACTTCGGCACTGATTCTATTTGATCTCAGTGCCGCTTTCAATACGGTCTCCCATGGCATCCTGATTTTCGGCTGTAGGAGATCGTTATCACTGACACAGCCCTCGCCTGGTACACATTTTTTCTGACTAACAGGACCTTTCAAGTCATCGCTCCCCCTTTCCATTCCCATACACACTCCCTACGCTGCGGTGTTCCCCAGGGTTCAGCATTGAGCCCCACCCTGTTCAATATTTACATCCGGCCACTGGCCTTGCTGGTCAGAGCCGTAACATCTCCCTTGTGTCATATATGAATGACAATCAGCTGGTACTTTCATTTACCAAGGACACTAGTCAGAATGCAGCTAATTATCAGGAGGACCTGACTGCCAACTCTGCTTGGATGGAGAATAATTGTCTTCAACTGAACTCCACTAAATCTGAGATCCTCCTACTAGGTAGAGACTCCCATCTTTGGGGCAGCAATTGGTGGCCCCCAAAGCTTGGCGCACCCCCTCTGCCAAAAACTGTTGTAAAAAATCTAGGCATTCAATACTGCCCTTACCTTTGAAGATCATTCCATGTCTGTGGCAGGTTGATGCTTTGGCTTGCTGCCCGGCCTCAAACCAATATTCTTTTTTTGTTACCCCCACACTTGCCAGCGGATTTTTCAGACCACAGTTCTAGACAGGCCAGACCTTGGCACCAATAAGTCTGTGACTAAAAGCCTACATCGCACCCTGAATGCTGCAGCATGCACGCTGTTTGCCCTCCTTAGGCACTGCTCGGCCTCTGGCCTGCTGCGTCACATTCACTGGATGCCTATAGATCAAAGAATACATTTTAAAGTGCTTTTTGACAATATTATCTCAGGTTCAGGTCCAGCAATTCTAAGGGGCACATGCATCAACATTTGTTTTTGGGAATCCTTATTTGCGAAAAATAAGGAATCGGAAATAAGGAATCGCGCAATGCATGAATAAAATGGCAATTTTTTTGCGATTCAGTAAAAATCGCAATTCCTACTGAATCGCATCATTTTAGAGACTCTGTATTTGCGAATTCGCAAATTGCGATTTCACAAATTGCAAATTACCTATATTGCTGCATTGCTATTACATCACAACCAGGAAGCAAGTCTACTGATTGAACACACCTGTTTCCAGGGAGAGCTGGAGGAGAGACAGTTGGCAGTTGGAGCACAGCTTGGAGCAACTGGAGCTGAGTGTGAGCCAGCAGCAAAAGGGGAAATGGCCAAAGAAAATGCAGGAGAACAACTACAGGCCAGGAAAAGGAAAATTAACTTCAGTGACCAGGAACTGTAAATTTTGATTGAGGAAGTGACCATGAGGCAGGAGCAGCTGTTTGGCAAAAAATCATTCAAAGTGCCAGAAGCAGCGAAAAGGAAAATTTGTCTTGTAATCCAAGCAAAAGTTAATGCAGTTGGTGTTGCCCACCGTGACATTAACAATTTACAAAAGCGCTGGTATGATCTGCGCAGTCGTGCAAAAGAAAGGATTGCCAACAGGATAAAGGCAGCCAAAAGGCCCGGATGTGGACCATCCAGGAATAGGCCTAATACCCCACTTGAGGACTTGGTGGAAGGCACCCTTGCAACAGAGGCAGTTGTTGGTGTCTCGGAAATTGACACCTCAGACCATGTCGGCACATCCAAAGGTAAGAGCACAACATCATGTGTATTGCATGCATTTGTGACGGCAAGAGACCCCTAAGGTAGTCATAGTAGCTAAGAATATATTCCCTCAATGTAGTAATTGATACGTATGAAACAGCAGTATCCATAACCCCATGTACTAACTGTACCAATGCATCATGGGAGTTGTAGTCAGGAAAAAGTTAGTTTAAAGTACAGAGTCAAAGAGTTCAAAAGTGATCATTACACATTTTGTATGATCGATTAGGAGACATGTCATGCGAAATGGAGCTCTTTAGTTGTAATTTTCATGATTTTACATAGTCACAAGTGCAATTTACAAAAAGTAACAGACTTTTTGCACTGTTTAAATCATAGATACAGAACAGGACAGTAATGCCATTGAAGGGGCCGAGTTCCACAGTCAGGACGTTCCAGAAGCAGATGGCTCAGACTCACCCACATCATCACCAACAATTACACATAGAAGTCAAAGAAGCAGAGTGTGCCAACTGCAACAGTCCGAGAGTGAGGATGACCTGGATGTACATATTCCAGAACAATAGGCAGCTCCTAAACCAGCAACCCCACAAACACAACAGAATAGGCGGAGTAGTTTGCAACAGTTGTACAGGCGCAGGCTGCGACATTCCCAGAGTCAAACAGCAGATGATGAGGAGAGGAATGCCAGTGTTGTGGAGGTCACAATACTTAAAGTACAGCGCCTGCAAGGCAAAGACATAAGTGTCATGAAAGGTAAAATGGGGAAAATCAGTCAGTACATTGGTGCCATACACAACTGTCTTCAGCACATGTCCAATGTGATTGAGAAAGGACATAGGGCAACATCTGACAAACTGGACCGTGTGGCTGCAGCAATGTAGGCAATGTCTCAAACACTACAGGCGCAGCAACTATCAAGTGACCGTAGGCATCATAGGGCAATGTCCAGCATGCAGGGGTACACTAGGTCAATCTACCGCCTTAGCCACTCTAATGTGCAGCTTTCAAAACGTGTGGTTGCCATGCAAGTCGAGATGACCTACTGTTATGGAGATGTCGCCAGGGGCCTAATGAAGGTCATAAATGTAGCAGAGGGTATGCAGACTGCTGCTGCAAGTGGAAGCCTGCTGCATGGTGGTGGGAGTGATGGGGGCTCAAATGTGAGCAGCCTACTTGTACCTGTTGTGGCCGGGGGACGCCATGGCACCAGAACGCCATGACAGTGCAGAGAGCCCAACTACGGATGATGGGGGGAACACAGGAAAGGCATTAGGAGTTTGTGGGCTCAAGAAGTAGAATAAGACTCAGTGACCCAAATGGGTCTGGAACAAGGGATGTCTGAAGAGACTGCATAGATTTGACTGTGAACAGTAAATGCATTTTAATTTGCTGTCAGCACACTGCATGCGCTAAGATGTCTTAAGTACCCTGAATCATTGCTAACACATTTACGATTAAAACATTAAAGTTATGCACCAGATGTGTTGTGTAGTCCTTACCTACGTCAAAAGTAATGTTGAGTTATCTCCGTCCTTCTTCTTCTCCCCTCTGCTGCGTTAGGTCCACGTAGTCTTGGGTGTGGTTGTTGTGGCTGGTTATCAACTTGAGGCTGTACATCTTCATCCTCCATTGCTAAGCCTCTTCTAGTGGCTATGTTGTGCAACATGGCACATGTTGCAACTATTGTACAACAAATTTCAGGACGATATTGTAAAACCCCGCCAGTCTTATGTAGTATGCGAAAGCGAGACTTCAGTACCCCAAATGTTCTCTCAATTACGTTCCGGGTTGCTATGTGTGCATTGTTGTAGTGCTGTTCTTTCCGTGTTGCTGGATTCAGATTGGGAGTTAGAATGAATGACCTCACAGTGTATGCAATGTCTCCTATGGGATGGGATGGAAGACACAAATTAGGAGTCCAATGTGACACCATGGTACAGATATGTGCAACAATCAGAGGGAATACTTTTTCCAAGCAACTATCCATCTCTAAATTCACCAGCAAGCAGTCTTGTGTGGATGCCACTATGCCTGAAAATGTATGAATTATGGGTATCAAGGAGGTGTAGGGAACACAAGACCTGCACATGCGTGGGTATGGCATGTGTCCTGCTTGTCTGTCGCTGCAAGATTGGGTCTAATTCAGCAATCAAATCCAAGATTGTGGCAGCATAGAGTCTATACTTATCATATATTTCATCTTCTGTCTGCCTTAGTAAGGTGAAGGGCACTCTAAAAATCCTCTCCTGTATCCTCCTTCTCCTCATTGCTGCTGCTCTCAGCCTCAGCCTCCATGCCACGATGAAGAGTGCTGCCATTGTGAGATTTGTTGAGCCATTCTGGGGCCCCTTTAAGTACTATCCTAATGATTTCCACCTGTTTTGATTGTGTCTCACATTTTACCACCTGGTCTGACTAAGAATTGCAATTTGCAAATTTTTAAGGAATCTCAATTTGCAAAATTTCCTGCATGCACATTTTCAGCCAACATTTGCGATTCCTTAACTGCGACACCATTTTAAGGAATCGCAAAAAAATTGTGATTTCTTAAATTGCGAAACAGTACAGCAATGATGATGCATCCCAAAAGCTGAAATTGCATTTGCAAACAGCCAAATTTTGCGATTCGCACCGTTTGCGATTGTAATTTTCAATGATGCATGTCCCCTAAAGTGATCTATGCCGTCCCTACATCCGGACACATGATCTACACTCTGCCGACCTCCATCTGGCACAAGTTCCTCGGTTTCACATAACCAGAGCTGGAGAGCGTTCATTAAAGGTGCTTGCACCGGCCCTCCAGAATTCTTTGCCTCTTTCCATCAGAAGCTTTCCCATCCTCCTGACCATCAGAAGGGTGATAAAGACCTGGCTCTTTCAACAATCGCTAGTTTCCACTCCCAGTCTCATTTCTTGGATGTCAGCACTGGAAAGCCCCTTTGACCATTCGTAGCTTCAAATTGATTCAGGCAAGGTATTTTCTTTAGTGTATGTACTGTGAGAATTGGGGCACATAACATAGAACTTACAAATTAGATTCTGCAGACTTTTTCTCATAAATAAAATTTGGAAACCTCTCTGAAACCTATATGGCTGTGTTGTGCACTGCAGAGGAAAGATAATGAATAAATATCTGTACAAATAAATAAGACATGACTGATCAATGGAGTATGAACTGGAAGTAAATTACAACACAGGTACCAAATGCTAAGAGTAATATGCCAGAATCTATGAGCAGAATTCTGGATTAAACTGAGTTAGGGTAATAGAGTTTAGCTATTAGTAGAACAGGTAGATTAATACTCGCAGTACATTGGGGTATATTTAAAGATTGATGGATGTAGGACATCCGTCAAAATCTTTTCTGTGCGATCTAAGGTGTGCTGATGTCAATACACTCTAAAGTGGGCAGATGGAGCACTCCCTGCTTTTGGGTGTATGTTCCTCATGTGCCAAGCCCTAAATCAAACCAAAACAGTTATGGGTGGGTTGTGTGGATTACTCTCAGCCTCTGGTAATTATGCTGCTACATCAACTTTTGCATACTGCAGTACTGCCACCGCAATGGGTATCTGAGAAAGGGGGTGCGAGTTCTCAGTCATAAAGTAAGGTCCTGAGTTTCTTTCTGAAGTCCACCAGGTAGGGTGCTGTTTGAAGGTGGGGAGCAGGTCCTTCCAGGTCTTGGCAGCATACAGGAGATGTAGAAGCCCCTGCTGTGGCTGTGACGGATGTGGGAGTGTGAGCAAGGGCTAAAGAGATGGAGCACAGGTGTCTTGCATGCAGATGAAAGTTAAGTCGGTCCTTGATCGTGCAGGGCCCTGTATGCGTGCATGAGGATCTTGAACTGGCATCTCTTCTGGATGGGGAGCCAGTGGAGGTTTCTGAGATTGGGGTGATGTGTGTGTGTTCGGGGAGGCCCAAGATGAGTCTAGCTGCAGCATTCTGTATGGTCTGGAGTTTTCTGAGAAGCTTTGTGGAGATGCCGATGTAGAATGTATTGCTGTAGTCGAGGCGGCTGGTAACGAGGGCCTGAGTGACGGTCTTTCTGGTGTTGACTTGGGTCCATCTGAAGATTCTGCACAGTGTGTAGAAGGTGTGGAAGCAGGAAGAAGCGACGGTTCTGACTTCTCATTTCATGGTCAGATTGCTTTCGAGGATGATGCCTAGGTTGTATGCATGGTCTGTGTTGGTCTGAGTTCTGCTGGCCACCAGGTGTGGTCCCATATGGATGTGTTTTTCCTAAAAATCAGTACTTTTGTCTTGTCAGAGTTAAGTTTAAGGCAGCTGGCTGTCATCCAGTTGGCTAACTTGGTCATGATGGTGCAGATGTTTGTTCTGGCAGCGGAGGAGTCTTTGGTGAGCGAGAGGATAAGTTGAGTACCATCAGCATGGAAAATTATGTTGAGGCTATGGGTCTGATAATGTCTACAAGGGGGTTGTGTAGGTGTTGAACAAAAGATGATCCTTGGGGTATGTAGCATATCTTCTTAGGTTCGGGTGTCAAGGGTAGCAGCCTGATGCTCTGTATGGGTCCTGTAAGGAAGGAGATGTTCCACTTGAGAGTGTTGCTGTATGCCGATGTTGAACAGTCTGTTGATGAGGGTGTGGTGGCATGCGGCATTGAATGCAGCAAAGAGGTCGAGGGGGATCAGGGCTATGGTCTCCATGCAGTTGAGGAGGGTTCCAATGTAATCTGTGGCAGCAATCAACGTAGTCTCTATACTGTGGTTGGCACAGAATGCTTATTGGGAGGCATCCGGCAGGTGGTTCTGTTCCAGGTACTCGGAGACCTGTCGGTTCATGGCCTCCTCGAGTACTTTGGTAGGGTAAGGGAGACAAGAAGATCGGATGATAATTTTTGAGTTTGCTGGGGTCAAAGGAAGGTTTCTTTAGGAGGGGTCTGACGTCCGCTTGTTTCCAACTGTCCAGTTGCTGTGGTGATGGTGGTGTTGATGATGCTGGTGAGTTCTGTTCTGATTTGGTTGGCTCCAAGCTTGAAAAGCTGGTGCGGGCAGGTGTCGAAGGGTGCTCTAGACTAAATAGATGACATGATGACAATGGTGGTCCGTGTGGTGAGTGGAGGCCATGTGGTGATAATTCCGCCAGCATGTGTTGGTTGGCCGAGCATTATGAGGTTGAGAGCAGTGGGTTGGGGTCAAAGTGGGTGGGGGGGTCAATTCTGTCCAGAGTATACCTCTAAATCAAGACCTCTTTCATGGCAAACAGCCTCCTCCTGAGTGTTGAATGAACGTCAAATTTTGCTCAGATGATGTTAGCAAATGAATTCAGATTCTGAGTAGCAGGCAGATATCCATTTTACCCAGCCAATAAGTGGAATATTCAGCATTAATACATAAGACGGGTTCTGCAATAGGAGATTTAGAACCAGGCACGAAAAATCAATTCATACCATGTTAAACTACTGTCATGCTGTTTCAACCAGGATCCGCTGAGTACTCCGCTTTGGAAGGACACACACTTTCTCAGAGCTGAGTTAAACATCAAATCGCCACAGTGTGTGTTTGCTTGCAGTTTCTGAGTAGTACCGAAACCGTGCTTCAATTTGGACACAAACACAGTGCAAAGTGAAATATAGTGCATTTATACCGGGTGGTAAAACCGGTTCATTACTTTATTTCTCCTTCTCGGTTGAAGATTCTGAGTCAGGGGTCTTTTGCTAGCAATATTTTCCAATGGCGAGTGTGGTACATGATAGATCCACAGTACTAAGACTGAGGTTGAAAAGCTAAATGTAGAAAGAGGAGCACTTCGCACAATGCAAAATGACTCCGCAAATTAAAGGCTACTTAGGTTTTGCACTATTTAGGAACATCTTCAGCGGTGGTGCCAGGCTGTCTAAAATGTCACAAGAGACACTAGAAAAAAAGACTCATAATAGCAATGCACATGTGAGTAACATTTCTGCAGTCTTCTTTGTCTTGATCTATATTGGTACTTAGGGTATGAATTGTCACACAACTTTTCCTCCTTTGAGTCCTCGGTGACAATGTAATGTCTTTAATGAATGCTAATCCACCTACGCCAGCAGGCTTTCTAATTATACCGGTAGATTCCATTTTTTGCAACTCAAATCTGTTTTTAACATAAATGTTAATTCGCTGAAAAATGTAGAACTGCTAATTCGGGATAGAAACTTTGAATTAGCCAACGTAATATGATTTTCCTAAAACCCTTTTTCAACAGAGGTTAAATCAGATCAAAGGATCGGTAGTGCCCCCATTTCTATCTCATCGCCATGCTGTTTCGACGGCCCCTTCACTTTTGCATTTTTGCTCCAACTCTTTCTTTATTTTAATAATTACAGAGCCAAAAATATATATCTTCTTGTACTCAAGGAAAACGACTGATATTCCATTTTGAAAAAATTTATGAATATTTGAAACATGAAATTGTCCATTATTGTTCTTTCTTTATGTATAATCTGAAATGCCAGTCAGTCAAGTATGCTTTATTCGAGGTAAAAAAACTCATAAAGGCAGAACACATATAAAACCATACGTTCATATCAATGATGTTAAAAACCTATTTACAATCACAGAGATGTTAAAAAATAAAGCTTCAAGACTTCCATTAAAATTCACTATAAAACCACAAAATTCATACAGATACAACACCAATATGTAGGCAGATTCTCTATAGCTAATTGGAGGGGCAAAAAAAGGGCTGCATTTCTCTAAACATCCTGCTGTTGTGCCAGACGAGTTCTTCTAATTGCCCATACCCAGCCTAAATATTTCGCAGCAGCCACAGCAATAGTGGAGGAAGAATTAGTATGTATTATTCTAAGGGCCACAACACTGTCTCTTGTACCAAGCTGTTTGCACATGGCCCTCAACCAGACACGTCGGGGTAGACGGTAGGCCGCACATACACACAGTAGGTGGGCAATGGTCTCTGTGCAGACTTTACAAGATGGACAAGTATAAGAGTTACCTTCGGCCCATCTTCCAGTTAGTGATCTAATAGGAATAGACCCCACCCTGAGCTGGAAGTATAGCTTCCTTTCCTGGGACTTAGTTATAATGTCCCAGTAGGACTCAAGGGAAGGGCAAGATTTCACTTCGAGATACTGGCCCTCCAAAGTAGAAGCATCAGCATCATTCCAGTTCCTATGGTTTACTGTTTCCCAGTACTTTGTTTTTATAACGTCCTTAGCCGGGAACTGCACCTCCTCTGGTTTCTCCCAAAGCTCATTCATACCCAAAGTCCCCAAAGATCTACGCAAATACCCTAACCAACCTATCTTATGGAACTTATCACGGTTGATTACATCCAGGAAGCCCCTTGCATAATGTGCGAGTTCAGGAGTGGTCCAGATGCGACGCCAGTATAGAATAGGTTGCAATCTAGACATATCAGATATGGCTTTCCTACCCAACTCGCCACGTAGCGGCTTCATGGGTGTACTTTTAGGTAGGGCAGTGAGGCTTCGGAGGAATTTGTTTTCTGTGAGTGTTAGTGGTACCAGGTTGTCATAGCCCCAAAGCTCAGCGCCGTATAGCACAGAGCTAACTGCTTTGGCCTCATATACCTGGAGTGCTGGCTTGATTGGTCTAGTCAATGATTTTTTATGCTCAGCACTTATGACACCTGTGTTTTGACGGAATTTGAGGGCCGCCAACTCCATATGTTTCTTCCACTTGACACCCTTGTCTATATGAACTCCGAGATAGACAAAGTCTGATACTATTTCCACCTTTTGGCCATCCAAGAAAAGGTTCCCTCTGTAGCTGGGGTGAGGATTAAAAGTCATGAGCTTTGTTTTTGCCAAATTTACTTCAAGCCCACGGTCCCTGCAAAAGTCCTCAAAAATGTTCAGGGCACGCTGGAGGCCACTAGGTGTTTTAGATAATATCAGCGTGTCGTCTGCAAAAAGTAATATTGGTTTTTTCAGACGATCCAAAATTGGAACGTCGACAGACGCAGACAACATGCGTTCCACAACACCATTAATATATAGGGAGAAAAGTGTTGGAGCCATGGCACAGCCTTGGAGTACCCCTCTTTCCACTGGGAACTCCTCAGATACCTGGCCATGCCTACCCCACTGGATCTTTGCATAATTAGCCTTGTGTAATCTCATGACCAGGGATCGAATCTCAGCTGGCATACCCATCTCGCTTAAAACTTTCCATAGCATGGAGCGGGGGACTAAATCAAAAGCTGCACGCAAATCAATGAAGGCAGCGTACAGACTACCCTTCTCCAGCTGGACTGTTTTCCAATATAGCAGGGTAAACCGAAAGATCTGATCTATCGTGCTGGTCAATCTGCGAAATCCAGCTTGATAGGGAGATAATACATTAGATACTTCCACCCAGTTCATGATCTTTGTTAAGGTCATTTTACCTACAACCTTCTGGACCGTATCTATTAGGGTGATGGGCCTATAATTCCCCGGTATGGTTTTATCTCCCTTTTTGAATACGGGTATTATTACAGCCCCCAGCCACGAATTTGATACTGGTGCCCCTAAAGCTACCGCATTCGCCAGGTTCAAGATATACTTCCCCCAGCATGTTTTTTTATGGAGAAAGACGTCAGCAGGCCCCCCATTTGGACCCGGGGCCTTGCCCCGCGCCACTGAGTCTAGGGCCATTGCTACATCAGTATTAATGAAAGGTGGTGTTTTAAAAACTGTAATTGTCACAGGTTCTCCCAAGATGTCCTCTGGGCGAGACATGTATTGAGGCCCAAAGTAGTCCAAACAGCTACTCTGGGAAACATAGTTTGTGTGTGGTTCGGGGATGCCACCTTTCCCCCACTTAACTATATTCCAGAATAGTCTGGAGTCTTTGGCCGAACTAGCGGCCTTAAGATCTAGCCAATGCTGCTCATCCCACTCCTTCTTGGCCCGGAGAACACTGGCCTTATACACCTGTCTCGCCGCCCTCACAACAGCTGGAACTTTACTCTTAATAGCCATCCCCAGTGAACTTCTTGCTGCCCTACACTGGGCGTTATACCACCCTATTTGATGTGGGGAGGTTTTCTTACCAGGTTGCACACGTACTGCCCTATAGAAGTGACCTTTTATTAGGCTAAAGAATGCACAATGGAGTTTGGTGATCTCATCCATTTCTATACCTCCCTCCATTCCCATCTTCAACATAGCTTCCATGGCAACAGTAGTAGTCTCCAGTTCTTTGTTAATACTATTCAAGGCCTCTTGGTTCACCACTACTTTGGCCACTTTACTCTTCTCATATCGT
Source organism: Lissotriton vulgaris (assembly GCF_964263255.1). Classification (NCBI taxonomy): domain Eukaryota; kingdom Metazoa; phylum Chordata; class Amphibia; order Caudata; family Salamandridae; genus Lissotriton; species Lissotriton vulgaris. The sequence goes on from NC_141691.1 coordinate 193,959,061, forward strand.
TTGTTGGGACAATCTCTGCTATCACCTCTACTATATTGTTTGAGCCATCCACCTCCCCACCCCACAGTTTGTGAGTGATACATAAGGGATTATGGTCACTCTCCTGCCTACTGATCACCCTCACATCAGTCATTCGGTGCCAAATCGCCAAATTGCAGATGACATAATCAATTCTGCTTTGCCATCGTCCATTATCAAAAGTATTAGCCCCTTGTCCATCACTTGGTGACCTTCCATTCAGAGCTCTTACCCCCCTTTCAATACACAGGGCATTCATCTGGATCACTGCAGCTGACCATCTGCTCACAGGATTTAGACCCAGCTTGGGGACCCCCCACTCTATATCTGCCTCCTCTCAAGGTTGCCAATTTTCAATAGATAGGGGCTCAAAGGTCATATTCATGTCCCCTGCAATTAGCATGTTGTTGTCACTTGGCTGGGCTTCGATCAGCTGATCAAGTACTACTAGAACAGGAGATTTCCCCTCATTTGAACCTCTTCTATACAAATTATAGATGTCTAGCGGTTCCCCCTTGGCCACGTTTAATCTTATGTGCTGGATGTCATTATTGCCTGTGGGGAGTTCTACTATTTTTTCAAATAGTGCCTGTCGAGCCCAGATCGTCAGCCCCCCTTTTGGTCTGCCCTTTGGGCCCTTCACGGCAGGGACAAAAAATTAAGGAAACCCAAGAGAAACAGGGGCTCACAGGCCCATGTCTCTTGGAAAATGCATACATCCTAGGCATTTATGAATGATACCCATTCTGGTGAATGCAATCTGGGGCCCAATCCCGCGATGTTCCATGAGACTATACTACCCACCATACCACTGGATTTATACCCTGATGTAAGAATGGTTAGTGAGGGTTCGCTGAGCCGCATACGCTCAGGCAGACACTATCTCCTGCTGTCTCGTTATTAATTATTCCGGGTACCCTCCCACCCACTGGGCTATCCAAATTGATCACTGTCATGGGGGTGGAGCCTACCAGACCCAAGTGTTCACCTCCTTTAGCCCCACTACGTAATTCGAGGGGATACCATTCATTGGGCACCTGTTGGGCAGAAGATACCTCTACATCCCCCCCCGGAACAGTCAATCGTTGGAATTAAGCCTGGACCTAGGTGCCCATTTCCCCGTCTTTCCTACATCCATGGCTAAAGCCAGTAAAAAAGGTAGAGGGGGCATTTTCCTCAGCTGAATACTGGAATGGGCTGGGGGACTAGATCTATACTCCATCTTGAATAGATCCTCTGCTAAAGTGTCAGAGACAAGGGTTAGTTCAATAACATCATGTGGGGCCCCAGGGTGACTCATCCTCCTAGCTCTAATGATGTCTTCCCTAATTATCGATCAACACCCTCTAACTTGCCTTAAATGCAAGTAATCTACATTTATATAAATATGTTTGGAGACTGGTCATTTTCATTCCATTTGTTGCTCTATTAAAAAAAAAAGATTAATAAATTATAATAATAACTAATGATACCCTGTCGCGACCACTGTCCATTTCGAATGCTTAACGTGTTGCAAATTAAATTGATGGTTTCCTGTAAAAACATTCTAGGTAATCCTAATTTCAAGAATTCGCTACCGAGTATCCAAACTATAGAAACGATTGGCTGACCAAATCTCTAATGAAACTTATCTTTATAATGAAAAGGTGACAATTCGACATATTTCAACAAGGGAAATGGAGTTAACATCAGAAGCAGTCCTTAATATGTGCAGGTATTTTCCGGTGGCCGGCACTTATATCATACCACCGGCACATATATAAGGCAGTCATCCACACTGCGTCACTGTCAGTCTTTTTTTTTCAAAGAGTCACATGAGCAAGGCGTTTAACATTTCAATATACAAGTACAAATATTATTACCAGTGTGCTCGGGACAATTTGGACGGTAATGGTAGAAAGGTGTTACTTGTACGAGTGTTTGGCAGCGCTGGCGGGGGGCACTGTAGTGGCACAAGCTGCAGAGGCCTCCTTGGAAATATTTTGTGCCCAGTCTATTTACAAATTAAGCACTAATCAGAAAGTGAAAAATTCAGACGAGGACGAACACTAAGACACCAAGAAAGAACACATAAAGTCCTGAGGGAAATAGTTAAGGTGGAAGATGAAGGGGAAACGAAAGGCAAGAAGGAAGGTGAAGACAAGGGAAGGCAGAGTTGGATACATAGGCTGTTCTGTGCACGAGCTAGGAGTCAAATGCTGTTTTTGATTATTTTTTTGGGGTAACAGAAATGTAAAAAGTGTCTGACTACTTGCAGAGGGACATATACAATTATAAGAAAAAAATCCAGTTTCCGGTTGCATTCTTCACAGCTCTGTTCTCCCACATTTCAAGAGCAAGGAGTTGTGTGTATGTGTCTGAGCAAGGATACAGATGCTGTTTGCATTTTCTTTTTAAGTGTAAGAAAACAAAAAAGATTTATCATATATGTGCTTCATAAGTACTTGCACTTTGTGTGAGAAACGTGTGACATTCATAAGAGACATCTTTTAGCCACAGATTGCAGAAGGTGGAAAACATTCTAGAATCGGAAAGAGGTCATTTAGTCACGATGCTTTTTGAAAAAATAGAAATGGGTAGCAATGTTGTTAGACCTGAGACCCTAAGGGTGGTCGTCCCCCAACTTTCTTCCTGCTTCCCTCCTTTTTTCTGACATAGTTTTTGCTGGTTTTAGGACTTAGTGCATTTTTACCACTGATGACCAGTGCCAAAGTGTTTGTGCTCTCTCCCTTAAACATAGTCATATTGGTTTATCCACAATTGCCATATTTAACTTACTTATAAGTTATGGTAAAGTAAACTATGTGTGTCCAGGGTCTTTAAATGAAACACTATTAGTAGGCCTGCAGCACTAATTGTGCCACCCGCACAAGTAGCCCCTTAACACCTTGCCTGCTCATGACGAGCTGAGCTCGTCTTGAGTCACGGTGCTCCGGTGCTCATGACGAGCTCAGCTCGTCATGGGCCGTGGAATGCTCAGGTGTGGGGAGAATTCACCTGCTGTGCTGAGCGTTCCACGGCAGCCAATGCACCTGTGAAGAGCTGAGCTCGTCATGAGCACAGTAGCACTGTAGCTCATTACGAGCTCAGCTCGTCATGAGCATGCGGGCAATTTGCGCGCCCCCCTCCCCCCAAGCACAGCGGGGGAATTACCCCCGCAGCGAAGGGATTAACCATGTCTCAGGCCTGCCACTGCAGAACCAGTGTGTGCAATTTCACACTGCCATATCGACCTGGAAAGTAAACCCTCTTGTCAGGCCTAAACTATCCTTTTTTATACATATACTAGCAGCCCGTCCCGACGTTGTCTGGGTATGAATTGCTGCCGGCCAGTAGTATATTGTTTTGTAGGATTTTGTTTTGATAGCATTTCTTATCTGTGACAGGCCCGTGAAACGCTCCGATTCACAGTGCACTGCTGATGCACGTAAGAGTGCGCGTTCAGTAGTGTGTGAACTCGAGTTTCCCTACTTTAGTTTTCCTTGCAATATTATATAGCCCGAACTCAACAACATTGCATGAGCACAATTTACATTACAGAAGAACACATTCATTTGTGGTAGGCACGGGGAGACAAAGCGATTTGGCTGGACTCACAGGATGTTGAGCTGATGCCGAGAATCAAACATAGCTCCCCAGCTCTAAAGTTCGCAATTCTAGAACTTGTGGCGGGAGGTGTGTCTAAAAGTGTATGTCGGTGCTAGCCATCAATGAGAGAGACCTGTGCATTTTTCAAATCGGTGGTGAAAAAGTATGAGTATGTTGCTGGAGATGTGGGCCGCTGTGCCACCAATGTACTTACTGGGGAGGGTAAACACCCATTATTCCGAAACTTTCTTTCCGCATACCATCACTCCGCATACTTTCATTTATAACGCATGGCATTACATTTTATATGCTTTTACCACGGATACATTTACAATGAAATTTGTTGTAAATGCATGAATGGTAAAAGCATGTTTTTTTCTAATGTTATGTTATGTTATGTTATATGTACTTATATGGCGCACGGCTGCCCCAGCAAAGGGGCGTCCCAGCGCAAAATGTTTGGATAAGGGTATAGGGGTATATGTTTTGGGGTACTTAGGTATATGTTTTGGGGTGTTTGGGTATTTTAAGGGTTCAGATATAGTTTTGGGTTATGGGGTACAGGGGTAGTTTTAGGGTTTAGGGATAAGTATGGGTTTTGGGGTACGGGGTATTTTTAGGGTTCAGGAATAGGTTTGGGTTTTGGGGTTTAGGGGTATTTTAGGGTTCAGGGGTAGGTTTGGGTTTTGGGGTACAGGGGTATTTTAAGGGTTCATGGCTAGGTTTGGGTTTTGGGGTACAGGGGTATTTTTAGGGTTCAGGGCTAGGTTTGGGTTTTGGGGTACAGGGGTATTTTTAGGGTTAAGGGGTAGGTTTGGGTTTTGAGGTACAGGGGTATTTATAGGGTTCAGGGCTAGGTTTGGGTTTTGGGGTACAGGGGTATTTTTAGGATTTAGGGATAGGTTTGGGTTTTGGGGTACAGGGTATATTTATAGGGTTAAGATGGGTTAGTGTTTAAGGGTGCTGGGGTATTTTAAGGAGTAAGGGTGGGTTATGATGATGGGGTGCAGGGGTATTTAAAGGGAGCAGGGTGGACAATCGGAGCCGGAATGTACAGAACCTGGGAAGAAAAAACAATGAAATATTGGGCACAACGCTGTTTTTTTTCTGTAATCCCGCGCCCCGCACACGCCCACGCCCACAGCACACACCCACAGCACACGATGTGAGACATGGCATGAAGGGCGGAACGTACCACACGCCCCCAGCATTTGTCACGCCCCCAGCACACGCCCACAGCACAACGCAGACACGCCCACACGGGACAACTTTGCTGGCACGGTTCTTTTACTTTTTAAATGTATATGGTGGGCGTCTGCATAGCCTATGTCCTTCTGCGGCAACTGCCCTTTCCAACGCTGTATTGGTTCCTGAGATTACCTGCCTCAAAGGTTTGGGCTCTCTCTTTAATATATAAGTATAGAAGTCACCCCTAAATTAGGGCCTTTATAATCCACAAGCAGGGTGCAGTATATTTAAAAGGCAGGTCATATACTTTTACACTTAACATGTATTGGAAGTGAAAAACTCCCAATGTAGTTGTTCACTACTGCAAGGCCTATCCCTCCCATAGGATAACATTGGGATTACCTTAATAAATCTTTTAAGTGTAATACCCAATTGTAAAGAGATAGACTTTTTAAGTTTAGTGTCACTGAACTTACAATTTAAAATCACAATTCATGGATTTTTAATTCCAGTTAAACAAATGCCACTTTTTAGAAAGTTGGTATTTACTTACTTTAGCCATTTAGTGCCATCTGCCTGTCCTTGGAATACACGTCTGGGGTGGGTGACAGCTGGTTTCCTGCATTCCCTCTAGACAGTCACACCCAAAGGAAGCTTTGATGTGCATCAGTGGTCATCTGCATGCAGAATGGTCATCCTGAGCAGGATGGGGGCTAAACTCACACTTCAACCTGAAATGGCTCTGTCCTACCCCACACAAAGGATTGATTACCCTCCAACAGCATGTCTGGAGCCAGGGCAGGAAGGGAGAACATCTGTGCACTTTAACACTTTCTTTGAAGTCTACCCCACTTCAAAGGCACCACTGGGTATATTTACCGAACCTCTGGCACTACCAAATCAATACACATCTGAACCTGTGATTACTCTGCTAGAAAGAAGAGCTGCTGTGCTTCTGAAGGGGCTGCTACTCTTTTGAACTGCTTAATTGCTGTGCTCTTGACTTACGGAGCTGCCCTGTTGCCTGTTGTTCTCCTGCTTGTATGAGAATGACTGGACATGCATCACTTAACCCCAGATGGACTCCAAGGGCTGGCAGGCTTGCCTCCTGTTCCCAAGTCTCAGGGATATCAATGACTAAGTCTTGGACAATTGGAAGAGAGGCCTAAGGTGCTTCTTCTTCCAGAACCCATGCATCCTCATCAGAACTGGCATATCTTTGTCTTTGTGAGAGCTGGAAGTGGTGCATCCTCATCCTTTAGAGGAGTGAACCCGGCATCGCCATCTGAACCAGCGTTCCTTTGGTGCTGCACGGAGCGGACCCAGAGCCTTTTCCTTGCAACCAGCGCATCGCCTTCAGTATCACTGCATCGCCTTCTGTGGGTGCAGCAGAGTGCATCACTTTCGGAACCACCTTCCACACTCGTAACTGATGCATCGCCACTGTTGCACGGAGAAAATCGGTGGATTTCATTCACTACGTGGCTCAACACTGATACATCATCTCTTCCGTACCGCACAACCTCGTCAACAATGACGCATCCTGGATCGAGGTATTTTGGTTCAGAAGGCTCAAGTGTGCCCCTGTATCCAGCCCACGTTCAATCATGTCGGCCTAAACTTTTGACTTTTCCTTAGTCTAGAGTGACCAGATACCCCATTGAAGCACGTATTGCTTCTTAACGTTATTTTGATATTTATTCTTCAAACATTCCTAGCACAACGTCTACACATTGTATTTTGGTTGCTTTGGTATGTTTTTTGGGGGGAAATCGTAATTGTTTTTTATAACCTGGTGTGGAGTCTTTTTGTGGTGTTTTCACTGTGTTGTTTTATGAAGTATTGCACAAATACTTTACACATTGCGTCTTACTGTGAAGCCTGACTGCTCTGTGCCAAGCTACTAGTGGGGGAGCACAGGATAATTTAGGTTGTTTTGTGATCTACCCTGACAAGGATTGTGGTTCCAGCTTGGACAGGGTGCATACCTCTGCCAACCTGAAACCCGATGTCTAACAGATATTTTCACTTGTTACATTTTCCCCTAAAGGCAGATTCACAAAAAATGATATACATTGCATCGATCTGACTCCTGTTACACAAGTAAAGTGTTTGTAGTATTTTAAAAGTCCATGATCTGCAGAGCCAATAGTTGAGCCAAGGTTTACAGTGTTTCTGCACTCTGTACAAACCATACATCACTTGATAATACAAATAAATGAATAGGTATGATGGTGGAATGGAAACTTTGTATTTTTGAAACATATCCAAGTGATTCTGAGGACTTTTTTTTAATAAAGTGTTTTTGTGTTAAGTGATTTAAAAAATGAACTCACAAATCTAGCAAAACTCATCAAATAAATCAGAATTCTACTATCTTTGTCTGCAAACAAGTGATAGCCATCTTTGAATGCAACAATAATAAAAATCAGATGGCTTCAACAGCAGGATTGTCAAATTGTTCACTTTACAAAATCCTCACACAGCAGAAATAGAACACACTAGTCCCCATGTTCAATGAATAACCAGCAAATTATTGGAAAAATAGATTGACATTTCATCTTTGTCTTTGAATGGACATCAAATGCGATAAGTTAAAAACTAAATTTAAGGTAATCTTTAATGTTCATTCACATTCGGAACTCCAGCAAGGTTACGGGTGCAGGTTTGTGCGGCACCCTCAAAACTGCTACCTCGCCCACCCCATCCCCTGCTTACCACCTTCCAGCACCTACGTGTGAATTCATTGGGTTAGCACTTATGGTGATCTTAACATGAGATGCATGACTGTATTATTGTGAGACCATTGGTACTGGTATAACTCTTTAAATCAAGAAATGTCCTTCACTCAGTGAAAATACAATGACATCATCAATACTACACTTGCCATATTAGTGAATTAATGCTCATTACTTTAACACATATGCTAGCAATCCTGGGTTTTTATCCATGAGGAATAAATCACAAGGACAAATAGAGCTATGCCACAAATCCCAAAATTAGCAGTATCTAAGTGAAACCTGGATCTTCTGCTTCCAAGTAATTCTACTTAGCTACTATCTATGCTTTCTTCCTTTACTTGCAACTTAGGTTAGATATTTGGGGCCAGATCTACGACCCTTTTTAGTGGTTGAAAATGCAAAATTAGCCCGCTTGCAACCGCTAAAAAGGGTTGTGGTATGCACAAGCCCTATTTGGAAGTCGGTAACCTATTACTAACACACAAAATAGGGTTTGTGGGACACTTTGGCAGGGGCATGCCAAGGGCATCCCTTCCTAATAGAGTAATGCACTGGTACCAGAAAGAAGTCGCAAAACAATTGCAGTTATCACCTACTTCAAGTAATTGGTACCCCTTTCACTTTGTATTGGGCAGCAAAATATTTTGTAAGGCCAGGCAGTGGTCCCATGGACCAACATGAAACAGAGTTAGCGTATCTTTAACAAGGACCCCCTGAGTTCATAGAAAATAGATTCCTAGACCAGGGAAAAGTAACCATTTGATATTTAACAATCTAGGCAACCATAAGAGACAATCAAAGAAGTTTTAATAAATTGAAGGGAATTAAGCTACAAAATGTTTGTAAAGAAAACAATTTATTAAGAGTTAAAAAGAACAATATCACATTCACAGATTTAATATGTACGTTAAAAGAGTGTAGTTTAAACAAACTAGACTTAAAACAACAATCTATAAATCACATGGCATGAATCACAACGCAAATGAGAACATATATAAAGTTAAAAAACACTGGAAGTGGCAGATTGGTACTCATTTGTTTAAACTACACTCTTTTAACGTACATATTAAATCTGTGAATGTGATATTGTTCTTTTTAACTCTTAATAAATTGTTTTCTTTACAAACATTTTGTAGCTTAATTCCCTTCCATTTATTAAAACTTCTTTGATTGTCTCTTATGGTTGCCTAGATTGTTAAATACCAACATGAAACAGAAACATGTAATTTTTCTTTTTGAAATGCATCCCGCTTTTCTTTAATTAAAACAGGCTGCCTTTGTTTTTCTTAAAAACTGCTTGATTCAAAAAGCAGTCAGAGACATGGTGGTCTGTTAACCCCAGAAGGCTACCATCCCTGTGAGTGGTGGCCATTCCCAATGGGTTGTAAATTGCGCAAGCCTAATGAATATTGATGAGTCAGGTCATTTGTGATCCAATTGGGAATCGCTAAATGTATCTGAGACACATTAGTATGTTCCATTTTTCGAGTCGCAAATTGCAAGTAACAAAAAGGTGCAATCTGTGACCCGCAAAATGGAGTTGTCGTACATCTGGCTTTAACTTTCCTAGGCCTCAATGAGTTGGCCAGAATTTAGCCTACATTCAATCATGTACTCTGTTATGAAAGTTATGCAGTAAAATACTGCATGCTATAGTGCATGAAATATGAACGACTCTGTACAAACTGAGGAAAAATCATTTCAAAAGGAATTGCACCAAATATGGAAACAAATGCTCACATTTCTAGCGTCTGATGTAACTACGGATTTCTTAGTTTGATACAATTACTACGCTTTTGTAATAGCTGCTTCATTTGTTACTGAATAAATCAGATTGCATACCATGAACATTTGTGTTTATTGTTTTTATCGGCAACGCATTTCATCTATTTAGATTAAAAAGTATCACATTTCAATGGTTTGCCTTAAAACAACATTTGTTCCAAAGGCAATTTATTGTTGGTTGTTAGGCCCAATGCTCATTTCTACATCAAACTGAGACATCAGGAACAATCTGTTTCTGTATAAGCTGATTTTGTTTGACCTTGCACATGAAAATCATAAGGGAATTATCCCTGAGCATGAACGAGCAGCTACATTCCTTACAATTTCTTGCAATTGAAATAACACAGCATTTTAAAAGAACAATCAGCAGCTCGCTAACCCCTGAGGCAGTTCCAACGCCAGAAGCAAAATCGAGCAATGCACGAAATCTCTCATCACACAAACTGTGAACCTTGCTGCCATCAACTAAAACATTTATGTCTCTGGCCAGCATCTTAGGAAGGCATATGACAAATACATCCTCCATGGATTCACATTTCATACAAACTAAACCAGCACAGAAAAAAAGAAAAGGAGGTTTAGGGCCACATGCACAAAGCCATTTTGCAGATGAAAAGACCACACTTTGCAAACTCACATGGTTTGAGGCTTCAGAATGGCTTTTAAAATGTACTAAATATATTTTCCGAATCGTCAACACGTTGCTGAATTGCAAAATGGGCTTAGAAAGGCACAACAAATCACTATTATGAAGGGGTCTGTTAAGGGTATTACTTCTAAACAGCAATTTGGTATGGCATTTAGCAATGGTTTGCAATTACAAATTCTGTCATAACCATTGATTACGACTCCCCAAGGAAGGTGGTAGCATAGTCGCAATGGGGAAGTAGTTCCTTTGGTAGTTCTCCCTCTTTTTAAATGTGAGAAAAAGTTTGTCTGACAGTAGCTGGTGGTCCAGAGGAGCATGCCAAATTTTAAACTTTTTAAAAGAGTTTTTAAATGCAGTCCCTGTTCTCTGCAGCAAAAAATACTTATTTACATACAATAAAAGGCATAGTGGTCTGCTGACCCCAGCGGGCCACCATGGCATCATATCAGAGCGAGTCGCAATTTGCGACCTCCCTCATGAATAGATTTGAGGTATGTTGAATTGAAAAAAGAACAATTGATGGACAGAATGCAGAACAATGTCATACATTCACCCCAGTACAGAGATCTGTGCCTAAATCCATCGTTTTTTGCTCACCATGCCATTCAAGTTTGGAACCAGCCATATGCAAATCAGTCTTGAACCTGCGCCTAATGGGAACAGTCCAGCCCGAACTGCCAGGCCGTGTTCTCCCTGGACTGGAATCAAGCATCCTAGGACCAATTTTGGGCTTACATCCCTCATCAGCCAGGATAGCTTGACATCAGCGTATGTTGAATTGAGACATGTTGGAATTTGTCCTTCTTAGGGGATTTCCCTAAAACCTTCTGCTTTTTCCTCCTGATTTCTGGTGACACTTTCCCACTGTAATGCTGGAAGGTGATGCTGATCTGATTGGTTTATGTGTGGTACCTATGAGTGCCCTATAAAAAGGTACACCTCATACCCAGTGTAGGTACTAAACTGGCAACTCGTGGGCAGCAGCACTGACTGTGCCACCCACCAGAATAGCCTTTAAACATTTATCATGCATGCCATTGCAGGTTTGTGTATGCGCAGTTGCACTTACCCTCAGGTTGGCATTTTTAAACCATTAGCCAATGCAAAGTGGGTTGTTTTCACTACATTGATGGACAGAATGCAGAACAATGTCATACATTCACCCCAGTACAGAGATCTGGGCCTAAATCCATTGTTTATTTGCTCACCATGCCATTCCAGTTTGGACCCAGCCATATGCACATCAGTCTTGACCCTGCACCCAATGGGAACAGTCCAGCCTGAACTGCCAGGCCAAGTCCTCCCTGGACTGGAAATAAACTAGGGTGGCATGGTGAGTTAAAGAATGATGGATTTAACCCAGATCTCTTGACTGGGGGAGAATGTTTTGATTTGTTCTGCATTCCGTCCATCAATTGTGTGTCTTTTGCTTTCTCGCCCCAAGTGCTCGGGGTATGCACAGACGTGGGTCCCAGGCTCACTGTGCCACTGGACTCAAGCTATCCCGGCTGAAGAGTGGTGAAACCCCGAAACCGGTCCTAGGATGCTTGTTTCTGGTCCAGGGAGGACCTGGCTTATAGAAAGTGGAAACTCCAGTACGCTAAAACTCTTTTGTGTACCTTTTATTTTGACTCCATTCCAGGCTAGGGGAGCACATCTGTGCATTCCCCATAGACAACCATAAATACTGGGCATGCAACTGGAAGTCAGACCTCTGCTATTTGAGGACTTGGCTGGATAGATAGGAGAGGTTTTGAAACCTGGCCTCTGGGAAGCTAGATTATGGCTCCACTAAAGATTAAGATTTGCATTCCAAGGCCTCATGGCAGACCGGACAGCCATTTAGGGGAGACATCTGTGGGAACCCTCTGAACCACCCCAACTTTAAAGGCACACTACAGTATAACTACTTGTGCAATACTTCAGCAGGGCAGAGATACACTTGTGGGGACGTCGGACTAGACATCCTGGACTGCGTGGTGCACACTGCCAGAGGAATCTGTTGTACTCAATGAGGAGACTGCAATTGGAAGGGACTGTGCACCCTTCCTGAATAGTGGCTCACCTGAACTGACTACCTGCTGCTGTGTGGCACCCATCAGTTTGCTCTCCAAGGGCTTGTTGCCCTGCCCCCTGCTCGTTGTGAAGATCTTAGGGACATCAAAGACCTCCTGAGATGGGCCTTTACCATATACATGTTTCACCTGGAGAGCGGTGCCCTCTCAAGCACAGACTTTGTCTGCTAAATCTTGACAGCAGCACAGTGTGAGCATGGAACTAAGTATTGTGCCTGGAGACTTGACTGCCTTGTGCTGAGCCCCTGTGCCCACATCTAAGGAGTTTGACCTCAGCACTTACAAGCATCTAATTGGTGGTGAGTAGATGTATCTGTTGCGAGACTCAGTATGTCCCACTTTGTCGTCTGTGCCGCATCTATCTTGTGCAATACACCAACTGCATGCTGTTTGCGTGGGGTGCCCCAATTCACAGGTTGTGACCCTCGGCAGGAGAGTGCATCCATAGTACTACCTCATTCTACCTCATGCAGTACTGCTGAATGTGCAACTGTGTGTGTGGGTCTAGATTGTCTGGCATGTCTCATTTCATTGCACACCAAACATTGTGAGTCATTCTAAGGATGGATGGCAAACCTGACAATGGGTTAATTCTGACCGGATTGTCTAATGTGACTCCTATCATCGTGCTCCAGTCGAACCATATTTCCAGAGGGGTACAGTGAACTCGACTCTGCGCTAATTGGGACAGGAATGTCTGGTGCAATTCAGATCATTGTGTACCAGATGGTGTGCCTCATTTCCAGGGAAGTATTGTGAACCCAACTTTTTGTTCTTTGTGACTGGATTGTCTGGCACAACTTGTATCATCGTGCACCAGACGTTGAGCCTCGTATAGCCGGATCCGGTGAGGTTTCACTGGCTACAGTTTTCTTCTAGTCCCGGTCAATCTCTGGAAGTTGGAGCGATAGAACGTTTAGCAGGAGGAACCTGGTTGGCTTGGAGCTTTTTTTCAAAGTTGCTTTAAAGTTCTCCAAGCTTCTTGAACTTCTGCCTGAAGTTTCTCAATGGGTCCCAACGTGTCTCAAACCCACTCCAAGAGTCTGGAAGCTCCAAGATGGTCCTTGAAAGTTGAGGACTTCAGTTCCCACAATCCATTGGTACAAAACCCTTACAAATCCACTGGAGGTAAGAGCTGGCTAAACACACCTCCGGGATGGCTAATTTACTTAGACTCTCCCCCCCTGCATCGGCTTATTCCTTCCTTAATCCTACCATCTGCCTAATGTGGGAAGTTCAGAGTTGTAAATTGCACTGTTCTCTGCTCTCTTCTTTGAAGAACATAGTTTACGACTCCTCCCCCTGGCATGGCATTCCTATGGTAGAGAACACTGCCCTGCCAGCAGAGCAGGTTAACCCCAGGGGCTCTTTATCACCTCTTCGAGGCAGCCTGGCTAATCCACTTAACTCTGACCAATAAGGGCAGACCGCTGGAAGGCTGAATTTGGACTTACAAACAAGAAAGTCTTATAACTTCCTGTATGTACACTTTAAGAGAAATTGAACACTATGATATGGATTTATTAATACCATTCTAGGAAGTCTTTGAAGTGAATTTCTAGCCTTCTCCTATCAAGAGTTATTAATCAATAACTTCCTACCATGTTAACCACTGAATCAGTGGATTTTCAAAGAGAACAATGATTTAGGCCATTTTTCCAGCACCAGGACCTACAAAAACATATTTTATAAGTACTTGTCTTATATCTACAGGAACCCCACTTCATGAATAACTAGGGGAGACTTTTGGGGTTCTGAATATGTAGAAATATTGCAGATTCTCCCTCGACAGTGTTCCTAGCTTCCACGTCAAATTTGAGAAGCACTTTACCCACATGGAGTGAAATGTGTAATTTCACTTAACCCAGAGTATATAAATCTCATTTTATCAGGGTGTAGCTTATACATATCTGACCTCCCACCCCTAGGACACCGAGCTGAGACCCTGGGGGTTCCTAATATGCCAAAACATTGTAGGTTATCTATTTTGAAGTGCCCCAAATCCCAAAGTCGATTTTGGGCACAATTTACTTTTTAAAAGCAGTCCTGGCACCCAGGGTTGCATTTAAACTGACCTCAGGCTTCAGCAGTGCATGCGTACAAGTGCAAAAAGAGCTGCTGACCTCTAAACTGCCATGCCCTAGGATAGCAGGGACTTCTAGGTAGTTTAAATCCCCCTGCCCTATTATATACTAGAGGCCTATAGGGTGGGTCATGCCAATCACAGGGGTGCCCCACCATACCATTGTGTACCCTAGTGTGTGTGGGTGTATTCTAATGTGTCTCTTTCAGCATAGCCTTGGGCCTGGTCTGTCAGATTCAGTTACCACCAGTATCAGTCAGCAAAAAGTTAGGGGGTGGCTGGGGCACAGGATGACTTTGCAACACATGTGCTTTAGCATAGGCTCTAATGTTTCTCAACATTGAGAGCTGCAGTTGTAGAATGATATTGAAGGGTCAAGAACATAAATGCAGGTAGAGTACAAGAGATTATAAAAAAAATAATTCAGAAAGAGATGAATGGCATTCATGCATAAATAAGAGAGGTGTCTGACGTGGCACAAGGAAAGAGGGTGTCCATTTTGGCACAGAAGTACAGGAGTCATCATATTTGGAAAACTATTCCCTGTCTGGTCCAGTTGTTGGTGGATATCTTCACTAGGTCACCAACCCAGTTCCAAAGGTGAGAAATGAAGGCGTTCTGTTCGATGACCGATTGACATTTGCACCCCATGCAAATCAGACGGCATGGACAGCGTCTTATAAACTTCGTCTAATTAGGAAGATTCTTCCATTTCTCCCTGAAAACGCTGGGAAAACTCTGGTCAGCAGACTAGTAATGTCATCTCTAGACTACTGCAATGTGCTGTTCGCTAATGCGCAAAGCAGGGTAATCCAAAAACTGCAGACCGTTCAAAACGGGGCTGCCAGATTTCTGTCCAGAATACCTAGGTGATGAATACAGGCCTCAGTAAGGCCTGCGAGTGCAAAGGGTTCGCCCTTCTGTGCACGGAGTCCTCAGACTACACAAGAAATTGGCACGGAAACTGGAAATACAAAGACATAGTTTAATAAACCTTTAAAGGTGGTACTACAGCCCACATAACACTCTACAGTATTGTACAAGGTAGCACAAAGAATTCGGACATGCGGTCCCCTTTTGTACACAAAGAAGGGGCTCATAAGTAGGCGGTTACAGCTCAAAACATGATTTACAACCATATATGGACATTTCTTGAACGTGATCAATACATGGGTGGAGTTAACGGTTCTTGAGACCCGCCGAAATACACATTCCAATCTACGCTAATCAGAGACAGATGTGACTCCTACTGGACATGCGCTAGACGCACAAGGAACTATTTATAGCCTGTTGCTGGGCAAACTTCAGGGATGACAATCAGTGAGGTAGGACTTGCCTCGTGGCGAGCACATGGCAATGTATGGCACACAAGATGGACGCCAGAAAGCAAAATGGAGTCTGGCCGTATTTCAAGTACGAGCAGGAAAACTAAAACAAAGACACAATAGCATGTCTTCAGTGAATGCTTAATACTATCGCTGTTTTATTTACAACAGATGACCCTTTCAGCATTTGCTGAGGACATTCGGTTTCCTTGGATAATCTCAATACTCATCGTTTATATTGATGCTCATCATATCAGCTATCTCTCTGGTTATAGTTTTCTTATGGGTAGCTTCTGCGACAGATTGTTTATTAGGCCCACAAAATGAAACACATAGAGAACATATCATTGGACTACATTGAATACATCCACAACACGTGAATAATATGGCAACAATTATACATAGTACAGTGAGAACTTTTCAACCCCATGTAGAAATTAAGGTCCAAAACTACCCAGAGAAGGTCCAAGATCCATTTTCAACATGTATATCAGCTGCAATTTTATGTAATTTGTTAATGGCTTTATACACAGAAGGAGTGTGATCGGGGATAAAGACGCAGCAGCTGCTTCCGATAATCCTACAAGCTCCGCCTCTATCTGCTAACATTACATCTAGAACCATTCGGTTCTGTAATGAAACAATCCTAGTAATTTGCAGTTCTTCAGTAAGATTCCCAAGGGCTGCAGTAGTTTGATTGGTAACAGCTTCAACCACCCTCGTTAATCGTCGTATCTTTCTGCTGTTCAGAGCAGCTCCCACAAAGAAAAAAAAT
The DNA here is from genome assembly GCF_964263255.1 of Lissotriton vulgaris. NCBI lineage: Eukaryota > Metazoa > Chordata > Amphibia > Caudata > Salamandridae > Lissotriton > Lissotriton vulgaris. The sequence goes on from NC_141691.1 coordinate 193,975,288, forward strand.
CCGAAATTGAAATCTATATACTGCTGCAGGTTAGTATCAGTCTGGTCAATATCATCTACAGACAAAGTTCGCTTGTATCTATTTACAGTCACATTATTCAATAGCTTCAAATCTTTATGTTATGATGCAGGTGCCAGGAATACAGGTGGTAGTAAAAACGATACATAACATACTCCCGACCATCCAGCTGGTAATCGATAATAACCTTTGTTTCCACATACAAAGTAAGTATTATGAGAGGCTAAGAATGTACTGTTGTTCAGACCATCAATATTCAATACAACAATACAATCACTAACACCTACAGGAATATGGCCTACACTCTGTACACATAAATCTGCTTGTGCTTGGGCCACTGAAATCACAAACTTCTCTTGTCCAACAGTGTCTCTGGTGTTCGTGAAAATATAAGGTGTTGATTCATTGTCCGGTCGATACTCTTCCCACTCCCATATAGTTCCATTGGCTTGTGGATAGCCTTCCTTATCTTGATAGCATTCTTTATTCAGTCTGAAAAGCAGTCTACCCACTGTGGGTTTTCTCGTAGCAAAAAGCAAAGTGTACCATGCTCTACAAGAGCCATTATGAGAGAAAGGAAGAGGTATGAACGGTGTTCCCCCTTTCTTTTGATGCGCTGGCATTCCCACATATCCAGCAGTCTGTAGCATTTGTAGCAACGTGGGTATGATGCAACATTTGGATGAAAGTGTTATTCAAATACGACTGTCGATGTTTCAACTCTTGATATGGGAGTGTGTAGAAAAAGTGCTCATCTGGGACTGGAGTGGAAACAACATACAGCTCACGAGCAGGAGCTTTATCCTCTACAAACCACATAACTGTAGCGATAACTGCTATAATGATAATGAAACCTACAGAACCAAAAATCTTCTTCTTATCCGTTCGAACAAATGTACACAGTATCTTCCTGAAACTAAAGTGTTGTCAGAACTCTTACCCCTAGGTAGCCGTTGTTTTCTTCACCAGTGGGCCAAGACGGGTGTCACTACACTAACGCATGGCTGATCCCCCCCCCCTTGCCTCATCGGCTCTCCGTTTCACTGACCTTGGGACCGTTCTGACAACTTCTCACACAATTGCAGAGTCTTTTCTTGGTCGCAGATTATATCTTCTTGCTCCAGGGATTGTCTTGTCCGGGAAGAACTCCTCAGATTCGTCTGGTACCACAGCAAGGCCTCTTTCCGTAGTCAGGATATCTCGATGGTCGGTCAATACAGCAGGCTCCACCAGGTCAGGTTGCACTTTCCGGCAATGAATGGAATGGATCCAATTTTTCCGATTAGTCCCCCGCACAGCTGTTCTTGTTGCAAGGAGGACCTGTTCAGGACCGCACCACCTCGGCTCCAGACTGCTTGACCTCTCGAAGGACTTCACCAGGACGAAGTCACCAGGCCGGAGGTTATGGCCTTCTCCTGTGGACCGGTCCGGGAGTGCTCCTCGAACCTGTGGATGAATGGAAACCAAGCTATCAGTTAATTGTGCCAAATAGTCATTCATTAAAACACATGGTACATCGTACACTGGGCTCGGTTTGGGCACCCCCATATGTTCATGGGGCGCCCGAAAACGATCTCATAGGGCGTTAGGCCCGCCCGAGAATGCGGTACTGGTCTGATAGACAATAATGCCAAAGGCAAAGCATCAGGCCAAGTCAGAGAAGTAGAAGCCTGTATTTTTGCTATTTTTAGCTTCAACGTGCCATTGTACTTTTCCACCAATCCTGCTGATTGAGGGTGGAACACTGCATGGAACTTTTGCACAATGCCTAATCCTTTCAAAACATACTTAATAACATCCGCCACAAAATGGGGCCCGTTATCACTCCACAACAATCTGCAAACACCATATCGAGGAAAAAATTCCTTCAATAGCACCTTGGCAGTAGTCATTGCAGTATTGTCCTTCGTAGGATATGCTTCAATCCATTTACTGAATGCACAAACCACAACCAGGACATACTTCAAATTATTGCAGCGTTCCAGCTGAATATAATCCATTTGCAATACTTCAAAAGGTGCAATTGGTGTTACAAATCCTCCTGCTGAAGTTCATGTCCCTTTTCCTGGATTGTATTTGAGACAAATCATGCAGGTCTGTACTACTCTTTTAGCTGTGCTAGCAATTTCTGGATGCTCCCAAACTTGCGTAACCAATTTCACAATTGCCGAAGCTCCAACATGTGCTAGCCCATGTGCCATCTGAACCATAGGTTGTACGAAGGCTGTGGGTAACTTCCACCTATCCATCTGCTTATTCCTCCAGCAGCCTTCATCGTCCAATTCTCCATCTTTGGACCATTGTTCTCATTTTTTCTCAGTAGCAGTCTTTTGTATCTCTAATACCTTTTCGCTAGCATCATGCCACCGCTCAGCTTGTGACTTCACAACATACATTGGAGTGGAGCCAGGCTGCATCGCAGTTTCACGTGCTACTCGATCTACGAAAGCGTTTCCTTGTCCTACTTTATCTGTTACTTTCTTGTGTGCGCCACATTTCACTATAGCTATCTTCTTAGGATATGTCAATGCAGTCAAGAGATTACGTACTAGTTCTCCATACATTATCTGTGCTCCATGTGATGTCAAAAAGCCCCTTTCCTTCCAGAGTAGGCCGAAATCATGCGCTACTCCGAAAGCATAGCGGCTGTCCGTATAGACGTTCACACATAACCCTGCACTAAGCTCACATGCTCGTGTCAACGCTATCAGTTTTGCTGCTTGAGCTGATTTCTGCGGAATGCGTGCCGTCTCCACTATTGTGTGTAGTGTAGTAATTGCATATGCTGCGGAGGTAGTCCCGTCTGGTAACTTCAAACAAGACCCATCCACCCACAGCTCTCCATCCACATCTGTAAAGGGCATATCCTGCAAATCAATACGACCCTTTGTCTGTTCCTCAGTCACAAAGACACAGTCATGCTACTCTTGCGCCTCAGGCTGAGTCACTGGGAAGGGCAACAACGTAGCTGGATTCAGTGTTGCACATCTCTTCAATGTAATATGAGGAGCCAACAATGTTAGCTCGTATCCTGTCAGACGAGCACTAGTTAAATGTTGCGTCTTTGTTTGATTCAAAAGAGCATCAACAGCATGGGGGGCCAACACCAACAACTTATGAGATAACACAATTCCTTCACTCTGGCGTATTGACACATGTGTTGCTGCAACTGAGCGAAGACAAGCAGGCAATGCTCGAGCAACAGGATCAAGCATCGCCGAGAAGTATGCACAAGGGCGCTGTTTATCGCTGTGCATCTGCACTAACACTGATAACGCGCATCCATCTCTCTCATGCGCATGCAATGTAAAGGGCTTCGTGTAATCAGGGGTGCCTAACACTGGTGCTGAGCAAAGGGCCTGACGTAATTGTTGATAAGCATTCTCACATTCATCTGTCCAGGGAAGGGGAACTGGGGTATCCTTTGTCAAAAGGGCTAACAATGGTTTAACTATGTGCGAAAACCCTAATATCCACTGTCTACAAAAGGAGGTGAGACCTAGAAAAGCTCAAACATATTTCTACATGGATGGTGCTGGTGTGTCTAAAATAGCTTGAATACGATCTGGTGTAAGTGCACGCCCCTCCTTAGACAAAAGGGGACCTAAGTAGGTTACCTTTGGTCTACAATATTGCAGTTTCTTTTTCGATACTTTGTGATTGTGCGATGTCAGGAAGGTAAGTAAAGACAATGTACACTCCTCACATTGTTCGGGGGTGTCGGCTGCCAACAAAATGTCATCGACATATTGTATAAGCGCCACACCTTCAGGTAAAATAAAAGAATCCAACTGTTGTTTCAATGCCTGACTATAAATGCTAGGACTCTCAGTATAACCTCGGGGAACTCTACAAAATCTGTACGATCTATTATTCAAAGTGAATCCGAAAAGGTATCGACTGTCAGGATGAATAGGGATCGAGAAGAAAGCGTTCTTCAAGTCTATAACTCAGAACGTTGTTGCAGTTGGCGGGACCAGAGTAAGAAGTGTTGTAATATCAGAAACCACTGAGAATTGAGGTATCACTATCCTATTGACCTCCCTCAAATTGATAATAAATCGATAAATCCTAGTGTCAGTATCTTTCTTCAAAATCGGTAGTATAGGACTGTTATACACATTGTATGGAACTTCTTCAACAACCCCTACTTTAAACAGATCCTGCACTATCTGTATTAGCGCCTCCTCCCCCTCCTGTGAAATTCGATACTGAGGCAGGCGCGGCAACACGGCTCCCTCCTTTACACTAATGTGCTCCGGAGGAAGGATCATCTGTCCCACATCAGTATCCGAAGTGACCCACAAAGTATGAGGTAAAGAGGCCAATGCAGCATCTTCTTTAATCGTACACACCCTCTCCATTATTGGATAGTTGTCATTCAAAATAACACGTACTCCCTCAGGGGAGCAACGTATCGTAGCCCGAAAAGGCTTAAGCATACCCAGACCCACAATGTTATCAGGCGTATTCGGGGAAAGCAAAAATGGACATGGTGCAACAAACTGATCTACATAAAGTGCAAGAGGTTGTGATAGTGGGCTAACAGAAGGCGTTCCATCAAACCCTATTGACGTAATTGTTAAGCCAGACAGGGGAGCCCTCGGAACCAATTTTTTAGACAAAGCGCTACGAGTAGCTCCTGTATCAACCAGGAACCGATCAGTAGAACCCAAAACATGTGCTGTAACATAAGGACCCCTCTGATCTACTGATACTTCAACTGATTCCTTACCCCATCCAATGCATACTGTGAATCGTGCTGTTCAGGGGGTACATATTCAGACATTTGGTATTGATTTTGTCGATCAAAGACATTGGACCCATCTCGCGGTCGCATACTAGCATCAAACCTAGCTCGATCATTCGTGTTGCCCCTAGGGCCTGAAGAACCTCCTCTACCCCTCATGAATCCCTGCCCCCGCTCTTGCCGCTGTGCACGCAATAATGGACACTCATTCGCCCAATGGCCTCTCTGCCGACAATATGCACATTGATCCCGGGCCAAATCATTGCGGCCCGAAGAAGAACCAGGGAAATTCCTGCCACCCCTATCATTACCTCTACGTGGCGGCCCATACACTTGCGCTAACATAACCTTCGTTTTTAAATCTTTAGATTTCTTTTCCTCACTACCCTTCGCTTCTAATTCCTGACGCTCATAATACTGAGCCATCGTCAGGAGAGAAGCTGGCGACGAAGTCGTCCAAGAGCTTTCACTCGCTTTCAATCGAGCTGCTAATCCCGGTAATACATTCGAAACATATTTATCAACAAAAAGATGTTGACCCGTGTCGTCCGTAAGCGACTGGCCGCTGAAATCATGGAAAGTCTCCTCAAATCGCGTAAAGAAATCTGAAACTGATTCATCTACTTTCTGTTTACATGACGCTAACATAGACCAATCAATCTTTTTAGGGGGGATAAGCGTTTTTAATTTAGTCAAGATAGCAGCGGGAAGATCTAAAATCGACTGGGGCGGTTTCTGTGCAGGTTTCCTTCCTCTATCCTCATCCTCAAGATCCGCCCATCTAACTTTAAATATCTGAAGGTCATCTACCTTTCGTATAGATCTCCGCATATCTGGGGGTAATATAAGCCCGAAAAACAAATCAATATTGGCCAGGGTCATAGTACAGGAATTTAGGTCCCCCTCAACTTCCTCGTAAAAGGCTGCGGGAGTCATTCGTGGATCAGGTAATGCCGCTTTTATTGCCATAACATCTGCTCTTTTCCAAGGAGTATAAACCCAGCTATAGATAAAATACCCTTGAGCATCTGCTGACCCCCTATCCGTACTAGTACCAGCTCCTTTAGGAGGAACGTACAAAGGCGCCGCTTCCCGCATCGGTTTAACATGCACTGCATCGATCTTATCTGAATAAAAGATGGATGACTGCTTCCGGACGCCACTCGGATTTGTTTTTTCCTCGCCGGCTTTCCTTTTCCGCGTTTCATCCCGTAGCCGAAACGTCTCATCCTGCAACGCAAATATCCATCGAATCGCATCAGGCACCTGGGAAGGACGAAAAAGACATTTACGCATTTCTTTAGAATCGGCTATCACATCATCTGGTTCAAGAACATCAGAATATTTTCGAAAAGCTGACACTACTTCATTAGAGACAAAATCAGTAATGTATAGTTTTTCCCTATCCTCCCATGCTTCAAGCTCTTCCATTAAGTCTTTAAGGGAGACAGTATCTTTGTTGATCCGATAAGCAATCTTAAGGAGATCAGCCATACGATCGGCCGACATCATAGACCGCGTATTCACTTTCTGCCCGGGCGGTCCAGAATCCTGATCTCCTCCTCTCGGGGCAGACGGGCCAGCATACGGGGGTCGGAGAGCGATCTAATAACGAAAAATCATCATCCGATTTATAAGGACAGGATAAAGAGGTTGTCGAACAGGATACTGGCCAGATATTTGCAACCGACGTTCTTTCTCCTGCTTCTCTTCTAATTCCTTTGCTTCGCGCTTTATCGACTCATGCGCTCTCTCAGGCTCACTCTTTCGTTGCTCTTTCTCAATCAGTGCCTGCTCACGCTTCTCACGCTCTCGCACCTCTTTCACCCACATACGTATACACTCAAACATATCTTGTCTCACTCGCCGCTTACACATACTCAATTTTCCGCAGATCAAACGATCCATACATAGGCCATCGCAACTCAGGATCCTTTTTAGTATATTTCCTCCATAATGTGCTGTACATTATGGGGGAAAGACCAAATTTGACATACATATCCCTATTCGGCGTCCCTTCTGGGGGAGCCAGCTGTGATTCTTCAAGTATCAACCGGTCATTTCTAAAACAGCAGCACCACTTACGGAATGCGCTAAAAATAGGCGTGTCTAAAAATAGTGCAAACTATGCAATATTATTATAATTAAAATGGCACTTAAAACGTTGCGCTGCTCAAATCCAAAGGTCAGGAGAAATATCTCCACATTGCCAGCCTATATGTGTTGCAACGCATATATACCCCAATTCAAACCAAACAATATGACTAGTCACCTCAAACAAACAAACAAATTAGTCGCGGCAAGTGTATCCTAAAACTGCCTTGTTAATCAAAACTACCAAAAGCTCGCAGCAAGTACCGTACAATGATTCTTACCAATCAAGAGCATTCAGATTCCAACTGCCAAGTCCCAAATTCGCCCAAACGGCCACTATGCGGCAAACCGACAGAAGAGGTCTCAGTCGATGACTGGCGCCACCCAGATGGTCAGATCGGAAAGGAAGGAAGAATACCTCGGGATGCCAGGACTAAAGGCGCCACTGGCAGTGATCACTTCCCCGGCAAGGTTCCAATCCTTCGACACGACCAATCCTTCGAGCATCCGAGTCGCCGATGAGCCCCACGTGACGGGCGCCAATTGATGAATACAGGCCTCAGCAAGGCCTGCGAGTGCAAAGGGTTCGCCCTTCTGTGCACGGAGTCCTCAGACTACACAAGAAATTGGCACGTAAACTGGAAATACAAAGACATAGTTTAATAAACCTTTAAAGGTGGTACTACAGCCCACACAACACTCTACAGTATTGTACAAGAAAGCACAAAGAATTCAGACATGCTGTCCCCTTTTATACACAAAGAAGGGGCTCATAAGTAGGCGGTCACAGCTCAAAACATGATTTACAACCATACATGGACATTTCTTGAACGTGATCGATACATGGGTGGAGTTAACGGTTCTTGAGACCCGCCGAAATACACATTCCAATCTACGCTAATCAGAGACAGATGTGACTCCTACTGGACATGCTCTAGACGCACAGGGAACTATTTATAGCCTGTTGCTGGGCAAACTTCAGGGATGACAATCAGTGAGGTAGGACTTGCCTCGTGGCGAGCACATGGCAATGTATGGCACACAAGATGGACGCCAGAAAGCAAAATGGAGTCTGGCCGTATTTCAAGTACGAGCGGGAAAACGAAAACAAAGACACAATAGCATGTCTTCAGTGAATGCTTAATAATATCGCTGTTTTATTTAGAAAATAGGTTTAAACCAATCTCCCATATAATTCACCGGTATCACTGGCTCTCAGTCAAGAATCGCATAAAATTTAAGACATTATGCATCGCCTATAAAGAATTGCGCAAAATAGGCCCTCAGTTTCTTTTAAATCAGCTGACCTACTACCGTCCAAATAGATTGCTTCGCTCCTCTGCGGCACATCAGCTCATTGTACCACGCTCAAAATCTTTATACTGGGGTGACAGACGCTTTGCTGTCACAGCAGCCAAACTCTGGAACTCTCTCCCTTTGGAGATGAGAGAGTGCCAGTCCTTGCTTCTTTTTAGGAAGAGGCTAAAGACGGCTGTTCAATCAGTAACCTTTCATTAGATCCTGCTGCTGTCCACAGTGCCGAGACGCCCCAGGGCATTTGTGTGCTTTATTATTGTCAAAAAATAAATAAATAAATGCTGTGGCACACGGAAGAATGTTAGAGACCATAAATGTTTGCCAAAATATTGTATATACAGTTTTCATTTGGTCAGGAATGCAATGAGCATATACTGGAAATTGTTTAAGGTAATTTGACCATGATGCCAGTTCTTCCACTTTAAAGAACTGATCATTAGTTTTCATGAGCAATACACATGCTCTATTATTTGCTGAATGCAAAAAGGCAGTCCTCATGAAAATAAACCTAGAATTGAGAGATTACCCACTAAAGAGAATACTTTAGAGCCAAAGGTCCTCCTATGTGGAAAGTAGGGTGAAAATATTGAGATGTTGGTTTCCACCTTGGACAGATCACAAAGGTCTTTGCAAAAATGCAGATGTTGAAAAAATGGAAGAGAGAGTAGGGGGTTGTGTGGTTGTTTGTATGATATTGTGTATACTGCCTTTTTTGTGTTTAAATTAAGGATATTCTGGTATGTGGTATCCATTTGGAAAAATACATTGGTATTTATTTATGTTCTGTGGAGTGTTTGATGCCATATTTGCCTGATAGATTACATTTTATCTCCAGATCATCCCTGATGCTAAACTGCTCCAGTCTTGTGCTGGACTGGAATGGCATTGTCCTTAGTTCTGATGCAATGTTTAACTTCACTTCTTTTATCCATGGAATCTGGAAAAAACCCTTGCTATAAGCCGCTGGCCTCAACTCCATGATAAAAATACTCTGGTGAAACCACTCCAAGATGTCTAAACATTTTACAGCCACAAATATCTGTACTTGGATGTGTCTTCTCTTAAACTCTGAGACTCCCTTGAAGAATCCTGCTGGATCAGTTTTCCACACGTCACAAGATAGAGTAACTCTGTCTGGAGATTGAATATTGCTACCACCACATACTTTCCCAAAACGTTCCCTGGTATTTACAGTAATGCTGGCTGCTTAATCAGCAAGCAAATAAAGAACATTGTCACCAACCATGACATCAATGTAGTGGGTCAACACACTCCCTTGGATCACAAGTTACAATTAATTTATCATTCACAATGAAAGCCATATCTGGAAATATACTCAGCTGAGTTAGCCAGCGGTGAAGGTACTTCCTTCTCATTCGAACCATTTCAAATGTTACAGTCTGTCATACTTTGGCATAGTGGCTCAAGGTATTGCTTCTCAACACCTTGCATTTTTCACAGAGCACAGCTTACTATGTTTTGCATAGGAAAGGACACCACTCTAGAAACAAACGTTGATTTCTTTGAAAAAAATATCTTTATGTCGGCAGGCTCCTTAGGAATCTTATCACCCTAATTGTGCAAAAAAATATAGGCTTGTTTTCTTTTCATCCCATTCCCTTGCTGACGCATGGGAAGTCTCAGGCTTTTTTCTGCTTGATTTATTTAATTCTTTTCTTCCTGTGCCGGTTTAAACATAGAGAGTATTTTTTAGGTTTGTCTGAGCCAGCGCATGCGCTGCTCTGGCGAGACTTTTAGTTAGCAGGCTTCAAAAATACGACCACAAGCTTTTGTGTGGCCTAAAGCATGTAGTTACGCGTGTGGTTATGCGCACAGGCGCCATCTGGCTTTCCTCTCTCTTCCTCATTAAGCGCATTGCTCGCAGACACCCTTACAGCACGCAATCATTTTCACTTTCACGGCTGCGTGGCCGCGTCACTTTCACGCTGCGTGGCCAATCCTTGTTTTGGCTTGCAGACTCATAATCCCTCCTCTTCTCTGCACTCCTGACCCAACAAAGCCTCGGAGCGTGCATTTGCGGCAGGTATTTCCAAAGTTTATTCTGGTTTTTATTTTATCTCGCATTTCTTCGGCATTTATGGCTCTCCCCCTTTGTGATGTGCTTGTAACTCTATGTTCCCCCACTGCGTTGCTGCTTCCCTCAAGCCAATTTGCTCTTCTACCTCCATGCTCTAATGTGCTCCACCTCTCATCAATTTGCTTCCCCCCTGCCCTCCGTGTCACTTCCATACCCCTGAGTTGCTTTAGGGCCCACTAATACCCTATGTCCCCCAGCGTATGCTGCTTCTCCCTTCCACTTTGTCCGCACTCACTTTTCAAGAAAAAAAACAAAAACACTTTTGTGCATTTTTGTGCTCTTTGTCAATCTTAGTTGAATCCACAAACAAAAAGAAATCACCCCTGTGTGATGTGCTTGCCCCTCTGTGGTTCCCCACTGCGTTGATACTTCCCTCATGCCAATCTGCTCTTCTACCTCCGTGCTCTAGTGGGCTCCGCCTCTCACCAATTTGCTGCCCCCCTGCCCTCCGTGTTACTTCCATGCACCTGAGTTGCTTCAAGTCCCAATAACACCCTGTGTCCCCAAGCCTATGCTGCTTCTCCCTTCCACTTTGTCCCCGTAATACTTCAGTGCTTGCACTCAGTTTTCAAGAAAAAAAAAAACTCTTTTGTGCATTTTTTGTGCTATTTGTCAATCTTAGTTGAATCAGCAAACAAAAAGAAAAAAGAGGCTGTGTCATTAGATGAAATATCCTGGGCCTAATTTATGAAAAGTATGACATCGCTGCGAGAAAACAGCGATGTGTCTCTTTTCATTCCGCCCTCCTTGCGACACCAATGATGCTTCATATTTACAGTATGACGCATCATGTTGCAAGGAGTTACAAATACGTCAGTATTTATGACGTATCTGTAGACGCAAAAATAGTGCATTGCTGGAGTGTGTCACAAAAGTGATGCAACTCCAGCAATGTGTCCTTTCACATGGGGCAAGCCCCATGTGAAAGTGCCTGTCTAAGTTTTACGCCTGCCATGAGGCAGGCGTAACATATTGACGTATTTGCATCGTAGAAGTGGCTTAGTGAAATCTAATAGATTTCCCTGCATCACATCTACGAGGCTTACTTGCGTGGGAATGACCCCCCTGCATACATTATACCTGGCGCTGGTATAATGTGGCGCAGGGGTTTACAAAGTGACGTGTCTACCTAGATGCGTCACTTTGTAAATATGGTGCAACAAGGCACATTTTTTATTTCCCTGGTGCGTCACAAAAAGTGACGCACCCGCGGCGCAAACGTGACGCAAGGGCTCGCAAATAAGCTCTTCTGGATTCACCATAACAGTCCTGGTTTTTCAAGGACCGTCCCAGCATCCCAGCACATTTGACTAAAAGAAAAACATGTCTTATTTTACCAGAGAGCTGTGTGCTTCACACTCCTGTTAAATACTGCTGCGCTGTAGATCAGTGCATCAGCAGATTAGCTTATGACTATGGTGATTCAGCATGAAAGGGTCAGAGGTAATGTGATCATGCACAACATTTAGCTATTGTGAATCCTCAGATTTCCACCTACCCAATCTTCCACAATCACAGGGAAGACAGAAGTTAACCCTATTGATGCAAGGACCCTTCTCATTGTGCAGCACAGCAGTATTTAAGCGAAGTGAAGGGGAGATCCTTTGTATGTGACTCAGCACTATATGAGTGAAAGGGAGCAAGAGGGAGAGATGTTATTTAGTCATAAAATAATGTATTTTTGAGTTTTAGCCTTAAACATGCTTTGTACATTCCTAATAGCTATAAAGATACTGTTCTTTCTGGCACGATCTACCAATGGACAACCTTTTATGAAATGTCTGTCGGATTGCCACCCTGGTTTCGCAACACTTTGACTGAACAGTAGAGATATTAGGACTACGTTTCTTCAACATATCAGATTCAGGGTCCCCAGAAATATATCTTTATACTTCTCCCACTCATGATACCTTCTCTTGATGCAAAAGACTCCTCAAACCACAGGCCAGTCTCTAATCCTCTCTTCCCAAACAAGACACAAGAGAGCAATATCAACCAGTAACTTCCAGAGTTCACAGATAGACAACTTTCAATCTGGATTCAAGCCAGCCAGAAACAAGATTAAGTCTTAACAGATAGCACAATATACCTACTCACCCAGTGTGGTGAGAATCAATTGATGATAGTTACTCTGCTGGCTTTATCAGCAGCATATGATACATTGGACAACCAAAAACAAATATTCCATCTTTATGAATGAGTGGGAATTAGCAAAACATTCAAGGAGTTGTTAAAAGACTTCTTTACAGACTGAGCAATAATTCTGAAATGGCAGAAGCAGTATCTACCATAAGCAAGCATTGGCATAGCCAATAGGTCTCGCAATTGGGAGTTTATAAGTGTTTAGCCATGCAACAGTTGATGTTGTTGCACCGAGGATATTGTGCTGGATAACTAAACACTTATAATGTCCCAAAGGCGAGACCTATTGGCTATGCCAATGCTTGTTGCTGTATGCTGTTGTTCCAGCAATGTCTAACAAACTGATCTCTGATTATTATGTCACTGTACCCCCTAAATTGGCATACTGAGAGGAAATGCTGAAGAGAAGTTCACACTTTGTCCTTGGTTCAGTGTCCTCATGAAGAATGTATGTGCCAAAATGACTAGCGTGGGCATACAATTGAAGAGACTTTCAATTTATTTACAGCTTCTTGATACCCACTCACTTATTCAGGAGGAATTAGAATAATGTCTGGTAAATTTTTGAGAATGGCCCCCCTTCGAACAAATGAAACAAAAAGCATTGCTTACTTTCTGGTCAGCATCTCAGGGCATATGTTACTCCATAGTAGATCTCAAAAGCATCAAACCAGTTTATCCAGACTAAAGGTTGATTTCCTGGACACTCTAAGAATGCTGCTGAAGGCCCACCAGATTGTATCATATTCTAGACGATGCTAAGCTGATAATGTGCATTAGAAACATTTTCTAGAAATGCTCAAGGAGATGGTTTGTTCAGAGTGTGCAGAACGTATAACATACAACAAATACATTCAAAGGAACACATGTATACTGAGTAAGCTCGTAACATAAGAACAAGAGACAACATCATGAAATATTGAAGATAGGAAACGTAGAAAGCAATCCAAAAATGCTCTTTCAAAACACAGTGGTGGCCAGTAAGTATAACTTAAATGGGTGTGGGGGGTCTATATAAACACAGACACACTCACTTACACTCATGCATTCACATGCAGACACACTCACATACACCCATTATCAACACTCGCTCACAAATACACACGTTCACACACGCACCAGTCAATAAAAACACAATACTTACCTGCTGCGGCTTTCGGGGAGGAAAGCCTCAGTGTTGGCAGGGGTGAAGGACAGCAGCCCCTACCTTGTTACACTGTAGAATGGGTCAGAGAAACTACTAACCCCACCTACTTTGTGTTGAGGTGGTAGTGATAGACTTTCAGCCCTGGGCACTTCAGGACTTAAAATGGAAGGTCTTACACTACGTTGTAAGTCTTGTGCGTGCGCATGCGCACACACAAGACTTACAATGTAGCATTTTTTTTTATGAAGGACATCGTCGAGGATGCGAGAGGAGCAGGAAGGAGAGCGGCCAAGCAGTGGAGGTGGCAGAAATACAGGTAAGTGCCTTTTATTATATAATGTTAAGGCCTTTGGAAGTGGGGAGGGAGCGGGTAGGGAGCTACATGTAGCTCCACTGGTTTTTTTTCTACCTCCATGAAGCTACGCGTAGAGGCACTACGCCAGCTCTGCCCAGGCTTAATATAAAGAGGGGCCCCGACCCCAGACTTTTAGATCACTTCTGGGAATCAGGAGAAACCTTTGCCACAGAGAAGAGCCGGAGAAGCGGAGGAGGAATACCGCCCCTGTATTGTTTGCTTCATTGTAGTTGGCTTGCTGCCAAGGAAAGCGGAAAATTACTTTGCTGTTTGCTTTGTCACTAGCTTGAAGAAAATATCTCCAATGGCTTGAAACTGAGCTTGCCTCCTGCTCTGAAATCTCAGGGTAACATAGACTTCATCACCAGCTCTCCTGAATTTCCTTTCTGGGAATTCCAACCTGCAAAGAGGCGCCTGCTGCTGTTTATGACCTCTAGAGACTGGTTGTCACTGGGAGCTGGAAAACAACAAGGAAGAAGCATGTCGCATTCGCACCTGTTTCTGACGCATTGCCGAAGAAACCATCGTAGCACCTACTGCAGCTCGAGAACTCGCGGCACGATGCATCGGGTGCAACAATCTCTGAAGACCGGGACCAATATACCGATTTCGATGCAAGGCCTGGCGGGCGTTCAGGCATAGTGCTGAATCAGCACATAAAGGCATATCATCACATATGCAGACGACACCCAATTGGTTGTTGCTCTGAATCATGCTGACAAGGCCTCTATCATCCCTGTTCTTGCCTCGAAGAGGTAATAAGATGGATGAAACAATCACACCTCAAATTGAATGGGGATACAACTGAGCTCATGCTCCTCAGCAATCCCGCTCTCTTTGAGTCAGACACCATGTGGTCAGTGTGTATGGGCCCTGCACCTACCCCTAAGCCAGAGATAAAGAGCTTTGACTTCTGGCTTGATTCAGACCTCAGCTTTAAAACCCAAGCCAGGAAGGTTGTGGCTTCTTGCTTTGGCATTCTAAGAATGCTTCGCAAAGTGTCAGTCAGTCAGTCAAAATATCTTTATTCGGCTTATTTAAAAACCATACAAAGAGAAGAAGGATAAAATACATTTCATATGAAATTTTCCGTAATACACATGATATAGGATTTTAACAACAAATTTTAAGATTGTGACAAACAGTTAAAAAGGTTGTTTGACATAAATAACTAATCTTGACAGACAGCTTTCGCCCTTGAGGCGGCTACCAGAAATTTAGCAACGCAAAAAGTAATGTGGGGATTAGGTAGTAATTGTAAGAAGAGCAGAGCCGGTCTCACCTGGGTGAAGCCGGCTTCTTTAAGAATTGTCAACAAGAATTTTTTCCTTGGCTCTAAGTACAACCCACAAAACATAACAAAATGCATTGTATCTTGCACTGAGAACTGGTCACAGCTACAGGGCGGGGCTAGTTCTGGCTTCTGCCAATTATTAAAAGAGCCTAAGTAAAAATGCAGCAAATTAAATCTAAATTTGGTTAAAAGAAACCTGTGGAAGGGGATTGTGACGAAACCAAGATATGGTGCAAGTGATGGCGAACTGACCAACAGGCAATGATCCCTCACTGCCGGTTTTGCTAGTTCACGTTCTTCACGGCATATTTCCTTCCTTCCCATGAAAGACTTTTTGACAAAGTCGAGATCTTGGATCCTAATAATCTCCGGGGAGGTAAAAAGCTCCGGGCGGCCTAAGTCTAAAAAAGCCCTGGCCAAATAGGCCAGCCAAGGAATCTTGTTGGATTTATCGAGGGACAGGACATCGGTCATGATCTTATGGTTTAATGGGAGTTCTTCATTCATCCATATTTTTAACCAAAGAATTAAAGGGGCCATACTCAACTTATCTGAAAGAAACTGTAGGCCAACTTCTTTATGTATAGAATACGTTGGGGTCGACTGGGGTACAGAGAGTAGGGTTCTGATAAATCCATTCTCCGCTCTCTGAATTGGTTCCACATTTACATATCCCCACAATGCGGAGCCATATAATGCAATGGCCACAGATTTGCTATTGTAAATTTTTAATATGGCTTCCATAGGCCTGGCCCCTAGCCTACCAGCAAAGCTCAGGAGTGCTGAAGATGATCGAATAACGGCCAACCTCTTAGCTCTAACCTGTGGACCCCAGGACCCTTTCTGGTCAAACAGTATGCCTAGATAAGGAAATGTGGATACCCTAGAGACCAGGTCCCCCCTGCAAGTGAATGTTTTGTTTCTCTTCCTGCGACACTCTAGACCCACCACCATTGTATGTGACTTGGCTACGTTTATTTTAAGATCTAGTTGCTCCATAAACGAACCAAAGGCATTCAATAGGCGCTGGAGGCCAACTCCCGTGCGGGCGATCAGCACGGCGTCATCCGCGTATAGGAGCGCCGGGATCTTTATTGCTCCTACACGCGGGACGTCGGCTTCCTGCCCCCTAGGTGTGCGCCCAGGCCATTGATGTAGATGGTAAAGAGTAAGGGGGCTAAAATGCAGCCCTGCCGCACACCCCTTAATGATCTAAAGAGAGCAGTGCGCCTGCCCTCGTTCGTCACACGTACACTCGAGAAGAGTTCTTGGTGCAGGGAGGCCATAAAGGTGACCAATGCCTCATCAATACCTATCTCCAGCAGAATAGATCACAACTTAGTCCTATTGACCAGGTCAAATGCCGAGGAGAGGTCCATGAATGCAAGATACAAAGACCCCTCCTTGGCTATAGTGTATTTGGAGATGAGCAGATGTAAGTTGATGCACTGTTCAATAGTCCCCTTTCTTTCCCTAAATCCATATTGGATTTCGGACAATCCACCACAGCCCTCAACATTCTCCCTCAGCCTGGATAAAAGAACTCTACCTAAAATTTTTACTGATGAATCCAGGAGGGATATAGGCCTATAACAGCCTGGATCATCCCGCTGACCTTTTTTAAAGATGGGAACTATGGTGGAGGTGTTCCATGATGCAGGTACAGGGTTACCGTTAACTGCATTGAACACGTTTGCCAAGACTTCAGCCCACAATTTTGGGGAGTACATAAAAAAGTCGGCAGGCACACCATCAGGGCCAGGTGCCTTGTGCTTTGTAGTGGACATAATGGCTTTCTCCACCTCATCTCGATTAAAGATGATGGGGCGGGTGGCTGGTCTTGTCAACAGGAAGTCTTTAGTTCGTCAGCAGTGTCCCCATAGACATTTTTAAAGTGAGATAACCACTTTTCATCAGGAATAACACAGTCCGTGATATCATTATTGTCATCTGAGAAAAAGGGCTGTTTAATGATGTCCCAGAATTTTTTACTATCCTTCAGGACTGCCGCCGAAAGGAGGCCCTCCCATGCTTCTT
Organism: Lissotriton vulgaris; assembly: GCF_964263255.1. Lineage (NCBI taxonomy): Eukaryota > Metazoa > Chordata > Amphibia > Caudata > Salamandridae > Lissotriton > Lissotriton vulgaris. The sequence goes on from NC_141691.1 coordinate 193,992,540, forward strand.
GTTTAATGGTATCCTTTCGTTTTTTTATTGCTAATTTATAAATTTTCCTGAGTCTGGTAATCTCATCTTTTACCCTGGGGTATTTTTTAGAGCTGCCAGTAGTGATCTATGTGCTTTTGAGCATGCTGAATCAAACCAGCGCTTATTGCCTGGGATTCCTTTTTTAGTCTCAAAGTGCTCCCTTAGTTACAGTTTCAAGCTAGAAAGCTCATGGTCCAGGAGCTTATTTTATCACCCCTGGGCTACGGAAATGCCCTTCATCTGGGCGCCCCATGTTCAGTCCTGGCAAAGCTTCAAACTGTGCAGAATTGCCTTGCAAGGATCCACCTGGGGATTCAGAGCTGGCAATCGGCTAAACCGGCCTTGAAGTCTTTCCATTGGCTCCCGGTCCAGGAGAGAGTTTTTTTTTAAGGACTTGTTTATTACTCACAAGTTGATTAGAGGGAAAGGACCAGCCATCATATCCTGCCTGGTCCAGCCCTATCGAGCTAACAGGCGGTTGCACTCAGATGAGCTCCAGCTGGCTTTGGTTCCCAGAATTAAGAGGGCTAGAAGTGGTGGTCGGCTTTTTTTGTATAACGCTGCCAAGCTCTAGAATTCCCTCACTCTTCAGGTACGAAAGGAATCCAATCACTCGGCCTTCCGTAAAGCTCTGAAAACATGGATTGTCCCTAAATAACCCCGAGGTGGTCTCAGTAGTCCTGCTTAGCGCTGGGAAGCCTCTGAGTAGCCATGCGCTTTACAAGTGTTGCTTCATTCATTCATTCAGTACAAGTGATAAACTCCACTGTGGAAATGCACTTTAAGTTATTGTCTTGTAGGCAACAATGCTATCCAACTAAAATCATCAATTTCTGCCTGACAGGGGTTGCAACATGGCCACATGGATTCTATTGTTATATATACAGAACCACTTCCTTGTTTAGGCAGAGGAGCACTCAGTTGACACTGCAAGGTTACCACATGCCAGAATTACAGTTCAGCATGTTCCTGCGTACCAGCACAAGTGATGTCCAGCTCTACACCAATAAGGGCAGCCTGATGACACTTACCCACAGGTAACGGGGAGTTAGTCCACCCAGGCAGGGATTTGCCAGATCACCAACCCTAGGCAAAACTAGGTTAAGGAGTGGTAGGTAGGAGTACAATTATACACAGAACGTATATGCCTGCATATATTCACAATCTTAGCACAATGGTGGAAATGTTAATTCTTGTAATTTATGTTGTGATGCTTATTACACTAATCTGTTTCATTCTACGAATTATAACAGTACAAGTATTTTATTGCAAGAATCACAATGCTTAAAAAAATACTGAAAAGCCTTGCTGAGTATTTCTTGTGTACTTCTTGGGGTATGCATGAGAGTCCAAAAAACAGGTTGTAGATATGTTACCAGGACTTCCTTAGGGGATCAGGTTTGCATTATTCTAAAGTTGCACATACATTTGTTGCCCTGTAAGGTTAGGGGTACAGATGGTCACTGTGGCTAGCAGGGACATAGGCCAACATATCCTGAGATTGTGCGCGGAATCAGTCTGGCACAATCCTGACGTTTATGTTGTCTGACAAATGCACAGCTTTACTGAGGGAGGTACAAACCGTACAACAATGGGAAATCCAAGATCCGTTTGCCCTGGTGAAGTCTGCACCTCTGTAGATGCTATAGGTTGTGGAAAAGCACCTGGCCTAGATGGCATTCTGGATGTCGTATTTACATATGAAAAGGAAAACTGGGAATAGTACATCTTAGCATTGGCTAAAGTGATAGCTAGGGGAGTGCCAATCCCCACTTCCTGGAAAAGCATGGAGGTGGTGCCAGTTTTTAAAAAGGAAGTTAGGAACTCACCTATCAATTATAGGCTTTTAATCTCATCTATGCTATCCAAAAAGTATTCTGTTATGCAGTCCTGGCAAAGTTACAGGACTGGATAGATGAAAAATGAATCCTAACACCCTATCAGGCAGGCTTTAGAGCTAAAATGAGCACTATAGACAAATTTGCCTTTGGCCTCGACCGGCTGCACAACTATGGCATGTATTGCATTACATGGGAATGCCGCTGGATATTCTTTCCACTATTATTCACCTGCACAAGAGTAACCCACAACAATTTGTTGAGGTGAAGAAGGGGAGCAGACTAATTTAATTATAATAAACAAAGATGTCCACGAGGTTTGTGTACTTGATCCCACAGTGTTTTCACAATATTTAAATGAGGTAGTGCACGTCCTTTCCATATATACGGCCGATGCTCCATCTATTGGGAAGTCTAAAATGCCATGCTTCTCTTTGCGGAGAAATCTGTACTGGTGGCCCAAACACTCAGAAGCCTCCATTTATTAATACATTATTTTAAAGAGTTCTGTATGATCCGTGAGTTGGAGATACATGCCACCAAAGCTAAGTTCATTCAATAAACCTGCAAAAGTCATACATGGGGAAGAGGTTCTTGAGAGAGTCACTAACTCTGAGTATCTAGAAATCAAATTAGCAGCAAATATGGCATTGCAGCCCCACATAGATAAAATGGTCTTCAAGCTTAGGCAGAATGTTGGCGCTCTGTTGAAAGAGAATTGCGCATCCACCAGCAAGCCGGTGGCAGCTGCACTTCAGATCTATGATCCAAAGGCTGTAGGGATGGCCCTCTATGGGGCCAAACTCTGAGGTTTCTCAAGTATTGTAGAGATGTCTAGGATGGAACATAAGTTTCTAAGACACCTAGTGCATTTGCCACCTAGCACCCTAATTTACTCATTGAAACTTGATAGGGGCAGAAAATCCATCAAGAATAAAGCTAGACTGTGCCTACTACTATACTGAAGGAGGCTGATGTCCACCCAAGAATTAGGCCCCTATGCGGAAGCATTACAGGAAGTAGTTAAAACCAACAGTTTCCATAACATTTCTTCACTTAGTAAGGTTAAGAAGGTGCTAACTTCTCTAGGTTTTTTATGCAGCATGGACTACTACTCTTCTGGAATTCATTCCCTCAAAGGACCAACTGAGGAAATGCTAGTGAGCCTGGATGGCGAAGATCGAGATAGCATCTCCTCTAGTGAGTACTTGACAAATATTTTATTAGATTTCAAGTCTACCAGCACACTTTAACTTTACTTGGATTTTATTACAGTCCCTATGGACAGAAACTGTGCAACCAATTTGAATATGGTTAGAGAATTGTGCAGCATCCATTCTTTGCCCTGGATGTAAATCTGCAAATGAAAGAGTAGAACATGTTCTATTTGCTTGCCATGCATATTCAGGCCCATGTTCAAAGTGAATTAAGCCAGTCTTTAGGCAACCGGGTATGCGTTGAAATACATCCGCACTGAAGGTACTAAGAGCGAATTCTGGTCCTCTTTACACTACTCCGTTGTTAAGTTCTTGGGGTGCATGTGGAATATCAGAAGCAATGCTTTATAAGGTCAGATGATGAATGTTTAACCATGTTTGAAATTTTTCAAAGCTCCCTGTGCCTTTTAGAACTGCTGTGAACTCTAGCGAACTCACCAAGCTTCTCACAAACTTGAATTTCTCTCAGCAGGTTCTCTTGCCAACCCACCACAAACGTCACATCTTGGATCATGTCTGGACCAACTCCTTGTTGGTCACAACCCCGGCAACTGTCCCCTGCCTATGGTCTGACCATCTTTTACTCAAATTTAATCTTGTCTACTCTACTATTAAGACAACTGCCATTGCGGCCGGAGGCCGGGCAAGGAAATGGAATGCATTAGATAAATCAGAATTCTTACAGACACTCTCTGACACCATTCCTCCCCCCATCCTGATATTAATATACACGAAATTAACCTCTCTGGCTGGCTGCAAGCAGCGAGTGACGTACATGCCCCCTATACGAAAGTTAAACTGGCTCGGCGTGCAGACTCACAGGGATGGTTATGGCGCCGTAGTTACTCCCCCGACCTAAAGATAAGATTCACTACTGCCCAGAAGGAATACATGAAGACCATCCTTGCCACTAAAGTGGCTTATTTTTCCTCACGTATCCTTAGTTCGACGAATAGATCGAAGGACATTTTTCTCATATTGAATGAGTTAACCAATTTAGACAGTGTCCGCCCCAGACTGACCCCTACCAAGACCATCTGTAACTCACTCAATGATTATTTAATTGAGAAAATCTCGGATATTAAAGCTAGTATCTCATGATCCCCTATCTCCATTACCCCTATACATGCTATTGTCAAAAACAACGACATACTCAGCAGCTTCCCCACTATCACCCCAGAGCAATTTCAAGAGCTTCTAATGAGAGTCAAATCTGGTGCCCCCTCAGATAGCTGCCCCCCTCATATTCTGAAAAACTGCTTTTCCGCTCTCCTGGAAACTGCCTGCACCCAACTGAATGATTCCGTAGTGTTGGGACAGGTGCCACTAGCATTCAAGGAGGCGACGGTAGTACCGCTTCTGAAGAAACCCGGGGCTGATCCCACATGCAAGGCAAATTACCGCCCTATTTCCCTGCTCCCTTTTTTAGCAAAGGTGATGGAGGCCCAGGTAGCCAGATGCCTGTTCAACTTTCTGGAGGAATCAAATTACCTTGAGCCCCATCAGGCAGGATTCCGGCCCGCCCATTCGACTGAGGCGGTGGTACTTACGGTTCTGGATACACTCCGTGACTGTGCAGACAACCGCTCCCCCCAAGCCCTGTTGCTCCTGGATCTTTCGGCCGTATTTGACACGGTCGATCATACGGTCCTGATCGACCGTGTCATCCAGGCCGGCATCCAGGGCACTGCGGTCAGCTGGTTAAAATCCTTCCTGAAGAACAGATCTCAGGCAGTCCGTCTTGGAGATCAAGTTAACCACAAATAGACCATCACCTGCGGTGTTCCATAGGGCTCCTCCCTGTCCCCCCACCTGTTTAATCTCTATATCTCCCCCTTAATTCAGTCTCTTGGAGATAGACAAGTGACGGTTTTCAATTATGCAGATGATTTGCAACTGCTGTTTACAATAGATAACTCTGAAATCTCTATCTCCAGTTTTAAGTCGACCATGAGGTTCATCCAAGGTTGGATGGACCAAAATCATCTGAAACTGAACCTGGGTAAGACCGAGCTGGTACTGACAGGGGACAGTGTCAAACACTGGGGCCCGCATTACTGGCTCCCCATGGCCCAGCGCTGCACCTTTAAAATAGGCTGCACGATTTTCAAATCCTGTGCGTGATCACCAACAGCTGTAAGATTGTGGCTGTGCTCTTTAATTGTGTTCCCCTGTATAGCGCTGTGTTATCTCGCTTGGCAGCTCGTTATTTGAGAAGTTTGTAAACCGTCCTGCTGGTCCATTTGCTGCCCCTGCCTCACTTTCACTTTCACCCTCCATTTTGTTTGTTGCAGTTCCCTGGCCCGCCCCTCCTCCCCGCTACCGCCTCCCAGCTGCTGCCCCTCCCACGCTCCGCCCCCTCCAACAACCATTTATGGCCAATGTCCCCACGCGCAGCGTCCACGCGCTACGGCCGCGCCGAAGGTGCGCCAAAGGTAAGCCCGTCTACGCCCGTCCGCGCCTGGACCGTGCCCAGCGCCATACCCCCTGGTCCCCGCATTGCCCAGCCCTCCCGCATTACCTACGATGCCTCCACCCTCCTAGCCCTTAACACCGGCCGCTCCCCCAACTGCGTCCAAGCCGCTCCTGGACACACCCATGGACCTTTCTCATGCAACTCCTGCAAATTCATCGGCACCGACTACACCTCCGCTACGACCACACCACAGATTCCTGACCCCAACCACCTACAATGCATCTTGCTCAACACCCGATCGGTCCACAGGCACGCCATTGACCTATGGAATCTACTAGACACAATCTCTCCGGACGTCGCCTTCCTAACAGAAACATGGATGAACGCCTCTTCCGCCCCAGACATCACCATTGCCATCCCAGAAGATTTTAAGATCATACGCAAGGACCGTACCGGCCACACAGGAGGAGGAATCGCTATCGTCCATAAGAAATCCATCAACATCTCAACCAGCTCTGACGTCAATCTCGCCAACTCTGAACACCTTCACTTCCAGATCCACATCGACCCCAAGACCACACTCAGAGGCACCCTCCTTTACAGACCTCCTGGACCCCGCGCACAATTTAGTGAGGACATCACGGACTTCATCACTCCACACGCGCTCCCCTCCAAAGATTACATCCTTCTGGGAGACCTCAATTTTCACCTTGAAAAGAACAACGACCGCAACTCCACCACCCTTTTGGACAACCTCGCCAACCTCGGACTTAAACAACTGGTCACTTCCCCCACCCACATCGCAGGTCACACACTCGACCCTATCTTTACCTCCAGCAATCATGTCTCCTTCAGCCATACTACGGCTCTCCTCTGGACTGACCACAGCTGCGTTCACTTCACCTACAACAAGCCCAAATCCAACAACCACCCCCAACCAACTCTACAAAGAAAATGGAACAAAATCACCACCGAACAGATCTCCTCTTCGCTTCTTCTAAACCCCCCAACCCACTCCTCAAACCCCGACCAAGCCGCCACCAACCTCACCCTATGGCTATCCAACAGCGCCGACATCCTAGCACCACTGAAAAAACGACAAAGCAAACTTGGCAGCAAGAAGGCCTCCTGGTTCAACGATGATCTTAAGAAATCCAAGAAACTCTGCCGCTCCCTTGAGAAGGCCTGGAAAAAAGACCCAACCACCAGCACCAAGGACGCCTTAAAAAACGCCACCCGCATACACCACCAACTGATCCGAAAGGCCAAGAAAACCGCCTTCAAGGACCGACTAGATAACAACGCCCACAACAGCAAGGAACTTTTCAACATCGTCAAGGAATTTACCAATCCCTCGGCCAACTCTAACGACATTACCCCATCCCAAGCCCTCTGCGACTCCCTAGCCTCATTCTTCCACAACAAAATTGCTGACATCCACAACAGCTTCGACAACCAACCCGGAGACCAACCCACCCAACCATCTGCTGGACCCTCACCCCCCTCGAACATCCTTACCGACTGGAACCCAATCTCCACTGAGGACACCATCCGCCTGATGAACTCCATCCACTCAGGATCCCCCACAGACCCATACCCTCACCACATCTTCAACAAAGCAGACTCCATCATAGCACCGCACCTCCGAGACGTCATCAACTGCTCCCTCAACTCCGCCACCTTCCCGGAAAGCTGGAAACACGCTGAACTCAGCGCCCTTCTGAAAAAACCCACAGCGGACCCCACCGAACTCAAAAACTACCGCCCCATCTCGCTCCTTCCATTCCCGGCCAAAGTCATCGAGAAAGCTGTCAACAACCAGCTCGCCGCCTTCCTCGAAGCCAACAAATCCCTCGACTCCTCACAGTCCGGCTTCCGAGCAAAACACAGCACGGAGACCGCCCTCATCGCAGCAACAGACGACATTCGAACTCTACTGGACAATGGAGACACAGTCGCCCTCATCCTCCTCGACCTCTCCGCAGCCTTCGACACAGTCTGCCATAGCACCCTTCTACAACGCCTCAGAAACATCGGAATCCAAGGAAAAGCACTAGAATGGATCACCTCGTTCCTCACCGGAAGAACCCAGAGAGTCCGCCTTCCACCATTCAAGTCAGAGGCCACTGAAGTCATCTGCGGCGTACCACAAGGATCTTCACTCAGCCCCACCCTTTTCAACGTTTACATGAGCCCCCTCGCGGCCATCGCCCACCAACACAACCTCAACATCATCTCCTACGCGGATGACACTCAACTGATCCTATCACTCACCAATGACCCCAGCACCGCCAAAACTAACCTTCACGAAGGAATGAAAGAAGTAGCCGAATGGATGAAACACAGCCGTCTGAAACTGAACTCAGATAAAACAGAAGTCCTCATCTTAGGTACCTCCCCCTCAGCATGGGACGACTCTTGGTGGCCAGAAGCCCTTGGAAAAGCACCCATCCCGACAGACCACGCACGGAACCTGGGCGTCATCCTGGATTCCTCACTTTCGATGAACAGACAAGTCAACGCCGTCTCTTCATCCTGCTTCAACATTCTTCGCATGCTCAAAAAAACATTTCGTTGGATCCCCACCGAAACTAGGAAAACGGTCACCCACGCTCTGGTCACGAGCCGACTGGACTATGAAAACACCCTCTACGCCGGTACTACCGCTAAACTCCAGAAAAAACTCCAACAAATCCAAAACGCCTCAGCCAGGATCATACTAGACATCCCGCGTAAAGAACATATCTCTGGCCACCTGAAAAACCTCCACTGGCTTCCCGTCAATAAGAGGATCACTTTCCGGCTCCTAACCCACGCACACAAAGCACTCTACGAAATCGGACCAGAATGCCTCAACACACGACTGTCCTTCTACACCCCCTCCCGCCAGCTACGATCATCCAACCAAGCCCTTGCCACTGTACCTCGCATCAACAAAACCACCATGGGAGGTAGATCCTTCTCCTACCTAGCAGCTAAAACCTGGAACTCACTTCCCACTTACCTTCGCCTTACCCAGAACCACCTAGAATTCAGAAAGCAACTTAAAACGTGGATATTTGACAAGTAATTCCCCTCCCCTCCTCAAGCGCCTTGAGACCCTCTGGGTATGTAGCACGCTATATAAATTCTCTGACTTGACTTGACTTGACTTGTGGAATTCTTTTCCTCTTGAGATCCGGATTTGTCCGGACCTCATGAAATTCAGAAGAGCACTCAAGACCTGGCTCCATCAACAAGCTTATCATTAACTCAAGCACATAATTACAATCTTCTGGATCCCGCTCCCTGTCTTTTACAGCGCCATGAAACCAATCGGTGTTAGTGCGCTTAATACATTTCGTTTAACATAACATAACATACCATAACATGTGTTGTTTTAACAACTATCCGACACATCCCTATGCTTTCCCCTGCGCTGATGCCCCATTGGCTGCCTTGCCCCAGCGCAGGCACCCTTGCGTAATTTTGCTACTTTTGTGAAGGAATGGACACCTTCCTGCACAAAAGCAATAATAAATGGCATTTTCCTCTATGTGTGCTCTATGACTGCTGCCGAATGCAGCACACATTAAAAGAGGAAACAATGAGGCAACATAAATGTATTTCTCGTCGTTGCACCATTCCTTTACCTCCCCTGGGAAGGCATGTGATTCTGCTGCATTCAAAGCTTTACACAACGTTGTAAATCTGGGAATGCATCAAGTTCCATGTATGTTGTGTGGGAACACCCACAGCAACACCCATGGAACACCCCTTTCACACAGAGCAATGCGCCAAAGGGGCCCATATTTACAAGGCCATGAAAAGTAATGCATGATGACTTTATGCGTCTTTGTAAATATAGGCAAGCCCATTGCGCCACAGGTGCCTCAAAAATAGTGACACATTAGTGGCGTGATGGGCTTGTAAATAAGCCCCATCGTTTTTAATAATCATGCAAGGTAACATATAGATAGAGCAGGTGCAGAGTTAGGTCACTGTTAGTATTAGTAATAATTAACCAAGTGTTACTGGGTTTCTAATGTCGTGACTGAAACGCAACCGAAGCTGCAAACAGACCAATTACTATGATTTTGTGGACAAACACTATTCCCATGATTCTATGTTTTTAAATGTTGTTAAACTATTATATTTATTCATGTATCTGTACATATTTGTAAATAATGTTATGGCACTGGCTGCCGAAATAAAGTATTATTGAATTGAATTGTATCACCATAGATGAGGCTCAGCTTTGATATGTTCTTTTGTGCTGAAGAAATCAGTTTGCCTTCACTACATGCACATGCCATTATCACCACAGGCTGCGTTTCTTTGAGTTGGCAAGCCAAAGGTGGCTGTGGCACTGGGGCTTTGGGTGAGACACACAGTGTACTGACATGCACACCAGTAGAACAAAGCTGGAGTCAAGATGTCGCCTATTAGAGGCCTGACATGCTGTGAGTCAAGCCTCTTATATTCACAATGAGTGCTGAAAAGACAGCATCAGAAATAATTAACCGGGAAAGATACGAGTGAATTGCACAATACTGAAATGTGAAATGGCTCTCTAGCCTCACAACAGCAGTATTTCCATCAGGAGCCGAATCTAGGTCCAAAACGTGTGTTAGGGTTTCGAGTGGCTTGTTGAAGTCCAAGTAAACACATTGCCAAACAAAAGCTGTGATGATGCTCCCAGGCATAATAATGTGCCACAGGAGCACAGGTAAGAAACAGGGGGGCATATGCAGGGAAATTTGGTGCAGGCAGCTCAGCAGGTCACCTCACTGTGCTGCCCTGGGTCAAACTGAAAGGGCAGGAATGCACTGTATCTATGGCAAATCGCACATTACTGTCCTTTCCCCCTGCTCTGGCTTCATTTTTGCCACCTAGCACCAATACAGGCACCTTTGTGCCATGGTGCAAGAGTGCCTGTATTGCATGCAAGATTGTCTTTGTGCAAGAAGGCCCGCCTTCCTGCACAAAGACAGTTCAGAGAGGCTGTTTGCTCTTTCCATGGGTGCTGCAGAATGCATAGAAAAAGACAAACGAAGAGAAATAATGATATTTCTCCTTGTTGCGGCTCCCCAGGGAGGCTTAAGAGTTTGGCGCATCCCCAGGTTTACATGGTCTTTTAAATCGGGGGATGCGTCAAAATCCACATGTGTTGCGTGGGAACTCCCACCACAGTGCCCATGGAACATCTCCAGAGCAAAGAGTAGGGCAACACAGCTTTTGCACTGCACTATCTTACTTCAAATCTATGAGGCCATTCAACGCCACACAAAGTGACTTTGCCTTGCCTCATAAATATGGGGGCATACTTACAAGCCTCTGTCACCACCGGAGCATCTGTTTTTATGACTCTCTGGTGGTGCAGTGTGCTAGCCCATATTTACAAGGCCACTCAAATCCAACCTGATTGACTTTTCATGGCCTTGTATTATGGCCCCCTTTCATGCATTACTCTGCATGAAATGTGCTTTCCATGCATGTTGCTGTGGGTGTTTCCACGCAAGACCCATGGATTCTGAAACATTCCATAATTTACAAGGTTTCGTAAACCTGTGACTGAGCCAGATCTAATGCCTCACAACGGGAGGCGTATAAGTAGCACAAAGAGGAGATACACCTTTATTTCTTCTTGTTTTTTCCTCTTTCTATGTGTGCTGCATTTTGCAGCACACATAGAAGGGAGAAACACCATCAATGATTGTTTTTGTGCAGGGCCGTGTGCCTTCCAGCACAAAAACAACAATCATCCCTGCAATGCAAGCACCCTTGCATCATGGTGCAACAGTGGCTATGTTGGCCCTAGGCTGCCTGATGCGTGCCAGCACAGAGGAAAGCACAGGGATGTGTTGTATTGTTGTAAATATGCTGCATCCCTGCACTTTCCTACTGATGCAACTCAGCAAAGCAAGATGGCTTGCAGTGCCGCGCTGCTTCACTATCTTGTAAATATGCCCTTTGATTTGGTGGTTTTCCCAGCCGTTGCATCATAAAATGTGACACAATGGTGGTGTAAGGGGCTCTTAAATATGCCTCTTGGACTTGGCAATGTTTGCAGGGTCAACCCTGAACTTTTTGCCTTCCTCCTAGCATCTTTTTTCTGACATGATGTTGGTGGTTTTAAGACTCTGTGCACTGTAGCACTGATGTCGAGTGTAAAGTGCGTGTGCTCTCTGTGGTAAACATGGTAACATCAGTTGGTAAGGTCATGGTAAGATCTTGTAAGATCAGTTCCTTGCAAAGTAGTATCTCAGATACCTAGGGACAGTAAATTAAATGCTACTGGTGGGCTTGTACCGCGGATTTCGCTACCCACCAAAGTAGTCTTTCAAACCTATCTCAGGCCTCTACCTTTGCAGGGCCTGTGCGTGCAGTGGTACTGCCGCTGTGACGTGGCACCTAAAATGGTTGCTACGTCTGTGACCACCCTTTTACTTCATGTCAGTCACCCTATTATAGGCCCTAGCTAGCCCTATGGGCAGAGTTCATTGTCCTGGTAGTGACAAACAGCCATTTTTGTTTCTCACTGCTGTGAGGCTGACCTCTCATAGGAATGCATTGGGGATTCCCTGATAACTGTTTCAGTGGTAATTCCTGAAATGAGAGGAGGAGCGTGGTCAAGTTTGGAATGTTTGGAATAGTGATAATAAATGCTGTGCAATGGTGTGCGCAGATTTATTATCACTATTTTAGAAATGCCACTTTTAGAAGTTGGTATTTCTGTTTCAGTTTGAGTCAGCGCTAGGCTGAAAGGGCATATCTGCATTTGGAGTAGTGGGAGGAACAGTCCCTGACCCTGAATAGGTCTGTGCCTGCCTGGGTAAATGCTGGCTCCGTTCCCCTTGTGGTGTGTCTGAGGACCGAGCCACCACCTGACAAAGGGGAGTCGAATAACTGTACATAAAGTGCTCCAATACCCCCCAGAACCAGTTGAGACTGGTTCTCCAAGCCCTGTGCCAGGCAGAACAAAGGGAAAATGTAATATAAATATTGGGGCTATGACCCCATGTAAGACGTGCTGTTTTGGGGTGCTGTTTGGACCTGCTGGTCCCGAGGAGGAACCACCACGAGGGGCTGCCCCTCTGCTGGAGGGCCCTGTCCCTCTGCAGGAGGGCCCTGTGAGCTGGCCAGCCTAAGCCCAGCGCTGCCCCTCTGAACTTTTGGGACTTAGCGCCTCATGAGCGCTATACCTTTACTTCAGGACAGGAGGAGCACATGTGCTCTGCAGTGCTGTGCTGCGAAGCCTTTTGAGGGAATCCAGGCGTGGGGATGCCCCTGTGCTGCTGGGAGGTGAAGCGGGAGCCTACCCCACATTCCGTGCCTCTTTGGGCAGGTGCCTACCCCACATTTATTTGCATTGAGAAGCAGGAGCCTACCCAGCGTTTTTCTTCGTGGTGAGAGCCGCCGCCACAAGCGACCTGGAAGCCAGGTGCCCGTGTCTGGTCGAAAACAGGGCACCGTGTGCCGATGGGAGCCCCGCGAGTTGCCTGAAGATTGGAGCCTTGCGGGCTCCCTGTGGAAGTCCTGCGTTGCCAGGCAAAGTGAGGAGATGCCGCAGGAGTAGGGGCTACTGAGGCACCTTGCCGTTGCCTTCCTCCTGCCCAAAGAGACAGGAGGAGTCTACAAAGAGCCCGGCGAGTGGGACTGAACTTGGGGATTGTTGGTGTCTCGTGTGGCACTGGAGGTGCAGTGCTCTTTGCGGCCCGGACCACACCGGCTGAAGGACGTATTGAAAGACTGCCAGGATACAGGAGCAGGGAGGCCGATTACATAATTAAAGAACGGACTTTCTATCCATAACGGAGTGACTTGGGAGCAAAATATCCTTGAAATTGCGCCAGTCAACTAAATCTTAATGGGTCATTGATGATACCCACAACTGAAAATACGGTGGCTCCTCCTGGTAGTCCAAGATCAAGTATATTTACCTTGAAAATCAGTGACATCATAACTCAGAAACAGAATCCGGAAATAGGCCCATGAATTTGAAGGCAACAGGGTTCTGAACCGAAGCAAATTGTGTCCGGTGGGGAGAATCGCTCCACCTGATTTAAGAATCAGTCCTGAAGAAGGTAGACAAACAGAATACCGAAACGCCGCGTCGACTTGTGATTCTTTGTTTTTTTAATCGTTTTTTATAAAAATGTATAAACATGTTTTTTAAAAATTGTATACTGTATAATGATCTACTATGTTTTGAAATGCAATAAATGTATAACAGAGGTTTACGAAACTTATGGTGTGGAAAACATCTCTTTTTAATTGTTTCATTTGTGTTATTCATTAAATATCGCAGATTTTAGTGCTAATGTTTGAGTTGAATATATAGTTAAAAAATAGGACTTTTGCTAAAGACTTGGTATCTGTAGATACATAGGAATATCAGTACACAGAATTCGCCTCTCCAGTTGAAATACGCTTTTAGAAGTTGAGATTCAATTCTTGTAGCTTTACCTTTCCCGCCGTATTGATGGCATGCTGTTCTTAGAGTAAAATACTCACTATAGAGTGCACTTAATAGAAGTGTGACACACTCCTACATTGTTTTTTGTGTGGGGACGCCCTTGTCCTTTTTTCAGCACTGGAGGAGCACCAGTGAGGGGGGCACGTTGTTCCCAGAGTCCTGGAGTGGGGCTTGAGAGGCAAGGTGGTGCCAGTACTCATTTTGCATCAGCTGCACCGCAAGAGCGCGGGCAGCTGTAACGTTGGGTGCATTGTCGATGGTCTCTAGAGAGACCCGGGTGGATTACACCCTCACCCTCACCCTCATTTCTGGTGCTGGCGTGCACCCCGCTGCTGTGGCAGCTAAAGAGCCCTGACTTTTGGACAGAGGGCATTGCAAGGAAGGACAGTTGGCTGGTGAGCACCTGCGGTACTGGTAGGGTGCAAGGCCCTAAAGTGATGCATACTGTGTTCATGCCTATGGTGAGGCATAATGTGATTGTGCCTAATGTGATAATGCTGAGTTCAGTATTTAACCAGTATTTACTGGTTGTGTTATTACTTGCATTATTTTACAAGTAGTTACTGGTTGTGTTATTACCTGTTCTTATGGTTCTGACAGTGGCCCGATTGGCCCTGTCATGTATATAATCCCCTTGTAAATTTCTATCTGGTGCCAGTTAGCACCGTGTATATGTGTGATTATGATTCTAATGTGTTTATGATAATACACAGGCTATTTTTATATAACCTTGTGTGGAGTTTCTTTTTTGGTGTACCTAGAGTGTCGCTGCTGCGTATGTGTGTTGCGCAAACGCTTTACACATTGCGATGCACTGGGATAAGCCTGACTGCTCGTGCCAAGCTACCAAGGGGGTGAACAGGGGTTATCTTCAGCGTGTAACGCCCTTGCCCGGACTAAAGTGGTGGTTTCTGCCTGGCTTTGGCACATGCCCTAGCCAACCAGAAATCCCATTTCCCACAATCCTTCAAAATGTTTATTTCATGAATAAAATAACCACGGGCCACCAAGCCTGGACACACTCAGCCACAACTGCCCAACCATTGAACAGCAACATTCCATAACAGCTAAAAAGCAACACAGAATCCTCTCATCAAGAGGTTTCCACCCATCTTGACTAGGATACTACAGAATGGAGTGGAGAGGCATGAAGATTTTATGGAACAGGAGTTCAGCATCATACAAAGTGGAGGTTTCTGGAATGACATGCGTTTATGTAGTCTATTGACTGGGTTCAAGTCCTGTTTGGATTGTTATTCTATGATGTGTGAAGTGAAGTCAAACTAAAGGTGCTATTGCACAATATTAGCCTCCCTGTTGTTAATAAAATCTAGATTCGTTTGGCATTATATCATAATAATCACCATGTTCTTACTTAGTGGCATAGTTTCAAGACCCTTGCGCCACCACTTTTTTTTTGCTGCACCATATTTACAAGGCCAAGTCACCCTGTGTGGCTTTTCATGACCTTGCAAATATGGCCCCCTTTCACTCATTATTCTGCATGAAAGGGGCATTCCAGGGATGTTGCTGTGGGTGTTTCCACACACCACCCATGGATTCTGATGCATTTCCAGATTTACAAAGTTTCGCAAACCTGGGAATGCGTCAGATTCTAACAGCCTCCCAGGGGAGACGTTAAAGAGGCACACATAGAAGGAGGACAACGCCATCACTAATGGTTTTTTTGTACACTTTCACTGGACAGTGGAGCTATAGGGCAACTAATTGTTTTTTGTGCAGGAAGGTGTTCCTTCCTGCACAAATACAATCCTCCCTGGTGAAAGGGTGCCTGTCTTGTTGCTAAGCAGCCTGTTGTTCAACAGCGCAGAGGATAGCACATGGGTGCGTAATAATGTTGTAAATCTGACACATCCCTGCAACTTCCTAATGACGCACCTAGGTGTAACAAGATGGCTTGCAACGCCACACTGCATCATTAGCTTGTAAATATGCCCTTTAGTTTACAACATTCGTTTTTCAATTGGAAAATCCAATACACCTCAGAAATATTCCAAAAACATCCACAGCGGAATTGATTATTGTTAATTTGGTAAATGAATCGTTTTTGTTCTGCTAACCAACAATAGAGCTGTCTTTACAAAATGGATATACATGATGTAGACGCTGGCTTCTTTCTGAGTTGACTGAGCGCAAGGTGCTGTGGGATACCTTATTTGATTGACATGTCAGTGAATTTGCGCATTCTGCTCCCTATGTCTTTATTGCCGGAGCAGAACAAGAGGAGTACATTCTCCCAAATATCAGCTCGCCGACAAGCTGCACCGGAAGGCTCCCAGCACACGCAGGCATTACCATAATTGTCAGAGCCTTTCAAATGCCTCGCTTGAATCAAGCCATTATGCTCTTAACATTTCTCACAGGTACAAGGCAAACGAAATGTGCTCCTTCCGCGAGCTTCCCGACCGCTTAAATCCCACATTCTTTCCGCACGTTCCTGCAGAAAACTGGTTAAGATTTGTAGCCTCATGACTTGCAAATGTGAGAAAATAATAATGCTTAGCAAAAGACATTAGCAGAACACATTCACTATGAATCACACTGCCCTTGAAGGTGCCGCTTAAAAAAGCAGAGAAATAGATTTGACACCACTTGGACTGGCTGCTCGGACATGCTGCATTAAACTGTTCAAAATTAATTTAATCTGAGCATGGAGAATAATAGCCTCTCAGTTCAAGGCTTCTGATGGCAGTAATTTGCACTCGAAAGTGCTTCCAGAGGAAAAGAAGAAGTGAAGGGCGACCCTCCCAAAGTGAGTGAGCAAAAGCATTTACTAACTGAAATCCCCTTTGATCACCCTATGGAAGTTCATCCTTGAAAAGAAAGAGCATGTACTTCTTCCTGTGCATTCTCTGTGCTGCAAGCAAGGCCCCAAGCTTTCCTAAGTACTGGGGTCAACTAGAACATTCCTCTGCTCATGCCATGTGACATTCTGAGACATGTACTATAACAGTGAACAAGCACTGGCAAGTCGTACTGGCAGGCTTCAATGTGTCAGCGAGCACATAATTGAATGTGCCGAACAGAGAAATTCAGATGTAAAATAATCACTCATGTATTAAATGACCCAGGTCTTGAAAGGTGTTATGATACACCAAATAGCCAAAACAGGAGGTGAGATACTGTCCCCTCCTCTGATTGCAGTGAAAGCCCGCTATATCTATATCTGTATTTATATCTATGTGTATATCTATAGCTATATATGTTTTCTAGATAGATTGATGAGATATGAGCGGATGGATCATGATGTATTCAAAAAGGAGCTGGAACTTCCTTGTTGATTAAGCAAGTTACTTTATTAAATTTAATGTAATGGATAATAAAATATAATGTTAACCCCATCAGGAGCAGCTGTCCTGCTGCTCAGCCCTCACCCAACTGACATTCACAACACACTAACATTCCATTCATCCAACATTCCACATCACATGCCATCAAGCTGAGCAGCAGGAAGATATAAGATACAACAGATCACAAGATAGATGCATAGATCGATAGATAGATAGATAGATAGATAGATAGATAGATAGATAGATAGATAGATAGATAGATAGATAGATAGATAGATAGATAGAAGACAGCTTTAATGTCAACCTAGACTTCAATAGATTAAACTTCCATGAAATGTGCACAAAAGGAAAGTAAGAAAGAAAGACTGGTAATAGACATAAAAGTATATCAACAATAATGCATCTTATGTATGAATTAAAGCTAGTAAACATAACTGTAGTCATAGTATGCTGAAAAACTCACAGCCAGGAGGGTAATATGATATAGAGTTTAAAATGTTTAGGAGAAGGGTTTGTACATGAGTGTACAGAGACATACTCGCAGTGGCGTAACAAACACCTCCGCAGCCCCCGCGGAGCGGGGGCCCTCAGTCTTCAGTATGTGAAGGGGGCCTCCTCTGCTCATCTGTGAAGAGCTGTGAGAGAGAGGCTTGCTCTAAAGACGCTTCAGTGTGCAGCCTGGTATGAGCTCCTCCCGCTGACCCAGGACTGAAGAGAAACAAAGTAACAAGTTACATTGTTTCTCTTCAGTCAGAGCCAGGCCCGGAAAAAGGACGGGGGTGGGGGCCCTCAGAGAGAGAATTCTCCACAGGGCTCTGCTCCTCTGAGAAGGGACGAGGCAGCACAGAGCTGACAGGGGCAGGAGAAGGATTGCAGCTCCAGGAACAGGATCTGCTAGGACGCATTGGACGGTAAACAAGCATTTGCAATGCAATTGGTCTTGCATTTGTGAGAGTTAGAGCTTTTGACTTTGCAAAGGACAATGTATTTTACCTATGTGTTTTCTGTTTGGAGTGGAGTGAATGTGTGTGGTGTCAAGTGGACATATATGGTTTGGATTGGAATTTTTAGTTGTGGAATTGTGTTGTGTGGATTGGGTCTGTGTAGTAAAAAATAAAGTGGCATGTGTGCAGTGTAATAATGTGGATAGTAATTGTGTGGTATTGAGTGTACTGGAATTATGTGGAGTGGGATTGTGTGTCATGGAGTGGGATTGTGTGTCTTGGAGTGAGATTATCTGGAATGGCATTTTGTGTTGTGGAGTGGTATGTAGTGATGTTTACTTATGTGGTGTGCTGTTATATATTGTTGCATGATGTGGATTTTTGTGGTGTAGATTGGATGTATGTGGTGTGTTGTGTAATTGTGTTGTTGGTTTTGAATTATGTAGTTTGTTGTTGAATTATGTGGTGTGGAATGGAAATGTGTAGAGTTGTATTTGTGTGACGTGGAAGTGTGTGCTGTTGAGTGAAAATTGTGTTGAGTGGTATTATGAGGCATGGTGTGAAGTGTAGTTATGTGGAATGTTGCTATGTGGCATAAACTGGATTTATGTTTAGTGTATTTATGCACCATAGAGTGGAACATAATTATGTGGAGGTAAATTATGTGGTAATGAGTGGGGTTGGTGGAGTGTACTTATGCTGTGTGATGAATTGTGTGGGGATGAATTGTGTAATTGTGTGACATGTGTAAAATATGTGGCATGGTGAGGTGTATGATTGTGCGGAGTGGAATTATGCAGCATGTTGCAGAGTTGTATTTTGTGTAGAGTTATTTTTTTTTTTTAGTTGAGTATAAATATGTTGTGTGAAGTATAATTATATAGGTTGAAGTGGAATTATATGCATTTTAATTGTGTTGTGTGGAGTGTAATTATGTGATTTGGAGTGGTATTAAGTTGTGTGGAATGTTATTATTTGTTGTGGAATTATGTGGTGTGGATTGAAGTGGAAATATGTGTTTTTTAATTTTTACGATTGTAATTATGAGGTATGGAATGTTGTTGTGTTAAATTATTTATAGTTGACTTGTGTGACATGGAATTATGAGATGTTCAAATGTGCTGTGTATGGTAAAATTAGCACAGCTGCCAAGGTTTCAGATTGCTATGTGTGACATTTTCATAATTTTAGTGTAATTATGAGTGACATCTCAACGACTATGAGTGACACTTTCTCATGAGCAAAATCAAGCAATGAAGAGGAGGGAACATATAAGTATCAGAAATTATACACATTTGAGCAACTTAAAACTCTAGGAAAGTCACTGAACTAAACTGTGCTAACAGCAGGCTTCTGAAAACTAAGCAGAGTCAGGCTGTGTGAATGTCACCAATTATTACAGTTAATTTTTAAAACGTCATACTTACCAATCTGAAACCTTGGCATCTATGAGTGAATCAGTGTGAAATGTGCTCTTATTGAGGTGTATTCCTCTACACCTTCATGGTGACCAGCCTGCCAGTTGTCTATGCAAACTTTCAAGCGCCATGCAGTTTTCCATCAGCTACGTGTTAATGTAACTCTACAATATTAATATAGCCTTATAGCCCGCAGTAGAGGGCTATACCGGCTATTAAAGGCCCTCTCCAGCGTTAAAGGCCCCGAGCCGAAGGCGAGGGCCTTTAACAAGGGAGAGGGACTTTAATAGCGGTATAGCCCATCTATGAACGGCTATAAGGCTATTAGAACATTCTGTCACTAGAGGACAGAATGTTCTAACAAAAAAAACAAAGCCTTTTGGGAGCGTGAGGGGAATGGAATCCCCTCAGATTCCCTGAAGCCTTTGTTCACAGCCAGAGCAGTGAACAAAGAAACATTGGAATGTTGGAGCTCCAGGCTAATACCAGCCATTATAAGCCCAGAGCACTCCATTGTTTTCAATAGAGCTCCCAATATTCCAATGTCCTCTAGTGACAGAATGTTCTAATAGCCTTATAGCCCTTCGTAGATGGGCTATACCGCTATTAAAGTCCCTCTCCCTTGTTAAAGGCCCTCGCCTTCGGCTCGGGGCCTTTAACGCTGGAAAGGGCCTTTAATAGCCGGTATAGCCCTCTACGGCGGGCTATAAGGCTTTAATATGTTCTCTGCAGAAATCAGAGGTTTATCTCTTCCTGGTTACACTTACTCCAGCAATTTAAAAGTGGCAGTTCATTCAAGGTCCAATCAGGCCTCCCGTAATGTCTTGTTACTCTGCGTAGAAATGCTGCAATTTTTTTTAATAATGCTAATCTGAGATCAGATTAAACCTTCCAAAAAGAGCTGCTTTCAACTATGAGTACTCAGTCCATTTCTGGGCTGCCAGAATCACAGTAAGACCCAGTGACCTACCCTCTAGTGCCTCCTCAGTGATCCTCTGTCTGTGGTAGAGTGCAACTGGGATCTAACATGTTTTAGGACTATGTGGTCTAGACTGCCCTGGGCTGAAGTGTTTCATCCATTTCCAGGACTGTCAGAGGAGGGGAGATCCGAGCCTGAAGCAGTATGTGCAGTGGTGTCTCTAATGCTCCCAGACTAGAGTTAGGCCACAGCTCCCTGTGCCCCTGTAGGCACCTAGACCCTTGGCGCAATCAGCTCGTCTGCGGAGCAAGGCCTGTTGGTGCATTAGTACAACACCTGCTGGACGAAGGGGAACCTGTGGCCTCCTCTGTGTGTGTAAGTTGGGCCTCATGGGCCTGCGACCAGCAGGCAGAGGCCCAAATTTGATAGGCTGAATGAGACAATATAGTAGACTGTTAGAGCATGCCTCTCAATGGACTCTTGTCAAAAGAGGAGCATTTAGGACCACAGGAGGGCCAACAGGCGTTGGATGACTGCGAGGTGACTGACCATAGTAACAAGTGGAACTAAGGGAGATGACTGGAGGCGCTAACCCTCTGAAGAGCAATAATTCATGGCAGTAAGGGGCGGAGAGGGGAGGTTATGTTTATGCACTCCGACAGTGTATTGTGCGGTCTTGGGAAAGCTACCAGACCCCACTGGGAAAGCTAAAAATCTGGGTGTCATCGTGGACCAAAATTTCGACTTCGGGGATTAGGTTAATGGAGTGGTTTCGTCCTGTTTTCAAATCCTTAGGATATTAAGGAAAAAAAAAATCTTCCAGCTAATGGATTCAGGACAGCAGTCTCTGCCCTTATTTTCTCGCGTTTGGACTACTGCACTAGCCTGTACCTGAATTTGAAAAAAAAACACGGGTACAGACTGCAGCTGGCTCAAAATGTGGCAGCGAGACTCCTGACGGGGATCCCCAGATACGCCTCAGTACGAGAGGGTCTCAGGCAACTCCATTGGCTGCCTGTAACAAGACGTGCACAATTTAAAGCTCCTAAAATAAAAAATAAATAAATATCAATACATTGTCACCTGGGTACAGTACAGCTTTCGGAAACCCTTGTCACTCATTTAGCAATTACTCAATGTAACACCCCTAATCAGTGCAGCTATATATCTATCTTGCATTTGAAGAAATCAATTCTCTGACACAGGTAAGAGTTACCAATACACCTAGGTCACAGGAGTTACAGGACCTTCACAATTAACGTTTTTGTTTTTCATTCTGGTAAGTCTGCTGATGAAAGTAGCTATTACCACCATTTGAAAGTTTTGAAGAAAACAAGTAAGAATCAGCCTGGAAACAGTCTTCTGCAGGTGGCGGAGGTTATCCTGGGTCAAAATATCACTGTTAGACCTGGCATGCTTGACGTGTTTTCCCCCTATCTTTTTGCCTCTACCTCCTGTACCTCCTGTATTTTTGATGTTGTGCTGGATTTCGTTTTTGCTGGTTTAGATGCTTTGGGCACTTTGTCACTGCTGTTCAGTGTCAAAGTATAAGTGCTGGCTGTGTAAATTGTTATTGTGATTGGTTATCCATGATTGGCATATTTGTATCACCAAGAAGTCCCTAGTAAAGTGCACTGAGTGTGCCAGGGCTGGTGATACAAATGCTACTAGTGGGCCTGCAGCACTGATTGTGCCACTCACATGAGTAGCCCTAAAATGGGTCTCAGGCCTGCCACCGCGGTGCCTGTGGACTGCCAAGTCCTCCTACAGCCAGGCCTAACCCTTCCCTCTCTGTACACATTGGTCACCCCTATGGGAGCCCCAAGGTACCCCCTTGGGCAGGGTGCAGTGTATGTGAAAGGTAGAGCATGTACTAGTGCAGGTGACATGCTCTGGTATTGAAGGACAACAATTTTCGTTTTTCACTATTGTAAGGCTATCTTGCCCCATAGGCTATCATGGGGAATGCTGGCTACAGTGGCTACTAGCATATCTTCCCATAGGAGCAAGATAGGGCATAAAAGTCTGGTATCCCTGAACTCAGAATTTAATAGCACATCTTTTAGGAAAGGTTGTTTTTAAATCCTGTGTTTGAGAACAGCACTTTTAGAAATTTGCTGTTTTCTTGTCTGACCTTTCGGTGTGCCTTGGCCTGTTTGTGAATTGACTGTCTGGTTTGAGAGTGACAGAGACTGGGAGCCCCCAGGAGGCTGGCTGAGTCAGCCCTAAGGTGAATAACTGCATCTTCATCTTGAGTTGTGGGAGGGGATAGCACCTGGGCCTGAAAAGGGCTGTGCCTGCCTTCCACAATGCTGGCTCCACCTCCTGCTGGGCGGCTGATGACCCTGCCCCTCTCCTTGAAAGGAAAGGAGAAGCCAGGAAAACAAAGTGCTCAAGGAACACCCAGAACTGGTTCAGACCGGGTTCAGAGCCCTCCTGCACAAAGGGATCAAAGACTTTTAGGGGTATAAGTACAGGACCCCCGTCTACAGAAAATGAGATCATCCTGGAATCAAGAAGGAACCCCTGCCAAGGAGAAAGCTGAAACTAAAGAAGGAAGACTATCCTGCTGCTGCTCTGGTGGACTGACCTGCTGTTGCTTTGCTGCCAAGAAGAGGGGAAGGACTTTGCTTTGTGCTGTGTCCCCTTGCTTGAAGGAATCTCCAAGGGCCTGAGAAGAGCTGGCTCCCTGTTAAGAAGTCCCAGGAACAGAAGGACTTCTCCCCCAGCTTCCCTGAACTCTGCTGAGAGACTTCTGTCCCTCCTAGTGTGCTTGGGCCAGTTGTGGTGCCTCTGGAAGTTGTACATGTGTTGTGAAGCTGGAAACTAAGATTTTAAAGACTTTCTGCAAGTTTTGTTGCATCGCTCGCTTGCAGAGCGCATCCCCGTCAGTGCACGGAAATTCCCGCCGCTACGAAGGCCGAGATTGTCGCAGCGCCTGTTGCCACTGCCAGAGCCGTTGCATCCTTCGTTTGTGGGACACACCAGTCCGGTGCGGGCAGATTACCATCGCTGCGAAAGTCGTCTCAGAGCCTGACGTCACTGGGTGATATCATCACACCGCTTGCTTGCAGACCGCATCACATTGCTGCAAGCATCGTCGCAGAACCATTGCATCGAGGAGCTGCGAGAGGAAGATTGCCGCTGGACCTTGAATCGTCGCCCCGGAGATCGTAGCAGCCCCAATCATCGCATCTTGCCTTTGCGAGCTTCTTCACTACGGAAACTCCGCACCGGAATCCATACAAGGTATTGCATTCCTCCCCGTACAGACCAGATTCACCGCAACACGCCCACTACATCGGGTTGTCGTATCACCTCCCCAAGGTCTCAGGAGTGACGCATCGCTTGTTATCCACCGCACCAGCTTCGGTTTTGGAACTTTGTCATATTTAAAGGTACTGTTGGCTAAATGTGATGCAACTGTGAACTTTTCACACAACTGTGGATTATTTTATCGCAACATTAAGAACTCTTTTGCAACCATAATCTTGAACTTTGTATGTTGGATTTTTGTTGTTTTGGTCTTGTGTAGTTTAGATTAAATACCTTTATTTGTCTAAACTGTTGTGGAGTCAGTTTGTGTTGTTTTCACTGTGTTACTGTGAGTGTTGGTACAAA
Source organism: Lissotriton vulgaris (assembly GCF_964263255.1). Taxonomy (NCBI): domain Eukaryota; kingdom Metazoa; phylum Chordata; class Amphibia; order Caudata; family Salamandridae; genus Lissotriton; species Lissotriton vulgaris. The sequence continues at coordinate 194,016,703 of NC_141691.1, forward strand.
TACTTCACACATTCCCTTTGATAAAGCCTTAACTGCTCGTGCCAAGCTACCAAGGGGTGAGCAGGGGTTATCTCAGAGGGTTTCCCCCTTACCCTGACTGTAAGCAAGGATCCCTATTTGGACAGTGGTACCTACCTCTGCCAACTAGAGACCCCCAGTTCTAACAATCACCCACTCCAGAAATCTGGTGCCCTTCTCAAGCCCCTCGCTTCCGTCAGGAACCATTCAATGCAGATGTCACACTCGAAGCGGCTGACATCATAGGGCTGCCGGTGCATGGCGTGAACGCACCTGCAACATATCCTCACAAGAGGTAACTTTATGGACACACTACAGAAATAAGGCAAAATGTTGTGGGCATAGAAAAGGGACATTCATTACAGGACTACCACACAGGCAACTGTACTGCATAAAGAAATTTACCGCATTGCGTTTAGGAGACAGGGGAAGCACCAGAAAACAGACGGCGGCCACATGGAAATAATACTACAGCAGCATTGATTAGCAGCATTGGGAATAGAAAAAGAATAACAAATATTTATTGTATAGTTAGTTAAAACCATTACAATGTTCCAATACATGCAATCCATTTTCTCTGCATGTTAAAAAATACCCCAAGGAAGAGTAAGTATAGACAACTGGTACCACATTAAAATTGTATATATTATTTCTTTTTACAACTGTATAACTTCTAAAAGACAGGGAGGAGCAACTAAATAATGTTTTTAGCCTGTATCATTGTTCCATTAAGTTCTCAAAACAGGTTAGAAATGTTATCAGTTGGCAGATTAATTGCGGGTCCTTTGAGTCCAGACATTTTAGTATTGCAGATCTGCTGGTGCGGATACCTCTTCATTAAACTGTTTCCTCAACAAAGAACGGCGGTGGTACCCTAACACCGGGCAGAGACATATTAGATGTATGAAGTTCTGTATTGGTGACCCACATAGGCTGCAGGCTTTTGAGCCATGGGACTTCCAATTAGGGAGATCGGGATTGGATGGCAATTTCCCCATGCACATTTACAAGAACTTGGTTTTTAGGTAAGGGGAAAAAGCAAGGCCCAGGTATGTCGCTGGCTTAAGCTTGGTGTAGGAGTGTAATTCTATGCATGCGTGCACACGTCAACTTAACGTTGCTTTGTCTTCAATTAGTGAGTGTGTTGTTGCTGCCTTTTTCTCAATTAGCTGGAATGAGGTCAACGTTAGTTTCCAATGCCAGAGGTCTGCCATCTGGGTTATTCTCAATGAAGTACTTTGCATAGTGTGATGTTGGATCGTTTTGCAAGGCTTTCCAAACAGCTGAGTTGATTTCAAGACCACGATTAAGCTACATTTTGTACCAGAATTTTGATTATCTCATACCTTCTATGCAGTGTTTGTTGCTGCAGTCCAAACTCTAGACGTACCTGAGCTGGTGACGTGTCACGTGGCAGGCGAAATACTCTTTTGTAAACTCGCGTTTGGATGTTGTCTAGAATCTATGATGCACCACACTTCCGTAAGCGATGGTTGGAAGTATTTTTGATTTGATGATTGCGAGTAGTGGAGTGAACAATGAGCCTTTTAACGATTTAGATAGACTGTAAAATGCAAACAGTAGAGCGTTACCCTTTTTTTATATGGTCTCGTAATGCTTGGAGAAAGAAAACCTTCAGTCCAAATATATCCCAAGGTATTTGTAAGTATTAACTACTTCTAACTTAGCGCTGTTAATTGTAAATGTCTGTTTGGGTAGGCTATGGGTTATGATCATGACCTTTGTTTTTTGTGTGTTTATTTCCATCTGGTTTGTTTTAGTGAAGTCGGCTAATTTGTGAATTGATCGTTGCAAACCGATTCTCATCTGGCTTAGGAGGACAACGTCTCCTGCATAGGACGAGTGTGTTAATGGCAATGTGCCCAGCTGTGGCGGATGTGAATTGACCATGTCTAGCCTTGGTGTTAGATCAGCCATGAATAGGTTGAACAGGTGCGGGCCAAAACACATCCTTGCTTTAGTCCCTCGTTGGTGTAAATCTTCCTTATGAACTTCTGGCCGTCTGCGATTTTGACCTGAATCCATGTGTCCGTGAAGAGATCTACCATTGGATTAAAAAATGAGTCCGGTAGACCCTGACACTTCAGTTTTGCCCAAAATGTGTGTCTACTGACACAGTCAAAAGCTGCCTTAAAATCCACAAAGCACAGATGGAGTGCTTGTCGCTTTTGTAGACTTTTGCGGTGAATACCGCTGATGCTAATGCATTTGTAATTGTACCAGTGCCCCGTCGAAAGCTCGACTGGTTTAAAGCTGCACTGGTACCCGAGGAGGCGCAATGCCTGTTATGCATGATTTTGCATTTCAGTGCCGTGATGCGGATCACCACACTGAAATGCATTAGTCTAAGGCCAGATGTGTGGTTCTTGATAGGGCTGAATTAGGTGCGTGTATTTTGACAATCTGTGCACGCTAAGGCTTTTTTGTCATGGGGTATAAAGTGGACGTTTGTCTATTTTTCTATGTAAAAATAATATGGGCTGTTTCTTTGCCTTCTTGTCATTTCTGAACAATTTGTTAAGCTAAATTGTATTGTTGCATTGTGTGCGAATGCAGTAAAGAACAAGTGTCTGGCAGGCATGCAAAAAATCATCCTATATCTCAGTATTAACTTCCACACTTCTAAGCAGTAATTCCAATCCGAGAATGAGTTACCTGTTTGCTTTACAGTGGCAGTTAGTAAAATAAGTAAGTGCTTTGCGAGCCTGTATAAGTGGCAAAGGTTTTACAGGAACTTGTTTTCATGCAAGGTATTGCTTTCCCCAGTTCACGGAAGGGATAAAAAACATCTCCAGATAATTATAGGGTTGACAGGATGGTGCGATAGCAGAATATTGATACGTGTGGGTCTGGTGAGGACTGAGGGCAGCAAGTGCTTGGTACGCTATTTGCATAAGAAAATACCATATTTTTTTTGTTATCCTCCATTATTTATTAGTAAGGAAGGGGGAAGAGAAGCGCTCACCGACAGCATTCGGTTAATCTTAGGGAGACAAAGAATGCTGTGGTCTGTGGTAGATGCCGCCTAGAAGTCATAGGTATCTGTATGAGGAGCTGCCTTTGAAAGGAAATGTAAATGTGCTTTAGATGTTGCCAGTATTGATGGCTACTGTACAGTTGCAGACTTCGCTGGGCTGACAGTGGGTGGGGAAATGCTACGTTATCTGTTGGGAAATTAGGTCCGGTCCGTTTTCTATGGCCATGCTTTGCCATCACATGACCTGCCTTGCTGGGATTTAAGACTGGCCCATCCCATTAACCAGTGCTTGGTATCTTTCTATGTTGGGTTCCAGGTTCTGGGTCATTTTTGCCTCAGTCTTGATGGGTTCACGGGCTCGTGTTCCCTATATTATCCGTTATTTCCCTGGTTATTGGAAACCCCGTTTTTGTTATTCACTCCTTGAATCCTTGCCCTTCCCCCTCCTTTTCACTCGTTTGACTTGTTCGTTTGTTACTCGCGTATGAACTGTAGTGACCCGGCATTTCGAGCTTGGTTTTTGTTGCGTTTAGACTCGTGCTCAGAGGGACAGCTGGGGCTCCAGCCCCCCTCAGACACTCACCTGGCACGGAGTACGACATCCTGGAACTTCAGGTGCAAACAGAAGAGCTATCCGGAAAACGCTACGGGACTGCAGAGTAGCGTGCTGGACTTCCGCGGTTTGTGTTTCTATCCGCGTCGTTGTGTGCTACTTGGTCGTTTCCCGACGCGCTGACAGACCAGAACAGCGCGAGTTCACGCCGGACATTGCACCGAGTAGTTGTGTATTTCCCTCACCCTTTCACCGAGAATTGACTGTTTGCCCGTCCTTAGGGGGTTTTTTATGCCATTGAAGTGGCTTTTTCCCCCTATATTCCCTAATTAAGAGCCCTGTGCACAGAAGACAGTCCTGGCCAAACCCCTGGGCAATCAAAGACCTTCACTGGGATTCAGTTGTTTTTGTCTGCTACCTGTACTTCTCGGAGCTGATCCTGTCATCGATACAAGTAAGGAGGTGGTGTATTGTATATGGCAGAGTGTGGTCATAGAAGAAAGAGGGAGGTTGGTTATTGGGACCTGGGGACACAAGAAGTAAACGTGTATATTTTTCCCTTAGGTACAGAAGCGTGGAAGTGGTAGCAAGTGATTGGTCTGCTGTCCTGTCCTGGGGTGAAGGTGTCCTGTCGTCTCTTCCCCTTGTTTTGTTTTCCCACCCCCTGTCCTGGACTCAGGTGTTGTCTCATGATTGTATACATCCTATGAGCAACGTTTGTGTCAGGGTAGTGGATTGGGCATACTTCGCTCCTGCAGTGTTGGTCGGGCCGGTAGAATCTAACAGAATACCAATCCCACGAAGTAGTACACTGCCTGAGCGAGTATGGATGAGGACTTGGGGGGTCCCCTGGGTGGAGCAGAGAGGGTGCCCACTATGCAAGAGGTAGTGGGGGCTGTTGCAGCGTTACAGGCTCAGGTGCTGGAGTTACAACAGGAGAACGCAGGGCTTAAAGAAGAGCTTGGGGCAGTGAAGGCAAGAGAACAGACGCGAGAAAGGGGTCGTGGTCCTATTATACAGCCAGCAACCTTTCAGTACGCAGGAGGGTCAGGACAGGGAGCAGGGGAACAAGCCCCTATAGCAGTTACAGTCACGTCACCTGTTCCTATGCCCTGGGCCCCACCGGAGAGGTTCTTGGGTGACAGTGAGAAGTTTGGGACGTTTATGAATCAATGTCAGCTGCATTTTATGTGTAGGCCGAACGTATTCCCGGATGATACTGCTAATGTGGCTTTTACTTTATCGTATTTGGCTGGCACCGCTGCTCAGTGGGCTATCCCTCTTGTGGACAGTGATGACCCTGTATTACATGACTATCCAGCATTCAAGGAGTTGATGAGAGGACTGTTCGCGAAGCATGCTTTTATGCAGGCAAGCGATGAGGAACTGCTAAAGTTAAGACAGGGTAGACATGACTTGTTGACGTATGTGTCTACGTTTAACTGGTTGGTGTCTGAAACCCATTGGCCAACGGACAAAAGAACTTCCTTGTTTTATCAGGGACTGTGTGACGAACTGAAGGATGTGGTATCGCAGGTAGTTGATCCTCCAGACGACTGTGCTGCTTTTATTGATCTCGTGGTGAAGTTAAATCACAGGTTGTCTGAGAGGCGTGGTGACCGACATCGTTTTCAGGTGTCTAGGGGAAGTTACATGAAACCTGAAGCAAAACCTCTTGGTGAGCATAGGTCTGCTCCTGAGCCCATGGAGATAGGAGGGTGAGAGGCCCATTAACCATGGACGAAAAGAGACGGAGGAGGGAGCAGAATTTATGTTTATATTGTGGTCAAGGTGGCCACTTCGCGAGAGAGTGCCCAGTAAAGCCTTCTGGTGTGGGGTTTAATAAGAAAGTAGCATGTATACATGTGGATGGTCGTCCAGCCTATAACCAAGGAGCAGGGGGAACCTATGATGTACTGGGAGTGATTGATCAGGTGCCGAGGCATTTCATCATACCTGCTCAGCTTTTGTTCTCTGCCAATAACCGTGTACCTGTGTCTGTTCTGTTGGATTCGGGTGCGACTGGGAATTTTATCGATATCTCTTTGGCTGAAAAGTTAGAGATTCCATGTCGTTACAAAAAACAACCAGAGCCTGTGAGAGCCATTGATGGGACGGAACTAACTTCGGGCTCTATAACCCGTCAGACTGAGCCAGTGACTTTGTTGTGTGAGAATGGACACTCAGAATCAGTGGTGTTTGATCTTATAGATGCCCCTTCCTTTGGTCTGGTTTTGAGGGTTCCTTGGTTGCAGGAACATAATCCTAAGATCGATTGGGTGAAACGACTGGTGACTTTGGATTCCGCACATTGTCTTAAACAGTGCTATATCCTGAGGATCGGACATGGGAGCCGGCGGGAGGTGTACATGCGCCTCGGTTGGTTCGCTTGTTCTATAGACAACATCCCTCTAAGCCTCGCCCTGTGGGGAGGATCATTGGGGGGGAATACTGTTAGCAAATTAGGTCCGGTCCATTTTCTATGGCCATGCTTTGCCATCACATGACCTGCCTTGCTGGGATTTAAGACTGGCCCATCCCATTAACCAGTGCTTGGTATCTTTCTATGTTGGGTTCCAGGTTCTGGGTAATTTTTCCTCAGTCTTGTTGGGTTCACGGGCTCGTGTTCCCTATATTATCCGTTATTTCCCTGGTTGTTGGAAACCACATTTTTGTTATTCACTCCTTGAATCCTTGCCCTTCCCCCTCCTTTTCACTCGTTTGACTTGTTCGTTTGTTACTCGCGTATGAACTGTAGTGACCCGGCATTTGGAGCTTGGTTTTTGTTGCGTTTAGACTCGTGCTCAGAGGGACAGCTGGGGCTCCAGCCCCCCCTCAGACACTCACCTGGCACGGAGTACGACGTCCTGGAACTTCAGGTGAAAACAGAAGAGCTATCCAGAAAACGCTACGGGACTGCAGAGTAGCGTGCTGGACTTCCGCGGTTTGTGTTTCTATCCGCGTCGTTGTGTGCTGCTTGGTCGTTTCCCGACGCGCTGACAGACCAGAACAGCGTGAGTTCACGCCGGACGTTGCACCGAGTAGTTGTGTATTTCCCTCACCCTTTCACCGAGAATTGACTGTTTGCCCGTCCTTACGGGGTTTTTTATGCCATTGAAGTGGCTTTTTCCCCCTATATTCCCTAATTAAGAGACCTGTGCACAGAAGACAGTCCTGGCCAAACCCCTGGGCAATCAAAGACCTTCACTGGGATTCAGTTGTTTTTGTCTGCTACCTGTACTTCTCGGATCTGATCCTGTCATCGATACAAGTAAGGAGGTGGTGTATTGTATATGGCAGAGTGTGGTCATAGAAGAAAGAGGGAGGTTGCTTATTGGGACCTGGGGACACAAGAAGTAAACGTGTATATTTTTCCCTTAGGTACAGAAGCATGGAAGTGGTAGCAAGTGATTGGTCTGCTGTCCTGTCCTGGGGTGAAGGTGTCCTGTCGTCTCTTCCCCTTGTTTTGTTTTCCCACCCCCTGTCCTGGACTCAGGGATTGTCTCATGATTGTATACATCCTATGAGCAACGTTTGTGTCAGGGTAGTGGATTGGGCCATACTTCGCTCCTGCAGTGTTGGTCGGGCCGGTGGAATCTAACATTATCACTGTAGGTTTAATTACATGAATCACGCATTCTCTCTGGTGTTTGTCCTTTGGGTACTTGCTGACTGGTGCTACACATGGGATCAGGTTTGCCGTTGACAGGAGGTATCGTTTAGTGTGGTACATAGTGTAAATTAAAGTTGGTAGGAGGAACAAAAATTCGGACCCTTTGTACATTTAATATTATTGTGTGCATCATGCAGAGGATGAAAAGTAGTAAGAGCGGCTTTGATGCCGTAGAGGCTAGCAGGAAGAACTGTTGTAGGGTGGTCAGTTGAAGAGATTTTTTAACATGTTTCAATCTAATACAGTGGTATTGGGGAGGGCAGCAGCTGAAAGTCTCTGTCTTTACTGGTAGGCAGTGGTTAGATGGGGATGGGCATCAGTCTGTCTATGGTGGACAGAGAAGAAGTTGGCAACGGTCACAGGTTGACAGTGACATCTGAGGGGTGGTTTTAAAGGTGGGTGGAAAAGCATAGCTGGGGGTTCGTAGGGGTGAGAGTAAAGTGTACTGGATGCCTTAGTAGCAGGCACGAAGGCAGTGGTCTGTGTTTGGAGGTGGTCAACTGAGCCTGCTTCGCTTGATGGGGGGTCATCAAGTAGGATGATGTGTTTGGTGGGCCGGCTGGAAGCAGTGTTATGTAACTTTGCTGGAGAGAGCAGCAGCAGTATTTACTGATGAATGTAAATCATCTGATGAAAGGGCGGATGTGACCAATGGAGGAACCAGAATCCTTTTTTATGGCTTGGGTGAGCCCCTGCAGTATGGCAGGTCGCTTACCTAAGAAGTTTTGACGGAGGCAAAGGATGGGGGGTCCCCTCCATTTACTTTGCAGAGGGGCCCCCTCAAGTTTCGTTACGCCACTGCATACTCGTACAGTGGTCAAATAGGAATTAATAGTTCATGTGCATTCAGAAAGCAGACACAGATATCTGTAGTTCATTTGCGATTAGGGTAGTACATATCATCAGTAAAGTGAAGTATGGTTTCATTGCCTGCAGCCTGTGTTCTGCTGTTTCCTGTGCCCTTACGAGTGTGCCCTGGACTTGTGCTTGGTGTTGCAATTGGTTGAACCTTTGGACATACACCGACTGATGGACCCACTAAAGGTACATTGCTCCTGACCGCATTCTATGAGCCTCCCGGGGTTGCCTCTGAGCCTGGTGAATTGTATCTTGGCTCTGGCTCATTGGAACACCAACTGGCTCTTTTCGCTCCTGCAGTAATGGAAGGGAACATTCATGTTCTATCAACCTGCTCTGAGCTGTACCTTTGGGGGTCAGGTGTACGTCTTGTGTGTGCGCATGCGCACGCGCAAGATGTACAACACAGTGTTTTTTTCAATGAAGAAGGACGCGAGGCAACGAGGAGCAGGAAGGAGAGCGGCCAGACAGGGGAGATGGCTGAACACAGGTATGTGCCTTCTTTTCATTATTTTTAAAGCATTTGAAAGGCGGGGAGGGAGCTACAGCTTGTCAGGGAATGTGCTCTCCCTCCCTCGCAGCTCCACCATTAAGTGTGGCCTTCCCTGGAGCCCCTGCACTGTCGAGTGTTGGTGTTGGAGGCCCTCCTCTACCAGCAGGTTTCACCTGTGCCTCATCCCTGGTGGTCTAGTGGACCCCTGTCTCCATTCTCTTGCTCTGCTTTTTCTCTCCTTTTTTACTCGTTTTGCCCTCACTTCTATCTCCCCCTTGTATCTCCTTCTGGGTCTTAACCTCACTTTTCTGTCATTTTCCCATCATTTCAAGCTCCACCCTTCACTCTCCTATGGCTTTACTCCATTTTTCACTCGTTTTTTACCCTCATCTTAATCTCCCCTTTCAGTCTACTGTGTCCTCGGTGTCTTTCCTCTACTTTTTCTTGCACTTGTGCTGCCTTATTTGCACTTTTCTCTCTTTTTGCCTTTTTCCTTTTGCCTTTTTTAGCCAGTTTTTCCCTGCTGATGCAGCCCCCGAGGCACCGCCCCCCAGCACGACCATAGCGACCGGCCAAATCCAGCTCCCCTCCCCGCTCCTGCTTTACAGCTGTCCAGCCCGCCCTGATCTCTACTTAATGGCGGCCGCAATGCCAGGGCGCCAAAGGCAAGCCCACTTGCGCCATTCCGCAACCTGACTGCGACCAGCGCCATGAACCCTGGATCTCTGCACCACCAATGCTACGACCCAGCGACACTTCACGCTCTCAACCCAGGCCGCAACAACAACTGCAAGCTAGCATCACCAGCCAAACACCCACGGACCCTTCAGCTGTCACTGCTGCTGGCACACCTGCAGCACCGCCAAGGCCACTGACCCAGCGGAATCCGCCTGCAAGAACACAACCAAACTGAAGACCCTGCAATGCATACTCCTCAATGTCTGATCCCTCCACAAACACACCATCTGGGACCTCCTCTACAGCACTACCCCAGACGTAGCATTCTTTACCAAAACCTGGACCAACACCACCTCGGGACTGAACTTCGCCATCGCCATTCCCCAAGGATACAAGATCTCCAGGAAGGACTGCTCCACCCTCCCTGGAGGAGGAATCGCCATCATCCACAAATCCACCCTCCACCTGATGGAGGGTGGATTTGTAAATCGAAGTACAAATCAGTGTGTGATCCTCTGAAATGAGAAGAAAATCCGTATTTAAAAAAAAGTAAGAATAAGTAAAAAATAGGGGTTAATAAATAATCCAAATCACAAAAAGTATATAGTGTGATTTTTTTCATCTTTTAAGAAATAGGATCTTAGGTAAATCTCTTTGTATACATACTGATTTTTTGTAAATCGAAGTACAAATCAGTGTGTGATCCTCTGAAATGAGAAGAAAATCCGTATTTAAAAAAAAGTAAGAATAAGTAAAAAATAGGGGTTAATAAATAACCCAAATCACAAAAAGTATATAGTGTGATTTTTTTCATCTTTTAAGAAATAGGATCTTAGGTAAATCTCTTTGTATACATACTGATCAGGTGTTAAGGCATTGATAACATGGGGGTACGTATCATTACGCTGAATCCACCCCCCCATATTATCAAGGCACACATTAGCACATGAAAACAACGTTTGTTTTCATGCGCTTATGTTCCATATCGCCGAGTATTGCTGGATTTAATTTCGCCTGCGTGTTGCGCTTTGATAATTACGCGCTAACACGGCTAAAAAATCCGGCGATAGCCGGCGATATGGAAATGTGCCATGTGCGTTATATAACGCATATCTAGATAATATGCCTCAACGTTCTGACAATGGGCTGCAATTCGTCTCCGTGGAAAGTAATTTTTAGGAGCTAAGTGCTGGAAGGAACTGGAAAGAGGGCTTGAAAAAATGTGTATATGGCTACAGTTTTTGTCCACACTCGACGACTGGGAAAGTACCCTTTTTCCTGTTCAGAAGGAGAAAGGCTAACATAGAGCTGTACCTTGCGTGGTTACATTATGGTAAAGATGGTAGCATGCAATGGGAGTTGATGGAAGATGGTGGTGCAAAGGAAATGAGGAATATGGAGAAATGGAAGCTAAATTATGATGTCAAGAAAGGCATTACCTTGTTCAAGTTCAATGTGGGAGCTTTCGTCATGATTAACAAACCTGTGAAGCCAAATGATGTTTAAAATGTTGAGGTCCTCACATAATTCTAAATTTTTTCCGCAATGCCATCAAGGTTAAAGATGGCAGAGTGTGCAATCTCAACATGGTGGTGGCTTATAGTATAAAGGGAACACTCCTGTGTTGGATGTTTACGCCTCATCCAATTTCTCTGCTTCGTTACTGGATTCATTGGAATTATGTTTGTACATTATGTAGATATTAATTCTTATGTTTGATTATCTTTGTCCTTTTAAATGTTATCTTGTTTTTATTATTCATTTGTAAAGGAGGGGGATCCTAGATATATTTATTGGAATAATAGTGGTTAGGGAATGTTAGTGAGTTCCAGGTTAGTGATGATATGTCCAATGGCCTGTGGATGGGATGCTCATAAATAAAGAACCTACTTCAGCAAACCTGGATTTTCATCTTTATTACACTTATTACGGAGATTCCAGCATGTCTGGCTCACTTGTCCTAGTCATCAATTCCTCCAGATATTGTTCACATGTATAATGCAGTGAAACAAGTGAAAGTGAAACTGTTGAAATCCGCTGTCATTTTGTTGAAAATTCTTTATTTTTATCTGAAAGAGCACACACCATTCAATAGTCAGTATCTCTTTTGTTAAAAAAGTACTTTCCTACATCTGCAGAAAAACACTAGGAAACACATAACTCGGATCCAGTAATCTTAACAACTGTGCTGTTAATAAACTCCATTGTACTCAGTTGCTGCTGTACATTGCTGGAGTGCTGGGCAGTGCACCGCAATCCCCACGCCAAATCGTTAAAGATCTTTCCCAACTGCTTGTATGGACCTTTGATAGCTGACATGAAGCATTGACAGGGAGAAAACACCATAAATACATTTCTAACTTAGGAAGCCCATGTGACCACAATAAGGACCAGTAATCGTTGAATATGATCAAAGAGTTTTATGTGGGTATCCAACTAATCCAGCAAAGATGCAAGCAAAGTGTGAAATCAATAAATACATTAGTACAATAGGCAAAGGGAAATATCTCAGTTGATTGAGATGCAATATTATGAGATACAGAATTGTGTGTGTGACAATAATACAGTAACAAGTAAACGTGAACAGGTGAACCATCAAGAAACATACGTTCTCTCTTTTAAACATAAGTCAAACATAGGGTCTTCTATCAAGGGTCTATAAATTCATTAGCATAGAAGAAGGTGTCAGCATGATCAGTATACGTGTTTAGCATTAAGATTCACACTTCCAAGACTAAAAACATGAAAGAGATCTGTGCCTCTCAAGGTCTAACGGAAATCTGCGGTGTCTCTAAGTGAACACCAACTTAACAATTAACAGGAGATGCAGAGACATCCTTATTTTCTTTCATGCCACCAGGGACCAATCAAAACCTGACTTGAGTGTATCCGCAACATTACTCTGAATTCCCAACACATCAAATTGAGACTGCGGACCTCAGCATAGAACATCTTGCCATCCTGGTACATGGTGAGCAGAAAGCTTTATAGACTATTGTTTCTCCACGTTTACTGCCAAGTCTCCCTCCAGGCCTCTCTATCAGTAGTCTAATACAAACAGTAAACTTGTCCCTAACTAACAAAATATAAAATCTGCAAGAAAAGAAAAACATGCTGGTAAGTAAAATGCATTTCAACTGAGGCATGTAGTCAGGCTAATTCTTGAAAAATAAATGTAAAACATAAATAAAAGAAATACATTCTTACATATGCAAATATAACTGAATTGTAAGTGAACTATGTGAATAAAGCATTCATGCACAGTGAAGGCTTTCCATTTTAATATGTGAATGCTTCACACATGTTAATGAAGTTAAGACACCCAGAGAATATAATGACAAATGCACATATGTGAGTAAATTTCTGTGACATGTAAGGGTAGAGTCTAAATTGTGCAGCTCCAATCCCCATTCTGATGTTGATTTTAGCGATCATCATCAACATAAGAATCATATCAGATAAGATCAAATCAAAACAAAACCCTGCCGTTTTCATCAGTTTTCATCAAGAGCTTTCCAAGTATTCCATGCCATCATAAAATCTGCACTGTCTCTCCTCTTCCACATTTTTCCTCTTTCTTATTATTCCTATCTTTTTCTATAACTCTCTTTTTGCTTTCATACACTTTTACCCCTTAAAGATTACAAACAGACATATGCATATAGGGCAATTATTACAAGGGGTTTAAAAATCGAAGGTTTCCAATCCATTTGCCTATTTCAACATATCAATAGCCAAAACACTTCCCAAGTACCTTTATCAAATAGTGATTTAGTGTTTACTTAAGGCCCCGCTGGACTGGGGCTAAGTCAAAGTTTCGGCCGACCCCGATGGATCACCAACTGGCTACAGGACCCATGTAGGCTCAGGTGAACAAAGTACCTGTCACAACAGGTTATGAGATGCTTCAACGGGGGTCCGTAAGTCAAGGATGTGTCGATTTTCTCTGCACGCTGATGGCGATACTTCTGTTCCGTAGACAGGTGCCGCAGTTGTGAGGCATTGAGAAATGCACCAGGGTTTCTCCACACAGTCAAGGGGATGTGTCGATCCCTCCAAGCTGCAACAGCCGCGGCACACTGGCTGACACATCGATCTCTGTAGGCAAAGCACTGGTTTTGAAGCCATGTGCCAATTTTATCCCCGCAACCAGGTCAATAAACCAGCTCTGATATACACAGACAGGAGATGCGTTGAAGTCCTTGTTGCATGTAGTCTCAAACAACACTAGGCCAGCTAACAAGCCCTGGTAGCACACTTGGAGTAAAGGCACTGTCCAGTTCTCCTTCAGCAAAGTCAGAGAACAGAAGGCAGCAGGGAAACAAGCAGAAAAGCAGTCCTTCCAGATCAGCAGTCCAGTTGAGTCCTTTAAGCGGCACAGCTTCAGGTACAAGTCTAGTAGTGTCTAATTGTAGGGGGGTCAGAGACCCAGTACTTATACCTATAAGGGGTGACTTCAAAGCAGCTCATTGTAGTGAACAGGTCGTCCTTTCAGTCCAGTCCTGTCTGCCAGGCGATCCATGGGGGTCAATTCAGCCCTTTGTGTGGGGACAGGATACTACTTATTCAATTATGTGTTAGCCCCTCCCTTCCATCCTCCCTAGGCAGGCCCATCAGAATGTAGATGTATGTAGATGGTTACTCAGACACACCTATCATCCATGTGTTTGTGGCTGTCTAGTGGAATGCACAAGGTGTTGCTGCCTCCCACTCCCGATATATAATGGAGATAGGCTGGAAGGCATACAGAGAGGTAAGTGCAGAGAAAGGTCCGGTTTCTAAAAGTGCCATTTTTAAAACAATACTGTTAAATTCAACTTCACCAGTAAGTAGGATTTATCATTAACTTTTCAAAGATATAACACATTAAGTAGCTACTCCTTTCTTATCAGGAATTACCACATAAAAGTGTGTAAGGGAATTGCCAGTGCTAACCTAGGAGAGGTGTAGGCCTCACAGTAGTGAAAAATGAATTTAGCCTTTTGACACTGACAGGACATACAAAACATAAAATTAAATGTCATACCTTTTACTTACTTAGTGCCCTTCCCTTGGATCTACCTAGGGCCAACCTCAGAGGTGACTTATAAGTAGTAAAAGGGGAGTTTAAGGCTTGGCAAATAGTTTTAAATGCCAAGTTGCAGTGGCAGTAAACTGCACACATAGGCATGGCAATGGCAGGTCTGAGTCGAGTTTAAAAGACAACTTCTGTGCTTGACAAAATTAGTTCTGCAAGCCCACTAGTAAAATTTAAATTACAGGCCCTGGGTATATGCCAAACAACTTTACAAAGGATAAAAAAGTAAATTAAATATGGCAATCATGTATACACTAACCCTGGGAGGTGAACTACGCTCCGCTAGTCTACATCGTAGCGTAGTTGTTTTTCTTCCTCGCGCACTCAATATGCGTTCTTGCGGGCGCGGTATCAACTTACCATGATTCTGCGTTCGCCGACTCGATTTTCTATCCGTTCGCGTGTGCCACAAGGTTTGGTATCCGGCCGCATGATCCCGCGAGACTGTGCGAATGCAAACACGTCATTCGGACGCGCTATCTACCTTCCGGTGGCAGTGTTGGTAAGATAGCGTTCCCAAACACGCAGAAACAACAATCTTGCAAAGAATATCTCTTGAGTACGAAAATGATCATTTTGCTCAGAAAAACTCCTCCGATTGTGATTTGGCTGTAGTATTTTATGCAAGGAGTCCTTTTTTTCTACTCTTTCTACTCTTTTTTCAAGAGGAAGGAAGTGCCCCTGAGTCTCCAACTGTCCAACAGGCTCCTCCCAGTGCTTTGTCCATGTGCTATTCACTTTCATTTGGATTTGGAGCTGAAAGGATCACTTTTTATGTATGTCTGCTACATCATAAAATTGGATTGGATTTGTTGAGGACTTTTGGATTTGAGATTTTATTTTACAAGTAAGATGGAGAATTGGTGTGAATGTTTGTTTGATTGGATTTTTTTACCTACACTTTTCTGGGCTTTTCATCATTTTTAAAAATGATTGTGGTGGGTGGCCTGTACTTTCAGTAGGGACCTAGTTGTATTTCTTTGAAATTTTAGCCAGTAGGCCCAGAGGTACCCATGGCCCAGGGTCCAACCATGTTTCTGTGGTGTCTGTTGAATTTCAAGTTTAACATCATGGATAGCATTGGATTGATTTGTAAAATCTGGTTTTTGGAGTGGAATTTCAGTTTTTGGGTGTGTGTTAATTAGATATGGCTTTTCAGCCAGTAGGTAACCCTAGGAGTTCAGCTCGCGTAGTTTTGGCAACTCTGCACACTGCGACAACACAGACTTACATTTTTTGTCTTCTTCGCGCGCTCAATCATCGTGCTCGCGCATGCGATAAAAACTTTTTGTACAGATCGTGATGCCGAACACTCCAAATTTGCAATCTGGTGAACAATATCTCTTGTGCTGCATAAAAAATGACGATTTTGTTAATTTTCCTAAAAAACCTCCTCAAGTTGTTATTCGGCTGTAGTTTTTGGAGCATGACGTAATTTTCGTTTTTTAAAAATTGTTTTGAAAAGAGGAAGGAAATTCCCCAGACTCCAACTTCCTGTTCCTGTCCTTTGTGGGTGGTCTGATTACGTGGGTGGCGGTCATTTTGTGAAGCCAAGCATTGGGCTTTTGCAATGGGCCTGCATTGCCTGTCTTCACTTTCTTTTCATGTTGTTGTGGGTGGCCAGGCCATGTGGTGGTGGCCATTTCGTGGGACCATCCACTGTGCTTTTGCCATAGGCCTCCAAACTTGTGGCCTAGCCTTCTAGTAGGCCCAGACTCCCAGAGGTACTCATCAGGGGTGCTTGAAGCAACTGTTTCTATGTTGTCTGTTGAATTTAAGCATCATTTAGGGCATGGATGGCATTGGATTGAATCCCAAAATATGGTTTTTGGGGTGTAGTTAACTTTTTGGGTGTGTGTTAAATAATTAATAAATGCCTTTGTGGCATGTGTTGCTGTGTAACTTTCCAACCTTTTTAGCCATGCAGATTTACTTTTTTACATTAAAGCTGTGTTGTGTAACAGGCATCCTTTGTCTGGCCATATAGTGATATAGGCCTGCTTGAGTTCATTCATTGTATGTACTTTCTTGTTATTATGGGTGGGCGGACCATGTGGGTGGCGGCCATTTTGTGAAGCCATGCCTTGTACTTTTGCCATAGGCCTGCATTGTCTGTCTTGTATACCGATTCTTTTTTGTGTGAGTGGCCTGGCCATGTGGTGGCGGCCATTTTGTGGGACCAGCCACTGTGCTTTTCCCCTAGGCCTCCAAGCTTGTGGCCTAGTCTGCCAGTAGGCCCGTGCTCCCAGAGGTGCTCATCAGGCGTGCTTAAAGCAACTGTTTCTATGTTGTCTGTTGAATTTAAACATCATTTAGGGCATGTATGGCATTGGATTGAATTCTAAAATGTGTTTTTGGGGTGTAGTTAAGTTTTTGGGTGTGTTTCAAATAAAATGGTTTTTATTGCATGTGTTTGTGTTGTGTAATTTTCCAACCTTTTTAGCCATGCTGATTTTTTTGGGGGGATTAAAGCTGTGTTGTGTAACAGGCATGCCCATATAGTGATATGGGCCTGCTTGAGTTCATTGTTTTCCGGGCCTTGCCCTTTTGCCTGTGATGAGTGACCATGCCCTGGGGTCCATTTTGTGGTGGTAGTTTTAGTAATTTTGCCACATAGGCCTGCGTGTCTTTCCATTGTTCCTCTTGGCTTACTGCTTCCATCCCCATTGCCAGCTACAGGTCCCTGATGCTGCATCCATCCCACAAATTAAGGGCAAACAGGTTCCACTACACTTGCATTTTTGTTTTTTGCTATTCTTACTCTTCCTGAGTGTACACAGTACACTAGTAGTAATTAAAATTAAAGCACAACAAGTTCCACATTTGTCTGATGTTCTTCTGGATTTTCTGCTTTTAGGTGCACAAAAGATTGAGGTGGAGATGTATGTCATCATCGCCCGTTGTGCTGCCAGACAGACGTCCTGCTGTTGTACGCGACGTGACGTGTGGTGTGACCTGACCAGACATCTCTGCAACTTGTGCAACTGAGTGATGCTGACATCTGAAGAAGATGGGCCCAAAGAAAGCAGGTACCACGTCTTCCAAGGCCAAGAAATTTGCTGAGAAGAAGGAACAGAAGAAGGAAGTGACCCTTAAGTCTGGTGTTCCCCCAACACCTTTTTTGGGAAACCAAAATTACGCCTGCAGCAGCGGTGTCTGGGGAGAAAGCTGGGGACAGCACCTCCGCATTAGTGGGCCCAACCCACCAACCCAGGCCCAAGCAGATGAGTGGGGAAGAGGTAGCCAGCCTAATGGTGGAAAGCAGTAATGCTGAGCCTGACCAATCTCAAAGTAGAACACACAATCAACGCAGAAGGGAACACAGCAGATAAGTGGTGAACAGCCGCAACCACCGCCTGCAATAGTAGTTGTTGTTCCTCCCAAAGTTGGAAAATTTCAGGAAATTGAGCCTCATGCAGAGGAAGAAGAAGAGGAAGCCACTCATTCGGGAGATCCATTGTCTTCCAAATCCACAGCAAGGAAAAGGACGGTTAGTCCATCGAGTTCTTCGCCAAGCATCCCTTCTGATGATCTAGATCTCACTTGGGAGCCACAACAATCTGAGCATGAGAGGGAGATACTTCCCAACACCAGGCTAGGGAAAAGGAAGATTCCAGAAAGCCCTAGACTTATGGAGGTCGATGTCGAACAGCAGGAAAATGATATGTCAGTCACACAGACATCACTCCCGGCCCGAGGACATGGAGACCAACATTATTACCCTATCCAGAAAGGCTGCGACTAGTAGGGATGTAGCACGCATACCTCCAACACAGGTAACACCAACATGACCTCCAGCTTCCATATTTACAATAGCAAATGGCCGGCAGCGTCCTACATCCAGCACAAGCACCACCTCAGCAGAAGTAGGCAGTGGTACTGCACAGCCACAGAGTCAAATTCAACACACACCCTCCAGTTCATCCGGCATTGGAAGTGGCACCTCCAGTAGGAGACAAAAGTTAAGCTCACCAGTTTGGGACTTCTTTACTGTTAGCGAAAAGGAGGAGAACATTGCTATATGGTCCATTTGTCATACCTCTGTTAGTCGTAGTAAGCTTGGTACAAACTATGGTACTGGAGGCCAAATGACCCATCTCAAAAAACACAACGCAATCAACTGGGAGGACCACCTTTGTCGCATAAAAACTGGAACCATTGCTGTTGGTGGGGATAAACGAGTAGAAGGTCCGCTCACGGTGGAACAGGAAGAAGAAGAAGAAGAAGAAGAAGAGGATGAAGAGGGAGACATTCTCTCTGGTATTGGTACACAAAATAGCCCTGTCTCCAGCACTGTAGTGGTACCACCCACATCCTCAGCAACATCTCAGTGGCACAAAAGTAAGAGTCAGACTGAGACACCAAGGAGTACTGCAATGAAAAAAGTGCGTTGTTGAGCATAACAGAAAGGAATACCACACAGCCTACCATTCTTAGAATGTTTACTAGGCCAGAGGGGCAGTACGAACGCAACCACCCAATAGCACATTTGTACAATGCAAAGCTGGCTAAAATGTTAGCACTGGACCTTCTCCATGTTTCTTTTGTTGAAGGGGTAGGTTTTCTGGAATTTGTGACAACCATCTGTCCAAAATGGAAGGTCCCAGCCGCTACTATTTTGCCAGAGTTGCTGTTCCAGCACTACATCATGACGTGCTGGAATTGCTTGGAAAAGCCTTAAAACAGAGTGCTGTTCAGAGTATCCACCTGACAACAGACATGTGGACCAGTTGCCAAGCCACTGATTACATGTGCATCACTGCAACTCTTCTTAGGGTGTTAGAGAAAATATATCTGCAGGTGTTGACACTTCTGAGATTTTTAATGACACTCGCAAACATGCAACTGTCACCATATTTGCTATGAAAAAATCTCATACTGCTGCAAAAATTTTGGATGAGTTTAACAACTAGGTCTTTGAGCGGCTGCGACCAAGAGAGCTTAACATTGGTTTTGTTGCCACGAACAATGGCAGTAATATAGTTAAGGCCATGAAAGATGGGGGCTATTTCAGAGTCCCATGTTTGGCACTCTGCATCAACATTGTTGTTCAAGACATCCTGAAAAATGACCACTTGCTGAAGAATATGCACACATTTAAACCATTCTTTTAAAGCCCGGAAGGAGCTGAGGGTCATTCAACGTGAGCATAAAATGCCAGTCAAAGCACTCATCCAGGAGGTGTCAATACGTTGGAACTCAACTTTTTATATGCTTGATCGTCTGCTTGAGCAGTATATACCACTTAATGCTTATGTCATGAAAAGAAGATTAGGGGATCCTACTGTGAAAGCCATGACCATTGAGAGGGCCAAAGGGGCCTCGTTAAATGCCTGACAGAGATGCTACTTCCTTTTGAGGTCTTCAAACGTGAAGTCAGCTGGGAGGGCTTTACTATGGGCCAAGTTATCCCATTGTTGTACATGCTAGAGCAACAGCTGAAGTAGGTATCTGAAACGTACGAAGTTGTGGATGACAAAGTAGGCGCATATCATTTGGCGGACGCCTTAGCCGTTCGCTTATCTGAAAATCCAAGGATTAAAAATAACATTTTGTCATATCAACAATACATTACTGTCACAATTTTGGATCAACTGTACAAATTATTTCTGAACAGTAATGCAGTAATTCCTTTTTCAGAAGTGGATCTTGCCAAGTACACAACTTTGATAGCTGAGGAAGCCACTGATTTCGGAAACGAACAGCTCTTAATGCCTGCCACCCCAGGACAAAGCAAGTACTACAGGGCATCCAGAGTCAAGTTCTACTTCAGAGCTTGAGAGCAGTGCGTTTCCCTCCCAGCAGTCACCAACACTACCAACATCAACAACAGCACCAACAGGATCATCATCCACATAAAAAAGCTAAGTGATTGGTTTCTATGGAAAGGGTTTGGTAAGTCCATTGCTGATGCAAAGTCAAAAGAGGGTAAGCAAATCAGAGCACCCCTAAACATTGAGCGGATGGTCCAGGCCTATCTGGATGACGTAACAGACGTCTTAATGGAGCAAAGCCCATTAGTGTATAGGTATGGGAAAAGAAGCCAATGGCCCGTGCTCAGCAGGCTGGCGATAAAGTACCTGGCTTGCAGTGGCGCAAGTGTCTCTTCTGAGCGTGTTTTCAGAGCTGCTGGTGCCATTGTAACTGTGAAAAGGACCAGTCTCTCACCCAAAAGCATGGAGAGGTTAACCATAATCAAAATGAATCAGCACTTCATAAAACCAGAGTACAAAATACGTGAATCACAGCAGGAAGAGGAGAGCGACTTTGAAGACATAAGTAGTGGGTTACATGACCTACTTCTGTCCGAACCACCAGAGTTTGAGGATGAGCTCCTATTTCCTGACAACTAGGCTTTCAAATAGGTTACTTTCTTCCTTCCTTTATTTGTGTGTGTATCTGTCTTTCTGTTTCAAATCAAATCACATCAAATCCATCACCACCGTCTCCTATTTTTATTTTCCTATTGGAGTTGCACCTCTGTGGATTTAGCTGTCCACTCCACTCCTCAGAGTCCTGCTCCATCTTCCTGACTCACCCTAAATACATTTCCATCAAGTCAGACATTGGATGGAGATTAGTACAATAAATGTTGCCTCTAACAGCCCCTCCATAAAGGGTGAAACCTACGTGACTATAGCTATCTTCTATTTTATTTCTGAGCCGAAACTCATCACTGTCCTAAGGCTACCGCCTCTGTCTGCAGGCATCCACAACTCTTCACTGTCAGAACCTGAGCAAGCATCCAAAAGTAAACTCATACCTGTCAGAAGGCTAGGCATCTGATCTGACAGCCAAAGAGAAGGATGCCATGCATTGCAATGGATGCTTGCTGACTCTGAGCGAATGTGGATGAAGTCGAACTATACTAGTTAATCTACAAAGTAAAAGTGACTCAAGTGACAGTCAATGTTTCCTTGTTGTTTAATAAGTTACCCACATTGTACTCCTACTACTGCAGGTGTAGGCCAATATCCGTTGCAATTTTTCAATATGGGATATGGATTTACTTAATTTGAGTCACTTACTACAGACTGAGTTGGTGTTGGACAACAAGTACCCGTACTACACCATGCTGATGACCATACTATCTTTGCACGCAGTCAGTCAGTTGTATCAGGATGATTAATGGAATAACTGCGTTTCATGAACTGGCATAAAAGGTAAACAGTACACAACAATTCAACAAGAACTACAGGAGACCTAGCATACATGTCCGTGTAATGGTGGAGTCGAGTGTAGTGGTATGACTGACAGTGGCGCATTGATTTAGTCACTTGATTTGGAAAATGCTAGGGGGCCTGTTCTGTGCTGGCTCCTGTCCTGTTGTTGTTGTAGCTTAATGCAGTGTAAATAGAGTAGACCCGATGTATCCAAGTCGCCTCAGTCTGAAAGTGTTCTCGCTCAAGAGTTTTGTCTTCTTGCACTCCACTATAATTGTTTTTTTTAATTCAATAATTTTTCAATACCCCTTTTGTTTTTCCATCTACACTTACAATCCGGCCTTTACCCAGTGCTATTAGACTGGGAGCAACAACTCACACGTACCTTACCAATCCGCATCAGGCAGGCAGTGGCACCCAAGAATGATGTGTAGAGTGTCCATCGAAGGGAGGACCAAGATGAATGACGAGATGCAACTCCACAATTGGACCTGGATAATACAGTTACTTTAGTATCATTCATCATTCGTCTTTTAAATAATTTGATTCCATTTTTCTCTTCAATCATTACGGCTGTGTGTTGTTGTTTGTTTTCTAATTGATCCCTACAACTATTTTTTTTCTAGCTTTGAAAGTAAGCCCGGTACAGCATGTAATTTATTTTGAGTCTCTCTGAGGGCATATGGGCAAGGCACATTTCATATAATACTGCTGCCCTGTACTGTCTAATTGTGTAGTAGTAGTTAGTAAGTACTACTCATGAACCAACAAGTTATCTTCATCATGCATGCATTTCTTTTTTCTCCCTTTATAGATTTATTCGATAGTGGATCATGGTTGTCTTCCAAGATTGTGTTTTACTTTTGTTGTGTCCATGCGCACTGTTTTTCTTTGTCAAACCTTTCCCCAAACCCCCCTTCCCATTCATTCATCAAACCCTAACCCTCTTCCCCCGGGCTATGTGATTTATATTGAGGTGTGATATGACTACATTAAATGTACACCAACAATTGATCAAATACTAGCGGGGGTAAATGTGGTAAAAGCAACACTAATTCAATTTCACGGCAGGGCGAGGATCTTCTTCTGCTTGCCCACCCATGCGCAGTCTATGTACAATCCATTTTTTTTTCCAAAGGGACCATCCTAATACATCATAACTATTAATTGCAGGCATTGATTGGATTCATCATCATATTCAACATCCTAACACAGCAGTAAAGTTTATAAATTACGATTGTGTTAAGTCACTCACTTGACACAACTACATTTTATTATAACTTCTTAACTTCTTGTACAAGGGTGTCCAGGCCACCATTGTTTTATTTTACTTTAGCAGTTGCAATATTGTTTGTTTGGCAGTCTTCTTCTGTACTGTACTTTACTTCTTTCTACTACTCCTCCCAGAGTCTCTCTCAGGCAAGTGACTGTCTTTTTTTTGTATATAAATGCTGGTGCCTGTGTCTATTACTACCTACCACCACACCCATGGCATCTTCTCCATTGTCTTGGGAAACCATGCAGCCATTGCTTGGCCTTACCTAATCATCATCAATCACAAGTAAGATAGGTTTGGTGGGAGGTATAATGGACTAGGAGGAGAGACTGACAGTACTAGTAGGACAAATATAACTCAATGAGGGGTACTGCATCTATCTGTTTGTGTGTTACAAAATTTACAGATTATTTAAATCCAACACTGGCTGCTGCCCTGTAGCAGCAAGGAAACCATGTGATGTCAATAAATTCATAAAACAGTAACCCCCCACAAAACATTAACATCGTATGTGTAAGTATAAATAAATATAATTTATTACCCTATTAAAAATTAACTATCCCACACCTGACAACCCCTCTCCCTAACCCCAACCAATGTCCAAAACGAAAAAAGTCCAAACAATGTCCAGAAACCCAAACACCCAATTCCCACCCACCAACAAAAGTAATAAAAAAGGGGCAAGCAACGGGTTCTTCTATGTCGGCGGGCTTTAAGGTGTTTGTCCATCATGATCTTAACTCGCTCCTCTAGCTGGTCCTCTAGCTGTGCCACCCGGAGGAGAATTTTGCGTCGAAATGCCCTGCAGTTGTACTTGCATCCAGGGTGGGGGCAGCAGTGCTTGAAAATGTGCGGCAGTGGGCGGCTACCTGACTGTGGCACCGTACCACTGGAGGCAGGGCCTGGGTGGGGCCCATGGCATTGGAGGAGGCTGCAGCTGCTGCCACATCTGCCTCCTCCTCCTCCTCCTCCGCCTGAGCCACCAGCTGACGGTACTCTTGGCAGATAGCCTCCAGTTTCTGGTGCCTGGCCCAGGCTGCCAACCCCTTCCGCAATGGTTTTTCATTGGAAGGAGGATCTATTTCAGGAAAGAAAAGGAATTGTAACCAATACTCTTAGCAAAACAGTAACACAAAATTAATTCAACACATAATGGCACAGTAGCACTAGCAAGCGCAGTACATAACATTTGCGGTAAGTATCTATCCTCCCACTTCCTCGGCCTCTAACATTTGTTGGAGTTTTTCAGGCATTATACTATCACTAGTATAGACTCCAGTACACAGAACACCAGTCTTTTTCTTATCTCTAGTTTAGCTAAATTACATAACCTTGCTGTAGCCGGCATGCCAGCTCAGTCAGCTAAGCTTGCAGCCAAGACAAACATACGAGTCATGACGCAGACTCCTGTTACTTTTATTTACTACTGTCTGCAGGTGGGGAAGCTCGTATTTTTCTATTTCGGGTGGCACTGACCATACTCTCTCTGTTACATGAAGGGCAATTGCTCAATTTCACTTTCACTCTCCCCTGGCTACTACAAAAAGGCAGATTAATATTATATATATGTGTGATCCAATGATCATTGCTTATGTATGGAATGACAACATAAGGTCAGTACAGTAGCGGTCAGTGGTGGGAATGCTCGCGGGTGGTGATGTGGGGAGGGGGAAGGGCAGGGTGGGGGGTAGTAAACTATGGA
This sequence comes from Lissotriton vulgaris, assembly GCF_964263255.1. Taxonomy (NCBI): domain Eukaryota; kingdom Metazoa; phylum Chordata; class Amphibia; order Caudata; family Salamandridae; genus Lissotriton; species Lissotriton vulgaris. Next base: position 194,041,192 of record NC_141691.1, read on the forward strand.
TTACGGAAAATTACTGGTAAGTAAACATATAAATAAATAAAACAAATTTTGGTGCACGCACTGCATTACATAAATCCATCGTTTCCTACGCCCCACCCTGCCCCTCCCCACATTACTGCCCACCAGCGCTCCCACCACCGACCGCTACTGCATAAAGTACTGTGTTCATTGATTGTGTAACCAACAGATAGGCCACCCTTTGCAGGATGGCTGACACAATCAAAATAAATCAACATAGGTAGGGAGTGGTCCTCTTAGTCAGAGGAAGGCACTTGATAACATATATATGATGTGCTTGAAAACGACTGAGTCAACTGTATTCTGAAAATACTACTTATATGTACCCCTCCGCTTTGCTACTTTGGCGCAGTTTCTTTTATATTCTCTTCAAAGTAAAACTCTGCACCCGTTGACAGTCTCCACCTTCGCTCCAGGCATCCATCCATTAAAACTAAATTTCTATCATTCTTTTTTATGTATTTCTTAACAAACCTTAGATGGTTTCACCAACACCCACCTATGTGTCCGCTCCTTCCTTGCTTGCCTTGGCTTTTGAGTTTGACCCATAAACCCGGCTGATGATTCTTCTTGCTATCTAGTATCCACCCATACTGTGTCGCCCACCCAGGCAGGCATCTTCTTTCACCTTCCACCAATCCTTCAACAGCCCATGCATCCGATCTGATTCCTATCAGCCACCTATGCATGCTACCAACATATCCTTCTCTGCCAGTCATTTAACATCTTGCCCGTCCTACCTCCTTCAACCCTTTCTTTCCCTTTTTGTTCAACACATCCATCAAGGTCATCCGATCTGATTTTTAGTCTTCTCCATAAAACTTTCACAGCTGAGTTGGAGTCAGATAGAAGAGGCCATTGGTTACTCAACTCACCTGGTAATGCTATTGCTAATGCATTGCTAATGCTAAATAAAGGGTGGCTTTTTCAACCGTTGTATAATGTTCATCATAACTTCATACTTAATAAGTCTCAGAGTACAGTGAGGGAAGTGAACACCCTTCCAGCTAGTAGTAATGCCAATAAGTAATGAATATAGCTTATCACCACCTGCCACTGCTGCTGGCTCCCCCCCTGTAGCTCCTGCAGGTGCCGCATCTTCCTGCCCCCTCTGCAATGGCACATTTACAACAAGGGGTGGTGAGGGACAGAGTCTCTGAATTAAGCAGAAAGCTCTCACCCAGTCAAGAGATCAGGGCTAGATCCAACACCGTTTTTTAGCTCACTGCACCATCCCAGTTTCAGAACCTGGCTGTATGCAAATTAGTCTGTTCCTGTCCCAGTGCATGATGGGAACAGGGCAAACCAAACTACAAAAGCCAATTCTTACACTGGGAAGGAAACAAGCTCCCGGGGACCGGTTTCTGGCATTACAGCCGTCTTCGGCCCGGTTTGCTTGAATCCTGATGGTGCAATGAGCAAGGGTCTCACATCTGAGAATACCCTTCCACGCTTAGGGTGGACAAAAATATTTACAACAAGGGGTGGTGAGGGACAGAGTCTCTGAATTAAGCAGAAAGCTCTCACCCAGTCAAGAGATCAGGGCTAGATCCAACACCGTTTTTTAGCTCACTGCACCATCCCAGTTTCAGAACCTGGCTGTATAAAATTAGTCTGTTCCTGTCCCAGTGCATGATGGGAACAGGGCAAACCAAACTACAAAAGCCAATTCTTACACTGGGAAGGAAACAAGCTCCCGGGGACCGGTTTCTGGCATTACAGCCGTCTTCGGCCCGGTTTGCTTGAATCCTGATGGTGCAATGAGCAAGGGTCTCACATCTGAGAATACCCTTCCACGCTTAGGGTGGACAAAAATATTTACAACAAGGGGTGGTGAGGGACAGAGTCTCTGAATTAAGCATTAAGTATACTCAGACATGAGTCCCTTTCTCACTGCTCCATCAGGATTCAAGCAAGCCGGGCCGAAGAAGGCTGAAATGCCAGAAACCGGTCCCCGGTAGCTTGTCTCCTTTCTGGTGAAGAATTGGCTTGGTAGTTTAGTCTGCCCTGTTCCCATGATGCACTGGGCCAGGGACAGACTGATTTGCATATAGCCAGGTTCTGAGCTGGGATGGGGCAGTGAGATAAATAACGGTGATGGATCAAGCCCTGATCTTTGGACTGGGTAAGAGTGGTCTGTTTAACTCAGACACTCTGTTCATCACCACCCCCTTTTCTAAATCGTTTTTGGCCACTATAGGTGTGGCAGGGTATACTCAGACATGAGTCCCTTTCTCACTGCTCCATCAGGATTCAAGCAAGCCGGGCCGAAGAAGGCTGAAATGCCAGAAACCGGTCCCCGGTAGCTTGTCTCCTTTCTGGTGAAGAATTGGCTTGGTAGTTTAGTCTGCCCTGTTCCCATGATGCACTGGGCCAGGGACAGACTGATTTGCATATAGCCAGGTTCTGAGCTGGGATGGGGCAGTGAGATAAATAACGGTGATGGATCAAGCCCTGATCTTTGGACTGGGTAAGAGTGGTCTGTTTAACTCAGACACTCTGTTCATCACCACCCCCTTTTCTAAATCGTTTTTGGCCACTATAGGTGTGGCAGGGTATACTCAGACATGAGTCCCTTTCTCACTGCTCCATCAGGATTCAAGCAAGCCGGGCCGAAGAAGGCTGAAATGCCAGAAACCGGTCCCCGGTAGCTTGTCTCCTTTCTGGTGAAGAATTGGCTTGGTAGTTTAGTCTGCCCTGTTCCCATGATGCACTGGGCCAGGGACAGACTGATTTGCATATAGCCAGGTTCTGAGCTGGGATGGGGCAGTGAGATAAATAACGGTGATGGATCAAGCCCTGATCTTTGGACTGGGTAAGAGTGGTCTGTTTAACTCAGACACTCTGTTCATCACCACCCCCTTTTCTAAATCGTTTTTGGCCACTATAGGTGTGGCAGGGTATACTCAGACATGAGTCCCTTTCTCACTGCTCCATCAGGATTCAAGCAAGCCGGGCCGAAGAAGGCTGAAATGCCAGAAACCGGTCCCCGGTAGCTTGTCTCCTTTCTGGTGAAGAATTGGCTTGGTAGTTTAGTCTGCCCTGTTCCCATGATGCACTGGGCCAGGGACAGACTGATTTGCATATAGCCAGGTTCTGAGCTGGGATGGGGCAGTGAGATAAATAACGGTGATGGATCAAGCCCTGATCTTTGGACTGGGTAAGAGTGGTCTGTTTAACTCAGACACTCTGTTCATCACCACCCCCTTTTCTAAATCGTTTTTGGCCACTATAGGTGTGGCAGGGTATACTCAGACATGAGTCCCTTTCTCACTGCTCCATCAGGATTCAAGCAAGCCGGGCCGAAGAAGGCTGAAATGCCAGAAACCGGTCCCCGGTAGCTTGTCTCCTTTCTGGTGAAGAATTGGCTTGGTAGTTTAGTCTGCCCTGTTCCCATGATGCACTGGGCCAGGGACAGACTGATTTGCATATAGCCAGGTTCTGAGCTGGGATGGGGCAGTGAGATAAATAACGGTGATGGATCAAGCCCTGATCTTTGGACTGGGTAAGAGTGGTCTGTTTAACTCAGACACTCTGTTCATCACCACCCCCTTTTCTAAATCGTTTTTGGCCACTATAGGTGTGGCAGGGTATACTCAGACATGAGTCCCTTTCTCACTGCTCCATCAGGATTCAAGCAAGCCGGGCCGAAGAAGGCTGAAATGCCAGAAACCGGTCCCCGGTAGCTTGTCTCCTTTCTGGTGAAGAATTGGCTTGGTAGTTTAGTCTGCCCTGTTCCCATGATGCACTGGGCCAGGGACAGACTGATTTGCATATAGCCAGGTTCTGAGCTGGGATGGGGCAGTGAGATAAATAACGGTGATGGATCAAGCCCTGATCTTTGGACTGGGTAAGAGTGGTCTGTTTAACTCAGACACTCTGTTCATCACCACCCCCTTTTCTAAATCGTTTTTGGCCACTATAGGTGTGGCAGGGTATACTCAGACATGAGTCCCTTTCTCACTGCTCCATCAGGATTCAAGCAAGCCGGGCCGAAGAAGGCTGAAATGCCAGAAACCGGTCCCCGGTAGCTTGTCTCCTTTCTGGTGAAGAATTGGCTTGGTAGTTTAGTCTGCCCTGTTCCCATGATGCACTGGGCCAGGGACAGACTGATTTGCATATAGCCAGGTTCTGAGCTGGGATGGGGCAGTGAGATAAATAACGGTGATGGATCAAGCCCTGATCTTTGGACTGGGTAAGAGTGGTCTGTTTAACTCAGACACTCTGTTCATCACCACCCCCTTTTCTAAATCGTTTTTGGCCACTATAGGTGTGGCAGGGTATACTCAGACATGAGTCCCTTTCTCACTGCTCCATCAGGATTCAAGCAAGCCGGGCCGAAGAAGGCTGAAATGCCAGAAACCGGTCCCCGGTAGCTTGTCTCCTTTCTGGTGAAGAATTGGCTTGGTAGTTTAGTCTGCCCTGTTCCCATGATGCACTGGGCCAGGGACAGACTGATTTGCATATAGCCAGGTTCTGAGCTGGGATGGGGCAGTGAGATAAATAACGGTGATGGATCAAGCCCTGATCTTTGGACTGGGTAAGAGTGGTCTGTTTAACTCAGACACTCTGTTCATCACCACCCCCTTTTCTAAATCGTTTTTGGCCACTATAGGTGTGGCAGGGTATACTCAGACATGAGTCCCTTTCTCACTGCTCCATCAGGATTCAAGCAAGCCGGGCCGAAGAAGGCTGAAATGCCAGAAACCGGTCCCCGGTAGCTTGTCTCCTTTCTGGTGAAGAATTGGCTTGGTAGTTTAGTCTGCCCTGTTCCCATGATGCACTGGGCCAGGGACAGACTGATTTGCATATAGCCAGGTTCTGAGCTGGGATGGGGCAGTGAGATAAATAACGGTGATGGATCAAGCCCTGATCTTTGGACTGGGTAAGAGTGGTCTGTTTAACTCAGACACTCTGTTCATCACCACCCCCTTTTCTAAATCGTTTTTGGCCACTATAGGTGTGGCAGGGTATACTCAGACATGAGTCCCTTTCTCACTGCTCCATCAGGATTCAAGCAAGCCGGGCCGAAGAAGGCTGAAATGCCAGAAACCGGTCCCCGGTAGCTTGTCTCCTTTCTGGTGAAGAATTGGCTTGGTAGTTTAGTCTGCCCTGTTCCCATGATGCACTGGGCCAGGGACAGACTGATTTGCATATAGCCAGGTTCTGAGCTGGGATGGGGCAGTGAGATAAATAACGGTGATGGATCAAGCCCTGATCTTTGGACTGGGTAAGAGTGGTCTGTTTAACTCAGACACTCTGTTCATCACCACCCCCTTTTCTAAATTGTTTTTGGCCACTATAGGTGTGGCAGGGTATACTCAGACATGAGTCCCTTTCTCACTGCTCCATCAGGATTCAAGCAAGCCGGGCCGAAGAAGGCTGAAATGCCAGAAACCGGTCCCCGGTAGCTTGTCTCCTTTCTGGTGAAGAATTGGCTTGGTAGTTTAGTCTGCCCTGTTCCCATGATGCACTGGGCCAGGGACAGACTGATTTGCATATAGCCAGGCTCTGAGCTGGGATGGGGCAGTGAGATAAATAACGGTGATGGATCAAGCCCTGATCTTTGGACTGGGTAAGAGTGGTCTGTTTAACTCAGACACTCTGTTCATCACCACCCCCTTTTCTAAATCGTTTTTGGCCACTATAGGTGTGGCAGGGTATACTCAGACATGAGTCCCTTTCTCACTGCTCCATCAGGATTCAAGCAAGCCGGGCCGAAGAAGGCTGAAATGCCAGAAACCGGTCCCCGGTAGCTTGTCTCCTTTCTGGTGAAGAATTGGCTTGGTAGTTTAGTCTGCCCTGTTCCCATGATGCACTGGGCCAGGGACAGACTGATTTGCATATAGCCAGGTTCTGAGCTGGGATGGGGCAGTGAGATAAATAACGGTGATGGATCAAGCCCTGATCTTTGGACTGGGTAAGAGTGGTCTGTTTAACTCAGACACTCTGTTCATCACCACCCCCTTTTCTAAATCGTTTTTGGCCACTATAGGTGTGGCAGGGTATACTCAGACATGAGTCCCTTTCTCACTGCTCCATCAGGATTCAAGCAAGCCGGGCCGAAGAAGGCTGAAATGCCAGAAACCGGTCCCCGGTAGCTTGTCTCCTTTCTGGTGAAGAATTGGCTTGGTAGTTTAGTCTGCCCTGTTCCCATGATGCACTGGGCCAGGGACAGACTGATTTGCATATAGCCAGGTTCTGAGCTGGGATGGGGCAGTGAGATAAATAACGGTGATGGATCAAGCCCTGATCTTTGGACTGGGTAAGAGTGGTCTGTTTAACTCAGACACTCTGTTCATCACCACCCCCTTTTCTAAATCGTTTTTGGCCACTATAGGTGTGGCAGGGTATACTCAGACATGAGTCCCTTTCTCACTGCTCCATCAGGATTCAAGCAAGCCGGGCCGAAGAAGGCTGAAATGCCAGAAACCGGTCCCCGGTAGCTTGTCTCCTTTCTGGTGAAGAATTGGCTTGGTAGTTTAGTCTGCCCTGCTCCCATGATGCACTGGGCCAGGGACAGACTGATTTGCATATAGCCAGGTTCTGAGCTGGGATGGGGCAGTGAGATAAATAACGGTGATGGATCAAGCCCTGATCTTTGGACTGGGTAAGAGTGGTCTGTTTAACTCAGACACTCTGTTCATCACCACCCCCTTTTCTAAATCCCTCTGCAATGGCAGCATCACCATCGCCAATGGCCCTAACAGCACTGGTGGTTGGTGCTGGCAGTGCGCCTAGAAAACAAATTACACATTTTAGGTGCCTGTACACCTCCCCCTATTTTATTTGTCATCACTAGGAGGATTGAAAAAACAGATAATAGTACAACATCAACATGTACAACATACATCATCACTAGTCTAAATCGGGTACTAGAGTAGAGTTAGTAGACAGACATTAGTAGTGTTATGATCCCTAGGGTCATCTCTAGTCCTACTTCACTCTTTAGAAAGTTAGCCTGAGCCATGTAACCATTTTAGATTCATGTCTACTCTTTTGCGCATTTTACCTCGCAGATTGTTGTGCAGTAAGACGCCTTTGAGGCCACATGAGTGTTGCATACAAGTGAAGAGGTAAAAAAACAAGCCACTTTTTTTTATGTGGTTCGGTTAGTCCGTATTGATTATCCATAACATATTACACTTTTTGGCTTGACTGCGAAATGCTTGCATAATTGCTTTATAGTGTCTAAAGCCCACCATTTTTCTCATAATAGGCGGAAGATTCCCTTCTACAGAGATTTGCAGAGCATATGATGCATGTAACCAGTATTTCTATGTTCTACGGTGAGGGGTCTCCCAGAATTCACACAGATCTTTTGTCTTCTATCATGCACTTGAAACAATTGTTTACTGTTTTAATATTATGCATTTTGCTGTTGGAACTGGCTGTAGACATTTTCATAGAACAACGTACAGAGCTTGTTAATTGAAAATAAATAAACCTTTTGAACTTACACATAGACTCTGTGGTATTTAGTGTGGTGGGGTGGACTTACACGAGTGAGTGAGTGAGCGAAAGGGTGTTATGTCCTGGGTTGTGTAGTATTGCAAGCGGTTGAATGGTGCTTTGTGAGGGCATTATGGTGAATGAGTGAGATGAGTAACTAGTGTTATAAATTAGTGGAATGTGCTGTTTATTTTTATTTATTTTTCAGAGTTTTATATAGCGCGAACAAGATCTTTGCAGATATCAGAGCGCTTTACATAGAAGAGCACATGAGGGAACACAGTCAAATAGGTAGGTCGATAGTTCACAGAGTACAGAAGGGAACATGAGGGAACAAAGTCAAATACGTAAATCAGTAGATCATACAATACAAATAATACAATTGGGTGGCTGCAAAGCAGTCAAGTGGGTGATAAGACAGCTCGTACAAATAGATAAGTGGTCAAGCAAGTAATAAAGATCATCGCAGGGTGTTGATAGGGTTCGAGATAGTAGTACAGGTGAATTTAGCCATGAGGATAGCTTTTACTTCTTTTTTGAAGAGTGTAGTGGAAGAGAGAAGCCTGGTTTCGGGAGGGAGTGAGTTCCAAATCCTAGGCGCCATTCCTGAGAAAGAGCGCTTGTATGTTTTCTCCTTCCGGAATCTTCGAGGTTTCAACAGAAGATTGTTTGCGCCTCTCGTGTTTCTGGTTCCCCCAGAGATTGTCAATTTCTGAGCAAGGTAGCCGGGTGAGTTTAGGTGTACAGCCTTGTGTGTCATGCAGGCTATTTTCAAATGTATTCTGGCTTCAAACGGCAACCAATTCAAGGATTTCAAGTCAGGGGTGATGTGGGAGTGCTTTTTTGACCCCGTGATAAGTCTCGCTGCAGCATTTAGAGATGCTTTTAGTGGTGCAGTTGTAGTTAGTGGGAGTCCGCAGAGGGAGGTGATGCCGTATTCAATTCGTGGGATGACTAGTGTTTGCACCGCTGTTTGGAAGTCTTTGGCTGGGAGGTAGGGTTTAAGTTTCCTCAAAGTATTGATCTGGAAGTTCGCTCCCTTAGTAGCTTTGCTGACATGTTGCTGCATGTTGAGATTGGTGTCGAGTGTTATGCCTAAAGATTTTGCTGATTCCACGATGGTGGGTTGGACATTGAGTGCGGTTAGGAGTTTAAGCCAATGTTGAGTGGTGGTTATCTTCGATGGAGGTGCGATCAGAAGGAACTCTGTTTTCAGGGCATTGAGTTTGAGGTGATTGTCGGCAAGCCAGGATTGGGTGCATCTGATCGTTGAGTTCAGGAGCAGGATGTCATTGGGAGATTGCAGTTTGAGGTAGAGTTGGGTGTCATCGGCATACATGTGAAAGTGTACATTGGATTCTTGTAGCAGAGTGGTGAGCGGTTCCATGACTAGGTTGAACAAGGTTGGGGATAGAGAAGATCCTTGGGGGACGCCTAGCGTTACAGGTACTGGCGTGGACATCAGGTTGTTGCTCTTGAATTTCTGCGTCCTGTTGCGGAGAAAGGAAGTGAACCATTTGAGGACAGTTCCAGATAAGCCCATTCTTTTGTTTAGTAGTTCTGTTAGATTCTCATGTTTAACGGTGTCGAATGCGGAGGAGAGATCGAGAAGGATGAGGAGGCAGGTATCATTTTGGTCTAGCATTTGAAGTGCGTCGTCAATTATGTGAGTCATAGCCGTTTCTGTGCTGTGTCCTGCTCGGAAACCTGATTGGTGAGGGTTGAGGAGATCGAATTGTTCAATGTGTTTAGTCAATTGTAGTTGTGCACATTTTTCCAGCAGTTTGGCGAGAGTGGGGATATTGGTGATGGGACGGTAGTTGTTGAGATCCGCGGGGTCGGCTGTTGGTTTCTTTAGTAGAGGTGTGACCTGACCAACTTTGAGGGAGTCAGGTATGCTTCCTTGTTGGAGAGAGCTGTTGATGATTTTAGTCCAGAGAGGGAGAATCAGTGGGGTAAAGTCTTTTACTGCGAAGGCAGGGAGGGGGTCCGTGAGGTGATTGGAAGGTTTCAGGGTGCTAAGTAATTTGCCAATTTCTTCTTCCGAATATGTGTCAAAGGTTGACCATGTCGCATTGTTTTTTGGTTCAACGGGTGCTGGGCATTTGGGTTTGGAGTAGAGGCTTGCGTCAGTGAGGAGATCGTTTTTTATTTTGTCGGTTTTTTGGGTAAAGAAGGCAGCGAAGTCTTCACATGAGGGTACCACACTCCCAGTGTTGAGTGGTTGTGGTGGCTCTTTGGATTGTGATTTGATTAGCTCAAACAGTTTTCTCGGGCGGTTCTTTGCTTGGTTAAGTTGGAGGCGGAAGAAGTCCGATTTTGAGCGTTTTATTTTCCTGAAGTAGGCGTTTCTCTTCTTCTTCAACTCTTTTAGGTGCACTGCAGAGGGGGCTGATCTCCAGGCCCGTTCTGCCATTCGCATGTCTCTTCTATCTTCGTTGAGACTCCCGTCGTACCATGGTTTGGAGATTTTAGTGGCGACTCTTTTTAGTTGCATAGGTGCAGCCTCATTGATTATCGAAGTCATAGTGTTGAGATAGTGGTCAGTCAAGGTTTGGACGTCCGAGGCGCCTGCAGGAGGGAGTAGGAGATTGCAGCTGTTAGGGGGCAGAGAGCCAGGGTTGAGCTTTTTCGTGTTTCTTTTCCAGACCTTGGGCTTGGAGAGCTGCACCGGGTTGACTTTGATTTTTTCGTTGATAAAGAATGTGATAATGTGGTGATCCGACCAGTCACAAGGTTGGATGGATTCAAGTTGGATAGATTGCTCCTTGGAGATGATCAGGTCGATGATGGAGCCTTTCTCATGGGTCGGACTGTTGCATATTTGGGTGAGGTTCAGGGCATCGAGGAAATTTTTTAGACTGTTTACCACTGCGTCGCTGCTGTCATTCCAGTGGAGGTTGAAGTCACCAAGGTATATTTGGGTGAGCTGGCGACCGGAATTGGTTGAGATCATATCCATGATTTGTTGGGAGAAGGTGAGGTTGTCCCTGGGTGGGTGGTATATGCTGTGCAGAGTGCATATCGGTTTGCCCTCACTGATGATGTTGAGGCAGATGTATTCACAGGATGTTGGGGATGGCAAGGATGTGGAATTGACTTTCTGAACAGAGAGGTTGTTTTTGTATATGCATGCGATTCCGCCACCTATTTGGCCTGTTCTGTCGTGCCTAATAATGTGGAAGTTGGGAGGAACCAGAATGTCCATTATGGGTGTCGAGGATTCAGTTAGCCACGTTTCAGTCAAGATGATTAGGTCTAGGTCCTGCGATAAGAGGAGTTCAGCAATGGCTGCTGAGTGTTTCGTCGCCGATCTGCAGTTGAGAAGCGCGCATTTGATGCGGGGTGTGTAGAGGGTGTTAGATTGTTCTAGCGAGAGAGGGACTTCTCTAAGGTTAGTGGGGATGGAGGCTCTGCTGTTTGATGTGGGTGGTCTAAGGGGATTTGGGTGTATCGTGGGAATGTTGCGGTGTGGGGTGCTTGTGTGAGTTTGGGGGGCTGGTTCATAGGAGCGGAGAAGGGTGAGTGTGTCGAGGTCAGAAGAAGAGTTGTGGGTGCGGCGAGGGCGATTGTTGCGATTAAGAGCTGGGATTGATGTCAGCTTGGGGCATAGCTGAGTGCGAGAGTTGGCCTGAGAGGTGGGGGACACATTTGGCGGGGAGGTGTGGACGTGTGAGGCGTTGCAGGGGCGATGCTGAGGACTACGGGAATTGCTGCGCCTATGAGCAGGGTTTGAAGCCTGGTGTGGGGCGTGGTGAGGGTGGGGGACCGCCGGGGGGGAAGGAGGTAGGCTGGGATGGGGGGTGGAGGTGGCTGGGTGGTGTGTAGGACATGTGGAGAGTCGTTCTTTGATGTCCTGGATGTCTTCTTTGATCTGAGTGAGGGTGGCCATGATGAGTTCCATCGTAAGGTAGGTGGTGGGGGTGAGGGTGGCAGTCAGGGGTGATTGGCTGGCCAGGGAGCTCGTGTGCAGGCGAGGGGGAGGGCTGGTGTTCAGGCAGGTCTGCGTTGTGTTGGAGCGTGGGATAGGGTTAGGGAGGTGAGAGGTTCTGGACTGTTGGGGAGTGGATGGGATAGGGAGGAAATTGATGTTATGGGCGGGGGCATTGGTGGTAGGCGTGGGGGACAGCGTGTAGGCTGGGAGACTGGTAGCTGTGTTGGAAGGAGGATAGTAGGGGCTGAGAGTAGGAGGGGGAGTGTGAGTGGAGATGATCCTGTTAATGGGAAGGGGCGTTAAATTAAGAGAGGGAGTACGTTCTGCGCAGTAGATTGGTGGGTAGTGAGGACTGAGAATGGGGGGGGATAAAAGGGGGGAATTGTCAGAATGCGTGTGATTCTGGTGCTGGAATAAGTTGGGAGTGTTAAGTGTGGGGATTGTGCTGTCCGCGCCGAGCGAGGTGTTAATGCCCGCTGTAGGTGTGGAAGGTGTGTTGAGGGTATGTGTGGAGGTCCGGACGTTGGTGGAACGGGCGGCGTATGAGGGGGAGCGATCTATGTCTGAGATGGGGTGCTGAGTTGGGTTAGTGTGGTTGTGGGTGGGGGATGGGAGGTCAGGGGTGGTAGGTGTGTCCCTGATTGAGAAGTATGCAGCTGAGAGGTCATGGTTGGTGGAATTGGGGTAGATATGCGTGTTTGTCCGTGACTTGGAGAGGTGTTCTTTGAAGGTGGGGAACATGTTGTCTAGCAGTTCCAGGTTCTTGTCTGTGGATTGTAATAGGACAATCCCGGTATTGTAAATAGTGATGGTGGCTCTGCCTGGAAAGACCCGGGACGGGGAGATGGAGAGAGTTTGGCTGTGTGCGGATTTTCTAGTCGAGGAGACGGTGAGTAGGGTGAAGAACGCTTTTCTCCATTGAGCTCTGCGTGTGGTGTGGAAGATGATATCGGTGTGCAGGGATCCATTAACCGGTGAGAAGTAGGTGTCAGCGAAGGGCTTTTCCGAGTGTGACCTAAGGAAGTTGTGTTTAAAGCGTTTGGCGGCTTTTTTGGTGAGTGATGGTGGATAAATGATTTTGTATGTATGTTTGCCGATGGGGTCCATGATGCGTTGCAGGATTAGGTGGGTATGGGAGGATGCAGTAGTGGACTATAATAGTACCAAAGTGCAGAAAGACAAGCTTGCAGAAACGGGCGCAAACAGTTGGAAACACAATGATAAGTCACAGTAAGCAAGATGTTATAAAAAGTGACACTAGTACTCAGCCAGCCTTTCCCGGCTATGAGAGTGAGCAGTAGGGCAAATACATACGGTAATTAGTAAGGTACAAGGTGTAATAATAGGCATAATACTGATAAAATATAAGGGTGGGGTACAATGGGTGAGTGCACTATACTATAGTTGATAATATTGATATTGGAGAGGATCCAGATACACAATTTACAAAACTCTAAATTCAAAAATCGAGGGTGACACTGATTGTCGGTTCAACTAGTGTGAGGTAGAGATCTGTGCATTTACCAATGTTCAGAATACAAGTGAAAGTGGTACTCGTGAGGGCTCCAAGATACGAGGTAATAGTCTGTGCGTACAGGTGTTCAAAACACCGATATAGGTGTGGTACTGCAATGATGTGTAAACACTCTTGCCTAAGTAAGGTAGTAATCTGAGTAATACAGATGTTTAGAGTAGAGCTAGAGCGTACTAATGCAGTGTTGGCAAACGCACTTTCCTGTATGAGGTAGCAATCTGTGTAGTACATACATTCAGATAAGGCTAAAATGGCAATATTGCACCAATATAATAATAGGTAGGCATTCTTTCATATATGAGGTAGTAATCAGGTCTAAAAAAGTAATAAAACTATAGTGAGAGTATAATAATATATAGGCATAGGCCGGCATTCTGTTATACTAGTCTACAGTACTATAATCCCATAGAGGCTGGAGACTAGACTAAGATGGCCGCCAAATAGTTCAGATCAGGCAAGTAGTCCTTTGTTTGTTGCTAAGCAGGCTGGGAGTAAGAGAGAATAGTCCTCTTTTTGCTGCTATGCTCTGAGCACCGGGGAAGAGATTCCACTTCCTGTTCAAGCAACCAGAGCTCAAGTCTGGCTGGGAGTCTTATCTCTATGTGGGGGAGTTGAGCTGAAGGGGCGCGTGGAAGATAGAAGGTATGGGGGATTTATTGTTACAGTTTTATGGCCCCCGCCATTTTGTACAGAGGAATAGAGTTTTTCAGTGAGTTAGGCTTTTCAAAAAGAGAGTCGGTGGGAGGGAAAAGTAAATACCTGAGTTTTGTGATTCAATCCCTCTTACCAGCAGAGTTAGACAGAAGCATTAAAGAAATCCATGGTTGACTTCCTACCCCTTCGTGGGTGTATGTGACTGGTCCTAGTTTGCTCCTTATGATTGTGAGCTGTGTTAGCTCTCACGGCTCCGCTTCGTGATCTAGTGACCCCCGTCGTGTGTGCCATCAACGTCCCTCCCTGCTCTCCCGACCGCTCGTGCTCCTCTGCTGCGGTGTGAGGGGGGGGGGGGGGTCGCCGTGACCCGGTGCTGCCTTTTCTGCCGTCGGGGCCGTGTCCGGTGCTTCTCCTGCCTTCGCCCTGGTGTCCGCTGCCCCGCTCTCATTCCTCTACTGTGGCGGTGGTGCAAGGGGTGAGGGGGCTCCGTTGTCTTGATCCGATGTTGTTGATGTTGTTGCCTCAGCCCCTTCGGTCCTGGGGTGTCCTCTGAGGTGTATCCTTGGTTCCCGAACCCCGCTTCAGTTCAGTTCGGGGGTGGGAGGAGACACTCCGGTGTGTGTTCTGTTCCTGGCTGCGTCCTGGGGTCCGATGCTCCGCTTTGTTCCTGGTGCCCTCTGCCCCGGTGTGATTCCTCTGCTGCGGCGGTGTTGCAGAGGGGGTGGGGGGGGCTCCGTTGTCGGCTGGCTCCTCGCTGCTCTCGGTGATCTCTTGTCGATGCCGGTGCAAGTGCACCGACCGGCGTCCTCAGCAGCAGGCAGGGGGATGTTCCGAGGTTGTTGTTGTTGCCCTCTTCGGTCCTGGGGTGTCCGCTGAGGTGTCTCCCTGGCTCCCGATCTCCGTGTCTGCCTTCCGTTCGGAGGAGGGAGGGGACACTCCGGTGTGCGCGTTCTGTTCTGTCCCCGGCTGTGGAGGAAATCGGGTGTCTCTTGCGACCGACCCGAGCCTCACTCCGCCTTGTTGTTGTTCCGCTATCCCAGCGCGTTCCTCCACGGACGTTGTGAAGCTGGCGGGTCGCAGCGGTGTCCAGAACAAGATTCCTGTTCCTGGGGAGGTCGATGGCTGCTGCTAACAGGGATATACCCACTTAAGGGATCCCAAGCACGGGGAGCTCCTTCGAGGAGCTCCTACCAGGCGGCCATCTTGGAATGGCTTCAGGATGGCTGAGCTTTTTTGCACATGCCTTACTGAAGTTAGGGGGTGAAGGCCTTGACCAGGTGGTTATGTGTACAGTTCTAATGGATTGATTTTGTGGAAGGTCGATGTTAAGTGAGTTTTGTACATAATTAATTTTGTTAGTGATGGGCACTCAATGAGTTGTGGGGTCAAATTATGTTGCCTAGTTGTGCTGCACGAAGTAGAGTTGTGCTACAAATGGCACTGCTCAAAAAGATGGCTTGGCCAGTGGTTTCTGAATGGCATGCATGATGAATAAGAAACAAATGGTGTGGCTGTTGTAACAAATGGATTATGAGTCTATATAAGAGGTATTTCCTATTAAATGGTGAGAGTGAGCAATGTCAAGAGTGAACAAATGTTGAGCTAGTAGTGTGCGCAAGCGAAGGATAAGAATTTCATTGATGAATGGGGAGGGGTGATGTAAGTGGGTGTGGTAAATGCCGGTGTAAAAACGGGTGGCTGACTAGTGTAGTGAAAGCGTCACGTTGACTGGATGTTGATAAGTAGTCGTAAGTAGTAGCTTGTGTGATATAAGCAGTAGCTTGGCATGACCCAGGTGATATGTCAGAAGCTGTAGCAAAGGGACAAGTAAGGCTGTGGGACTTGTGAAGTGGCTGATTATGTTGGTTTTGTGAGTGAAGGGCAGTCACCTCACTCCATGTTATCATGGGTAAGCCTGGATGCAAAATTCGTTCTCTTTCGCGGAATTTGCGTATTTTTGTCAAATTCGCCGTCTGTAAATCGCGCGAATTTGCCCCAAAATCCGCAAATTCGCAAGCTGGCGAATTGATTTGCTTGGTCGGGCGTGAAAAATACAATATTACGCGCCATTTTGGATCTTGCTGCGTGATCGCACAAGAGTTTTTCGACCGCGATTACATCATCGCGGCCCGCCATCTTGCCCAGCGAGAGTTTTACAACGCGAGTACGTCATAATGGCCCGCGATCACGCATCGCCATAGATGCGGCGCGCAGTTGACTTCCGGCGGGAGATTTGAACATCCCGCGTTCCCGAACTTGCAAAAATTGCAATTCTGCACAAAAAATCCACCGCAGGCAGCATAAACCTTCTGAAAATCATGATTTTGATCAGAATAACTCCTCAGATTGACATTTGGCTGCATTTATTTGTGCAAGGAGTCCATTTTTGGGGGGGTGGGAGGAAAGAAGTGCCCCAAAGTCTCCAACTTCCTGTTCCTGTCCAGCAGGCTCCTCCCAGTGCTTTGTCCATGTCCTGTTCACTTGTGAATTGGATCTGGAGCTGGAAGGATTACTTTTTGTGGATGCTGCTGGATATTTGTATTTGAGGACTTTTTGGACTTTGGAGTTTGGATCACTTTTGGATTTGAGATTTTAAAAGTAAGTTGGTGTTGTTTGTTTGGGGCATTGCAATTGCTGCAACTAAAATTTAAAAACTTTTTAAATACAGCCTATACAGCCTCACTAGCCAGTAGGCCCAGGGGTAGTGAGTGGTGCATGGACCAAGGCTTTGTGTAGGGCCTCTTGAATGTAAACATCATTGAGGTCATGGAAGGCATTGGATTGTGGGTTTTTTGTGTGTTTTTCGACTTTTTGTGGGTGCTGTTGGGGCCTGACCATGTGGGTGAAGTCATTTTGGGGCCTGGTCCAGGCAGGGCCTGGCCATGTGGCTGGGGGACAAGAGGCCATTTTGAAGCCAGGCAGTGTGCTTTGAGCCATAGGCCTGCACCCAATCAATCAATCAATCAAAGCATTTATATAGCGCACTACTCACCCAGAGGGTCTCAAGGCGCTGGGGGAGGGGGGTCCGCTACTGCTCGAACAGCCAGGTCTTGAGTTGCTTCCTGAAGGCAAGGTGGTCCTGGGTCAGGCGGAGGTGGGTCGGGAGGGAGTTCCATGTCTTGGCGGCGAGGTAGGAGAAGGACCGTCCCCCTGTGGTGGCTCTTCGGATGCGGGGGACGGCGGCGGGGGCGTTGCCGGTCGATCGAATCTGGCGTTTGGGAGCGTAGAAGTTGAGGCGGCTGTTGAGGTATCCTGGGCCTTGGTTGTGTAGGGCTTTGTGTGCGTGGGTGAGGAGTCGGAAGGTGATTCTCTTGTTGACCGGGAGCCAGTGCAGGTCTCTCAGGTGTCCGGAGATGTGGCTGCGACGGGGGATGTCCAGGATGAGTCGTGCTGAGGTGTTCTGGATCTGCTGGAGTCTCTTCTGGAGTTTGGAGGTGGTTCCGGCGTAGAGGGAGTTGCCGTAGTCCAGACGGCTGGTGACAAGGGCCTGGGTGACCGTCTTCCTGGTCTCGGTGGGGATCCACCGGAAGATCTTACGTAGCATGCGCAGGATGTTGAAGCACGACGAGGAGACGGCGTTGACTTGTCTGGTCATGGAGAGGGAGGAGTCCAGGATGAAGCCCAGGTTGCGTGCGTGGTCTGTTGGTTTGGGTGCCCTGCCTAGGGCGGGGGGCCACCAGGAGTCATCCCAGGTCGGAGGGTGAGGATCCCAGGATGAGGACTTCCGTCTTGTCCGAGTTCAGTTTCAGGCGGCTGTTCTTCATCCATTCGGCTACCTCTTTCATCCCTTCGTGAAGGTTGGCTCTGGCGGTGGCGGGGTCGTTGGTGAGGGAGAGAATCAGCTGGGTGTCGTCGGCGTAGGAGATGATGTTGAGGTTGTGCTGGCGTGCGATGTCTGCGAGGGGGCTCATGTAGACGATGAAGAGGGTTGGACTGAGCGAGGAGCCTTGAGGAACGCCGCAGATGACTTCGGTGGCTTCAGATCTGAACGGGGGGAGGCGGACTCTCTGTGTCCTTCCGGCGAGGAAGGAGATGATCCACTCCAGTGCCTTCTCCTGGATTCCGACGTTGCTGAGTCGCTGCACTAGTGTACGGTGGCAAACAGTGTCGAAGGCCGCGGAGAGGTCTAGGAGGATGAGGGCTGCTGTTTCTCCGTCGTCAAGCAGTGCTCGGATGTCATCGGTGGCTGCGATCAGGGCGGTCTCAGTGCTGTGGTTGGCCCGGAAGCCAGACTGCTAGAGGTCGAGGGATCCGTTCGTCTCGAGCAAGGCGGCCAGCTGCTCGTTGACGGTCTTCTCGATGACTTTTGCAGGAAACGGAAGCAGCGAGATGGGGCGGTAGTTCTTGAGGTCGGTGGGGTCGGCTGATGGCTTCTTTAGTAGAGCGCTGAGTTCGGCGTGCTTCCAGCTCTCCGGGAAGGTAGCGGTGTCAAAGGAGGTGTTGATGATGTCCCGCAGGTGGGGTGCGATGACAGCGTCGGCCTTGTTGAAGACGTGGTGAGGGCAGGGGTCGGTAGGAGATCCGGAGTGGATGGAGTTCATCGTGCGGACAGTGTCTTCGGTGCTGATCGGGGTCCAGGCGCGGAGGGTGGTGGTGGGGAGCGGTGGTTCGGTCGTGGCGTGCGTCGGTTGAGTGCTGAAGCTGTTGTGTATGTCCGCGATCTTGTTGTGGAAGTAGGAGGCGAGGGAGTTGCAGAGGTCTTGCGAAGGGGTGATGTCGTTGTTTCCGGCGTTGGGGTTGGAGAGCTCTTTAACGATGTTGAAGAGTTCCTTGCTGTTGTGTGCGTTGTTGTCCAGTCGTTCCTTGAATGCGGTTTTCTTGGCGGCGTGGATGAGTTGGTGGTGTTTTCGGGTGGCGAGCTTGAGGGCAGTCATGTTGTCCGGTGTTGGGTCTCTGCGCCATGTTCTCTCGAGGGCTTGGCAGTTCTTCTTGGAGCTCTTGAGTTCGTCGGTGAACCATGGGGCTTTCTTGCTACCGGGTCTGCTAGGCGGGGTCTTCAGAGGGGCGAGGTCGTCTGCGCAGTTGCTGATCTACTTCGTGAGGTTGGTGGCCGCCTGGCTTGGGTTCATTGCGCTGGTGGGAGGGTTCATGCTCAGGGAGGTCGCGAGCTGGTCGGCTGTGATCTTGTTCCAGCTTCTGCGTGCAGCCTGTTGCTGGTGGTGGTGGATCGTGGTCCTTCTGAAGCTGAAGTGGACGCAGCTGTGGTCCGTCCCGTGGAGTCCGGTGGCGTGGCTGAAGGCGATGTCCTTGCTGGATGAGAAGACGGGGTCGAGTGTGTGTCCGGCGTAGTGGGTGGGGGTGGTGACCAGCTGCTTGAGTCCCAGGTTTGCGAGGTTGTCCAGCAGGGTGGTGGTGTTGCGGTCGTTGTTGTTCTCCAGGTGGAAGTTGAGGTCCCCGAGGAGGATGTAGTCAGCGGAGAGGAGGGTGAAGTCGGCGATGTCTTCGCTGAATTGTGTGCGTGGTCCCGGGGGTCTGTAGATGAGGGTGCCTCTGAGGGTGGTCTTGGGGTTGATGTGGACCTGGAAGTGCAGGTGCGAGGCGGGTGCGAGGGTGTCGTCGGTGTTGGTCGTGATGTGGATGGTGTTCCTGTGGATGATGGTGATGCCTCCTCCGGTCTGGTTGATGCGGTCCCTTCGGATGATCTTGTAGCCGTCTGGGATGGCGATGGCGATGTCGGGCGCTGAAGAGGCGTTCATCCAGGTTTCCGTGAGGAAGGCGACGTCTGGTGAGGTTGTGTCGAGTAGGTTCCAGAGCTCGATGGCGTGTCTGTGGACGGAGCGGGTGTTGAGCAGGATGCATTTCAGGTGGCTATTGCTGTTGCTCGTCTTGGTCTTGGTTGGTGCTGGAGTAGTGCTGGTCCGGATGCAGTTGAACTTGCAGGCGTTGCAGCAGAAGGGTCCGTGGGTGCGTCTCGGGGTGGCTCGGTAGCATCCTGGGATTCGGCCGGCGTTGAGTGCGTTGAGGGTGGCGGCGTCGTACGTCCGGCGGGTGGGCTGGGGTCTGCGGGGGCCAGGGGTCCTGGCGCTGGGCGCGGTCCAGGCGCGGACGGGCGCAGACGGGCTTACCTTTGGCGCACCTTCGGCGCTCAGTCGGCGCTCCCGCTGCGCGCGTCCGCTGCGCGGTCGCTCTGGGGGCGTCATAAGAAGGGGGACGAGAGGGCGGGTCAGCTGGGCGGCGGGAGCGGCTCGGCCAATGGGCCGGTGGTGGGCGGGGCCTGTGGCCAGCTGCGGCGGGAAACTGGCGAGCGGGCGGCTCTGCTGAGGCTGGGCCGCTCAGGGGGCCAGGGGGCCGTCTGCGGCGGAAAAAGGCAGCAAGGCTGGCAGGCAGGAGCAGGAGGCGGCAGGAGGAGCAAGTGGGTGACCCGGCCTGGTGAGAGGCGCAGCGGTCACTCCCGAGCACTCCTTGCTGTCCCCTTAAGAAGGGGGACGAGAGGGCGGGTCAGCTGGGCGGCGGGAGCGGCTCGGCCAATAGGCCGGTGGTGGGCGGGGCCTGTGGCGAGCTGCGGCGGGAAACTGGCGAGCGGGCGGCTCTGCTGAGGCTGGGCCGCTCGGGGGGCCAGGGGGGCGTCTGCGGCGGAAAAAGGCGGCAAGGCTGGCAGGCAGGAGTTGGAGGCGGCAGGAGGAGCAAGGGGGTGACCCGGCCTGGTGAGAGGCGCAGCAGTCACTCCAGCCTGCCCTGCTTTCACCCATTATGCCCAGGGGTAGTGAGTGGTGCATGGACCAAGTCTTTCTGTGGGGCCTCTTGAATTTAAACATCATTGAGAGTATGGATGGCATTGGATTGTGGTGTTGTTTGTGTGTTTTTTGACTTTTTGTGGGTGCTGTTGGGGCCTGACCATGTGGGTGGGGGGCATGTTGAGGCCTGGTCCAGGCAGGGCCTGGCCATGTGGCTGTGGGACAAGGGGCCATTTTGAAGCCAGGCAGTGTGCATTGAGCCAAAGGCCTGCACCCAGCCTGCCATGCTTTCACCCATTATGCCCAGGGGTAGTGAGTGGTGCATGGACCATGTCTTTCTGTGGGGCCTCTTGAATTTAAACATGAT
The DNA here is from genome assembly GCF_964263255.1 of Lissotriton vulgaris. NCBI lineage: Eukaryota > Metazoa > Chordata > Amphibia > Caudata > Salamandridae > Lissotriton > Lissotriton vulgaris. The sequence goes on from NC_141691.1 coordinate 194,061,825, forward strand.
TGAGGGCATGGATGGCATGGGATTGGGTTGATTTTTGTGTGTTTTTCGACTTTTTGGGGTGTTTAACTGACATTCCTCTGGTTTCCTTTGCTTTTAGGTGCACAAGAGAACCACCAGTGCCAGGAAGAAGTCCTTCAGCGGTGTGTGCAGCACAACGTCACGTGTGGCCACAGACAACTCTGCAACATCTGAAGAAGATGGGCCCAAAGAAAGGTGGGCGTTGCACTTCTACAAAGAAAGTTGCCACTGCCAGTAAGAAGGAGCCGAAGAAGCAAGTGGTGCCACTTACCAAGGAGACAGGTGTGCCCACGGATACTTTTTTCGGGAAAAAAAAACAACGCCTGCAGTAAGCATGGGCTGAAAATTCGTTCCGCTCGCGGAATTTGCGGATTTTTCGTCATTTCGCGATCTGCGAATCTCTCGAAATCACGGTAAAATCCGCAATTCCGCGGGGACGGATTCAGCCAAGCACTTACAGGATTACAGCAGCAGGTGCAAAAGTTGAAGCTAAGTTTTTGTAACGTTTTACAAAAGGGTTACAAAGAAATTAACCTCAACTTGGGCACTTGCTGCTGTAAGCCTGTAAGTGCTTCCTGGCACCTCCTTGCCTACTTGCAACTTTTCTCTGACCCTGCTCTGACCCTTGAAGCAGGGTCAGAGAATAGTTACAAGTAGGCAATGAGGCGCCTGTCACGAATATTAAACCTCAACAGGAAGCACTGACAGATGTAAAAACAAGCATTTGCAATGCAATAGGTCTCGCATTAGGAAAGTTTGAGCTATTGGTCTTGTAAATGACAATTTTTTTTATTTATGTGTTGGTTTTGAAAATAGCTAAATTAATAGCTTTGTCATTTACAATGCCAATAGTTATAACTTTCGCAAATGTGACACCTATAGCATTTGTAATCAAACATGTTTTGTATTTACGTGACTTAGATGTACTGATATTACAAATTACAATGGCTTTTAATTTTTTTAAATAATTGATACTTAAATAAAAGTGATTTTAATTTATAATGGCAATAGCTTAAACTTTTGTGAAGATTATGTTCAGTGTATTTTATTGTGACGAAAATCCAAGAACAGAAAAGAAATATTAACATCTTTTTGTGACATTTGTAATAAAGCTTGAAACATTGAGAGAACATATTTGAACCAGTTGTTGTTGAATGGTTGTGCAGATTGATGCTGGGGTGGCGCTGAGTGGTGCTGTGGTGGTGCTGAGTGGTGGTTTGGTGATGCTGAGTGGTGCTGTGGTGGTGCTGAGTGACACTGGGATGGTGCTGAGGGATGCTGTGGTGGTGCTGAGTGGTGCTGTGGTGATGCTAAGTGATGCTGTGGTGATGCTGAGTGATGCTGTGGTGGTGCTGAGTGGTGCTGTGGTGGTGCTGAGTGATAATGTGGTGGTGCTGAGGGATGCTGTGGTGGTGCTGAGTGGTGCTGTGGTGGTGCTGAGTGGTGGTTTGGTGATGCTGAGTGGTGCTGTGGTAGTGCTGAGTGACACTGGGATGGTGCTGAGTGATGCTGTGGTGATGCTAAGTGATGCTGTGGTGATGCTGAGTGATGCTGTGGTGGTGCTGAGTGGTGATGTGGTGGTGCTGAGTGATAATGTGGTGGTGCTGAGGGATGCTGTGGTGGTGCTGAGTGATGCTGTGGTGGCACTGAGTGGTGCTGTGGTGGCGCTGAGTGGTGCTGTAGTGGTGCTGATTGGTGCTGTGGTGGTGCTGAGTGATGCTGTGGTGATGCTGAGTAATGCTGTGGTCGTGCTGAGTGGTGCTTTGGTGGTGCTGAGGGGTGCTGTGGTGGTGCTGAGTGATAATGTGGTGGTGCTGAGTGATGCTGTGGTGGTGCTGAGTGATGCTGTGGTGGCACTAAGTGGTGCTGTGGTGGTGCTGAGTGGTGCTGTGGTGGTGCTGAGTGATGCTGTGGTGATGCTAAGTGATGCTGTGGTGGTGCTGAGTGATGCTGTGGTGGTGCTGAGTGATGCTGTGGTGGTGCTGAGTGATGCTGTGGTGGCGCTGAGTGGTGCTGTGGTGGTGCTGTGGTGGTGCTGAGTGATGCTGTGGTGATGCTAAGTGATGCTGTGGTGGTGCTGAGTGATAATGTGGTGGTGCTGAGTGATGCTGTGGTGGTGCTGAGTGATGCTGTGGTAGCGCTGAGTGGTGCTGTGGTGGTGCTGAGTGGTGCTGTGGTGGTGCTGAGTGATGCTGTGGTGGTGCTGAGTGATGCTGTGGTGGTTCTGAGTGATGCTGTGGTGGTTCTGAGTGATGCTTTGGTGGTGCTGAGTGGTGCTGTGGTGGTGCTGAGTGATAATGTGGTGGTGCTGAGTGATGCTGTGGTGGCACTGAGTGGTGCTGTGGTGGCACTAAGTGGTGCTGTGGTGGTGCTGAGTGGTGCTGTGGTGGTGCTGAGTGATGCTGTGGTGATGCTAAGTGATGCTGTGGTGGTGCTGAGTGATGCTGTGGTGGTGCTGAGTGATGCTGTGGTGGTGCTGAGTGATGCTGTGGTGGCGCTGAGTGGTGCTGTGGTGGTGCTGTGGTGGTGCTGAGTGATGCTGTGGTGATGCTAAGTGATGCTGTGGTGGTGCTGAGTGATAATGTGGTGGTGCTGAGTGATAATGTGGTGGTGCTGAGTGATGCTGTGGTGGTGCTGAGTGATGCTGTGGTGGCACTGAGTGGTGCTGTGGTGGTGCTGAGTGGTGCTGTGGTGGTGCTGAGTGATAATGTGGTGGTGCTGAGTGATAATGTGGTGGTGCTGAGTAATGCTGGAGTACCGCTGAGTGATGATGTGGTGATGCAGAGGGCAGAAAGGCACAAAAAGCAGTCTAACAAAGGGCAGAAGGACAGAAAAACAAGGGAAAAACGAGTCTAACAGAGGGCAGAAGGGCACAAAAAACGAGTCTAACAGAGGGCAGAAGGGCACAAAAACAAGGAAATAACAGAGGGCAGAAGGGCACAAAAAACGAGTCTAACAGAGGGCAGAAGGGCAGAAAAACAATGGAAAAATGAGTCTAACAGAGTGCAGAAGGGCACAAAAAACGAGCAGATTTACAATAACTGGCGCATCCCCAGGGATGCGCCAGGTATTGTGTGCCGCAGCTCCGCCACCCATGGTGCGCCACATTTGCAATGCAGCGCACCATGTGGCAAAAACGGCACAGATGCGTCGCGCATCTGTGCCATAATAGAAGCGCATTGCTGGAGCTGCATCACAAGCGCGATGCAGCTCCAGCAATGCTCTGGGTGGCCCTATCTCCCTAATGCTGAGTCAAGCCTTGCGCCTGATTCAAGCAGGCGCAGGGTTTTGACGCAGCATTGGCCTAAAAGTGACTGGGTGAAATCTTGTAGATTTCGCTCAGCCACTTTCAGGAGGCGTTCCTGCACAGGAACGCCCTCCCCTGCGCCGGAACGCCTCCTGATGGCATAGGGCTTTACAACGTGACGCATCTCTCAAATGCGTCACGTTGTTAATACCCAGCACCATGGCGCATCTTTTGTGCTGCCGCTGCGTCACAAAAGTGACGCAACTGCGGCGCAAAAGAGGTGCAAGCGGCTTGTAAATCTGCCCCATAATGCTTTTACAACACTGTAGCTGCGTAAAGGGCCAAAAGATGTGTCTCCAGTGACCATGTGTGCCTGTGCCTGTGTTACAGGCACACATGGTCACTGGAGACACATCTTCTGGCCCTTTACGCAGCTGCAGTGTTGTAAAAGCACTATACATTTACCCAATGAGGGACCACTTAATGGATTAGCCAGTAGAAAGTACTCCAGGGCAAATCACAAATAAATCTGCGATTTCGCATGAAAATATGCACATTTGCTTATTTTTTTGCGATTTTGCAGGGAAATCCGCGAATTTGCGGAACGCGAATTTGCAAATTTCGCCCATGCTTAGCCTGCAGCAGCGGGGTCCGCCGGGGACCAAGCTGGGAGCAACACCTCCGCTTCATTGGGCTCAGTGCCACCACACCAAGTTAGGTCCAAGTCCATGAGTGCTGCAGAGGCAGCTACTTTGGTTGTTCAATCACCATCGACCAGTGATGTTGGCTCATTGCAAAAAAGTAGCACCCAATCAACGCAGGGTGTAACTCAGCTGATGACTGTTCAACAACCACAGCCGCAACAACAACCACAGGTGCAACTAGTACACGCTCAACTACATGCGCAAGGGGAGGCGCAAGTACATGCGCAAGTACATGCGCAAGGAGAGGCGCAAGGAGAGAGGCGCCACTAGAGGCGCATGGAGCGGCACAACTGCCCACAATGCTTGTTCCTCCAGAAGTAGGGACACATCAGGAAATCGAGATTCAAGCACCCGAGGAAGCCACTCCTCCTGAGGATGATCCATTGTCTTCCAGATAGCCAGCAAGAAAAAGGTCAAGGAGGTCCGCTACAAGTTCTTCTTCAAGCACCCTTCCTTCTGATGACCTTGATCTTGATTGGAACCCAGCAATGCAGTCTGAGAGGGAGGCACGCCATGAGCCGACAAAGGTAGCTAAGCCTAAAAGGAAGGTTCCTGCAAGGCTTTCACTTATGGCTGATGATGACGACGAGCAAGAAGTGGTGTATGCTGCTGATGAACTGTCTGACGATGACCCAGTCATCACAGACGTCACTCCAGCCCCAGTGGGCAGGCAGCAGACAGACATTTTTACCCTTTCCCGATTGCCGCTGAGCGGGATGTGGGCGGCGTGGCACTGGTACCACCACCAACGCATTTAACTACTACACCAACACGACCTACAGCTTCCATATTTTCTCTTCAGAAGGGCCGGCAGGGACCTCCATCCAGCTCGACCTCCATTACCTCAAGTAGTGGTGCTGTAAGTGCACAACAGAGTCAAATTCAGCCACGCCCATCCTCCACTTCATCTGGCATTAAAACTGAAAGTAGCACCTCCACCACCAGCAGACATTTCCAGTCCCCAGTTTGGGACTTCTTTAGTGTTAGCCAAAAGGCGGAAAACATGGTCGTTTGTTCGATTTGTAGAACTGTAGTTAGTCAGGGTAAGCTTGGTACCAACTATGGTACAGGAGGCCAGAGAGGTCATCTCCAAAAACACCACACTCTCATTTGGGAGGCGCACCTAAGGAAGATCCAGGGAGCCAAAACTACAACAAATCCAAATGTATCCATTCATATTGCATTTGATGATGACGAGGGGCTGATCATGCAGGGGGGAAGTGAAGAAGCTACAGACATTTTTTCTGGTACACTCAGTACCCCTGGCAGCAGCACTGCAGTGGTAGCGCCAACACCCTCTACCCCTGCAACATGTATGAGACACACTAAGAGTCTGGGAGAGACACCAATGTGAAAAAGTACATCTATGAGCCTAACTGGTTTGAAGAAGTCTGCATCATCACCATTAGCAGAATGTTTTGGTCGGATACGCCATTTGAACGCAACCACCCAACGGTACGTCTGTATAACGCAAAGCAGGCTAAAATGCTAGCGCTGGACCTTCTCCCTTTTGCTTTCGTGGAAAGGGTGGGTTTTCTAGAATTTGTGGCAACAGTCTGCCCTAAATGGAAGGTTCCTAGCCGGTCCTATTTTGCCAGGGTTGCTGTTCCAGCACTACATCAAGATGTGCTGGAGGTGATTGGCTCAGCTATTCAGAAGAGTGCTGTTCACACTATCCATCTGACAACAGACATGTGGACCAGTTGCCAAGCCCTTGATTACATGTGCATCACTGCACACTGGGTCTCTTTTGCAGGGGTTAAAGACAGGTTAAAAGTAGGTGTTTGCCATGGAGAAAACTCATACTGCACCTAACCTTTTGGAGGAGTTTGATAGGAATGTCAATGAATGGCTGCATCCAAGAAATTGCATAATTGGTTATGTTTCCACGGATAATGGCAGTAATATAGTTAAGGCCATGCAAGATGGTAACTACTTCAGAGTGCCGTGTTTGGCGCACAGTATTAACATTGTGATGCAAGATTTCTTGAAAAAAGAAAACACAGTCACCAAGTTACTGACCACCTGCCAAAGAATCTGAACACATTTCAGCCATTCTTTTAAGGCCCGGAAAGAGCTGAGGAGTATTCAACATGAACGTAGACTGCCAGTCAAAGGACTCATCCAGGAGGTGGCAACACGTTGGAACTCAACCTTTTTCATGCTTGAGCGTCTGTCTGAGCAGTGGGGGGTAATCAATGAGTATGTCTATAAACTGGGTTCTACTATGAAAGACATGAGGCTAGCATTGGAGGGATGGAAGCTAAATGCAAGCCTGACAGACATGCTTCGTCCTTTTGAGGTCTTCACGCGTGAAGTCAGCAGGGAGGACTGTTCTTTGGGCAAAGCTATCCCATTGTTGAGCATGCTAGAGCACCAACTGAAGGCGGTGTCTTCAACGTTCCGAGATGATGCTAAAAAGCAAGATGCATATCAGTTGGCGGAGAGGTTATTAAGCCGTCTAGTTGCCAATAAAAGGCTTCAAAACATACATACAGAACAACATTACATTTGTGCCACTATTCTGGATCCACGGTACAAAAAGTCAGTGGCCAGCAAAGCATTCATTCCTTTTGATGAAGCAGATGTTTCAAAGTACAAACATTGGCTAGCTGTGTCAGCCACTCGTTCGAAAAAGAGCAGCAGAAAATTGAAGGAGCCGGCAGAAGTACAACTGAATCAGCAGGCCATCCGGCGTCAAGTTCCACTTCTGTATCTGTGGCTGAAGGGATTCACTTTCCCTCACAGCTGTTAACGACACCAGCAACCGTATCATCATCCTCACCTGCACCAGGTCGAGCCATAATATTGTCGGAAGCCGATTGGCTAACTCATCAAGGGTTTGCTCGTTCCAGTGATGCAAAGGCAACAGATGGTACGCAAAGTGGAGCTACCCTGGAGAACCTTGAGTCGATGGTGCAGGCCTATCTGGATGACCCAACAGAGGTCTTTGTTAATCAGAACCCATTTGTGTATTGGTATCGGAAGAGTCCTCGTTGGCGACTGATCACCAGCCTGGCTCTAAATTATTTGTCTTGCCCACTCGCAAGTGTGTCTTCTGAACGTGTTTTCAGTGCTGCTGGTGCCATTGTAACTTCAAAAGGACCCGCCTCTCACCCAAAAATGTAGAGAGGTTAACACTGATTAAGATGAATCAACTTCATACCACCAGATTACAAAATACGTGAATGCATGCAGGAAGAAGAGGACACCGACTTAGGTGATGGAAGTTCTTCTCTGTTAGCTGACGTACTCCCATCTCAATTCATAGAGTTTGAGGACGAGCTCTACTTCCCTGACACAGAGGCCTGAAAATGACTTCCTTTTTTTCGACTTAATTCAATTTTATTCCTGTGTGTCCTTCTTTGTTTTGCAACTTTTACCACAACAAAATTCTAATCACCTAATCACAGCAAGTCTATCAGCAGCACTGTCTTCATCTTCTTTCCTTATTGATTTGAAGGTGCCGCAGTCTGCATTCCTGAGGTTCACAAGTTCACAATTCAATCATGCTCCTCTATCCTCCTCCTCCAGACTCCCCCTATCCACTTCCCTCAAGGCAGATGTCTGGATTACGCAGATTAAAGAAACTTTGTCTTCGTACTCGTAGACGAGTCCCCGAGAGTGGGACTGGAACTACTGACTACATACTTGCTGATAGCTGACAGTTACTTCTGAAATTGATTGACAGGAGAGGCTGCCTGTGGTCCCGCACTTTCAGAAGAAGATGCGGACAAAAAGTGGAACAGGTAATGAATAATGAGAAGAAGATGGCATGCAGTGGACATCAATGGTTGTCTGGCTCTGATGAAAGCAATTGCTGTTTGTTTGTTGTGCATGAAATTAATCATATGTCTTCTGTTGTTATTTAATCTTTTACATACTAAATATAACTCAAGTCTACTCTGCTATTTTTACCTTGTTTAATTCAAATTATACTTCAACTGCAGGGGCCACTATGTTGCATTTTCCAATATGCAAAATGTCCTTGGACTTAATGTTTGCCAATATACCATGATGATTGATTAAATATTATATCTTTTTTCTTTACATTCACTCACTGGGATGGATGGATCATCAGCGTCGGTTTAGGGAAGAATTATGGCCAATTTGTGAGTGTCAAACAGGTAAACCAGTCTACAACAACTACTACAGCAGAACTACATGTCTGTCTAGTCGTGGTATGGAGTGGTCGAGGCAGTGTTGTGTTGTTATGCCAGGAAGATTACAGAGTACAGCAGTTCACGTAAAATTGGGGCTATGTGGCTTGCTGCATACAATTAGATATGCTTTGTCTCTCTGTGTCAATGAGCCTAGGTATGCTACATCAGGTTGCTTCACTCAGTGGTGCCTGCCTTGGCCGTCTGCATGGCCCTGCCGCAAGCATGGCCCTAAAATCTGTTACGCTCAAGAGTTTGTGAATTTTCAGCAATTTCGCAAGATTTTCAGATTGTGAATTTGCCACCATAAATTTCGATAACGGAACGGATTTTTGTTTTTTGGCCCATGCTTTTTGGTTATCCGGCGTCAAGTTCCACTTCTGTATCTGTGGCTGAAGGGAGTCACTTTCCCTCACAGCTGTTAACGACACCAGCAACCGTATCATCATTCTCACCTGCACCAGGCCGAGCCATAATATTGTCGGAAGCCGATTGGCTAACTCATCAAGGGTTTGCTCGTTCCAGTGATGCAAAGGCCACAGATGGTACGCAAAGTGGAGCAACCCTGGAGAACCTTGAGTCGATGGTGCAGGCCTATCTGGATGACCCAACAGAGGTCTTTGTTAATCAGAACTCATTTGTGTATTGGTATCGGAAAAGTCCTCTTTGGCGACTGATCACCAGCCTGGCTCTAAATTATTTGTCTTGCCCACTCGCAAGCGTGTCTTCTGAACGTGTTTTCAGTGCTGCTGGTGCCATTGTAACTTCAAAAGAACCCACCTCTCACCCAAAAATGTAGAGAGGTTAACACTGATTAAGATGAATCAACTTTATACCACCAGATTACAAAATACGTGAATGCATGCAGGAAGAAGAGGACACCGACTTAGGTGATGGAAGTTCTTCTCTGTTAGCTGACGTACTCCCGTCTCAATTCATAGAGTTTGAGGACGAGCTCTACTTTCCTGACACCGAGGCCTGAAAATGACTTCCTTTTTTTCGACTTAATTCAATTTTATTCCTCTGTGTCTTTCTTTGTTTTGAAACTTTTACCACAACAAAATTCTAATCACCTAATCACAACAAGTCTATCAGCAGCACTGTCTTCATCTTCTTTCCTTATTGATTTGAAGGTGCCGCAGGCTGCATTCCTGATGTTCACAAGTTCACAATTCAATCATGCTCCTCTATCCTCCTCCTCTAGACTCCCCCTATCCACTTCCCTCAAGACAGATGTCTGGATTACGCAGATTAAAGAAACTTTGTCTTTGTACTCGTAGACGAGTCCCCGAGAGTGGGACTGAAACTACTGACTACATACTTGCTGATAGCTGACAGTTACTTCTGAAATTGATTGACAGGAGAGGCTGCTTGTGGTCCCGCACTTTCAGAAGAAGATGCGGACAAAAAGTGGAACTTGTGCTTGATGTATCATACCTAGGCTCTCTGACACAGACAGACAAAGCATATCTAATTGTATGCAGCAAGCCACATAGCCCCAATTTTACATGACCTGCTGTACTCTGTAATATCCTGAGTGAAGCAACCTTGTGTAGCATACCTAGGCTTTTTGACACAGACAGACTAAGCATATCAAGGGTTTAGGGTTCAGTGCAGTTTTCTAGGGTTTTTGAGTTTAATTAATAATTTGGTAGGGTTCCCGTAGTCTAGGGCTCAGGGCCCGATGCAGGCTCGTTCATAATGATGTTGGCAAGGTTTTAGGGGGGTTTGGCGTTTTTTCTTAATTGTCCGAATTGTGGCCTTTTTGGGTGTTTTGTGGGCGCGTGTGTTTGGGTGAACTATTCGTACACCTTACAGTGGATCGATTTTGTTCTGCCTTGCTGAGATTCTTTAAAATCACTGGAACAAGTGTCCTGGTAAGTTTTAAGAGGATCGAAGTAGTGGAAGTGCTGAAAACAGTTCTTTTTAGTCAAGGCATGATTTGCGATTTCCCATGTTTTGGGGACAGCTTGGGGGTGTTCTCCATTTCTGGGGGTGGGTCGAGGGGTCTGGGTGCCCTGCTGGGAAGGTCTAATTTTGATTGCAAGTGGTTTGAAGAAAATCCATGGTGGAAAAGGCAGGTTTGGGCCTAGTTGCAGACAGCGTTTGGCACGATTTAAACTGAGACCTAGCAGTAATGCATGTTTTTGGGGGGCTGCTTGGGGGTGTTCTAGATTTTTGGGAGTGAGTTTAGGGTTCTGGGAGCACTGCTGGGAAGGTATAATTTTGTTCTCAAATAGCAGTTTGCACCTAGCTTGAGGGGAAAGATCCGCAAAATTCACCCATACTTACTAATTACTATCCTTGAAAAGGAGACTCAGAGTACGCACTTTCGAAATGAAGCTTGTATGTAATACTGTCGCCTCTGAAACTAAAAGTGTTATTTTTGCAATACACAGCGTACCTTATATTTGTTTCACCATGGTGGTAATATCACTTCCTGTTTTTCCATCAATAATTACAGGCCGGCTTTTACCCTGTGCGATTGGAAAAACGTCGATTAACTCAGGCTTACCATTAGCGATCCGCAATTCCGTATCTGCCACGCAGGCAGTGGACAGTGTGTCAGGTCACCAAGATTAGTCGACGGAGCGTCAGATGGAATGGAGGAGTACCGTGAATAAGAGGAATGGCTGGATGCATGTAACTTCCCAAATTCAACAGGACAACTACAATATACAGTTATAGTATCCTCTACACTTCTCCTTATCTTTTAAATAATGTTATTGTTGTGAACTTCGATGAGTGTGACTCTGTGAATTTGTTTGCTCTCTGCTTCAAATTCATCCCTCCAGCCATTGTATACGTTTTTGTTTGCTATTTTTAAAACTAATTTCATGTACTAAGTGTTGTTTAGTCTCTCTGGGGGCAGATAGGCAAGTGAAATTGCGTAATTACTGCAGCCCTGTACTGTCACATTGTTTCTTCATAGTTAGTAAGTTGTATAAAGTACTACTTAGTTTAAGAAACCTAACCATCCATTAGCAATAAACTTCATGCATGCTGTAGTGCATGCACTTCCTTTATGTTCCTTAAAAGAGTTATGGATAACTTCATATCCAAAGGTGTTTTTATCTTCATTTGTTGTTTGTCCATGCTGTGGTTTTATTTCCTCTCTCCACAAAACTTTCCCCAAAAACCACATTCCCATCCAATTTTCAAACCCTAATCCTCTTCTCCCGGGCTGTGTGGTTTTCATTGAGGTATGACTAAATGACAACAATAATTCCACACACTTGCTGGGGAGGATAAGGTCAAAGCAACAGAAAATTAATTTCAAGGCTGGAGAAGGAATCCGAGGATATATTCTTACTCAGCTTGACACACACCCATGACTATTTGCAAATCAAATCTGATTTTCATGTGCGCCATCAACTGGATTGATCATCAAGAACATCCTCCTCCTACATGTGGAAAATGATTACGCTGCTGTGTCCTTCACCTTCAGTACTATTGCTTGTAGTTGCCAAAGTCAAACTCCACACAACTAGTAGTTATACTTTGAATTAAATACTTTAGCATTTGTTAGGCTAAATTATGGCGCTTTTCTTGTGTACTGTGCTATCTATCATACTGTTATAATGCTCCGCTCATGCCATTCAAGGTTTCAATTTCTTTTTTTTCATATGCAGCTACTGCCACTGTGTACCAACACTACTACCACCACAACAATGCCATTTCATCCCCCCAGGATTGCCAACCTTAATCTCCATTTGCCATGCAGCCAGCCCTGTGCCTAGCCCTATTTTCAAACAGGAATCACAGGTAAGATAAGCGTTTAGGGGAGGATGAATAATGGAGTAGGTGGAGAGAGGAGAGACTGACGGTAGTCCTAGTAAAGTAGTAGGACAATTGAATTCACTAACTCTGTCACTTACTTTTGTAAACATTTGGGCGATTTCTTAGACAATTTGAATCAAGCAGCCAGTTAAGTTTCAGGAAAACAAACGTACAGTTACCCCCACCCGCCTCCCCCGCAAAACAGTAAAAACGCGTATGCTATGTTTAAGTTGAAAGTAAATAATTATTTTTATCCCTAACAAAAATAAACTATCCCGCAAGACCAGACCCACCCCCCCTTCCTAACCAGAAAGAATGTCAGTGAAATAAAAAGTCCCCAAAGTCCAAAAAACCCAACTTCCAATTCCCACTCCTCCAATACTGCCGCCAGCGGTGTCCTTTGGCCGGCCGGTCCTGTTGCTCCCTGCGGAGGTTCTTATTGAGCAGGGTTTTCACTCTCTCCATCTCCTGCTCAAGGTTGGACACCCTAAGGGTTAGGCGGTGGATTTTTTGGCTGCTTGGTGGTGGCAGGTGGCTGCGGTACCCTGGCTCTGGAGGCTTGCGCTGACTGGCTGACCCAGGGTGCGCGGAGGAGGATGCAGATGTCGTGGTGGATGTTGTTGTGGACTGAGACTGCGTGTCCTCCTCTTCCTGGGCCACCAGGCGCTGATATTAGGCGACGATCGCCTCCAGCTTCCTTTGCCCGGCCCGTCTAGCCAGCTACTTCCGTGTTGGTTTGGCAGCAACATCTATATTAAGAAAAAAAAACATACTGTAACCAATGCTATTTAAGATTAGCACAAAATAATTCGGCAGAAAGTTGTGTCACAGTAGCACTAGCAACTTGCAAGCACAGTACATAACATTTGTAGCCTGTTTCTGTCTAACCTCCCACTTTGTCGGTCTCTGCTCTAACATTAGTGGGAGTTTCAGGAATCGATTCTACTAGCACTATATGGACTCACTACATTAGACTCAGACAGTACACCAGTCTTCTTCTTCTTCTTCTTCTCTCTTGTTTAGCGAAATTGGTACGTAAACTTCTCAAAGCCGGCATAATGCCAGCGCAGTCAACTTGCACCCGAGAAAAACCAACGCAAGCCATGATGACACAGACTTGCGTTACTGTACCACTCTAGTACATGCATGTGGTGAAGCTCTTACTTTTCTATTACAGGTGGCACTGGCCATACTCTGTTACAAGGGCTACTGTGATTGTGATTGTGAGAACCATTTATATAGCACATGGCTACCCGGAGGCATACCAGCGCTTGATTAATTTAACTTTCACCCTGCAGTGCCAATGACTACTAGAAAAGGAAAATGAAGAAGATAAATAATATGATTTTCTATTCCTTCACAGGATATTTGCTTACATATGGGATGCTTTGTTTTTTATTGAGTGAACACTGATAGGCCACACATGAATGACAGAGTTGTAATAAAATTATTGACAGAGGTAGTGAGTGGCCCCCGTAATGGCAGGATATATGCTGTGCTTGCAAACTACTGTTACTAGTCATGGTAGTATTCTGATAAATTACATCTTCTTTTCCTCTCCTTTGCTAGACTGGAACGGACGTGCGAATGCCGTTTTAAATGCTCTTCAAAGTAACACTTACTTCATCTAGTGACCGTCTACTCTGGCTACATACACCTATGCTATCTATGAGTAAGATAGTACCAGGATCCAGGCATCCATCCATTCAAAGTAAATGTCAATCATTCTTCTTAATGTATCAACTGGACAAACCTTAGTTTTTCTCACGGAAAATTGACCTTTTTATTGTATTTTGGAAACCGTTAGCCATGCATCCGTGCTTGACTTGCATTTGAATTTGAACCAACGGATATATTGCTCACACATACAGTTATTGTTTCACCCACCCAGGCAGTCCTCTTTCCTTTCTCCTTCCACCCATCCTTGCTTCAGCCTTCAACCGGCCATGCATCATATTCCCAGCCACCTCGGGCAGCATTCAAAAACACGTATCATTCTTTGCCAGTCATTACTTTCAACTCGCTCATCCTTCCTTACACCCTTCTTTCCCTTTTCGTTCATCCCATCCCTCAACTTCATCTCTGATATTACTTGGCTTCTCGATAAAACTTCCACAGCTGAGTTGAAGTCAAATTTAGAGGAGGCAATTGGTTACTCGTCAACTCCTGCCGCTAATGCTATCGCTCATGCGAAGTCAAGGGTGAATGTCTTCTACCTGGTTGACAAAAACTTACTTCTAAATTTGCAAGTCTAAAGTGTACTTGTACTGTACAACATATACACCCTTGCAGAGAGCACACTCTGCATTCTGCAATCTCAATAAGTAAGGAATATAGGCATAGATTCATCAACCAAAATTGCGATCGCAATAGCTGCGAAACAGCAATTGTGATCGCAATTTCAGCTTCCGAAATTCATGAAGCAAAAACCCACCAATTTGCGAATTCGCAAACATAAATTCGCAGAATCAATGTGGACCCCACTTAGCGAATCTATAATAGCGATTTTCCACTAATACTGCACATTATTTTGCGAATTCGCAAATAAATCGCAAATATAATTCATCAAACATCGCAAATTGCGAGAGAAAAAACTACATCGCTAAATGCGAGTCGCAATTTAAGGAAAAGTCAAACCAGGTGGTAACCATGAAGTTCAATTGGGAAAAATAAATGAAATTCAACCAGGAACAATGGGCGGAGCAAAACAAACACACTTAAGGAGACACAGTAGTAGCATGAGTACATTCACAATGCCAGGTCTATACATCGTGGCAGGGGCGGCTGAGGATCCAACGCGTAGCCCCGAACCAACGCAGGATTCAGGAGCGCATCTTCCGGCTGCGGATAACACTCCTGGGCCAGACTGAAGAGGAGATATACTCCAAATACAGGCTAAATGGGGCAATGATTCACAAGCTCATCAGAGACCTTGAGCCACTGATGCAGCACCCAACAAGGAGGGCCAATGCTGTGCCCACCCATGTCCAGGTCCTGTGCTGCCTGCACCTCCTGGCCTCCGTAAGCTTTCAGGGGATAGTTGCATATGCAGGGGGGATCTCCCAGAGCACACTGTCACGCTGCCTACGGTGTTTCCTGGACTCCATGCTGTCCCGGATACACCACTACATAACCTTCCCAACCACCCAACAGGACTTAAATCAAACAAAGCTTGCCTTCTACAACATTGCGCAATGTCCCCATGTAATTGGATGCATTGACTGTACCCACATCCACATCTGCCCACCCGCTGAGACAGAGTACATGTCCCGGAACCGCAAGTCCTACCACTCACTGAACATCCAGATGGTCTGCAATGCAATGACAATCATCACTGACATAGTGGCCCAATACCCGGGGAGCACCCATAATTCCTTCATCTTCCGGAACAGTGGCATACACACCCGCTTGACCAGGGGTGACTATGGCGAAGGCCACCTCCTAGGTAAGTACACATGCCCACATACAGTACGCCGAGACCATGTAGCTGTGCATAACAGGCACTGACCCTCCGCTCCTTTCATTCAGGTGACAGCGCCTACGGCCTCCGTGAGTACCTCCTCACCCCATACCTCAACCCTGCCACACCACAGGAACGGCGTTACAATGCTGCACACATTCGCACTAGAAATTGCATTGAACGGACATGTGGGCTGTTAAAGAGCTTATTCCGCATCCTACATACTGTTGGGGCCCTCAAATACCAGCCTGAGGTCTGCTGCTGCATCGTGGCCGTGTGTGCCATACTCCACAATATTGCTACCAAGCGGAGGATACCTGTGGAGATCTCTGGCAGTGAGTCAGAGGGGGACAACCGCCCATCTGCACATGTGCATCATGCACGCGGGGAGAATCCTGCAGAAGGACAGAGGCGCCGCAACAACATTACAATGAACTATTTCTAGTGCACCCATACCCCTCACACAACACTGCACTTAGGTATACCAAATTAAATAATGACATGAGTCGGATTTACGTTTAAAATAAATTCTTTTTGTTTTTTGCACAAAAATATTTGTTTACATTTTTTTTCACAATACATGAAAACTGTATTTCCTCATACAGCCCCATGATAGCGAAGCAGGCGTGCTTGTCATATCAGCATGTCACTACTGCTAGAGTACATGCAATCACTAGTGCCTCCGGCTGGACGCACCCAGTCACCTCTCCACATTCTCCTCGCCAGTATTGGCCCGTGATGCTGCACTGGGCCTGGTGCAGCGGCGGCGTTTGGTTACCACCGGCACGGACAGGCTGCTGAGACTTGATGTGCCCTCACTGGCATCATCCCCCCCTTGCATGGCCATGGCCACACAGCTGCTGATTTTGGACAGCGGTTGTGACCTGTTCCAATGCCCTAGCAACGTCCTGGCAGAATTTGCATCGCCAGGGACTGGTGTGAAAGTTGGGAGGTAGCATTACCAATCAGGTGGTTTGATCTGGTATATGCTGACAGCCGGGTCAGCAGCTGGTGGTGGCGGGTGATGTCCTGCTGTGATACCATGATTAAGCTGTTCTCCCTGACTGCAGCCGTCAGCACTTGCACGCTTTCCGTGAGCTGGCTCACGTTGCGCGCTGTCTTATAAAGCTGCAGCTGCATGGCTGCCATGTGCTATGCCTGCTTTTGGTGGACAGCTAGCATCCGGTGTTCTATACCCAGCCCTGGATCTTGGACATGTTCCCCCCTGCCAGCGCTTTTTGCCACATTGCGCTGCTGCCTCATCAGTCCACTGGACTGCGAACGAACAGTGGCTGTGCGCCGTGTCTGCCTCCTGGGTGGTGGTGTGGCCTGTACCACTGCCCTGGGTGTCACATGGGGTGGTTGCTGTCTTCCTGTGGCTGCAGGGGTGGCCCTGTCCGCATGGGGGGGTGGTGGTACTGGTACTGGTGGTTGTGATGGTCCAGGTCGTGGGGCAGGATGGCTCTCTCCCTCAGTGTCCTCAGGGTTCTCCTCAATTTGGAGTGCCACGCTGTCTGTGCTGGGTTGTTCTGCAGCACCTGTGATGTAAATGGGTGCATGATTAATTATATGTATCTTGCACATGGAATGTTGCAGCATGCATGCAGGCTTGCATTCCCTGACTTGACTGGTCTGGCTGTGTGTGGCTATCAGGGAACTATTGTCACACTACAGGTCCCACAATGCAATATGGCATTTCAGATGTGCATGGCCTGCATTACTGGGGTTATCAAATGGCTAGCTCTGGAGGCATGGGCATTGTTAGGGGACGGGGTCGCAGTTGCATGGCACTTACCTTGGGATTGTTGGGTGGGTCGGGAGGTGACCAGCCAGGTGACCCCCACGCAAGCTGCAGGGTTGATTGTGTCTTCCACCAGGTCTTCAAGTGGAGTGTTGGGCGCAACTGAGGGGTCTCCTCCTCCGGTGGCATGTTGCTCCCCCAGCCTCTCGGCAATGCGCTCTTTGGCACGACCTCTGAGGTCGTACCACCTCTTCTTCAGCTCATCAATGGAGCGCTGGGTCATTTCAACAGAGTTCACCTTGGACCAGATGCAGAGGCGCCACTTGTCTGCTTCAGGCACCTTCGGGGATTCCTTGCCAAACAGCCTGTCATGGTCCTTGCTTACACCCTCGATGAGGAACTCCAACTCCTGCTCAGAAAATTTGATTTTGCGTTTTCTGCCAGGTGCACTGCTTCCTGCTGCTTCCTGGGACATTCTGGTTTAGTGAGTGTGTCCTGTTGTGGTGCTGCAGGGTGTGTCTGGTGGAGCTCTGTGCTGTGCTTCTTCCACTCTCAGGCTCTGTGATCAGAATGAATGAGGGAACTGCCTACTTCCTGGTTGTGATGTCTTCATTGTGCTCGAAATGCGACTTCCCATTTTTGCGATCTCGCAATTAGCGAGATCGCAATTTGCGATTTCGGTAATTGCGAAATCGCAATTTCTACATGGGAAGCAGACGATTCTGCGAATTTTGAACCATTTAGCGGAAATCGCAATCGGCAATTGCGGCCGACTGTGATTCGCTTTTTTTAATCGCTCTTCTTGATGCATCCAATTCTGCGAATTCAAAATTGCGATTCGGTATTTTTCGCAATTTACAATTCGCAGAATCTGGCCTTGATGCATCTGGGGGATAATAGCTTACCACTGCCCGCCACTACCGTGGCATCCCCCACAGCAGTTCCTGATGGCTGTTCCACCGCCTCCGCCCCAGGAGTGCCCACCTCCGCGGTGGCCCCGGCAATGGTGGAGGGCTATGCCAATGTTCTGCCTAGAAAATAAATTTCATATTCTTGGATGCCATATACACCACCCTCTATTTTTTCTCGGAATGAACATTTTTTTACTAGTACTACATAAACAAATTTAATAATTTGTGACTCTCTAGTCTTGAAACTACAAATTTCCCTTTCTTCAGGGAAGGATTTGTTTTATTTACGCTTAGCCGTAACATGTCTTGCTACACTTTTTGACACAACTGATTAATGCTTGCTTTTTAACACGCACCATTTTTCTCATAACAGATAGAAGCTTCCCTTCTAAGAACAAGAGCAAGATCAGATCATCATCACTTGGAGTCAGCAACGATTCATCCCCATAAAGAAGACTTGAAGTTCCAACCAGGTGAGGGCTCTCCCACAATTAATGTGTGAAATCAGCCACTTTTCAGTTTTGAATCCTTCACCGTTTATCTTATATGATGAAGTTGATTTTAATAAATGTTTTTACTTTTAATAACGCTTTAAAACTTACATAGACTCTGTGGTTTTTGGTCATGAGTGAATGAGCGAAAGGGTTTGCAATTTGCAAGCATGAGTCCATGGCTCAGAGAGGTCGGGACTCTGACTCCGTAGTCTTATGTCCTATGTTGTATAATCATTGGGGATCAATCATCGCTGCATTCGGGAGCTAAAATAATGACTCTGACACACTAGCTAGTCAGTAAGGAGATTGGGGGTTCAACTTCTGTTATGTCTGAGGTATGTGGAAAGTCTAACTTTGCCTATTATAATTTATAACCAATGCCCTATTTCTTGTCCATAGTTCTGCTTGTGCAGAATAGTCCCTGCAACAGTAGTAGTATTGATTGTCCTCCTATCCGATCAAAAAGTAAACTAGTATCTTATTCTTGGTGGCAATTGACATTTTATTGTTGGGAATTATCAAAGCATAAACATTTAGAAGACTTCAATAGACAGTAAGAACAACCCAGAGGACTGCACTCAGTGCATAGAGCTATTGCTGAATAGAATAGGAATTTTGTTTAACACCTTTTGCCAACTGTGCAAGCTTAGTTAGCTACACAGACAGACTAATAATAATCTAGTAGTACCAGAGAGAGTCATACTAGAGGCAGGATAAGAATTTAGAAACAGTCTACAAGAAGATCAAAGACGATTTAGGAAAAAATAGAATGAGGAACGTTTGGAAAAAATGCAGGTGCTGTAAAAGATAGAAAAGTATAATTATTAGTATTAACAGGAAAACTTACTGGGACCAGCAGAGGAGCCCTCGCCGGACCGATCCTGGCATTCCTGCTGTTGTCCCTGCTCCGCCGGCGCTGCTACCTCCTCCTGTGTCCCCTTGCCCCTGGGGGAAGCTGATGTACAACATGAAAGAAAGACACAAACTTGGATGATTGTTGTGAACCATATCAAACATTTAAAAAAAACAATAACAAATTATTTCAGGGAAATAGACAACAATTGCACTAAATGTATTGACCCATCTGATGTGGTCTAATAGGATATTGCTGGATTCGCGGACCGTCTTCTTGGAAAGTTATGTTACTCACTAAACCAACTACAAAAAGGTTCTACTAGGACTGGCAGGCAGCACTCCGCAGCACGCGAAGTGACATACACAGTCTGTCATGATCACCACCACTATCTCTTCTTAGTGGCAGGAGTACAAAGGAAGGACTGGACTTGAGTCTCTAAGGTCTAGCATTACGTAGTTCTGTAAAGTACACTGATACATAATCATCACCCTGGCCAAATGAATACAAAATTGAAAAGAATTAAGCATAGTAGCACCTGCCATCACAGAAGCTTTTGAAACATAATTTACCTGCAATGTAATCAGCAGCATTCTTGCTCTTCGGAAAAAACAAACATTGGCAATATGATAACATAGAGCAGGAGAAAACAGAGTAGTGATTAAATAGCTTCTACTACTCACCAAGCCCAGGGATCTCGACGCCTACCAGGTCAAGCAGGTCGTGTTCCCGGTCCAGGACGTTGGACTACCGGTGCGTCGCCTGGCTGTAGGTGCGCCGGACAAGATACATGGGCCGGCACACCTTCCCCCATAGCTGGCGATGCTCCCGGAGCCCGTACCCGGCACCGAGCCTGCCGCCTGCCGCCTGCCGCCTGCCATGACGGTTTTGGGGAGGTGGCGCTGAACGAAGAACATCAGTGCGGCCACCTCCACTGTGCTGAAAATCTCCCAGGCTATAACTGCTTCCCCCCCTCAAGTGCCCGCATGGGAGCCGGGTACGGGGTGCGGGACCCTTCGCCTTGCTCTTCCCGGCTCCCTTTGCCATGGTCCTGGACAGCTGCAAAAAAAAAAAAATAGGAAAGAATAGGGAAAAAGTAAAGAAAAGAAAAGAGTTAAAAAACAGTAGCTTTAAAAGTAACCAAAAGTAGAAAAAAACACAAAATATAGATGTAGAAAAAGAGAGGGATAGATAATGAGTAAAAAAGATTTTAAAAAAGTTCAAAGAAACAAAGGATTGCAAAGATTAGTAGAGGATTGGAAAAGCATGCCCAGAACCATAGCAATGAATGAAAAACAAGATGGCCGCGCCCATTGAGGACCGCGTGGGTACGTTCGCGCGATATTTCCCCCGCGAGCACGCAAAAACGCACGCGAACACGTAATCGTGCCCCGCGCACAATGCGAGCATGCAAATAGCGACCGGAAACGGAAATACGCAACGCGAACAAGATGGCCACGCCCATGTACAACCGCATGGGTAACTTCGCGGTCGATGCGCTGCAAGCGGCCAGCGAACACTCAAAAATCGCTGCGAACACGCAAAAAAAAATCGCGCATTTCGCCCATCACTTTCTCAATCCTGGGCTTTTAACCTACAAATAATTGATAAAAGTGTATTAGTCTTGTTAGTTCAATTGAAGCAAAACAAGACTGCAAGTCAGATGATAGCAGAGGACTGGAAATAAAGTGGGCCCCATCTGTGAATGACTTTAGGCAAGTGGTGTTTCAAGTGAGTGTAGGTGAATAGGGGTGCTGAGCAAAATTGTGAGCACATAGCAAGTGAACTATGGATTGAGTAGTGTAAAATACTGTGGGTCTTCACAAGATACACATGGTAAGCACTGCATGGTTAGTTATAGAATTTTGAGTATGTGGTGTGAATGGTTGCACTCAAATCTGTGAGGGCCGTTGTAACTACTGCAAATGTGTGCGGATGAATGGGATAGCAAGCGAGAGGCTGTGAATGATATCATGCCGTTCCACAGTTTCCTGCAATGGGCGCTGATAACAAATTTGTGTTGTGAAAGTTGTCTTATTAAGAGTGAGGAGTACAACTGCCTGTGCAGAGTAAGTAATGGGTATACGTGATCTGCAAAGGATGCAGGGAGCTGAATGGAAGAGAATCAAGAAGATAGAGGAGTGTGATAAGAGGATAGTTGCTTGCTGTGAAATGACAATGCATTGCTTTGTGTAGACATGAGAGATGAAGGTGAAGGTAGCAAAGTATGCATGCCAACAATGTTGGTGCTTTGTTACGCTCCTGATGTAAATATATTTGGGGGAAATGTGTTCAGCAGTGGATTGTGTACAGCTTGTGTGACCAATTTTCTGTAGACTTTGGGATAATAGATGGGGATGGGGCACCCACCTCTTCAATAAATCACTGCATGACCTGCAAAACCTAGAACAGATGTAAAATGTTTTTTAACTGTTGCAAATCATCCAATTTAGCATTTTCACACTTAACATTCTTTATTGCAATGTACTAATTCCATTTTAAGGGTTGAAGAAAACATTTAAACTCCTAAAATGGCATTATGAGTGGCAAAAGGATACTGATCCAGTATTCAGAAGGGACGTGTTGTAGGCACCTCTTTCAAATACCAAATCTGTATCTTATGTATCAGTATATTACCACCAAAATATGGTTACAAAACCTTTAAGAAAAATGGGATGCAATTTCTTTTTGAAAAGCCAATCACAGACACTGTAGCCCTCTGACTGCAGCAGGCCACCATCCATGGGATGCTCTCTAATTGGAGTGAGTTACAATTTGCAACCTGCTTCATGAATATTGAGGTAATAGATCAGAACGTGTCTCACTCTGAACCTAAATTTTCTGAACCAACATATTTAAACTAGGTCAGTTTAGAAAATGATTTAGTGGTTCCAAAATTACTGGTTGAAATTTGCAACCAGCATTTAGCAAGCCACAAATAATATATGTGGCCTCCACTATTTTGAGTGGTAGGGTACTGTTTTCCAATTTCTTCTAGTGTCACAGATTTTACCCTTCCATCCTAAAGCTTTTCTTGAGAACAGCGTAGGTCGTGTCTATCCTGGAATTCATGTTGTCTAAACATTAAAAGCAAGGTCTACTTGAGCCCAATATAGACTTAAGACTGTCACCTATTTAAGTAACCTCTCAGTTACTAAATCAACGTGTCAAGGGAAGAGTTGGCATCTGTCACTGCTTCTCCTGAGCTCTGTGGCCAGATGAGATAGGCAAAGAATTTAGCTTCCGGGACTGGTGAGTGAGCCCTTCGACAAATACTTTGCAAGGGAGTTTCTTGATGTGTGAAGGAAGTATACAGAGGTTATCATAGAGATAGTCAATCAATCAATCAATAAATAACTTTATTCGATATGAGAACAAATCATAAAATCATATATAAAACTGAACATACATTAAATATCACTCTCGGATACAATTCAGTACATTAGAGCAGGCATTGGGAGGTTGTCACATGATTGCTACAGCCCTGTTAGATCAGACATTGCGTGCCAATAACCTAGGAACTCTTCCTCTCGTCTTTAGTTGCCCCTAGTTTTCCTTAATTTAGCAGCAACTCTCAAGAAATTAGCCACACAAAATAGGGAATGTGCATCAGAGGAAAGCTTTAAAAACAACAAGGCTACCCGTGCCTGTCTAAATCTGGGAAAAGCATAGTACGGGCAGAAAAGAACTAGGTGAAGGGTATCCTGTGGAGACCTATTGTCACAGCCACAGGGCCTTCTCTCTTCGATATTTTTAACAAAACCTGCAGTTACCGCTAGTAAGTGATAAAAAAAATCTAATCTAAAATGGGTTAATAAAAATCTATCATGTGGGCTCATCATTAACTTTAAATATGGTTCAATTCCCAGGGTTGTCTTTACTAGTGTATGGGCTCTCACTGTAGGTTTAGCAAGTTCAATAGCCTCTCAATGTGCCATGGCGAACCTTAGATGCAGGGCTTTAATCTCAACCCTGTCCTTTGATCTTATTGATACTGGTGTATTGAACAGGTCTGCCCGGCCTAACTTGATTAAAGACTCCTTAACATATTTTATTCAGGGAATTCTCATTGAGAGGTCGAAGGATAAACTATCCTGGCGAACCAACTTTGTGAAGCCTGCCTCTTTGTTTGTCTAGCATTTGAGCCAACATAAGAGGGGTTTGACTGCTATCTGGTCAGATATATATCTAGCCCCCAAGTCTTCATGGACAGTAAATAGCAGGATACTTTGAGGGACCTTCAGTAAACCCCTTAATTAATTATTTTCTTCTCTTTGTAAGTCGTTAGTCATAATAAAACCCCAGGCCTCGCTTCCATATAGCACTGTGGCACAACAGACTAAATTGTAGGTCTTTAGAATCATATCCGGAGTCCAACAACCTAACCTGTATGCAAAGTTTGTTATAGAGCCTGTAGACTTTTTCAGGGTCAAACACTTCTCCTTTAATAAATGTTTGAAATTCAAGTGACCCTCTACAAGCATTCCCAGGTATTCGAATGCTGGAACTTTACCCAGAACTTGTAGACCTATGACATATTTGTATGAGTATTTTGCCTTTTTCCGCGTCTCCATAACTTATGATTTTATTAGGTTAGGGGACATATCCAAATTTTCCATAAACTCTACAAAACCATCAATTAAAAGCTGTAGACCATGTGGGGTTCGAGCAAGGAGCACCGCATCATCTGCGTAAAGCAGAACCGGGATAGCTTTTCCCCTATTCTGGGTGAATCTGCTCTGATTTCACGTAGTGGGGCATCTAGGTCATTAATATATAAGGTGACCAGAAAAGGCGCTAATATACAGCCTTGTCTTACCCCACTAGAGCAACTAAAATACTCCGTCACCTTCCACTCCTGCGTATGTCGTACTGCTCCTGTGGCATTACTATAGAGCACTTGCAGGATATTTATGAATTCCGGGTCTACCACAAGCTCACCCAATATTGCTCGCAGCTTACTATGATTCACGCGATCGAATGCCACTGTGAGGTCCATAGAGGCTAAGTATGGTGCCCCCTCCTTAGCTAGTGTATATTTAGCAGTAATGAGGTATAGGTTAAGGCATTGATCTATGGTACATTTGCCCGGGCAAAACCCATACTGTATGTCGGTAATAATTTGTTTATCCTCCGTCCATTCCATCAGCCTGTTTAATGTAGCCCGGCCCAACACCTTCGCTGAAACGTCTATCAAAGAGATGGGTCTATAACAATGTGGACTATCCCTATCCCCTTTCTTGATTATGGGCACAGTTATTGCGGACGACCAGGAAGCTGGCAAAGCTGAGCTTATATCGGCATTTAGAACCCTAGTTAATAACGGCGCCCAGACATCCGGGTTACTAAGAAAAAGATCTGGGGGGATCCCATATGGACCCGGTGCCTTATTCCTCGTTAGGCCCTCAATTCCTGCATTTACTTCGTCCACCAAGAAGGTAACAGGGATAAGGCTTGATACTCCTTGTACTAACTGTGGTTCCCTCTGTCTGCAGTGGAAGTTATACAGTCCCTGAAAATGCAGCTTCCATGTTTCTGGTAAAATATTATTACTCAGCCCTGGCTTATCCGGGTCTGTGAATCAGGGTTTATTAATAACTCCCCAGAATCGGGCGGAGTCCTTCAGCTCCGTTGCCTCCATGAGCTCCTCCCATGCCTCGCATCGTAATTGGCCCTTTCGCCCTTTGACTGCTAATTTGTAACTTACACGACATTCCGCCAAACGCTTGCTGCCCCCTGGTTTGCATTGGGGGTATTACAGGTATTCTCTCAAGTGACTCCACCCTACTATCTACCGTCTCTGTGCTAACTGTGCAAATATCACTAAGACTACCACCCTCCTACCTTGGAATTAGTCAGTCAATATCATTCAGGTCTCTAAGTTGCGCAAAAACGTTAGTAGCTGCACTGCACCTGTCACGCATCCCTTCCCCCAGACAAGATTACTCTGTATTAAGTCACTACTGAGCCCTGGCCTATAAAATAAGCCCAATAGTAATGGTTTAATACAAGTTTCAAAAGTAAATAAACCATTTGCATGCCCAAAACTCTCCTTGCCAACTCCAGGTGTCTAAGTGTAACGATAATACAGTCTCCTGGGAATACTTTCCTCGACTTCCTCGACACCCTCCTGGCCATCAGAATGTGTCGGAGACTTTTAATATTAAATCTAACGTATTTGCTCAACCAATGCGCCACTTTACTAATTAACTAGGTGACCGTCCCCTCCACCTCATGGTTGTGTCCTGGGACTCCTGTCAAGGCCACTGTATAGGGGAACATTTCTGGTGGCAGATCTATTACTGGTGGCTCTCCAGGGTTGAGATGTGGTGCTCTGATTCCTTTTCCTTTGGGTTGGGCACGATCAATACCTCCCCTAGGTGGGCTTTGTCGACCACCCCTTGTGCCTTATCTAGCCCCTCCTCCCACCTTCTGTCAACCCCTTCATCTGAGTTCCTTTCATTTATCCTAGGTTGTGTTGCTACTACATTGGAATGGAAGACATAATTTACTTGCTTCGTGGTTTTGCTCACATTGTCAACCTGCTTATGGTGACTAGTTCCACAATCTGTTTGAGCTACTTTAGGCATCTTTTTCGCGCACTCCACCCCCTCAGCCCCACCCCCTTAGTTACAGGTGATCCCCCAAAGGTTGCACAGACTGAATGCAGTGACACCTCCCCGTAATCAGCAGGGTGGATGGTATACTTTTAGGCATTTCCAGTGACAAAAGTTTCTCCTCGATTAATGACAATTTACTTAATAAAGGGGGCAGCAAAACAGACACCATTGCTTCCAGTCTTTTCCACTGGTCTTCATTTCCAACCTCTATGGGCAGGCTGACGTTTGGACATTGTTGTCTGCAGTCTTCTGGCGGCCCTTGGAATTCCGTCTCGACCACAAGATCTTGATTTGGGCATTTGGTAGTGAGGGGGTTAGATCTAGGCTTCTGCTTGTTTTTTTTAATAATCCTCATAGCACGCTTAACCGGGTGTTCCTTTACATTTTTTACTAGTGGAAATGTCTTCCTGCTCTTCCCCATGCTCCCCCTTAGGTGTTTTTTGGATCTCATAGCCATTTCTCTTGACCTAGTTTCTGTTTGACTAACAGGACTGGTTACCACGAGGAGTGAGGAAGACGGCAAAGAAACTACAGTCCGACTGTCCTTTCCAGTTAAGACCTCTCCTTGCATCCTTGCAGTTGTCTGGGCCATGCCCATGACTGTGCAATTTACAGAGCTCAATAGGTGTACCACTAGGGATGATGGTGAAAAGCCCCCTTGACCACTAGAGCAGGTCATGGAGCCCAGGTCCTCATGCACAGACAAAGCATCAGGATCTATGGGGACGTTTACTGGCGACTTTGCCCAACCATATGCCTCCTAATGAAGATCTTTTGTTCGATACCACATTGCCCAAAGAGAGTCTTTTCCACGTTATCTGAATCTCATGTGAGAGTACCGACTCCGCCCATGTCAGAAAGGCGTCCAGGGTCCCCACCAACCCTCTCCTCCCTGATGTAGTCCTGCTATTAGGTGTTAGACGATTGGCCATTGTGCACTTAGTCCCCGAACCCGATGGAAAGAATTACAGTGGTACCTTGTTGGACACAGGCTCCCCCTCCTGTGGTAGATGACAGAGAAGGAGCCCACCCCAGCCTCAGGCGGTCTCAAACGGGCACAGACAGGGCCGGGGTTCATCCGGGCGCAACCCAGGTGTGTCCCATGCTGCGGGATCCCTCTGGGGCTTTCCAGGCACGTGTGGACAGCTGCGGCGGTGGCTGGGTCCTGCAGAGGAGCCTGGGTCATATACTCCTGTCTCACTCCTTGCAGGCCCGGCGGTGATGGCAGTGATGGCAGTGGTGGGCGCAAGAAAGTAAGGGCTTACCAAAAATCCTGTCTACAATAATTGGCAGGTGGTTCCTTGCTTTGAAGGTCACACGTCGTGAAATGTTTTCTGCACGCGAAAAATGTTCATAATCAAAGCGGTTTTTTTCCTTTTGAAGCAGCCACGGCCGGCAGTGGGAGTACCTGCAGGGCGGTGACATGGGGAGGGGGAGGGGCAGGGTTGGGGTTAGTAATGTATTGATTATGGAGTTTTACAGGTAAGTAAACATTTAAATAAATAAAACGAATTTCATTGCGCGCACTGCATCGCATTTGGGGTCTCCTGCAGTGTTTTTGTAAATTTCAAGAAATTACTGATTCTGAGCATTGTGGCATATGCTGACTTGGGACTGCAATGCACTGCCCAAGCAGCACAGGGAAGAAAGCTGAGGAAGGTTGCTTTCAGTTGTTGTGTGCACTGTCTGGAGAATACTGCATGCTATGGTTTGCCATGAGTCTGAGTGAGAATTCGGGTGGGCAGTTGAAGTACATAACAAATAGTTCCGGGTGATAGCAATATTGCGCACAATGAAATAAGCATCCTCATAGTGCATGAACCATCATTGCACTAATGGACCAGGCCTGGATTACAATGTGCGAACACTTTCTCAGGTAAAGGAGTGAGGAATAACTGTGGATAAGGAAGGAAGGAAGCAGGCAGAGATGGAAACCATACAAGATAAGTGAAGAAGGAGGAGACATTGGAGAGAGAGCATGAAATGAGAATAGTGACGCGAACTGGGCAAAGTAGAGAGATTGGAGTGGAAGAAAGGAATATGATGAGAATGGAAAAAGGAGAGAGGGGAAAGGAGAGGGGGTAAGGGAAGTGAATAAAAAGGGGACCTAGAAAGTAAAGCATACATGAGGAGAGAAAGGAAAGTGGAAGGGGAAGTCAGAAAAGTGAAAAGCAGTTTAAGCTGCAAAAGCAAAAGTAGAGAGAGAAGAAAAGAGGTTGCAGCCTGAAATTAGAATGGAGAATAGGAAAGAAGTGAAGTGAAGTGAGAGGAGGAGTAGAAAAAGAAGATGCAGAGGAAGAATGAGAAATTGTGTATAGCTCTGCTTAATAATGCATAAAATAATAAAATATGTAAAGTTGAGGGATGACAGGGATGTATCATTCCAGGGCCTTCCTCACCTTTATGTATAGATCTGTTTTCCAAGACATACAATATTGATTATTTTTCCATCACCATATCTCTACGCACATCAGACAACTTCACTGGCTACCTGTAGATAAAAGGATAGAGTTTAATTCCCCGACTCTGGCCTTTTAGGCTTTGCAAGATGGTGGCCTGGGCTATCTTAAGCGTAGGCTCTGCCTATACTAACAAGAACGCACGCTGAGATCTAACTCCCAGCACCTGCTCTGTTTACCTCGTTTTGCTAAGTCCTGTATGGGAGGCAGGTCATTAACGGTGGGAACGACCAGACTGTGGAACTCCCTGGCTTCCCATATGTGCGTAATCAAGTCCAAATATGAGTTTGGAAAGATCTTCAGCCAATGCTAGTACCTTGGTTGGACCACCCTCACCTGCTATTGACAGCGAAACGCCGGGACACTTCTGCTTGAGGTAGCTGTTGCACTCTATAAATGCTAATATTATCATTTATATTATTGTAGCATGCTAGGGTTTTCTGCCAAAAAAGGATACATGCCTGACATTAATGCAGGTATTCCTGATAAGAGATGATAACCTGTTGATCATACCATCTGGACTTTTGGTGGAGAATCACCACAAGACTTTCAGATTCAAAACCCACTAGCATCTCTTTTGAAATGTAATCCTGCGTTCAGATAGGCTCCCACACACTCACACTTTTGCATTAACAAAGTCTGCTGCACTGGTTTTGAGAGGTGAGCTCATACATCCCCTTAATAGATCAATGATGGAAGTGTTACTGACTGCTCGAGGTGGGCTCAGGGTATATGCCTGCTCTGGCTTAGGTCAAGGTCGTCTTGGAACCTCGTCCTAAAAAGGAGCCAAGCTTTCACAGGAGGAGATGTGGTCCAATTGCTAAAATACCAACCCTGGTACATTGGGGACCGGCAGTGGGAGAGACAGTGTGTCATGGGCCCCAGAGCAAGAAAGGAAGGAAGGAAGTGTTCCCCTCCATGGCTACTGTTTGAATTGTAAAATACAGCACAAATCAAGGTCAGTGGACTCCTCAGGTCTATGAGCCCTGGTGCCGCTCTACCTGCTGTGAGAATAAAAGATAACCCTCTTGGAAATAGATTCTAATCCTAGCCTTGGTTCAACATCCTGGCAGTAATTAAAGACAAGGCATTACTTTTGATGGGAATACCCATCCTGGGGGTGAACTGCGCAGTGTGAAATCATGACACCAGGATCCATCCCCACTTCCCCTCTTAACCACATTGTTTGATTGGGCAAATACTTTTTGTTCATTGTCACATACGAGAGACAGCAGCTTCAAATAAATACAGGATTTGCACTGCACAAAAACCTGTCTTGATTTACCCAACTACAATGTTGCTCTCTGCATAATAAGAACCAAGGCCACGTATAGGGTATACATGACAACGGACTTGCCTCATAGCTCACTAATAGCATTGTGATCATGGTGAAGGTAGGAGTGTTTCTCCGTTCATATCACTTTTAATAAATACTTATCTATGCAATCATATTTATGCAGTGGTTTTAGAATTTCAAATGGCAGGCTCCTACCTTTCAGATAAAAGCACTGCACGTCTCCAAAACACCAAAGGGCTTAAGAGAGGAGGGACTCACACCCTCCTCTCCCCAGTTTCCATCCCAACCCCCAGAAAAAATACCAAACACAATGGAACAATTATTTCTCCTTCCCCTCTCTAGTGAGCACAGCACTAAATCCAAACACCGGCACTGCCCAGCACAGCAGCTCTTTCTCTTCCCCTCGAACTATACTTCCGTTCTGATGCAAAACATGTAGATGATAGAAACAGAAAAGGGACTACAACAAATGTAGGGTGCAATAATTAACCTGGCGGCCATCAAGCATTGGCAAAGGCAGCCCCCTATAATATGCCCACCATCTTTAGAATGTATTTTAGTTATCCAAAATGCCAGGGGTAGGGGAAGTGACATCACATGCCATGTGATCCAAGCCTGATGTCACATGAAGTGACATTACCTGTCCTTTGGCCCACACTTGATGTCATAGTAAGTGAAATCCCACAAACTCTGACCTGATGACATCACAGAAGTGACATCACCCATGAAATCAAAGGCAGCGACATTGCATGACCTTTGACTTGGTGCTCTCACATGAAGTGATACAATAAACCTTTGGTTACTTAGATCACAACCAGAGGCTGGGAAATCTCTACAGATACAAAAGTACCCTATTACCAGAAATACTTCAATTTCTATTGAAAATGCAGCTGCATACATCGTTTCAGGTGGTATTTTAGATATACAATTAAGATAGATTAGCATTGATTAAGAGCGTATCAGTGCACAACAACGGAAAATACACTAGTGAAGTTGAAATCAGACATTATTAATATCAAATGACTTGATGGGCCTATTATGTTAAAAACAAGTTCACTTTATCATCTATTTTTGAAATCAAGAGTACCATGTGAGCCTGGGAACGTAGATAACAGTGTTATTTATTGCAGGTCATTAACCGTTTTCTATCATTAATTTCTTCTACAGAAGAAAGCACATTGTATAGTTTAAGCTGAGATTTAAGTGCAAAAGTATGCAGCGTTGCGGAGATTTGGTAATATGATGACCTTGGTGCCAAGGGCATTGCAGCTATGGGTGTTATGTATGACCCATGTAAAAATATTCCATTTTTTTACATTACGGTAGGCAACCATTCTTGATTAACTGGATCACTGCTTGTATTTTGCATTTGGTGGCTATAGTGTAATCCTGTCTGACATGCTCACTATTACAGAACTAATTATAGTGCAGAAAATTAATGTGAACTATTTGACAAAACTGAACCTGTTAATTACAAAAAGAGGATACCATTTGAGCTCAATATATTGCCATGCATTTGTGTGTGATTGTGATGTTGAAGGGTGAAATGTTTCATATTAAAAAGTTTGTACAATAGTATCCATGTAGGACAACTAGATCACCCAAATTGAAACCAAAACACATTTCGCAGACCCAAATAGACACTCACTTAAAACCACAAATTTCATGTACAAATTTCCTTATAACACTCTCTAATAAGATATATGTGCAGATCTGCAATATTTAAAAGAAGATAAATAACTCAGGGCACAAAATTACAGTCAATTAACAAGACTTGGTTAAGACATTGGGGCCTTGTGTCTAAAATGGTGTGCTTACTAGTTTTTGTCAAGGGCATAAAAATACATATTTTAAGAAGAATGGATTAGGATTAGGATATGGTTTTATAGAGCGCTCGAATGCCGAAGCGCCTTGGCGCCGAGAGGTGAGATAAGGGATTTGGACAGCTATGACTGAGTTTAAGGAGGTGGAAACAGCCATGTTTTTAGTGCCTTCCTGAAATGTGGCATGTTGGACATTAATCTCAAGGAAATCGGTAGCTGGTTCCAGAGTTTGGCTGCACGGTGGGACAGACTTCTTCCTCCCCATCTGGCTTTGCGAATCCTAGGAAGTTTCTGGTGGGGGAATACCAGGAGAAAAGACTCCAAAAGTCGGCAGGCCCTCCGCCGAACAGAGTCTCATGAGTAAGGCACAGGGCTTTGAATTCTGACCTTTTCTGGATCGGGAGCCAGTGCAGTGACCTAATAGCAGCAGAAATAGGGTGTGCTTTAGGGATGTTTAGCAGTAACCAAGCAGCAGCATTTTGTATGGATTGCAGTTTTAGCCTCTGGGCTTTATAAACGCCTATATATTGTGCATTGCAGTAATCGAGCCGCGAGAGGACAATGTGGGATAAAAGGGAATATCTTCATGAGAAACAGGAAGAGGTCACACTGTTAATCTGGGCCGAAAAATTCAGCTGGTCGTCAAAAATGACCCCAAGGTTCTTGACTTTATTGGATGGAACCGGACATTAACCTGCCTTTGCTGGCCACCATTTCCAGTTCCATGTGGACGGCCCACTGCCAAATACTATCACCTCGGTCATATCGGTATTGAGCTGTAGATAGTTACAACTCATCCAGCTCATAATATGGGTCTACGGATTGCCTTTTATCCCAATGTATATCTTGCTGCCTAGAGGTCAGGAAAGAAGAGAGTAGAGACAGAGCCAGATGCCCAATCCCCACGGCCCTCAGACACCTTACGAACACTGTGTAATTCACAGTGCCAAATGCAGTTGAGAGGTCTAAAAGAATGAGGATGACTCTGCCCCCTCCATGCCACCTGCCTGTGAATTTTCTCTTTTGCCATGGTTAGGGCGGTATTGGTCGAGTGACATGACCGGAAGCCATGCGGGCTGGAATCTAGGCAGTTGTTAGTGTGTAGATATCGCATTAGCTCCTGATTTATCGCCTTCTCAAGGATTATAGCTATGACTGGCAGACAGGAAATCGAGTGATAGTTCTTCACGTCTGTGGGGTCTAGAGTAGTTTTTTTTTAATGGGTTTTATGCAGGCTGTTGTTCATACAGACGGGTATATTCCTGAGCCAGGCACTTGGTTTAAGAGAGGGGTTAAATATGTACTAATTTGCCCAGAAACCAAGTGTAAGATCGTTGGTGGACACGGGTCATGCGGGGATCCAGATTTGATGTAGAGTAACATTTTATTCACTTCTATTGATTTGAGGGTGCTAAAACTTGCTAATTGGCTGTGAGGTGCTGTTCCTTCAGTGCCAAATTAGGGTAATTTTCAGCAGACTGCCTGTTATTTTGGAGACAGTCATAGAAAGATTGCAACTTGGTTTTAAAAAGAATTGCCATTTTATTGCAGAATTCTTGGTCAGGTTTAAATGTACTGACCTGTTGGGTTTGAGATAGCACTCGGACATTTTTAAAAAAGCTCCTTAGAGAAGTTTTTAGCTGCCTCAATCCTTGGGTTATAGTATTGGTTTTTGGCTTTGATGATAGCCTCTTTGTATGATTTAAGTGCTGTATTATATATGTCCTTATGTTCGATGCTGTAGTCCGCCCTCCAAATGTGTTCAACCCTTCTACACATGGCTTTTAGGCTTTTAATCTCTGGCCCTTACCAAGGTGACGTAGCCCGGGATCTTTTCACTTTAGTGAGTTATTTGGGTGCCACCTGGACAACCGCTGTAGTGATCCAGTTGTTAAATTGGACAGCTGCATCATTGTTGTCCTGGACCAGCACAGGAGGACAAATGTTTTAGGCCTGCTCAAGTTGGACCCCTTATACTTTGTTCCAGGATCTGGTTTTGAGACTAACCGACTTATTTAAAGTGGGAACATTTATTTTGATGGTGTTGATGTCAAAATAAATCGCCCTGTGGTCGGTCCAAGGGAGAGCGGAAGTTTTAACCATCGAGACATCAGAGGTTTTCGTGAAGATAACATCAAGTGTATGGCCAGCTGAATGAGTGGGTCAGGGCACTAGTTGGGACAGGCCATAGCCAACTAGATTATCAAATATCCTACTGGTGTTGGAATTATTGTTGAGCTCTAGTTGGTAGTTGAAATCACCTAGAATAATGAGTGATTTGCAGTCGAGGCAAGATTCCAATAGAGTCTGCAGAGCAAGGGTAAAAGCTGCTGCTTGGGCCAAGTGGTGGATACAAAAGTATGCCATGGAGGGTGAAGCTATTGTTGACTTTCAGCACAAAGTGCATTGCCTTAGCTGACAACTGAGTAATGGTCTCTACGTGTACCTTTAAGTGGTTGCGATGGATTATCGCAATTCCTCCGCCAATGTTCCCTGTCCTATCTTGGCTGGATACTGAGTAAACTGATGGAAGTGCGATATTCCAGTCAGGGGCAGATGCTTGGTTAGACCATGTTTCAGTTAAAAATATTAGGTCAAGTGTAGAGTCCGGCAATAAGCATTCTAGCTGATATTTATGTTTGTTGAGAGAGTGCATGTTAAGCAGAAGGCAATGTAGTAACTGATTGCACATTTTCCCCATCTCACTGTTCACATGAATGGGGTTAGCAATTGGGCGATCTATACTCATTGATTCACCCTTGGATGTATCCCCCCTCCTACTGGTGTTGTTGTGGCCTGGTGGGTGAGTGTTTACTGTCATGGTGCATCAAAACTCACAGCAGTGGAGAAGTGTGGCTCAATGGTTAGAGCGGCAGACCCTGATGCAGAGGTCTAGCCTGGGACCAGGGTTCAATTCCCCGCCTCGGCGGGTCTTGGGCTCAAAATTCCACAGACCTGATAATTCTCGCCTCGGTGCCTATTCCAATCATGGAGTCCCACTCTGCAACTCTGGGCAAAAGCTTGCTTCATCTCCACAATGGCCCCCACAACGCTAAGGATGCCTGGCCTCCACCTTGGGGGTGCCCAGGAGTGGACGCCTCACAGGGAAAGCCAGGATGGGATTCACAGCGGTATTCGTACAAGCGTCTTGAGACCCTTGCGGGTGAGTAGTGCGCTATACAAGTATCAATTTACATTTTTACAATTAATCAGCCTTTCCCCCTTACATTGTAAATGTCAGGAGAAGAACACTCACCTCCACTAGCTGAGTGCATGTATGTGCATGGCCAGCAGCAATACTGCAAAAGGCTTTCTAAAAACAACAAAAGAATATTTGCAATGCCTGCCATGCTTGAGATAATGCCCTGGCTACTTACCGGTAATTTTCATTACTACCAGTTCTAGTCTTCCTCGCCACAGACATTGCACAATGAGCTTTAGCATCCCACAGAAACTCCCAAGTCAAATGTTAGTGTCTTAGCCTCCCATTCCTCCACTATTGCAGACTAACTCTTCCTCCTATAAAGAGGAAGTCCTCCCACAGCACATCCTATCTCCAAAGCCACAACAGAAATCATGAAGCCGTACACAACAGGGCAGGGAGGGATGGAAAACTATATGGTGGCGAGCAAGATTTAGACTCGGAGTAATGAAGATTACCAGAAAGTAACCAAGGCATTACCTCCTTGTCCATCTTCCTCGCCACAGTAATTACACAATGAGCAGATACCAAAGCAAGAATCAGCCTCATCAAGAATGTAGGGAAAACAGAAACCAAAGGAAAAAACTGCAGAAAGCAGTCCAATCCAAAAAGAGTACAAAACTTTCCTACACACATACACTACCCCAAAGCAGAATGTAATACAGAAGCAGCAAATGACATAGACACACCCCACCAACCTCCAACAGAAAGGACCAAAAGGAGGAGATGCACACAGGGCTCCAATACAGACACACAACTTGGTCACCCCCATGAATGGAGGCCAAGAAGCAGCCACAGAACCGGCAGACCACAGTGTGGCACAGGGAAGCAGAAGTCCAAAAGCAGAGACTACATAAGCCACCACCTCTGCCCCACCAAAAAGTGGAGCCTGAGGCAAAAACACCAAGAAAACAACTACCAATAAAACTGGCACCGACTGGGACAGGCAAAATAATAACACCTGAAAACCCACAGCATTGAGGTAACAAAACCCCGACCACAGAGAGAAGATCAGGACCAAAACACAGTAAGACAACTACTGCACACCTGTGGAAACAAGAGGCAACACATGGAACAAAAGTGGAGGTGAGCCGCGAGATCCACCCTGAAGCCAAAAACCCCAAAAATGTTTTTGACCACCGGAAGAGACCCATGGCATCAGTCAGACAAAAAGGCCACCAAAAAACACCACTGCAAGGGCCAGGAACTACATTCCAACTAACACCAGAGGACCAAACTGATCCCCAACACAGAACTCCAAAAGCAAAACCCAATGAGGTGCCGCCATTATAGGCCAAGGTAGCCACAACCCAAAAGAGATAAAAAAAATGGGACAGGAGAGGCACCAGCGAACCCACAAAAGGACACCAAAATACCCTAAAGAACCTCACACAAAGCCCGAAGAGAGGAAGAGGCCAATCTCAAGTCAAAATCTGCAGACCAAAGAAAATTCAGGAATCGCATGGGTCAAACATCGTAAACAACCAAACTCATCCTATCACTTCAAGCACCAAAAGCATCCCAATGCAGGGCAGAAGAGTGTAAGGCAGAAGGACAGAGGGACAGCTGACCCAAATCAGCCCTAACTCAGGACACCATCCAGTTAACAGGGTCAATCCTCCAACAACCTGGCCTCAAGGCACAATGGCTGCAGCATGGTGCCAGGGAGTCGCGAACCAGGCAGTGGGCACAGAAGACAGGGGAACATCCAATGAGGCCGGACAGCCAAGAATAACAAGGGTGGGGAGAGGGTGGGGAGACCATGGTAGCCACCTCCAACCCAGAAACACCAGAAGCATAAAGGCCAAGATCAAGCCGATCAAATAACCCACAGGGAAGCAACAGAACGGGAGGAAATCACGTACGACAGGCCCAGAGAGCAAATGAAAGACATCATGACAACCCTCCAAGGAGCCAGGCAAGGAAGAATCAGAGCAAAAGAAAAGCATCCTGGCAGATATCACTGAGGCAAACAAGATAAGCCCCAAAAAACAGAACACACAGCAAAGGCAGGAAAACAAACATCAGGAAGGAAAAAAAACACATTGAGTGAAACATACGGCTTAACCAGGCGGCCACCCCTCAAGTCGTCCAGGGGAAGGAAAGTGCAAGCAAAGAGCAGAGTAGCAGAACATCCCAGCAACAAAGGCCCAGAAGCATATTTTGGAAGGACTACACCTTGGGGGGCACACCCCTTAAGACCAAGCTGGAGGCCGACCAGACCTGAATATGACAACACGACGTAGGAGGGGCAGATGCAAGGAGCCCCAAATGAACAGCTCCTAAAACCTTGGAGCAGGAAGAACAGGCAGGCTGGACCCACGACCACATCACCCGTGCAAACAAATCCGACAAGGCATCCACAGACGCAATGTCGGAAGGCACAACATGGTAAAAAGAGTGAGAAAGGAATTACCTTCCCAACCACCAACCCAAAACTCTCTCACCAGTGCCATCAACGGAAAACTCAGAGAGAAAGCCGGAGAACACGGTAACCAGTGGGAAAAGGCCCGACACAGTAACTGACACAGATGGAGATGTCCCCAAGGGAAATAGACGAAAGAGCCTGAAGAAATAACAAAGGAGGCACTGGAGGGCACAGCCGTACAAACCATTCTTTAATCCTCATCACCAGGGACAACACTCAGGCCACCAGAAGGAAAACCAACCCAACCTATGAAAATGAAAGCATTTCAAAGAAAGGAAGAACCAGTGTCGGGATCAGAGAAGACCCCATGAGGGACACCAAGAAAGCATGAAACCATAAAACAGTGCAGAACAGGTGAGCCGCCTTTGACACAGAAGTAAAGACTAGCAAGGCACCCATATAAGGAAAATATTACCCCCAACCCATGGTAATAAGAGAAAGCCGTTTGAACTACACGAGGTAGGAAGGGGATAACCATTGCATATCCACAAATCCAACACAGGATAGAGAACACCAGAATGACAAACCACCAAAAAGAGAAGAGAACACCTCCTCTCCTTGGTGGGAATGATGGACAAGAATGAAAGCCCCGTCGAACAGAAGTGACAGGAGTACATCCATCAATGCTCATGGCAATACACCCCATATGGGACAAGAAGAGCCCTGACCAAGAATGAGGGGGGAACCAAAAACCAACAGGAACCAACCATCACAACATTAGGCACCGGCTGCGCAGTCACAGAGTTGGCCCAAAATAATGGAAAAAAGAGAATATCAACCAGACACCTGGGTGACTACCACTGACACCAAGCCAGGGATCGGATGTACTGGGAGGCAGCAGCCACATGCCAAATCCTGGAATTGTCATCTGCAGGGGCATCCCAGGTTCACCCCACCATGATAAAAGTTAAAGGGCTAGTTAGTTAAAGGTAAAGAAGTATAATGATAGGAATTTGGTTCAATAATTCCATATTGGAATCGGTTAAAATCAAAATGAAGGAAGCTTTAGGTCAAATATCTAAACTCCTTTCCTCTTGGAACCCTCTTTTTCTTTCTTGGTGGGGTTGTCTTGATTCCATTATGATGATGATTACCCCTACCTTGTTATACATTTTACAATGCTACCCATTCGCATCCTTTCCATGTATTTTAAAAAACCTGACCCCCTTCTTTCTAAATTCTTATAGCATGATACGAAACCTAGAATGTCCTTGAATCATCTTAGGAAACCAAAATCTATTGGAGGAGTACAATTTCCTGACTTTAGACACCATCATAAGGCTTTTTTGCCTGAAACAGGCATCTAAATGGCTTCTTACAAACATCTCCCCTTTCACATGTTTATGGGTTAGGGAGGAATGTTCTCTGATTGCACCTTTTTCTGTAAATGAAATTCTTTCATTTACTGCAAAAGCAAATATCACATCTCTTCCACTGATTTGTCACACATGTTCTCTATTAAAATACCATTATCAACTAAATTTCTCTACTGAAGAATCATTTCTACAATCTCCTCTCTGGTATGAATGCTGTATTACTATTAAAAAGAAACCTTTAGATTGGAAATATTGGAGACTCCAAGGAAAAGTCTGGGTTTTTGATATGTTTGACGGCATGGCCCCTTGTTCTTTCCCTTATTTTCAAGCTACTTTTAAGTGTCCGCACTCTTTTTTTGCAGCAATTCCCAACACCTATGAGTTAATCTTGGATATCTTTTTTTCTCTTCCTTCTGATATTTCTACAGCCTCAGACAATCCAATTTTAAAAATGTTATATTATTTCAAAAAGCTTCGTTGATCTATAAACATCTCTTTACCCCAGACCCTGTTCGAACTAAAACAATTTTGAATTGGCTTGGGAGAGGGATTTGGATTGTTTGTGGAGCATAGATTTCCGGAACAAAATCTGGGCAACATCATTAAAAATGTCTCAATCCGCTTCAAATACTCAATCTATGTTTTTTAATCATAGGTTGTATTTTACCGCTCTGGCTAAATTTTCACATAATAATATCAACTCCTGTTGGTCCTGTAACTCCCCTCTGGGTGATTTGTTCCATCTTTTGTTTTCCTGTCCCAATGTAACCTCTTTCTAGGTGAAAATATGGTCTACTATATCCAAAATTTTAAAGTTGAATATATCCCTTTATCCAATGACATTCATTTTGCAGGGAGTCTGATAGAATACTTGGGTTTGCCTGTCCATGAACGAGGTTTATTTGATCTTATGTTGGCTTTAGCTTTTCAACAAATCACACTAAATTGGAAATGCTCAACTAATCTTTCAGTTAAGTCTTGCTGGAATAATGTTTGTCACTATAATAGACTGGATGTTGCTTTTGCCCCTCATACAATCTACTTACTAATAGAGACTTATATTGGTTACCAGTAACTAATTATTTAAATAATGTTGCAAAAAGAACACGGATCCAGCACAACCCGCCCACAAGAACAGAACCGAACCGAAGACCCTGCAATGCATCCTCCTCAACGTCCGATCCCTCCACAAACACGCCACAGAAATCTGGGACCTCCTCAACAGCACCACCCCGGACGTAGCATTCTTCACCAAAACCTGGACCAACGCCACCTCAGGACCGGACATCGCCATCGCCATCCCCCAAGGATACAAGATCTACAGGAAGGACCGCCCCACCCACCCAGGAGGAGGAATCACCATCGTCCACAAATCCAGCCTCCGCCTGAGCACACTCCCTGACGAGTCCACAGAACTGATGGAACACCTTCACTTCAAGATACTGGCCAGCCCCACTGCCGCCCTCCAAGGAACCCTCATCTACCGACCCCCTGGACCACGCGGACCCTTTGCCAACTCCATCACGGACATTATCTCCCCGCTGGCCATCGCATCCATCAACTACACCCTGCTGGGAGATCTCAACTTCCACCTCGACAATCAACTGGACCCCAACACCACATGCCTCCTGGACAACCTCCACAGCATTGGACTCTGCCAGATCGTGACCCATGCACTCAGCAGGACACACCCTCGACCCCCTCTTCACTACAGGAAACTCCATCATCTTCAGCCACACCACCGAACTCCCATGGACCCACCATCGTTGCGTCCACTTCACCTTCAGAACACCCACCATCCACAGACACCAGCACCTGCTTCCACAAAGAAACTGGACCAAAATCACTGACGACCAGCTCATCTCCTCACTCAACAACTCCACCCCAACCATCGCGGAAAACGACGACCCCACCACCGTAGCCCGAACCCTGCATAGATGGATCTTGGACAGCACCAACACCATAGCCCCCCTCAAGAAAAGCAACAATACCCGTGCCAAGAAAGCCAAATGGTTTACCACCGAACTTCGAGAGTCCAGGCGCACATGCCGCCGCCTCGAAAAGGCCTGGAGAAACACCAAATCCACAGAAGCCCACAACAACTTCAGAGCCATCACCAACGCTCACCATCAACTCATCAGAGAAACGAGGAAAAAAGCGATTGAAGACAGAATCTCCACCCACGCACACAAGAGCAAGGAACTCTTCAGCATCATCAAGGAGTTCGCCCAACCCACCAGCGAGTCTACCGACATCCCTCCCTCACAAGACCTCTGCGACAAACTCAGCACCTTTTTCCACCACAAAATCAAGAGCATCTACGACAACTTTGACGAAGACAATTGTTGTACATAGCTTTTCCCTATCAGCCCTCTCCCTGCTTGCCCTAGCCCCAACCTTCTAGACTGCTTACATGGTTCTCTCTGTCTCACCTTCTGCCATTCCATTCTGTGGCAGTTACTCCCTGGCCAGATGAGGATACGGTCCTGTTACTTTTCTGTCTGCTGTATTAAACTACTTAGCTGCCACCTTACCGGATTTGGAGTCTTCTTTTCGTTTACAACATTTTGGCGACTTCTGGACGGGAGCATCTGGCCAAATGCTGCTACAGCCTAAGAAAAGACAAACAAAACAGTGATCCGTTCCTCGACGAACCCACGAGTGTCAGCGCTTTGAATCCTCGACGACTTCTTCTCCTGCAACTGTCGGATGTCGAGATTTTCCGGATTTTACTTCCTCTTTCAGCGTTTTTGCCTCTGTGGTTGCTACCGACAACGTCACCTGACAACCAAGCCTGAGGTGCGTAGCAACCGAGTCCAACGTCGCATTTGTATCTTGCGTAGCCATAGCAACTGCCTCGCTAATTTCTGCTACCGCGAGCGGTGTCTCGTGCCTGGACTACGCATTACCGCATCGCGTACCTGCTAGATTACTGCACTTCCGGACGCTACGCGTTGTCTACGTAAGGTCATTAACGTGACCTTCGTGACGACATACGCTGGCGGCCATCTTTGTTTACTTCTGCAATCCGATGCGAACAGTTCATCAGTCCGATGCGAGCAGTTCTTCACTGAAGGATTACGCGATCACATTTAAGGTCGTTGGCACGCAACAGTTTTACTACTCAAGTAAGCACGTTATTTAATACTTTTAACGCCTGAAAGTGTAGCGCTGAGCCTATTTGGTGGACAAAGTCTTCAGTTCTAAAAAACGGATTTTTGTACATGAACTGTACTTACTCTGAGACATCGTTATTACATGTACCTTTTGTACTGAGAGTTCAGTATCCCGTGGTCAATATTCATATAATATTCATATTGGTTTAGGTGCAGGATTATAATGGCGCAATCTATAAATATTGCTCTTCCTCCTCAGTTCCTGAGTGAACCTGGCAATCCTTCCACACCTTGGGAGGACTGGGTTATTATGTTTAATGACTACATTGAAGCCTTGGATGGGGAGGGTTTCTCTGCCAAACGTAAGAAAGCCATCTTGATGACCACATTAGGCAAAGAGGGACAAAGACTTTTTAAATATTTACCTCAGGTTCTCTCTGCCACGTCACAACCTTTGGACGAATTTGAAGAAGCTATTGCCAGACTGGAGAACAGATTTGGAAGGGAAGAAAACCTAATTCTTCAACGGTATAGGTTTTACAAGAACAAACAACTTGAGGGCGAAAGTATCGATGAATTTGTTGCTCGCCTTCGTGAGTTGTCAGTCAAATGCAACTTTGGCCAAATGGCTGACGAGCATATTAGAGACCAATTGGTTGTACAGGTCAACAATAGGAAAATCCAGGAGCGCTTGTGGGCCGCTAAGAACCCCACTCTCAAAGTAGCAATCGAACTTGCTAAAGTGGTTGAGGAGAGCGAAAAATGTATTAAGGAGTTATCAAAATGTGGTTCTGACACCAAAGTTGCTGAAGTATCTCATAAATTGGTGAATAGTGATATCAGTGATGACGAAGCTGCTGCTGTTGCGATTGTTAGAAAGAAAGGTTATGTGTTACAAAAGAAAAATATGTCTCAACAGTCGTTCAGTAGACCACAGTCACAACCTGGTAGCAAGTTTGTATCCAAAATGTGCTCTAGATGTGGGAGTTACTCTCATTCTTCCGATGCAAAGTTTTGTTTCGCTAATAACAAAGAATGTTTAAAATGTGGTAAAATAGGCCATTTCGCAAAGGTATGTAAGAATAGAACCAATCAGAGGGTTACTGTGGTATGTGACTACAATGAGTTGAAGCGTGATGTCAACAAAATATTGATTTTGTATGATTCGGTGTGTGCATGCGATGAGAAGAGAGAGCGTATTATTAAAGCAAAGTTTTTGATTGATGGGAAAAAGGTTGACTTGATGGTTGACACTGGGTCCAAATGGACTATCATTCCCTCGTCTATGTTGCATGAGGTTTGGGGTAACAAGGATTTGGAAGAGTGTGATATCTTTCCATCCGGATACCAGGGTGAAAAAATCAACCTCCTTGGTTACTTCAATGCGATGATTGTTTTCAAGAACAGGTCAACCCAGGGCAAGATTTATGTGTCTGTGGATGGTCCCGCAATACTGGGTCGTTCTCATCAGTACGATCTACACATTATTGTTAATCCCAGAGCTGATGAACCCGTTCTTGTTGTGGATGATTGTTACATTGATGACATACTTGCCAGTCATAGTCAGGTTTTTCGTGAGGAACTGGGTGAGCTACAAGGGTACACACACAGGATACTGTTAAAGGAGGGCAGTATTCCTGTACAGCACAAAGCGCGGCGTGTTCCTTTTGCCTTGCGGGCTGAGGTTAAGGCTGTTCTTGATGAGATGTTACAGGGAGGTATCATCGAACCGATTGAAGCCTCCCCATGGGTTTCTCCCGTAGTTATCTCGCAGAAACCTGACAACAAGATTCGTTTCTGTGTTGACCTACGCTCTTTGAATAAATGTGTGGTGGCCGATGTATTCCCTTTACCCAATATAGGCGAATTAGTGTCCACCCTTAAAGGAGCTAGGTTTTTCAGCAAACTAGACCTTAAGCACGCCTATCACCAGATTCGTCTGGATGATAGCTCCAAACATCTTACAGCTTTTATCACGGGCGAGGGAACTTTCCAGTTTACCCGCTTACCTTTTGGTCTAATCTCCGCTGCCAGTGTTTTCCAGCGCATGGTTTCTGAAGTGTTCAAAGGGCTAGATAAAATTATCTTCTTCCAAGATGACATTCTCATCTTTGGCAATACATTGGAGGAGCACAATGATGTTTTACGCAGTGCTTTAGGTAGAATTGTAGATGCTGGTCTCACGTTGCGCCGAGAGAAATGTGCGTTTTTGGTTGAGGAGGTTGAATATTTGGGTTTCTGTCTTTCTGCTGAGGGTGTAAGACCTAAGAAAAATCTTTTAGAAGCAATTGAGCTGGCACCTCCTCCTGTAGATAAAGAACAACTCAGGTCCTTCATGGGGCTAATTGAGTTCTATTCTAAGTTTGTCAAAGATTTTTCCTCGAAGACTGCTCCCTTAAGAATTTTATTAAAGAAAGGAGTCAAGTTCTCTTGGACGAGTGAGCAAGAGTCTTGCTTTAACTGCATCAAATCTGAACTTAAGTCCTCAGGTGTTCTCACTCCTTTTGATATTAGACGTCCTTCTATTCTGATGGTTGACGCAAGTGGTGTTGGTCTTGGAGCTGTTCTTCTTCAGAAACATGAGTGTGGCGAAAAAACTATCGCTTTTGCCTCGAGACCTCTGTCGTCCTCTGAGGTCAACTATTCTGTTATCGAGCGAGAAGCTCTTGCGGCTGCGTGGGGGGTTAACTACTTTAGAACATATCTGTGGGGTTCTCGGTTTGTTCTTCGCACGGATCACAAACCCCTTGTAAATGTTTTGGCACCTGGTGGTACAGGCAAGGGCTCCCCTAGATTGGCCAGGTTGGCTTCTCGCCTTCAGGATTACCAGTTTGAGGTCGAATTTGTTCACGGTTGGAGGAATGTGCAAGCCGACTGTTTGTCGCGCCTCCCGGTTTCTTCCCCTAAACCCGGGGGTTCCTTGAGTGAACAGTGTGATGACAAAGCTGTTGCCTCCTTACATGATGTCGTGTCTTTGTGTGAGAGTTCCTTTTCAGCTGAGGAGTGGTCCAAGGGTATGGATGAAGATCATGTTTTGAAAGCTGTAGTTAATCTTGTTCTCAAGGGGGCAAGAAGAGAAAGTACCTTAGAACCAGCTGTCAGACCCTTTCTTAAAGTTGTTAATGAGTTGTCCGTGTTCGGGAAAAACGTACTCATGAGGGGTGATCGCTACGTTCCTCCAAGCTCTTTGAGGGGAAGGATCCTCAGTTTAGCTCATGAGGGCCATTTGGGCCAAACTCTTACTCAGCGGCGTGTAAAGGAAAACTTTTGGTGGCCCTCAATCGACAGCGATGCT
Organism: Lissotriton vulgaris; assembly: GCF_964263255.1. NCBI lineage: Eukaryota > Metazoa > Chordata > Amphibia > Caudata > Salamandridae > Lissotriton > Lissotriton vulgaris. The sequence continues at coordinate 194,106,749 of NC_141691.1, forward strand.
GTAGATTGTGTGGTCAAATGCTCCTTGTGCATGGAAGGGGAGAAGCGTCTCAAAGTTATTGGTTCCCAATCTGTTGGCAGCATTTCCTTTAAAAGCTTGCCTTGGCATACAATATGCTTGGATTTCATTGGCCCGATGTGTGAACTACCATTAAATCAACGTTTTGCGGTGGTTGTTGTTGACTGCTTTTCCAAGTGGTTGACTGTACGTTTCATGAAGGAGATCACAACTGACTCCACTATTCTTTTCCTCAAGTCTGTTTTTGTGAATGAGGGTTACCCTTCAGTTCTAATTACGGATAACGGCACCCAGCTCACCTCTACCAAAATGGCCTGTTTCTTGCGTGAATGTGGTATATCTCATCACCGCACCTGTCTTTATAATCCCGAAAGCAATGGTCTGTGTGAAAGGGTCAATCGACTGGTCAAGGGTGTGATACAAATGTCAGTTGCTAGCGGGTGTTTTTCTGACGAGCGTGTGCAAGAGCTGGTTTGGGCTTACCGCTCAACGCCCCATGGGCAATCTGAAAAATCCCCTTTTGAACTGATGCGTGGGCGTTCCCCTGTGTCCAGGCTAACTCCTTCCTGGTTGAGAGATGATGGTAAGCTTTCTCCTCCTTCAAATGCTTCCCTTCTTCCCATATCCACTGGTGATTTGGTCAAGGTTAAGCCGGGTCGCTGCTCTAAGGGCCTCTCTAAGTTCAGTGGTCCCTTCCGGGTTAAGAAGGCTTTTCCTCATTTCGTTCTACTTGAGAATGGTGCTAAGTGGAACTACAGAAGGGTTGCCTTATATCAGAAGGAAGTCCCCAATGCCCAAGATTCAAATCTCAATTCTTCTGAGACAGGCTGCAGTGGCTATATGTTGTCTGCTCGACGGGATTCTGATTTGTGTGGTTCACCTGCTGTACGGGGGGAGGTGGGTGGTGGCGATGCTCCTTCATCTGTGTGTGATGATGTGCTTGGGAGTTCTGATACTACCTCCGGTGTTCCTTCTTCCAATGTCTGCTCAAGGTGTCCTCGTTCCCGCCATCCTCCAGCTTACCTGAGTGACTATGTTCAATAATGGTTGTTACTGATATTTTGCTCTTTCTTTCTCTCATTTTTGTTTTGTATCCAAAGGGGGGAGATGTGTTGTACATAGCTTTTCCCTATCAGCCCTCTCCCTGCTTGCCCTAGCCCCAACCTTCTAGACTGCTTACATGGTTCTCTCTGTCTCACCTTCTGCCATTCCATTCTGTGGCAGTTACTCCCTGGCCAGATGAGGATACGGTCCTGTTACTTTTCTGTCTGCTGTATTAAACTACTTACCTGCCACCTTACCGGATTTGGAGTCTTCTTTTCGTTTACAACAACAATCAACACACTGAACCCTCACCAACCAACCCCGACACCCGGAAACCAGCGATTGATGACTGGACAGCCCTCACCACCAAAGACACACTGAAGACAATGAAGTCAATCCACTCAGGGGCCCCTACTGACCCCTGCCCCCACCACATCTTCAACAGAGCCGCTGACACCATCGCACCCATGCTCTGCCACACCATCAACCGCTCCCTGGCGACCGCCTCGTTCCCCGACGACTGGAAACACGCCGAGGTCAACCCCCTCCTGAAGAAACCCTCAGCGGACCCCACCGACCTCAAAAACTACATACCCATCTCCCTGCTCCCTTTCCCAGCGAAAGTCATTGAGAAAGCCATCAACAGCCAACTCACCACATTCATTGAAGAACACAACATCCTCGACTCCCCCCAATCAGGCTTCAGAAAAAACCACAGTACGGAAACCGCCCTCCTCGCCGCAACAGACAACATCCGCACCCTACTGGACAAAGGAGAAACAGTAGCCCTCATCCTCCTAGACCTATCAGCGGCGTTCGACACAGTCTCCCACCGCACCCTAATGCGCAGACTCTACGACGCAGGAATCCAGGACAAGGCCCTCGACTGGATTTGCTCCTTCCTTTCCGGCAGGACGCGACAGGTCAGACTCCCCCCTTTCCTCTCAGACCCCACACCTACCACCTGCGGAGTCCCCCAGGGCTCCTCCCTCAGCCCGACGCTCTTCAATGTCTACATGGCTCCACTTGCCCCCATTGTCAGAACCTACGGACTCAACATCGTGTCATACGCAGACGACACCCAGCTCATCCTCTCCCTATCCAACGAGCCCAACACGGCCAGACACAACTTTTGAGAAGGCATGGAAGCCGTCGCCAAATGGATGAAAAACAGCTGCCTACAACTAAACACCAACAAAACAGAAGTACTCATCATGGGCCCAAACCCCGACGCCTGGAGCGACACCTGGTAGCCCACCGCCCTCGGAAACCCGCCAACCCCCACAGACCATGCACGCAACCTGGGAATCAGCTAGTACACAGCAGATGGCGGAACCTTCATAAAAATGCACCTGATACATAAATTGCCATTACTATATTTAGCCCCTTATCAGGAAAATGGGGATTATGTGCACACCGATTGAACACCCGCCATCACAATGACAGTTCTAGCTAGAACTTACGAACATGTAATGAAAAAAGCACAGGTGCACCATAAATTGAAAATGGCGCTAATATAATACAATTAACACAAAAACACAAATAGTGATGTCCAGAAGTCTGATTGGGTTAAATAATTTATTTGTCAAGTAGTAGGAAAACGAACAGCCGACGCGTTTCGTCCCGGATGGGACTTCTTCAGGGCTGTAGTTACAAAAAACATATAGACATACAATTAAATTTTTTTATTTTAAACTATCATTAATACTCAAAAGAGTAAATAATAGTCAAAATTATTAAAAACATAAGAATAGTATTATTTGCAAAAGGCACAATCTTTGCTGCTGAAACCCTGAGTTTATCTAAACAGGGCTACCCCAAGTTGGATTAATTTAAAAGAACATCAATATTTCACAATGATAATGATGGGGTAACTTAATGGAGGGCATGAGAGACATTCAAACTTCATATTCAAAGCAAGCTAAAAAAAGCTAGTTCAAACATTTGATAGTCAATGAAACAAGATAGGAAGCAGAAAAGGTAAGAGATGACAAGTGAATAGTCATAAGGTCCACGCTCAATTAACAATTTTGAATATACCTACCAAGAAGCAAGGTAGAAACTCCTTGGCGGTGAGAGTAGTCTTGTAGTATGATGTAATGGAAGGAAGCCAGCAATTTACGGTCCGTTTCGCAGTCTCAATGCACAAAATGTGCGAATCTATAGAAATAGCACCAGAAGAGAGTCAGGCAAAACAAAATAAGTCATAGTTGAAACTTGTTGAAGAACGTTCATGAATGGAACAGGAACGGGCAAAATTCTCAGCATATCCAGAGCATTATTATTTACCTTATCCTATATTCTGGAGGCAGTTAATGATGTAAGTTGACTCTAAAGGTATCTGCGTAAAACCTTATCCCATAAATTCATATCTTCTAAGGAGATTAATTTGCCACACTAGGAATGAAGCTGTAAATATAAGATGAAGGATACACAAATATGAACAGTCTGTATAGATAACGTCCAATGATCATAAAGCACATAAGAGACTAAGGATAACCATTCGTCACCAAGAAGTCTGCCTACAATGTAATTATAATGATATAGACTGATGAATCAAATTTGACAACTGTGAGTAAAGGACTTGATGTAATATAACTGAATGGACATTCTCAATAGGTATGGCGAATATGCTGAACTAAATGACCAGTATGTATATAAATAGACAATGGTTCAACAGCTGTCCAACAGGATCACAACAGAATAGTGAAAGCGTTTAGTAAATTCACGCTAAGGAGCAAAATACATAGGGAATTTAAACAGTATTCATTTATTTGTAATTTAAGTACTCGTAAAAAGGTTCCAGGTGCTCACAAAAGTGACAGTGTGCAGGACGTGACATAAGTGACCAAAGTGAAACAAGACATCACACGATAACAAGGTAAATCCACATAAATATATACACTAAAACAAAGGAATTTTCTTGTACTGGTCGACGTCGTTTCGATCTATTTGAATCTAGATCATCATCAGGACGGAAAAGGAGCTTCCTGAAATCAGAATTCTTCTGACTCGTGGTCAGATTATGTACTGTTCTTCATCAATAATTTACATTATTTGTAGGGATTTTGGCACAGGTCAATTGAAGGCTGCCCTGTTTATTCAATCTGTTCGCAAGGGGGCAGGTCGATTTATTAGCTGTAGCTTGCTTGATCAAGTTCAAGTGTAACTCGGTCACGGAGCCATAGTCCTCCGGAAACTGTGCTTCCCTTGACGGGGGCCGCACTTTGGGGTCTCAGTTTGGATGACCAGGGCTTACCTAAAATCCACTAGTAAGCAAAGTTATAGCTATTTATATTGATCCAAAAGCATGTAAACAGAAGTGAGATGCACCAACCCTGTGATGTGCACCTGAATAAAAAATAACAAAAAAAGAGAGGAACCAATGTTAGACAAGGGTATGGAATTCATAAAATAAATAAAGAGACATGAAGATACAATATATATCACCCTAAGAAAACAAGACCTGAAAAGAACCTCCTTCCAATGTAATGTAAGGATTATATTGGGAGTATCTTCTTTGTTCTTCACCAAAATTCTGTATATGAAAAAAGATGAAAAGAAGAAAGGATAATGAATAATAATATATTTATGATAAGAATGTGTTTTGAAGAAGGTGAATCGATATATGATTCAAGGATCCTATTAAAAACATATATAAACTAAACAGTTCCTGAAACCTTATTGTAAGTGACACTGAAAAAAGGCCCAATTCTTAACGACTCTCAAAAATCAATATAAGACTATTCCTGCGTAGTCTAACCTGAGTAAGCGTCTTATGTTTACGCATTGAATAGTGGTTCAAGGGGGCAAGTAAAGTCTATAAGAAATTACTGTGCTGAGATATATATTGACCAGAGAAAAAAAAAGAAGGAAGAGACTTGCCTCATTTATAAGAAATTTAAATGATAAAACATTCAGAAAGGGGCCACCCGTGAGGTGGAAACGGATTACGAAAAACAAGATGAAATTGTGATCCATGTTCCCATAAAGAACCGGAAAACCGGAATTACGTTACTAATCTTACCGCAAGAAAAGAAGACACCGGCAGCAATAGCCCGACGTGACGATCCCTCAGTACGTATAGCGCCTGATGAAAAGGCTCCTTGTCCGCGCCCATATTTATAGTACTTTTAATTAGAAAAGTGTGTGCACCTGTGTTAAGGTAATTGCAGATTTGGTCAGATGCACAATATACGGCGGTGGCCATGTTGGAACTGTAGCGTCTAGTGTCACCGCTAATGGTCGATCCCGAACCCTCATCAGGTAATCTATGTGTATATGTGCATCATGTTTAAAAACTCGGCTGTGATGAGAGAATATTATACCCACACGGCTACTGCAAATATCTTCTAACCAAAATAATAATTCATCGAAGAGATCAGGTTAAAGTGGCGAAACAAGAGTGGCGGCCATGTTGGAACAGTATGTATAGACTTGTCCAACCATGTGAAATCGGCGGCCATTTTATAATATTTACGTGGTGAGATCAGTTAGTGCCGGAAGGTAGTGTACGGTCTAGAAGGATACATATGAAATCGGACTGATAACACACCCTATCTTGAAGGTAATGAAAAACGAAAAACATACTTAAAATAAAATAAAAAGTAGAAATGAAAACGAGATAATTCTTATTAAGGTTTTATACGAAATACCCGAAAACAACGGGTATAGAGAACGGAACGAATTTTATGAGGCAAAAGTCCCAAAAAGAACACTAACATGAAATGGGGCCATATTGGAAAGATAGTAATACTATCAAGGACAAATTGTGAACAAATGAATTTCAGAGTGTAACAAAAGGAGCTTAACAAATGGAGCTTACTGAGTATGAACACTTATAATCAAAGGGATAAGCTCACGTCCTCAATACGTCCGATTTAATAGAGGCCCGATAAGCAACTTGTAAACATCATAAAAGAAGGCCACTTGGTATGTTTAAACTCTGTCACAATCTTAGTGGTCTGAATGAAACCTAATATTTTCATCGAGCCAAAATAGTCCTAAGTAGAAAGAAATGAATAGATAAAAGAAAAGAATAAATATAAACCACTGCAAACAATAAACACACGGAAAAAGAAACCCAAAATGATAAATGAGTGTTGAGTTGGGAAACGGACCCTTGAGACATGAACATACTTAGTATCCACTTGTCAAAAAAAGGGAGAGAAGGAGAAATTATATCTAAAAGGAAAAAACAGAAAAATTATTATAACACTTTTTATACAAAATTGACTTTTCAGGGAAAAAGCCACAATTTTTTGTGTTCAGTATCTTATACATATATCTATGGTGATAGTCATGTCCATGTTGTACTTAGAAAACACATGAACTTATATACAGTTATAAACAACAAGTCAAGTTGTAAAATTATGTACAGGAAAGCTACAACACATCCCCAAGTGTACATAATACCCCACTACACTTATCAGATTTAAAAAACAGCAGGCAGTGTAGCGGGGTGTATTGCAGGCACATATTCTCCACATATTGTAACAGTTATGCAGATAGATGGAAATGAAGCAGTGCAATTTACATATGGGAACAATAACCTGTATCCTAAAAGGGGCACATTTGTACATACACTGAACAATTTAGGTCAGAAAGTGATGTAATTCATCGTCAAAATTGTGGCCAAATTCTAGGGTTCTCAATCTGCAAATCCACATCACTTCCGTTTTTTGCAAAGCTAGAAGCCTATCTCCCCCCCTAGGATTGACGGGAATATGATCTATACCCATGAACCAAATGGTGTCATTAGGTAAATGCTTTTCTTGCATATGATGTGTCATGGGATATTTGAAGTCCCCATTTCTATGTGCCCTGACATGTTCCTGTATTCTAATTTTTAGTGCCCTATTAGTGCTGCCCACATAGATTTGATCACAGGAACATCCCAGTACATAAACCACATAGGTGGTATTGCAATTTATGTGATGATTAATTTTATGCCTGTGTGTGGTATTGAAACAAAACTCCTTGGTTTTGTCTTTTCCAAGAATACACATATTGCATCCTCTGCAAGTATAAAAGCCTGTTACCTTGTTGTTCAGCCAATCCACCCCTTTCTCTCGGGTGATATAGCTTGGACAGAGGATGTTTCTCAAATTTGGTCCACGTTTGTATGTAACTCTTGGTTTTGCTGATACAATCCCTTGTAAGCTGGGTATTGACGTCAGTAAATGCCAGTGTTTACGTAGGGTATTGTAAATTCTTGCACTCTCATCTGTGTAAACTGTGATGAGTGCAATTCCAGGGGGTCTGTTCTTCTTATTCTTGTTTTCAATTGAAGTTAATGTTGACTCTCTAGGGACATCATTGATTCTTTTAAGTGCTTTTTCAAGAATCTGGGGAAGATAGCCTCTATTACGAAAACGATTTGTGGTCTCTCTGATGTTTGTGGAGAAAGTTTCCGGAGTGCTACAATTGCGTCGCATCCTGATCATTTCCCCGTACGGAATGTTGCTTACAACATGACGGGGGTGTGCACTAGTGAAGTGTAGCGTGCTATTACAGCTAGTATCCTTCCTGTGAGTTTTGCTGTTTACCTTATTATTCTCAACAAAAAAGGTAACATCTAGAAAATTGATTTCTTTGGTATTGTATTCCATGGTGAAGTGGACATTATAAGGGTTATCATTCAGGAAGTTGAAATAGGATAGCAGGGCTGGGACAGGTCCATTCCATAACATAATAACGTCATCAATGTACCTGCCCCAGAAGATGATGTATTCTGACCATTCTGCAGCTAGGCGGCCCCAGGCATGCTCCCGCTCGAACCAGCCCATAAAGAGCCTGGCGTAAGCTGGAGCAAATCTGGAACCCATGGCCGTACCCTGGGTTTGTTGGTACCACATGGAATCATATAAGAAAAAGTTCTTTGAAAGAATGATATTAGTCATTTCAATAAGAACTTCGTTGTGATCCAGAAAGCCTGCTGCTCTCTGTCCAAGGTAGAATTCGAGTGCTATGATGCCAAACTCTTTTTTGATGCACTTGTAAAGACTCGTGACGTCTAGCGTCACGAAGATCAAATTCTCTGCCCAGTTGAGTTCCTCAAATTTAGCCAAGATGTCCTTGGTATCCTTTATGTAGGATGGGAGATTTTGAACGAAGGGTTGTATATATGTATCCACATACTCAGAAAGACGTTCAGTGGGTGAATTAACCCCTGAAATGATAGGGCGGCCAGGTGGAAAGGGGCCGCCCTTGTGGATTTTGGGTAGAATATATATACACGGAAAAGTGGGCTCTGACACCATGAGGTATCTGCATTCCTCTTCACTGATTAGTCCCTCTTCGCGCCAATCCGTAAGCCGCATATTAATGTGGGCACTAAGAGGGGCAATGGGGTTAGTCGGGATCTTGGTGTAACAAGATGTGTCAGAAAGTTGTCTTTCAATTTCTGAGAAATAATCCGATTTTCTCATCACAACAATGTTGCCCCCTTTATCTGCCTCCCGGATAACTATAGTGCTATCAGTTTTGAGGTTATTGAGTGCCAAGCGTTCTTCAGCAGAGAGATTATGACAACGTACATTAGGGCGGTTTGGATGATCCAAGAGTTGGTGTAAACCTTGTGTAACTTCCTGTTTAAAAATGTCAATATTGGGATGAGTTCCAACCGGAATAAATTTGGATCTAGGTTTTAAGCCACTATTAGTCATAAGATTTTCAGCTACACCCAATTCTGCACAAACCATATCACCGTCAATAGATGTTTCAAGTTCAACCGACATCATTGATTGTATAACTTTTATTTCAGTTGCTGTGTAGACAGAAGTATTATCAAAATTACAATTGGTGGTTACAGTAGATGGGTTTCTCTCAAAGTGATCTTTAAGTTTTAAAGTGCGGATAAATTTAAACAAATCAACAAAAATATCAGTGTCCACACCCATAGAATTTGGGCAAAAACCCAGACCCTTATTCAAAACAGATAACTCCACAGTAGATAGAGCCCTATCCGAAAGGTTCACAACAATACTTTTCTCATTTTCCACAGTGTTGTTAGTAATCATATCCATTACTTCTTTGTCCTGTTCGACCTCGTCCGCCCCACCACTGCCTCTGCACCTTGACCTCTTCCTCTGTTGTCGTTCCTGCCACCTCCTGCCCCCCCTTCTAGTTTTTGTTCTTTTGGTCTCGCACCCAATCTCAGCCTTTCCATTTCCAATAAAAAAATATTATTGGCAGTAGGTCTCACTTCCCCTTCCGTGGTCTCAGGTATTACCTCTAAAGAGACTGTGCTAGCAACTGACGACAAGGAGGTTATGCTGCTAGCCGAGGTTAACTCTGGAGTTTCTTCTCTACGTCTTTTCCCCTCCCCTGTTATTTTCACATTATCATACTTATGGGCAAAGGTGTAAATTCTCCCTTCTTTATAGTCCTTGTCATCCCGTTTGATCTTTTTTAATTTTTTGTCCCTGAGATAGAGTTGATGACTTTCTAGGATTTTATCCAAAATCATGTAGTTTTTCTTAACCACTTCCTTCAATGGTGAATCTTCTATTTCTTTTTCCAATTCCTCTATTTCTTTTTTAAGTTTTTCCCCTTTCTTCTCTGCATTGATGATTAGGATCTTCATCATATTGTATGAAGCATTTCTAAGATTGCCCTCCCAATCTGTTAGTTGTTCCGAATCTAAATCCCCAAATGTTGGAAATAAGCATGGGCGAATTTTGCGAATCTCGCGTTCGCGAATTTTGCGGATTTGCGAACTCGCAATCCGCAAAATCCGCGAATTCTCACGAATTTGCGGATTTTTTTTTTGTGTGTTCGCGCGGGTTTCTGCCAGGGTCGCAAGTTTCGCGAACTTGTTGTTTCTACGTGTCCAGCCTGTTTGGGACACTCTTCTTCATCACTGCCACTCTCTGTCACCACTGCCACTCTCTGACTACTCATGCCACCCTCTGGCCCACCCATGCCACCCTCTGTTTCATCACAGCACCCTCTGGTTGTCCAGTCAGTGTACATTATTGTGGCAAAGCAAAGCACACCTTCCCTGCCTCAAGTGACCTGAATTAATTTGGGGCTGATTAATGTGTCACAGAATATTTTTTTAGCTGGCACCTGCTTCCTTAGTGCTTCCTGATTAGTGATCTTTTGCACTTGCTAAGTGCTTTCATTGTTGCAAAATTAGTTACAACACCTGCCCTGCCCCAACTGACAATAATGAATTAGGGGCTGATTAATGGATTTGAACTTCCAGCCTGGCTCCTGCTTGTCTCCCTTAGCTGTAATTCAGGACCTTTGTGGCATATGTGTAACTATTCTGAGGTTCAGAGCAGGGTCACATAATAGTTGCAACTGGCAACTGAACTCTGGAGAGCCCCTCAGGAAGCACTACAGGAAATGGCTACTAATGATGAGCCTGAACTTTTGAACCTGGTAAGTAGTTTCAGTTTTGCTAAGATCGTATTTCTGCAATTTAGCGCTTATTCGCGGGGCGCGAAGTTGTACTGGGAAGCCGCGAACTCACGCGAACAGTGCGAGCAAGCCATAAAATCCGCTGCTCGCGGATTTGCGGATTTTGCGGGAGATTCGCGAATCTCGCGGATTGCGAATTTACCGAAAATCCGCAAAATCCGCGAGCGAATCGGATTTTCCGCCCATGCTTAGTTGGAAATATAAGGATTCTCAAACCCCGAGGGATTTTTTCATTTTCAATGTATTTCTCCAAGGTGGTGCCGTCCCACCACCTCGAACATTTCACTTTTTTTCAGACGTTCTAATCTTTGGAATTTCATTTTTAAACCCTCCATATTGGGACTAGGGGTACTGCTTTGTTTCGGGTTAGTAGCAAACAAATCCTGTGCCAACTCTTGACGTCTATCTTTGAACCCAGGCATTTTTCAAGGCCTTGGCTAGATTACCTACGACTTTACTGTTTTGAGTCTAGGTCAAGGTGTAGGGCTGATCAGTGCAAACGAAGTGAACAGAAAATGCTAGTACACAGCAGATGGCGGAACCTTCATAAAAATGCACCTGATACATAAATTGCCATTGCTATATTTAGCCCCTTATCAGGAAAATGGGGATTATGTGCACACTGATTGAACACCCGCCATCACAATGACAGTTCTAGCTAGAACTTACGAACATGTAATGAAAAAAGCACAGGTGCACCATAAATTGAAAATGTGCTAATATAATACAATTAACACAAAAACACAAATAGTGATGTCCAGAAGTCTGATTGGGTTGAATAATTTATTTGTCAAGTAGTAGGAAAACGAACAGCCGACGCGTTTCGTCCCGGATGGGACTTCTTCAGGGCTGTAGTTACAAAAAACAAATAGACATACAATTAAAAAAATTTATTTTAAACTATCATTAATACTCAAAAGAGTAAATAATAGTCAAAATTATTAAAAACATAAGAATAGTATTATTTGCAAAAGGCACAATCTTTGCTGCTGAAACCCTGAGTTTATCTAAACAGGGCTACCCCAAGTTGGATTAATTTAAAAGAACATCAATATTTCACAATGATAATGATGGGGTAACTTAATGGAGGGCATGAGAGACATTCAAACTACATATTCAAAGCAAGCTAAAAAACGCTAGTTCAAACATTTGATAGTCAGTGAAACAAGATAGGAAGCAGAAAAGGTAAGAGATGACAAGTGAATAGTCATAAGGTCCACGCTCAATTAACAATTGTGACTATACCTACCAAGAAGCAAGGTAGAAACTCCTTGGCGGTGAGAGTAATCTTGTAGTATGATGTAATGGAAGGAAGCCAGCAATTTACGGTCCGTTTCGCAGTCTCAATGCACAAAATGTGCGAATCTATAGAAATAGCACCAGAAGAGAGTCAGGCAAAACAAAATAAGTCATAGTTGAAACTTGTTGAAGAAAGTTCATGAATGGAACAGGAACGGGCAAAATTCTCAGCATATCCAGAGCATTATTATTTACCTGGGACTCATCCTGGACTCCGAGCTCAAAATGGACCGCCAGATCAACTCTGTCTCATCTTCCTGCTTCCACACCCTCCGCCTCCTTCGTAAGACCTTCAAATGGATCCCCCTCGAACACCGAAAGACAGTCACTAACACCCTGGTCACCAACAGACTCGACTACGGCAATGCACTCTACGCCGGAATAAACAAAAACCTCATCCGCAAGCTACAGAACATCCAGAACGCCGCCGTAAGACTGGTCCTCAACCTGCCAAAACACTGCCACATCTCCCAGCACCTGCGCACACTCCACTGGCTCCCTGTCGAGGCGAGAATCACCTTTAAGATGCTCACCCATGCACACAGGGCCCTCCACAGCACTACGATCAGCCCAGCTCTCCTACGCCGAGGTACCCCGCACCAGAAACACCAGATCGGGAGGCCGCTCCTTCTCCTTCCTCGCGGCCAAAGCATGGAACGCCCTTCCGCTCCACCTCAGACAGACAACATCGCTCCCCATCTTCGCAAGAAACCTCAAAACCTGGCTCTTCGACAGACCCCCTCCTTGATGGAATGGAACCTGCACCCCCGCCCCCCACCCTTAGCGCCTTGAGACCCTTACGGGTGAGTAGTTGCGCTTTAAAAAACTCCTGATTGATTGATTGATTGAGAGTATATGACATGCACTCACATGGGACCCCAGCTGGGAACCCAGTGAAGGGAAGGGCAGTCTTGAAGTGTGCAATGCATTAATTTTCATATAACATAAATAACCTGATATTTTACAAGAGGAGACAGACTTGTGCTGTTCTCCTTCCTACCGCGTAGCGGCTGCATGAGTCCCCATAGTTATCGATGCTGCAATATGAAACATGTAAAAAAGACATGCAATGTCGTGTTCTCTCGTGTATAAACAATTATCCACTACACAGACTGCCGTGTTATATGAAATGAACGAGCTTCCGTTTTATGAAGATTGGTAGGGTGGAAGAAATTGTAGTACACTTGTTGAATGCTTTCGCACTTGGCTGCTGACGAGCGTTCTTTCAAGAAAATATCCAGAAGAAGGATAGTGTCTCCGAACATCCATCCAGCCGGGTAAGGACTCGTTACAGCAGATGCCGCAGCTTATCAAATGCACAGAAATCGCCCACCATTATTCGGAGGCATAACAAGCCAGTACAGCAGTAGATGCTTAATCTTCGTGATTTATTGGGCACAAAAGAAGCGTTTAGACTCCAAACAGAGTTGTGGTCACATGACTGTACATGGAGTTCCACAACATATATAGTCATCATAATATCCCATGTTATGTGGGATAGACATAAACCAGAGACTTAAATGCATGTACAAAGAAAGCTGAGCCGGTTAATTTTTTATGATAGTAATTCCATTATCATTATGTAGCGCGATGTGTAATTTGAATACCAAACACATCCAAACCAAATATAAAAAGAAGTAGAAATAATTATAAGTTAATTCAATACGTTTTGTAATGATAATACGTTAGTTCGTGTTGGGGCTACTGTGCTGGGACTTGATCAGTTTTTCTCATTGGTTTATAATACATTTGTTATATTTGGTCCCCTAGTGGCTGACCCAATGCATGTTACACTAATGTAATTTAGTCAATTATTAGCACTCTGTCTTTTTTAGGGTAGAGTACCCATTTTGCGTCAAAAATTCATTTTGTGAATATCACCAGGTTTGGTGATATATAGTGTATAGTACCCTTCAGGGCATTATTAGAAAAAATCCATGGAACAACCTTATGCAAAACAATACAATGGAACAATAGTAAGTCAGTGACAGTGATCATATACTCATGCATTCATAATTTTTAGCCCATCAGTGCTTCACAGAACTCGAACAGCCTAAATCCACATGAACTGAAATGGGTATAACGTATGGCTCTCATCGTGGCTTCTCTAAAGGAGAGGTACCTGGTACGCAGCACAGAACCGGTACTCTGTGCACTTAACTTCCTATTACATAATTCTTTTCATATGGATCTGTTTTTTGAGAGCCATTCCATTACAGTAAGAAAAAAGTAAATATGTTTATAAATCATGTTTTACTTTATGTTCCTGTTTCATCTATCGTCTAGACAGAGCATATTCCCCACATTAGAACTTTAGTATATGTCATTATATGTTTCTTATTGTTATTATTGTTGTTAGTGATGCGCTAAATCATTTGAGGATCAAGTAGTAGTGTAGGAGGGCAAAAAAACAAAAGGTACAGGAAAAAAAATACAGTGCTTATTAAAATTGTTTACAAAATCCTGTTTTAAATAGAAACTCCTGAAACTCCATACAGGAAAACGAGTGGGGAAGGTATGTGATTGTTTACAAAGGCACATGCAGTTCCTCATCATTGTTCATCCCTACAGGAAAAACAATGCCAGCTTTCAATATCCATCTACATTCTAGTCTGATTAATGCTTGGGTGCGATTGCCTCCCCTCTGATTTCTTGGAACAGTGTTGAGGCCAAAGAATTGGGCCCTCCAATGTTCCAGTATGTGTTTCTTGACAGGGAAGGTGGTGGACCCAATGTACCATTTGCCACAAGGGTACAGAATGACATACACCACAAAGAGAATACCACAGTTGATGTGTTTCAGAATTCTCAATTTCTTGTTATTTTTCGATAATAACACTTCTTTTACATTGTTACTGTGGCTACATGTTTTGAACTTCCCACATTTGTGGAAACTACCTGCTTTGATTAACCAGTTGGTTTTGCGTGGTGCTAAATGACTTCTGATGAGCATATCCTTAAGGGATGGGCTTTTCTTGTATGTGATTGATGGTGACTTGCCTAGTTTCCTACATAAGATAGGTTCCTGAGTTAAGATGTCCCACATTTTCTCAATGATGTTACGTAAGTCTCTTGACTGTCTATTGTAAGTTGTTATCAATCTTATCGGTTCATTCTGAACACCTGTCTTGTCTTTACTTTTGGGTAGTTGAAATAACATATCTGTTCTGTCTATGCCCTCTGCCTTTGTTACCCCTGTTTACACATTTCTTTGGAAGTATCCTAATTTCCTGAACCTTCCTATCATTTCCTTCTTGGTTCTTTCATAGTTTTCAATTGTGCTGCTATTCCTCTCAGCTCATACAAACTCACTGTAGGGGATACTCCATCTGAAGTTGAGTGGGTGACAACTTGCAGAATGGAGTATCGAGTTACCTGCAGTTTCCTTTCTTAACAAATCAGTACTAATGTTCCCATTTGTGCTCGTTAATCTAAGATCAAGAAAATTAAGTGTGGTATATTGCATTGTGACGTTCAGGTTAACATCATTCTGATTGTTTTTGGCTAGAAATGTATTCAGATCATTTCCATTACTGTCCCAGAAAAAGAACACTGTCAATGTACCTGAGGCGCAGATTGACTCGTCTTGTCTAGGTGTCCAGTGCCTCAGCCCAGAGCACCTGCTTCTCCCACTAGCCCACCAAAAGATTGGCGTAACTAGGCGAGAAGCAGGTGCTCATAGAAGTGCCCTTTATCTGTTTGTATAGCCCATTTTCAAAACTAAAAATATTTTTGGAAAGACAGATATCAATCATTTGCAATAACATGTGAGTATGTTCCAAACGAAGTATGCCTATAGATTTGTAGACGTATTTAGAAGCTTCTAAACAATCTATGTGTCTTATGCTTCTGTACAAGCTTTCAATGTCTAAGCAAACCAGCCTATGTTTCTGTCCTAATTGTAGGTTATGTATCTTTTGTAGGAAGTCCTTTGTGTCCCTCACATAAGAGCTTAGGTCTTTTACATCTGTGAATACAAAATGATCAATATAAACTGAGATATTTTATAACATGTAGTTCCGCCCACCACAAACACATGCTAGGCAGTAGATGGCATTAATATGCAAAATAATACTTTCCAATAATGGAAACAATAAAAAACCTTTTACCTTTATGGATGAAAAATAAAAGCACTTCTGGTGTAACAAAGTGCAATCTGAAGTTATTCCCAATGTACTTACCACACTCTACTGACCCCCGATGTAGTGTACTGCAAAATATTTACTAAAATTCCTATTTGAATGCATTAGCAATTTTATGTAATCAGGTAGCCATCCTCAAATCATCGGGAGAAACTTGTGTTGTGAAGTAATCATAAAGTCATTTTTAACTCATCCTAAAGTCATCTGGAACAAAGCCACCTTGAGAAGTAATCAGGTAGTCATTTGCAAATCGTCCTCAAATAATCAGGCCTTGTTTCTATAGTATGCTGTTGGTTCAAGAGCTTGATTATGTCTTTAGAAATGAAAACCACTTCTGAAGTAGTTGGATGATCGTCCAATGACTCCGGAATGATTTCTAAAGAAATCCTGTTTAACCTGGGAGTCCAATGACATCCAGGGTGGCACTAACTTAACAACGTATGACTACTAACTTTTCCTACTTTCTACTTTTGAGTAGTATTTACACATCAACTTCAAAATGGATAATAAATGGCTCTTCCACAATGGGAAAACAAGGCAAGTAAAGAGTGAACCAACATGTGAGCCTCTTCTGAGCTTGACGCTTCGAGAACAAATTATGGAAAGAAGGCTTTTATAAACAACCAAAGACACAAAGGTACATGCCACTCTTCAAGGCTATTAGAAGAAGGAGGCAGACAGGGCTCATAAACTCAGGCATGGGCTTTGAAATGCCCTATTATGCAGCTCTCAAAATGAATGGCATCAGGCATAGATGGGTTGTAATGGGAGAAGGACAGATTGTTTCATTGTTTTAGCTTTAGGTGGGGTGATGGTGGGAGGAGTGCTTCACTTGTGCCAATCAGTCTGAGTTTGTGAGCCCATACATTTATATTATTGTTATATGTTAATGTGTTATGTTATTATAAGATTAAAAAACACACAAACATCCTATATACCCTACAACAGAGCTGCACACACCTCTAGAGCAACAGATTGTGAGGTGACCATTTTTTTATAAACTGAGGGGGGAGGTGCAACATACCATACCATATATAGTGCTATAGTGCTATAATGTAATTACGTATCTTAATATGTTTTAGTGTGTTCCATGTTTAACACCTGTGTGTGAATGCCTTGTAGAGATTCTTGCAGAGTACACAGAGTAGGATTATTCAAAGGCAGGACACACCTAACCCCCCAAGTGGCTGTCTGACCAGAATGCATATCCCCAGCCCCTGTCACTCCAAAGCCAGACAGTCAATGCACAACCCTAGCAGAGGCCCAATGGATGGTTAGGCAAGAAAATACCTACTTTCTAAAAGTGGTATTTTCTAACCCAGAATGTAAAAATCACCCTCACTAAAAGATGCATCTAAACATTCTGAGTTCAGGCATATCAGACTTTATTTTTCTATCTTGTTCCCATTGGCAGTAATACTCATAAGATGTTCTGAGCAAACTCCCCATTCTATTCTATAGGACCGATAGTCTTACAATAGTGAAAAACAAAAGTGGCAATATTTCACTATCAGGACATGCCAAGCACATCAGGCCATGTCCTATCTTTCACATACACTGCTGTCTGCCCACCTGGGTACCTTTGACTTACCTTAAGAGTGACTAACATGTAAAAAAGGGAAGGTTAGGGCCTGGCAAATGGGTGTACTTGTCAGGTCAACATGGCAGTACTAGACTACACACAGGCACACACAGGCACTGCAGTGGCAGGTCTAAGACTTTGTTGCAAGGCTGCTGGTGTTGGTGGCACAATCATTGCTGCAAGCCTACTAGCAGCCTACTAGCAGCATTTGATTTACAGCCGCTGGGCACACACAGTGGACGGTACTAGGGACTTAACGAACAAATCAAATAAACCAATCATGGAAACTTCAATCCAAACTACAATTGACAAAAAGAGCAATTGTACTTTGGCCCTGAACAGCATTGGCAAAGTGCCCAAATCATCTAGACCAGCAAAACAAAGCCCAACACACAGCAAAAACAGAGGATGCAAAGTCAAAAATACAGGGGAAATCCATGCCAATGATGCCAGGTCTAACAATAAGGCATTGCTATTATCATTTTATTTCTCCGTCGTTGCTCAGCTGGTTAGGGGCAAGATGAGCTGTCACAGAGGAGCAGGGGGTGGAGTGGTGAGCACTCTCCATAGTGGGCATGATGGTTTGGCTCGCTGTTTTGGGCCGGCCAAACAGTCATGCGTGCTTTGCATATTATCCACCAGGCTGTATTGTACAGCCTGGGTGGAGAAAATGTACAGCTTCCCTGTTACTCTTTGAGTAACAACCCACAGTACTCAGACCAATGACACAGCATCATGATTGGCTAGGGGAACATGGGACCATGTGTGCTGCCTGTCCCTGGAGTCCTGAAAGTGCGTGCGCAGGACTAAGAGGCAGCATCTGGCAGTCAAATAAGTGATTTAAAATATTTTTTTTGTCATTCCTTCCCCTCACCCCATTACCTGCCCCCCCCCCCCACACTGCCATTAAGTTGACTGGAGGTGAGTGCTTGCAATGTTCAACACTCCGTCCATCATCCCCTTTGGTTTTGCTTTGTTCGCCCTAAGTTAGCAGGGTATGCTCAGACGTGGGTCCCTTGCTCACTTTGCCACTGGATTTAAGCTAGCTGGCTGATGATGGCTGATTACCCAGAAACCGATCCCAGGATGCTTGTTTCCGGTCCAGGGAAGACATGGCTTGGCAGTTCGGGCAGGACTGTTCCCATGAGGCCCAGGGTCAGACTGATTTGCATATGGCATGTCTGAACTGAAGTGGCAGAGTGAGCTAAAGAATGACAATGGATTAAACCCAGATCAGTTGACTGGAGGTGAGTGCTTACAATGTTTAACACTCCGTCCATCATCCCCTTTGGTTTTGCATAAAGTAGCAGCTGGCATTGTTTATTTATATACACTTTATTAATTTGCTAATATTAATTGAATTTCTAAGCAGTTTGCGTACCCCACGAGGAGGTTCCCAGCATAGGCTATTGTAGCTATTGCAGCTCAGGAACAAGGTATATAGTTCACATATGTATCCATTTCACAAAGAGCCAACTTTTTCAATTCTGAGGTTTCTTTTACATATACTTGTTTTCTGGTGTGGTAGTGAGATGGGTTTCATACTATAAAACTCAGAATGCACTAGTGTTGCCAATGAAACCCTGGAATTAAAAATGAAGTGTTCGTGTCACAATGGGTAATTGCTTACCTGCTAGCCAATATTTTTTCAAGGTGTTGTTTATACTGTGTGCCATATTACCCACATCCAGGTTTGGAAATAGGGGCAAAGTAGCTACCACAATTAAAAAAGCATAACACATCATTTTGAAATATTTCAGAGAAAGTGTCTTAAATAAAGAGCATCACCACAAAAGAGGAACATTTAATTAATTGTGTGGAAAATTGATTGCACTATAAATGGCAGATGCATTTACTACCAACACATTGCTAACAATGGAACAACACAGTTGGGAGTAAAATATGTGAACTAATTGTCTTCCCAGTGGTTGTATGTGATTTAATGGAATAAGATTACTGAGAAACCATTTCCTCTAAATAGTTTAATGGAAATTTTACAAATGAATGGCATTTACTTTTATTTGACAATCACTTCATAGAATGTCTTTTTGGTCAAAATTGGCTTTTGAACGTGTATATTTTGAGTGTAAATGCAATGCTTGCAGGTTTTACTTTCGAAAACTGTTTTGTCTGAGATATTTATTCAAGTGTTTTACTTCAGGGGACATTATCTCATGTTCATATATTTTACATTGTCAAACAATTACTTCAGAGGCTTTTAATTTTTTCACCAGTCATCACCCATAAATACCATCTATTGCTGACCATTCCCATCCTCTAAACACCATCAATCCTCGTCTCCTAAAGCCCCTCACCACACTTAAACTACACTCACTCCTGAAGCCCTAAAATCCTTTCTACACCAAAGATCCACCATCCTTGACTCATAAAATACTCAAAACCCCTAAAGTCACCCATTCCTGAACCCTAAAAACACCTTTCTATGCATAAACCCCACCCATCACATACCCCTAAAATACATCAATACCCCCAAATTCCACTCACCTCTGAACCCTAAAAAACACTCAATACCCTTAAACACCAGCCATCAATGACCCTCTTATCACCTTAAAATACTAATTCCGGAACCCTAAAAACCTCTTCCTACATCTAAGCTCCACCCATACCTGAATCCTTAAAACTCCTCACTACCACCCTACACTCGACCCCATCCTGAACCTCTTCACCACCCCAGCCTCTACCTATAATTGAACCTTAAAAACCCTCACCAATCCTAAACTTCACCCATTTGTGAACCTTAAATCCCTTCAACACCCTTTCACTTCACCCATGCCTGAAACCTAAAAACACCTCACACACCTAAGCACCACTCATCCTTGAACCCTAAACATCCCTTCCCGGCCCAAACTGTACTCATCTCAATCCAAGTGCCCCTTTTCTATGCCTGAATTCCAATAATTCCTGTTCCCTAAAAACCTTTCTTCACCCTAACATTGCCCATAACTGAAACCCAAAACCCCACAGTTGTCCTAAACTACACACAATTGTAATGTAATTTATGATTTTATCTTACAATTATCTTTGCTATGATATGTTTTGTTTGGTTTTGTGTCGTTTTTTATTTTATTTTGTTGTATTTCCTTAAAATTGTCTTTTCTGTAAATTGGTTTTCCATGATTTAGTTTCCTTCCATGTGGATTCTCTGTTTTTGTTTTTCATAAATTCACACACATCCCTCGTCAGCATGTGCTTAACTCACTGAGCTATCTGACCACCTAAGGCCCACACACAGAAATATGTCTGACATCCTTGAAACATTGACTCTAATAAAGAACACTTCTTATTTGTTAAAACCCATTCTATGTACCAATTACATTGTACAATATAAATGCATACATTGTGTGGGTTGAACTTGTCCCTCAGAGACTTTTTCACTGTGTTTTACTGCATTATATCAGTCAAGAATACATCAATATGGCTGAAATTGTTGTGCTTTTTTAAAGGGGATTATAATTGATATTGGGTTTTTGGGGAATGTTTAAGAAAAGCATCATAGGCTCAAGCCTCAATGTTCCCTTTATTGCCCTATGCTCTCATGACTCTGCTTAAGGAGAGATTTATATGGTCAACTGCCATGGAGCTCGTGTGTGCATGGGAATATAATTATTCCGTATTAAATAAATGTAATGACAATTGTTGAATGCCAATGTGCATATTAGAATATT
Organism: Lissotriton vulgaris; assembly: GCF_964263255.1. Classification (NCBI taxonomy): domain Eukaryota; kingdom Metazoa; phylum Chordata; class Amphibia; order Caudata; family Salamandridae; genus Lissotriton; species Lissotriton vulgaris. The sequence continues at coordinate 194,127,949 of NC_141691.1, forward strand.
AGGTGCTAATTTAAGAGTTGAGTGATATTGGAAAAAACACTAGAAAACAGTTAATTATCGTCCCCTCCTGATGTGTGACAGTTGTATATGGTGTCATACTCCAGACGACAGAAATGCTACCAACAGATGATCTGCAGACCCAAGTATCAAGTCCTCAGAGGTCTGGATTTAAGACCTACAGAATCAACCAGTTATGGCTTAGCCTCCAGGTCTGTAGCAGCGGATCCACCAACAAGTCTTGCTGTTTTTGATTGAAGGACCACCATGGAAAAGGTGGCAGAGTTCCACAAAAAGGTATGCCTCGCAGCCTTAACATGCTTGGAAATACACTCATCAGGATTAATTAGTATCCCTGGTTATACATTTGGTGGGAGAATATTGGCAAGAAATTATCTTTCATCTATCTTTCTTTATCTTTATTATGATACACAACTCCTACAGAAGTCCACATAACACAAAACAACAATATAGCAGAGGTGCATGATACATTTACAAATCAACGGTTGAAGAACACAGAGCTTACGGTCTTCTACATTCATCATAAAAAAACGACATTATGGGGTCGATTAGGATCGCGGACGGACTTGCGTCCGTCCGCGACCCCAGAGCAGGAGGGAACCTCCGCATGGCATGCGGAGTTCCCTCCTGTGCAATTAGGATGTGACCGCCACCCTGGCGGTCACATCCTCTATTTTTAACATTGCCGCGGGTGCAGCTTCAAGCTGCACCCGCGGCAATGTTAAAAATGCACGCATTGCATTTGCATGCAGAAAGAGGTAGGCACTGCGCGGTGCCTTCCGCTTTCTGCATGCAAATGCAGGGGGGTATCATAGGTACCCCCCATGTGCACCCCCCACCCCCCCTTCACCTAGGGGGCCCGCAACGGGCCCCCGCAGTGAAGTTCCGTATGCTTTTCCGCGGCGGAAAACCCACCGCGGAAAAGCATACTTTACTGGCCATCCTAATATGGTGGACAGTGTCTGGAAGACACCGTCACCATATTAGAGCTTTTCCGCCGCGGTTGTAATCCGACCGCGCCGGAAAAGCTGCGGACGGACACCAGGACCCACCAGCCATCCTAATCTGGCGGTGGGTCTTTTGTCAGTCCGCTGTGGATTTTCCGCATCCTCGGGGCCGGCGGTGGCTTCCGCCGGCCCCGAGGATGCGGAAAATCCGCTATCATAATGACCCCCTAACTGTCCAATATAAAGCAACAATTTACACAACATTCCAAAAATATGCTTTACGACTGCCCCTTAAAAGTATTATCAGGCACAAATACAAATAGACAAACATCACATTTTGGATAACCCAACCCTGGGTACACCCCAGAAAACAAATGATTATATCAAATGTCAAATGTTATCCATGGCTTATGTTTTGAACCATTATTAAAGGCTATGTGCAGAATGCAAAGTCTGATAATATATATTTTTAATTACGACCTTATCAAATAGCAGAATATATGAGGGAACACAACCCTGAATAATGTGCAAAAAGTTAGTTATACTCATCATCCAGATATTAAATCACTTGGTGGAAACATTGCATTAACTTTAGCACAAAACCCAATTTGACAACCTAACCCTTATAGTCGGGCCCCAAGGCCCTAATAAATGTTAAGAAATGACTTTAAAAATGTATAGATCTTATTTTAGATCACTTCACTGAAATAGCAGAGCATACATTGCATTTATTAAACACACACATTAAAAAATGGCAACGAGCAATCTGTAGTGCCGGGAACAACTGGTAGCACAGGGATGAGGTCCACAATAAATACAGTCTTGCACAGCTTGCAACTTCTGTCCTTTTTCTGAATTTTATCCGAAAGGCCAGTAATCATGCACAAGGGTAGCTGGTCCAGTCTCAACAAAAGGATCAGCCTTTTGATCCCATGAGGCATATTCCAGATTAAATAGGGCCGGGGTTTGTTCCCCAGATTATTCTCCTGCACCACCCGATTGCACAACTTTGGCTGACATAGGGCAACATCTTTAGGACCACTTGCTTCAAACATGGAACCCTTAAATAAGCTCTCCAGAGAAGATTTGGGAAAAATGGAGTCCATGTTCGTATCAATCCCAAAAATTTCTTTAGCCCGCTCAAAAGACCTAAAAAAGGCACTCCGCTCTTTCAACTTGGAAAACATTTCTACCTTGAAGGCTGCCCATACAGTACCATCCTCTCCGCAGAGGAGTGCATTTCCCAACCTCAAGACTGCAGCCAAGGTAAAAGCAATCATAAGTGGATAATAAACCGAACTCCAGGCACAAAGCATGGGGATCTGTCACTGTATTTAAATTGCAAATCGGATTAAATATTAGTACTTCTGCTAAGCCCTCATATCCTACTTGTAGGAGAGTAGGATCTGCTTCTTATAGTTACCCCCACTTTCTGCTGTTGTTTCACTGTTTTCAACTTAGACTAGCGGGGATCCTGCTATCCAAAGATTCCACCGGACACCTTTCATCTTCCCGGCAGCAGCACTTCTTTGAGTCACGCGGTTGAAAACGACAAAGGTTTCCAACATCAGTTGACACCTATGGACCCGGCTCCCCTGGGATAAGTTACACGGGTACTCCGGTACTCACAAGGCTGCTGGCCTTAGAACCTTCTATGTTCCAAAGGATTTGCTTGAAGTCCTCTCTGAAGTGTCTTTAATTTTTAAGGAGCTGCTTTCTCCTCTAAATTGATTGCAAGTACTTAAGGTACACTCCAGATTGGATTCTGAGGTACCCTAGTATATGGTATACTATGTATCCAGGGCATAGGTACCCCAGAGGCCTCCAAGGGGCTGCAGCATACATTATGCCACCCCTGTGAGACCATTCAAACTGACACCACGGGTCTGCTTCTGCAGCCTGTGTAAGGTGGTGCATGCACCCCTTACTTAGATACAGGTTCACTATATCTAGTCTAAATCATTGCACATATAAACCTATCAGTCGACCCTATGGTAGGCCTTATCATTCCTGAAGGTAGGGTGCTGGGTTTTATGTGAGAGGGAGATCCTGCGTGAGCATAGCCCCTCTGCAGCCTTCGGAACACATTTTCCGGCGTTGTTTATGATGCAGCCAACCATATATATTTAAGTGCATTATAACCTAGCGGTAAATGCTAACTTTAAAACGGCTGCTTGGGAACATGCTGTGTTTGGTGTCAAACACCTTGGAGTCATACCTCTACACCAGTAACTGGTGTGGTAGAAGGTATGGTTCCCCCCTTGTAGATCCACTACTGTGGGTCACCCAGCTACTCAGTACCAGCTTTTTCAACCTGGGCATCACAAATGGATGCTGCCAGCCACAGACAGGTGTCTGTCTGCTGCTGAGCTGAGCTCGAGCAGGGGAGGCTGGACAATAGGTTTCCTGTCATAGGGAGGTGTGACCACCTCCCAGACAGGATTTTTTGTATTGGGGCTGGGTGGGTGCACTCTGAGAGTATTTGAAGTCTACACTGGGGGCACATTTGGTGTCCCTGTGTATATTCCAGTTCAAATCAGTTGCAGGAGCCATTGGCTCCTGCTCTCGCTCGAAACTGGACAAAGGAGATTGGTGTAGCCACTCCTCTGTCCTGACCCTCTCATAGGTGGGTCCCCAGAGTTTGTCCCCCCCCTTCCTTGGGTATAAAGTAGGAACCCTGACTGTAGTACTTTAGATTTTACCTGGACGAAACTCTGCAAGCAGAAACCAAGTACTTTGACAATCTACACTACGCTGGATGACTGAAGAATCTCCCTTGGAGTAAAGGAGTTATTCCCCTGCGAAGCAGGCACCTTTAATGCATCTGACTGGTTTGCATCTCCCAAGCTCCTGAAGACTCCAAGGATTTCTGCAACACAGGAGGTGGGTTCCTGAGTGTCCCTGAGGTTGATCTGGCCTCTCAGTAATTCCCTGACCAGTATCCCTCATGGGGACCATGCAACCGGAACCCCTGTGCAACATGTACTTTTGCAGCTGCATATGCTTTTTGGCAATCCCTGAGGCTGTCCTTTGGGCTACGTGTAGTCCCGACCCCGAGCAATAATTGCACTGAAGATTTCCTGCCTACACTCCTCAAGTGTTCTGTATGTTGATGTTTGATTTTTATTGGGCTTCCCTGGTTGCTCCAGACATGCCCTTACTCCTCATAGCTTGTAGAGTCTTCTGTACCTTTCTGGTGCAAACCAGGTCTGCTTTCCTCTGCCCACATGGGTTGCATTTGCCAAGGCTTGCTGATGTTCAATCCAGACACTAACCCCTTAGCACTCGACATCCTTCATGGGGCAGCTCACCTCCAGGCTTTGATCATCGTTGACATCTCCTGGTCCCTGTGGCTGCAGAGTCAAGCTCCCCATCATCTCACATGAAGCACCCGACATCGATAGGCATTTGTCCTTATGCTTCCAGGTTCTTCTCACCTCATATCACAGCTAAGATTCCACCGGACACTTTTCATCTTCCTGTCAGCAGCACTTCTTTGAGTCATGTCGTTGAAAACGACGAAGGCTTCCGACATCATTTGACACCTATGGACCCGGCTCCCCTGGGATAAGTAACACGGGTACTTATCCCGTGGCCTTAGAACCTTCTATGTTCCAAAGGATTTGCTTGAAATCTCTCTGAAGTGTCCTTAATCTTTAATTTTCCAACCGTGACTTTCCCATAGAGTTGTACGGAGCTCGCGTCTGTGTTATCAAACTGCACCCATTCTCCGTGGGTCCCTAGTGTCACTACTTTGGGTGGTTCCTTGGGGTCCCAGCTATTCTATGTGCTCTCTGCACTGTGTCTAGTTAAGTTGTGGTTATTATACCACTTTCTTAATATATGGTTTGGTCTCCCCCTGAAGCCCACTGTGTGCAATTTACTGTTGATCTAGTGATTTAATATTGTGTGCTTTGTGCTCTAATCTCATTAAGAGGTTAGTAGAGAGTGTTTTGCAATAAATAACTATATTTTATATACCTCTAGTGTGGTTCTCCTTTCATTTGGTTATTCAGGAGGTTCTAATCTGGTACAACAAGCTGCTTTACATTCCTTCAAGACTTAGCCTGACGGCTGCTCTCCACAGCTACCACTAGGATAGCTTTCTTTAAAAGTTGTCTTTGACCTAATCATCAATAATGGTCGTTTGGACTGGATCAAGGTGCCCACTTTAATTAGTGGATAGCATACACCAGGACAACTTCTCACACTACTCAAATCACAAATCCCATTAATTTGATATAGAATTAAAATCAATTATATAAATGGGCTCAAATGCATTTGTTATGCCTAACTCAAAATTAATGACATAAAAGTCATGTTCATTGCCACCACACCTCAATGTTTCAGATCAAGGAACATGAACTCTCTGCAGTTTCTAAATACCTTTGATTCGCCATTGAGAGGAATTTGTCCATTATAAAAGGCGCTGCTATGAAAATATACATTGCCAGGTAACAGTCTTTAATTTACACAGATTGGAATCAAGCCTCTCCAAATGAAAATTCAGACCTAGAATCAGAGATGTGGTTCTCTACTGCCTAGATGGTGCTACCTACCTAGTCTCTGGCTTCTCAAGTTCTATTTTGACTCAGTTGAATAGTATCTACAATTATAAGAAAGAAAATACACACCATATAAAATGATCCAGATCTTGAACAACATTTATCTGCATTTTGAGCTCCCTTGTGATGTTGAAAAAGAATTAAAGACACATCTCATCAAGGAACATCTCCTCAGGTATTAAGAGGACCCCATCAATTTTCAGTCCTTTAGACTCGTAAATGGATAATTATTACAATGTCATTTACATTCAGCTAAGTTATTATCTTTGTCCAGAAATATATGAATAACAAAAAAGAACATGGAGAAAATTAATTACATTTTGATATTAGACTGGAAAGAATCAATCTGCATCTTTTCCTCAGTGGGTGACATGTTTAATGTGCTTGCATCACACATTCTGTTGTTTGCTGTAAGAATAGAGAGATTTCTCAATGTATGAGAGGGTCACTGTGAAATTGTCCTAACCAGAACTATGGCTTACAGGGCAGTTCCTGAGAGGAAAATAATTGATGGTCGTCCAACCCTAAGTAGAATATGGTGATAGCCAGTGTCATCTGTGTTAGATGGTCCACTGAATAAATAGCTTCTGCTGAGGTAGCTTACTGATCCACCACGAGACCAATCCCAGTGCTTGCACTGTATCTAGATACAATGGGATAAACACTAGTTTGGAGGGACAAAAGCACTGCTGTTTTAGGATGATTCTTTCACTCCATCCACTCTAAATCACCCCTTAAGTGAGGTAATATAGCCAAAGCCATTTTAATGAGAAAAGGTTGAGTAAATGATAATCATAAGTAATAAAGGCTTGCACTTTGGGGTGAGCAGTCATATCATCAGACAAGAAACTTTACTGTGGAGAGGAGGGATATTGGTAGCTATATTTTTTGAAAATCGTCATGGATTTTACAGTTTCCACAGCCAACCATGATGAAATCTGTGACCCGATCCCACTCATGAATTTGAATTCTCATTAGTTATATTACTTCCTAACTCCAGATGTTGGTATGGCCCCCCTTACACCTTAGCCAGTGAAGGTATAACCACAAAGAAGCATCTTCAGGATCCCTGCACTGTTTTAGGGTGATTTGTCATGATAATACCAGTTACCAGAATGTGGCCTTTTACCTTTAATGGTGGGATGGTAACTTTTACTCTGGTTACCTCTTTTTGATTTTCTACCAGTACTTATGTTTTCCTATTTTCCCTGGGATGCTGTGCTTCCTTTTTTCTCTAGTTTAGAAGTATCAATAAGAAAAGTTACATATGCTGTTGTGGGTGTTCTGAGACCAAGCTCTTCAACATGCTTTTATCTCATATGGTATATTAGCAGTAATTTTGGTAGCTTTAGGCAGGTTGAGGAATCCTTCAGAAGGCAATTATGACTGTCCTCACCAATTTTGTACACATGGTCTGGAATCTTTCAATTGTAAACTGCTCTCAAAGATTTGGAATGTTTGTGTTTCTGAAATTCAACTAACACCAGCAGTTAATTGCATTATGGGAGGCAGTGAAGTAGGAGTGAGATTGGCTAATGTCAAATAACCTTTTTGTGAGTGGCAAGAATTACTTTGTTGGTTGGGACACACGGGTTGGTGATGAAAAGAACCCATTTAAGTTTTAGTTTTTGGGGAGTCATTGATCGGGAATGTCTTTCTCATCCCATCGATATACCCCAATGAAAAACCCAGTAATAAAGCATATTACTTTGATCCCAGTAAATGGAGACAGAGGAGAAGAATGGGAGATGCAGGATGTAGCAACAAATCGAAATGGAAAAGGTGTGGTTAGACTGATGAGTGCAGGGAAAATATTCCTTTGTTTATTTAGACCTGTTTTAAAACACTCCTACCCAAGTCTTCCTCACTTATTCCATTTTTCATCATCTACTGCTCTTTAAAATTTTCTGAAGAATCAAACTACTTGAGTAGATGGGCAATGGTGATGTGGTGGCAAACACGTTTCCCTCTGAAGTTGTGTGGAGGGCTATAAATGAGAAGGATCTCAACCCCACCTTTACACAATCTGTCATACACAAAATGAACTGTTGAACATTGGCTCTTCCCCTCCATTTTACTCACTTGGCTCTCCCTTCCATGGGCTTATCTGTATCCTTAAATCTCCATGAATGTCAAACATCTGGATTATGAAAATAGTTGTTGAAATCATTGCTGGGATTGTATGCTTGGGCTTCAAATGCCACTTGTGATCCAAGGTTTATGCAAGGGATCAGCTACTAGTTCCGGTCTGTTTGCAATTGTACATTTGGTAATTTGCCACCAAGTTCTTTCCTGTTGATCTCCAGTCCTAAAGCAAAGGGGATGATGGACGGAGTGTCGAACAATGCAAGCACTCACCCCCAGTCAACTGATCTGGGTTTAATCCATCATCATTCTTTAGCTCACTCTGCCACCCCAGTTCAGACATAGCCATATGCAAATCAGTCTGACCCTGTGCCTCATGGGAACAGTCCAGCCCGAACTGCCAAGCCATGTCTTCCCTGGACCGGAAACAAGCATCCTGGGACCGGTTTCCGGCTAATCAACTGTCATCAGCCAGGCTAGCTTGAATGCATTGTCAAAGTGAGAAAGGGACCCACGTCTGGGCATACCCTGCCAACTTGTGGCGAAATAAGCAAAACCAAAGGGGATGATGGACGGAGTGTTGAACAATGCAAACACTCACCCCAGTCCACTGATCTGGGTTTAATCATCATCATTCTTTTCCTCACTCCGCTACCCCAGTTCACACATGTCCATACGCAAATCAGTCTGACCCTGTGCCTCATGGGAACAGTCCAAGGTACAACTAGAACACAATGTCCTGAAAGGTGAAAGTCAATAGACAATTATACATAGCATGCACATAGCATTACTTGGGTGGGCAAGAAGGAGATTACTCATTTTTTTATCTCAAAAGATAATTATTCATCTTTATGTGGTAACATTCATTTCAAGGTCGGATATACACAGTTAGGAACAGCACTGCATAGAATGTATTGACAACCACATGGAACTTGGTGCAACAAACGTGAATAAATAGTGCAGGTGGCGACGCAAGTGAAAGAAAAACAGCGTAGTCGGCGCACTGTGCATAAGGTGCAAACTATTTACAGTGAGTGGCTAGAACGGCGCATGTGACATTGTGATATCACAGTGGGCACAATTAATTTTGGTTCAAGTCTAAAGCCACTAAGGAGAAGTGCGCCTATTAGTCAGGCTGTTGGGTCGACGGCGTTTCGATCCGGAGCATTTCGAATCATCATTAGGACTGGTTGTCTGATTTAGGAAGTGCTTCGAAGGATCCTGAAGAATTTGAATCCTTGTAACCAAGTAGAATGGGAAGGCTTGAGGCAGCTTGGTAGGTCACCAGTTAATTTGTGTCTTCGCTGCTGGGCAGAGCTCGCTGTAAACTTCAGCGTGCGTGTTGGCCCTGTAAGTAAGCCGTACTTTGGTAGGTATATGCCGAGGAGGTCAGTGTTGCAGCCGGCCGTTTCAATCAGCAGTGCTGAATGGGCGCTGATTAGATCAGCGCGTCCGTCAGCATGTCCGCGAGGCAGTTCTGAGACGGGCGCTGAACGGGGAGAGATCTCTCCCCGTTCAGCGAAGCCCAGCAGCGAAGACACCAATTAACCGGTGACCTACCAAGCTGCCTCAAGCCTTCCCATTCTACTTGGTTACAAGGATTCAAATTCTTCAGGATACTTCAAAGCACTTCAATGTAGAAGCTGAGTTGTCTATTGAGGTACGTTGGTCCGGTGTTGTGGAGTGCCTTGTGTGCGTGGGTGAGGAGCTTGAATGTTATCCTCTTCTTGACCGGGAGCCAGTGCAGGGCTCTCAGGTGGGGTGTGATGTGGATGCGGCAAGGGATGTCGAGGATCAGGCGTGCAGAGGTGTTCTGGATGCGTTGGAGCCGTCTCAGGAGTTTGGCCGAGGCTCCTGTGAAGAGGGCGTTTCCATAGTCCAACCTGCTGCTGACAAGGGCCTGGGCCACTTGTAGATCCTACAAAGCATGCGAAAGGTGTTGAAGCAGGAGGAGGATACGGTGTTACCTGTTTAGTCATGGAGAGGGTGGAGTCGAGGATGACCCCTAGGTTGCGTGCGTGGTCGGTGGGTGTTGGAGCGGTTCCCAGTGCGGTCGGCCTCCAGGAGTCTTCCCAGGCCAAAGGGTTGGATACAAGGATGAGCTTCAGTCGGCTGTTCCTCATCCACTCAGCAGCGGTTGGTTTTGGCGGTGTGGGGGTCCTTGGTGAGGGAGATTATCAGCTGGGTGTCATCGGCGTAGGAGAGGATGTTGAGGTTGTGCCGACGGGCGACTTGGGCGAGCGGTGCAATGTAGATGTTAAACAGAGTTGGGCTGTGGGATGAGCCCTGGGGTACGCCGCATATGATCTCGGTGGCTTCGGAGCGGAAGGGGGGAAGGCGGACGCTCTGTGTTCTGCCGGAGAGGAAGGAGGTGGTCCAGTCCAGGGCCTTTTCTTGGATCCCAGCATTGTGGAGGCATGTTCGTAGTGTGTGGTGACAGACTGTGTCGAAGGCGGCTGACAGGTCCAGGAGGATGAGGGCCGCCGTTTCTCCGTTGTCCAGCAGTGACTTGATGTCATCGGTGGCGGCGATGAAGGCACTCTCGGTGCTGTGGTTGCTGCGGAACCCATACTAGGAAGGGTCCAGGATGTTGTTCTCCTCGAGGTAGCGGGTCAGTTGTTCGTTGACGGTTTTCTCGATGATCTTTGCCGGGAGCAGGGAGATGGGCCGGAAGTTCTTAAGGTCCTTGGGGTCCGTCTTGAGTTTCTTGAGTAAGGCGTTGATCTCGGCGTGCTTCCAGCTCTCCGGGAAGGTTGTTGTCTCGAAGGAGGTGTTGAAGACTTTCCGGAGATGGGGTGCGATGGATGTGCTGGCTGTTGATGTGACGCGGGAACATACAATTTGTTTTCCAATTCTAAAGTCGGCTTCCTGGACCATTATATTGGGCCATCCTGTCTCTTGCCCATTACAAGTCCCAATGTTCAGTAGAACTGGAAATGGTGCATACACAAATAATAAAGTCAATCTTCATCATCTTACTCCTCACCAACTGGACACCTCTCCATTGTGTCCCACCAAATACTCCCTGCCTCCAGGCTATTGGATCAGCCAAGGCAGAAAATCTAGAGTGGTGGCTACACAGCCAAAGCTAATAGTCAAAGAGGTCCCCTGACACACCATGCAGCTGGGAGCTCACATAAAGCCACACCAAAGGTGTGCTCATGCCAATCAAACGTGCAGTCCCACTGGCAGTAAACACCTCTCAGGCCCTTCTTTCTTCTCCCGCACCACTGAGCAAGTGAAAATGTGAACAATAGGCAGTCACTGAGCAGTATCCCTATCTACCCTCCCAACATATTCTATTGTGAGTGACCACAAATCATTTCTAAACCCATCTTGTTCTAAAATTGCTCTGCCTTATTATTTGCATGTTGCTCTGTTACTCCGAATGTATGCATGTTTTATTAATAGTCATATTTAAATGGTCATATACGCATACATTGTTTTAACAGGGACAAGAACAGTGAACCATCAGATTTGGGTGACTATTAACCAACTGCAGTCTGTAGTACCTTTTGAAGAGACTACAATAATACTAAAATGCTACTTACAAAATAAGATGGAGATTTACTAAGATTTTGCCCTGTGTTTGCGTCACAAAAGTGACGCAAATCTGCGCAAAATCTTTTTTTCCTAATTAACTTTTCAGCGCTAAACTTGTTTAGCGCTGAAATAGCGTAAGTGTAATGCAAAGCAGTGCATTTAACTGCTTCTCTTGAGCGTTCCAATGCAACCACCCAAGGTTTCTCACGCTAAACACGATTTACTAAAAATAGTAGATTGGGTTTAGCGTGAGAAAATTGTGCCCTTTTCAACCAGGTGCAAGGAAGGAGAAATGCTTTCATTTCTCCTTCCTTTTCTGACTTTGCATGTGTGCTGCACTGTGCAGCACGTAGGCAAAGTGGGAAAAGTGGGAAAATGCCAAGCATTGTATTTTGTACAGGTAGGGTACCCGTCCTGTACAAAACCAATGCTACACTCATGCATACAACTAGAGCTACGGCGCTAAGGTGTGCGCATGGCGCACAGCAGCTGAAATCAGTGTTGGCGCAAGAGAAAGTGGAGGAAAGAGTCAAATCTTTAAAAATATGGGACTCTCCTGATCCCTCCCTGCGACGCAATGCAGAGCAGCCTCGCGGGGGCTGTGCTGCGTTGCCTGGAGATTTTGTGAATCTCCCCCTAAGTATTGAAACCTATGCCTCTGCCTCTGCCTGTCCTATCTTTTTGTGTGTATAGATCTCCACCTGATTGCAGATTCTTCGCATGCCTGGGTGTATGTGGGGGGAGGGGGAGTGGCTGGAAAATTGAAAAATTGAAAAAAGAGGTATTTAAGAAGGATTAGAATGGTTATAGGAGGGGACATGCACCCACCTTCAAAACAGTAAGCGTTCTCTTATTCACAAATTGTATTTCTATAGTTACTACTCCAAAACAGGGACCCAAACCAGTTGTTTATGCACTGTAGCTCAGAGCTCACAGGTACCAGGAACCACCACTAAACGAGTCCCCTCCTCCCTGAATACGACCCCCTCCACTATGACGACCCACATGAGAAGTAACAGAATAGTTAGGACTTACCAGTGAAAAATCCCCAAGCAAGCGTCCTGGAATCACGCTCTGGATCCTTCACCTCGGATGCAAACAAGCTGCCCGTGACTCGGAGAAGATCGGGTAGCCAAAGTGGACCCTGCAGCAGATGTACCAGCAAGGCCATACTTGGACTCGAAGGAAGTCTGAACAGCAACAAGAATAGGCAGGAATCAGGTAACCGTACTCCGGAAAGCTAGAGCCCCCAGCCAGCTGACAACTGACGAAATTGGAAGACTCCAGGACCGATACTGGTCGCAATGATCCCTGGTGAAACGATCCACGGCGAGAACTTGTGGAATCTAACGTGGAAGGGTCAGCTCGCCGGGACAGGTAAGATGCAGCAAGTAATCCGTATTCAATCACGAGAACGCAGCAACAACAGAGACGGGACTCGCTTCATCGTGCCTGACCCAAGATGGCGGAACTAAATTAGATAAATCACCATCAGCTCATATCCCCCTAAGCGGCCGTAACCTCTGCCTCTGAACTCTTCCTCTCCCTTGAACAGGCCACTGAAGCATCTGCCCAGTAACGCTGCCTTCAGAAACCGGAGGCACAGAATACCCCGCTGTACCAGCTCACGACCTGTCCTCAAGATGGCGGCCACTCGCACCTAACTACCGATCCTCTCATTAAGAGTGCAGAAGTTGGAATAGACTGTAATTTCTGCCTGCAGACCAGGCTGCTTTCCTTAATCCAAAAGTGGGAAAAAAGTAAAGAAAGGAAAAAAAGAGGAGAGAAGGAAAGAAGTAAAAGATAATTGAATAAGAAAGGGAAAGAAGGAAGGAAGGAAGAAGAGGATAGAAAAAGAAGAAAGGGGAAAGTAAAAGGAAGAAAAAGAACAAAAAGTCACTGCAGATTAGTTGTTTGAGAGGCTGAACACTTAACATGGGTTTCTGACAAGGTGGGCTGAATTCTGTGCTTAGTCACACACTTAACCCCCTGCATGAGCATCTGCTCTTACCTACAGATTGGAGTCATTATGGTACCCCCTTCAGAATCCCGCCCCCCTTACCAAAAGGACTGAAACCACACAGCCTAAACTCCCTCTCCATCATTTCCCCCCCACCTTACCCCCATAGCCAAAAGTAACCTTAAACATAGACTAATTAGACTATACCCTAAAATCCTAATCACGGACATATACCATTGCTCTTCCAAAGGCCAGATAAAAATTAACCTCATTTTCCACACCTTAAGACCTTCTAACTGGAACAGCATCTTTAGAACACACCTGCACTTATCCAAAATAATCAACACCACCCATAGCTGCAAACTTACCTTCAACTCCACCACCTTCCCGGAAAGCTGGAAAAACGCTGAACTCACCGCCCTTCTGAAAAAACCCACAGCGGACCCCACCGAACTCAAAAATTACCGCCCCATCTCGCTCCTTCCTTTCCCGGCCAAAGTCATCGAGAAAGCTGTCAACAACCAGCTCGCCGCCTTCCTCGAAGCCAACAAATCCCTCGACTCCTCACAGTCTGGCTTCCGAGCAAAACACAGCACTGAGACCGCCCTCATCGCAGCAACAGACGACATTCGAACTCTACTGGACAATGGAGACACAGTCGCCCTCATCCTCCTCGACCTCTCTGCAGCCTTCGACACAGTCTGCCACAGCACCCTTTTACAACGCCTCAGAAACATCGGAATTCAAGGAAAAGCACTTGAATGGATCACCTCGTTCCTCACCGGAAGAACCCAGAGAGTCCGCCTCCCACCATTCAAGTCCGAGGCCACTGAAGTCATCTGTGGCGTACCACAAGGATCCTCACTCAGTCCCACCCTCTTCAACGTATACATGAGCCCCCTCGCTGCCATCGCCCGCCAACACAGCCTCAACATCATCTCTTACGCGGATGACACTCAACTGATCCTTTCTCTCACCAATGACCCCAGCACCGCCAAAACTAACCTACACGAAGGAATGAAAGAAGTTGCCGAATGGATGAAACACAGCCGTCTGAAACTGAACTCAGATAAAACAGAAGTCCTCATCTTAGGTACATCCCCCTCTGCATGGGACGACTCTTGGTGGCCGGAAGCCCTTGGAAAAGCACCCATCCCGACAGACCACGCACGGAACCTAGGCGTTATCCTGGATTCTTCACTTTCAATGAACAGACAAGTCAGCGCCGTCTCCTCATCCTGCTTCAACATTCTTCGCATGCTCAAAAAAACATTCCGCTGGATCCCCACCGAAACCAGAAAAACAGTCACCCATGCTCTGGTCACGAGCCGACTGGACTACGGAAACACCCTCTACGCAGGTACTACCGCTAAACTCCAGAAAAAACTCCAACGAATCCAAAACGCCTCAGCCAGGATCATATTGGACATCCCGCGTAACGAACACATATCTGGTCACCTGAAAAACCTCCACTGGCTACCCGTCAATAAGAGGATCACTTTCCGACTTCTGACCCACGCACACAAGGCACTCTACGAAATCGGACCAGAATGCCTCAACTCACGTCTGTCCTTCTACACCCCCCCCGCCAACTACGTTCCTCCAGCCAAGCCCTCGCCACTGTACCTCGCATCAACAAGACCACCATGGGAGGTCGATCCTTCTCATACCTGGCGGCTAAAACATGGAACTCACTTCCCACTTACCTTCGCCTTACCCAGAACCACCTAGCATTCAGAAAGCAACTTAAAACGTGGATATTTGACAAGTAATCCTCCTCCCCTCCCTAAGCGCCTTGAGACCCTCTGGGTATGTAGTGCGCTATATAAATTTTATGACTTGACTTGACACTACCTAACCGCCCAAAACACAGTGGTAACACCTCTGTAACCATCTACACTAACGTTACAGTCTTGAACCAAGCCAATAACGACAACCTAGAAGCGTTCGACTCCCTCTTCCCCAAGCTCCGTGTCGCCCCACCACATTCTCTCAGCACCCACCCACCCAGTTTTGCATTCCCTGATAGCCCTCATCTCCCTGGGATTGCGCAAGACACTCACAAGACACCTGCCATGCGAATCACCCTCTCCCCTCCAGAAACCAACCAACACCCTGTCCACCCTTTCTTGAAAGGTCTCAACTCTCTCCCACCCTCCCTATTAAACCAGAGCTCAATCTCAGACGAGGCTCTGCAACCTCATAACGTACAACACCCTCTGCCCCCTCCATATCCCTCCATACCCACAAGACCCCTGACACGCAAGCCAGCCTCTCCTCCCCAAACATCACCCTACACTCTGTCAACAATTTCCCTACAGTGCCAAATTCTCTCCCACCGACCAAATCTATTCAGGACCCCGACACATATGAGGCTCTCCAACCCCTCGACCAATACTCTGCCCGCCTTCCTCAACTCCCCACTCTCAACAGACAACCTGTGATCACATGGCCCCTCCCTCAACGCCTAGCTATCTCCCCCTACGGTCACACAAGAGTTGGCAGAGGGAACCACGCCGAGACCGCACGCCCTGAGTATCCAGGACTCTCCATAGAGATAATTGGGGTAACTCCAACAACAAAAAACAACCCGGAGAGCCCAGTCCACATCCATACCTTACATCCTCTTTTATTGACACCTCTCACGCTAACACGCCCAAGATCAAAAAGCCTAGCTCTACAACATCCCCTAACACGGCCCAGTCTCAGAGACCCAGATACAAAAGAGCTGCATCAACCTCCCCACACTCCTCTTCCCTTCTCTACATAAAGACGAACCAGCGACTGGCCCTGTTCAAAAGCCAGCTAGAAACGGTAATTCTTTGACTTTTCGAAATATTACGTAACCTCACCACACTCGGAAACCCCCTTCATCATTCACATCAGACACCCCATCCACCAAATCTAACCACTCAAGGCCCGAGACCCAACAGCTCAGCTGGAACAAAATCCCCCTCCCTACACAGGCTCAGAGACCCAAAAGAACAAAAGCCACCATGTCCACTAAGGAAGCAATGGATCTTGCCTCCACGTTCATCACAACCAATAATGTCGTCCCTAGCTCCAGGATTCAGGTGATCACATGTATGGTCAGAGACTGCCCCCCCCTCCAGACCCTTAAGGCCGCCAGCTCTCCTCACCAATATCCCTAGGGCTCCTATAATGAAGAACCCCGTTAATGAGAGACCAAACACCAACTGCATGCTCATTAACTGCAGGTTGGCCTCCAAACATGCAACTGAATTGGCAGAGACCATCCTAACACACAACATTGACATCACATTCATTACCGAAACGTTGCTAAACAAGTCCTCTCCCCCAATCATGGACATGCTTGTCCCCCCAGTCTTCACCATCATACACAAAGACAGAAAAAACCAGAAGGGAGGAGGCTTAGCAATCACACATAAGAACTGCGTTTCCATAAAGGAAAGTGACGCCCTCCAATATAACTCTTTCGAATGTCTCTCTACAACAATTAAAATGAGAGACAACAAATCACTACTTTGTCATCTCCTCTACCACCTGCTGAGGAACACTGCCTCTTTCGGAGGACATCTCTCCGACCTATTAACTCGCTCTTCACTTCAGGACTCTAACAACATAATTCTAGGCGACCTCAACCTAAACTGGAAAGATGAAAACACTGCGCTAATCAAATCCCTAAATGATCTCCTAAGCAACCTCAATCTTACACAACAATGCACAGAGAAAACACACATCAAAGGATCCACCCTAGAAGCCATTATCGCTCGTGTAGATACTGTTTCCATAGACCTCACCTTGCCTGTGGACTGGTCAGATCACCATATCATTCTGTTCCACCTAAACCAGAAAACTCAAGACCAACTCTACACTCGGGACCCTCCGCGCTTGAAGTCAAATTCCACTTGTAGACCTGGAGGAGAAGGTAAGCTAGCTCTTCCCCTTCCACGTGGGTGATCTCTCAGTAACAGAACTCACCACTCAGGACAACAACACAATGACCTCCATTATGGACCAAATAGCTCCCCGAAACTCAAAAGATCAACAAACATTCCATCCATATCATGGTTTAATACAGTCTTAAACTCTAAAAGAAGAGAACTAAGAGAGCCAGAAAGACTGTGGCAAAACAATCCATCCACAATCCTACGAGCTAGACTCAAAGCAATAAGAGGGAGATACAATAAGCACATAAAAAATGAAAAAAATCCTTCTTTTGCAATGCCCTTGACAAAGCAAAGAACAGACCTAAGGAACTTTTCAGCCTCATCACGCAACAAACCTCTAAACCCCCCATGACACAAATTACGGCCTCCAAAGACCTGTGTGCCAACTTTGCCAACTTCTTCATTGACAAAATTGCCAAGATTGAACTCTCCTTGGACATACAAAGCAGTCCTCACGACAGTAAAGCGTTTACTGAGTTAGATGTTGTCACCCCCAGGCACCCTCCGAACTCATGGAAATCCTTCAACCCCATCTCTGAAACAGAGGTCATCAAATTGATCTCCAACACCAAAGCCTCAGCACATATCATGGATCCCTTACCAACCTAACCAGCAAAGAAACTTAAATTATGCCTAGCCCCATACTGGACTAAGATTATAAATAGATCCTTGAGTACTGGAGTCATGCCTGACTGTCTCAAAATCGGCCAAGTCACTCCTCTACTGAAAAAACCTGGCTCGGACACAAAAGATCTGAAAAATTTCAGACCCATCTCTAATCTCCCTCTCCTTGCAAAAATTATGGAAAAATGTGTTCTCCTCCAACTCACTCAACACCTAGACAGCACCAACATTCTCTATCCTCATCAATCGGCGTTCAGGAAAGGTTATAGCACAGAGTCAGTGATCCTAAATGTAATTGATGACATGCACAAATCTCTGGACAAAGGCCAGTGCTGCCTACTCTTACTCCTGGATCTATCGGCAGCATTCGACACAGTTGACCACAAACTACTCATCAAAGCACTTCAAGAAAGAGTAGGAGCAGACTAGGTGGTCTTACAGTGGTTCACCTCTTTCCTACAGAACCGCACACAGAGTATAAAAATCAAGAACTTTTTATCTGACCCCCTCCCTGTGGGTAGTGGTGTCCCCCAAGGATCAGTACTATCCTCACAACTTTTTAACATCTAAATGGAGCCTCTCACCTCCATACTAAAAAAAAAAAACATTCCCTTCCACCTCTATGCTGACGATACACAAATCTATCTGGAAAGCTCCTCCTTCGAAGACATCAAAAGACTGAACGACACTCTATGGGAAGTCCAACACTGGCTCTCTCGCAACCATTTAAAGCTAAATCAGGGCAAAATGGAGATCCTCCTCATCTCTAACAAAGAGGAGAACCCTCAAATCACTGAATGGATAAAGGCCATTGAGGCTCTTAACCACAACCTCACCCTAGCTGAGTCTGCAAAATCCGTGGGAATTACTCTGGACCCCAAACTTGATATGAACAAACATTAGACCACCTCGGCCACCCCAGCTAGAGTTTTGGCTGGGGTGGCCGAGGTGGTCTGTCCTGAAGTTACCTCGATTATTAATCTTTCCTTACAGACTGCCACTGTAGCTCTGACTTGGAAACAGGCTAAGCTCTTGCCACTTTAAAAAAAAAACCTCCTTGGATCCGCTGAAACCCACTAGCTATCGCCCCATTTCTCTCCTCCCGGCATTGTCCAAGGTTTGCGAAAAAGCGGTCTTCCGACATCTTGAGGCATATGTGGGAGCATCCAGTGTTCTACACCCGGTGCAATCTGGCTTCAGATCATCTTATAGCACAGAGACTGTTCTGGTGGAAATGGCTGAGGCGATAAGGGAATGTCTGGAGGCGGGCGGCAGAGCAGCCTTGGTGTTTCTCGATCTCTCTGCCGCCTTTGACACGGTGCCCCACCAATTACTTCTCACACGGCTATCTGACATTGGCATCGTCGGTTCGGCTTGGGACTGCCTGAAATCTTTTCTGGAAGAACGCTCCCAGCAGGTCTGGATGCTACCCTTCTCATCAGCTGCCAGCAAAGTAGCTACGGGAGTCCCACAGGGCTCCACTTTAAGCCCTCTGCTCTTCAATATTTCTCTGACTCCCTTGATATTTCTGGCGGACTCCCGGCTGCTTTTCACCTGGAAAGACTCTGAACTGTCGACTGAAGGAGCCCAGAGATGTCTTACATCGGTGTTTAAATGGCTTGCACTCGTTCAACTGAAGTGCAATGAGGACAAGTCCGAGGTCCTCTTGTATGGCCAATTCCCCCCTGCCTTTAGAGAATCTTTGTGGCCTCCTGACTTTCCCCAACCAAACTCTGTGGGCACCCCAGTTAAGAACTTGGGGATATGGTTTGGAGAAGATCTGCGTTTCTCGACGCAAATTAAGAAACTAACCGGAGTGTGTTTTGGCACTCTAAAATCTCTAAGACGATTCTTGCCTCTGCTCCCTAGGCCTGCTAAGGAAACGGTCGCCCAAGCGCTTATCCTCTCCTGCATTGACTACGCCAACGCTCTGTACTTTAGCATCCCAGGCTATCTGGTTAAAAAACTGCAGACCATACAGAATGCCGCGGCCAGACTTCTGTTTAACATCACCAGAAGATCATTAAGACAGCACCTTCGCGATCTGCACTTGCTCCCTGTGGCATAAAGAGTGCTATTTAAAGTTCTCACTCTGGCCCACAGAGCCCTGCACAGCCTGGGTCCATTGTACCTGATGAAGCGTTTTGCCTTCTATGCTCTGAGTAGGGCACTGCGCTCAGCCTCCCCGGCTGGTGATTCCTAGACTCCGGAGAATGCGGCTTGGCAGTCAGTCCATTTCTGTGAAAACAGCTAAAGCATGGAATTCCCTTCCCCCGGATTTACGCAACATCCACAACTTTAGGTTATTTAAAAAACAGCTCAAAACCTTCTTCTTCAACTTTTCAGTTTAAACTCCTTTGCCCTGCCAGGACTTGGCAACTTTGCGCGCCAGGATACTCTTGAGTAATTGTGCGCGATACCAAACGCTTATAACATAACATAACATCAAAAACTCTGCAAAGAGCGCCTTCCTCAACCTTAAACTACTCAAAAATATAAAACCATGCATCCCTATGAGTGCCCTCAAACAACCTGAACAATCCCTGGTACTGTCCAGGCTGGACTACAGAATTGCAACCCTCACAGGAGCAGCAAAATCTCATCTTGCTCCACTCACTTCAACTTTGAACGCAGCAGCCAGAATGGTCACTGGAGTAAAGAAATACGATCACATCTTGCCTGCACTAAGAGAGCTAAAATGGCTTCCTGTTGAAATGCGTGCCAATTTCAGAACCGCCTGCCTCACGCACAAAGTGCTACACACAGGTAAACCTGCCTACCTAGCTGCTAAACTTCAGAAGGCCGGTCAGTCAAGAACCCTAAGGAGCTCAAACACTCTACTCTTTATCCCACCGAAATCTCGCAGACATAAAACCACACCTCGATCCTTCTTGGGAAATGCGCCGAAAATATGGAACTCCATTCCAGTCCATATCAGGATTACCCCCACCTACTTAAAATTCAAAAGGGAGCTCAAAGGACATCCTCCTCACCCGATCTCATCCAAATGGACAGCTATAAACCATAGAAGCACTTGGACACTCGGTCAGCAATTGACCTCCTCCTAAAAACTAATTATATAAGCAAAATAAAAAATAGGAATAACAGCAGCGTTAAAGGGGAAACGCGCTGGCCTCCCAAATCATTGGTAATTAGTAAAGGGCGTTGAGATAGCCTATAACCTCATTAACTCCTTTTTCTTAATAGCATTACGAATATGCCACATAAAGTATAGAAATCGTGAGATGGAAAACACGATGGGGATTTGGGTGTCGTACTTTAGTATTCTAAAAGTCTCAGAGCAATATCTGAGGCCCATGTTCCTACACAGCTGGACCAGCCAGCTGGACCTTGGCCTACGATAAACGTGGCAAAAGAATAGTACATGCACTTCAGTCTCCTCCATATTCAGACATACAGGGCAGTCCTGTATGTAACTTTTTTGTGAGTACTGGTTGGATATCATCTAGTGCTGGCTCAAGGCAATATTCTAGTCTTGTTTCTATAAACCTTTGTGGTAGGAACTCCTCCATGGTTGTGTCTGTTTTAAGTCTCTATAGTTCTCGGTTAGTGCCTTTCTGGGTGTCACAATGCTGGAATTTTCGGCTGAACTCCACAAATGTGTCCTCCCCAGTGCCTGGCATGTGTTCCTTATGTACACCAGCCAGGGCAATTTTTCTGCGCCGTGTAAACTCTTAACCTCCCTTAGTTCGTCTCTATAAGGGGCAAGCTCTGGAGTGCTCCATAGACGTCACGAGAATAAAAGTGGTTTAAAGGTGTTTCATCTGCTATAGGGCTAATCCCAAGATCCAGCCTAAGGGGGATTAGAGGGGAGCTAACAGGAAATCGTAAGATCTCCCTGGTGATTGATTTCTCTGCTGATGATAAAAGGGTGCTGGAGCTGTGACCTCATAATTCTGCTCCATACAGAGTTGCTTCCCTAGCCTGAACCTTATAAAGTTCAACCGCAGGACCTATTACTTTGTGGGAGCATTTATGGTAAACCTTTAGAATGCCCTCAGATGCCTGGGACAGTTTTTGGATAGCTTTTTTTATTTGGGCCCCCAGTCCATTTTTTCAGTTAGAGTGATCCCGAGATATTCGAAGATCGACACCCTCTCTAGGGCCATTCCGTCTAAACAGGGGTTCGGGTGAGTGTGATTTTTCGCATTGAAAATCATGTAATTGGTTTTCTTTAAGTTGATCTCCAAAACCCCTGTTTTTACAGAAGGCGCTGAATGCATTGAGGAACCCTTTGCATACCCATTGGGGATTTTGAGAGTAATAGGGTGTCATCTGCAAACATCAAGGCAGGTATCTTGCGGTTTGCTAGCTGGGGTGCATCAATATCTTTTCAATATCAGGCACCAAATAAGAGGACTCTCATTTTTTGTCTTTCCCCTTTTCTCTCTATTGCTCTCTTATTCTTATGTTGTTTATGATCAATGAATTATTGTATTTGCCATACATGAATATTCAATGCTTTAGCGACGTATCAATCAATGTTACTGTATATTAGGCAATGTCAGTTCAACCACCTTTGTAACTCATTTTGTGCACTTTTTATCTTATTGTCTTAGTTCTTTTTATAAAAAAATTGTTTACTTCATTTTTAGTTTTACAACTATCTGATGGTACTTTCCTGATGTAGACACCCCTGTGTCGAAATGCGTAGAAGAAAACCGTCAATTTTTATGATATATTTGTATCATATGATATATGTATCACATGCAGTTTTGATTGTACATATAGTGATATATGTTTTTTAAGAAACACTAAAAATTATTTTAAAGCCTTTTTTTAAATCAAGTATATTAAATGTACTATCTTTGTTATCTTTGGTGCACATCTGTCTTCTTTATTTGCTCGCATTGCCTTATATTGTTATTGCCTGGGCTGGTTACTTGTCATAAATCAATATCTTTTCCTGCCATCAGGAACTCTATTAAGCCATTTATAAAGAAGGAAAAGAGAGTTGGGGCCAAGACGCAACCTTGGCGAATGCCTTTTTTGACTGGAAAGGGGGCTGAGAGCTCTCCCTTTATGCCATATCTTATTCGAGCAAAGTTGCCTTGATGGAGGCATTTCATCTCGTGGCAAAGGTAATCTGGAGCCCCTAATTCCATTAATATCTCCCACAATTTATCCCTCTGAACTAAATCAAAAGCGGATTTAAGGTCCACAAAAATGAGATAGAGGCTTCTACCCTCTATGGTCACACTTTTCCAAAACATGAGCTGTAATCTAAAAATGTGATCAATGGTAGAGATCTTGGCCCTAAACCCAGCTTGGAGGGGTGTGATTACATTATGTTCTTCTATCCAAGCCTGTAACCGACCCAGGAGGGCACGTGCATATATTTTCTGGCTTACGACAATTAGGTTAATGGGGCAGTAGTTTGCTGGGCTCAGCGGGTAGCTCTTTTAGTAAATGGGAATGATTTCTGCCCAGGCCCAGGTTGAGGGAATCGCCATACCCTAAAGGATGGCCTTAAACAGAGTCCACAAGTAAGAAGTCAAGACGGAGGATTCAGAGTGAAAGAGGTTGCCGGGGATCTTATCCAACCCTGGCGCCTTAGCTGGAAGGATCTTGCCCAGAGATACCACAATCTCCTTAAGAGTGAACAGGGAGGTATCTCATTTTGGTGGTTCTGGGTGGCAGGGGGTCACTATCACCAGCCAACTCCCTTCTGAGTCATTTCATATAGGGATATATCATGGGCTCTCCAAACTTTCTCCCCTATGTTTGCCGATATCGCTGGTTTGCCCTCCGTCGTTCCAGTGTTAATCAGATTCCAAAATGCCCGCATATCATGGCGTTCTTAGGTTGACCCATTTTTCGCACTCCCAGTTGCTTCTAGCTTTGGCTATAGTTAATATGTAAATTGCCCTAGTTTCCTTTATTTGTAATCTATTATTTGCCCTAATGGCAGCTTGAAGCTCTGACTTAGCTGTTCTACAGTGATTGGGTATTGGGGATTTCTGTTTAACCTGGCCTTTCTACTAGTAGCAAAGAATGGAGCCAGAGGGGATAGCATGTCACGATGGTTATTGGAAACTATAGTCTGAAAGGAGGTGTGCTACAGTGAGTAGAGTTATGATTTTTTGGTATAGAGAGGCAAGCTTAGTCTGTGATTGCAAAAGTTCCTCCCAACAAAGTCTCCTGACTCCCTTAGCCTGTGTAGGACCAAGGTTGGATTGTGTACTTCGCCTAGAGCGCTTCTGTCACATGGAGAAGTTTAATCTAGTTTGAGGGCGTTGTGGTTGCTCTCATGACGGGGAGTGATCCTAAAATCTAGTACCTTATGCCACGATTTAATGTCCACTAAGATGTAGTCTATTATTGATTCATGCCCTGGACTGGTATTTGTGAAATTAAATAATATACAATATTCAAAATATAAATAAATAACATTTTATGTAAAAAATATAAAAATAAAACATGTTATTTTAATAATTTCAGCTTAATATATTTTAATATCATTTTCTGAATTTACAAATTAAGATAACATTAATGTTAATTAAAATAGAAAAATATCAATCAATCAATCAATCAAAGACATTTATAGAGCGCACTACTTACCCGTAGGGTCTCAAGGCGCTTGGGGGGGGAGGGGGGTGCCGTTACCGCTCGAACAGCCAGGTCTTGAGCTTCTTCCTGAAGGAGAGGTGGTCTTGGGTCAGGCGCAGGTCGGTCGGGAGGGAGTTCCAGGTCTTGGCGGCCAGGTAGGAGAAAGACCTTCCTCCTGTTGTCGCTCTTCGGATGCGGGGGACGGCGGCGAGGGCGTGGTTGGCTGATCGGAGGTGGCGTTTGGGAGCGTAGAAGTTGATTCGGTTGTTGAGGTAGCTCGGGCCTTGATCGTGTAGGGCTTTGTGTGCGTGGGAGAGGAGACGGAAGGTGATTCTTTTGTTGACGGGGAGCCAGTGCAGGTCTCTCAGATGTCTGGAGATGTGGCTGGTTCGTGGGATGTCGAGGATGAGTCTGGCTGAGGCGTTCTGGATCCGCTGGAGTCTCTTCTGGAGCTTGGCGGTGGTACCGGCGTAGAGGGCGTTGCCGTAGTCCAGTCGGCTGGTGACGAGGGCCTGGGTGACGGTCTTCCTGGTCTCGGTGGGGGTCCACCAGAAGATCTTCCGTAGCATGCGTAGGATGTTGAAGCATGACGAGGAGACGGCGTTGACTTGCCTGGTCATGGAGAGGGAGGAGTCCAGGATGAAACCCAGGTTCCGTGCGTGGTCCATCGGTTTGGGTGCGGTGCCCAGGGCGGGGGGCCACCAGGAGTTGTCCCAGGCGGAGGGCGAGGAGCCCAGGATGAGGACCTCCGTCTTGTCTGAGTTCAGTTTCAGGCGGCTGGTTGTCATCCACTCGGCTACATCTTTCATCCCTTCGTGCAGATTGGCTCTGGCGGCGGCGGGGTCGTTGGTCAGGGAGAGGATCAGCTGGGTGTCGTCGGCGTAGGAGATTATGTTGAGGTTGTGTTGGCGTGCGATGGCCGCGAGGGGGCTCATGTAGACGTTGAAGAGGGTGGGGCTCAGCGAGGATCCTTGAGGGACGCCGCAGATGACTTCGGTGGCCTCTGACTTGAACGGTGGTAGGCGGACTCTCTGTGTTCTTCCGTCGAGGAAGGAGATGATCCATTCCAGTGCCTTCTCCTGGATTCCGACGTTGCTGAGGCGCTGCACTAGGGTGCGGTGGCAGACAGTGTCGAATGCCGCGGAGAGGTCTAGGAGGATGAGGGCCGCTGTATCTCCGTTGTCCATCAGGGCTCGGATGTCGTCGGTGGCGGCGATGAGGGCAGTCTCGGTGCTATGGTTGGCTCGGAAACCAGACTGTGAGGGGTCGAGGGATCCATTCGTCTCAAGGAAGGTGGCCAGCTGTTTGTTGACGGTCTTCTCGATGACTTTGGCTGGAAACGGGAGGAGCGAGATGAGGCGGTAATTCTTGAGTTCGGTGGGGTCCGCTGTGGGTTTCTTGAGTAGAGCGCGGAGTTCGGCGTGCTTCCAGCTCTCAGGGAAGGTGGTGGTGTCGAAGGAGGTGTTGATAATGTCCCGTAGGTGGGGTGCGATGACAGCGTCCGCCTTGTTGAAGACGTGGTAAGGGCAGGGGTCGGTCGGAGATCCGGAGTGGACGGAGTTCATCATGCGGACGGTGTCTTCGATGTTGACCGGAGTCCAGGCGCGGAGGGTGGTGGTGGGCGGCGTTGCTGCGGTCGTGGCGTGCGTCGGTTGAATGCTGAAGCTGTTGTGTATGCCCGCGATCTTGTTGTGGAAGTAGGAGGCGAGGGAGTTGCAGAGGTCTTGCGAAGGGGTGATGTCGTTGCTTCCTGCGTTGGGGTTGGAGAGCTCTTTCACAATGTTGAAGAGTTCCTTGCAGTTGTGTGCGTTGTTGTCCAGCCGGTCCTTGAATGCAGTTTTCTTGGCGGTGCGGATCAGTTGGTGGTGCTTCCGGGTGGCGAGCTTGAGGGTGGTCATGTTGTCCGGTGTTGGTTCCTTTCTCCAGGCTTTCTCGAGGGCTCGGCAGTTCTTCTTGGAGCTCTTGAGTTCGTCGGTGAACCATGGGGCTTTCTTGCTGCCGGGTCTGCTGGGCGGGGTCCTCAGAGGGGCGAGTTCGTCCGCGCAGTTGCTGATACACTTTGCGAGGTTGTCGGAGGCCTGGCTGGGGTTCGCTGAGCTGGCAGGAGGGTGCTGGCTCAGGGAGGCGGCGAGCTGGTCGTCTGTGATCTTGTTCCAGCTTCTTCGAGCAACCTGTTGCTGGTGGTGGTGGATCGTCGTTCTATCGAAGGTGAAGTGGACGCAGCTGTGGTCCGTCCAGTGGAGTTCTGTGGCGTGGCTGAAGGCGATGTCTTTGCTGGATGAGAAGACGGCGTCGAGTGTGTGTCCGGCGAGGTGGGTGGGGGTGCTCACCAGTTGCTTGAGTCCAAGGTTGGCGAGGTTGTCGAGCAGGGTGGTGGTGTTGCGGTCGTTGTTGTTCTCCAGGTGGAAGTTGAGGTCCCCCAGGAGGATGTAGTCAGCGGAGGGGAGGGCATGCGGGCTGACGAAGTCGGCGATGTCCTCGCTGAATTGTGTGCGTGGAATTATTTTTATTTATTATATACATAATGTTTTAAAAAAAAAAAATTATTGAGGTTTTATGGTCAACATCCCTTGTGGGTACAAAGGTGAGCAAATCAAACAGAGAAGAAAACATTCATTGGCAGTCTCTTTGTAGTCACTGGTCTTGGCTCGTGGAATTAGAGGCTAACCAGGACACAAGGTCAACATAAATGCATCGTCAACAGTAGCCATGGCTCGGCTGAAGCTGCATATAGATAACCTTGAAGGCATATGTTGTGTAGGAGAATTGTTGCGTAAATTCTTTACTGCAAGGAGATGCGATGTATCTCATTCCAGACGTGCAGATGCACCTCTTTACGGCGTCGCTGGAGACCTGAGGCACAGGTGTGATGCATGGAACTTCATGCCAATATGGGTTGATGCGACAGGGAAACAGGCGCTGCATCGATTTTCTCAGCCGTTGACAAGTGATGTATTGATTCTTTCAGCCACACAGCAGGTCTTGCTTAGTAGTCGGATCGGGGGTATCGGAGGGCAGAGACACGATCTCATGCTGCGGGTGTCTTTGAGCTGCGAAAACAGGAGTTGCGTTGATTCTTTAGCAGCGTGGCAATGTGTTGATTTTTCAACTACACGGCAAGCTTGCTGTGGTAAAACAAGTACTGAAGGGAAATGAGTGGATTTTCAGTCATTGAAGCAGCAACACCATCTCCAAGGGCCCAGAACTGGAGGTCGCACCTCTTGGTAGGTTGGAACTCTCAGCAAATGACTTCAATGGAGCTGCCGATTAAGTCTTTGATGACACTGAGACTTCCAACAGGAGGCAAGAACCCACAAGCATTTGGTGAAACTTGATAAGCAGGATAAAAAAGTACAGTCCAGTGCTTCCTTCCCAAGACAGAAGCAGCAAGCAGAAGGCTTGAGCAGGGTCGCAGTCCGGCCACTACAGCTTTTCCATCTCTTGTCCTTGGCAGAATCTCCTCATGACCCAGATGTGTTCTATAAATGTTGGGTTACAGTTTCAATACTTATACCCCTTTCCACCTTTGTAGTAGGCATACTTTAAAGGATAGTCTTTGTAGTGCACAGATCCTGCCTTACCTTTACCTGACTCCAAACACACTACAGGGGGTGGAGACAGCATTGTTAGAGGACAGGCACAGCCTTATTAGATGTCAGCGACAAGTTCTCCCACCACTATAGCTCAGGAAGACCCATCAGCCTGGTAATGGCCAATGTGAATATGCGGGGCACAACTCAGCTCCCTCTGTGTGACTGTCTAGATTGAATGCACCAACAGCCCAACTGTCAGTATACACCAGACATGGATTCTACAGGTAGGCAGAGGCACAGGAAGATAAAGCAGGAAAATGCCCACTTTCTAAAGGTGAACAAATCAAACGCAAGGAGATGATAGACGGAGCGTTGAAACTTTTCAGCACTCACCCCCAGTCACAGATCTGGGTTGAATCCATCATCATTCTTTAGCTCACTTTGCCACCTCAGTTCAGACCCAGCTATATACAAATCAGTCTTTACGCTGTGCCTTATTGGAACAGTACAGCCGGAACTTCCAATCCAGGTCATCCCTGTACTGGAAACAAGCATCCTGGGACCGGTTTCTGGGTAACACCCTTCATCACCCAGGCTAGCTTGAATGCAGTGGGAAAGTGAGCAAGGGACTCACGTCTGGGCATAGCCTTTCAACTTAAGGAGATGATGGATGGAGCGCTGAAAATGTACAGACACTCACCCCCAGTCACAGATCTGGATTGAATCCATCATCATTTTTTAGCTCACTTTGCCACCTCAGTTCAGACACAGATATATGCAAATCAGTCTTGACCCAGTGCCTCATGGGAACAGTCCAGCCCGAACTGCCACTTTCTAAAGGTGGCATTTCCGAAGACACAATTTAAAAACCACCTTCACAGAAAGATGTGTCTTTAAATCCTGAACTATCAGACCAAAACTCCAAATCTCAATCTCTTTCCAAATAAAGTTACACTTGTAAAATAATACAAGGCAACTCCAATGATAACCTTAGGGAGAGATAGTCCTAGTAATAGTGAACAATTAAATTAGCAGTATTTCACTATCAGGACACATAAAACATACCAGTACATGTCCTACCTTTCACATACAATACACGCTGCCCATGGGATACCTTGGGCCTACCTTAGGGGCGCCTTACACGTAATAAAAAGGAAAGGTTGGGACATGCAAGGGGGTACACTTGCCAGGTCGAAATGGCAGTTTAAAGCTGCACTAGTAGATACTTCAGTGTCAGCCCTGACACGTTTACAGGGTTACTCATGTGGGTGGCACAATCAGTGCTTTAGGCCCACAAGTGGCATTTGATTTATAGGCACTGGGCAAAGACAGTGCGCTTTACTAGGGACTTACCAGTAAATCAAATATGCCAATCATGGATAGCCAATCACCATCATATTTACACAGGGAACACTTGCACTTTACCTGGATCAGCAGTGGCAAAGTACCCGGAGTTCAAACACTAGCAAAAAATAAGTCCAGCATACAGTCAAAAATACAGGAGGTATAAAGCAAAAAAGACAGGTCTATCAGTCAGTCAAAAAGATTGTTTATTTAGACCATTGGTCCTTAAACATATACAAACATATCTATCTTCCATTAAACAACATCTCGAAATATAATTTATATAACAAGCGTATAAAACTCCAGTTCTATTAAAATTCGTCTAAAAATATGCTATGTGTAGAAATTGTTTAAGTTCCAATACAATTAATAAAAACTGGTATACATTTCATCATAAGCGAAAACCAATAATAAAACTCCTGTTCAACACATTTTAAAAGCTTATTTAACTTCAAGCATAAACTTCCCGATTGCACAAGCTACATCTAAAGAGTGAATTTAATTTAACAAGTTTGCTGCCTGTGCACAATTTTTAACATCATATTTTAAGAAGATTGGCTTTAGACACAATTTCCGTACATCAATAACTTTTAGACAGTTTAATAAAATGGGAAAGTGTTGCAATTTGTGCCTAGGTTACAGGTACACTTACCTTCGTGGTCTATCATAGCCCCTTAAATCCTATCATTCACATAGCATGGGTTAATTCCAATTCCTACCTTCAATCATTCTTTCCTGAGGAAACATATCCATATATTGTAACTATTGATCATTTTGCCATGACTTAATCACAAAACACACAAATGTTTTCCATCTAAGTATTGTCGATCCTGTTCATATGATGTTTCTTTCACTATTATTTTAAGTTCCATCTTACATACAGTAGGATGTAAGTTCTGCAGGCACACATCAACCCTCAATTCCCTACACACCATAGCAACAATTTCCCTAACCCCTTTTGCCCACTTCATTTCACTCTGCAAAATCTTACATTGACACCAGTATGATACTTTTTAATCCTTTTCACAGGCCAGGCTTTGCCAGTATCTTACTAATGACATACTTGCCATTATCTCCTATGATAACATTCCGGTTTCTATTATTAGTGCCTGGATCATGGAGGATCTGGGTAGGGTCAATCACATTTTTACAAAGTTCCCTTCTTCAGCATCCCACTTCCTCTTAACCCTTATATAGAGCTATTCAGCACCATATAGGAACCGAGGAGGTACCATAGCTGTGTAAGCTTTCAAAACAGGTCTATCCGTCATTTCTCCATACCTGTTCTTAAATTTTCTCCGGCCACTAACCGGGGTGGGGTCCCGAATTCTCAATGCATCCCAGTGTATTTTCCACTTCATAAATTTCTCAAACCACATTCGTAGGTATTTATACCCCTTAACTATTTACTGTTTTATTGAGCCTAGGAACTAGCTAATGTTCTTCCTCTTTTTACCAAAACTCAGAATCTTGTTTTTTTCCAAGTTTACTGTTAATTTCTTATGGCTATAATATTCACCAAAGACTTTGAGCTTTCTATGCTGAACTATCTCTGTTTGGTCCAAAATCAACAAATCGTCTGCATAACGTAAGCATGCAATATGTTTCCCATCTATTTTTGTGCTGGGACCCTGTGCCGTTCTCTAAATAGCTGTTAATTCAGCTATGAATAAGGAGAAAAGCAACGGGGCCAAGACACACCCCTGTATAAACCCATTTCCAATCGATATCTTCTGTGATGGTGTCCTCTCTATGTCCAAAATTACCTGGGCCCAATTTCGGCGGTGTAACCTTTGTATTATGCAAAAAGAACAATTGATAGACAGAATGCAGAAAAATGTCATACATTCACCCCAGTAAGGAGATCTGGGCCTAAATCCATAATTTATTTGCTCACCATGCCATTCCAGGTGGAGCCCAGGCATATGCAAATCAGTCTTGACCTCACGCCCAATGGGAACAGTCCAGCCCGAACTGCCAGACCAGGTCCTTCCTGGATTGGAAACAAGCATCCTAGGGCCAGTATCGGGTTTTCAGCCTGCATCATTCAGGACAGCTTGACTCCAGTGGCATGGAGAGCATGGGACCCAGTTCTGTATTATGTTCAGAAGACCCTTAGGGATATCCAGGTTGCCTAGCATATCCCATAGCCGTTCTCAGTCTACCAGGTCAAGGGTGGCCCAGAAGTCTACAAAGCAGCAGAACAAACTACCCCCTTGTTCCATCGACTTCCGTGCTATAGCCTAACGCGCAAAGCAAAGATCAATTGTGGAGTGGCCCTCCCTAACACCACCTGTTCTGGAGGCACAATTTGATTGTCCTCTGCTAACGTCTTAAGTTGTTACAAAATTATTTTCGGAACAACGACTTTCATTAGGGGGCAGAAGATGCTGGATTTAAAATTCAACACCTTTCCTACTTTTGCACAGACAGGAGTGGAAATAGTAATTTATACTATTCCAAATCCAGTGCCCCCTACAGCAATTTGTTGTTCCGATTTGCATTATAAAGGTATGCAATGTAACATTGTGGTCTTTGTAACAACTGCATTGTAAACTGCATTCTAAACACATGCGGACTAACATGCCATATTCCTTATGTCTGAACTACCGCAGCAAGCATCGGAGAGGATTGCAGTTGATTTCTTTGGACCCCTCAACAATGGATCTCATCTCATGGTAATCATTGATGAGTACTCACAATTCCCCCTTCTGTAAGACCTGTCATCACCCATATATGACATAGTCATTGGGCATGAAATTACATTTTTGCAACATGAGATATTCCCTACAGTCTCAAGTCTGACAATGGTCTACTGATCAACAGCTGAGAGTTAAAATATTTTCTCACTAACATGAATGTCAAAGATTAGAAAAGTACTTCCCTCTGGCCACAGCCCAAAGATGTTGTCAAACAATTTATGTGCACTCTAAAGAGAGTAGTTAAGTGCTCTGTGCTAGAAGGATGTGATCTCAAATTGGCTCTATGTTCAGCCCTTCATGCTTACAGATCAACTCCTGATTCCACTACAGGTCAACGCCCTGCCACCTTGATATTTGGGAGACCCATGTGAATCAAATTTCAGCAATGGACCTCTAATAGGTAAACAAATGCTGCCGAGATCCATACAATGGATTCCTTGGACAAGTCTAGAATGAGAACTTATGCTGACAAATGCTGATGTGCTCGGACATGGTTTTCAAGGAAAGAGACCAGGTCCTGGCCAAGCAAAAATGGAAACTCAAGGTTGATGCTCTGTTTAATGCTGAACCCCTGAGGGTTGTGATGAGCAAAAGAGAAATGATGACGACCTCAGCGTCACGGAAGGACCATCACAAAAGAGTCATCATACTTCAAGCACCTGACTCGATGTTCGTCGGCCCCAAATTTCTTAAGTAAAACCTGCCAATCTGAAAGTCCAGAGAGCTCATCTCCTACACCTACCTATGCATCCCCTGTGCCTGAGGTAGGCTCTTCTAGTCTACCTCATCATCCTCACACAATTAGATCTGGAAGACTTGTTCAAGCACCTCAATGATTCATTAAGGAACTATTATGCATATAAGTAATATTTGTATTTTTTATTTAACAAAGGGGAGGATGTAGTGACGTGTGAGCATGAAGAGCAAGACCCTCTGGTCCCTGATGGACTCTGTTGGAGAATGATGTAATCGCTTGGATGTGCTTGGTTGTGGTTAATAAAGTTTATGATACAGTGCCTGCAGTAAACGGTTGCACTCTGAAGAATAATGACGCACACTACAGAGCTCCATGTGTCATGGTCATTTGAATGCTACCGGGCTGAAAAAGATGCTACAGAAATCAACGCCCTAAAAACTTTATGCATCATAGCCTTGGTGTCATCCAGGATGAAGCTGAAATAAAACCAACAGCAAAATTGAACTATAATATTCCATTTATAGAACATATTTAACACTTTGGCCGCTGTGACTTTTCCCCTCCTGTGCTGACATTTTATGAATACCATTGTTCATGACGAGCTCAGCTCGTCATAAGCACAGCTCCACTGTGCCTCATGACAAGCTGAGCATCGAAGGGGTTAAGCAAATATAGTATGAATTACATTGACCACAGGGCTACAGATTCTAACTGTTTTAGTAGTTGCAGGCCCTGTAATTTGCTATATTTGTGGGTCTACAACCGCTGAAATATTTTATACTAGGTACCATACCCATTTTAGGAGTGGGTAAATGCCGACTCCTAAAAAGGGTTTAGAAAAGGATTATTAATTGCAATTTGGAAGGGCTGTGGTGTTGGTCTCTTTGAATATTTAACTCCTATCCATATGTACCAAACGTTGCCAACCCCCAATTAGGGGTGGTAACTGACTCTCAAAATGAAGGGGTGCCTTTTGAACCCCTCTTCCTCTTTGTGAGTTGAGGTACTGGTTTCAGGTGGAGGAAGCATTGCTCCAGGGAACCATTGCTAACTCCCACTGAAACTTTTTCAAAAGCAGCCCCAATTCCATTAATGAAGTCAGGCGGCTTTACAAGATGTTTTATTTTTGAAAAAATATCACAGGGAAGGTGGTCTGCTGACCATAGCAAACTGAAAATTGTGACTAGCCTAATAAATAATTATTAGGCAGGCCTGGCTCCAACACACTATGATTTGGTATTTCGTGAGCTGACCTGCTAATACTTAGGTTGGAACGCTAAATTAGAATCCATTCTCAAAAAGTTGGTGCACTTTTTGTAAATGAAATCATCGTACATCTACCCCTAAGTAACAGAGCCTACAATACAAACAAAAGAGGGTAAGAGAATAAGATGAGATATATTACAAACAGTAATAATATGTGAAACAAACACATATTGAGTCAGGATATCTAACAGTATCTCACCATTGAAATATATGCAAAAAGGAGACTGTGTGTGTGTGGTTGAAGGGGTGGGGGTTGTCACAGTCCTAACTCTAACTAAGTGCTGGTGGGGGAGCTAGGGTATTGTGTCTGGCAAGGCAGCATCAGCTCTAGACTGGCATCGTTTGAAGGCTCAGTGAATATACTTATTAGGAATAAAAATCTTCAGGGTGGTAGTAGAGACTTCCATTTCTAGAGGTGGTTGCGTCTAATGCACAGTCTCTTTGCTCACAAAAATGCACAAAATTAGGAGCTTTTTCTGCAAAAGTTGAAACGTTTCCATGGTGGCGAAAATGATAATGTTCTCAGTTTTTCCCCATGGTGGGTTCGAGTATGCTCTTCTAGTAGTAATTTTTATGAACCAAAACTACTTCAGGAATTTTATAGCTGGCTGGGTGTTGAGTTAGGAAGTTTAACATTTTGCAACAACACAGTTCATTCAGAGGTGTATAAAGTAACTGTAAAACTGTTGAAGCTGAAAGGATGGACAGCTGCAGACATATGAACCTCAGCCAATTTTGTAAGAGAGCAGGGCAAACAAATAGGACATGGTTAAGATCCTGGGGCAATTTTAACAAACTGCCAATGAAATACCATATCATTTGGCCAAAAGGGGATTGAATGGAAGCAAACCCTGCCTCAAGAGGATCCAGAAACATCTCAGACCATGTGTTAAGTTCCAAAGAATATAAGGCTGCACTTTATTTATCAGGAAGGAGTCTATAGGAGAATGGAATCCCATTTTTGGATACAGGCCGCCATCTCCAGGGGAAACTTCGGCGACCATGTGGCATGTTTTAAGCTAGCTTTTATTTATTGCATTGTCAAAGTAAAAATCAAGAATGGGTCTAACTGTAGCAAATCTGCCACTACCAAAAAGTTTCTGTAGATTTATGATTTCTCTTTGTCACCATCTAGAATGTCTTTCCTTTTAGAGGACCATAATAAGCCATGATTACTCTTCTCTAGTCACACAGCCCAGAATACCACCCCTGCAAGACCCTATACAAAGGCACTTCTCAGAGAGAATGCCAACCTTAGAACCACCACAGAAAAAGCTGAATAAGCTGAAGCCAGGCTTTTAAGGACTCAACCTTCGATCTTATTTTTTTTAAACATTTAGAAACATCAATCAATTCCGTTCCATACAGCAGAGAGGCAGGGATCTTGGCTCAATAAACCTCTAATAAAAGTGCAAAGTTCCTTCTCCCTGCAGTCCTATAAAAGGGGCCCAGGTATTTAGCCTTAGAACTGGCTTTAGTCATGTCATTTTCTGTGTGGGCTTTTGTGGTTAAATTTCGTACACTACCTTTCCCAAAAAAGTATATGACCTCACAATTTCTAACTTTTGATCACCCAAGGACAATGTAAAATTGCCATATTTTGTCTTTTTCCTCCTTTGAAAACTCATGACTTTACTTTTAGATACATTCATCTTTAAATATTGGGCATCAACGAATCGATGTAGTGCCTGCAGAAGCCTATTTAGCCCTTTCTGGGTAAGATAGAAAATGATTATGTCATCTGCGTATAGAAGGCACGCAATATACTTTCATCCAATTAATGGAGCAATATCTTCTCTCTGGGCCAAATGATCAGGAAGGTCCAAAATATATAGGGAAAAGAAAATAGGGGCGGCATCCTTGCTTGAACCCATTTAGATTAGCGATAGCTTGAGACAGACACCTATCCTCACCAAGAATGACTCTACACCACTTATCGGTATGGAGTGAAAGAACTAAATCTAAAATAGTACCCAGCAAACCTAAACTTAAAAGATTACTTCACAGCAAAGGATTAACTACTTTGTCAGATGCTGTGGAGAAGTCTATTCAAGCCGCATATACCACTCCCCCTCTTGTTAAACCATATTTTTCATTTATCACCTGAGGGCAGTCATAATATCAATCATTCCATGCTTACTTCTAAACCCTGCTTACTCATTAGGAATCTATGTATGCTCTTTCACGCAATCATTGATCCGGTTTAATAAACTTTTACCAAAACCTTTACACACTGCATCTAGAAGGTCAGTCTGACGATAATTTTCTGGCAGGTTACCATCCCTTTTTTTAAAGTGGTACTATAACACTCCCCATCTATGTGGGGGTGACTATTTTTTGTTTCATAGCAGCTTTCAAAAACTGGGCAAAGGCATTTACTCCAAAGGAAAACATTTTGTTTTATTACAGAAATTGGGATTTCATCAGGGCCCATCACGGCTAAGGTACGCATTCCAATGATTGCAAGCTCTATCATAAAACCGTAAAATTGGAATCCCCTTTTACTATGGATTTGCTTACATCCCCCTTATTTGCTCCATATAGGCACTGAATAAAATTGACCCATCTAGATTCTTCTATAGCTAAGGGGAAAGATCTAGCTCTTGCTCCACAACCCTCCACCACTAGCTCCAAAAGGTCCTACTCTGGCCAATTACTGCTGCTTCCCTTAGTTTAATAGAGAGCCTATATCACTCCTCTCACTTCAAATGGGTCTTCAGTCGACTCCTCCTTCTTTAGAACAGCAATGCCATTTTATACCTTTCAGGGATATAATCCAGATATTGTTCCATAACTAGGTCATTTATTTCCATGTTTAACATTAGAATAGGGCGAGGGATAAACTTTAACCTCCCCACTGGATTCTTTTGATTAACAGCTTTGACTAAAAATATTAAAACTTTTATTTTGTTTCCTAACCAAAAAAACTGGTAATCAAGGGTATCCTCTAAAATACCGCTAAGGCTCATAATCGTACTATGATCCTAATGAGTTATCCCCATTTTTATGCCAAACCTGCTAGTGTCTCCATCAAATTTCACAGAAATTGTGTAGAAAATTAACAGAAATGGTTAAAAGATTATGATCCGTGAATAGGGGATCTGTGACTTTTAGTCCACCCAACAAGTGAAACGAAGTATATGCTACCACCATATAATCCAAAGTGACCCTCTCCTTGGGGCCTGGTGAGTAAACGCTGCAGAGGAGTCTGAGGATAGCCTCCTATTCACTATGACGCAATCAACCTTTTTCAGCTGAGCCAACAGTATTATTTCTCTCTTATTAGTTCTTGCACTTTGGGGAAAAAAGTGCTCAGGGGATCCACAAAGCTTCCTCTTTTTCCACCTCCAGTAAATGCTTTAACGCAAAATTAGAGAATTTGCAATATAGGTCCTTACCAGGATTATGTGTGGAGGAAGATCCTTATCAGCGACTTTTTTTTATATGAGAAAAGACCTCTCCTAAAAAGCACATCATATGAGGCATCTGGAGGGCTTTAGATGTTCATCACCATTAAGGAGGAGGCCACTGTTCTCTTCCAAAATTAAACCGGGTTACATCCATAAATAATTTACCTGAGTCTTTATAGCACTTGTACCTCTACTGAATTCTATTAGACAGCAGACACACCTCTCCCCCTTTGCATGCTCCCTCCTTGATGGTATTTCTTTACAATCTAAAATGATGTAAACATTGCATGCTAATTCATCCATGCACCAAGGTTCATAGAGACAAACTACATTTGCCCCGAACTAGCTCAAATAATGTAGCTTCTCCTCGCTGTTCTTTAATCCTGCCAAATTCCAGGAGATAATCTTGAGCTCATTGCTAATTGTAATTTCCTTGCAGTTGGCCACTTTGGGAGATACTGGATAATGAACTGGGTAACCAGTTCCATCTAAGGGTCTCAACTCCATGTAATACTTGGGGGGTGGGGACGATAGATTCCTTAATAGATACCTGTATGCCATGCTTGCCTAGGTGAGTTGTTATTCACCTATAATCAGTCGTAGACCCCTCACTAAACCATGGGGCCCAGGGTGGTAGCCCACTAGAATAAAAGAAAGTACTTGATTAAAAAACATTACTCATGGGGCACTGAAGAAAGCAGATTGATGTAACAGCCTTGAATGGATTTGAGAAAGGCGCAGTGCTTGGATTCAGCTAGGATGGTATACAGGGGGGGTGGGTCATGTGTTCTACTATTAATCCTGCTACTGGCCCACCAGCCAATGTATTATCTGGACCATAGTCAGAATCCATAACTTGTTGAGTTGCTTTGGGGGATTTTCATTGTATCCTTCAGTGGTTTGTGAGAAATCCATTCTCTCAGCCCTTTCTAGTGAGTCTGATGAGAGTTTTTTCTTCTCTCGTCTTCCTCTACACAACCGCTGCCTCAGATGAACTTGGTTCACCATTATATCATTCCTGCTTGGACCGGGATTTAAAAATTGGGAACATATCCTGTCTTATGTTCCCGGGCTAGGCCCATGTAGCAAAGCTGCTCATTTCTTACATTGTCTGATTTTTCACAATAACATTTCTGTTGTTACCTTTTGCATATCTTTGCATGCACGACAATGTTGGATTAGTTTCTCTGAAACTACTTTGTTTACACATCTAGCTTCTTTTTTTTTTTTTTTTAAATTTTTTTTAGTCCTCATATTTGCCACCAGAATATATTTGCTCTAGATGGGTCTCACCGATGCCTCTTATACTGTTATTTTTTGAGTCCGCCATGGGGACAGTATCATAGCATACAGGGAAGTCCCAGAGGTAGGCTGCTTTCCTTGTCCTACTCCTCCAGGCCTATATTGGGCGCCCTAGGCCTGGTGGAGGACAGGACCGACTCAACCTCTGGCATAATCACAGGACCGTTCACCTATTTATCCAGACCATCAGTTTAGACCAAACGTTCTCAATGTTCTCTTTTCGACCAGCCAAATCCATTTTACAGACTTCCATTATATACTTCAGGCATTCTGCAAAACGAGGAGGAGACACTGACTTCCACTCCATACAAATTTGTCTCCTAGCAATGATTATTATATAAAAAATAAACTGTGAGTCCAGACTATTAACATCATAATCTTTCGATAAACCGAAAAAAACAAGTCTACGGGAACATATAATAGTCGTTAAGAGTACATCACACAAAAAATCCATGACCGCTTTCCAAAAGTCTTGAATGGCTGGACATTCTAAAAAAATATGAATATCGTCAGCTGCATTATGTTTACATCGGGGGCAATAGTAGTTCTTTCGTGTGATCTTGTTCAGTTTGGCCGGAGTCCAATATACTCTATAGGCCGTAAATAGATGGTTACGTCTTAAGTTTGCTGGCTTAATTAGCCTCGATGACAACGAAAAGGAATCTAACCATGCTTTGTTAACTTCATCAAGAGTGTCCGGTATACAATGACCCCATAAATTTATAACCTCTGAATTGGTTTTACTCTCTTCTTCTTTGATCAACAGTTTATACCAAAATGAGAGTTCTTTTACCCATTTTCCCCTCCTTCCTATATAGTCTAAAATATCTGTGTCTTTCTCTTTTTGCATATTTTGACTGGACCACCAGGAAGATAGTTGATAGTATTTGAACCTAGTCAACTGCCCATCAGTAAGTTGTACTAAAGAATTCCAGTCCACCAGGCCCGAATCCCTCATAAGATCACCCCATGTTTTTAACCCAGCATTTCTCAAAGGTTGTGACAGGTGATCTTGGAGGCATAAAGGTGTACCAGGAGAGTCCCAAATTGGGGTGTATGTGTGGTAATATGGGATATCAAATATCTTCCTGATGAACCCCCAGTTTTTTAGTGCGGTCGATAGAATTTTAAGGCGAATTTTTAAAAAAAATTTCTGGTCTCCAAATTTAAACAAAAAATAATCGTGGTCATAGGGTAAGTCAGTTAATAAGGCTTGAAACAAGCGGCCCTGTGATGATGCATCTAACTTATTTGCAAGAATCCTAAAATTTCTGAAATGAAATGCGTGACAATATGACAGAAGATCTGGGAGGGCTAGCCCTCCTATACTTAAACCCCTCCTCAGTTTCTTCCATGCGATTCTTGCAGACTTGCAGGCCCATATAAATGATCCAATTTTACCCTGTAAGGTGTTAATATCTTTCAGTGAGAATGATAAGGGATACAGTTGAATAGGAAAGTCACTTTTGGGAGAATAGTCATCTTAATAAGGTTGACTCAACCGTATATATTCAGGGGCAAGTTTCCCCATCTTATCAATGTTTTATTAATATCTTTAACCACCATATTCCAACTGAGTGATGTAATATCTCTTAATGATTGGGTTAAGTAAATTCCCAGGTACCTCATTTTCTGCTTAGCGCCTAATATAAGTGCGTTGTTATTCCATTCCATGATCTCAGTTTTCTCCTTATTTATCTGATAACCTGACAGTTTCCCAAATTCTTCTGATAAATAAAATAACCTCGGTATTGCTACTAAATGGTCGGAGGTATATAAAAGAAGAACATCTGCGTACAACGCCACCTTCAAAGGTAGATTTCCGAGCAAAAAAGGTTGAATAGTATTGTCCTCTCTAATCCCACAAACAAAAGGCTCCATATAAACATCGAACAGAAGAGGGGATAAGGGACAACCCTGTCTGGTACCTCGGGATATATCGAACCATTCAGATAGAATTCCATTCACTAAAACCTTAGCCTTTGGGTTGTAGTAAAGGGATCTAACCGCCTTTATGAAAATTTGAGGGAACCCAAAAGCCGCCATAGAGGCCCAAAGATACTTCCAATTGACCTGATCAAAGGCCTTAGCTGCATCTATGGCGACCAGTGCCAGTGGGAGATTTTTAACGTTGGCGTAGTCTATAGCTCCTATTGCTTGAAATGTTAGTTCGTTTAACTGTCTCCCTGGGATAAAGCCTCTCTGATCAGGATGGATTATAGACTTAATAACCTTCGATAGTCTAGTTGCTAAGATACCAGAGTAAATCTTCATGTCTGTATTCAGCAGGGAAATAGGTCTATAAGACTCTATTCTTTTAACATCCTTATTTGGTTTTGGTATGAGCGTTATAATGGCTTCTCCCCATGAGGGGGGTGTTGAGAAGCCCTGAATCAATAAAAGGTTGAAAAGTTCCTTTAATGGAGACATTAGTTGGTCTTTATTATCCAGATAGATCTCCACTGGCAACCCATCTGAGCCTGCCGCTTTCCCTCTTTTCATTTTCTTCAATTGACCCAGGATTTCCCCTTCTGTTATCTCACTATCTAGGTACAACTTATCTGTTTCAGGTATTTGCGGCAAATGTTTTGTTATCAGCCAGGATTCTAACTCTTCCCCCTTAGGATCTTTATCCTCAGTATAGAGACTTCTCATAAAAGATCTTGCTTCTTCTCTGATTTCTATGTCTGTTTCCAATAATTCTCCTGTCTGTCTTTGTAATAGGGCTTTGACGTTATTTCTGGTTCTCTCTTCTCTGGCTTTCCAGGCTAAAAGGGCTCCACATTTTTCTCCGTATTCAA
Organism: Lissotriton vulgaris; assembly: GCF_964263255.1. NCBI lineage: Eukaryota > Metazoa > Chordata > Amphibia > Caudata > Salamandridae > Lissotriton > Lissotriton vulgaris. Next base: position 194,169,248 of record NC_141691.1, read on the forward strand.
ATTTTTTTAATCTACTAGACTCCCATTTTTCTTTAAGAATTCTCTCATCCGATGCTTTTAATTGAAGCTGTAAATCGATGAGTTCCTTCTCTATCAAGTGTACTCTATTGGAGTTCTCTAAAATTGCATTCTGTAATTCTTGATCTTTTTTTGTTATTCTTGCCAAATCTTCCCTTCTTTTTATTTTTGTGCTCTTTCTCTTATAACTCATTAGGGAACTTAGAACACCCCTCAAATAGGCTTTATATGTTTCCCAAACAACCTGGGGGGAGGAAGATCCTAAATTCATCGCAAAGAACTCTGATGTTTTTTCATTAACTTCTTCTTTTAATTGATTATCTAATAGAAGTGATCTCTCCAGTGTCCACCTAGGTTTTAACGAAGTTATATTCAGTTCAATTACCATTTCCAGTACAGCATGGTCTGATAAGCCTGTAGGTTTGAAGGAAAGGTAATTAATGTCCTTAAGGAGGTGCTGATCTACTAGAAGATGATCTATTCTGGAGTAATTCTTGTATTTTGTGCTATAAAAAGTGAAGCCTAATTTATTTTTGTATTTTTTCCTCCAAACGTCTACTAGGGTGAAATCTTTCATTAGGACGTCTAAGGTAGCAAGTGATTTTAAGGGAGCATGGTATTTCGCCTTAGAAGTTCTATCTAATTTTTGGTCAAAAACCAGGTTGAAATCACCACCTAAAATTAAGGGGCCAGTTGTCGTAAATAGTGCTAATTCCAATTTAGACAGTGGAACCGGATTGTCCTCGTTTGGACCATAGTACACTGCAATAGTATAGGAGGTATTTTGAATAAATACTTCCGCAGTTAACCATCTTCCAGATTGGTCTGTCTCGAATTTTCTCAGGCTTATCCCACTATTCGCCCAAATTATAATAGAAACACCCCTTGTAACACCTGATTGCCTAGAGCTGATTATATCTTGAACCCATCTTAATTTCTTAAAGAGAGAATTGCATAGTGACTCCTCTAAGTGTGTTTCCTGTAACATTATAATTTGAGCATCTGAGTTTTTTAAGAATTCGCAAATTCTGTTCTGTTTAACTTTTTCCCCTATACCGTTAATATTCCATGACAGGACCTTAAGTTTGTATGGGTTAATCATGGGTCTAATATAGGTACATGCCCATCCAAGCCTTTGTTCAGTGTAGAATTATTTATATATGAGGATTTTTTGTTTTTTATCTGCCCCCTTGCACGCCCCACCCCTTGAACCCCTCCCCCCAGAGGAACCCCCCCAGCATACCTGGCGATGTCTTTGCCTTTCGGAGCAACCGATTGGTGCCCGTGACCTTTAACTGTATTTTGGTGAGACAAAATTAAATCACAACTAAATCATCAAGTCCCTCTGTTTTGTCATACAGCATATTTATATTTGTATTTACCTAACGTTATTATTTTTTTTGTATTTTTTTTTTTAAAGTTTTGTTTTTTATTAAATTCATCCTTTAAAGTAATTGCCAGTTCTACCCGTTACTGTTCCTCCTGCTCGCTTTTTATTCGGTCCAAAAAATTATCGACCTCTTCTGGTTGTGTGAAACTGTATGTCTTATTTTTCCACATGATCCTGAGCATAGCCGGGAATCTCATCTGAACATGCGCTCCCGCTAATCTTAAATCCGGCATTCTGGTGCCCAGCTCCCATTGTCTTTGTGCGGTTCTCGCACCAATATCGGACCTTATAATATATGGACTAGATTTATAACGTAGGTCTGACTTTGATAGGGATCTTCCTAGAATAAGTTCCTTAACACTGTAAGTTTGAAAATTAACTAGAATTTTCCTTGGTGTTTTCCTATCCGAGCGTCTCTTGTATGGGTCTCTATGTACCCTTTGGATTTCTGCCTCCAGGTTTATATCCGGGCGATCTTTTAAAACACCATCCCTCAAAAGGCCACAAACAAAGCCCTTTAAGTCCTCCAACTCTTCCCCTTCCGGAATCTTTAGGATCCTTAGGTTATTCCTCCTAGCATGAGTCTCCAACCTCTCAATGTCCATAGCCAGTGATCTGTTTTGAGTTTTAAGAAGTTCTATGTCTTTTTGATTACTGTGTACAGTTTTATTCAAAACAGCTGCTTCTGTTTCCAGGTTCCCTGTACGCAAAGTGACTTCCTCTAACTTTGTCTCTAACACGTCAAATCTGTCCTGGATTGTTTTCTGGTTATTTTCCGATATTTCAAATTTCGACATCATATCACATCTTAAGGATCGAAAAAGATCCCCTAGCCGGTCACTCTCCTGCTCACTAAAGTCCTCAGACCTTCTCCTTGTACCTAGAGTCATTTGAACAGAGTCTGATGGATTGTCTTTGCTTACAACTTTTCTTCTTGTCCCGTCTTCACCTTCCTTAAAGCTACTATGTACAGCTTGGCTCTTGGGTCTAGTATCTTGTTTCCCTCTCGCTTTCTCTGCAGGGGGTGCTTTAATTAGGTTGCCTTGAGCATTTGATCCTTGAAGTACCTTTGTGCTTTCAACCTCTGATAGATTTGGCTGACTCTTGTGTAGCTCTGAACTTACTATGTTCGGCGATTCTGTTCCCTCCTCTGCGTTTTCCATATTTCCCAAATTCTCCAGAACCCCGTAACGGTTTTCTGAAGGTGCGATGCCAATGTTGTCCACTGACAAAGTTGGGGAACGTTTAGCCAGATCTAGGACTTTGAAAAAAGATTTAAGGGAGGGGGTACTTTTCACAACTTGACTCTCGTGGGATGCTCCCTTAAGTTTTTTAATTAAGGTAATCTTTTTCTTTTTGCTTTTACAAGGGGTTAGTGGCATAGGTCGCTCTCTCTCCTCAAATTCTAAAGCGCCCTTCCCTTTTAATTCTACCCTAGATCTCAACTGGTACCTATTTCTCTTTGCAGAAGGGATATTTCCTTGTTTTACCGGATTTGAACTTATGCCAGCATTAGCCGACCCAGTAGTTTCAAGTGTGACACTTTCCTATTGCTTCAGCTTTTGCCCTTCAGACTCCGAACATTTTGATAAAACCCGCTCTTGTATAGGGTCTTTACTGATCTCATATACTGAAAGATCGGGCTGCGTTGGATCCATACAACCCCACCTCCCGGTGTTAGATGCTTGGGTTTCTACCACATTACACCCCTTCTCCCTGCCCCTTACTACGATGGAGTACAACTTCTTTCTCTCAGCCTCCGTTTTGTGGGGCTGTTGCTCGGGTATATTAGTTGCCTGATTCCCTAGCTTGAGTCTAAGTAGTGCGGAGCGGAGCCTGCTCCAAAAATACCGTCTGCGTTCTTCCAACATATGAAATAGAAGCATAGATCTGTAGGTGCCCTTTGCACCCCCCTTTGCACTCCCCCTTTTTTTTAATTAATTTTTTTTTTTTTTTTTTGCCTTTTTTTTGCCTTTGATTAAACCTGTGATTTGCGAGATACAGCTGGTTTAGATGTGCGAGGAAGGGGAGACTCCTAACGCTATTCCCCCCTTGTTTCCACCTTACCGGGATGTGTTGCTCTTAATCCAAGGCGTATTCAAACCTGCCGCCTGCCAATATCTTTAACCGAGTTTTTGAAGTCAGGTTAAGTGAAAAAAGAAAAAGCATCCAGCTTACAACCTTCAGCAGCACACTCCAGTAAAGCTGTTTTCAACACGCATTGCCTCAGGCGTTACGGAAACCCATTCCGTCCATTCCGTCCATTCCGTCCCCCAATCCTGGGATAAGCAGGTCCTAGCGCCGTCCGCTGCAGCTGCAGCATCCACGGAGACAGCCGGTTACCTCAGCAAGAGAAGCAAAGGGATCAGCTTAGTTGCCGCTCGGAAAGTTAAAGGAAATTGTGCATCATAAGCTCACCTTTGGGAAAAAATGCAGCGTCTTTACTCGGCCATCGGGAAACCTCCTCGGTGCTGCCGCGACCGGCGCTCAGCCCGCCGCCATGTTCCTCGTGGGCGTCGCCTGTCTACACATCTAGCTTCGCATAACATTATCAAGATGCCTTGAACATCAGGTACCAGTCCCCTCTATGCAGTATGTACAGGTGTAGTTTCTATCTTCATCCATGGGGTGACAGGGTTATCTGCATATCCATACCATCACTAATATATACGCACATCGCAAGGCTGCTGTCTACTATAAATACAGAACAGCCAATAAGATTAGTAGTGGAGGCATTTCAGCTGACTTGAGGGTCCCCGAATGCTGAGACTTTACGCAGTCTGACATGTCCATGAGGGGGAGTTCAGGTAGTTACCAAGACAGGCTCTTACATTCTCTCCCACCAGGTAATGGGGTTGGATTGTCCCCTTGAGAGGATTCTTGACCTCACACCTACACACACTCTAGGCACACTTAGAGGAGGGTTCTGCATAGTAGGAGTATGCCATATTACTGCCTTGGTTATAAGCCTGCATATATACACTGTTTTAGCAGCATGGTAGAACTACATCTATTATTTCTGCTTTTGGTGCTTGTATTTACTTTTTTTCTGCTTCTGTCCACTGATATCGAAGCACATGTCTTCAATACATGAATCACTTCGGTTCAATAAATATATTGAAAACGTCCCACTACGTATTCTGTATATTTGTTTGAGCATGAGTAAGCACAAGTGACTGACTGAAAGGTTCCTATCTGTTTCCAAAATCCCTGAGGGGTTAGGGTTGTCATGTTCAGTGGTTGCCAGAAATAATTACGCGCTACTTACCCGTGAGGGTCTCAAGGCGCTATGGGGAGGGGGGTGCTGCTACTGCTCGAAGAGCCAAGTCTTGAGGAGTCTTCTGAAGGTGAGTAGGTCTTGGGTCTGCTGTATGCGGGTAGGGAGGGTGTTCCAGGTCTTGGCGGTGAGGTAGGAGAAGGATCTGCCGCCATGGGTCGTTCGTTGGATGCGGGGGACAGCGGCGAGGGCGAGACTGGAGGAGCGGAGCTGGCAGGTGGGGTTGTAAAAGCTGAGTTTGTTGTTCAGGTAGGCTGGTCCGGCGTTGTGGAGTGCTTTGTGTGCATGGGTGAGGAGCTTGAAGGTGATCCTCTTGTCAACGAGGAGCCAGTGTAGGTCTCTCAGGAGAGGGGTGATGTGGCTGTGGCGGGGCACGTTGACGATCAGTCGGGCGGAGGCATTTTGGATGCGTTGTAGTCGTCGTAGGTGCTTGGCTGGGATTCCAACATAGAGTGCATTGCCGTAGTCCAGTCTTGTGCTGACGAGGGCCAGTGTCACTGTTCTTCTTGTTTCGGTCGGGATCCACATGTTTATGCTGCGGAACATCCGGAGGGTGCTGTAGCAGGAGGAGGAGATGGCGTTGACCTGTTTAGACATGGAGAGGGAGGAGTCGAGGATGAATCCTAGGTTGCGTGCATGGTCAGTGGGTGTTGGTGCTGTTCCCAGTGTGGTCGGCCACCAGGAGTCATCCCAGGCTGAGGGGGTGGGTCGGAGGATGAGGACCTCCGTCTTGTCCGAGTTCAGCTTCAGACGGCTGCTCCTCATCCAGTCGGTGACGGCCTTCATTCCCTCGTAGAGGTTTGTTTTGGCGGTGTGTGGGTCCTTGGTGAGAGAGAAGATAAGCTGGGTGTCCTCGGCGTAGGAGATGTTGTTGAGGTTTTGATGGTGGGCCACTTGTGTGAGGGGGGCCATGCAGATGTTGAACAGCGTTGGGCTGAGAGATGAGCCCTGGGAGACGCCGCAGATGATGTCGGTGACTTCTGATCGGAAGGCTGGGAGGCGGACGCTCTGGGTTCTGCCGGAGAGGAAGGACGTGGTCCAGTCAAGGGCCTTCTCTTGGATTCCGGCTTCTAGGAGGCGTGTCTTTAGAGTGCGATGGCAGACCGTGTTGAAGGAGGCTGACAGGTCCAGGAGGATGAGGGCTGATGTCTTGCCGTTGTCTAGCTGGCGCCTGATGTCGTCTGTGGTGGCGAAGAGGGCTGTCTCGGTGCTGTGGTTTCATCTGAATCCGGACTGGGACGGGTCCAAGATGTTGCTGCCTTCCAGGTGGCAGGCCAATTGCATGTTGATGATTTTTTAGATGACCTTTGCCGGGAACGGGAGCAGGGAGATGAGCTGGAAGTTCTTGAGGTTGATTTAGGCGTGCTTCCAGTTTTCCGGGAATGTTGTTGTTTCGAAGGAGATGTTGATGACCTTCCGTGGTTGGGGTGTGATGGCTGTGTCTGCTTTGTTGAATAAGTGGTGTGGGCACGGGTCTGACGGAGATCCTGAGTGGATGGAGTTCATGACTTTGCGTGTTTCGTAGTCGTTGACGTTGGACCAGGAGGTCAGGCAGTTGGAGCTGGTAGTGTTCACTGGAGAGGTGGAGTCTGGCAAAGTCGGGGTGGTCGTGGTATTGAAGCTGTCGTGGATGTCAGCGATCTTGCGGTGGAAGAAGATGGCTAGTGAGTCACACAGTTCTTGTGAGGGCAGGATGTCGTTGGCGTTAGCGCTGGGGTTGGAGAGTTCCTTTACGATGCTGAAGAGCTCCTTGCTGTCGTGTGTGTTGTTATCCAAGCGGTCTTTGAAGGAGGATCTCTTGGCTAATCTGATGAGGTGGTGATGTCTGCGGGTGGCGTCCTTGTGGGCTGCGTGGTTGTCCGGTGTGCGTTTGTGGAGCCATATCTTCTCCAGTTTTCGGCATGCGCGTTTGGAGGTCTGGAGCTTGTCGGTGAACCAGGTGGCTCTCTTGCTGGCGTGGCTGTTGGAGGGTTTCTTGAGCGGGGCGAGGGTGTTGGCGCAGTCGTCGATCCACTGTCTGAGGTTGCAGGCTGCGGCGTCTGGGTTGGTGGGGTTAGCGGGTGGGTTTGGGCGAGGTTGGTGATCAGCTGGTCTTCGGTGACTTTGCTCCAGCAGCGGCGAGGCAGCTGTTGAGTGCGGTGGTGCGTTGTTGGTTTCTTGAAGGTGAAATGGATGCAGCGGTGGTCGGTCCAGTGGAGTTTGGTGGTGTGGTCAAGGTGACGTGGGTGCCTGTGGAGAAGACGGGGTCCAGCGTGTGGCCGGCGGTGTGGGTGGGTGCTGTGACGAGTTGTCTGAGGCCAAGGTTGGCGAGGTTGGTGATCAGTGTGGCGTAGTTGGCGTCGTTGTTGTTCTCGAGTTGGAAGTTCAGGTCCCCGAGGAGGATGTAGTCTGTGGAGGCGAGTGCGTGGGTGCTGGCGAGGTCGGCGATGGAGTTGCTGAACTGAGCCTGGGGTCCGGGGGGTCTGTAGATAAGTGTTCCTCTGAGGGTGGTGTTGGGGTCGGTGTGGATCCAGAAGTGGAGGTGTTCGGCGGTGTTCAGGGTGTCGTCTGCGTGGGTGGCGACCTTGAGGGTGGACTTGTGGATGATGGCTATTCTTCCTCCGATTTCGTTGGCGTGATCCCTGCGGGTGATCTTGTAGCCGTCCGGGATGGCTATTGCGATGTCGTGCGCCGAGGAGTCGTTCCACCAAGTCTCAGTCAGGAAGGCCACATATGGGGCAGAGGTGTTGAGCAGATCCCAGAGCTCGACGGTGTGTTTGCATGCGGAGCGGGTGTTGAGGAGTATGCAGCGGAGGTGGGTGGGTCCAGTCCTTGGAGGTTTGCTGGCTCTGTCGCAGGTGAAGCTGCAGGTGCGGCAGGAGAAGGGTCCATGGGTCCGTTTCGGGGCGGCCTGGAAGTAGGTGTGGTTTCAAGCCGTGTTGAGTGCGTGGAGGGTGCTGGCTTCGTAGTGGAGTCTGGTGTTGTTGCGTTCGCGGGGTCCAGGTGTTCTGGCGCTGGGCGTGGTCCAGGGACCGGCGCAGACGGGCTTGCCTTAGGCGCACCTTCGGCGTGCCAGCGGCACGCCTGCTGAGAGCATCCGCTGGGAGGCTGTGCAGCGTCCGGCATATATGGGGAGGTGGGAGGGAGGAGCAGCTGGGAGGCGGGAGCAGCGAGTGGGAAGGGGGCGTGGCCGCAGGGGGCACAGCGGTGGGGAAACAGTGGTACAGAAAGCAAAATGGGGCACAAGGGGGGAAACGAGTGGCACAGAGCAGAAAACGAGGCACGAAGTGGGGGAAACAGTGGTACAGAAGGCAAAATGAGGCACAAGGGGGGAAACGAGTGGCACAGAGCAGAAAACGAGGCAAAAAGAGGGGGAAACAGTGGTACAGAAGCAAAAAGGACAGAGGACACTTACCAGCGGCAGCAGCAGCAGGAGCACACAGTCGGAGCTGCGTGGAGGGGGAGCGACCTATCAGGAGAGTCAGTGGGCGCTAACCTCACCGCGCAGTGTTCGGCATATATAAGGAGGTGGGAGGGAGGAGCAGATGGGAAACGAGTGCAACAGAAGACAAAAGGGGCACAAAAAACGAGTGGAACAGAGGGCAGAAGGGCACAAAAAACGAGGTTAAAACAAGTGGCAAAGAGGGCAGAAGGGCACAAAAAACAAGTGGAACAGTGGCCAGAAAGGCACAAAAAACGAGGGAAAAACAGGTGGAACAGAGGGCAGAAAGGCACAAAAACCGAGGGAAAAACGGGTGAAACAGAGGGCAGAAAGGCACAAAAACGAGGGAAAAATGGGTGGAACAGAGGGCAGAAAGGCACAAAAAACAAAGGAAAAACGGTTGGAACAGAGGGCAGAAAGGCACAGAAAACGAAGGAAAACGGATGTAACAGAGGGCAGAAAGGCACAAAAAACGAGGGAAAAATGAGTGGAACAGAGGGCAGAAAGACACAAAAAACGAGGGAAAAACGGGTTGAACAGAGGGTTGAAAGGCACAAAAAATGAAGGAAAAACGAATGGAATAGAGGGCAGAAAACGAGGCACAAGAGGGGGAGACAGTGGCACAGAAGCAAAAAGGACGGAGGACACTTACCAGCGGCAGCAGGAGCACACAGTCAGAGCTGCGTGGAGGGGGAGCGAGCTACCAGGAGGGTCAGGGGTCAATAGGCATCAGCATACAATAACTGGGCTCTGAATTATCTGAAAGGAAATGCACTGCTTTGCAAAACGTCCTATTCAAATTAATGTAATGTAATATGGGTATGATACATGGGATTCAGAAATCCCAGTAAAAATGTGCGTCTCTTATTTCATTATAATCGTTGACTAGTGACACATCCAGTCACTGTTTATAAAGAAAAGACATCAGAACTCGACTATTATAAGTTACTACAGTTGAGTTCTAACATCACAATGCCTGCTGCCAGAGCCAGCAGCTGAGGTAAAGGGCAAGTCAGATCACGGAGCATAATTGATGAAGCAGTTTAAAGCAACAAAAAGAGTGTTTCTTCCGCTCTATTGTAATAGCTTATAATGTCAAGCAGAGAGAATATGTTTATTTTTGCATTCGTTAGATAGTCTTGGAAAAGGTAGTCTTTCTGCATGTTTCTACACATTCCAGGCTGCTGCAGCTTTTTTTTAATACTGACTGAACTGTTTCTAATATCAGTTTGCAACACTACTAACAGTTTTTTTTGATGAGTTTAATTTTGCACTAGAGGTTCATTTTTATTATTAATGTTTGCAAACATGCTTACTCTTTCATATCAAATAGCTATGCACCTGGGGCCTCATTTATGAGGCCTTGCGTCAGTTTTGCGCTGCTGATGCGTCACTTTTTGTGACGCATCGGCGGCGTAAAACATGCGCCTTGTTGCGCCATATTTAAAAAGTGACACATCTAGGTAGATGCGTCACTTTTTAAACCCCTGCGCCACATTATACCTGCATCAGGTATATTGTATGCAGAGGGGGCGTTCCCCCGCAAAAAGCCTCGTAATAGTGACGCAGTGAAATCTATGAGATTTCACGGCGTCACTTTTAGGACGCTGTTGCGTCAAAATCTTGCGCCTGCCTCACAGCAGGCGTAAGACTGACGCAAGCCCTTTCACATGGGGCTTTCCCCATGTGAAAGGACGCATTGCTGGAGTTGCGTCACTTTTGTGACACACTCCAGCAATGCCTCACTTTTGCGCTTACAGATACGTAAGAAATACTGACGTATCTGTAACTCCTTGCGACATGATGCGTCATACATTAAATATGACGCATCAGGAATGTCGCAAGGAGTGCGCAGTGAAAAGTGACGCATCGCTGTTTTCACGCAGCGATGCGTCACTTTTCATAAATGAGACCCCAAGATTTTAAATGGTTTGTGGGAAAGTTGATGGAGTGACCATGAATTATAAGGGATAATGTACCCCCTGGCATACATAATAAGGATATTGCAAGTCAACTCAGAATTCAAAACCCTATAAAGGAACTCAGCCTTTCCATTTCGGTCCTCTCTATAGTTATGAAACTCCTTGATGATATACAATACTGTTATAATGCACATGTAACATAATTAATGCATGGGTAACCCATTCCCTCATTGCTTCAATAGTTTCGTTAAATTTGTGCAGCAAAAAGGATAATGTACTTTTATGTCCTCCCTCCACACAGTTCTTTCAATTAGTACAATGTATAATAAATGTGATAAATACCAAAATAATCCCAATATTTCTATCTGAGAGATGACACGACAGCTCAGAAAGAGTTCAAAGCTGCTTAAATAAGGAGCAAAACAATCTCTGGAACATTGTATGTGTAATGTGTATTGAAATAGGCAGTTGAGTTGGAAAATAGCTTTTAAAGAGGTCAGGCTGACATATGTACTGTTTTTTTCTTTATTACGCCTAGAATTTGGAAAACATTGCTCTTTCATCCATGAAGGCAAACTACGAATTACAATCTTTGCAGTTTTCTCCCCTAGAATGCTTATTCGTTTCAAGGGAAGGATCATTGTGTACTGTTTGTTTATTGAAGTGTGCTTTGTGAAGAGTTTCTTGGTTGATTCCATAAATACGAATCATTAATAGAGAATCTGCTCTGAAAACCAGTCTCCTGAGGCGTGAGCCGGGAGTATAGTTGTGTGTTCGTACTGCCTTCATTTGCATTACCTGTATTTTTTTGCACTATTGTATCGTTTGTAAATCGATTCCTAGGATCTCGTTTTTATGAGATAAAGATATCTTACCGAAATCGTGCTTTTAAACTCTCCGCTGCTGCTGCTTTTTCGAGGGAAGCGCTGCTGCTTTCAAGGCGGGTGGACGCTGCTGCACAGAGCAGAGCAGGGACTCATGCAGTGATCCATCATCCCCGATTTCCCGGAGGGGCTGGAGGGCATCCGCCATCTAAGGGAGGCACTACGGGGTTAGCAGACTAGTGACTGCAGCCTCGCTTGTCCGGTCCCCTCCTCTATTTTGATAAATGTTGACACCTAGGCGCCCGCGCAGCGGATACGCGCAGGTGTGCCTAAGGCAAGCCCGTCTGTGCCCGTCCGCGCCGGGTCGTCGCCAGTCGACAGGACCCCTGCATTTCAACCATGTAAATTACATAGTTATACATGTGAGGAGCTTCTGGGTCTGGCTTCTAGGTGTCAGTCGGCACCCTGGGCTTTTCAGGAGCCGACTTTCGAGTGTGAATTTTGCGCATTTAAGGTGGATGCTGGGGAACAGCCATCATGCTCATGGAATGACACTGAATACAAGTTTTCCAAACTCAATTGTCGCTCTCTAGTGAGGCACCATGCAGAGGTATTTGATTTTTTAATGGATGAGAGCCCAGATGTCCTTTTCCTTATGGAAACCTGGCTTACTCATGACTCAGTGGCAGAGCCTTAGCTCGCCCTCCAAGATGGCTATATTTTAAATAGCATTAAAAGAGAGGGGGGAGAGGGGGTGGTATTGCTGTGGTGACCAAGGAAGCCTATGCTGTCAGTTTGATTAAGGACAATATAGCAGATTGTGAAAGCACCCTGTTTAAAATTAAGCTTAACTGCAATTTCACAATGTCCGGTCATTTGATTTATAGACCCCCTGGGTCGTCAGGTACTTTTAGAGAGGAACAAAATCGGACAATTGGCCAGCAAGGCAGCGAACTTCACTATCCTGGGGGATCTTAATCTCCACCTTTAGCTAGTTGGAAAGGCCAAGATTACGAGTTTTTTAGCTGACCTGGAAGCTTTCCAGCTGCCGCAGCTCGTCCTCGAGAGCACCCATGTAGCTGGTCCCTTACTTAACCCCATTTTTTCCAAGCTTAGATGCTTAAAAATCTTCCCCCCTATCCCCCAGATGTGGGCTGATCATTCATTGGTGTCATTCTCCCTGCTTTGGCCTGGCAGAGCCAATTTGGTCCGCCGAGCCATAGTGAAAATAGTTTTACAAAAAAGGGGTAACCATGTGTCCCTCAGAACCTGGGTAAGCGTGATTAACAACAAAAGTGGTTCGGTCGGGTGGCAGCAAGAATTACTTTAAAGGAAGGCTATAACGGCTCCAAACACAAAAGCAAACCTCTCTGAGAACAAAGTTTTTTATAAGTGACTAGTGCATTGCATATAGTGACACTTATAAACGGATTTATACAATTGAAACGGGGAGGGGGGGCAGGGGTGTTTTCTTTTGTTGGAAGGCCAGTATTGCAGAGTTAGTACTCCAGGGAAATAGATGGTTAATGTCCAAGTTCCTGGAGGTATCTTGGCCAAGTATGAGCGTCGACGTTTCGACCCTGTTGCGCCCCAATTGGTGGTCGCGGCGGGTCTTTATCAAGACAAGGGGTGTGAAAGGGAATCAGGGTCTGGTAGGACGGGAATTAAATCCGGAGGAAAGCCTGTTGGTCAACTCTGGGTATTGCGGGCTACGGTAGTAACGCTGGCGATCAATGCGATGGCAGAGCGCCATCCGAGCTGTCAGGGTTGTGCTTGTGCAGAACCCTGACAGCTCCAATTGGCCTTCCAACAAAAGAAAACACCCCTGCCCACCCTCCCCGTTTCAATTGTATAAATCTGTATATAAGTGTCACTCTATGCAATGCACTAGTCACTTTGTTCACCACAGTCACTTATCACATGTTTTAGCATCTATCGAAACCAAAAACGGAATGAAGTAATTCCTGTGTATTGTGTTCTTTGTTTTTTTATTATAAAAAACTTTGTTCTCAGAGAGGTTTGCTTTTGTGTTTGGAGCTGTTATAGCCTTCCTTTAAAGTAATTCTTGCTACCACCCGACAGAACCTCTTTTGTTGTTAATCAGCCTTAGTGAAAAAGCGGCCTTGGCATAGGTTAGACCAGGTGATGCTTGCCTCCTGGTAATAAAGCACAAACCACAGCTTCCATCAGATATTGAGAAGGCGCAGTCGTGTTTTCACGATTGGCTGGTGACTGGCTTAGATAGCTGCATCCCGGACAAATGGGGAGGTAAGGGTCGTGGGACGTTGAACCCTTGGTTTAATGACTCTCTAACTCAGGCCAAGAAGGGATGCAAGCAACTGGAGCGCTCTTGATGCCGCTCCTATGAGGCATCTGCTAAACTAGCTTATCGTGCGGCGGTTAAGGAATACCACAGGCTCATCGGCCGAAAGCGGGCTGAGATTGTGGATAACAAAATCCTCACCAGCTCTAACCCTGCCAAGACCATCTTCTCCCTGCTTAAAAACATGGAAAGTGCTGGTGCTACTAGTGCCTCTCCTATAGCCTCTAATCAACAATTGAGGACTTAGCTCACCACATTGTAAATAAAGTTGAGCTGATACAACAGAGCCTATCCAATGAGACTACCCCAACTGGGAATGATATGCTGGCAGGGACGGACATGGTGGAGGACAATAACTGATCAGTCTTCCCTTTGTTGTCACCCCAAGAATTTGAGGCCTTAAGTGCGAAAATTAAGTCTGGTTTCCCAGCTGACCCATTACTATCCGCTCATTTTCGCCAGCTTCAGTTACCTATTGGCCCTGTGGGCTTAGAACTAATCAACCTGTCTTTGAAGTTTTCCGCCATTCCGAGGGCATGGAAACATGCTAAAGGTATTCCACTGTTAAAAAAGCCATCATTGAACGCGGAAGATCCCGACAATTATCGCCCAATATCCCAGCTTCCGTTTTTGGCTAAATTCGTGGAGGCGCATGTAAATTCTATTCTGTCCAAATACATTGATGAGTGTAACATCTATGATCCGTCGCAACATGGCTTTCGTGCTTGCCAGAGTACTGAATCAGCACTCTTGGAATCTATCCCGAACAGGGTAGATGTGGGAGACTCTGCGGCCTTGGTCCTATTGGACTTAAGCGCCGCTTTCAACATGGTGTCTCACGCAATTCTCCTTGAACACCTATGGGCAGTTGGAATTAGGGGTAGTGCTCTTTAGTGGATCCGGTCCTTCTTGGCAGGGCGGTCTTTTCAGGTTTCAGTGCCACCTTTTCACTCTCAGGATCATGCTTTGTGCCATGAGGTACCTCAAGGCTTTATTTTGAGCCCGCTCTTATTCAATCTCTATGTGAGGGCCTTGGCTGAGGTGGCTAGAGGCAGGGGGTTGTCGCTGGTGTTATACGCTGACGACACCAAACTGGTGATCACTTTTTACAAAAACTGCCGTGCCAATCTTGAGAAGTTTAAGGAGGATTTGTCAGCTGTTTCAGACTGAATGAGAGCTAATTGTCTCCAATTAAACGTGAGTAAATACGAGATTCTTCTGTTCGGGAAGGACCAAGATCTCTGGTCTGAACAGTGGTGTCCTGTCCACCTCAAATCTGCCCCTTTACCCAAGGAGGCTGTCAAGAACTTAGGCGTTTGGCTGGATAGTGGATTGACTTTCGAGAAACAGACAAGGGCGGTTGCCGCTGTTTGTTTCGGGCTCTTGAGAGGACTGAGACCCTTATTGGGTTTCTTTCCCCCCAGGGTGCCCCAGACCATTGTGCAGACCACTATACTGTCTAGACTGGATTATGGCAACTCTCTATACCTAGCTGCCGATAAAGCTAGCATCAGGCGCATGCAGCGCGTCCAGAATGCGGCGGTGCTGATGTTAGTAGCCTTACCCAGTGGCTCATGTGCTTCCTAAGTTGCACTGGCTGCCCATAGCAGAACGTATTCAGTTCTGTGCATCTCTTATAAAATATTGATGCACCAAGCCCCCACTGGATTATCTGGCTTATTGAAGCCTTATGTGCCCAGGCGCACTTTGCGTTCTGTCAATCAAGGGCTTGTCTGTGTCTCTCGGGTCTGGATAGCGAGAGCCGGTGGCTGTTCATTCCGCCTCCTCGCGGCAAAGCTCTGGAATTCTCTCCCAGTGCCAGCCGCGGTCGGGAGTAGGAGTTCCTGCAGGGCAGTGACGTGGGGAGGGGGAGCGGCAGGGTGGGGGGTCGTAATGTATGGATTAAGGAGTTTAACAGGTAAGTAAACATTTATATAAATAAAACTAATTTCGCTGTGCGCACTGCATTGCATTTGGTGATGCAGTGCGCACAACAAAATTCATTTTATTTATTTAAATGTTTACTTACCTGTTAAACTCCGTAATCCATACATTACTACCCCCACCCTGCCCTTCCCCCTCCCCACGTCACCACCCTGCAGGAACTCCTACTGCCGACCGCGGCTGCCCAGTGCAGTTTCGAGGTATTCCTAATCTTCTGATGTTTCGCAGGGCTATAAAGACCTGGCTGTTTTCTATTTCTTCTGTTTAGTTGCATATAGGCTTTTCCTCTCTTTCTCTGGTTTCTGGGTGCGCTGGGACACCCAGTTACTGTGGCAGCCAGCGCATTACGAATCCAAAAAACAAAACAAAAAAAACCGAAGCTGAATAGTTTTTTTCCTTATTCCTGCTAATTTTCCCGCATTTAATCGATACCTTGATCAGAAAATTCAGTGTTTACAAATTAAGCATATTCAACCATTTTAACATTTACACTCTTTTCATTCCTTGCATTTCTATCACCAACTGGTACGTTTTGAAAATTATTTTACAATCATTTACAAAAAAGCATTTTGCTATAATTTATTACATTGTTGACTTATCATTAAAGAAGTTTGCCATTTGAAATTGTTTGAAATAATATATCATACTTGAAGGATGTTCTGACACCACGTCGGCCTTTCCTTTCCTTACCAGGACTAGAAGGGAAAATAAGAAACAAGGGGCCATACGTATCAAGGAGCAGATTTATGATAACTGGCCGTTATCTTGCGCCGCTGCTCCGCCACCCATGGTACGCCGCATTTACACAGCGGCACACCATGGGGCAAAAACGGCACAGATGCATGACGCATCTGTGCCGTAAAGGTGACGCATTTCTGGAGTTGCGGCGCAAGCGCGACGCAGCTCCAGCAACGCTCGGGGGTGCCCCATCTTTACAATGCTGCGTCAAGACCTACGCCTGCTTCAAGCAGGCGCAGGGTTTTGACGCAGCATTGGCCTGAAAGTGACTGAGTGAAATCTTATAGATTTCACTCAGCCACTTTTGCGAGGCGCTCCTTCCCCGGAACGCCCACCCTGCGCCGGAACGCCCACAAGTGCCGCAGGGCTTTACAACGTGACGCATCTGCCTAGATGCGTGACGTTGTAAATGGGTCGTAGGGATGCGCCACGTTTACCCCGCAGTTGCATGACGCAAACGTGGCGCATTCCCAACATAAATCTGCCCCCAAGCCTTTTTCCTGTTCGCAAACGGGGTGATTCTCAGAATCTGCCAGTTTGCGAATGGGAAAAAGCCATCGCAAAATAGAGAATCGCAAAATTTGCAATTCTCTATTTTGCGAATGCATTTAAGGAATTGCAAATTGCGATTCCTTAAATGCAATTCTGGAAGCACCAGAAATTTGCTATTTGGCCTTAAGGAATCACAAATTACCACCAACTTCAAGTTAGTGGTAATTAGCAATTTTCTAGAAAAAAAGCACTTTTTTTCCTTTTTTCAAAGTGCCATTTGGCCCACATACATGCCCTTAGGGCATGTATGTGTGCAGAATGTTCATGCATGCATATTTCAGGGGTGCAACAGGGTGTCCTTTTGGCATTCTTGCAACCTTGAATTTGCATTATCAATTTGTGATTCTCTAATTGGTAATCACAAATTGAGAATGTCTTCCCATCAATTCTTATGGGCCCACAAGCCCACAGGAATGAATGGGAAGGTATTCCTTATTTGCGAATCTCAATTTGCAATTCACAAATAAGGAATATGTAGGATTCGCAAAAATGTAAGCAAATCCTGCATACATTGCAATATGCGATTCTCTAATTGAGATTCGCTAAAAATCGCAATTTGAGAATCGCAAAACTCTTTTTTGAGGCAAATTTTGTAATCCAACTTCAACAGGTGTTTTCCTCAGGAAAAGTGCTGGTCAGTTGCTGGGGGCAAAATAAGTATTCTAACTCCAACAACTGTTTGACCCAGGGATAGTGCTGGTCGGTGTTGGAGGGCCCAAAAAATATTTTATCTCCAACCGGTGTTTGCGTCAGGGAAAGTGCTAGTCAGTGGAGGGGGCAACATTACTATTCCAAGACCAGCAGGTGTTTGATCTCAGGGAATGTGATGCTCAGTGGTGGGGGGAAAACCTATTATTCTAACTCCTCAGGGTGCTTGTGTGAGACAAGGTGTTGGCCAGTGGTGTGTGACATAGTGAATAGTTTAACTATACTTGATTCTTTCCTCACTAACTGTACTGGTCACTTCTTGCTTTATTACATGCACACTAACAAGTGTCAAAACAGAAAATCATTATTTCTTTTTTTTACACAGATTGGATCAACATCTTCTAAAAACAATAACATCAAAATCCTCAACAGAATTATCAAACATCCAATCAAAAACGTGTTCATCAATCGGAAGGCGTTTCACAGGTAAAGTAGATCAGAAACATAATGTGGCAACCAAAGGTAACAAAAGATCTTTCTTTTCAGAAATCAAAAAGCCAAGTAAACATTGACCATTAACATTTCACTTTTTCCTTAAGACCTACCCAACATCAGATACTAAAGTAGACCAGCAAAAGGAGGAACAAGCAAACAATAAAAACCTTACAAAGGGGAGGCATACCACCCCAAATAAATGGAAATACCTATATATCTTTTACCGGGAATAAACAAAAAAGTATGCTCAAATAATAACTGCTGGTAACATCGAATTAAAACAAAGTAAAAATCATGTTCTTTGAAAAATGACTATACATGCTTTAACAAGTTCTTTTATTACAGGTTGCAAACAAGCACATAATAATATCAAAATATTGTTAAAATTGTATTCTGAAAGAAACATTGTCAAACCTCTAAAACTAGCAAATTTTATTTGCAGGATAAACACTGATGTTGAACAAAAAACTCATCAACTCTTTTTCTCCCCTCTTTTTCAAAACTATAAAAAATAGCATCAGGAAGAGAAGCCACCTATGTAAAATCCCAAAGAGGAACTCGACTCCCAAAACATGCTGGCTACCTTCATTGTAGGGAGAGAATAACTGAGGCCAGGAGTCATTGGAGGTGTGTGCAATATTACTCATCCCATTGCACAGGCAGAGCAGTTACTCTTGGGGACACTGTTGAAAGAACCACAGGGCATAACCACTCTGCCTCTGCAATGGAGGCTGAGGTTAGATAAATTATAAATCAATGAAAGATCAGGCATCCACCTCTAATGAACCCTGTGGCACAGTTTTGAGGGAGGTATCACAACAAATTCATCTGCATGTAGCAAGTTCTATGCCTACAATTTCAATTTTGAGCCGAATTATACATCAAAAATACAGGCAAGTAACCCATAACATGTAACACCATAAACATACTTTGGTATTAACATTCTTCCTGAATTAACTGTCACTGTTACTAATGAAAGCTTTCTATGGCACGACAACAAAACCCCTCAAAATAGAATACTAATCATTAGCACACCTTGTAACCTTGTAAAATTGGAGACTAGTGATATTTGGATGATGGGTCGGATGTTTAAATCCACACCTTATCAATTCACCCAAATACACACTATTTAATACCACTGTAGTTTCCTTAATGTACACTTTACTCCCTGATAAGCAATCATCAACACACACTGAATTATTAACAGTACTAAAATTAAAAACACATAACAAAAGGTTCTGATCAAACTTACAATTTGTAATAGCTGCAATAGCTCTTAACAAAGAAGGTATTACTTCAGCCCCCAGTGTGAGATGTAATAATCAATACCAACTGCCTATACCTTTAAGATGGGATTCAAAGTAAGCTTTAAATATATTTTGAGCTAATTCCGAAAGTTCTTTTTGCTCTCATTTCCAAAATGTAGATTTGTAAATAACTGAATCACAGGTTTGAAACAATTTCAGCATGATTATTAACTAACTAGTTCCAAGCTATACTGGTCTTGCTTGTACAAAACTTGCCAGTTGAGATCATCCGACCCTTTGCCAGTTGGATATGACAGATTTGATTAGCTGTAAACCTAGCTGGCAGAAGTCTCTTAATCATAGATATGAAAGAGTCCAGGACACGTTGAAATCATGCCAAACTTTCTACAATCTATTAGCTAGAATATGGGGTGCCTTGTAGCTGGTACGCATCGGGAGCCTAGGTATTGTCAAAAACACAAACAACTCAATCATAACCCATCTTAAAATCATGCTCAAATAAGATAGAAATATTACTAAAAGTAGTAGCTCAAGATACCCAATCGAGCAAGGTGGCCAGTCAATACACTTTGATGCTTGGAATAGCCAGCCCTCCATCTTCAATATGTAGCTGTGGTGTCTTTAAGTTTGTGCAATTTTTTCCTCTACCATAGGAAATAACAAATCATTCGATCACATTTGTCAAAAATAGACTGCTGTACTTTGATCATAACATTGGAAAAAATAAATATAAGCAAAGAAAGAATGAATAATCATTTTAATTGAAGTAACCCTACCAATGATGGAAAGGGCTAATGACTCTCACTGATTCAGTACCTGGTGTACTTTAATCAAATTCGAGTTATAGTTTAATTGAACTAAATCAGTCCAATTCAATATAACAAAAAATCCCCAAATACCTAATACAATTGCCTGTAGAATACCTCACCTACAATTAAATTGGAAAAATGGACGAGGAGATATTACATAATAAAAATTCTGATTTTGAATGATTCCTTCTATAGCCTCCAATATGTATGAATTCCTCAATTCTGGCAAAAGCTTTTGAATGTTACGTTCTTCTGCAGCCGGATATAATATCATGGCATCTGCATACAATTTCAACTTCACTACACCATCAAATGGAGGTAAAAGCCTAGGATCTTGCCTAAGAGCACAATCCAAAGGCTTAATAAAAAATGCAAAAAGAAGAGGGGATATAGGGAAACCCTGCCTTGACCCACGCTTACTAGTAATGTGACCAGCTGCTTTAGAATTGATTATAATTTTAGCTTCAGTATTTTTATATGACTGTTCAGCAGGTCGACAAATCGTAGTGGATACCTACATTTGAGCAAAATTGCCAATAGCACTTACCATTGCACTACATCAAATGTTTTTTTAAAGTTCAGTATAATAGTCAAATGCTTGAACTAAGTGTGTGCTCTTAGTTGATAAAAATCTTGTAGGAAGAAATATGTTTTGGTACTGATGGACCAGACATTGTGCTAGTGAAGTCAATCTGCTTGTTATTATTTTTGCAAAGATATTATATTTACTATTACGAAGGCTAATAAAACGATATATACCTGGACTTTCCAATGGCTTTCCTTTTTTTCAGAAACTTGAAATGACTGCCTGAGGGAAAGGTCTTGGTGGATCTTTACTCTTGTGGACCTCATTAAAATGAACAACCAAAAATTAATTTAATTGCTTCATAAATCATTTATAGACTCCTGCAGATACACTATCGCTCCCACACATTTTTGCATTCTGAGACGTTTTAAATTGCTTTCCACTTTAGCCAATGTAATGGGCATTATACTACTTTTTGTAAACTGTTCAATAAAATTTCCACCTGTGTGGTTTTCAGAAAGGTATTAATGCTTTCTGGTGTAGAGTCTTTGGTTACAGAGTAAAGAACTGAATAGTGTTTAAGAACGACTTAGCCGATCAAGTATGACAGAGTAACTGTTTTGTTTGAGTAGCATCAAAAATTGATTTAATAATGCTATTGTTCTTTTGTTGTCCTTTGACCAAGCTACATAGAAATTACATGTTCAATATCCTCATTGTTTTTTGAGAAACAGGTTATTTGATCCACTGTTTCTCCAGCTGCGAGATGGTCTTTTAAGGTTTGGCGTGCTTGCCTTAATTTTACACTAGTTGCTTTTGTATTTGATGCAAAAAAGCCTTGAGTTGCAAAATCTAAAGCAGATTGTAATTGGATAGATTCTGCTTTATTTTCTTTAATAGTCTGTGCTTTGAAAGAGATAGCTTTGTTGCTAATGAAGGCTTTCAAAGCGCCCCATACAATAAATGGGAACGCATTACGTATATGTGCAACACATATCTCATTAGTGCGCAAAGATTTGTGAAAACACCATCTAGAATTGATTCTAATAGGATGTTCCATTATCAGCTCAATAATGGGAACAGAGTACTTGGAGAAAGAACTGGCTAGGATATTCACCTTACGGTTAGTAAGAGAGTAAAATAAAAAGTCAATGCATGAATACGAGTTAAAGTACTTTGAAAAGCGGGTATAAGATTTTCCCTGAGGATTAGCAGATGGGTCTACTAATGCAAGGTCATACTTTATCCTCGTCAGAAAGTGAACTGATTTAAGTTGTTGTTTACCAATCCAAAAGCAGTCAAGCTTCACATTTTGAATAATATTTAAATCTCCCCCAAGTACAATTAACTCCTTGATCCCATAACTAATTTTTATATTTCTTGTAAGGCAGTGTTGTTATCTTCTATGAAACTATAACTGGAACTCAAATCCATCTCACCCCTAGATTCCTCATAAGCTGAATCACTATGCACTGAAGTTATGTAAGAATCAATGTGGCCACCCCTCTTACTGCTGCATTAACCGCTGTAAAAGAATGCATGGGTAACAAAGCCTGGAAAACCTGGCTGGGGGAATGTGAATTTATGATGAGTTTCCTTTAGTAGGATAACATTCCAAATAGATACTCTCAGCTAAGCCAATATTGATCAATATTTCATCTTATTATTAATACCATTGGCATTACAGGAGGCCACCGTATCTTGACTTTTTAATGACTGGGAACCCTACACCATCATAAACTGTGGTGTTCTAATTCTTCAGAGAAACTACTCCATAGAAAATTTCTGCTTGTTAACATGTAGTTGATATTGTTTGTGAATATCCTAGTGTGACTTTTTTAATTTCTATTTTCCCTATTGTGAAAAATTACCCACCCCATCCTCCCCACCCCTTCCTCCCCACCCTTCCCTGTGAATCCTCCTTGAACCCCACTTGTCATGATCCCTGATAATTGCATTGCTCTCCGGCACCCTACCCAAAGATGATTTCCCATGTCGTGCTCCCTGATACTCGTCAGCTAGTGTTTCCCTAAACTTTTTGCTATTTTCTTTTGGTTTCTATTTCTCTTGTGTGGCCTCCGGCCTGTGGGCACTTTCCCATGGTAGATACAGTGGGAAAGTGCGAGCACCCTTCGTGTTGGGAAGTGGCGCTGACTCAATGTTCTGAAACACTCAAAAGTCGGCCATTCACACCAGTGTGTGCACATGGCAGCTATTATGATTAAACAAATGAGCCACCAGCCAGGGCATTCAGCCGCATGTGCACCCCTATGGTGCCTGTGATTGTATGAGCCTCCTGCCATCGCAGGCTCATGTGTAAACACTGATATACGTATTAGTTAAATCCATGTCCGGTCTGCTGTTGCGGACACAGGTGGGCGTACCAAGCACCGCTGGTGCTTGGTACTATGTGTCCAACCTGCCTGTAGAGCATATGGAAGAACACCTGTGTGTTTTTTTACTACCTCTGACGCTTGCTTTTCCCATAGGTTAACATGGGGAAGTGAGTGGTTGACATAACTGAAAAAGTGGATTGCAGTGGAGAAGTGGCATGATGTTTTCTATCAGTGGATTCACCATGACAAAGCCTTTTAAGTGCTAGAGGGGTTGCTGGCATAACTCACTTAGAAATGCCACTTGTAAAATATGGACATTTCTAAGCTCTAAAAGTCTTCTGTGCTTGGGTGCCTGGCTCCAGTGGACACCAGGGGTTAGGGTTGCACATTTGTGCAATCCCAAGTGGCAGTCATGAACTATGTGCATCTCACGAGAACAGTAGACCTCTGCCATTTGAGGACCAAATGGAATAGATTGGTGAGAGAGAGGTTCTGACACTTAGCCTCTAGGAGCTGGGTCATGGTCCCACTATTGATTAAGATCTGCATTTCATGGCCCCATGGCAGACAGGCCTACAATTTAGGGGAGACATCTGCAGTTCAAAAGGAAACCCCTTGAACTATCCCTAAATTCAAAGACACGTGACAGTGTAACTACGAGTGCCATCCCTCAGCATGGGATGATATATGCTTGCGAGGACCAGCGAACCTGGGCTCTGTGAGGCCCATTGCTAGAGGACTCTGTTGTGCACATGGAGGATAACTGCCTATGAAGAGGACTGCATGCCCTTTCAGAATAGTGGCTGGCTGGCTGGGCTGAAGACCTGCTGAAGTGTGGAGCCCTGAAGTGTTCTCTCCAAAGGTCCATCAGTGGGCCTCCTGTTCTGCAACTGCATAGCAGAATGCATTGCTCCTCTCTCCATCAGATCAACCAACTACATCCTCCTTGGGAACCACAATGTCTACCTGGAAGGCACCACAGACCCGAACTCCACAGCCTACTCCCCTCAGCGCCTTGAGACCCTCACTGGTGAGTAGTGCTCTTACAATTACCTGATTGATTGATTTCTTGACAGCCTTAGCAACCTAGGACTCACCCAACTTGTCAAAAGACCAACCCACACAACAGGTCACACCCACAACTCTTTTTCTCCTCAGACAACAGGATCACAACAACTTACATGACCCTGCTCACTTAGTCCGATCACTACATCATACTTTTCAAGATACTCACCCACCAAACTACCCAACCAGAAAAACCCAAAGCAATATCAAAACACTGGGGAAAAATATCTACAGGAACGCCCACCCACAAACACTGGGAATCTCAATGTCAATACTAGGCTCTTTAATAAACAGATCACCGCCCTGTTTCAACTTCACTGCTCCCACCACAAACAAGACCTGAAAAAACAACAAACAGCCCAGCTGGTACATAAATGACCTCAGAGAGTACATGCACAACTGCAAGCAACTTGAGAGAAAAATATCAGCACAGGATCCGCATACAAAGCCGCCCTCAACCTCTATCACCACCAACTATGGGAAGCAAAGAAAAAGTCCCTAGCTCCAACAACGGCAAAGACACTTCACAAGAACACTTCACCATTGTCAAGGAGTTCTCCTAGCTTGCAGCTGCCAACAATGACATCATTCCACCCCAAGCACTCTGCAATTATCTCTCAAACAGATGATTGCCAAGATATATAGCACATTCGACCCACAGCACACCGATGGAAACTCCCTCGACCCAGCTCGACACCTCCTTCATCACCAAACAGCTTAGCAACAGCAACTTAAATGAAGAAATCACTGCCCTGATACTTACCAACCACTGAGAAGCCCCCTCAGGGCAATACCCCCAATTCATATGCAATCTTGAAAGAACTATCACCTCCCCATGCTCATTGCTGTCATCAACACCTCCATGACCATCACCACCTTTGCGTCTTGCTGGAAAAATGCAGAAGTCACCACTCTATTGAAGTAGCCAGCAGCGGACCCCACAGCCTCAGGAGCTACAGACCCATCTCGCTTCTGCTTTTCAATGCTAAAGTCATTGAGCAAGCCATTAATACCCAACTCGCAGACCACCTAGAACTCTATCAACTCGTAGGCAGCACTCAATCAGGCGACCGATGAGGAATGGCCGCACTCATACTTCTCAACCTCTCTGCGGCTCTCGTACGGTCTCCCACATGTCATCCATCAGAAAGCTTCAGCACTTAGTTATCTGCTGACTCGAACTCAAATGGATATCTTCTTTCTTCACGGTACAGAGCTCAGTGAGTTAGACTTCTCCCGTACACCTCAGAACCTAAGAAACCCATCTGTAGAGTACCTCAAGGATTGCTGCATAGCCCAACAATCTTCAATGTACTTATGAAGCCCCTCATGGACATCTTTGGATCCCGTAGCATCAACATAGTATCCCACATCACTGACACACAGCTCATCCTCTCCCTTATCGATTCAACCAGCACCGCTAAAGAAAACCTGACCAACTGCATGAGCAACGTTACCGCTTGAATAAAAAACAACTGCCTCTAGCTCAACACAGACAACCAAAGTTAACTCCTGCGAGCCATGCTAAGAACTTCTGAATGATCCAGGACACCAACCTCTCCATGAGCAGCCAGACCAACATTGTCTCCTCCTCATACTTCCACATACTCAGAATACTATGCAAGATCTGTAAGTGTAACTCACGGAACAACAGGCAAACATTCACCACCCAGGCTCTTATAACATGCAGACGTGATTATGGAAGCTCCCTCTACATCATAATCCAGGATCATGTCATATACTGACTCTAAACTACCCAGACTGCTGCCGCCAGATTCATCCAGAACGTCCAGCGAAATACCCACGGGTTGATTCACAGAACTAACTTAAGACAAAATCATACACGTACTACTTTTGGTATTCACAGAAGGCATCTGGTAGTCTTAAGTTAGGATTTTGTCTTAAGTTAGATCTTATTTTAAGTTAAACTTAAGACAAAACTTAAGTTCATGCAATCATATAATCATGCATTTAAAACTGTTGAAATAATGATGCGCATGCTTTACAAAAGTACTAAACTCATTGAATTATATTGACAAATTGAGTATAATGAATCACGATGAAATAACACCCTGGTCACACAAAATGTCCTTTTGTATTTATGTATAAAGTTAATTGAATTCAGATGAGCACTACAAATCCCATAATGCCTCATTGTGGCAGAACTGGGTATTTAAACTGAATTAGAAAAAGGACTCACTAACCGTGATTTAGGTCCTCCAGGCTGATATATATATATATATATATATATATTCAATAATCTCTCTCCACAAGGAAAAGAAGTTGGATCGTACACCAATAATCCTTTGAAGTAAATTCCAGGTATTTATTTTTAGACAAACTCCAAACACTCCAAACACAGTATATATATACTGTAAAAAACATAATGATGTAAGTGACCATGTCATGAATGATGTAATATTAGCTGAACTAACTGTAACGGCCAAAATTCTCTGGTTTTGTATGAGTGAAATGTCCAACTAACTATAACGTCCTTGAAACCTATGGTTTTTTCAGTGAATATATATATATATATATATATATATATATATATATATATGTTCTCTCAAAAATTGCCCTAGAGCTTGGGAGGTCACTCGGCTTGGAATTCTGCCATCCGGCGTATGTGTCCTGCGCCCCACATGGTGCTTCAATTTGTTGTCTTGCCTGACGCGTTTCGATGCCCTGTGCATCTCATCAGAGGCAGCTTCAATTTACAGTTAGGATCGGCCCTCTTTTATTTTCATGGTTGCATGCAGGTGTTACTGTTGCCCTCTGCGGGTTTGAACCGTTTATGCAGATATATGATGCGGGAGGAGCACCATCTCTAAACCAAGAATAAGAGAGGCTGTGCCAAAGAACTTGTCTGTGGCTCAACAGCGTTTGGAGTTTGTTCTCAACGAAACGCTCCACATCGTGCCGAATCCGATAAGGAAAAAGAAAAGCTTTAATGACTTTACAGTGAGGCATAATAGTGAAGGCTCCAGTGAGAGACTCAATTTCCCAGCATGCATCATATATCTGCATAAAAGGTTCAAACCCGCAGAGGGCAACAGTAATACCTGCATGCAACCATGAAAATAAAAGAGGGCCGATCCTAACTGTAAATTGAAGCCGCCTCTGATGAGATGCACAGGGCATCGAAACGCGTCAGGCAAGACAACAAATTGAAGCACCATGTGGGGCGCAGGACACATACGCCGGATGGCAGAATTCCAAGCCGAGTGACCTCCCAAGCTCTAGGGCAATTTTCGAGAGAACATATATATATATATATATATATATATCCTTCCACCAAGTTGCAAAAACACGCAGCACTCTCACAGTTTTTGGGCAGATTAACAATTTATTCCATCTTTAGTAGTGCCATCAGACCCCCTTCAACAACCCGTTTTACCCTGCTGGGCATGATCATGGTACAAAGTATTGTTAGTCCCTTCACTATTTCTGTGTTACGATCACCAGCTGTGAAAAGAGCGCGCTTCGTATTAGGACATTTTGGTGAAATATATATATTACCTACAGTAGGTAGTTATAGTTAGGACCTAGTTTCCATAGGAAATCTGCATCATTCTATTTGGAATAACTTTGGCGTCGATTGAGGAATTTGCGTGCAATTTTACAAAATTTGGGCCAGCTCAGTTCTGCTCCTTCCCTGAAAGTTTCGGGGGGATTCGTCAAGCGGGGGCGGAGTAAAAAGGGGGGTCCCAAAACGTGTTTTCCCCATGTTAATTTCCATAGGACGTTTAGACACGGCTTCAGCCCAAATCGTTGAACGGAATTACAGCAAACTTGGCAAAATTGTAGTGACTGGTATGCAGAAGTGCCTTTTCCTATATTTGGTGAAAATTGCTGCAGTGGGTTTTACGAAAATTAACTTCAAAAAAATGTATATATCTATATGCGCGCTGCGAGCGCTTTAGGTACGCGTAACCGTAAGAGCACCCGGCGCGCCACGGAAGTGCACAAGCGGAAAGCTGATTGGCTCTCGGGTGTCTGTCAACATTCCAAACAGTCCGGAGAGTCCGCCATCTTGTGTCTCGGTAGAATCGAGACACAAGAGGTGAAAAAACAAAAGGGGAATACTATAAAAGGGGGCAGTGTAGAGACCCCCTGACCCCCTAGGTATTCTTAGGGGGTCCTAGGAGGACCCTGAAGATCAAAAACACTAATATTGTTTTTGGAAAAGTTCACGGAGTACCCCTGGAAAGCCAGAGAAAAAAAATAATTTCGAGTGTTTAGAGGTAGGGTAGCTCTGAAAAGAGCTGTTGTGTTATCTGGGTGAATTAAGTACCTACAAGTAATATTTTTTAACAAATAAACATTATTTTTAACCTTTGGAGTTCTTCAGGGACCCCCTGAGAAGGCCTAGGGTGTCAAGAACACTCAACCCTGCCCCCTTTCCACGTTTTCAACTTTTATTGTTCACTCTCTTCTGAAACCACAAAAGGACAGCAATAGGGTTCGCTCTCCGAGCACTTACTGCACACTCTCGGAGCACTCCCCGTGCGCAGACCTATCAAATTTTATTTTATTTAAAAAAAATTAACATTTTATTTAACCTTTGAAGTCATTCAGAGAAGAGCAGTGAGAGGATGGAGAGAGTTAGACAACTATATTGAAAAAAAGGCAGTAAGTGAGGTACAGTGATGGAAAAAATACATAAATGAGAAGAGATGTCATATACACACAGGAGAAAGTATAGTGTGAGAAGGGGAGTAACTATGAGTAAATTTACTATGTAACTCAAAAATGTTGCACTCTATACTACAAGTCTCACTTCATACCACAATCACTTGGCCACTACCTCATGAATTACATTTAAAAAAGTATAATTTCTCAAACAATTTTTAATTACTAAATATAAATTTATTGTTTTGAATTTTCGTAATTTGAAAGAACTTCTAACATTAAATCGTCAGAAATGTCATCATCGGTAGTCTCCCATGAAGAATTTTGGAACTCAATGAACTCCAAATATTCAATAAATTCAGAATCCAAAGATTCATCATAAAAATCCCCCATGCCATGTCCTTCTTCAATAAGCTCTTTATTATGTGCATTCACTTCAACTGGATCATTCAAATTGTCTATAATAGTCGCTGAAATTTCAAAAACAATGTAAACGGACTCCTCATTAGGATCCATCAATGCTGTTAGGGTAGTATAAAAAGAGAGAGAGAGAAAGACAGTGAGAGTAAGAAATTTCAACATTAAAAAACAGTATTCTTATTAACTTAACATGTACAACATAGTTCCCCTTACAAATTAACAACTAACCTTTTAGAATGCTGTTGAAAATTCTCACACCAGAAACTGAAAACCAAAAACTCCTCCCAAATCTACCTCAGACACTGCAATCACAAAATGGCTGTCATTCTCTCTCATTTGTCACACTTATACCTGTCCCTAACCAATCAAATTTCTTCACACACAAATACTAAACCAAACTAACATTTTAATTGGTTATACAGATCAACACTTTCAAACTCACATAATCTTCAACCTACCCAAAAGGGGCAGGGTAGAGGCCCCCTGACCTCCTAGGTATTCTTAGGGGAGCCTAGGGGACCCTGAAGGGCAAAAACACTATTATTTTTTTTGTTGAAAATTTCGCGGAGTAAGCTCAGGGTGCGCTTACACGGGCGTTTACAGGTACGCGTACCCTGTGCTCACCACGGGGAAAATCTGTGAAAAAAATTTGAGTACAATAATAATTTAGAGTGCTTAGAGGTAGGGTAGCACTGAAAAGAGCTGTTGTGTTATGTGGGTGATTTAAGTACCTACAAGTAGGTACCGATGCGGAGTCTAAAGTTCAAGAGGAAGACTCTGTTCCCCTCATGTGAGAAATGTACACCATCTCTCCTATAGATGCCTTGCATGTTGTAACGCAAGTTATTGTGCTATATGGAACCCATACCGTAGTCTCTCAGGAAAGCAGAAACAGATTTATTCACATGTTTCCTTGCTTTCTTAATCTGTGGACAAAATTGGTTGGACCAGTTCCATTTTTGCCTTTGGCATATATTAGAATATACCAAGGCAGTTTTGGGAAAAAAGTGACATCAATTGCCCAAAGGTGTCCTTTAAAAGCATTTCCAGACCAACTCCAGTCGAAGTGCCCAGGTCATTGCCACCACAGTGCACAATTATGAGGTCAGGGTGTGGTAGACGCATAAAGGATTTTACCAATGGTATCAATTGGTGACATCTCAATCCTCTCTGGCCAATCCACATAATATCCACATTTGGTAAATCAAGGTTGGGAATACCTGTGTTTGCTGCATACTTTTCACTCCAGTGAACATAGCTATGTCCCACAATCCAGACTTTAGGCATTTTGAAGGTAGATGTTGTTGTACTCAGATGAGTTGTGGAAATGAAATGGCAGTTTGAAAGTAGGAGTTCTGAAAAAAAGTGGTTGAGATTCAGTGAACTTGAAAAAGAAGGATTGATTGGTGGTTTCTAAAAAATTCAACACTGAAAATTAGGGTGCATGCTTCTGTTTCTTGAAAGAAGTAATTCTAATGGTTGAGAAAAAGTCATTTAAAGAAACATTGCACAGGATAAGCTGGTGTATTGAGAGGTCAAACACTTGATGGGTTGATTTGCAACATAGTATGATGAACTTTTCACCTGTGTGCTTAGTTAGGTGGGAGTTAAATATTATGTGAGTTTGAAAGTGTTGAAATGTAGAACCAATTCAAATGTTAGTTTAGTTTTGAAAGAGTGTGGGAAGAATTTTGATTGGTTAAGACCAGGGATATGTGTGAAGAATTAGAGGCAATCAGGGCCATTTGTGGTTGCAGTGTCTGAGGTGCATTTCAGAGATTCTGCTTAAGAAAATCTGGTGTGTGTGACTGACACTGTTCTAAATCTTCATAAAAATGTAAAAATATAATTCCTTATTAAACACAGACACTCGGTGTGATCATTGTCAAAAATGTTAAAGCCATACACTTTACCAAAAAATATTTAGCATAGTAAACCGTTTTAGACACAGAGCACAGCCCATTTAAATGACCACTACATTACAAGGCAGAAACCTGACTCATTTCCAAAATACATTTCCAATATGCACCAATAATTTTTTTGCCAGCATTACATACTATCAGGAGACACAATGCAAAAAGAAACAGTACCCTATAAGCTAAGAGATGCAAACTGTGAGGAGACATGGGGACATTATAGAAAAATGTGAAAATATAATTCCTTATTTCACACAGACGCTCAGTGTGATCCTTGTCAAAAATGTTAAAGCCTTACATTTTACCAAAAAACATTTAGCATAGTAAATCGTTTTAGACACAGAGCACAGCCCATTTAAATGAACACTACATTACAAGGCAGAAACCTGACTCATTTCCAAAATACATTTCCAATATGCACTAATCATTTTTTGCCAGCATTACATACTATCAGGAGACACAATGCAAAAAGAAACAGTACCCTATAAGCTAAGAGATACAAACTGTGAGGAGACACAGGGGACATTATAGAAAAATGTGAAAATATAATTCCTTCTTTCACACAGACACTCAGTGTGATCCTTGTCAAAAGCCATACATTTTACCAAAAAACATTTAGCATAGTAAATCATTTTAGACACAGAGCACAGCCCATTTAAATGACCACTACATTACAAGGCAGAAACCTGACTAATTGAAACTAGGCGAGATTAATAATGAAACTGTATTGCACTGCCATAAACTGAGAAACAACTCTTACTGCATGATTTCCTATTCTGGTGAGAAACAGTTGCTGTGCTATAAACTTATTTATGTTGTAAACTAGTGTTTATATCATATACTTATTGTCATTGCTATGTAGTATGTTAGTAGTGGTCTATAATATGTTATTTTTTCTTTACCACAGATTGTAATCATCTATAGAAAGATAAAAGAATATGCCGACGAAGGAAAGAAGAAGAAAAAGTTATAAACATGCTTTATTGTCCAAAAAAACACAATTAGAAGATTGATCCAAAACACAATCTTCAGTGAAAAAAAGAATGCTCCTGGTAAGCAAACTAAGGACTTTTTAAGGAAATTAACGCAATGTAAAAAACATCTGGATATTGTTTCAAAGAAAAAAAAAATCATCTGTAAATACAATACAGAGCTCCCCAAAAAATGTTAGACCTGTACAAGGAGATAATATTGTCTATAGTAATAGACGGAGAAATCAATTTATTGACATTCGAAGGCGAATGTTTTATAACAGAATTATTTTAAATTTATTTAAAAAATTTAAGAATTATAAGAAGAAAACTGCTATTTATAAGAAAAAGAAAAGTATAGAGAAGATTGTGGATCAGGCTTTTGAAGTGAATTTTTTTTTATATATTTTAGTAATCAATATAATTCGTACACTAGATAAGGTAATCAATGTTTTGAAATCTAAATGTAAGTGGAAAAGAGTAATTAATCGGACTAATTTTTGTGATGTTTTTTCTGGAGAATGGAAGCATAGATCAAGTTGTGAGCCATTTTTTAATGAAGAGAGTTACTTACAGGATAATGATTTGGTGCACGCAGTTGACACCAGTGGTCGAGCATATCAGGTGAAGGACGGTTGTCCGGTTGAAAAAGAAAAAATTGTGCATAGAAATGCAGAAGAGGTGTTAACTGATGAAGTTTTAGGGAGATGTCCTAAGGCTCCAGTGTATACTTGGAATTGTAGTAGTATTTGTAGTGTGCGACAGGATTCAATTGATTTGTTTCGCAATTTCTTACGTACATATACTAAGAAAAGTCTAAAACAAAAAATGAAGATGTTGCACGAGTTAGATCCTTGCAGAGTGAGAGAAAAAACAGGTTTGCATGGGCATTCACTGGCTTGTCTTTTAAGAAAAGTATGTAAGAGTGTTTTTCACCATTTTAGGATGTTAGCAGTGCATCATAATAAAGTGAGGAAATTAGTGAGAAGGTTGTACTATGCAAAACGTCCAGCACTGAAGCTAAAACAGTTAAACAGTGCTCTTTTGCATGGATCTGAATTAGATGTGAAGAACATTTGTGAAGAAATTGAATTTTGTTATTTTGGTGAAAAAGAGGACAGTGCAGAAACTGATACAGTAATAGAAGGTAATGTGGAAGAGAATGTACAGATTTCAAGTACAGAAAAATTTGACCATGAAATTACAAAGTTTAAGGTCAATTCAAGTGGGAGGCCTAATTTTTCTTGTGTGTGTTGTCGACGAACTCATTATAAGAATCAGACTAGGTGAGTTGATTTATATGAAAAAAGTTAAATGGAAAATAATAATGAGTGGAAGGATTTTGCAACTTATTTGTTGGTAGAAAATTGTTTTGATTTGGGTTCTGATCAACGTATTTGTAAATATTGTTATAATAAATTAAATGAATACAGAATGCCGGCTAGAGCTGTTCATAATAATCTGGAGTTGGTAGACATTCCTTCTGAATTGATGGATTTAAATACCTATGAGGCTATTCTGATTCAATGTGTGCATCCTTTTCAGGCTATTGTTCGCATGGAGCCTAAGACAGGGAAATTGCCTCCTTCAGATTTACAGAAAGGATTAACCCCTCCCATGCTGGTGACGAATCCCAGCCGTCATACCCCGCGGTGGGCATGTGCTGATGACGGCTGGGGTCCGTCACGGCCCCGCCCTGTTCTTTTGTTTACCGCACAGCGGTGAAATCGCGGCCGCAGAGAAAGGGTTAAAGGGAAGAGTTGTTTATTTACCTCTAGATTTTAAGAAAAATATTGATACAATTGGTGTAGAAAAAGTGGAAGAGAAACCTGTGGTTATTCTAGTTTATGGTGTTCCGACAATCGGACAGTAAGAAAATCTGGCAAGAATTAGTGGATGTTAGGAAAGTCAAAAAGGCAACCTTGTATTTGGTAAACTACAATCACTACTACAAAAATGTATAAGTTGGAGAAGAGGAAACAACTGTAGAAGAGGACAGTGATTTGTCAGCTGGTCAAATTTAAAAAGTTGATGTCTCTAGAAGTAAAGAAATTATGAACATTATAGTGTTCATCCTTGTTTTCCTCAGTTATTTCCAACAGGTCAAGGTGGATGATATGATGGCCGCCCTGTTCAAATTCCTGCATCTGAATACTGGACTTTAAGATTATATGCAGAAGATCCAAGGTTTTGTCAATGCATTCCATATTTGTTTCATCTACTGTTTGAGAGTGACTTGTCTGGACTTTCTAATGCAGTGAACCATATACTGAAAAGTGGGGTACATCTGCAAAATGTTTCGGCAAGGGACTTTATGGATAAAGTCAAACTTCAAGACAGTATTTTGGAATCTCACCTAATTATTCTCATGGCATGTTAGCGTGGTACTAATGAGTATTGGTACCGTCGTCATGGGGAATTGAAATGTATGCTAAGAAACTTAGGAACTCCTACATGGTTCCTCACTCTTAGCTGTGCTGAGTACGCTTGGGAAGACTTACTACAATTTCTACGAGAGGCAAATGCAAACATTGAAAATATAGAATACAAGACACCGGGAGAACTGTGCTCTTTGGATCCAGTTAATGTATGCAGGTATTTCAATCATAGATTTGAAGCTATGATGTCTTTTATCACAAACAAAAAAAATTCTCCGCTTGGAGAGGTTTTGGATTTCTTTTGGAGAAAGGAGTATCAAGCAAGAGGTGCTCCTCACATACATATGCTGCTATGGATCAAAGATGCACCCAAATTTGGAACAGATTTGGATGACACAGAGATGAGTTTCATTGAACAGTATTTTACATGTGCTGTTCCGAAAAGTACAGAAGAAAATAATTTAAGACATCAAGTTTTACGCTTTCAAACCCATCGTTGTGGAAAATACTGTTGTCGAAAGTTCAAATCCAAGGACAAGTTCTACACAAAATGTTGTTTTGGATTTCCACGACCAGTAATATCTAAAGGAAGAGTGAACAATTTTATGTCTTCTCTGCGACATACTGTGACAAGAAAATCACCGAAAAATACATACAACTTAAAAAGAAATGAAGAGTCCAAATACATAAATGACTAAAACCCAGTCATTTTGTCCATGTGGAATGCTAACATGGATATTCAATATGTTGCTGACCACTCTATTTCTGTGGCTCGATATGTGACGTCTTACATCACAAAATCAGAAAAGACGGAACTGAAGGAAATGTGGGAGGAAATTTCACATGAAAGGAGTCTAAGTAAGAAATTGTACAGTTACAGTCTAAAGATGTTGTTGCATCGAGAAATTGGAGCATATGAATGTTCTAATCGGTTATCATCAGAAAGTCTATATGCCAAATCTAGAACAATCATTTGGGTGAGTCTAGGTCTTGCTGCAACACAAAACCGAGTTTTAAAATCTGTACAAGAAATTTAGTATTTGGCAGAGAAAGAACTAAACAGTACAGATATTTTGAAGACAAACATGTTGGATACATACTATCCAAATAGAAGTAGTCATCTTGAGAACGTTTGTCTCTATGAAGTTCTGCAAAGCTATACTTTTAAGAGAAACATCACAGAAGATATCAATAAAGGAGTATATGCTGTAATTGGATGTGAAGGATGTATGGTGAAACAAAGAAAAGGGCATTTGATTAATCATCGAAAATTGAGTTGCCAATCTCCTGACAAAAGGGAATTTTACTATTTAGCTCTTTTGCAACTGTTTAAGCCATGTCGTACAGAAGAGGAACTACTTGGAGATTTTCTCAGTTATGAAGATTCTTTCAATGCAACCAAGGATACCATAGAATGTCCTGTTTTTACAAATTATCTGCAAATGTTGAATGAGGAAATACAGCTAGAAGCTACAATTGCAGCAGAGATTGCTAGAGACAGTACTCAAGACAGTCAGAGATCTGCTTCATTGAGTCAGGATCCACTAGGAGGACCAATTATCCAAAATGAAGCTGTCACTGCCATGGATGAAGTGGAAAGAGTCATGGAACAATCTCAGGAGGATGTAGTTAACTTAGAAGATTTGGAAAAAGAACTAAACGTTGAGCAGAAACAAATATATGACGAAGTCACAGAACAGATTGAGCATGGTTTATGTCATGAGAAAAAAGAGTGCTCATGTACGTGATTTGTGCCTGTCCGACTGTACGTGAGTGGAGAAGCAGTACCTGGAAAAAGTTTTGTGATTAAAGCAATTGCAACTTATCTGCAGAAAAGAACTGAGTCATCGCTCTCTTGTGTTGTTACCGCTCCAACTGGGTTGGCAGCACATAACATTAAAGGGATTACTTTATATCGTTTATTGATGATTCCAGTAGAGCATGATAATAAATTACAATACTACAAGCTATCTGGAGAAGCTTGTTGTGAAGTTTCCAGAGTCCTGGAGAAAATGAAACTTCTTATCATTGATGAGGTAGGCATGGTATCAAATGTAATGCTTGCTTTTGTGCATTTAAGAATGCAAGAAATTCTTAAAACAGAGTATGATGTGTTATTTGGAGGCAAACACATCATTGTTTTTGGAGATCTACTGCAGCTAACTCCAGTGAAAGGACAACCAGTGTTTAAAATGCTTACGCATGAAGATACCAGGAAGTGCCTAGGAAGCATTGGAAATGTTAATATATGGTTAAATTTCAAATATGCAGAACTGCTTCAAAATATGCGACAGGCAAAGGATGAAGATTATAAAAATATTCTGCAAGATGTAAGAATTGGAAAAGTAAGTGAGCATGGCAAAGAAGCTTTACAGGTATGATTATTTTCAAATTTATTTCCAAACGAAAATATTTTCCCAGTGAATATTTTTAAGACAATACCTGAAACTAACATCTGTGAAATGCTTGATGCCAACTCTGCAAGAATGTTCCATCTTCAAAAACAAAATGTTAAAGTTAGAAAATCAAGAGATCGTGAAACTTGAAGCCATTGATAAAATAGAGCAACTATTATTTTCTCAGAAAAGTTGAAATCAAAATTGGATTCTTTAGAGAAGACAATATCTAAAACTGCTGGTTTGGAAAAGACTCTGTATGCATGTTTAAATTGTCGTATAATTTTACGACGGAATTTACATATGGAAAGAGGTTTAGTAAATGGAGCAATGGGTCATGTTGTTGATTTTGTGAATTACCGAAATAGAGATGGAATTGAATTTTTAAAAATTAAATTTGATGGAATTGAAGAAGTACAAGAATTCAGTAGTTGTTTTGCTCGATTTTCACTTGTGAAAGATTTATATGTCCGCTGAAAACAGTTTCCTGTTTCTTTGGCATATGCAGTGACTATTCATAAATCTCAAGGTTTAAGTGTAGATAGTGCTTTGGTGAATATTGGAAGTTCGGGTTCATGGAGGGTATGGCATATGCTGCTTTATCTCGAGTCAGAACTTTATCTGGATTGTACTTGATTGATTTTGATGAGACAAAGATTAGTGCAGAT
This sequence comes from Lissotriton vulgaris, assembly GCF_964263255.1. Lineage (NCBI taxonomy): Eukaryota > Metazoa > Chordata > Amphibia > Caudata > Salamandridae > Lissotriton > Lissotriton vulgaris. Next base: position 194,206,185 of record NC_141691.1, read on the forward strand.
CTAAATTGTGTAAAAGAATATAATAGGTTAAGAAAAGAGTATGCTCCAAAATTACCTCAATATACTCTATTTGAAAAGCGTGTGGTAGGCCGAAAAAGAAGAAATGAGAAAAATTGGAGTGAAGTTGTAGCAAAAAGAAAAAAAGTAGATGAACCAGTAATTGTAAGCAGAAAGGAAAAGGATTCAGTTAAAGTTGTTGTTGGATTTCAGTTTGAAAACAGTTCTGGTGTCAACTGCTATGCTAATATAGTGGTTAATGTTGTTTTTTTCTCCAAACTTTACAAGAACAGATTGTTAAAAATCGGGATCAAAGATTTTGTTGTTTGTTGAATTTTGTGTTTGAGAAATGTAGCAGTGATAGAACAAAAATAGAAAGTGTTTCTGAAGTTCAAAATGTTTTAGACATATGTTCTGGTCTAAATCAATTTTCACAGAATATTCAGCAAGATTGTCAGGAATTTCTAAAGTATATGCTTGTTGTATTGCAAGATGAAGGTATAGATGTAGAAAATCTTTTTGGCCTTTCTTATAAATGGCAGCATAACTGCGACAATTCTTCCTTTTCAAGTACCACTACAATAGACACTGAAAGATTTATATATTTGACTTTACCAGACTGCAAATCAGTATCTTTTAAAAATATACTTAGAGAAGCAAATCAAAACATGGTCTGTACTCAATGTAAATCTGCAATGCTATCAACATTATTTATACAAAGATATGGACAGTATGTAATTTTAATGTTCCAACGATGTCGACCTGATGGAACTAAATTGACAACTTTAATTAAAAATGTTGTTGCTTCTCAATTATCATTTTCAGGAAGAACCTTTCTAACTGCAGCAAATATTTTCCATGATGGTCCTTCGACAACATCAGGACATTACACAGCTTATTTAAAATGTCAAAAAGGCTGGACTAATTGTAATGATACTCAATTGACTTTCAAACAACGTTTGCCTTTTGACTTACGAAATTCTTACCTAGTGTTTTTACAACCGAAATTTTAGGAAAGGTAATTGGCCTATTAAGATTGGAGCAGTTCAAAGTAGTGTGGCTCACTGGTTAGAGGCGGCAGACCCGAGAGCAGAGGACGGCCCGGGACCAGGGTTCGATTCCCGGCGCGGCAGGTTTCTGGACCAGGGTCAGCGGACTCGATAATTCTCTCGCCTCGGTGCCCACTCTGATCAGCGATCACACTCGGCAACTCTGGGCATTAGCTTGCCTCATCTTCACTAACAGCCCCACCAGACCGCCGGGGATGCCTGGTCTCACCCTGGAGATACCCATTAAGGGACCATCTCTCAGGGAAGCCAGGAAGGGTTTCGCAGCGGTCGAAGCGCCTTGGGACCCTCCGGGTAAGTAGTGCGCTATATAAATGCCTATACATTTACATACATACATACATTTACAAAAAAAAAAGATAATAAAAAACTTGTAGTTATCATAGAGGTAGTGTAAGTGTATCACATAGTGAGTGATATCAATAGTGTAGGAAATGTTGATCATGAGTGAGCCAGAGGTGGAAATATAACTATTGTTACATGATCAAAAAGATGTTGGAGCTTTTCTTACAGAAAGTCGGGTAAATGGAAGTTTAAGAGTACTATTGAGTAATTTCCAAAGAAAAGGACTTTCCATATACTATTTGGCCTCGTGGAAAAGTAAGTAAATAAAAAATGAGTTAGGATATGTTTTTTCTAAGTTTTACATTATTTATTGAAACGTTGTATGGGGTTTTTTTCCCGCTGTCATATGATGAGTAGTATTGAACTCACGGTTTTTAGTGAAATTCAATATATTCTGAGAACAGCAAAAATAAACCATATAATATGTTGTACAAGTTATTTTGTATTTTGTATTGTGAAATATATATTATACTCCCCTTGTCTCACACTCACTGACCTTTTTCCACCCTCTATCACCCCTCTTTACTCACCCTCCCTGCCCTTCTCTCACTCTCCTTCACCCCGTTCCCTTACTCCACTTCCCTCACTACCCCTCATTCCCCATTCCTTCACTCCCCTTCACCTCTCTCCCCTTCACCACTTTCCAGCTCTGAATCTGTCTTCTTCACTCCCCTTCCCCTTCTTTCCTTCCTTTGCTCCCTCAGTTATTCCCCTTCCCTCACTCCCTCTCTCTTACCCTCACTCCCTCCGTCCACTCACTTTGTCCCTCCCCCTTCCCTCACACTTACTCATTTTAACTCACCAACACTCCCTCATTTACCTTTCTATGCTTCCTCACTTAGTCCCCTTCTCTCACTCCTTCTTTCACTACCTCTATGTCCTCACTCCCCTTGTCTTACGCTCACTCGCCTTTATCCACCCTCTATCACCACTCTTTTCTCAACCTTACTGCCCTTCTCTCACCCTCCCTTACCCCAGTTTCCTTAATCCACTTCCCTCACTTACCCTCATTCCCCATCCTTAACTCCCCTTCCCCTCACTCTCCTCCCGTACTCACCTTTTCCCAGTCTCTCTGCTTCACTCCCCTTCCCCTTTTTTCCTTCCTTTGCTCCATCAGTAATTCCCCTTCCCTCACTCACCTTACTCCACTTTACTCACTCCTTCTCTCACTCACTCCCTCTGTCCTCTCACTTCCTCATTCCTCTTCCCTCACTCCCTTTCTGTTACCCTCACTCCCTCTGTCCCCTCACTCTCTCACAACCCTTTACTCACCCTCACTCACCTTCCATCCCTCATTGTCGTGAATGCACCGTCACTCACTCCCCCTTCCCTCTCACTCACTCCCCTTTCCTTACTCCCCTTTCCTCATTTAGTTTGGCACAATCCCCAATGAGCGGTCGAATAGATATGCACAACCGGTTCCAAGCCCTACAATGGAACACCTGGAGGAGGCAAGAATGGTTCCCTCAACAGCTCCCCAGGAAGGTCCTGAGGTCAAAATCACAACAAATCAAAGCACGCCCCAAGGCAAGAATGGTGGAATTGTGTAAAAGATTAGGCCAGAGTGAGGCACACAAGTTGAGATGGGGAATCTCCTGGGAACATTAATAGAAGAGATGAGAACAAACTTTGCTAAATCAAAGAGAAATCAAGAAAAGATTCAGGCAACATGTGAGGCACTCGAAACAAAAGTAAATTCACTAATGGACAGAGTTCTTGTGGTAGAAAATACTGGAGGAAAGCAGGAGAAAGATGTCAAGTACTATCATGGAGAAATTCACTCTTTAAAAACAAATACGGAGGAATGAAGAGAACATATTGTGATGCTGGAAAACAGTGCAAGAAGAAACAACCTCTGAATACTTAGGGGTATATTCACAAGAACAGGTGATAAATACCGCAAGAGTAGCATAATGCAACTTTCAACATTGCAGCCTATTGCGGGAAAACAACTCCATGGCAACGTGGAATTCACAACGTGGAATTCACAACGTGGCGCTAGCATGCGATAGACACAAGATAAAGTGTCAAATGTCCGAGTGAAAATCAACGCCACGCCACAAAAATGCATTTGAGAACGCAAAAAAACATAAGATGAGGCCAACCACAGTACAAAAAGTAGCAAAAACCAGCCAGAGGCCTGCAAATTCCACGTATCTGGTGGGACGATGCACCATAAAAACCATAGAAAAAATACACCAAACACAATCCAAAGGACGTAGCATCATGGATGCACCCTGAACCAGCGCAGAGGCCAACTCGAACCCCCCAACCCCTACAGAGTACCAGCAAGGAACAACGGGGTCGGAGAAGGCCAAGGAGAAGAGGGAGAGGAAGACGGGGTGCAGCCCACAGGAAAACAAGACCAGTGTCATGGAGGTGACAGAGCACTACCGCCAATTGACCCCACTAGCAGACCTCCTGGATTGCAGTGGGAGTGCCAAGGAGGCCAATCCAGGAGGCCAATAGGCGCCTGCATGACGTGACAACCTAAACCAGGCACCAACCCGCTGCCAACAGTAAGGCAGCAAGTGACAGAATGTGTCAGTCCAGTGCTACTGCAGGAGTTGGAGGAAACCCAGGCCACAGTCGTCAGTGTGGAGACGGTGCAAGAATTAGGGAGTACGGACACAGCTCGAGAGGACCTGACACAACGTCAACAGGACAATGGCCTGCAGTGCTCTGATTCACTGGCACCTGGAGTGCAGAGCAAGGCATCAGGCCGGTGATGGCACCCACGACAGGTCTGACCAACTCAGAAAGTCTATCAGCCACAACATATATTGACATGCAGTCTGCATGCAAACCAGCACAATGCACCAGCATATATGTCAACACAAAGTCAACACGCATCTCCCCTTCACATCGCAGAAGAGCTCATAACACCTTCAGCAGAGTACAGAATGCAACACATCAGTGATGCCGTAGAGGACCACCACACCGTCGACACCAACACCCTACAACAGCCCATGGATATCCCACGAAAACCCCTCCAGGACTCAGCCAGCCAAGCTACTCAGAGGAGAACACAGAGCCTGCAACAGACCACACCGCAGGAAACACCCGCAAGCACAGCTGGCTCACGACACTTCACCCACCCAAACATGACACCCCAATGCCATGTGTCAGCACACCACAAGGAGGTGGCCCAACAGGTGTTGGTGGGGGCCGAACCTATGGAATATGAACCAGGACACATACGTAGGTGTCTATCACCCTTCAGGGCCCACCCACACCCCACTAAGAAGACCCACATTGCCTTAGAAACACATGCAGATGCACATTTACAGTACAGAACCATGCCCAGGGGTGCTCAAATAGCTGTCTCACACCCATGTTGGCTCCACGTACGATGGCCCTGGTTACTCCCCTTATAAATTGAGTGGGTGACGACGAAGCTACTTTTCCAAGATCCAACATACTGCCTGCGGTGACATGTCTGCATCCGATGTACACAGCACAATTTAATGTCGTAGTGCCCAGGGCCCTCATGCGTACAACAAGACTACAGGGACACAAGCAGATATCATGTTGAACTGGCTACGGGCACATGCGCCCGGCCCCTCTTTTGGCTGGGCCACATGTACAGTGACACTTGTGCTGGATGTGTGTGGGGTGAGTGAAAGCCATTCTGCATGGAAAGTCTGGTGCTGGCAACCACTTGAACATTGGACACCAGAGCTACGGAAACACAAAACACATGCATAACAGAGTCATCTGCTGAGCAACATGGAGTGAGACGGAGACAGTCCAGATGTACAGTGACACTTGTGCTGGATGTGTGTGGGGTGAGTGAAAGCCATTCTGCATGGAAAGTCTGGTGCTGGCAACCACTTGAACATTGGACACCAGTGCTACGGAAACAGGAAACACATGCATAACATAGTCATCTGCTGAGCAACATGGAGTGAGACGGAGACAGTCCAGAGGACAGCCAATTTGCAAACAGAAGTGTCCGTGAGTTGCAGTGCACTCAGGTTGGAACACTAGTGATGAGTGTGTTCATGTGAAGAAAAAGTCTTGGATTGTGTCCCTTCAATATAACCCTGATGCAGATGCAGTAGGGTGTGTTAGACATACATCATCGTTCCCATCAACATCTCAGGGCCCCCACACTGTTTGAGGTGACACAGCTGTGCAACTGGTCCACAGCACAAAACACAATCAGCAACGGACAATGGCCTGCCGTGCTCTGAGTCACTGGCACTTGGAGTGCAGAGTGAGGTATCAGGCCAGTGATGGCACCCATGACAGGTCTGAGCAACTCCGAAAGTCTGTCAGGACCACCGTTCAACTCTTGCAGATGGAGGTTGGAGGTGGTCCTTGCGGTGGTAGAGGGTGCCTTCTGCGGTGATGCGACTTCCGGGGCGGTCTGGGCTCGCTTTGGTGTGTGAGCTCTGGTGGGATGCATTTGGGCCCAGAGGCTGTGTACAGCTCAAGGCCACAGAGAAATGGCGTTGATGACCCCAAGGCCTACGCTTCAGGGGCCAGCCAATGTCTCCGGAGAAGGGGTCCCGGACCTGACCAGCACAGAGTTAGTAGCCCCGGATGCACTCCAGCCAGCACAGGTACGCAGCCAAGGGACGGTGACTTGCGGTGCAGTCAGATGGGCCAGGCAACCTGAGCAGGTCACCATCAATGTCCGAGGTGTATGTTGCGTATTGTTGCTGGGGACATTTTGGCCATGATGTGTTCCCTAGCGCGCACCCCACCGACTCCATGTATCAGCTTAAAGTGCATGTAACTTCCCTCCTGTGTCAGCTATGAAGACGCAAATACATTTGCGTCCACCGTTGACTTGTCCTCTTTCAGATCCACCATGAATGGATTATATGGTCCGTTCCTAAGTATGCTGTGCCAACGTCTTTTTGTAGTACACTTTTCACTTTTTCCTGCTCTAGACAGAGTAGGCCCTGAATTCCTGCCATCTGAACCTCTTTTGTGGCTCCTGACTCTGCCCAGGCTACCCTTGTACTCGTGAACTCTGTCCTACATTCAGCGCGGCCCCTTGCGCTCAGCTCAAGCCTGCTTTCTGCCAAGACTGACTATAACCTTCGAGTTATCTGTTCCGTTCCCCGAGAATACATTCCTGCCTACTAGATCCTGTAAACATCCTCTCCAGCTGCAGAGCCAAAAGGCCGACCTGTCTCAATGCAAGTAATTCATAGTCTCCGTTGCCATACTTCCATGGAAGGCCCCGTGCCCCCACGCTTCACATGTAGACATTCAGGCGCTTATACACGCATCCCCAGTTAGCATAGAATAGCCTCTACCCTAGAGACCTTTCCGCCCAGATAGTATAGTTCCTAAACATCAGATATCAGATATGATAGAAGTACAAGTTGATCTGACATGCCAGACTTCTGTCTCTTTCCTGTCAGTGTAAATGTCAAGACCCCTGCACCCCGTCAATCACACGTCATGCAGCTGCGTGCGCATCCAAAGCTTCCGATTTCTGCTGACATTGCAACATTCTGTTAGCCCCACCCCTTGGTGCCACCCACTTGCGTCACCTATCAGTGACGTTTCTAGCACACACCTCTAGTTCACGCCTAGTTTACGCCTCTTGATGATGTATTGGTACCACGTGTATACTGTTATCTTGTCTTCTCTCAGCTGTTACGCCTCTCACACTGAAACTTATGATGTAAATCAAGTATATAAGCTATGTAATGTCAAAAAACGTGAGCGCGCTCATCTATCCCTTCTGACACCCCTGTGGTGGTCAGAACATGATATCCTGATTCCTTTATGAGGAATAAAACCCTTAGAAACTCTAACACCACGGACTCTGTTTTCTTTCCTTCTGATTGAGTTATTATTGATTAAGTACTTACCTGCATAGAAATTAAGAGAGTAAATTAATTATTTACGTCATTTTGGCGCCCGAATAGGGACCCCTCCCCCACCTCACGCGCCGGAAGGTGCGTTGCAATCCGTGTCCCCTGCCATCAGTTAGACGGACTGCATCCCCCTCTGACACACGGAGGTGACGAAGACTGCGATCAGTGCCCAGACGAGGCGGTGAGGAGTGCGGAGGATCCCGACCAGAGCCCAGCCGAAAGAAGCAAGGTCCGAGGTGTGAAGAGGCCCACCAGTTTTCCGAAGTTTTCCGAAGTTTTCCGAAGTTTTCCGAAGTTTTCCGAAGTTTTCCGAAGTTCCGAGTAGAGTCCAGTCGAGTTTTCCGAGGCCTTCTGTTTCCGTGCTTCCCGGTGAGTACCATTGCTGGGTCGTATCAAGACGGGTTTGGGTACGCAAGTCCGGTCTGCACTGTTTTTAGGCAGTGTATCTGTACTGTTTAGCAGTATATAAAGTATTCCGAATTTTTTGCACTGTTACACCAGTGTATCCGTACCGTTGAGCGGTACATTCAGTGTGGGGGGTAGTTAGCTATGTCTTTAATGTTTTTATGTGATTAATGTCGTGGTATGAATGTGACTGTTTTATTGTGTATCATTGTATTTCTTGTATCAACTAGCAACTCGTATCAAGGAATAAAGACTAGCGTTCAAGTAATAAGCAAACAAGATGCCGTTCCTCAGCAAGTTAAAACAGATAGGAACTAGGAAAGGGTTACTAGAGGAAGAAATTCCCATCCCCCCTAGGGACACTCCAGGCAATTTTATGTATCAGAAGCACGGCATAGATGCTATATTATATCTAGATTTATGGGCCGATTACACCAAGCACCTAGATGAGAGACACAGATGGCCTGTTACCGGAACGTGGGATGCCGAGTGCATCATGAGGGTAGAAGAAGCATTATGGAAAAAGAAAGCTAGGCAATCTCAGAAGGACGCCATAGAATTTTGGCGTAAGGAATCACGTAAGCGTGCTGACAAAGCACTCCGTAGAGAAGACAGACTTAAAGAATCAGATAAAGAGCGAGAAAACGAATTAGTTACTGAAGGGATCCGAGTAAAAACAGAACAAATAGACCGTGCCCGAAATAATCTTGTAAACGGTATGTACCTCGCAGCAGATGGCCCATCCGAAATTGAATCAGAAATACCGAAAAACTTACCGATACCATTAGTTCCAACTAAAGTAATGCACAAGACTACTAAAGACATATTCCTGAATTCGTATCTAGAGGATGTAGCGCCAGCTTACACCAATCTGCCTGTTCGTGCCCTGCCTACTGACAGGGATGGGGGTGGCACTGCGCCCCCAGATAATGTTCCGCCGGTACCGCGACAGACCTCCCCTGTTCCGCCACCTCCGCCACTTCCTCCACTCAAGACGGATCTACCGAAACCAGCACTACCCGATCTTACTAAAAGACAGACTCAAGTCCAGATACAGACTCCGCGGAGAGATAATGCCCAAGCATCCGCCCCAGGAGGTGCGACAGCGGGTCTACAGACCCCGCCACCGACACACAGATTACATTTAAAGGACACACAGAATCCTTCCCAGTCTCCCTATTCAGCCCGGCTAGACGCATTCAAAGATAGGATGTCATTCTGCAGATATGATCCAGTACCCGGAACAGACGATCTAATGGTCTTAGCATCACTACGCTTAAGATCTGCCACCGATAGCTTGCTATGTTATGTAGGAATGCAGGAAGCTCTCGACAGACTATACAAATTCATACAGACGGGGAAAGACCCCGACAGTGTTAACGCTGCCATGTATAAACAGAAAGTTGACGTTCAAAAACAGATTTTAAGATTCTTCATAAATTGTGTGATAAGAGAACGAGACAGGCCCGGGACAGATCAGAGTGAGTTAGACGCATTAAACAAGTGGGGCCAAAATATAGCAGACGCGAAACATGACAAGCTATCATGTATAGCCACTATGTCCCAGAAAATTAGAAAGGCAGTATTAACTGCACATCAGGAAGAAACAGATAAAACCTCCTCTGGGGAGGAAGATGAAGATGAAACATCAGAAAAGTCTACAGATATAATAGCGTATGTAGGTAAGGGAAATTACCTTAGGAAAGGCGTCCGTCCGGAGAGCAAGAGAGTTCTTTTCTCCGCTTTAACAAATCCGAATTCTTCAGAACATCAGTTCCAGGAAACTGATAAAAGGCTTCGAGATCGAGTAGGGTATCATATACTCAATTCTATGGATGAACAGGAACTAGCCCGGTCCGCCGTGTTGTGGGCCGAAAACGCAGACATATATAATGATGACACGTTAGTGCAGACATTCTTGAACCTTTCCCCGGAAGAGCAGAAAATAGCAGGTGTATACATGATTCAGCACCTCCTCATCAAGTTCAGAAACCATCATTCTGATCCAGGTCCCTTACACGAAACATTAGAAGCACTAATTATGGATAGATGGAGAGGTTTTAGTACCAAATTAATACAAATAATTCTAGAACAACGACGTAAGTATAACACTTTCCTAAGCCCTGAATATGTTCCCGTCCCGCCTCCAGAAAGAAAAATGTACCACATGCAATGCGGTAGTGGCATTGAAAGTCAGAATCCCTTACGAGAAGTACATCCAGTTATGGGTGCGGACCAACGTCTGAAACGTGTGTATGTTCACACACCACTGACTAAGTTAGAACTGTTAGAAATGAAGAAATTAGTTCCGTGCCATGATAAAGACCCTGCGGGTTTTCACAGAGAGCTTAAAGACATGTTACTGATGGGAGATTACACGTATGATGATATTATGAAAATGCTAAAAGTACTGTTGCCCACGGGCATTTACGAGAAATTAAAGGAGAAGGATTGGGAAGTGGGAGAATCAAAGATAGCATGGGCGGAAATAGAAGACGAAGAAAGCAAACGAGTCCCAGGGGTAGGCCTTGGGGACAAGACTAAAGCATTACCAGGTTTAATAGTACAGGTTCTGCCAAGATTATTGACAACTAGAAAGGAAGATTGGGACGCAATCTCGTCCTGCAAACAGAAACAAGATGAAGATACTAGTGACTTTTATTCAAGATTCGAGAAATGTTTCATTATCAATAGTGGTCTAAAAACAAGTAGCGAGTCATATCCACACCTTTTTGTAACGAAATTAGTAGAGAACGCCCTACCACTAGTTAAAAATAGAGTGTACAAGGTTGAAAGTACTTGGCAGGCAAATACGCCATCACAGATGTTACAGATGTTACAATATCACCAGAATAGAATTAGGGAAGAACAGGACCAGGAACAGAAACGTATGAAAGACACGAAAATGAAAATGTTAGTGGCTCAGACAATTCCAGCCGAGGGTCATAGAAAAGGTGGGGCCCAGACAAATCATTCTGCCGCTCCCGTTAAAGGGACATGTAATTATTGCAAGCAGCCAGGTCACTACGTACATGAATGTCCAGTCCTGAAACATAACATCGAGACAGGTAAAACTAAAGAAAGACCGCGTCCGCCTAGACATGAACAGGGTCAACAACAGACCTCACAGAACGAACATCCAATGCCGAATACACAGCCCATGCATGATCAGTCCCATACAGTACAGACAGTAGCAGTACCGCAGCCACAGCATGCTCAGACACAGCCCGCTGCCGCAACACGACAAGTATCACAACAGATGTACCAGTATGCCCAGTCGGCATATCCAGATTATCAGCGTTATACATGAAACAGCCTAGGGAGGGAAAGTGATTTGCCTCTTATTGAAATTCCTGTAGATCAAGAAGGTCCTTATGTACATAGTCACGTATTAGGAAAAGACAGAAAGTTTTTAATTGACACAGGGGCAAGTCGCACTACTATAAGTCATAATGAAGTTCCAGGGGCACCCCTCTCAGGCTCACAGAATGTTTCCCTTGGTTTTTCAGGACAGCCTATTGTAAATGAAGTATCAGAACCAGTACCACTAGCTGTGGGTCCATTATCTCGAGTTACAGACTTGTTACTTACAAAATCATGTCCCGAAAATCTGTTAGGAATTAAAACACTGAAGGCTCTAGGAGCTATAATTTGCTGTTCCCCGGAGGGAGTCAGACTCTTTCTACGGGATTTCAAGGGTCATTATGTTCTACGTGACTTTGATGTCAGATTGAGAAATGTACCAGATCACTTATGGGCAAAAGGCCCAGCTGATGTAGGTTGTATGCATATCACACCATACCGTGTTACACTCAAGACAGGAGTTGTTCTACCCAGAATCAGACAATACAAGTTACCACCCGATGCTGTAGTGGCTTTACTGAAAATCATTGAAGAGCTTATTGCCCAAGGAGTGGTCGTAGAGACCGACTCCAATATCTGTAATTCGCCTATCATTCCAATTCTTAAACGTACAGACCGCAATGCACCGCCAGTATACCGGCTGGTGATTGATCTTCGAGAACTGAACAAATGCATTGTACCACAGTATCCTGTGGTCCCCGATATCTCCTCCCTGTTGACTGCCATTGATTCAGAAGCAACGTTCTTTACTGTAATCGATCTCAAGAACGCCTTCTTCAGTGTACCCATTGACCCGGAGAGCCAATATCTCTTCGGATTCAGTTTAAATGGACGAAGTTTCAAATTTTCCCGCGCACCTCAAGGATTTACAGAAAGCCCCAGCATCTATAGTCAAGCACTGAAAAGACAACTAGATTGTATTCAAATGCCAGTTAATACCGCTTTACTACAGTACGTCGATGATCTACTGATCACCGCACGAAGTGAGCCCGAATGTGAACAAGCATCTCTGATAGTTTTGCATTTTCTGGCCGACAAGGGACACAAGGTGTCTCCTTCGAAGCTACAATTCTGTGTTCAGCAAGTTGTGTACTTGGGTCACTTGCTGTCCAAAGTGGGGAGACAGCTCACTCCCGATCGCATTCAGTTAATAGTAAACATGCCCCGACCCCAGACACAAAAAGAAGTGCGGGCCTTCATAGGCCTCACCTCGTACTGCAGACAATGGATTCCTCAATATGCATTTCTAGCTAAACCACTCATCCAGTTAACGACACAGGAGGCAGCAACTTCGACTGTCCTCCCTTGGACTCAGGAACACACACAAGCCTTTGAGGAATTAAAGAAAGCTTTATGCCAAGCACCAGTTTTAGCGACACCATGTTACAGCAAACCGTTTACACTTTTTGTTACAGAACGTGACGGTACAGCGTTGTCTGTCCTCACTCAAGATCAAGCAGGTTCACATAAGCCTTGCGCTTATTTTTCAAGCACATTGGATTCAGTAGCACAGGCACTCCCTGCATGCTTAAAGTCAGTAGCAGCAACAGCGTTGGCAATCAGACAAAGCGATTCAATTGTTTTAGGTCATCAGTTAACAGTACAAGTTCCACATTCTGTAGAGGTTCTGTTAAACAGAACCCAGACTCAACACTTAACTATAGCACGACTGACAGGTTACGAATTGACATTATTCCAGCCACACATAGAAATCAGACGCTGCAGTATCTTGAATCCAGCAACATTGTTACCTACAGTTATGACAGATCCAGCCCCACATGATTGTATAGAGATTATTAATGCAGTAACAAAGCCCAGACGAGATTTAACAGATGTTCCACTGACAAATCCAGACCTGACACTTTATGTGGATGGTTCATGCATGAGAACAAGTACAGGAGAGTTAGTGGCCGCATATGCCGTGACCACTGAAACTGAAGTTAAAGAAACACATCGTATTGATACACTGTCTGCTCAAGCGGCAGAGCTCATCGCTCTGACCCAAGCCTGTATTCTAGCAAAGAACAGAAATGTTAACATATACACAGATTCCCGTTATGCGTTTGGAGTCGTACACGACTTCGGCATGCTCTGGCAGGAACGAGGTTTCCTGACCTCTCATGGTACCAAAATACAGCATGGTCCTCTCATTCAAGCACTGTTAGAAGCAATACATCTGCCTTCAGCCATATCAGTCATGAAGTGTAAAGCACATACTAAAGCCACAGATTCTGTTTCCCAGGGTAACGACCTGGCAGATCAAACTGCAAAACATACAGCACTGACTCACACTCAGACAACTGACACGATAAAGATAACAGATCCGACAAACTGCATGACAGTCAGGGATCCCACACTAGATGTTATTGACATTCAGACACATGCTACTGTAGACGAAATAAAGAAATGGACCGAACTAGGAGGGATCCAGACAGATCAAGGTTGGATGACGAAGGGAAAATCTACATGGTTTCTCCCTGACTCTATGGTTCAAGTTATGATAAATACAGCACATAGTCCTGCCCACCTGGGAGAGAAAGCCATGTTAGACAGTTTACAAAATCTCTGGTACAATAAACACTTACGAGCAGCCGCAAAACAGAAAGTGCGTACTTGCATGATCTGTTGTCAGTTCAATCCAGGTAAAAGCGTCCCTGTAGAACAAGGTGGATTTCATCCTCCCGATCACCCTTTTGAAGTCCTCCAGATGGATTATATCCAGATGGACCGTTGTCGAGGATTCAAATATGTTCTCGTAGTTGTCTGTGCTCTGTCCCGCTGGACCGAAGCATACCCAGTCCCCGATTACACTGCTCCGACCACTGCCAAACAGTTGGTTCGTGAATTTTTCCCACGGTACGGCTTGCCTCGTGTCGTGTACTCAGATAACGGTCAGCCATTCTCATCTGCCCTAATGAAAGAAGTTTCCTTGTTATTAGGATATCAGTGGAAGTTCCATTGTGTCCGACATCCAGAGGCCGCAGGCCTTGTTGAAAGGCATAATCAGACATTAAAGATTCGCCTTGCCAAAATATGTCAGGAAAAGGGGGTCGACTGGATAGTCGCCCTGCCGGTGGCACTATTCTATATAAGAATGGTCGCCCATTCGAGATCAGGGCTATCTCCGTACGAAGTGGTCTTTGGCAGACCACCGAATATGTGGGGGACGCCCATTCCTAAAAAGATAACCGATGTTGATTCTAATATGTTGACAGATTACCTTGCCTCCTTGATGTCTGCACTCCAATCATGTCGTTCACAGGTTGCCGCAGCCTTCCCTGACAACACCGATGTGAAGGAGCATGATGTCCGCCCCGGTGACGTTGTTTTAGTCCGGAACTTCGACAGGAAAAGTCCGTTGGAGCCCCGCTGGAAGTCTCCGAAAACCGTTCTACTAACAACAAGGACCGCCGTCAAGTTGGAAGGAAGAAAGGGGTGGGTCCACCTAAGCCATATCAAAACATTCCCAGGACTGAAACCGGAACAAGACACACCCACCCCCACCAAAGACTCTGATACCAAAGACTTTTCCGAACCCAAAAGAGAAAAAACTCCTCAAGAACAATATCGTATGAAGTTACGATCTAGCAAGTCAGACAGTTTAATTGTTTAAGTCCTCCCCTAGGTGAATCGGTTAAATAGTTTCTGACATGTATCCCCTAGATCGAGTTAGAGAGAGAGAGGAGAAGAAAAGAACATATTGCAAATCACTTCGTAGTCACTGCATAGTGACACTAATAATTATGTTTATTCTAAGTATATTAATAATTGTTGCTAGCATCTTATTACCCATATACTACCCTATCTTCAAGCGTGAACAATCTGCTTACAATGTCTCTGCTGAACACACTTTTAGTGAATTACCTCCTCATGAGCTTTCCTACAGACTTGCGCTGCGCAACAATACATTCATTAGTATGTTACATCATTCTCATCAAACTAACAATGCTACAAATTGCTGGATATGTGGCCGACTCCCTCCCTACCAGAATTATAAGGGAGCCCTGCCTCTCTTTCCTTACCCGTTCTCTCACAATGGCTCCTGCGGAGCATGGTTTAAGATAATTAATTCATTAGATCCCGACATTGCTGTTTTCGATGGGGGTTGGGTTTGGGGAAACCTGAACTTGGTCCTACTAGACGTCTGTTACCCGGATAAGGAGGGACTCCCCATTAGAATAGGAACTGATCTAGAAAATGAAGTATATGGATTAGGTAATTACACAATTAGCCTTATGATTCTTACTGTCGAATCCAAAGCCGCACCAGTTCTACCTATTATGTCAGTACTGCCAGTCATTGGTGAATTATGTATCAAGAAGAAAGGTTCCGTACACTTAGGTCATAGTAAATGCACTACTGTGGTCGAATTCAGTGATGATGGAAAATCATCTTTCAAAGCTATCAGTCATTCTTACTTTGTGTGTGGTCATACCGCATACATCTGTCTCCCTCCAGATTGGGATGGTACCTGTTACATTGCATTCCTTCTGCCACCTGTTTTTCTAGCTCCTTCTGATTACCATAGAAATAGCAATCTAGTAAAGAATAGACCCAGAAGAGATGCCCCCCTTGTCGACTACACAGAAACGGCATGGGAACAGTACACTGACTTTAATAAAGGATTCTTTTTCTTTTTAGGTCCTGTTCAGAATAGTAAATTAATACGCAGATTAACTAGAACACTTGAAGCCGTAGTAAATGAAACTACCTCCGCCTTAGGTAACTTAACAGAAGAGCAGTCCGCTATGCGGGTTGTTGTCCTTCAGAATCGTCTCGTAATTGACGTCATCTTGGCAGATAGAGGTGGAGCCTGTAAGGTCATCGGGTCAAGCTGCTGTGTTTTCATCCCACAGAATGCACCATCTGTATATCAAGCTATCACCCGTCTCCATAAGATTGCAAATCAGATACATCAGACTCCAGGCACCTGGACTTGGTCCGGTTGGTTCTGGACAACGTTAACAGCTTGGGGATGGAAGATCCTATCCTTCCTAGGCATTGGCCTAGTCCTAGTATTCAGTTGCTGCCTATGCCTACAGTGTGGGCCAGCGATCTGTGGACTGTGTGCCACTTCTTGTATTGAACATTCCAGTTTACACTCAAAACGTAACCGAAAGAAAGAAGAACAAATGATGTTACAAGAACAGACTGATCGATTCATGAGGATCGATATTTCATGAAGGGTCCGTAGGGAACAAGGAGGGAATGAGGAAAATTAAATTTTGGCCATGATGTGTTCCCTAGCGCGCACCCCACCGACTCCATGTATCAGCTTAAAGTGCATGTAACTTCCCTCCTGTGTCAGCTATGAAGACGCAAATACATTTGCGTCCACCGTTGACTTGTCCTCTTTCAGATCCACCATGAATGGATTATATGGTCCGTTCCTAAGTATGCTGTGCCAACGTCTTTTTGTAGTACACTTTTCACTTTTTCCTGCTCTAGACAGAGTAGGCCCTGAATTCCTGCCATCTGAACCTCTTTTGTGGCTCCTGACTCTGCCCAGGCTACCCTTGTACTCGTGAACTCTGTCCTACATTCAGCGCGGCCCCTTGCGCTCAGCTCAAGCCTGCTTTCTGCCAAGACTGACTATAACCTTCGAGTTATCTGTTCCGTTCCCCGAGAATACATTCCTGCCTACTAGATCCTGTAAACATCCTCTCCAGCTGCAGAGCCAAAAGGCCGACCTGTCTCAATGCAAGTAATTCATAGTCTCCGTTGCCATACTTCCATGGAAGGCCCCGTGCCCCCACGCTTCACATGTAGACATTCAGGCGCTTATACACGCATCCCCAGTTAGCATAGAATAGCCTCTACCCTAGAGACCTTTCCGCCCAGATAGTATAGTTCCTAAACATCAGATATCAGATATGATAGAAGTACAAGTTGATCTGACATGCCAGACTTCTGTCTCTTTCCTGTCAGTGTAAATGTCAAGACCCCTGCACCCCGTCAATCACACGTCATGCAGCTGCGTGCGCATCCAAAGCTTCCGATTTCTGCTGACATTGCAACATTCTGTTAGCCCCACCCCTTGGTGCCACCCACTTGCGTCACCTATCAGTGACGTTTCTAGCACACACCTCTAGTTCACGCCTAGTTTACGCCTCTTGATGATGTATTGGTACCACGTGTATACTGTTATCTTGTCTTCTCTCAGCTGTTACGCCTCTCACACTGAAACTTATGATGTAAATCAAGTATATAAGCTATGTAATGTCAAAAAACGTGAGCGCGCTCATCTATCCCTTCTGACACCCCTGTGGTGGTCAGAACATGATATCCTGATTCCTTTATGAGGAATAAAACCCTTAGAAACTCTAACACCACGGACTCTGTTTTCTTTCCTTCTGATTGAGTTATTATTGATTAAGTACTTACCTGCATAGAAATTAAGAGAGTAAATTAATTATTTACGTCAGAAGGTGTCCTCCAGGGCATGACGCCGAAAGGTTTGATTTTATCCAGAAGCAGCAAATGGAGGAGTGGAATGTGACCGCCTTGTTGCTACCACTAATGGGTAGTGTAGGCCGGAGGCAGCGGTCAACTCAGGCCATTCACCAAGTGTCGCCGGCATAGGTTGGTGGCCCCACCGGTCTACATAGTTCAGGTTCAGTGGCACCAGGTGTTCGGTTAACTCCGTGACTGTGACTCGGCTTTCGTCCAGACTGAACCGTATCTTCCTCCTACTCCTCTCCGTGCGACAACTGATGTGGACTCTTCCATTCGTGATTTGCGACTAGGTGCTGGATGTGAGACCTACTGGTCCACAGGGTAGTCATCCACGTGTCGCTGGCTGGCGTTGAACAGGGTTTGTGGCACTACCTGTCGCAAGATGCCCATATGGAACTATGCTTCACGGATTGGGGCTGCGGCCGCTGGACCGGATTTGGGGTCAGTGCCATTCAGGAGCCAGGACACAGTTTCACATATGGGACATTCTGGGCCGCAGAGGACGCTGGTGGAATATGTAAATGAGGAACGAGTAATGCGGGCCAGCGTCGGGGGCCAGCGATGGTCTGAGAGGCTGGCAGGGTCGCGGGCCTCGGGCTTGGAGCTTACACAGGTGTGTGGTGGGCCCTCCCTGACACACGCAGGTGTCAGCTGCTGATCAGTGTGACCTGGCTGTACATGGTCAGGTCTTTAGGGTTCATGGTCCAGTGGGCCAGGGTACGGCAGGCACACAGGATCGCAGGCAACTATGCTAACGAGGACGGCACAGCCTCGTGGTGGGGTGGATGTGCCACCCTGGCAGAGACGTTGGGCTTTCCGAAAGAGGACCACGCCCAGGGCTATGTGCTTTTTCTTCACACCCCTACGCTGGCCTGGCTTACGCCGGGCCATCACACTCTGCTCACACTTACGGGGGGCATAACAGGCAACATTTCCACAAGGACCTCCACTGGCTGGGATGACATGGTTGCGTCCACTGTCCACTACACTCCATACACCAGAGCTGTATGTCGCAGTGGATATGGGTGTGTTCTGCATACTGAATTCTGTCCAGCACATCGCCGCCACTCTTGGCATTGTGTACTTTCCCAATCATGGTTCCACTGCATCCTTCACACATGCCTGGTTACCACCTCTCCCCACATTCGGCTATTGTGCGGCTGAGGTGCCATGCCATTGATTGGTCATGCTCACAGCTTGCCTAGGTTACCATTGTAAGTTGTTCTGTTGTGTCTGGTGGGTGGCCATTTTGTAGTGCATGTTGGTTGTGATTTTGTGATGTGTGCATTGCCAGAGTTGTGGAGTTGAGGTGAGTAGGGTGTTAATTTGGCATTTGACAAGGGGCTATGCATTTCCCTTGGTGCCATCCTGGGAACGCTGATTGCTAATGGACTGTCGGAGGGTGAAGGAATCATGCACACTGGCTGTGTATTTGGAGGCAACATTGGTGAAGGTCCCACAGTATTTTGATGTTGCCTGCACATTGATGTGTTATGTGTGCTTTCTGTTGCGCATTCTGTGTGCTGTGTCATCAGGGGCCACAGGTGGGACATGTGTGCAGTGGATTGCCCTCAACACGTACATGCATCCGGCTATGGTGTATGGTCCCTGCTTGTTCTCCAGTGGTACCTGCGCATTGCGTTGTATGTATGGGGACTGGGGTGCAAGGGTGATGGTGATGTCCAGGACAGGTGTGGGGACTTGGATGTAGCAGGTTGTGAGCCTTTGCAGACTCTGGCGAGTGTTGGTTAGGGTGTGCCAGGGGCCAACAGATGCAGCACAGCCAGCAGCTTGGTGTGGGGTGGGATGTTGGTTGTCCGCTGTGTTGGTGCCGTAGGCCTGTTATGCGATGATGGCCAGGATACGTAGTATGGTTGTCCCTTTCAGGCTGTAGTGGACAGTGACTTGTCAGATGTTGGGCCTGTGCACTTCCTGTCTTTGTCTGCGCTGCCTCTGTGGTGGTCCGGGGGGGGTGCCAGGTGGGTGTTGTGGCCCGCTTGGGTGTCCGGGCTGCATGATGAGTGGCCTTATGGCATCTGTTGCCCTTCCGATGATGCCCTGGGCTGGGCTCCCTTTTGTGGTGCAGGCTGCCGTCCGACTTTACACCAGATCAGAGTAGGTGTTAATTTCCTGCTGCTAACGCGTCTTATGGCATGTTTTCGCAGATCTGGGTGGTCGTTGTGAATGTTGAGGTGTCGTGTTTTCACGGCTTTTTCCAAGGGAACGCCTACTCTGCATCTCATTAGCGATAGTTGTAGAGGTCCTCTGTGGCGATGTTTTTGGCGGTTGCTATCATGGGTAAACCGGTGCTGTGGGCTATTAGTACCAGCTTGTGAATGGGGTGGTAAATTTATCACGACTTTGGCTGCGATAAAGTGATGTAAATTTGGCAATAGCTCCTTTTGAATATGCCCCTAAATATACCAGAGGGGCTGGAAGGACAAAATATAAAAAACTTTGTGATTAACCACTTGAAGGAATTTATCCCTGGGATGGATGAAAAAACAAAGACATTCAAAGAGTCCACAGGGACTCTTTTAAACTAGGTAAATTAAGGAAAAATGCATAGAGAATTTTAGTTAATTTCAAATCGTACACTTTGAAGGAAAAATCTTGAATGAAACCTTAAAAGTGGGCACTTTCACTAAAGGAGACTGAAACTTCAGAATCCTTTCTGACTTGTCAAGAGCCACAAAGGACAGGCAGTGAGAGCTGGGAAAATACATGCTGGAACGGAAGTCCCTGGGAGCATCAGTTCAGATGAAATTCCCAGCTTCACTGAGAATTATGTGGAGAAATCAGATGTACAACATCAACGAGACAAAAGAGTTAGCAAACCTCTTAGAACAATTCAAGTATCAACAGAAATAGAGGTAAACTTTGGGGTATAAACTAAATGAAACACCACTATTGCCTTTAGAGGATGTCCCTCGAACAGGACAAACCTGGTTTGTCTAATGATAACAGGGAGTGTTCTCCAAGGGTGAAGGAGGGGGGGGTTAACTTATTTTTTACACAACTTTTCCTCTAGGTAAGGCAGCATTTGGGAAAAACAAAAACAAATCTCTGTCCAATGTGCTAACATTCAGGTTAGACATGTTCCCGACACGCAAAAGAGGGGTGACAGGAGATGCTCCACAGCAAGGAGAAAGAAATCCAATGGCCAACATCGTGGGCAATTACACAAGAAACATTTTGTCTTGCAATGTCAATTGGCTTAGAGTGCAGAAGAGAAAACATAAAAGCTTGGAATATTTACATATTGTGAACAGTGAGTTCATAATCCTATAAGAGACACACCTTTTGAAACCAGAATGGGACAATATTATGAAACACCAAAAATGGGTTCCCGGCTATGCTTACACTAACCAATCTTGCTGCATTAATGGGGTGGCAATCCTCTTTAAAAATTCTGCAAAAGCAACAATCATAGAAGAGTCAATTGACCTAAAGGAAAGATTGGAAATAACTAAGGTAAAAATAAAGGGAAACCTATACACTATTGCTGGTTACTACGGTCTAAATACAGACTACTCAGCCTATCTCTCTATTCCCAATTAATAAAAGTCTCTGCTCCAATCATCCTGGGAGGAGATTTTAACTTGCTATTAGACCCTAACAAGGATAGACTCTCACGGGGTAAAACTCTGAACCTCCCAAAAATGAGATCATGGTTGAATAGATTCACAGAGGACCTGGGCTTGGTTGACACGTGGAAGACTAAAGGTAACCAAAATAACAGATTCACCTTTAAAAATAAAAGGTATGGCCACTCATCGAGGATTGACTTTTCCTAAATAGATACAGAATAAAACAATAGTGTTAACAAGGTTGAACACATACCAGCTCATCTATCCGACCACTCCCCAGTTTACCTAGAAGTAGAAATAGGGCATCCCCAGGTGGCCCCCAGAAGGACTTTAGAAAGCACTTTTCTTTTTAGACCAGCAGGTCATAAATAAGCTGATATCAATAACCGAGGAATATTTTAAGATTAATAGCAACAATAAAACTTCTATTCAAGTAGTATGCGATGCCTATAAAGCAGTAATTGGGGGGCTCTAATTGCCTTGGCAGTCTCAAGGAATAAGGCGACCAGACAAAATATCTGCCAGCTAGAGGTTAAAATTCTAGACCAACCAAAAAATTTGGAGGTCACGGTGTCCAAACTAGATCAAGATAAAGCAGAGGAAGACTTAAAGAAAAAGGGACCTGACTAATATCCTAGTTGAAAGAATAAGGAAAAAATTGGATGCTAGCGTTTTAGCGAACTATGGATACGGGGAAGGCAGCGGAAAAACCCTTCGCATGTAAAATTAAAATGAATCAAAACAGAAATAAGATTGTAGCAATACAGAAAGACATTAAGGGTGGACAGGAAGTAGATGACCCGGGGATTGAGAAGGCATTCACTGATTTTTTCCAATCTCTATATGATGAGAAGCTAGTGTTATCAAACAACTTTTGAGTCATATCTGAGTAAGTCGGCTCTTCCCAGAGTAGAAGCAGAAGCCCGGTAGAGACTGAACTCAAAAATACCCTTAGAAGAATTAATGGAGGTGCTAAGGAAACTGAAGAGAGGGAAGGCAGCAGGCCTGAATGCACTTCCTAATGAACTATATATAGTTCTGAAAGAGACACTGGCCCCCATAATAGTGGATTTGTTAAACACAGTTTTCCTTAAAGGATTAACTCTTCCAAAGTCCGGGAATAATGCCACCATTACCTTAATTTTAAAACCAGGAAAAGATCCTTTGAATTGTGATTCATACAGACTCATTTCTTTCTTAAATAAAGATTACAAAATCTATATGCAGATCCTAGCACCAAGACAAGGACATACTACTAGCCATTTGATTCCAGGAGACCAGAAAGGATTCATTAAGGGGAGAAAATTACACAACCTCACTCACAAACTAATTTAAACTATCAACATCGCCATCCAATAGAATATTCCACCTGCAGATCTTACATTTCATACCGCCAAGGCTTTCGATCGAGTAAATTGGATGTTTTTACATAAAGTAACAAACCAATATGGCCTAGCAGAGAAGTTTCTAAAGGCAGAAATAAATATATACGCAGCTCCGGTGGCAAAAATATTGATAAATGGAAGCCTTATTAAAGAAATAAATATCAGAAGAGGCACGCGTCAAGAATGCCCACTCTCTCCCCACTTAATTAATCTGTGCATAGAGCCTATAGCTAATTCTATAAGATTATCACAAGAAGTTATTCCATTTAATTTTCAAGGATGGGAAAAGAAGGTGGCTTTATATGCAGATGATTTGATGGTATTCTCAGACAATTTGAAGACATCTCTCAATAATATCAACAATCTGCTAAATCAATTCGGAGAAGTTTTGGGTTACTAAGTTAACCATAAAAAAAACAAAGATTAAGGAATGGAATTCCCCACTCCCTTCTGCGTTATCAAAAAGTAGAATTAAGTATCTGGGAATTGAGATACTAAAAAACATCCACGAAATCACTCATGCAAATTTTGAGACAAAAATGAAAGAGATAAGGAAGTTATTAGGATCTTGAAGTGGCTTGCAACTTTCATTCGCTATAAAGATGACCATTTTACCAAAGTTCTCTTTTATCTTCAATAAAATTCCACTAGAATTTAAAACTCATTGGATTAAAAAGCTACAAGGCGAACTCAATGAGTTTATATGGGCCCCGAAAGGAGTAAGAATCGCGTGGAAAAAAATGCGTAGGAGGAAATATCAAGGCGGTAACCCAATCCCTGATCTTCTATATTACAATTGGGCCTTTCAGTTCAAGGACTCCAGAGTACTACTCAAGGAATAGTCTATCTACACTCCATACTTTAAAGCAATAATGGAAGGTGCTGTCTGCCTGTACAAATTCGCCCACCTGAAGTACTTTAAGAAATTCAAGTTAAAGGTCCTACGCTCAGACTGCAAAACCTGGTACCAGATTAGGAAAATTCTAAATATTCCTTAATACAGTAACCTTGCACCTATCTGGGATTCACCAGGGACTCCAGAATGCTTGAAAGATGCACTGGCAGCCCCCTTAAACAATGCAGGTATAAGAATGTGGGGACAGCTGATACAAGCAGGAGCTTTGATAAGCTGGGACTCCCTACTGACACATACAAATTGGCAGTTGTCTAGCTTTAAGTACTACCAACTCACAAGCTGGGCAAAAGACTTGGAGAAGTACCAAGATGACAATGTGGAGGTAGAGGAAAATTTACAAAGCGCCCTGTTCAAAAGGAAATATCTAAATGGTACTAGCTCATGATCCAAGCGGGAGAAGAAGGCCTTCCATTACCCCATGAACTGTGGAAAAAAAGACCTGCCAGCACAGAATCTACAATATCTATGGCAAGTATCCTTTTCTACATTATGGCATATAATCAAATCTGCACCGCTCAGAAAAACAAAACATCTCTTTACACTACACAGGGCATACTAGACTCCAAAAAGATTTACAAAGATGAACAAACAAGCAGTGAAAAGTTGTCCAAAATGTGGTGAAATAAGAGCTGATGACATCCACATGTTTCGACGGTGCCCCCAACTTCTGTTGTTTTGGTCCAATTTGGGTAAGATTATAAATAAATCCTTGGGACAAAACATTGAGGTAAGCACAAATATAACTATCTTCGGTATTGAAAATGACAGTGGGTCTCCACCTTTCGTAAACGACAAGGCAAAGCATCTATTGTTTGTACTAATCCTACTAGTTATACGTGAGATATGTATGAAAGGGATACTCTCTAATCCCCCGACACTAAATGACTGGCTGATTTCAATAGATAAGGTCGAAAAATTGGACCAATCCAGTGAGAAAAGTAATTTTACGAATTTCTGGGACCTATGGGACAGCAATAAAATCAAAGATGGAGAGTAGAGGCAGGGTAGGAAGGGATGTCCAATGATTACATGAAAAGCAAAAAAACAAACAAATGAGCCTATCGCTACGGAGGAATCATAAGTGACGGCCAAGTGAGTTTGGAGATCTTAAGACAAAATCTCACCTCTAGATAAGAAGGTGTTCCCTTCTTCCGGACGAGGTGAGAAAAGTTCCAACAAGAGGGATAATTGTATCCCTATATCTCACTTTTTGCGCAAATGAGGACAAAAAAAGAAAGAAAAAAAAACAGTGATGAAAAAAGCACTGATCATTGGTGCCTTCACATTGAAAACCAGTTTCAAAGGTCACATGGAAAGTAGAATCTTTTCTGTGGAAAATACACATGACATAAAGAAGACATTGTTGAAAGCATTCATACCAGATTGAAAACCTGAAAGTATAGACTTGAGGTAATGATAGAGGGTAATAGTGTTGCGTGCTTATCTGGGATCCTGATCGATACTGTGACCTTATGCCCCTATTCGGCTATAAATCCATTTATTCCCTATATTGGCATAACCGTTCAAGTACAATATTCAGAAAGTCATCTCTGGCCTCACACGAACAGAGCCACATTCCAGAATAGTTTTCTCTGCCACTTCCTTTGCAACCAATTAGTGCAATGACAGAGCAGAAGTCACTATCTGAGATTCCTAGATTAACACTCCGAGTTCTTCAACAAGATAAAAACTCAGCAAACCTGGAAATCCCCGCTTGCTGTGTTTTGATTAGTAATAGAACTCTAATGAGCAACTGATAGCGATCACTTCCTAAGTGACATCTTTATTGATGTCTTATGTCCAGCAAACTTACGTCAAACAAGGCACCTTTCAGGTATAAATATTACCAACGTTGCCTTAAGCAAACGCTAGCTGCCTCAATGCCATCGCTGCTGTCTCGTTGCTATTGGTGAAGCTGATGCTGCCAGCTATCTCGCTGCTGCTGAAGAAGCTGTCATGCTGATGATACCATAGCTGCTATCGCTACTGCTATTGCTGCTAAATGGTGAACGATGGTGTGGTGAACCTAGGAGCTGAACAGCCGTCCCCCTGCAAGAGCCCAGCAGATGCAAGCTGCCCGCGGACGCTGTCCCCCCTCCTTCTCCTCCTCGACGCGCTGAAGAAGAGACGCTGCCTTTCTCCTGCTGAGAAATCCAGCTCCAGCGTTTCTGGTCTACCCTTGCGGGTGACTGGGATACCGAGTTTCCCTGAAGGAGATACCAGACCTCCATCATTCTATTCAGAGGTATGGTGTTGACTAAACCCTTAGTGAGAATTCTTGAAGCAAACCTTGGCAAAACCAACTTAACTTAAAGCTACTTACTTACTCCCCTCCCAAGTATTAGGCTTAGGTCAGGTACACTGGGGTAGGCGTAGTTAGAAGCACCAGTTGAGTATTTTAGCCTAATGTATATATGAATGTATATATGTTTTATTCCTTTTAAACCATTGTATGGCTAAGAAACCATATCAATGCTTTTACAGTATTATTTCGCAATACTTATCTTACTGTACGTACTTTTTATAATAACAAGTCTTGCAATTGTGGCAATACATTTCTCTTGTACGAGAAGAAAGACTGTTCAATAAATGTTAACCCTTTATTGACAAACGCCCGTCTCTCTATTCTCTACATATTGTGAAAGTAAACTGCACCAACCTGACTGAGTAAAATAACTGTCTATTGTTTCACACGACCCTAGAGATTGACTCTTGATCTGAGGAGCAAAGTTGTCATGTTGCACGGTGGTTGGAAAACTGAATCCCTTCTTGTCTGTGCCAGGGAAGCTGATCACTTCCTATTTCAGTCAAGAAAGTTTCCAGTGACCTCTGAGCTAGTTGGTAACAAACCCAATTAAGTTTAGCATAGTCAGTAGAGGCCTGGAAGATCCGCACTTCTACGTCAATACTACTGTTTATGTTATTCCAATGCGCAGGGCCTAGTGGGAAACTAGGAACTACACTACATGGTGCCCAACGTTTGGTAAGGCGATAAACTAACGCAGGACGTTAGAGTAACTCAGTCGTGCATTTTTCACACAGACCCCTTTCTCCCATAAATACTCCAATAGACGTCTGGAGTGGGTGAAAGGTTAAAATCCGCCCGAACTCAGTAGGAAGAGATTCCTATGTAAAGCTCTGGTTTATTCAACGTTGAAGGATACAGTGTTCCAAAATATTGTGCACCTAATCTTTGTCTCCTTGGAGACCTACTCTGCAAACCTTGCATTTACACAATGCCAGGAGAAAACGGAACCACTGGGGCCGCAGCAGATGCGACTCAGCAGGGTCCCGAAGATACTGACCCGGATGCAATAATCATCCCGGCACATTTAGGAAAATCTATAACTTTAAAACTTATAGAAAACTGACTGACACCACAAGGTGGTACAGTAATTTTCGTGATAGAGGCACACGAATATCGGCAGACAGAGGTATTCTATTCATGGATAAACTTTCCAGCGGCAAACGCTAGAACAAAAGAGTTTCACTATTACAAAATAGAGAAACCACCGGAAGAGTACGCTCCTTTCGAGGAGACTGAAATCCCACTAAAATTCCAAGAGCACCTGCTCTGGTTTAATGGCGCCCTAAAACATAATGATCATATTACCAGGCTCGGTCCACTAGGTAGACCAGGAGCAATGTGGCCGGTTCTAGCCAGCTACACACCACATCCGGACATTGCAAAAATGTCTAAAGAAGAGCTGTTAGTACAGCTAAAAACACTTATAAAAATACATAGGCAATTAGTCCAATATGTAATGCGGACTGCAACAGTCCAACCAGCTGTTAATGTACCACAGCTGACCCCTCATCAGGGGAACACTAATAAAATCACTCCACAGAACATACAGTCATGTCTTGGTAAAACACCCATAAAACGGGAACAAATTCCTTTCTGGTTAGCACAGAAAATCACTCAAATAGAGGCAGTATTTCCTGATACTACCCCTATAGAGAAACACAGAATCTTGACCATCTGCCTTCCTATGGGAATCGCACCACACATAGAGGACTGCGACACTTGGGGTACAGTCTTTGCTTCCATTTACACAAAAACACACGGTGTTCCGTCTATGGCGGTAATACCAGAAGTGCTAAAACAGATTCAGAATGAATACGGTCCAGAGCCCGCTTTAAATCTTGGTATGAAATTACTGAAGGACTTCAAGCAGGTCTCGGCTATATTATTAGCCAATATAAAGGGAGAAGCAGCAT
This sequence comes from Lissotriton vulgaris, assembly GCF_964263255.1. Taxonomy (NCBI): domain Eukaryota; kingdom Metazoa; phylum Chordata; class Amphibia; order Caudata; family Salamandridae; genus Lissotriton; species Lissotriton vulgaris. Next base: position 194,233,773 of record NC_141691.1, read on the forward strand.
CTGTGGCGATCCGCCAGAAGTTGAAGGAAACAGATATAACAGATCAGCCAATTGAGCTTGCCAGAATCATAGAAAAATGCTATGAAGAATTAGGTAGAGACAGCTTGGGTGGGAAACCAGTAAAACCCCAACTGCTCGAAAATCCTGAAAAATTATTTATTAAAAATAATTCAAACACTCCTAAAAAAGCTGGGATGGAAATAAACAATCCACTCCCAAGGAAAAAGTTTTCCAGTCCAGAGGAAGGTCTCCTAGACGGAGGGAAAGAACTCAGACTCGAGAACACCAGTCTCCCCAGAGGGAGCCCTCTGAGAAAAGATATAACCTTAGAAATAGGGATAATTTGAAAAAACCTGATAGATATCAAAGTATTTATACACGTCCCTCTCGATCTTTTTCGCAGAAATCGGAAAGAAGAGGACGGTCAGACCCAGGAGAGCACACCAAGTCCAAAGACAAGGAACCTGCTCAGAGTAAAAAATCTCAATTTCCAAAAAAGAAGGTAGCCAGTATTAGAGTAATCAACCATGCCGAGAATACTGAGGACACAGTTGAAAAACGGGGAGTGGGCATTGACAATGTTGGACAGTGCAGCAGAAATCAGTATAGCCCGCAAGATCCTGATGAGTCATCTGGAGACAGTGGACACGAATGAATACATTCAGGTTGAAACTGCCGACACCAGACTTAGCGAGCCCCATAAAATATACGAAATAACGTTGCGTATAGAGGGTGATAAGACTAGGAAAATAAAGGGTCTATTTTGGGATAAACTCTCAAAAGGCTATGATATTCTGTTAGCTGAAAAAGATTGGCCCCCAGAGTTTGTCAGGGAGTGCCCTCGTGGCGAAGAAATGATTATGCCTGCCTTCTCGAATCACATTCCGATTCACAAAAAATATACATATGCAAGGAAATGGGCAGTAGCCCAAGCACCTGCATTATATAAAAATCATGTAGGATGGGATGAGGACTCACCTCCTCACAAAATCCAGTTAAAAAGTGAACCAACTGCCCAACGGCAGTATCCCATTAAGCAAGAAGCTAAAAAACAAGTCAGGGAGATCTTAGATCAACTTGAATACCAGGGGGTGATTGAAACATGCACCTCTCAAATGAACAATCCTTTGTTTCCTGTCTCCAAGCCAGACAATTCATATTGTCTAGTTTTGGACTACAGACATCTTAATACATGTTGCAAAACATTTGCAGTACAAAACTCGGATAGTGCTGCCCTAATGAATAACATAGTTAGGAAAAAATATAAAACGACATTAGACATATCTAATGGTTTCTTTTGTCAAAACATTGCACCAGAAAGCAGATATTTGACCGCTTTCTCAGCATTTGGGTCGCAGAAAAAATTATGTCGACTCCCACAGGGGTTCCAGAACAGCCCAGGACTATTCTCAGCTAGAGTAACAGAGTTACTACAAATGTATGATGATGAGGCATTATCTTACGTAGATGATATCTATCTCACAGACGACGACTTGGATACTCACTTGAAAAGAGTGAACACCATTATACTTGGGTTCGCAGCAGAGGGTTACAAATTCAACTTTAAAAAGTCTCGAATTGCCCATCTGACAGTACTATTCTTAGGGTACGAATTATCAAGTGAAGGAAAAAGCCTAGCGGACAACTTCTTAGAGAAGTGCGCTGTACTCCAAGCTCCAAAAACGCTGAAGAATCTACAATCCATTCTAGGTTTTCTGAATTTCGGAAGAACTTACATTCTAAATTACGCAGAGAGGGTTAAACCTCTCTACGAACTAATTAAACCTGATTTTAAACAAATCAATTGGACTCAGAAACACACAGAAATTTTGAGATCACTGCAAACAGACATGTTAGCTAAAACAAAATTAGATACACGTGACAACACACGCGATCTTGTAATCCGAGTAATCCCAGGAAGATGCAGATTCACGTACCTGACCTCTAATGAGGGAGAAAAGGTACCAATTTCAATTAAATCTCACTTGTACACACAAGCAGAAAAAACATTCAGTCACACAGAAAGAACTGTGAAAGCAGTGCAAATTGCATTAGCAAATGAACGAGAACTAGCACATGGTAAAAGGATTAATATCCTCACAGCGGAATCCGCCTTCGAGGCGCTATTCAGCCCAGTAAACCTGCTTACAGTGTCACTGGTTCCGAAATGGATACAGTGTGTAGATTCTCTAAGAGCGGAAGATGTGAAATACTATTTCGCCCCGCAATTCGAAGAACTAAATGATTTAGAATATGAAGAAGAATATCCTCTGCCAATCGAACTTCTGCCTCTCCCACAATACGCCTGTATAATCTATACAGATAGATTTGTACAGCATTTCAACGTAGAGAGCAAATCCTACGATGCAGCCTGTGCGATTGTTAAAGGTCGTTGGCTGTGCGGTAAATTCAGACCGAAAGTAACAAAAACTGAATCAGTAAGAAACTGTTCGGCTCAGAGAGCTGAAATCAGATCTTTAAAGATGGCGCTCGAAAATGCAGAACGTGAATTCCCGACACTTATCGTGTGCGATTCTCATTTATGCGTCAACTCTTACAATAACAAACTGCAGAGGTGGATTGAAAACGATTACAAAGATGACACAGGTGCCACAATAAAGCATAAATTGCTCTGGAAACAGGTAGCTCTTTTACAGAAAGAACTACAAAAGACTCATGTGGTACACGCACGGAGTCTTCAACGTGATGGTGTTCACGTTGCAGGGAATTCATTGGCTAAAACAGCCACAGCGGAAGCAACTAAACCGGCTTCCGTAGCCACAAAAAAGCGTACAGAAAAATACATAGACGGGGAAACCATGCTGGCAGTAAAAACGACCGTAAAAGGTGACTGTGCAGCACTACCCGTGAACTATCCACTCAATTATGCATACATAATCGATGCAAACTCCGTTCCTTTTGCTCGAATCCCTGGAGTGGGGGACAGAGTAATTCCAAACAGGAGCAGGAGGGGCTTCCTATTACAGGAAGCACATATGGGGTTGGGTCTGAGACACCAAACAATTAAAGACTCTCTGAAAGAATTACAATCAGAGTACTGGTGGCCTGGAATGAGCATAGATATTCAATGTTTTGCTCAAAATTGTGAAGACTGCAACAGAGATCGCAGTAATGAACAGGCCAGTGTAGTTTCAGGAACCCTGATAGACAGCATAAGGCGGTCTATCTGCGCAATCAAAGAAGAGAAGCGCGTCCCATTGTACATCCTTAAGGCTAAACACACTTAAAAGATGTGGCCTCCAGCGCTCGGCTGACGCTAGAACGGTTATAAAAGATCTGCGAGTCTTTATCGGCACATACGCAATTACCACGTTCCATTCTGACCAGGGTCCTGCTTTCAGCTCTCGAGCCTATAAGGAGGCCATGGCCAGCATGGGAATTGGGTTGCGGTATTCTTGTCCGTCGCACCCCGAAGGGAATAGTGTGGTAGAAAGAAAAAACCGAGACATAAAGCGATCTATAACAGCGAAGGTATTAGGTTCAGGCGCTGGGTCGGTCAAACATTTAATAAGTGTCCAGTCCAGTCTTAACAATTTGCCAAGAAAATCTCTAAAAGGTTTCAGCCCATACGAACTATTGTTCGGAATTAGAATGAACATTCAGGACCTCGATAGTCAGATATCAGTGGTACAAGAAAAAACAACAGACTTTGACATCAAAGATCGTTTGGCTGTTTTACAGGAACTGAATGAAACAAGAAAATCCTTAAGCAACATAAAGTTAAAGCAACAGCCATCTACCACTGACGAGGCACCACAAGCAACAGCCACAGCAAGGCCTGTCTGGATTCCAAAGATTGGGGATCTAGTCAGAGAAAAAATTGCGGTGAAGAAGGAATTTGGGCCTTCTTACAGAAAAGCAGTACCTATCTTGGCAGTCACAGGAACAAGATCAGTAGTACTACCGCCCCTTGCTGGTAAAAAGGAGAACAGAGTCATGTCTATCGACCTGGTAAAACCACAAGCATGTGGCCTATAATCAACAGTAGGCCCAGTGGACTCCCAAGAAACAACAGAATACCCAAACTTGCAACAATCCAAAAGGTTCAAACTGAAAGACTAATCACATTCGATCATCCTGCAGTGCACAGAGAAGGACTATGCAATAATGCCATGGAACTCGTGCCTCTTGAGACACAGATTGAAACAGTTCGTCATGAAACACCAGTCTACAATAATGTGGCATCAGAAAATGCTACCGAAAGACAGATTGAAAATCCAATACCAACAATTGACAGAACTGCTTCTGGTTATTTCATCGACTTCGACAACTTCTCTGAAGATCAAAACGACCCCGAAGTGATGCCAGAAACAAAAAAGACTTTTAAAGAAAAAGCAACAGAACTCTTTTATCAACTGAAGGAAATCTACCTTATTTCCCCTTGGTTAGAGTTCTGGTTCGGTCTAGGTGTATTTTTCCTCCTGCTTTGGCTCATCATGGTACTTTGTTTGGGAAAATTCATTGAGGGAAAATATAGTAAAATGGACACAGCAAGTCAGAACATCAACCTAGTCCTCAAACCACACAGATCATCCCACGTGTAGAAAAGAGAACTGTCAACAGTAAATGTCACAGCCATTCCAATACCCGGTGGGGTAGTATGGGAGAAAACTGACTATGAGATCTATGGTCCGGTCGAGATCCTGAAGTATCCTCATCAACTGAAGGTTTCCTTAAGTGACTTTGTAAAAGCTAGTACACTCTCTGATGATTGGGACTTTAACAGTATTAATGACATGATGTCTGATTTAGTAATGTCAGCTAGATTCACAGAACATGATTATTTACAAGGTTCATCTAGTTATGAACAGTTATTCTGCTACACACATTATGGCGATCATTATTTGCATAAATCTGCACAGCCTAGAAATGTTTTTAAGTATAATCAATGGGAACATTGTGCTACACCACCAGAAAGCAGTTCTAAAGCATTTTTTGAGAAATTCAAATACTTCTCAGGGTTTAACATCAGTGATGCAGAAACGTTTTATTGCAAACTGTTAGATAAAACAGGAATGAAAACAATGCTGACAAATTCTAAATTGATATATTCAGAAGCATTTTATGACAAAATGATGACATTTGGTTTTGATTATTGGAAAAATAACATTGAAACAAAAACCATTTGGGGTACGAAAGATTGGCAGGTACAAGGCCTTGAAGCACTATTCAGAACCTGCATGATACCAGAACAAATGATGTTTTTAAATGACATAATACACCAAACATCCTGTCTTGGCCTAGCTAAGATCAAAGACCTTAACACACCGTCTATTCCAAAGCCAATACCTGATAATACAACTACAGATATTGAGTTAGACGTATCACAAATTTTACATTTTAACAGAACACATCCTGATTGGAAAAAGTGGTTAATCTGGCCTACTGATACAAACAACTGTCAAGATAGATTCCTGAATAAAACACAGGGGTTAAAAATGACCAGACAAGACCCTAGATACTCCCAGAGACAACATCCAGGGATAGTAACAACATACAGTGTAGGGAAACTCTGCCTCGAATGGCTAGGAACATCCACACTGGCTGAAATTAAGCAACACTTGTCTTTACTTAAAGATGGTGCTGATTTGCGCGATTTCATTTTTGGACCAGGCAAACGGCGTCAAAAGCGTTTCATAGCGACCAGTATCTATGCTGCGTACAACGAGGCTTGGAAAGTCACACAAATTGAAACAGCTGAAAAAATACGAGAAATCGTATTAATTTGGAAAAATCACTTTCTGTAGTGGACAATGGGTTAATGACTCTGTCCTCCAGAATATATTCGTTGGACAATATTGTATCTTCTGCCTTTGACATAATAGACAGAGACTTGCTAATGTTACAACATGGCCAATCTCAGTTACGTTCTATTCTACAATTGGGCTGGACGCTGCAAAATCTTCGTTCAGGCTATGTGCCTTGGCGTTTAATCAACACAACGTCATTATTTTCCATCTTTAACCTTACTGATAAACATATCAGTTTGGCACAGAAAGGAGCAGACTATACAATCCTGAGCATTGAAAAACTTGAGAAATTACCATTGACAATGTCAGAAAGTCCTGTCATTGAATGGATAATACACGGAATTATCACTATTCCGATAACAACTTTCCGATTTAAAAAGTGCCTTGAATACATACCTACTGGCCAGTATGAACGATTGGGTAAAGGATATGTAAAATCAGAATGGAAATTACCATACACACATTCTTGCTATAGTGACAGCGACAAAAATGTATTTCTTAGTGGTGAAAATTGTAAACATTCACTAAGCGGTATACTTTTGTGCCAGGGTATTAATTTACATGGAGCCTGTGAAGGTAATTCTAACAACCTTTCATGCCACCAGCTAGTCACACCTGCAACTCAGATAGAGCCCTTCTTTATGCAACTTGCAAACGGGAGTTACATTCTTAGAACGGATCACAGATGTTGTGGCCTTGTTCCAGGGAAAAGTTATCTAGTAAGCGTAACATCCATGGTCAAATGTTGTATGCAGGCATTGTTTCCGAGCGGGCTTGCAGACACAGAGACTCCCATCTGGCCTCGTCTGAAACTCTATTCTATACGAATTGATACTTTAAGCAAAATGAAGTCTGTGCTTTTGCAGACAACAGTGCCCATAACGTCATCAAAAGAGACGTATGATCTTCTAGTTGCAAGGACAGCTACGGAGGTTCATGGCCTATTATCAACAAATTGCCCCGTGCATTTCGTAGAAATGCTTAGCCAACTCCTTAACATGTCTAGTGCCACAGGCATCCCAGGCATATTTAAGACGATTTTTACGGGACTGCTAACACCATTTCAAGCAATTCTGGGAATCGTTCCTAATTTTGTCCACTCTGTTTTTGGCGGCATACCCCTATTTTTGGGACTTGTAGCAGGGATTTTATTTTTGACCCTCCTGCTTCGTTATGGCAAGCCAAAGCTCAGACATAGCTCCTATGGGAATGGAAGAAACAATCCTAGCAATGCGCTACCGGGACAGAATAATTAGAGTCCTTGGATTGGCCAGGCTGAGAGATCTAAACATGACCTGGTTCCTTTCATTCAGACCTGTATGGCAGAACTGTATCTTACCGGTACTTCGATGTATGCTATGCGGAGATGAGTGCCTATTGGACATCTGTCTTTCACTTCCATCAGCAGTACCAATGGACGTCGATACTTTGCTAAGTCCGATAACGGCTCACGCATTGTGTTGTCCCCAGCGGCTACCAATCCTGATGACGGCATTCGTTGAGACTCCTGTGCTACGACTAGGTGGTAACAGTGGAGCGAGTGACAAAAGCAACATCACCCAGATACGACCTTCAGTGAGCATTGCTGATCCTGACTATGATGACAGCAATCATTCTCACACCTGCCAAGTTACAGCACTATCGAATTTGGTTGAACTGTCACCTGATTTTGTAGACCAATTTTTTGAGAGCCTGTCTGATAGGATGTTCTCACCCGAACAGAAACAATAACTTGGAGAAGCATTCCGACACACAGCGTTCCCATGAACTCTGAATTCGGCCTTCAGTTTTGAACAACAAAAACTGCTAAAAGCGTTGGAACTCTATTTTCCCCGTTCAAGCAATAATTCTTTTGAATTGAACAATTTTTAATATTCACCCTTTTTTGGCACGAAAAATTCTTTGCTTGGAGTAAAAACTATTCTTAGAGAACAGAAGCTTCAAACTTCTATTTCTAAAACACATCTAGAGACATAATAACTTTACACCAGCCTCTAGCACATGTTATTGCAATGCATTTATATGTGATGATTTATCTCACCCTTCTTCTGTTTCAGAGATATTTCATGTGTAATTCTTTTTGCATATTCGTTCATTGATTTCATATGCTATAATTTTTGAATGATTTCTATGCTTCAAAAACGTACAGTACCTATAATTTTCACGTATTACAATATACGCCTATTTCAAATGCATTTATGTATTTTGGGGTGGGCAATGTTACACATGCATCTTATTGCTCTAGTTTTAGTAATTTGATGGACATGAATTCGTGGAGTGGGTGTTGCGTGCTTATCTAGGATCCTGATCGATACTGTGACCTTATGCCCCTATTCGGCTATAAATCCATTTATTCCCTATATTGGCATAACCGTTCAAGTACAATATTCAGAAAGTCATCTCTGGCCTCACACGAACAGAGCCACATTCCAGAATAGTTTTCTCTGCCACTTCCTTTGCAACCAATTAGTGCAATGACAGAGCAGAAGTCACTATCTGAGATTCCTAGATTAACACTCCGAGTTCTTCAACAAGATAAAAACTCAGCAAACCTGGAAATCCCCGCTTGCTGTGTTTTGATTAGTAATAGAACTCTAATGAGCAACTGATAGCGATCACTTCCTAAGTGACATCTTTATTGACGTCTTATGTCCAGCAAACTTACGTCAAACAAGGCACCTTTCAGGTATAAATATTACCAACGTTGCCTTAAGCAAACGCTAGCTGCCTCAATACCATCGCTGCTGTCTCGTTGCTATTGGTGAAGCTGATGCTGCCAGCTATCTCGCTGCTGCTGAAGAAGCTGTCATGCTGATGATACCATAGCTGCTATCGCTACTGCTATCGCTGCTAACTGGCGAACGATGGTGTGGTGAACCTAGGAGCTGAACAGCCGTCCCCCTGCAAGAGCCCAGCAGATGCAAGCTGCCCGCGGACGCTGTCCCCCCTCCTTATGCTCCTCGACGCGCTGAAGAAGAGACGCTGCCTTTCTCCTGCTGAGAAATCCAGCTCCAGCGTTTCTGGTCTACCCTTGCGGGTGACTGGGATACCGAGTTTCCCTGAAGGAGATACCAGACCTCCATCATTCTATTCAGAGGTATGGTGTTGACTAAACCCTTAGTGAGAATTCTTGAAGCAAACCTTGGCAAAACCAACTTAACTTAAAGCTACTTACTTACTCCCCTCCCAAGTATTAGGCTTAGGTCAGGTACACTGGGGTAGGCGTAGTTAGAAGCACCAGTTGAGTATTTTAGCCTAATGTATGTATGAATGTATATATGTTTTATTTCTTTTAAACCATTGTATGGCTAAGAAACCATATCAATGCTTTTACAGTATTATTTCGCAATACTTATCTTACTGTACGTACTTTTTATAATAACAATTGTGGCAATACATTTCTCTTGTACGAGAAGAAAGACTGTTCAATAAATGTTAACCCTTTATTGACAAACGCCCGTCTCTCTATTCTATACATATTGTGAAAGTAAACTGCACCAACCTGACTGAGTAAAATAACTGTCTATTGTTTCACACGACCCTAGAGATTGACTCTTGATCTGAGGAGCAAAGTTGTCATGTTGCACGGTTGTTGGAAAACTGAATCCCTTCTTGTCTGTGCCAGGGAAGCTGATCACTTCCTATTTCAGTCAAGAAAGTTTCCAGTGACCTCTGAGCTAGTTGGTAACAAACCCAATTAAGTTTAGCATAGTCAGTAGAGGCCTGGAAGATCCGCACTTCTACGTCGATACTACTGTTTATGTTATTCCAATGCGCAGGGCCTAGTGGGAAACTAGGAACTACACTACAATAGAAGTAGAAACATGGAACAACTGGATATTACTTTACTACATGTGGCCTAACTATAAAGCACTGCAAAAGCTGATTGAGTGAGCAGAAAATTATTTTGAGGCATTTTCAGATAGTGTGTCTCCTATTTCCCTAGCATTCTATGGAATTAGGCTCAAAATCCTCACTTCTGAAAATTGCAAACTAAGATATCGAACCGGGTATAGCTAAATGTAGTGCCCAAAAGTAGGAAAAATGCTTTGATCCTCAGTAAAGGGTGTCATTTTTGTAGACAGAGAACCAGACTCAGGACTACTGCAAACGTCTCACTCTCAGCACATTTCCTCTGCAGGACGATGGACATCAACGATGCCCATATAACACTTACCATGTCACATGTCATAACGGTGAACAGTCTTGGAATACCACCTATTTAAAGTTTCCATGCATCCTTTTATAGCCTCCAAACAATCCTCCTCTCACAACCAGCCTCCATATAATTTAGCAAATGGTATATTCAGCACATTCAATACCTTGCCTGATTCCACTATCTGCAGAAAGTGATTTAATGATTTATGCAGATCACCTACTTGCCAAATGCTTAACAAAAATGTGCAATTTGATTTTTTATTTTAGATTGTACTTTTACCTGCCTGTACATTGCAAGATGGAGGTGACAGAACATTTATTTAGAAACATTGTTGTGTTTCATTATTTATTGACATAAGTATTCTTTTGTTACCACCTGTTTCCGTTGTACTTGTCATAGTTGACCCATCGTACATATATTCTAAAGCCAAATGCTTTCGCATTTCCCATTATGGAACATTCCATCAATATCGTTCTGCATCATGTATCATTGTCCTACACTTACATTTATTTAATTTGTGCTTCTACTCATATTGCATGTGTATCTGTTCCATGCATGTGTCCTTTTCCATCATCTAGAATACCGCCTCCTATCAATGTGCTTTAAGCATTCTCATCATGCACCCTTTCCCTTTATCTGCACTATAATAATCTGCCATCATGTGCCCCGCTGTAGGAGCCATTAAACCATCAATTTAAAAAAAAAAAAGCTCATCTTCCCTAATGTCTTAACATTACCACTGCGCCTGTGTGTATCCAAAATCGTGTTATTGTATTTTCTAAAACGCTTTTCATTTTCTGAAAGGCCACACACAGAGAACGTCTCCCGAATTCTAAGCCTGCAGAGTGCTTTAAAAGATCATTTCCGGGGTCTTACATTTGTATCTGTTAGAGTATTAACTTAAACAGAGGAAGGACTAATGGCTCCTTTACTCTTCCTCAAGCAAGCCTGCACTATTCCCTTGCTTCAAACTTCAAGTCCTTGATAGCTTATTATTTTCTGGATAACTGATGTTGGTGCATAAGGTTATTAATGGTTCTTCAGCGCCCATAAAGGGTTAGGCTTTTAGAGCTGTACCAGAGGCCTTTATAGCTGGCTTACCATTAATATCAATCATTGTAATTATAGCCACACATTTATTAAAAGTAAAATGTTTTTGCTTTACTGCAGTTTTTAAAAATAAGTACCTTCATTTTATTGACCAGCTGTCAAACCGAATAGGAGGAATTTATGGTCCAGAGAGCATGGTAACCCTGTGAGAAAAGAAACAGGGAAAAGAATGAGATCCTGAAATGCTGCTATGTTGGCTGTTGGCCTACAGGGCTGTCAAATATGATACTTTGATGGGGTAGGTAATTAACTAAAGTACCATAGTGTCTGGCATCATTGTTTTTCTTTACCTTGAGATCTAATGTTTGCCACAAAAAGTGAGAGGCTTATCCGCAAACTGCATTTGTAATACGTTTTGTAGTACTGTAAAAGCATTACAAACAAAGAACACATTGCTTTTAACAAACCTATCTGCAGAGGTTACGTCTCTGCCTCTCCTATCTTTTTCTCTGCTGATATCTTCGCCCTGACTGTGGAGACGTTTTAGTGGTAAATGTAGGAGGATGGGGGTAGCAGCTGGAAAATGGAAAATACTTACTATTAAAGTGAAGGGAAATAGGGAGGTGTTAGGAGGGGTTAAGAGAGGGACAGGAAGGGTTTAGGGAGGGACCTACACCCACTCACAAAATAATGCATTGTTCCATTAATTTTAAGATTCATGAAAGCTTACTGGAATATTTTTCATGAAATAAAATATGTAATATTTCAGATAGTTTTCCACATTACATTATATTTATTTATAGTGTTTACTATTTACATTTTTGACTATGGGGTTTACATTTAGGTCTGTGCCTCCATTATTTTCTGCACCAGGGGTTGGTCATGTATTGGGCTAGACTTATTTCTCTTTTTTACATGTAGTAACTTAGACTACTAAATGTGCCTTCATCCCCTTTTTCTCCTCCATTATCAAGGAGTGGAAATGGTTAGGTCTACGCTTCCGAGTATTGTTACACTTGCGTGTAAGAGGAGTCTAACTCTACCATTTCCTAATACGGTTAGTCCTCACTGTAGCATTTTCAATGTGCAGGACATGGGGATTTGCCCTTTTGCTAAGGGATGACAATCTTTAATAAAAATAATTAAAGAAAAGTGTTAGAGGAAAGTTCCATGTATAATTTCTCTTTATGACTAGTCCTACGAGTTTGTTTGGAGTTATTGAATTCTAAATGTGTGCCATTTATTTTGCCATCCAACTTTATAGTGACACATTTTGGGGCAGATTTCGATGTCAGACGGACCGGAGTCAGTCCAACATCGGTTTGGGACTGGAACCAATTGACCTCCTGTCATCGGATACAGCCTAGAAACTAGGATGCGACTGAACTCTGTTTAGTCGCAATCCTATACTCTACAATGCGAGCATGCATTCCTAACAGAATGCATGCTCTTATTACAAATAGCAGAGGTGTAGTTCATCTCTGCATCCAGTGCCATTCCACTGGGTGCAGGGATCAATAGGGGGCCCTGCTGGGGGCACCCAAAGACAGATTTCCAATGCCTTTCGGTGTCAGAAAGGCAGACACAGAAAGGCAGGGGTAATCTGGCATTGTAACCCTTGGCCGGAAAGAGCCAGCCGAGAGATCCAACGCATCCAGAACGCCTCCGCACGACTCGTCCTGGACATCCCCCGACACAGCCACATGTCCGTCCGCCTGAGAGACCTGCACTGGCTCCCCGTCAGCAAGAGGATCACGTTCAGACTCCTAACCCACGCACACAAGGCTCTCCACGACCTGGGCCCCAAGTACCTCAACAACCGCCTGTCCTTCTACACGCCCACCCGCCAGCTACGGTCGACCAGCCTCGCCCTCGCCGCCGTTCCACGCATCCGCAGAGCCACCGCCGGAGGAAGATCTTTCTCCTACCTGGCAGCCAAGACGTGGAACTCCCTCCCCATCCACCTTCGGCTAACCCAGGACCATCTCTCCTTCAGGAAGCAACTCAAGACCTGGCTTTTCGAGCAGTAACGGACCCCTCTCCCCCCAGCGCCTTGAGACCCATCCGGGTGAGTAGCGCGCTATACAAATGTCATGATTGATTGATTGATTGATTGATTGATTGAGATTACTGCAGGTTTTCCGAATGGCGAACGGCTATCAGGGCCAGTCGGCGGCCCTGCGAAAAACCGACGCAAGTGAACGTGGTGAACAGCACAATCCTTCGCGGGAAACCATCGCCACGGATTTATTCGGCTCCAGCGCCAGATTAACTCAGGTGCTTTACTGGCTCGACTCGCCGAGACCTGGATCCCCCAGCTTAGATCACTGCTTCTCCTCTGATCGCCTGGGCCCACTACCCTTGGACGACTGACCTCCCCTGTCAGCGCTCCCTGACTTCAGCACTCCAAATCAACGTCAACCCTGTCCTGAAGAGGATCCCAAATCATAGAGGATCGAAACGCCGTCGACAAACACAGCGCGATTTCACGGCGCATTATCAATAGGCTCATAACTGTGCCGAATTTGAACATTTTAATTCTGTAGACTCAATGTGAAGCCTATGTTTGATTGTTCTTTATCACTTTGCGCCGACCACGCTGTTCACCACGTGCACTTGCGTCGTCACCTTCACTTTGTTATCACCTTGTCACCAAGTGCCATTTGGGTTGCTCCATGAATGTCCTTCATGTACAGTGCTGCTTTTTAACTGTGCTTCCCATTTCCATGAAAATTGGTGATTAATAACCTTTTCACAAATGTACTGAGACTCCTTGAAATTTCGACCGATGCCCCTATGAGATCACTGATCCTGTTGGAGGGAGCGGTCTTCCTCCCGACCATTTAGGGTCCAACAGTCTGCATTAAAATGTAGTGGTTGGCCGAAGGATTATCGGCAGTCAGACCATAACCAGCAGCCTGTGGCTGTATGTTCTGACCAGCATCAAAATGAGGAACAGTATTGTTAGGTGCATGGTGGTAGACAGTTGCAGTTCTCCATCCTGTAGCATTGTACAGTGTTCATGATATGGCTTCTTGAGGCTACTGTTCAGGTCACGCCACAGTGCAGTGTGTTGCTTCCACAGGAAGTCATTAGCAGAAGCATTGCAACGTTTGAACAGTGTGGTGTCAGATCTTCAGGAGGTGGTTTCATCTGATCTTTACAGACTTGAGGAAAGCTGTGAAATTGTGTTTCATCCTGTGACGTAGTTACCTGATAATCACATGCCCAGATTTGGTGTGTGCAGATCTATGATCTCTGCTTTGCTTGACAGAGGAGTCATAAGTGTGATAAGTTTTTTAAAAGAGACAATGTAACCAGTGCACAGGGGATCAAAGGATAGAAATTGGAGGGAAATGATGGCAGACTCCAAGTATTTTATTATTTTTTTTTAAATGTTTTTATTGGTATTTTCACATTACAGTATATTACATGACATTTAACAAATAGTACATTTTGCGGCTGGTTCCATCGGGGAGCTTGTGTTACTATATTGGCTGCATGTCTTAGTGGGGTAATCGATTGGGCCTATCAGGCTGCGCTTAAACGCCCTTCTGACTTGTACACATATAACATAGAACAAGTAGGTATTTGCGGTTGGTCTCGTGTCTAAGGGGTACATATAATATAACACAAAACATAAAGGTCTTTGGCAGTTATTTTTGTGTTTGACCGTCAGCCTTGCGCTGGAGTTTGAGACCACTACTACCTCGCCACTCCGTCCTGTCCTACAGCTTAGCCGATCTCTTGTGAGAGTACCTACTTGCAGGTATAGCCTATTTTTCGTTGTTAATGGGGGTTCGTATGGGGCTAGGAATTTGTCTAGTGTCGACCACATTCCTCTGTTGGGGTTCTTCTAAGGTGTGTTTCTTAGGGCCAGATGTAGGTAAGTTAATTCTACCGATTCATAAATACCGAATTTTACCGATTCGGTATTTATGAATCGGTAAAATAGAAGGGGGGAGATGTAGGGAAAATCGGTAATTGAATTACCGATTCTGTAGGAATGGGTATTTACCGAATCAGTAAATACCGATTCGATAATGCCCATTGATTCCTATGGGCATTGAAGCCCATAGGAATCAATGGGCATTACCTAATCAGTATTTACCGATTCGGTAAATACCGATTTTTGCAAGGGTGCAGGGGGTGTCACTTTGACACCCTCTAGCACCCCGATTTAAGTCATGTGTGACATGTGGCACACAGACATGCCCTAAGGGCATGTCCGTCTGTCACATGCCATAGATGTGCATGCACACATGTGCATGCACACCTGGAATCGGTATTTTACCACCCAATTGGATTGGGTGGTAAAATACCGATTCGGTAAGGCCTGTGGGACTCAAAAGAGTCCCACCTACATTTCAAAATTACCGAATCGGTAAAAATACCGATTCGGTATTTTACCGATTCGGTAAATTTACCAATTCGGTAAATGTACCGAATCGGTAAAATAGGCCACCTACATCTAGAATAGCCATTTACCGGTCGGTAACGTCCGAATCGGCCGTTACCGGTCGGTAAATGTCTACCTACATCTGGCCCCTTGTGATGTGCTGTCGCCCCCCCTTAGGTATATCACCCAGTTCTTCTACCCCTTGAAAGTGGCTTTAGTGGTGTCCTTCCATTTGGCTAGCACTGTTTTGTCTGCTGTCGTTAGGAGGAAGTCCAGGAGGTTTCTGTCTTGTTGTGTGTCTAAGTCCCTGAGTGTCAGTTACATTTTTCACTAAATGCTTGTCAAATTGCAAATTTTAACTGTAGTTTTGTCTTTTTCTCTTTTAAAAAGAACCGCATTTTCGCATACTTGCACACTAAAACTTTAATTCACTTGGAACTTAGTTCTATATATACTTTTCTGTTGTATTTAATTTGGAATGCTCTTGTTTTAAAATCGTTTTAATTTTGTACCTGTGGTAGTTGTTTGCCTGGCTCTGCATGATCCCATACTCTATGGCAGGGGTCTCCAAACCGGTCCTGGAGGGCCGGATCCATGCCGATTTTTAAAATTACTACATGTATCTCAATGGGGATATCCAAAAGATCTGGCATGGATCCGGCCCTCCAGGACCGGTTTGGAGACCCCTGCTCTATGGTATGGCCGCCCCCTGACTTTCAACCTCTCTAGCCACACAGACACCTCTCGCTGGTATAATTTCGAGCGCCATTCTAGCCGCACTCTATGGTCCTTGACTCCATTTTACTGGACAGATGCAAGAGCGCAGCCCCTGAGTGTCAGTTACATTTTTCACTAAATGCTTGTCATACGCTAATTTTAACTGTAGTTTTGTGTTTTTCTCTTTCAAAAAGAACCGCATTTTCGCATACTTGCACACTAAAACTTTAATTCACATAGAACTTAATTTTATATATCCTTTTCTGTTGTATTTCAATTGGCATGCTCTTATTTTAAAATCGTTTTAAATTTGTACCTGTGGTAGTTGTTTGGCTGGCTCTGCATGATCCCATACTCTATGGTATGGCCGCCCCCTGACTTTTAGCCTCTCTAGCCGCACAGACACCACTTGCTGGTATCATTTCGACCAACATTCTAGCCGCATTCTATGGTCCTTGACTCTATTTTAGTGGAAAGATGCAAGCTCACAGCGCGCGCGTGCAGCGGGCGTGCCGATGGCGTGCTGGAGGCGTGCCAGAGGCAAGCCCGTCCGCGCCCGTCCACGCCCGTCCGCGCCCAGCCGCCAGAAATTATGCCCAAAATGCGATTACTGTAAGTAAGAGAATTACTTACTCAGCTGCGCAAGTTCACAGACTTAGTAAATATATTTCTCCTAAATGCGCTGTATGTTTTCCTCCTTATCACGGCTTTGCTTGCATTCAATGCAATTTTACATTGGGTCCTATGCGTCTTATGAACACCATTTCCAGAAATGGCCTTCAGGTCTGTCACAGCACCACCTCTGCCAAAATGGCTTTTCGCCAGAATTTGTACTTTTTAAGCCTTAACTGTCGTTCTCTGGCCAAGAATAAGCCGCATATTTTTGACCTTCTTAGTAATTAACATCCAGATGCACTCTTTCTGTCTGAAACATGGCTTCATGCCAGTTCTGACCCCGACATTGCCACTGCTCTTCCTCCTGGATATGTTATCACCAGGAAAGATCGAGACACAGGCAAAGGCGGGTGATTGCTATAATTTATAAATCTTCTAATTTCTGTAAATTTGAAGCTATTTCCATCACAGAGTGTGAAGCGGCATTGTTTAAACTCGCTGTATCCCCTCAGCTGACCTTGTCTCGCATTTTAATTTATCGCCCTCCGGGGAAGCCCCTGGGTCTCCACTTTCCCTGACCTTATCTCTCCCTTTATTTTAAAGGCAGTGAATTTTACAATTCTATGTGACCTGAACCATCACTAGAAGATAATCAGAATAACATCTGCCACATTTTTCTATCTGATTTGGAGGCTCTAAGCTTATTGATATGCAATCAGGGCCCTACTCCTAAGGCGGGACACCTTCTGGATCCAATTTTGTCCAATCTTTGCTATGACTGTAGTACTCCTGCGCTTCAGTTAGACTGGTCCGACCATTTTATCATTCCATTCAACCTGCTGCCTTCCACATCTAGGGTAGTGGCCCCTCCTACTAACTCAGGTAGTCTCAGATCTTGGGGCAAGTTGAATATGGAGTCTTTAAATACTATTCTGTCTACTAGCATACCTGATGTCACTTTACCTTTGAATTAATTAAATACTGCTGTCTCGGACTGGCTAACCGATGCCATTGACATCGGTCTGCCCCTGTACCCAAACGCAGATTTACTCAACACCCCCTACCCCATGGTTTACAAACGATCTTAAAGTTATTAAGTCTAAATGTAAAGCACTAGAAAGAAGATGGAGGAGATCGTAATCTTTAATATGTAAAGATGTTTACAAAGCTGCTCTTAAAAGTTATCATTCAGCGTGTAAAGAGGCACGCATTTTTTACGTTGCTAACACAATAACTAAGGCATCTAATGGTCCTCGGGCTCTATTTTTGGTAGCGAAGACGTTAACTGGCTCTGATACTATCCCTCCTCCTCCCAACATTGCTAAATTCTTTATTCAGAAGGTTGAACTTATTTACAAGTCACTCTCTGCTCCTTCCCTTTCTTTGTGTAGTATGGCTTCTGCATTTGACCCTACATATCGCAGTAATTGTGACCAGATAGCCAACATTTCTTCCTGGCACCCATTTGAGGAGGCGTCTTTCCAAAATTGTTTAAACAGTATCAAATCTGGGTCTCCTCTTGATCCTTTGCCTATTAACATCCTTTGTCAGCTTTCTGCCATATCTAAAGGCGTCCTTATTGATCTTCTTAACGCCTCTATGTGGGAGGCCTTGAAACAACCTGAGTGGAAGCGAGCCATGGTTATCCCTTTGTTGAAAAAGGCCGGAGCAGATCCTTCTGTACTATCTAACTTTAGACCTATATCTCTGTTTCCGGCTTTCTCCCAAATTTTGGAGAAACATATCAATACTCAACTGACACAACACATAGACAAAGTTGGCTTTCTTAATTATTCACAACTGATACCGCTCTGCTTGGCGTTTCTGAGAAACTGCACCAGCATTTAGATCAAGGGGAAACTGCGGCACTCATTCTATTAGATTTGAGTGCCGCATTCGACACTGTGTCGCATAACAACTTGCTTAACGCCCTTAGGTCTCTAGGGATGGATGGCACTGCCCTATCCTGGTTTGCTTCATTCTTTGATGGTCGCACTTTTCAAGTCTTTTCTGCTAATGCATTATCTAAGATCTGCGTATCCGTCCCACAGGGATCCATTTTAAGCCCCCTGCTCTTCAACATCTATGTCAGACCTCTGGCAGAGATTGTGGAAGAGGCGGGTCTTTCCCTATATTCGTATGCGGATGATACGCAGATTGTCTTTTCGCTTTCCACCACTAAAGACGCTACAACACCTGCCCTTCAGTGCGGCCTAAGGTAAGTGACTGAGTGGATGCGTCTTAACTTTTTGAAGTAAAATGGGGATAAGACTGAGGTCCTTATCCTGGGCAAGCGCACGGACCTATGGGGCCCTCAACATTGGCCTCAGGAAATGGGTTCCTTTCCCCCTACCTGTCACCCATGTCCGTAATCTGGGCATCATTATTGATGATAGTCTCTCTATGAGACAACAGGTGGCGAGTGTTGCTGGCTTCGTAAGATCGTAAGATCATTTGGATGCTTCCTGCCTCAACCCAACGCACGGTAGTCCAGGCACTCATCACCTCTCGCATCGATAACGGCAATGTTCTCTATCTCGGTAGCTGCCAAACAGTACTGAGAAAGCTACAGGTAGTTCAGAACTGTGCAGTACGCCTTCTTTGTCAAGTTCCTAGACAGGCTTCCATCTCGCCATATTTACGTGACCTTCGCTGGCTTTGAATTGATCAAAGAATTACATTTAAAACCCTGTGTTACATCCTAAAAATCAAACAAGGCGTGGCACCAGCGTATCTGCAAGAGCTCATCCATCCTTACATTCCTTCTCGTCCCCTGCGCTCTACAGCCCATGGAGACTTCGTGATTCCCAGATTTAAACTTGGAAGAATGGGAGGCCGTTCCTTTTCTTGTCTTGGCCCCAAAATCTGGAATTCTCTTCCAGTGTCCTTGAAGAATGACCCGTCTTATCTCAGCTTTCTAAGAAATCTTAAAACTTGGCTCTTTTAGTATCTTGACTGCTCCTTTTCTAGCAATTTGTGTGCTAGGCGCCGGGAAAACCTTTTTGGGTAGCTGCGTGCATTACAAAACTAATTTAATAATAATAATAAGTCAGCCGTAATGTATGATGTGGTTATTGTGGCATATTCTACATTTAGAGTGCAGCCTAGGGCCTTAATAATGACTTTGAACACCTTATCCCAGAAATGCCAAACCTTAATGCATTGGAATGTGAGGTGCGCTAGATTTCCCTTTTCCGAGCCGCAGTTCCAACAGCAGTCATTATCTCTAAGTCCTATCGACGCTAAGCGCGCTAGTGTCCAGTATGCTTGATGTAGTAACCAGAATTTCGTCTGCGCTAACACTGGGGAGATCATATTTTTTGATGGGGCCACCCAAAGGGTGTGAATCTCTTGCTCTGTAAGTGTGGAGCCAAGCTGCGTTTTCCAATAACTGGTGTTTTAAGCATTGATTTTAGAGGAACGAGGGCAGAGAAGCTTGTATAAGTTATGTTCTCCATATATTGAAAGATCGATTGGTTGTTTTTGGTTGGTTGTGTTTGATTTTGTTAGGGCTGTTTTAATTGCGAGGAAGTTGTATAGCTCTATGTCCGGTTGGTTATGTAGCGTTTTTAGGCCTTTGAAGGTATGTGCCTGCCCCTCGTCTTCTAACTTCACACATAGGCTCCTTGCGTTCAAAAGCGCTGTGCGTGCCGTTCTCCTCGTAGTCAGGCTACAGCCGTCAATGATCCTAACCGCCTTGATGCATCTGTGGATGCTCGCTTTTGAACGCAAGGAGCGATCCTTGAAACCACATTTGACACAAGGATGTTCATTCTTCATCGAGGAATACTGTCCAAAACTTACAGGAGCACGCCCAAGCCTAACTATTTGACGGCACAGATGACGACCGTCTATTGATGCTCTCCATTTCACTGTTCTGAGGAAGACCCCAACATGAGGCATGAATAACCCTTTAGCGTACATGGGGGTCGAAACGTAGACTACGCCAACTGAACACACCATAGGATGCAAAAGAAAAATTGATTTAACCTATGTGTGATGTAATTTCTGAACTTCTTCACCATTTCGATTGTAAAGGCGTTCTTTGATTTTAACGTGATGTTCTTAAAAAGTCACACCACCTTTACCCAGTCCCACACAACTTTTGCACTTCCCTTCCCCTTCTCACAGAGAGCACTCCGAATGTAATGATTTCACAATTACATTGAAGTATTGTCTTTGAATATTATGAGATACAATTTATTGAACAACGTACGTAAATACCAACATTGCATAAATAAATGCAATTTGCAGTTTGAACACTGTATATTTTCTTCCTTAATGATTTATTTTCAATTGGTGCAAACAAATTTGTGGTGTATGTCTGTATGATGCAATACAGAACTGAAATCGCAACTCGGATCTTTTCTTCTTTGTACTGATAAGTGAAACGGGGCGGTAGTTTTTGCGCCGCTGTGTGTCTTTCCCTTCCTTGGATATGGCAATTATGTTTACCTGCTTGCTAGACATTCGCAGTGGTTGAAGACTTTTTTAATTACTGGTAGGAGCTGATTTTGGAAGCTTTTATAGAAAGGGGCTGTGTAGCCATCTGGGCCTGGGACTTTGTTGTTGTTCAGGGACCTGATAGCATTTGTAATCTCCTCGGCTTTTATGTCTTGACCTAGTGCCATGGCTTCCTCATTTGATATCTTGGGCAAGTTGAGACTGTCTTGGTAGGCCTTGCTGCCTGCCTGATCAAGAGTATTGTCTCTTTTGTAGAGCTCTTGGTAGGATGTCCTTATGTTGGGTGTGTGTGATGTTGTTTGCGTCTGTGATTGCGGAGATGTAGTGTTGTCTGTGTGCTTAAGATATGACGCTAGGATTTTCCCTGCCTTGTTTGCCTCGCAGAGGTTAATTTGTTTGTATTTCTTTATCCATAGGCCTGCACGTTCACTAAGAATTCTGTTGAATTTGTTCTTTTTCCCTGTGAGCTCTACAAGCGTACCTGTGTTCTTAGTGTCCCCGATATGTTTGGTTTCCAGTTGTTTGATGTCTCTTTCTAGTTGGTGTAGCTGTAATTTTGCTTCTCTATCTCATCTGGCTTTGATCTCAATTAACGCTCTTCTAACCGTCACTTTAAGTGCGTCCCACAGGCTTTTGGGGTTTATGTCTGGTATGTCATTATCTTTGATGTGGTCCCTGATGATTTGCTCAATTCTGGTTCTGTCTTCCTGCTTTGCAATGACTATGTTGTTAAACCACCATCTTCTGGTGGTGTGTTCGTTGTCTCGGCCTGCTAGTTGTAGACTGATGCATGAGTGGTCAGAGATTGTTCTTCCTGCGTCGGGGTGTTGCAAATGCCAAGGATCTTTCAGGTTAAATCTGTTGCATATGTTTGTTAGTGTGTTGTGCGAGGCAGGGGGCCGGGCCTGGGATATCGATTTTCTGTCTAGGGTGTAGTCTAGTGCCAGGTTGAATTGGTTTGATTTTGACCCGTTAATAGCTATCTGTGCCTTGGGGCTTTTATAAAGTGCCATTACTTTCCTCGTGAATCTTTCTCCCAGGTTGTACTCTTGCATGCTCTGTTCAAGGAATTGCCAGGACACTCCGTCAAAGGTCTTTTCTGCATCTAGCGTGATTGCTACTGCTGGTTTTTCTGTTTTGGAAGAGTGTTCTATGACATCGCAAAGGAGTCTAGTAATGTCATGAGATATACGTGTTTTCAGATAGCCTACCTGTGTGTTTCAAATCAGCTGTGGGAGCACATTGTTTAGTCTTGTGGCTAGGATTTTGGCGTATATCTTGCAATCTATGTTGAAAAGTGAAATGAGGCGGTAGTTTTTGCGCCGCTGTGTGTCTTTCCCTTCCTTGGGTATGACAATTATGTTTACCAGCTTGCTAGACATTCACAGTGGTTGAAGACTTTTTTAATTACTGGCAGGAGCTGATTTTGGAAGCTTTTATAGAAAGGGGTCGTGTAGCCATCTGGGCCTGGGACTTTGTTGTCGTTCAGGGACCTGATAGCATTTGTAATCTCCTCTGCTTTTATGTCTTGACCTAGTGCCATGGCTTCCTCATTTGATATCTTGGGCAAGTTGAGACTGTCTAGGTAGGCCTTTCTGCCTGCCTGATCAAGAGTATTGTCTCTTTTGTAGAGCTCTTGGTAGGATGTCCTTATGTTGGGTGTGTGCGATGTTGTTTGCGTCTGTGATTGCGGAGATGTAGTGTTGTCTTTGTGCTTAAGATATGACGCTAGGATCTTTCCCTGCCTTGTTTGCCTCGCAGAGGTTAATTTGTTTGTATTTCTTTATCCATAGGCCTGCACGTTCAGTAAGAATTCTGTTGAATTCGTTCTTTTTCCCTGTGAGCTCTACAAGCGTATTTATGCAAACAAAAGAAGGAGTATCCCCAACGTCAGGTTTTTGAAGGAAAAAACTTACGGAGGGTGAGTTGTTTGGCAAAAAAAGGAAAAAAGTCAACCTTTTTGATAGGAAACCCCTCACTCACCACCTAGTGGTGACTTGCTTCATCATCGGGGTCCACCCTGGTGACCTAGCGTCACCAGGATGTGCTTCGACACCTGGGTTACAGTGGAGCAGGTTGTGACTGTCTGTGCAAAAAAAGTGTTAAAAATTGTCCTGGTTTAACTTAAAATCAATCTTTATTATAAAGTAATCAGAACAATGTTAAAAATTGCTGGTGAGATACTCCTTGGTGAGTTACGGCCAAGGTATCTCTATATGTGTCTGAGTGGCTTGGTCGACATGTTTCTACCATCAGGGCAGTAGCCCGGTATTCTTCAGGACCAAAAACAGGTGGATGGGAGGTGTGTGCCCCCTAAAAGGTACACCCTCTCCTGATCCCCTGTAGACCAACTGGAAAAATTACCAGTGGTAGATGTGCTCTTTTAAAATAAAGAGAGCCGTCTGGTTGCAAAAAAAGGAAAAGAGACTTGTTATAAGCCTCTAGATTACTTCAACGGGCAGGGGGTAGGTTCTTCTAACCGCCAAACCAAGTTAGTTTGCGGGAGAATTAAACGGCCATTCACCTACTCCTATCCTCCTCTGCTCGGCTAGTGGATAGGAGTAGGTGAATGGCCGTTTAATTCTCCCGCAAACTAACTTGGTTTGGCGGTTAGAAGAACCTACCCCCTGCCCGTTGAAGTAATCTAGAGGCTTATAACAAGTCTCTTTTCCTTTTTTTGCAACCAGACGGCTCTCTTTATTTTAAAAGAGCACATCTACCACTGGTAATTTTTCCAGTTGGTCTACAGGGGATCAGGAGAGGGTGTACCTTTTAGGGGGCACACACCTCCCATCCACCTGTTTTTGGTCCTGAAGAATACCGGGCTACTGCCCTGATGGTAGAAACATGTCGACCAAGCCACTCAGACACATATAGAGATACCTTGGCCGTAACTCACCAAGGAGTATCTCACCAGCAATTTTTAACATTGTTCTGATTACTTTATAATAAAGATTGATTTTAAGTTAAACCAGGACAATTTTTAACACTTTTTTTGCACAGACAGTCACAACCTGCTCCACTGTAACCCAGGTGTCGAAGCACATCCTGGTGACGCTAGGTCACCAGGGTGGACCCCGATGATGAAGCAAGTCACCACTAGGTGGTGAGTGAGGGGTTTCCTATCAAAAAGGTTGACTTTTTTCCTTTTTTTGCCAAACAACTCACCCTCCGTAAGTTTTTTCCTTCAAAAACCTGACGTTGGGGATACTCCTTCTTTTGTTTGCATAAATATTCCTATCAGGGGAATAGGAGGTATCTCTTGTCACTTCCTAGTGACAATATCCCTTGCTCTCTCTTTTGATTTCAAGCTCTACAAGCGTACCTGTGTTCTTAGTGTCCCCGATGTTTGGTTTCCAGTTGTTTGATGTCTCTTTTTAGTTGGTCTAGCTGTGCTTTTGCTTCTCTATCACATCTGGCTTTGATATCAATTAAGGCTCCTCTAACCGTCGCATTAAGTGCGTCCCACAGGCTTTTGGGGTTTATGTCTGGTGTGTCATTATCTTTAATGTGGTCCCTGATGATTTACTCAATTCTGGTTTTGTCATCCTGCTTTGCCATGACTATGTTGTTAAACCACCATCTGCGGACGGTGTGTTCGTTGTCTCGGCCTGCTAGTTGTAGACTGATGCATGAGTGGTCGGAGATTGTTCTTGCTGCATCGGGGTGTTGCAAACGCCAAGGATCTTTCAGGTTAAATCTGTTGCATATGTTTGTTAGTGTGTTGTGCGAGGCAGGGGGCCGGGCCTTGGATATCGATTTTCTGTCTAGGGTGTAGTCTTGTGCCAGGTTGAAATATCCTGCCTGTACAGTCATGTCATTCGAGTAGTTCGCCTCCAGTTTCTTCGATATACCCTCCCAATATGATATGTTGTCTGTATTTGGTGCATATATGTTTGCCACTATTATGGTTTCGGTCCCCTCTTCAGCTGAGTTATTAATAATCTCCCTTCCTCATCATGCTGTTTATTTTCAATGGTTATCTTAGACTTCCTATTCATCATTGTGATGACCCCCCGCGTCTTGCTCATCGCTGGGGAGCAGGCTGCCAGTCCTATCCATCTCGCCCTAAGCTTAGTCGCGTATTCCTTGGAGAGTTTGGTTTCTTGTAAGAGAATGATATCTCCTTTAGTCTTTGCAAGGTAGTCGAGTACCTTCTTTCTCTTAACCCTTTACGTTGAGGGAGACTATCTTTAGGTCTGCATGCAGGGCTGAGTTGTTATTCTGTGTCATGTTTTACAGTGTGTGGACCTCGCTATCTTTCTCCCCCGTTTTGTTTGTTTTTTCCTATCCGGGGCTCAACGTTGGTGTAGTGGCTACTGCGTAAGGGCACTTTTGGCATGGCTGCGTGCGCCAGGTGACTGGTTGTAGTGGCAAAATCGTGCGGGACCGTGTACCAGAAAGTTTGGTGAGGACACATACGTAGAGGTGGACAAAAATAATAGATGTACAGGACGGACAAGACAGACAAGACAACACCCCCCCACGCCCCTTCCCTCCCCTCCCTCCTAAGCAATAACATCATGCTTTGGATGTGCAATGGCAAGATCCCTCCCATGCCTCCCCCTCCACCCCCCGGATATACTAGTTCACTGTGATTGTACTGCCCTTCTTAGTCTACGCTTAAACATTTACGGACATGTTTATCTAATTAGCCGTTTTAATTAATGTAAAAATAAAGGATATAGTAAGTCTTATGGCTGATCGAACTGCTCACTTCTCTGCTGTGCACGGCTCGGTTGCTCCTCCTGTGTGGGCCGCTTGTTTGGATTTAGTTGATGAGTCTTATAGTCTTTTTTTTTTTAAGTTTGAAGTTTATTAAGGCATAAAGAAGAAAAGACAGTACATGAAGAAACAATCATAAGTTATAAAAAACAAGAAATCTCTCTTACATTGGAATTGAATTGATCATAGAAATAACGTAAAATAGAAACAATATGTATTAAGAAAGTCAGGAATATTGAGGGTAAGGGAAAAACATTAGAATCATATATCGTAGAAATGACGAAAAAGAAATCATAGTTTGCATCAATAAACTTACATATACTAAGATAAAACAATCACGGTGGTTTTTGAACTTCGACATTACGTAATGGAGAAGTGGGAGATGGTCTGGAAATTCTGGATAGATATTCGGTAAGGGGGAGCCATAGAAGGTCACGTTTAATTGCTAGGGAAATAGGGGAGACAAAATTGGTATCTAGACGATGGTTAAAACACACTGCATTCCACCATGCAGAGAAGGAAACATCCTTAGCCTGTTTCCAATGCGATGTAATATGATGAAAAGCAATGGCTATCAGGAGATCGAGTAGTTTGTGTTTATGGTGGGGTCCAGAAAGATCAGGGGAAAGGGAACCTAGAAAAATGTGAAGGATTGAAAAGGGGAGAGTAATGTTGAAAATTCTATGAATTTGGGACCAAACTAATTGCCAGAAATGAAGAATGGGAGGGCAGTCAAAGAGCATGTGTTTCAAATCAGCTAAAGGACAAGGACAGGACCAACAAGTGGAAGGAGTGTCTGAGGAGAAAGAAGACAGAATTAAGGGAGTATATAATGTACGATTATAGATAAAAAATAAGGTTTGGGACAGGTCTTCCTCCCAAGCCAACTCAACCTTAGATTTAGTGCGTTCAGTCGATGATTGTAGAGCTTTATAGAGAAAAGAAGCAGAGGGGGATTGGTCAAGGGCTTTAGAGATGTAAAGGTGAGGTATAGGAATAGAGTTGGTAGTAGGGAGGGAGGAAAGATATTGGATAAGGGAGGGGAACAGCGATAAATATTGTTTACGAGAAGAGGAAGGCAACGAAAATTGGTTTTGAAGGAGGTGGAAAGGGAGAGGGCAGGTATCAGAAATAAGTTGAGAAATCCATTTTAAACCACGTGAATGCCAAGATTTGCAATAGAGTGAGCGATTACGAATTTTAAGGTGTTTATTATGCCAAATAGGTTGGGTATGAATAGAAGAAGCAGAGGGGTAGGAGGATAGCAAGTAAGGCTAAAGAAGAGAACGTGTGTGAGAAATGATAGGAGATCGAAGAGAGGAGACATTAGAGGAAAAGGAAAGAACTTCATTGAAGTCATAAGGATGAAGGAAGGATGATTCTAGCGTCAGCCAGAGTGGAGGATAATACGGAAGATCTGAAGAGAGCCAACGCAAGGCTTGTTTTAAGGAAAAGGCAGTATGATATGATTTAAAATTGGGAAATTTGACCCCACCCAAAGATTTATCTTTCTTTAAAACAGAAAGGGCTATTCGAGATTTTTTACCTTTCCATAAAAACTTCAACAGAATAGAATCTATTGACTTGAAGTAATGATTAG
This sequence comes from Lissotriton vulgaris, assembly GCF_964263255.1. Taxonomy (NCBI): domain Eukaryota; kingdom Metazoa; phylum Chordata; class Amphibia; order Caudata; family Salamandridae; genus Lissotriton; species Lissotriton vulgaris. Next base: position 194,261,273 of record NC_141691.1, read on the forward strand.
GGATGCGAATAGGAGTCATAGAAATAGTGTAGAGGACCAAAGGAGCTAGCATCATTTTTATGGAATCCAAGCGCCCCCACCAAGAAAGAAAGAGAGGGTTCCAACGATTGATAGAAGTAGTGATCTTAGTAGAGAGAGATTCGAAATTAAATTTGAGGGTATCAGAGAGACGAGGGGCGAACCAGACACCTAAATATTTAATCTTAGAGGGTTGCCAGGAAAAGCCAGAGGCATCAAATAGATGTTTGAGGCATAACGGATTCAGGGGGAGGATTTCACATTTGTCCGTATTAAGTCTATATCCAGATACATTAGAGAAAGCAGAAACTTGATTAAGGAAGGAAGGTAAAGTTGTTTGAGGATCTGAGCAGTAAAATAAAATATCATCAGCGTACACCGATAATTTAACTTGTTGTTGGGGACCATATTGAAAACTGGAAATATTCTCGTCACGTCTAATTTTGGTTAAAAAGGGTTCTAAAGCTAGAATAAACAAAAGGGGAGATAGAGGACATCCTTGACGAACTCCTCTGCGAAGGGGAAAATAATCGGAAGTGATACCGTTAGCAAAAATGGAGGCATGGGGGCTGGAGTAAAGTAAGGAAATAATAGAAATTAATTTGGGTGGAAAACCGAACCAACAAAGAGCTTGAAACATAAAGTCCCAGCCTATTCTATCAAAAGCCTTTTCGGCTTCGAGAGAAATGGCAGCTAGTGGAGAAGGAAGAGAGGCGGCTCTACTCAAAATGTTAAAGAAAACACAAGAATTATCTGATGACAAGCGACCCTTAACGAATCCGGATTGCTCTGGACCGATAAGTTCTGGTAACAGAGGATCTAATCTAAGGGCAATAATTTTGGCGAAAATTTTATAGTCTGTATTTACCAGGGAGATTGGGCGATAGTTTTTGCATAAAGTATGATCTTTATCTGGTTTGGGTATTAGACAAATTAATGCTTCTTGAAAAGTTCCCAGAGAAGAGCCCGATTCGACAAAGGACTGAAACAATGATAAAAGCCTAGGGAGGAGAAGGGAAGAGAAGTGATTGTAAAACTCAATGGTAAAACCGTCTGGTCCTGGGGCTTTGCCTCTACGGGGGATTGAAACAGCATGTGAAATTTCAGAGAGGGAAATGTCTAAATTTAATGATTGAAAATCAACATGAGAAGAGTGAGGGGAAGGGATATTTTGGAAATAAGAAAGAAGGTCATCAGGATCAGGGCTAGACTCAGGAGTGTATAAAGTTTGGTAGAAAGAGACAAATTGAGCTAATATGTCTTTGTCTTTGAACAAAGAAACACCAGCTGGATCTAGTAAAGACTCAATCTTTGTTTTTTCTTTGCGTATTTTAAGGTAATTAGCTAGAAGTTTGCCCATTTTGTTTTGGCCTCCATAATAGCGGGAGTTACATTTAAGGAGAGAATTTGATGCCGCATTTGTAGTAAACTTATTAAACTCAATTTTGGCAGAAATAAGTTCGCGAAGTGAAGATTCAGAGGTAGAATTATAATAGGTATATTCTAGTTTCTTAATTTTATCCAAAAGTTGAGTTGACTTGGTGATCGACTGTTTTTTCTTTTGAGAAACAAAATTGATGATAAAACCTCTAGCAGCTGGTTTGAAAGAGTCCCACACCGTGACAAAGGAAGACTCAGGGAGATGATTTAGTGCAAAGAACTCAGAGGTAAAAGTTATAAATTTAGTGGAGAATATGGGGTCTAGGAGTAAAGAATTATTAAATCTCCAGCGTCCTGAATGAGGGGAGAAGGGAATAAGATCGATATCGACAAAAACGGGGGCATGGTCTGAGATTAAAATGGAGCCAATATCGGAATGAGTGGTTAGTTGTGCTAGGGATTTGCTGAGGAAAAGGTAATCAATATGAGATTGAGAGTGATGGGTGGGGGAATAGAACGTGTACTCCTTAAGGACAGGGTTACATAATCTCCATATGTCAACTAGAGCATAGTTTTGAATTGAAGTAATAAATTGGGAATGCATCTTGGAGGGAATAAACTTAACTTTGGAATTCCTGTCAAGAAAGGGGTCCATAACTTGGTTGCAATCACCACCAAAAATAACATATTGTTCATCAAGTGTAACCAATTTGTCAGAAATAGCAGGCCAAAATAACTTATCAACACCTGTAGGAGCATAAACATTAAAGATAACGATAGGAATTTTATCAATGAGAAGATTAGTAATAACCCAACGGCCATTATCATCATTTTCATGGGATACAACTGAAACAGTTAACTTTTTATGACATAAAATAACAGTACCATTTTTCTTACCTAAAGCAGGAGAGTGAAAAACATGTCCCACCCAGCAACGTTTAAGTTTGGTAGCTTCCTTGTCTGAAAGATGGGATTCTTGTAGGAGAGCTACGTCGGCTTTAAGCCGTGTTAAGTGAGTTAGGACACGTTGACGTTTAATGGGGTTATTTAACCCCTTAACATTCCAAGTAACTACTCGGAATTTGTAACTTCAGTAAAATGATATGAAATAAGATACATTAAGAGATAAATATGGAAAGGAAGAGAATCGCAATGAAAATGTGAAAAACAGTAAATGTAAGAGAAAGAGATCAGAAGAGAATGAAGATAATATAGTAAAGAAAGAAAAGAGAAAGAATTGAATAAGAGAAGAGAAAAAGAGAACAGTAGAAAAATAGAGCAAAGTGTGAAGAAAGTAGTAACATCTCAACAGATAGAGAACAAATCAAAAAGAACTGAGGGATGACGACGTCAGAAGAGGACGACATCAACAACGGAGACTCACATCGTCGAACACCTGAGGAACCAGCGAAGGAACAAAATGAAGGGAAATACGGATACACCGGGATGAAGAGACACAAGGTTAGGATCTGTAAAAAGATAAAAATTAGAAGAAACATTAGAGATACATATGGTAAATGAGATAAGAAGAGAGCACGAGAACAATTGCACAACAGAGGTAGGATATACACAGGTAGGAGGCATTCATTCATATACAGGGATCAGAAACAAGAAACGGCAGGGAAACATAGAGGCAGATAAATGAGAAAACATGGTAAAACAAAGATGGTTAAACAGGTCTTGCAGTGTCCATGTTTTCGGTTTCGTGACGACGAAGGAACTCTTCAAGGACGAGTGGGTCTTCAAATGTAGTTGTTCTTTCCTTGTAGGTCACCTTGAAGAGGCATGGATGTGGCAGTCCATATCGGGCGCCAAGGGCTCTCAAATGTGGTCTTAAATCAAGGAACTGCTTTCGACGATCAGCTGTGACTTTAGCAACGTCTTGAGAAAGGTATAGCCTATGACCTTCCCATATAATTTGTTTTTTAGTCTTTGCTGCTGATAGCACTTGAAGAAGATCAGTATACTTGAGGAACAGCATGATGACTCCGCGGGGCTTAGTGGAAACTTTCGGGCCAAGTCTGTGCGCACGTTGGATATTAAGAGAGGTGGAAGGAGGAAGATCCAAAATTTTTGGCAAAAAGGTTTGGAAGAAAGTTGTTGGATTGGATCCCTCTGTAAGTTCCGGAAGATTATAAAGGCGTAGGTTATTCCTCCGGTTGCGATTTTCCAACTCCTCCGACTGTCGCTTCAGGAGAAAGATATCCTTTTCTAAGAGTGAAATTTTTGCGCAGGAAGATTGGAGATTTTCTGTAGATTGTTCCACCAATAGAACCCTCGACTCCAAAGTAGACCATTTGTCATGAAGAAATTGTAAGGTTTTAGTTGTTTCAGCCATGAAGGGTTTGAGTGCACAAAGTTCCTCTAGAATAAGATCCATTGACGCAGAGTGCGCTGAAGAATCTGGAGAGGGAGGGTCTTTTTTCTGACGTTTCATTGAAACAGGTTGTAGAAGCTTACTGGGTGGAGTAGCTTTAGGAATTGCGCCGTGAGCAGCATTTGGTTTGAGGGGAGCAGGATCATCCATAGTGTGTGTCGTGGAATCAGAGTCTGAGGAAAGTTGTGGTTTGGTCTTTGAAGCTGTAAGTTTGAGGGTACGGAGCTTCCCCATAAATAGCGGGGGAAGGAAGCGCAATGACACCACAAATTTCAGAGGAGAAAAATGTTGTAAATATGATGCAGGAGGTACGCTTTATGGTGAAAAACTGTAACAAGCGTAACGAGGAATGGTGAGATGCAGCCAAATGGTCGTCACAAAAACATATAATCTCTCCTCAGATATAACCAGGAAAATTGTGGGAATACAGTATCACCTCATGTCAGAGAATAACAGTCTGAAGCGCCAATTCGGCTTGGAAAGTTCAATAGACTCTATGCGAAGCAGCGTGACACCATGTTGTGTGGAGAAAGATGTCCGACATGAGGAATTAGCGGTGAGTTAGGCTGAGAGAAAACGGCGCTATTTCCTGCAGAGAGCCGATAATATGTATCACAAGTGGAGAGACATGGTGTAGGAGAGGGGTCTGTTAAGGCATGAGTCCGGTGCTTGAAACCTCCGCATTACGCACGCTGAAGTAGAAAAGCGGCGTTTGGTGATTGAGGGAGTTTCGCGGTAAAAACGGGAGAAAATGGCGGCCGCTGGAAAGCGAAGCGCGTCACTGATGAGAAAAGCGCATACCGCTGGTATAGAGGAGAGCAGCTTAGGTCTCCCTGCTCACCTCATGTTCCAGCGGTGAAATCTGGCGTCAGCGCTCACAATTGTCTGGTGAGTGCGGAGAAAATCGCCGGCTCCGGTGAACGGCTGACGGAGCTCCGGTGTCAAGCCGCCATCTTGTGCGGCGTTCAAGCCACGCCCCCCAGTCTTATAGTCTTTGACGTGTCCGTGCAGGTCCGTTGCTTCAATGGTCTTATCTGAGGTTGTCTTTGTTGTTGTTACAGGCAATTTGGCTTGGTGTGCTCATGAGGTAGTTATTCCCACTGTGTTGTATATTTAGCTTTGTTATCTGCCTCCCCTGCAGTAAGTGGAAAGGTGGAAAGGATATATCAGAGTCCTATCTCCTGTCTTGGTTGCTTACTCTCCGATGTGTGCGGGTATTTCCTAACTGTTGTCACGGATCTGTCCCCCAGAGACCACGCCCTGGAGTCTGATGTCTTATTGTCTTTGTCGATACGGCGATATTGCAGACTTCACTGCTTGGATTGTTCATGAGGTAGAATTTGTTATCTTATGTTATACAAATTGGCCTTACGCCTTGACTCATGTAGAGTTCTTGAATCCATTGAGGTTTCAGACTCCATCATGTTCTATTTTGACAGGAGGTAGACTTTGGTGTCCTGAGGTAGATATGTTGCTCTTGTTGTTGCTTCATTCCGGTTTCCCGCCTTGGGCCAAGTGGGTCACTTGGGGTTGGCCCTAGCTTCTCGCTTGGCTTTCCCAGCCTATTCCGCTGCTAGGTCTGGTGACGCGCTTCTCTTGCCTGATGCTGACGCTGGTGTCTCCATTTCCTGTTGGACCGGTCCCTGTCGGTATCTTGCTAGTTCCATTGGGTCCTCAAATGTGTGAGATCTACCTTTGTTGCTTATCCTAAATTTAGTGGGGCCATGAAGGAGAATACAATGTTTTCTTTCCTCAGCTTGTATCTCTGGGCTAGGAAACCTTTTCTTATGTCTACTGTAGTCTTCGAGTAATCCTGTGTAAGGATAATTTTGTGGCCATTCCATTGTAAGTTGGGGTTTTTCCTTGCTACTCCGAAAATGGTGTCTGTGTGGTGTGAGCGAAGTGGTTTGCATATTATGGGTCTTGGGCCAGACCTATTTGTAGATTTGAAGGCAGGCACTCTGTAGGCCTTGTCCAGCTCAAAGGGGTTCCTGAATTTGAGTATCGTGAGCTCAGGGATGAGGGCCTGCACAAGTGACACGCATGAGCCCGCTTTATCCTCCTTTCTTTCCGGCACTCCTAGGATCCTTATATTACCTTTCCTACTGCGGTCCTCAAATTCTGCCGCTTGTTTTTGGAGGGCTGTGGTCGCCTTAGCCAGAGTGCTGATCGCTTTGCTTGTGTGAAGGCCCCCGTCTTCTATGTCACTAACCCTTTGTTCCACCACAGAGTGTCTGTTTTTTGCTGCGTGTATGTCTGCTCTTACCGCAGCCAATTCAAGCTGGATCGCGTCTGTGGTTAGTTTAGTTGATTTGGCTAGGTCATGAACTTCGGCAAGTTTTTAGAGAATGCGGTCCAAGCTGATGTTTAGGTCTGGTTTGTGCTTGATGGGTGACCCCGCATGGACCCCGCATGGCCCTCAGGTTTGGTCTTTTTCGGAGGCTGGGAGCATTTCCCCTCATTGCCGGCCATGTTCGCTAGCCCTCTTTTGGTCTGGAGGAGCACAAATCTCTTGTCTCTGCTCAGTTGTTCCGGTTTGGTTGTGAGCACTTGCTGTGGCTCTGCTTGTGTGGCCCCTTCGTCGCTCTTGAGGTGCCAGGTTTTTGGTTCCAGGCACTTCTTATTGGGCTTACGTGTTGGCACTGCCTCCCCTATGATGTTTGCATTTTTTCGTGTTGGGTCTTTGTATGTGTTTTTTTCCGCCGTGGTGGTTCTACTTTCCCATATTGGGTGGTGATTGTGATCTTTTCCCCCACCTGTGGGTCCCAGACCTTCTTTGTTTCTCACCCTTGCCCGCTCACTTGAACGGCTGTTCCCTTGCTGGTTACGATTGTTGATGGATCGCTCAGTTTTCTGGTAGCTGGTGGGTGCCTGCGCACGTGTTCCCGTGTTGTGACCTTGTTGCTTCCCTTTATTTTCACTCATGGGTGGCACTCGCTGGCTTTTGCCTTCCAGGTCAGATTCTCCAGCTGTTGCCCTATTCGGTATCTCTTATGTCCATTGTGGGAGGGGTATCGCAGCCCTTAGTGCCTCCGTGTCGGCTCGTTACCAATGCTGTGCTGTGTTCTGTTTGTTGCGGAGTACAGTGCGCAGAGCTTCGAAATCCCCCCGCCACACACCACACAAGATGGTGGCCCCCTGTCAACTTTTCACCCATGTCTCTGTTAGTGGGGCCCAAGGGCTCTCAGCGGACTGGCGTCACTGGGGGTACTTCGCTGGTTGGTGGGGGTTGTCGCTCGCTGACCTCGCTGATAGTGATTCCCTCTGAAACTCCACCCTGCATTGTGATCTCACTCTTTACATTCCGCGCCAGACTCTTTCGTGCTACGCCTCACTCAAAATGGCCTCCTGTCGCCTCTTTAGTTTCGCTTTTGCCTGTGTCTTTGTTGTGGGGCACCTGGGCTTCTAGGGGTCTGTTGCCCTTGGGGGTACTACGCTGTGGGAGGTATCGCTCACTGACCATGCTGGTAGTAGTCCCACCGGCCCTTCAACCTGCATTGCAACCAGGTCTCTTACACTCTGCGCTCTTCCCAAGGTGGCGTCCCCCTGTTAAGCATTTATTTCATACTCGCTCGTACCTTTAGCTTGCTTTGCCTGATTGTCCTGTTTGATTCCAATGCTTGTGCCCTCAAGTCGGGTAGTTGCAGGATATCGCGCAGGGTTCGGCTGGATCGTCACTTTAACGAACCCCGTGCGCTGTATTAGTATGCCTTTCTTGCCCCACCCTTGGCAAGATGGCGGCCCCCAGTCGGATTTTTGGTTTCAGTTTCGCCTGTAACTTAAACAGTGGGGTATTGGTGCTCTTTTAGCTGGCTGTCGGTTGTGTGGGTATCTCGCTGGGCCGGGGGGGTTATCCTTCACTGACCTTGCTGATGGGGTCCCTCCGGAGTTCGCTTGCCTTTGCACGCCGTTACGCTGAGGGGCCGTATCTAGCAGGTGCCTATATTATCAGCGCAGCACCTCAGCTTTCATCTCTAGAAGTTCTTTTTATGGCATCATGTAGCTCTTTGTGGGTGCTGCCGTACGACCCTTCGGTGCGTTGTGGTTTCCGATTTCTACTGTGGTAGTTCTGTCTTCGTTTAAAGTAAAGACTTCTCGCTTTTTCCCCGTTTACATTCTGGGGTGTAGCGGAGCTCTTGGCTCAGGCAACTCTCCTCATTGCCGTCCAAGCCACGCCCCACTACAAGTATTTTTAAAGGGTATGGACATAGTGAGGCAATGCTGAAGAAGAAGCAGTGGGACACAAGAGGCATGCATCCTCCTACACTACAAAGGAAACGTTTAACACAGCATGTGATCACCGACAGAAAAAGATTAATCACTTTGCCTAGTTTGGTAGTGACACTTGGAAATACACAGATTAAATAGGATAAGATGAGTGCATTAATATGGCATTAGTTTTTTTATGAAACAAGGAGGCCCTATGAGATATGCTTAGCCCCCCACCACCCCAGTTCAGACATGGCCATATGCAAATTAGTCTGGCCCTGTGCCTCATGGGAACAGTCCAGCCCGAACTACCAAGCCATGTCTTCCCTGGACCGGAAACAAGCATCCTGGGACCGGTGTCTGGCTAAACAGCTGTCATCAGCAAGGCAAGCTTGAATCCAGTGGCAAAGTGAGCAAGGGGCCCATGTCTGGGCATACCCTGCCAACTTAGGGCAAAAAAAGCAAAACCAAAGGGGATGATGGACAGAGTGTTGAACTTTCCAAGCACTCACCCCCAGTCAACTGATCTGTGTTTAATCCATCATCATTCTTTTTTGGGTTTAGAAGGCACCATTCTTTCACTCCTTTCAGAAGTAAATCTCTTCCTACTGGAAAAATTAATTCTACCCCTCGTGGAAATATTGTAGAGAATTAGGGAAAGAAATCTGACCACAACCTTTGTCAAGGTGAACCTTTGATATCACTAAATTAACCTGCGCTCAATCCTCTGGTAGATATGGCACAGAGCAGACAGGCTTACCTTAGAGAAAATGTGTAAAGCATTATGTTGTACCAACAAAATAAGAAACATGCCAAACCATTTTAGAAAAGCCAAGCAAAGTGTAATAAAACCATGATCATTTATTTGAGTTTGAACAGTACACAGACGCAAGTTAAGGCCGACTATGATGAACTGTGGGTCAGATACAGAGACCAGGTTCGACCTGGTCGGAAGTTCTCTCTTTAGACTTAGGGCCCGATTTCAATTTTGGGTCGACTTGAGTCCATCCCTCATAGATTCGGTACTGGGACCAACCGACCTCCTGTTGGCGATCCCAACCCAGCAATTAGGATGCAAACTGTTCTGTCACAGTCCTTTTCTTTACAATTGGAGCATGCATTCCAACCGGAATGCATGGCTTCTGAGCCTGTTGGAAGCCATTCGGAAATCCAGTCCGGATTCCTTATCAACCGACTCCCTCCAAATGGGTCAGTCGGAAAGTAATTTGAGCAGCCGATAACAATGCCGTATGAACGGGTCGGAGCCGTTTATGACGGCATCGTAATCTGCCCCTTATTGCCTGATTACGATTAGAATTCTATTTATTTACTATGGAACGTATAATACGGGGGACAAGATATCCATCACATTTGTGAGGGATTATCCCAACTGCCAAGATTGTAATCAGTCCCAAAGTCTTTGAAATACAAGTGAGGCAAGGCACAGATCATAAAAACCGAGTGACAGCTGCCTCATTATCGTGCAAGTGTCAACAAGTAAATAGATTTCCAACAACAACACGCCCCAAGGAACATCAAGGAGCATTCATTGGGTTTCAGGAATCAATGTATTATATCAGCCAGATGAGTTCGGATGAGGATTTGCCTTTCTAAATGCTGGTTTTCACAGGTAGTCTTACATTCCAAGTTTTTTAAACATCAAAACACACTCCCTTTGGTTAGTATATCATAGTCATCAATGACAGACTCCTGATTCTCCAATGGTTCCTTACGAAAGCCATAATGCAGAGTTCGCTACCTTTGATTATGTCCAATCAGGGTGCACGTAAAATTGAAATATGTTTAGAAGATAATACCTCCCAAAATGAGTGAATCAGAGGCATCACATTCTACTTTATAGCTAGCTTAAGAAACCATCTGACAATCATGGCGACTAACAACAACAGGTGAAAGACAAACTACTGCTGCACACGGTGTTCCATCTATATACAACTGCTCAGAGAAAACCACCCAGGGACGCAAGTTATAGTTTGGTCTGTTAACTATAGCTGGTGATTTTCTGTACTTTTTTTCATCCAAAACATTAATGTTGCTACTTACATATTCACTAAACTATAACATCATTTTAACCTTTGTTGTTTTGTGTGAATTTCTAGGATTTCTTTTTTTAAATAAAAAATAGATCTTTTATCACACCTAAATATTACCTGACTTTACCCTTTTGGCGTTTTCCGCGGATTTCTAAAATTTTTTAAAGCAAAGTTATTACCTTCTGCTCAGGCATTACACCAAACCTGTCACAGAATGCCAAACCAAAGCTGCGTACAGTCTTTATGCACATGGGGGAGTTGTACACAGGGCTTGGCCTGCCACAAGGCCCTGTGGCCAAACACCCAGCAGGCTGCCAACCCCATTACACACACAGCCTTTGGAAATCACTGTATAGGACTGGCCTTTATGCCTGGGGACCAATCCTGTGAAGTCAAAACATATATATCAATGAGAGGTGGAAATGTAGCCCTCCTTCCTGAGACTTAATTGACCGAAGGAACCCCATCACCTGGGCCAATTCCAATAGAAAGGGGAGGAGGCAGTGTGGCCACCTTTCCTAGCCAAACACCCCAGAGACCCCATCCCTTGAGGCCAAATACAATTAAACAGGGGAGGGGTATGCAGCCCTCCTAGAGCCTCATTGGGCCCCAAGAACCTCACCCTGGGTCAAACTCTAAGAGAAGTGGGTCTTGCAGCCCCTTTTCCCAAATACAACAAAAAAGGGAAGGCGGCCACATGGACCAACCCAGCATTTCCCTTTAGGCTCTTGCCGACCAAGCCATCCAAACATACAAATATTTTTAAACCATAGTTTCTCAAAATCAAATCAAATAGCACACTCTGCAAACCAAGATCTAGCTTCCTGTCTAATTTGGTGTAACTCCGTTCAGCAGCGTTTGAGGTGGTGCTGCCTAAAGAAATTTATGGAAAATGCATGCGATGTTGAATTTGGATGATGTCTCAGCAATCCGGTTATTAGGGACTTGCTTGTCACAACAATAGGGATTCTTAGCCCCCAACAAGCCTCAGCAGCTCAGGGGATTCCATCCTCCACCCAGCAGCGCGCCAGGAAGCCCCTTTGCAGAGTGATTTAGAAAGGTGTAGGGCCTCTGAGGATGTCTCAGCAATCCAGCTAAGGGGGACATACTTGTGTCAACAATATGGGCTCTTGGCCCCCAACAACCCTCAGCAGCCCAGGGGACTTCATCCTCCAACCAGTAGAGTGCCAGAGGCCCCTTCGCAAAGTGGTTGGGAAAAAGGGTGTGGCCTTTGACGAGCTCTCAGCAATCCAGCTATGGTGGTTTACTTATGGCAACAATAGGGGTTCTTGCCCCAACGACACTCAGCAGCCAATGGGATTTCTTCCCTGAACAAGAAGAGCGCCAGGAGGCCCCTTTGCAGAGTGCTCGAGAAAGGGGGTGTGGCCTCTAATGACATATCAGCAATCTGGCTGTGGGGGACTTACTTGTGGCAACACTAGGAGTTCTTGGCCCAGAATGACCCACAGCAGCCATGGAGACTGCATCCCCTAGCCAGTAGTGCACCAGGAGGCTCCTTTGTAGAGTGTTTGAGAAAGAGGGTGGGGCTTTTGACGTCACAGAAGTCCCGCTGTGGACGACTTACTTGTTTCAACAATAGGGGTTCATGGTCCCCAATGACCCTTAGCAGCCAAGGGGACTTCATCTTCCAACCAGTAGTGCATGAGGAGCCCGCTTTGCAGAGTTTTAAAGAAAGGGGACAGGGCCTCCAATGATGTCTCAGTTATCTGGCTGTCGTGGACTTACTTGTGGCAACAATAGTGGTCCTTGGCCCAAATGAACCACAGCAGCCAAAGGTACTTCATCCCCCAACCAGTAGTGCTCCACAAAGCCTCTTTTCAGAGTGATTGAGAAAGAGGGTGGGGTTTTCAATGATGTCTCAGCTGTCCAGCTGTGGGGGACTTATTTGTCCCAACAATGGCGGTGCTTGGCCTCCAACGACGATCAGTAGCCAAGGGGACTTCATACCTCAACCAGTTGTGGGCCAGGAGGCCCCTTTGCAAAGTGGTTGAGAAAGGGGGCAGGGCCTTCGATGACGGATCAGCAATACAGCTATGGGAGGCAAACAGGTGGCAACAATAGGGGTTCTTGGCCCCCAACTACCCTCAGCAGTCATGGGGACTTCATCCCCCAGCCAACTGTGTGCCAGGAGGCCCCTTTGCACAGTGATTGAGAAAGGGGGTGAGGCTTAAATGATGTCTCAGCAATCCCATAGTCGGGGACTTACTTGTTACAACAATAGGGGTTCTTGGCCCCCAACAACCCTCAGCAGCCAAGGGGACTTCATCTCCGAACAAGTAGTGCACCAGGAGGCCCCTTTGCAGAGTGGATTAGAAAGGGTGTGTGTCTCTGATTATGTCACAGCAATCCAGCTGTTTGAGACTTACTTGTCGCAAGAATAGGGGATTTTAGCCCCCAGCAAACCACAGCAGCCAAGTTGACTTCATCCCCAAACCAGTAGTGCGCACAGGCCCCACTCTATGGGCATTTGTTTGCTCTGGGGATCACCACCTCCCTAAGGCTTATGTTTATATGACTACATGGGGGGCAATGCTGACCCACACGGGCCCCAGAAACCACAGCCTCCCCGGGGCCTTTATTTAAAAAAATATGAGGTGGGCCATGCAGACCCCCGGCCTCCTCGGTGCCACATACATTTATCAAAGTTGAAGGACGGCCATGTGGCCCCCTCAATGGCCACATACGGCCCTGGGGACCCCATCCCTCAGGGCACCCTTTAAAAATATATATTTTAAAATGACGAAGGTGGCTGCACAGCCCCTCTCCCAGGCCGAATATGGCCCCATGAACCCATTCCCTGGTGCCCAGCCATGTCTTCTGGGCACCACGTGGAACCCAGTGTGCTATGGGACCACGGAAGGAGCCTCTGACTATTGCAAGACCTGTAATTGCTCCCGCAAGCAGGGAGCTGCTTGAAATAGAAGCTCCCGGCTTGCAGAAGCAATATTTTCATGTGTTTTCCTGCATGCATATTTGGGTGCAGGGATACTGATGAAAAGTCTGCTTTCCACAAGCTGGAGCTGTTCGACTGCTCCGGCTTGCCGAAAGCAGAGTTATATCTGCTTTTGCTAAGCAAACAGCTACCTCCGGAGTGTGGGCACCTCAGGAGCCGGCCTTGGGGGGGGGTGGAGGCCCTCAGGGCCATAAATGGCTCTACAAGGGAGGCTGCTCAGCACCCCTCCATCACAATACTTTGCCTTGGTGAGGTGATGTTCCGAAAGGACAGGGGTCCACGACGGACCCCCTACATTAATTTATTTCAATGAGGGAGCCATTTCGAGTTGGTGGTCCCAGGGATTTCAGGGAGGCTGCCCAGCCCCCCTTAAATTCAATAAATTGCCATAGGGAGGTGCTGGTCCCCGGTCTGTTGGGGTGTCAGGTGGGCCCCACAATATTTTTATATGTTTTGGCCCGGGGAGGTTGCGGTCCCCAGGTGTGGACAAGCCCAGTGGGCCCACCGAAATACATATTTTATAGTGCATCGGGGAGGTGGTAGTCTCCAGGGCTCTCATAAGCCCTAGGAGGGAAGCCCATGCACCCCCCTCCAAAATATAATTGCTCATGCCCCCAGGACCTGGCCTATCTAGGGATAAACATTACAGAAGCGCGGCAGACCGCGCTACTTTTTTATTTCATTTTTCAGTTGGAGCTGCAGATCCTTCACGTCTCCTGCAGAATTATTTTTAAAAAAATGCTTTTTTCCCCTGCAGGAACACCCCCCCAAGAGGTCTAGGGGTTCAGAGTATTCCTACCCTGCCCTCTTCTTTTTTTGAATGTTTGTTTGCAGGAAGTCAAATCCCAAGATAGCTGCAAACACTTTATGGTTGAAGTGTTGGCAGCCAATCACATTTCGGCAGAGGGAGAGTTGGATGCTCTCAGGATCCGCATCCCTATGTATACTCATTTGGATTTCCCTTAATATTTCCAAAACTACTGAGTGAATTTATGTCGATTTACAAAAAGGTCACTTTCTGGGCCAACCGCTACCTTCCTACCAAAATTGGTTTAATTTCGTTCAGCGGTTCGGGCAGTAGACGTGTCTATAATCTATATGGGAATTAACATTTTTGGACCCCCACACTTTTCTCTTACATCCAAACTACCTCCCAACTCTAGAAGATAAGAGCATAGACATGAAGACCGAGGTAATTCAGATCATTTTTATGTGGCAGGCCTCTCCTTGCCCTGAGACTCAAAGAAAAAATGTTTCGGCTGTACCACAACCTTTCTAAATCCAAAGAGAACCAGTTTCACCACATTTTATAAGGAAAACATCAAAGACATAACAAACAAATTACAATGCACTCGCTAGTCTCCTTTACATATAGTAGTTAGTTAAAGTTAGGTCATAGTTTCCAAAGTAAAACCATTTTTGACCTGCATTTGTCTTTGGCGCTGTATGATGAATCTACATGAGAATTTTCAAATACCAGTGCCCACCCCGGTCATATTGTGCATGGAAGGTTTCAGGGTGATCCGTCAAGTGGAGCAGAGAAAACAGGGTTAAGAAAGTGTGTTTCCCATGTTAATTCCTATAGAGATTTCAGACAAGACTACTGCTTGAACCGCTTAACAGAATTACTCCAAATTTGGCAGAAATTTAGATCTTAGTCCAGAAAGAGTCATTTTTGTGATGTAGTGTAAATCCACTTTACACTACATCACAGTTTATGAGATATTAAAGAAAATCAAAATTTGTATCTGTGGTTGTGAAGACTTTGTGAATACTTTGTGACGAGTCGCGGATATGCATACCCAATAGGAATGTTGTGATTGGCTGGCAGCATCTTGTGTAAAAAGTTCTCTCTCTCGTCGTTCTTTTGCCCAAAATGCCACCTCAGTATAAAATAAAGCGCCTGTGGGTCAATTCAGGTATTTAGGACTGTTACATGCGAGAAAAGGTCGCCATTTCTAAAACTTATCTCTTGAAATGGATGCAACTGTCTTATTTCACTCACAATAAAGTGCCACTCAAAAGGATTGAAATGTGATAACAAACGCAATACACACCTGGGAATTCCACTCTTAAGCAAACGGAAATCTTGGCAGCTATGGTACCAAGGCTCTTGCTCAAACATTCTTAGAGGAAAACATGTAATTTACAAATGAAATCTTGAGTTTTTATTTCACATTTCGAGATGTGTTTATATTGATTTGTTATTTATTCTGGTATGTGATCATGAAGTTAGAAAGTTACTGCAGAACATTAACAGACATGAGGATTCATCTTCACGTAGCAGTATGTGTATAAGCTGACTCACTCAACGAAAACATAACTTTGTCACAAGTCTTAGGAACGCATAAGCCAGACCGTTGTGAATGATCACTGTGCCAGCAGGCATTGGAGAAAGAACCAAAGTATCTCCTGACTGCGCCAACCTTTGCCGCAAAATACACTTACAGCGATGAGCTCTTTCTGCATTAATACTAAACAGTGGGGCGCAAGGTTGCAAGCAGGCACTGTGGATATTCGTCCACCTGGACTGTGTTCATCTCATACACAGTACCCTGATACCCTGGCATAATTGTGCAAATATCTCCATTGTGAATGTGCAATGATGATGATGATGAAACAGCAGCATGTTAGGAACCTGCACATCCCAATGAGCAGATGCATTTACTGTTGTATTCCTTGCATTAATAGACAAAGGCTGAAATGCTGCACAAGGCGCTATCCGCTGCTCTGTGTTTTACATGCTGAAGCCACATGAAATAAAGTCCCTGTCCATGCCCTTGACTCAGTACTGCACAAGAAAGGGAGGTGGCGCCTATCATATAAGATGCTTCTGAACATGTATCAATCAAAATGAGGTACGCTGCATCCGTAATTATAACTATGAATATAAGGGGTTCAGAAAAACATTTGTGCAGCTCAAACCTATACTGTAGCCAATGGTGAACCTGCAGCACACAACACACACAGCCATTTCCCAGGCCCTCCACCTAACACACACATACATATGCATGTCAGTAATGCTGCTCGTTCCCCAAACCTGCCCCATGACCTCGCCAAAGAATCACCCTTTGTAAATAAATATGGCAGATCAAATCTGCCCTTAGCGCTCATGACGTAAAATTATTCCAAAGGAGAAGAAGCCAGGTGTAGAAGACTGTTTGTCTTATATAATCCAGAAAACAGGTTATCTTCAAAGAAGCTTTATTCCAAAGGTTTACCAATCACAAGAGGCGCGCCTCATCAGCCAGGAGTCCGACTAGCAACTGAAGATACACAACGGACCCCTGGCTTCTGAAGGCTCCATACATTTAAATGAATACATGTATACATTCTCTGCATGCGCCAACGCATGCGATACTAAAAGCACGAGATGCTAATAACATTTACACCAGTACATTCCACTACATCACCTTCCCCCTTATGCAGAAACACAAACAAAAACAGCAAAAATTAATAAGAAATAAATTCATTATATCTTGCGGGAGGTTTTCTGATACGACCACTGCGACTACAAGAAGGGGCAGCAGGGTTAACCGCAACACCAGAAGAAGGAGAGAAATCATCGGAGGAAAAGAGAGGATGAGAATCCAAATTAATATTTGGTTGTAACCAATGCATCCAATCACACCCTTCCTGAGTTGACAAATTTTTCCTCTTAGAGATAAGAGCAGCTTGTTCCCCAGTCAACTTTGCCAATTGTCTTACATCCACCAGCCCTTGTCACCCAAGAAAACAGCATTCTTTCTGACTTTAACAACCTGGACAGGGCTTGAAAACACAGAAATCCCTTTTGCAACCTTATAAGGTTTTTTAATCATCACCCAATCTCCCACAGCCATTTGAACATCCTTCACGCATTTGACTCTATCATCACCGTCTGCTTCTGCTTAACTGTAGCATTAAGATCATTCTGAGCCAAAGAACATTGATTCGAATCCATCCTACCTAGCCACGAAGGAAATAAAGGAGAATTTAAACTTCTTCCCCTCAATAATTGGAAGGGAGACACTTGAGTGGTGCAATGAGGAGAAACGTTATAATTCCAAATTTTCTTTTCCAAAAACTTAAAAACATCCACACCAGAGGATAAAGCAGTCTGAATGCCTTCTTTCAAAATTTTATTTCCACGTTCGACTAAACCATTGGAAGAAGGGGAATAAAGCGCCACTTTCAGTTGTTTCACATCATGAACCTTCAGAAACCTATACATTTTGTCCGAGACTAAATGAGTCCCATTATCTGTTACCAACACTTGAGGTGCCCCCTCCAACAAATGACCACTGTTCGCCAGCTTAACAATAGCACTTCTTAAACCACTGGGTGGAACAAATTTGTCACCCCTCAACAAAACGCCATCTTTCACTGAGAGTTCCTCAGCCACCTGAGCAAAATTCCTCAAGTCACCCGACAAATTCCTGACCTCAGGCCAAACATTAGAAGCAAACTCCACTGCTTGAGACAAAACGACATCCTTCACACTAGCCTCCTTCCAGTCCTTTTCCAAAATGACAGAACTCCATTCCTCAACAGCATCCACCACTGATACACATTCCACATCCTCTTCCACCATATCATCGTCATCATCTTTATCCATTAACATCCTGGATAAACAATCAGCCCTGAAATTTTTACCCCCAGCAATATGCCTTAATTCAAAGTTAAACTCCTGAAGTTTAGAGACCAGCCTGGTCAACCTAGGAGAAAGACTGTTGGAGCCAGATACCTTGCTAAAAATAAAAGAAAGGGGTTTATGATCTTAAATTTCTGAGCAGCCCACACACAGGCCAACGCCTCTCTCTCAATCGTGCTATAGTGTTTCTCAAATTCTTTTAAAGACCTTGAAGCGAAAGCTACAGTGTGCTCATTTCCTTCCACCTGTTGACATAACACTGCCCCTAAGCCTTTCATACTAGCATCCACTGCGATAATACAAGGAGAATCATCCCTGAATGCATGAAGGGAGCGTGCTGAAACAATTAACTCCTTGACTCTAACAAAAGACTCATCCAAATCCTTGGTCCAAATGAATCTCTGACCTTTTTTAAGAAGCAGTCGGAGGGGTTCCACCACCTGTGCATAATTTTCCACAAATCTGGCATAATACTCGGCCAGCCCCAAGAAAGAACGTAGAGCATCTTTATCCCCCGGAGGTTTGGCTTCCATAGGAACTCTGACAACAGAAAACTTTGGCTTAATGCCGGACTCAGAAATCATATGGCCCAAATATTCCAACTCAGATACCCCAAACTTACATTTGTCCTCTCTGACAGTCATCCCTCTTCCCCCCAGAATGGACAACACTTTTCTCAACAAAATGTTATGCTCATCCATTGTCTTTGCAAAAATCAAAATATCATCCAAATACACTTGAACCGCCACCAGATCCCCAAACAAGGAGTCCATCAATCTCTGGAAAACACTGGCTGCCGATGCCAACCCAAATGACAGCCTCAAAAACTTAAAAGCACCGAATGGGGTAACAAAGGTAGTCAGTTGCTCCGAATCCCTTGACAAAGGGATCTGATGATAAGCGGATTTTAGGTCCAAAAGTGAAAACCATTTGGCCCTGCCTAGATTCGCCAACAGCTCCTGAATCTTTGGAAGGGGGTGACAGTCAATCTTAATATTTTTATTGAGACCCCTGAGGTCCGCACATAACCTGATTTCATTATTTTTTTTACGTGCTACGACGATGGGGGCGACCCATTGAGAGGATTCAGATGGTTCTATAATTTTGTCTTTGCATAAATCCTCCAGGCTCTTCTTAAGTTCAGCCCTGACACTCAAAGGAAATGGACGTACCCTAACACCTTAGCTGCTTCGCAAATATCCCTCCCCAGTCCTGCGCTGTCCATTGGAACTAGTGCTGAATGGACGTCCAATGGTCATGCGCAGCACTGGGGAGGTAGCGCCCGTGACGACCGTTGGCCGTCAGCAGCGCTTAAGAGGTTATGGAAAACTGGAGATGCCCCTGGAATTAACCTAATTTTGTGCTCAGCCCCTTTCACCAGACCAATTTTATTGCTAAAAACGTTCTTGAACTCATTCAACAGGTCAACTCGGTCAATTTTTGCTTCCTCCACAAAACAAACAGGAAACTCCTGCACTTTAATAGGATTTTCATCACCTGGGACCAGATACAAACCCATTTTAGCTAGGTCCTTCCATCCCACAATATCTTTGCCCTTTATTGCCACATACATTTTAGTAACAATAGACCTGCCAAGAACTTGTAAATTTCCCAAGAAAAAACCTAACATATCTATGTCTTACTCCCCGAAAGCTTTCATGTTGACATCAGATTGTATTAATTTCATATCTCTTCGAATCCCACCCTCGTCACCAATATGTAGAAGACTGTTTGTCTTATATAATCCAGAAAACAGGTTATCTTCAAAGAAGCTTTATTCCAAAGGTTTACCAATCACAAGAGGCGCGCCTCATCAGCCAGGAGTCCGACTAGCAACTGAAGATACACAACGGACCCCTGGCTTCTGAAGGCTCCATACATTTAAATGAATACATGTATACATTCTCTGCATGCACCAACGCATGCAATACTAAAAGCACGAGATGCTAATAACATTTACACCCGTACATTCCACTACATCAGGCTGAAAAGGAGAGCAGCGTCTGCCCACTCCCGCTCATGGAAGAAAACAGCTCAGCTTGCATGTCTCCCTCATAGCCCCTTGTTAGGGAGCTGTGATGTGCGCGCACACAGGCTTCTCTCCCACCCTTTAGCCTTGAATTCCACACCCATGCTAACGCTGGCAAAAGTAACACTCCATTTTGCCAAGTCAGAGAGCGCTCATACCACTGGGCTCTGCAAAACCAACAGCAAAGAGAAAATAGAACCTAGCAGCGTCATCAGCACAGCCAACCCGGAAACTCGAAAAAAGATCGAAGAGCCAAGATCATAGAGAGCAGATTAGAAGGAGAGAGTAGCTGTCATCATAGAGAGAAGAATAGAGGATGAGTGGCACGCTGCTCAGTAGCTCGAGCAGCAGTGCCCATGGAGATAGGACATGTGAGCGAAGCAACAAGTCTATATAGAGGGGAGTGGGAGGCGAGATCGAGAAGCAGATTATTAAAGAGATAATCATGGAGAAAGGAATATTCATAAAAATATTTGCAATGCTATAGGTATTGCATTTAAATGTGAGACCTATGGCGTTGCAAACAAACGGCTGCATTATCACGGCTGCTTGAAAGTGAAAGCGGAAGTTGCCTGTTAAATGTAAGTGAAGCACATTGTCGTGCTTAACGTAGGAAAAACTCAATAAAGGAAATAGTACATGTAGCGTGTAACAACCTAGTAAAGGGGCCAGTAGGTATGAGAGGATACAAATGACAACATGTCCGTACTAAAGAGGGACTGACACGCCTATTAAGGAATCAGATGCCAGCATTTACAAAGGACAAAGACACAAGCCAATGACAAATATGGGTGGGGCTTCTCCTCTGTACAGTACCTACAACCGATAGTTAGAGCAGCACTTGTGCGCTGGCTCAGGCTCAATGTAGGAAGGTGGATACCTGACTATGGTTGCCCCAAACTTTTTGCCTGGTGTTTTTCTGGTTTTCCGACTTAGTTGACCTGGGGCCCTGCCAATCAGGACCCCAGGCCTACTGCTCTCTCTCTAAAATGGATTCCATGTACCTTAGGTACATCTCCAATTGGTACTGGGCCACCTTATCAGACCCTGTAACTCAGGGCATAGGTGTACCCAGGGCCTACCAGGGGCTGAAGCATGTATTATGCCACCCCTGGATGGCCATCTAAATCTGACACAACTGGCTGCACGACAGCTGGGGCAAGGTGGTGTAATCACCCTTTGCTTTAGATATAGTATACCTATATCTAACCCTAAAAATGGACACACAGATTCCTATCAGTCACTCCTATGGCAGGCCTTGACAATCCTGAAGGCAGAGTGCTTGGAATCGTGTAAGATGGTGCTCTGGCATGAGCTGAGCCCATTTGCAGCTTGCGGAACCAAGTCCTAATAGCTGTTCCATGATAACGCGTACCATATACTCTTAAGTGCATTATAATCCTCGCGGTTAAATGCTATCTTTGGTATCGCTTTATCAAAACATGTCGAGTAAGGTGTCATACGAATTGGAATACTAACCCCTCGCCAATTCTGGCGACGGGGTTAGCATTCCACCCTTCTAGAGGGACACGACATGTATGTAACTGTGAACCCCGGTTAAAGTTAACTCAAGCCTCAGCATCACAAAATGGATGCCGCCACCACAGACACGAGTCTGACCCCCTGCAGCTGGGAGTCCTTCCAGCGAGGGGAGCTTGGACAAAGGGTTTCCTGTCAGGGGCGGTGCTAGCACCATCCCAGACATGGTTTTGTGTATCCTGGGTAGGCAGGGCTTTACAGGAAGGTGACTGCAAGTGGCACCCCGGTGCTCACTACGCATCTGCCGGCTAGAACCAGTTCCAGGGGCACACCAGCCCCTGGCCTGGGGAAAGTCCGGCATGGGAGAGGGGTGTAACCACCCCCCTTCCTGGTCCCAACCCTAGGGCAGGACCTAGTCGCGTACCCACCCCTTTCTTTAGGATAAAGGCAGGAGCGGGGACCCTTCCAAATTAGATCATCTTTGAATCAAGAAACTACTTTCTACGAAAGGAACTCTCGACTTCTTCTCAAGATTTCTCCCTTGTGGCTAAGGAGTAGTCACCCTGCATCCGCAGGCACCATCCAAGAACTCTGCAGTTTGCTGCCCGTCCTTCCTCCGGAATCCGACTGACCAGCTCAACGAGACCCAGCTTCCCTGGCACCTCTGACCTCTACCTACCTCTACAGCTAAGCTGAGAACCGTAGGTGCGACAAGACCTCAAGGGACCGGCCATCATCAGAACTGCACAACATCTATCCAGCACGACCGCCGAGGGATCCTCTGGTGAGTGCTTTGGGGTCCGAGAAGCTCCGACCCTGAGCAGCTCCAGCACCGAAGGCCAGCCCCCCAGCATCCACGAGATCTGCGTGGGGCCCTTCTGCTTTTTGCTGCTCACCGCATTGTCTGGCTACTAGCCCGCTAGCTTGTGGCCTTCCCGACGACGCCCGAGGACATCACCACCGCTGGTCTGGTTGCTCCAGACTGGCCCTTGCTCCCTTCCAAAAGAGGAGCACCCCGGACCCTCCTGGTCCACTCCAGACACCATTTTGAGTCCACCGCGTGGGCTTGAATTTGCCAAGACTTGTTGCCCCAATCCTGGGTCCAGCGACGTCGACAGCATCAACCCTCGTGGGACAGCTCGCACCTCCATCCTGGTCGCCGACAACGTCTCCTGGTCCATGAGACTGCAGAGCCCAGCGTCGCCCACTCACCTGGACGAGGTGACTACCATCCGGTGCCATCCTGGTGCCCATCTGATCACTGGCTAGTGATTAAGAACTTGGTCCCCTCTGCTTTCAGGTGCCATCCATATTCGATCCAGGCTTGGATCACTTCGAACAATCTTCACTGGTCGCCTGTCAGCAACTCTTTCTTCAGGCTCCTGGTTCGTCAACGAGGATTCCAGACGTCTTTTCAGACCTGTGCAGCCGCAGCCCCTGGGCTAGGTAACTTCGGCATTTCGGTGCCCCAGCATAGCCTCACTATCCAAGGGTCCAGATTCACTGTCATTTTCGACCTACCTTATCGGGTTCGCCCGAGAACACTCACTTTGCTTTTACTAGCTCCCATAGACTTTGTCCCGCATCCCGCGTGAGAGTGCACACCCTGCACCCGAGTCCCCTAGGCCTCCTACTAGTAATCTGAAGGTTCAGTAACGTAGTCCTAGCGATTCCAAAGCCTATTAGTCCAGTACTTACCTGCTAGTAATTTCGCATTCCACTTTCATAGTATATGGTTGTCCGTGCCCCTCGGGCATTTGTGTAAATTGTGCAACTTAAAGTATTTTCGTAAGAGTTTTGTTGTGTGCTTAGTACCCTGTCCTCATGAAGAGTACAGGGCTGTTGTGATCTAAATAAATACACTGTTTATTTTCATAACACTTGTGTGGTGTCCTTTCACTTGGTGTTCAAGGGGTATATGTGATGGTATAACAGCTGGCTTAACACGCCCTCAAGAGTTTAGCCCGAAGACTGCTCGTATCCATGCTACTAGGATAGCTGGTCTATAAGGTTGACTTACAACCAATCACCATAAGGGTTGTTTGGGCTGATACATAGTGATCACTAGAATAGTGAACACTGAATATCAGGCCAACTTCTCACACTCAACCTAAAAATACATTCAGATACTCACTCAGCCACTATTGTACTCACTTAGACACCCACTGACACTGTTACACCCACTCACAAACCCACTCAGAGACTCATGCACTCACTCACAGACCCACTCAGAGACTCATGCACCCACTCACAGCCCCACTCAGACAGTTGTGCACCCATACAGAGACCCAATGAGAGTCTCACGCACCCACTCAAAGACCCATTCAGACACTCACGCACCCACTCACAGACCTACTCAGAGACTCATGGACTGACTCACAGACCTACACAAACACTCATGTACCCACTCTCAGACTCATTCAGAGACTTACGCACCAACTCAGACACTCTCGCACCCAGTCACAGACCTAGTCATGATCATGCTGGTCCTCTTGGCGGCATTTGACACAGTCCAGCACACCCTGATGGTGGACCGTTTTGAAGAAATAGGTGTCAAACAAATGGCACAAGCTCTCCTCAAATCCTTTCTTTCAGACCAAACTCAAACGGTCAAATTAGATAAGTTTGAGACAGAAGCTTTCTCCCTACCTTGTGGAGTTCCCCAGGGATCCTCCCTGAGCCCCACACTTTTTAACATTTATGTTTCCTCGCTAGCCCCGCTTATTGAGACTTTTGGGTTTAATCATACTTCATACGCTGACGATACCCAAATTGTGGTCAATATTCGACCCTATAAAGAAGGTGATACTGCTTCTAGGCTTCAGAACTGTATGTATACAGTGAGTGATTGGATGGCACAGAACTGCTTAAAGCTCAACTCCAGCAAAATGGAGGTGGTGCTTTTTGGCAACAACCCCTCCTTTTGGACCCCAAACTGCTGGCCATCTGCCCTTAGCCCATTACCACCCCATACCAAGAAGGTGAAGAACCTGGGAATTTGGATCGATGACACTTTAAGCTTTAAAGACTAGATTAACGCAGTGACTTTAACTTCCTCACTCATTCTCAGAACTTGTAGGAAAATATGCCCCTATTTCCGAAAGTTGCACAACAAATAGTGGGTTCAGCCCTGGCATTGTCCAGGTTGGATTATTGCAATGGTCTATATCTCAAGTTGCAAGAAGGCGCCATGCATAAATTGCAAATGTTGCAGAATGCAGCGGCTAGACTCCTTACAGGGAACCCTTAAGTATGCATCTATCTCCCCATCTATAAAAAAACTCCACTGATTACCAGTCAAAAAGCGCACCCAATTGAAGGCACTCTGCCTGGTGCTCAAGGCCCTGCAGGGATCTGGGTCAGACTTTCTAAGGCAACAACTCAGCTGGTATATACCTAAAAGAACACTCCGCTCATCAGATGCCAAGCTTGTAACAAAACCACGAATAAAAAAAGCTAAATGGGGGGGTAGAAGTTTCATCACCAATACAGCTAAGGCATGGAACAGGCTTCCTCTACATTTAAGAAGCACAACTAATCTGTTGGACTTCAGGAAGTCCCTTAAAATGTGGCTCTTTAACAACTAACCAGTTACATCCACTTATGTATTCCACGGATTGCACCTCACCTTAGCGCCAGGACACCTTCGGGTAGCAGCTGCGCTTTACAAATCCAGTTAACATTAACTGAGAGACTCACACACCCACTCACCAACACAGGGAGTCAAATTTCCACTCACTCACCCACTCAGAGACTCATCCATCCTCTAGCAGACCATCTCAGACACTCATGCGCCTACTCACAGGCCCACTCAGAGACTCATGCACTGACTTACAGACCCACTCAAATACTCAGGTACCCACTCACAGACCCACTTAGATACTCACTTACTCATTCACACACTTAGGCCCCACTCACAGACGTATGCACCAACTCACAGACCAAATAAGATTGTTCTGCACCCACTCTCAGGCCCAGTCAGACAATCACACACCCACTAACAGATGCATGACCCTACTCATAGACTCACACAGACACTTATGTATCCACTAACAGACCTGTTCAGAGACTCACACACCCATCACAAATCCACTCAGAGACTTACACAACCACTTACAGACCCCCTCAGAGAATGATACGCTCACTCAGAGACTGGCTCAGATGCTAACCCACTCACAGACTCACTGAGAAACTGAGAATCTCATACACCCACTCACAGACCTACTTGGACATTCATGTACCCACTCACAGACCAACTGAGGGTCTCATGCACCCACTCACAGACCTTCTGAGACACTATTACACCCACTAACAGACCCATTCAGACATTATTGCACCAAGTCAGATTCACACTCATCTATATAATTGTGAATTTCAATATGCTGGTTTCTATTTAATATCTACTTTTGTTTTGCATATTCATGATGAATTTGCGAATATGAAAACAAAACTACAAAAAGGGATTTCAGAGGGTGGCTCTGAAGAGAGCCTTTGCATTTACTGTGTAGAGATGATAAGTACACATGAATGAGGATGCAGCCTTTCATGTTGTTGAAGAGCACCCTGTTGCCTTTCTCTGTGAAGTGAACAACATCAGTTCTATAGATACAATCCATGTCAAAGCGCAAGTTGTTGTTGTAGTTAGAGCCCATCTTATGGTCTTGAGGAATGCAGAATAAGTGTAATTGACAAGTTTCCTGACTTTCTTTATCTGTGGACAGAACGCATTTTACCACTTTTTGCCTTTGGCATATGTTGGCCAATACCAAGGCAGTCTGAGGGAAAAATACCATTAATCGAGCAAAGGTATACTTCATTAGGATTTCCAGTCCCATCCCAGTAAGTGTGCCCAGGTTATTGCCACCACAGTGCACAATCATGAGGTAAGGGTGTTGGCATTCTGCAATGCTTTCAACCAAAGGTAGCAATTGGTGCCACTTTTACCCTCTCTGGTCAATCCAAGTAATGACCAGCACACTCTCTAGCCCAAGACACACAGCTGTGACCCGCAATCCACACTCTCACCATTTTGAATGCAAGGAGGAGTAGTATACAGGAGAAGGCTGAAGCAAAATAAGACAGTTTTCAAAATGAAAGGCAGATACAGTGAAGGTCAAGTCCTGTTTTAAAACATGTTTGGTGTAAATATGCATGAAGATAAAATTGGGTAGTGTCTTTGAAGGATAAGTAAGTAGATATGTGATTGGCTCTGGTAAAAATATAAAAAAGTAACACACACTTGGATATGCTTTTAATTTAGAGTAACCAACCACGCCTGCTGCTGTTAATTTTGAAATTAGTACGTTGAACTTTTGACCTATTGATTCAAGAGAGTGTTCCAAAGTTAGTGTATTTGTAAAGTTTTAAAGAGTGAAACATGTTTTTGGACTCCCGTACGTATTTGCAAAATGAGCGCAACTTTACAATGGGGGGTTGTGACAAATTCACAAATACGCCCAAAGCCACTACCAGATTGTGCTTCTTCACTGATGTGCAAGGAAGGGCTAAGAAATATTGACCATTGAGAAGTACAGTAACAAAAGTAAAATATGAAAAGGATGTTTTTATTTGCTAGGTTTGACAGTGTCACCGAGAGCAAAGTTGAAAAGGTTGGTGTTCATGGATGCTTTGCATGAGAGTGATGTACCATCCTTTTGCATAGTTTTCATGATGCCTCTGAGAGTACAGTCTAACTGACAATGTAAAAAGAAAATTGACTAGCCAACTCAATTAACAGGTATGTAAGTGTAGTTTAAAACTTATTTGATTGAAAATGTATGTGTGTACATGAGGTAGATGAAAGTGTGTATGACATGTAGAAAAGTATTGTGAGTGTATGAGGCGATTTGTGAGTGGGTGTGAGAGCATTTAGGAGGGTTTATGAATAGGTATTTGAGTGTGTCCATGGGTGTTTGAGTGAATTTTTAGTGTTTGTGTGGGTCTGAGAGTAGTAGGTGTGTGAGTAGTTCATGACTGATGTGACACCTACTACTCTGTGTGTTTGTAGTTTTACTGCATGGTCGTGTTGCTATTAAAAACTCCTTGCTAATGTTTGATTTTCTGTTATACTATGTACTAGTTACACTTTAGGTAGGCTGTAGTTAAGTTGTAGTTCAGGGTGCTAAGTGGTTAGTATGTAAGACATGCAGTTTGAAGTCTCAGTCCGTCACATGTGTACTTTGAGACCCCTAAGCGCAGGTAAATATTGAGTCTCCCACCCATACTGCAACTTATATATATATTTAGAAAAGCAGAGTCATTTACCTAGCCAGTGAGAGAGAGACAGAGGCATTTAGATATTCAGTGACATGTCCATACAGCACTTTAGTATCCAGCTGTAACTGGCCAGTTGCACAAACACAGTTATAAAACCAACACTCAGCATTAGAAGCAGTAAGTACTGAATATTGCTACCCAGCAGTGGCTGCTTCTAGTGGGTGCTAGTGCACCGCCCACCTAATTTTTCACATTATGTGGATGCTAACTGCAAAGACCAATTAAAATCCACATAATTTGTTTTTAATTTAATGAGGGCTTTAAACCTATTGGGTGCTGCTTAAGTGCCTGGCTGCCGCTCAACGAGAGTCAGGCAGCCAGGCACTTTTCTAGTGAGACACATGCTGTAGTGAGCCTGCAGTGTTTCGGAGTCTGTAGAGACCTCTTATTCATGACACCAGCTGCATCATACTTACAAATAGTCTAGGGCATCCAGGGCAGAAGCCCTGTAATCCAGGGACTGCCTTTCAATCACTTTCACAGGCTGTTGCTTATGGTCTGTGAAGGACTGGAGGCATGTGACTTGAGTTCACAGATTCTCGAAACTCTGTCACCTTGAGATCCATGCATGCTTTTGCATTGGAGGCCAAGAAGTCACACATTGAACTATCAAGCCTCCAATCCTAAACTGGAGTAGCAGGCCCTGTTGCCGGTCACCATGCGTGTTCCAGAGCAAGATTTGGATCACTGACAGAATATCGAGGAGCAAAATATCGACTTGCCAAAATATCGTGGAAAAAATATAGAGTGCCAGAATATCGAATTCCTATCTTCAAACAGGTAAGTACAAAAATATTGACTCCAAAATATCGATGTAAAAAATATAGACAGTCAAAATATTGAATTTTTTAAATGTCTTAAAAGTAATTTAAAATTAATATAATAATAAATATAATTAATTTAAACATACTTAAAATACTTAAATAAACTTAAATTAATAAATAATTAAAGTAACTTTAAACAAAATTAATAATTGTAATGAAAAAAAAAAAAAATATATATATATATATATATATATATATATATAGACAACATCATAGGCCCACAAATTACAAAAAGACCACAAATTACATACAGAAGAGGTAGAAACCTTAGAGACATCTTGGTCAAAGGTGATATCACTGAGACTAAATCACAACACATTGAAGGACTCAAGGGGTTCTACCCATGTGGGCACTGTCGTGCATGCAAAGCCAGTGTCATGGTCAAAGACATAGTAATCCCTGGTACTTCTGAATGCAAAAAGATTAAGCAATTCCTCACATGCACCACCAACTATGTCATCTATGTCTTAGAATGCCCCTGTAACATCAAGTACGTTGGCAGTACCACCTGCATGGCCAAAAAAAGAGTTCTGGAACATCTTAGAGCTATTACTAACTTAGACACCAAATACCCCATAGCCAGACACTTTAAAGATTTCCACAATTCCAACAATTCCTTGTTAAGATACTACGCAGTAGAACAAGTGAATATAGGTAAACGGGGTGGTAACAGGGAACTGCCCTCCGTAAGAGGGAGTCAAGATGGATCATGGAGCTCGAGACCAGATACCCGGGGGGGCACAATATGGATGAGGAACTGGCAACTCATCTTCATAATGAATAATCGATGCATACTGTGGTTGTGTTCATTGCTAATCATTCTTATTGTGTAGGCTTCCTGTAGGACAGTCAGCATGTTCTCCCACTGTGTATAGCTGTTCTTTTCTTCAAGTATCTTGCAAATATTATGTGTATCAGATATACTTTTGTATACATTTTAAATCATTTTAATGATGTTTATGTTATGTCTCTTTCAGGAGAGTAGGATGGGGGACAGCACTCACTTTCATCACCTCACCACGGCCCCTCCTTTCTCCAGTCTGAATGGAAGATATCACGTCACCCTACTAAAGATAAGACTTTCACTATGGGCACTTTTTTCCTCTCTTTTTTGAATTGATATTATTCGCGGTTTACATAGATGACTGCGGGACATTTTTCGCTTCCCTACATTTTTTCTGACTCTGAGGCACTAGACCGAATGCACTTATTGTTATTGGAATATATTCTGCTCCTTACCTGGGAACTATGAACTGAGTACCACTAGGGAACTTAACCACTGGTTTTGTTTTACCCTGTTTACTGGTGTTTGCATGATTACCGGCTGGGTAATAGGTATATAATTTACTGATGTCAATGGTCCGTAAAAAAGCTTCACGGAGACTACATTGTCCAAAACTACCAGATGGGTCGTTTTATTTAGTATACTAGGCGAAATTACTTTTTATTTGGTAATTATCCTAGTTCCCATATATATTTTCCATTACAAACTGCAATGATGTATCACTGAGATTTAAATCGTAATTTTTGAATTGCAAATACTCCATTCCAATATGGCCGACAAGTAATTGACTTGTATGCATTGAGGGAAATGTACATCATCTATGTTTACTATTTGTGTAACTTCACTGTGTATTTAATTTGTTCAACACGGGGGAAAGGTTATCGTGTGATCAAGACACCTTGTTGTGTCGAAACGCGTAGCGAATTCCGGTGAATAAATACTTTTTGACTGAATCCCCTTGAGTGCGCGACCTTGCTCATTGGCAGAATTGTGGATTGTACATATATATATATATATATATATATATATATATATATATATATATATATATATATATATATATATATATATATATGAACAGAAAAATCTTCAAATAAACCACACTCCTGTTGTGGAAACGAAGACACGGACCCAATGGTTTGCAGTCAAGGAGATCTTTAATAAAAACCTCGCTGGTTACGCGTTTCGAGCAACTAGTGCCCTTGGTCACACACCGCGCACCAGGTCAGCTACAAATTTAAACATTTTTTTACCAGTGATGCTCCACCCATTAACGTGAGTCACAAGGTGTAGAAATAGAAAAAACACGTATTCCTTTGTAAACTACGTGCACACCTCTATTTACAATCGAAACAAATACCAGTGTTGATGGCGTTAAGAAAAATTATATCTGCATGAATGCATTTATACTGACATGTTATACCATAGCCATGTACAAAAAAATATATATATATATAATATATACAAATATCAGTCCCGTACAAAAATGTGTCCTTTAGGTTTGAATCAATCTATATACACCTAGAAAAATATATATATACTATCTATGTACAATATCACAAAGATGTGCCAAAAAATATATACATACACATATACATATATACATATCTATATCTTACAAAAATACACACTCTATTCTTATATACAAATCCACATCCATTACAAACCCAATTTGGAACTTCCATGGCATTTAGATGGACAAATGGACACATATCAATGTATAATTTATAACAATAATTTGAATAATGTACAGCTACAATATGTACATGTATTTATAGCATGCCAACACTGATATTAAACAACCCACTAGTGATAAATCTTAATATGATCTATATTAGAAATATAGTGAAAGTGCAAAATTGTGAGCTAAAAACAAGTTATTGGTTGACTTAAGATTCATTAGTCACCAAATTATTCTTAGAATGGCTAGAGAGATAATATATACATGAAGGCAATGTACATCAAGATCAGTGTGATAAATGAATCCTTGCTGGACTCCCATATGGTGCCCAGTCGGCGCCATCTGGTATCAGTTGTTGTTTTCAGAAAGACCTTGAGGAGAAAAATATGGAAAAAACCACATGTGAATATTAAGATTGATAAGACTACAACAGATGATGTAAGTCTTCAGTGGTGTTTAGCCCATTGGGGTACTTGCTGTCTAGTTCAATGATGTATTCGGTTTCCTTTTTTCGTAGCAGTTTTTCTCTGTCGCCTCCTCGAACGAGGGGCGCAACCACATCAATAACATAATATGATAAGTTGGATAAATCAATGTTATGTGTGGACTTGAAATGACGTGCTACCGGGTACGTATTATCACTGTTAACGATGGCACGTAAGTGTTGCAAGATCCTGGCGTGCACCTGTAGCTTGGTACTGCCCACATATCGTAGGCCACAGGTACACGTCAGGACATATATTGCAAACTCACTGTGGCAGTTAAAGTATCCCCGGATGGCTTTCCTCCTAGAACTGAAAGGTGTAAAGTAATGAGATGTGTTTACACCGAATTTACAAGCCCTACAGGAGGAACATTTAAAGAAACCTTTTTGTTTAAGCCATGCACTACCATTACCTAGTTCAGGGCTATTTTTGACCAGACAGTTGTGCATACTAGGTGCTTTTTTGTACGTTATAATGGGGGCACTGGGGATAATATCACCCAGGACACTGTCAGTTCTAAGGATAGACCAGTGCTTCTTCACAATGGACCTTATTTGTTTTTCTTGTTTACTGAATGCCAGTATGAGTCGAGGGGCAGGGTTGTCTGACTCCAGTTCAGCAGTTTCAGATGTCAGAAGAGATTCCCTAGGCTTTGCTCGGCATCGCCTAAGTGCACTGTTTAGGACCTTGTTATTATATCCCCTGGCTCTCAATCTGTTCATCGTGATCTGTGCCTCTTGTTCAAAGGTTTCAGGAGTGCTGCTGATTCTCTTAACTCTGAGCAGCTCCCCATACGGAATATTGGTGATTACGTGTTGGGGATGCTTACTGCTAGCGTGTAATATACTGTTGCCAGCCGTCGGTTTTCGATATAACGATGTGGCAACAGTATTATTGGCAATGGTGACATGTACATCTAGGAAGTCTGCTTGCTCTTTGCTGATGTGGGCCGTAAAGAACAGGTTATCATTGTTCTGATTAAGAGCATCAACAAAAACTTTAGCACTTTCCTCATCCCCCTCCCAAATACAAAACACATCATCAATAAACCGTTTCCAGTATTTAACCTTGTCAAATCCAGGAGTGTTGGTGAGACCGCGCTCCTCCCACCAGCCTACATGCAAGCATGCATAGCTGGGGGAGAAGCACGATCCCCTCGCCACACCTCGCACTTGTCTCCAGACATTCTTAGCAAACATAAAGTAATTGTTATTCAAACACCAATGCACTAACTCACACAACATCTTGTTGTGTGCATAATATTCACAAGATCGAGAACCAAGATAGTGTGTGATGGCGTTCAATCCCTTAGTGTGGTCTACGGAGGTGTATAAAGACTCAATATCTAAAGTCAACATGCACCAATTTTCACGCCACTGGATGGAATTGAGTTTGTTTAGAAAGTCCCCCGTATCTTTTAGATAGCTGGGCAAATCTTTGACAATGTCCTGCAGAAAAAAGTCTATATAATGTGAAATATTCTCCCCCACACTGTTTATGACCGCTATTATAGGGCGGCCCGGAGTGGGAATTTTCTGCTTATGAATTTTAGGGATCAAATACAATATCGGTATCACCGGATGTTCTCTGTGAAGGTAGTCAAATTCAGCTTGAGAGATCAAATTAGTTCTTTTATAAGACATTAACATTTTTTTCAAGTTGTCTTTGGCTCGTTTGTAGGCCATCCCATTTGATCTTTCATAGCAGGTGGGGTCGTTTAGCTGTCTCATGGCTTCGGCCATATACTCTTCCTTTTTCCACAAGACAATATTACCCCCCTTGTCAGACTTGTTAATAACAACTTCCTGATTTTGACTAAGTTTTTTCATTAGAGTATTATATTGTGTGATCCTAGCATTGTTCTTGTTAGATTGTGCCTGTGTAGTACGGTTTAGCCTTTTCAAATCTTCCGTCACGCACTCGTGATAAATATCAATTGCATCTTTAGGCATGACGGGTAAAAAGGTGCTTACCGGTTTGAAAGGACTTTCTCCAGCTCCTCTTTGGCGAATGTCCACATTGATCAATTCTCTTTGGGTATTTTGAACTCCTTCATCATCCAGTGTTGAGGCCGCCGCATTTCCCAGATCACACAGGGTGAGCAAGAGTCTAGCATCTCTCGCTGCCGGGGCTGCTGGAACTGTGGCAACGGCAGTGGCAATGGCACTGCTGTTTGCAATGGTGCTGGCAGTACACTCCCTGTTTTTGGTTGCGGTTTTGGATGCAAAAAACTTTCTAAGCTTAAGCTTGCGAATAAACTTAAAAACATCCGCTCTCGTGTTGGTATAATTAAAAGAACTTTCTGGACAAAAATTGAGTCCTAGAGCTAGTAATTGCTCTTCTGCTGTGGTAAGGGTGACATCGGAAAGATTAGTAATGGTACAATCCTTTATTGTTTCTTCTTGTTGAACCATTGTTTCTTTTTCTTTTGCTGTTGAGGCTGCTGTTGCTTTCCGCCTTTTGCGTCTTGCCTGGCGTCTTGCGTTGCGCTTTTTGCGTTGTAGTTCTTTTTGTGCCTGGGACGCAAAGTTTGCAGCCGGTCCTCTACTAAAAAATCCATCTCTTCGCCGATTTCTAAAATTCTTCCCGGTTGTGTTTCTATGTTACTAATTTCAGACAGAGACATGCTGGATGAGCTGGCCAGAGAGACTGTATCTGGATCCGAATTTTCCATCACCTCATCCTGTTGATTCGTTCTCGCCAAGTTGCTACTGCTTGCTCCCACTCTGGTGGCTTGTTTGGTCAGTTTGACTTGCTTGGCTCGATCGTACTTTCTGGCAAACGTATAAATTTGCCCAGTCTCATAGTCCTTCAAGTCCCTCGCGAACTTGTGCACTTTTCTGATTTTAATGCGCTCCTCGTGTTTATGCAGTCTCTCACTTATTTCCTTGCGCATATTGGTAATTAGTAACTTAGTGTCCGGGTCAGTAGTGGCATCCAGCTGCTCATTGATACCCTTAATTTCCTCAAGCAGTTTATCGCGGTCTATGACCGCGTATTTGATGAGCACTCTTACCAAGTTCATCGACGCATCCAAATTCAGCTCGCCCCACTCCTTTAACATTGCTGGATTGGGGTCCTCGAAGCTAGGTGCCAGCATGATCCGCAGACCACGCGGAACTCGACCGGCTATATATATATATATATAATTTTATTTTTTTTTTCAAAGCAATTGAAATAATCACCGCACTCTTCTCAGATTTGGTTAAGCTTATTTAATCCATCTCGGAAAAAACTTCCTCACCTACGCGTTTCAAACAGATTACTGTTCTTGCTCACAGTAGTTACAAGTCCGTTTTTACTTTTCACTATATATACCCTCCTACCCATTTGGCAGTTAGGATGCATTATGGGAGGGGTAGTTTTTGGTTGAAACAACCATGTCAGGTTCCTTTTCCCAGTTACCAAGTCATTTTTAAGATGACGTTATTACGGTGTTACTATTGACGGCTAAGTGCCTGATGGCTTGGAGGAATAGATCACTCCAAGGCAAGCTGAGTTGTTAACTCTCTTGCAGCAATATGTACCAATGTTGTACATATTGGTGGATAATAGCTGAGTGCTATATCCCAAGGTCATTGGCTTGTATCTTGGTCCAGGAGCCTGACATTATTTAAAACAAACGCTGTAAATAACAAACTTAAATTTCTCCATATATTCTTAGTTAACCTCTTACATTTCAAAAATCTAAACACTATGTACTCAAAGGAACCAATACGTCTAGTTTCAGTTTCAAATTTACATTTCATATGGCTATTAATCTTTTAATCAAAACACTTTTCTTTTGAGGTAGATATCATAGTCAGTGAAGACTTTCGTTGTTACTGTTGTGTGATTGTCTTATATTTTGGATCTCAGTTAGTTCATAAATGTACATATAATTCCTCATCCCCGTTCAATCCTTGGGGGGTCTTGGTTTTGAATTTTATTATTAGTTTGGATTCCAAACGTCTGAGTTTTTGTATGCGATTGCCTCCTCTTTCATTGTCAGGTATCATTGCTATCCCTGAATATCTCACATTTAACCAGGTTTTGTTTCTGTGAGTCATGAGGTGTTTTGCCATTGCATACGTTTGGTCCTTGTTTTGCATAGCCCTAATGTGTTCTAGCATTCTTTTCTTAAGGGCACATATTGTCGATCCGATATATCTCTTTCCACAATCACACTCTAGAAGATAGACATCATAATGGGATTCACATGTGATCTTGTTCCGTATTTCAAATGGTTGGCCTTTCGGATCTGTTATGGATTTGAGATTTTTGCCAATCTTGCACGCTTTGCACGATGTGCATTTGGTAAATCCTTTTTGTCTTTTTTTCAGCCAGGTTTCTTCTCTTTTGTTTACGAAATGGCTGTTGACTAGAATGTCACCGATTGATGGTGCCTTTCTAAAGGAGATTAAAGGTGCATCTCCTATCACATTTCCAATGTCAGGATCTTTTTTCAATACACTCCAGTATTTAGTGACCACTTTCCTGATTTTTGCACTTTCTTTTGAATATGTCAAGATTAAGCGTGGTTTTTCCTCATTAGTTGTTTCATTGGCCCCTTTTTTCTTGACTATCAATGTCTCAGTTCTTGTTTTTTGTCGTGCTCTCATTTCTCCTCTTTTTATTGTTCTCATATTGCATCCTCTTTGGGAGAATCGATTTACCGTTTCTGCAAATTTGTGTTCCATTTCCGATGGTTCAGAACAATTGCGTTTCATCCTTAGAAACTCTCCATAAGGTACATTGTGTTTCAGGGATGTTGGATGAAAACTGGTTCCATGAAGGATACTGTTAGTGGAGGTTTTTTTGCGAAAGAGGGTCGTGTGCATTGTATTGTCTTTAATGTATACTTTTGTATCCAAAAAATCAATTTCCTTCTCTTGGATGTTAAACGTGAATTGTAGACCAACATCATTCTGGTTTAAGATCATTATGTATTCTACCAACTCTTCCCTTGTTCCCTTCCACACTAGGAAGAGATCATCGATAAATCTCAGCCAGAGAATTATCTTGGCAGTATAAGGTTAGTTTTCTTCTCTCCAAGCTATGTGTTTCTCCCACCAACCCATGGTGAGATTAGCATAGCTTGGAGAAAATGAAACACCCATTGCAGTTCCACAGTTCTGGGAATAGATTCCATTGTTAAAGAGAAACACATTGTTTGTAAGGTATATGCGTATCATATCCAACAGCATAGCTGAATGTTTGAGTTCCCCTATTGGTCTCTGCCTCAGAAAGTAAGCAATTGCTTCTAGTCCTATCTGATGGTTGATCGATGTATAGAGTGATACTACATCTATTGTAGCTAGAAGATATGTTGGTTGCCATTGTGTGTCCATTATTATTCGTAGAAAGTCTCCAGTGTCTTTGATAAAGGAGTTTAGTGTTGGCACTATGGGAGCTAAGAAATGATCAACATAAGAGGCAATATTTTCATATAGTGATCCACAGCTGGAAATAATTGGTCGAGCTGGGGGTTTGTACAATGTCTTGTGAACTTTCGGCAGAAAGTAAATTGTTGGTGTTATCGGATTCTCTACTATCAAAAACTTGGTTTCTTCTTGACTTAACAAACCGTTTTCCTGCCATGTTCTTATTTGGTGATGTATTTTCATTGTCATCATCGCTATTGGATTTTCTTCCAATTTTGTGTAATTTTTTGTATCTTGCAGTTGTCGATGGGCCTCTTCTATGTAATCAGTCTTGTTTAAAACCACAATATTCCCGCCTTTATCGGCTGGCTTGATTTCAATTTTCAAGTTCGATTTTAGAGAGTTTAATGCTTGGTGTTCCTCCCAGGTTAGGTTTTCCTTATTGTTGTTGTTGACATTTATCATTTTTTCTAGTTCTGTGGTGATCAGGTCATGGAACGCATCTATTCTGTTACCAGGATGTAATATTGGGCAGAATTTTGATGGATTTTTGAAAGTTGTTTTTGGATGCGTGTTATGTGGAATATCCATTTCTTTCAAAATTTGTGTCTCCGTTAATGATGTGTCATTGTCATCATTTGCCAAGTCATGAGCTACTATCAGTGCTGGGAGATCTGAAATTGTATATCCTTCTTCCTCTCCACTGTTAGTGACATTGGACTCATTAGTACTTTTCTTCTTGGATTTGACAAAAAACTTTTTTAATTTTAGTTTTCTTATATATTTGTACATATCAATCTTTGTTTCCACATCATCCTGATGTTTTTCTGGGCTGAATGTTAAGCCTTTATTTAGTAGTTTCCTTTCATTGGTCGTTAGGGTGTAGTCCGATAGATTTATAATTAAATCTGGACCAGTGTCGTTTTTCTTTGTATTGTCCGATATTATTTCTTTGACAGAGTGCCATTGCGCAATGGGTATCTTGGAGAGCTTTGCTCTTCTGGTTTTGCGTTTGTGTTTGAGTTTGATGATTGGCCCCTTCCTCGCCCTCTCTGTCTTCCCCTTCCACGTCCTCTCCCTGATGTTCTCGGGGTTTGTTGGTCGTTGTACAGCATTTCCATCTCCTCTAAAAAAGAGAACTGTTTTTGATTGGTTATTCTTTCTCTCCCTCTTTGTTCCCCTTTGCTAGCGTCAGATTCAGTTTCACTTGCCCCAGGCTTTGGTTTGGATTTGTTAGTTCCTTGTTGCTTCAAGACATCGAATCGTTTGGCAAATGTGAATATTGCACCGTTTGCATAATCGTATTGATCTCTCCTGAATTTGTGCTGTTTGCGTTCTTCTATCTCATTTTCGTGTTTGTCTAAGTTGTTTTCCATTATGGTTCTTAGTTTCTTCATTTCATCTTCCCCTTCTTGTGAGGCCATTATTTGTTGTTCTGTTTCCTCTATTTTAGTGTGTAGGTCTGCTACTCCAATTTTTGCGTGTTTGATTATTATCATTATCATTCTTTTTGAACACTCCATGTTATTGTGCCCCCATTCCTCAAGCATAGCAGGGCTGGTGTCTGGATGATTTGGAAGAGTGAATATACGTAGGCCCCTAGGAACAAGGCCCAATTCCAAATATTTTTCCAATGTTATTATCTCCCAGGACTGCGATATCTCTTTGCGTAAAAGTTTTTCTAGCTGTTGGAAAAGTTGTTTTAGTGTTGTTTGCGTTGTTTTGGAGGTCGTAGCTTTGGGATCCGAAGCTTGGTTTCTCCCCGTTTGTTGGGAATCTGAAAATAAACTTTCCGCTTTTTCCAGGCGCTTGGCTGCTCTTTTTTCCATCTCGCTTAAGAGTTAATTGGGTCAACAAGACAAAGAACACTATTTGTTTGTGTTCGTGTTATTTATTCGATTGTTTGTTGATTTACTTGCGTTTGACGAACAGCTTGTTAACTAAACGTGGGAAGTTTGTTCAATTGTGATTGCAAGGCTGGCTGCCTTAGCTGGATGGACGCTTTTCCGAGAAAATGAGAAATTGTTTTTCTAAATGCGAAGTACCATGTAGTCTGGAACTTGGCATAACATTCGCTGCAGCACTGTCAGTTACAAGCTGGCATACACATATACACACTTCGGCGTTCACTTACCCGGGAGTCTCCTGGAACGCTGAATGCCCTCCGGCACTTTCGCGTCAGCGCTCAACCTGGTAATCGGTAGGTGTGTGCTCCGTTCTGCCGGTAACTTTATATATATGTATATATATATACATATATATATATATATATATATATATATATATATATATATATATATATATATATATATATATATTACCTACTGGCGGTCGCCAGTAGGTATATATAGTTAGGATTTTTTCCCTATGGGATTTCTGAAAATTCTATGTCTAATAACTTTGGCGTTTGTGGACGGAATCGGCTGAAATTTTCAGGAAAATTGCACATTTTGTTTCTGAGCAGCCCCTGGAAATTTGGGGGGGGTTCGTCAAGGGGGGCCGAGAAAAAAGGGGGGTCCCAAAACGCGTTTTTCCCATGTTAATTTCCATAGGGCGGTTGGACTCACTTTTAGCCCGAACGGCTGAATGGATTTCCACGAAACTTGGCAAAATTGTAGGGACTGTTAGCCCGATGTGCCTTTGCTAGGTCTCAATATATGTGCTTCAGTGGATTTTGAGAAATTAACGTTTAAATCAAGATATATATCTGTAACAGCGCTCCGGGCAGCGATCCGGTTCGCGTACTTTTCGCTTATCGGAACTTTGCGAAGCGAAGCTGATTGGCTCTCCGGTGTCTGTCAACATTCTAAACAGTCCGGTGCGGCCGCCATCTTGTCTCTCGGTAGGATCGAGAGACAAGCGGAGGCCAAAACAAAGGGGGAAATGAAGGAAAGGGGGCAAGGTAGACCCCTTCTGACCCCCTAGGATTGATGAGGGGATATTATAGAGCCACGCTGGGCCCAAAAAAAAAAAAAAAAAAATCCGAAATTTTTCGCCGTAGAGACGCGTCTTGGTACGCGAACCGGGCAGCTAACCGGGCAGCTAACCGGGAAGCTAACCGGCAGTGTAACGGGAGTCTGACGAGTAGCTGATTGGCTGTCAACATTGTAAACAGTCCGGAGCGGCCGCCATCTTGTCTCTCGGTAGGATCGAGAGACAAGAGGAGGCCAAAACAAAGGGGGAAATGAAGGAAAGGGGCAAGGTAGACCCCTTCTGACCCCCTAGGATTGATGAGGGGATATTATAGAGCTACGCTGGGCCCAAAAAAAAAAAATTCCGATTTTTTCGCAGTAGAGACGCGTCTTGGTACGCGAACCGGGCAGCTAACCGGCAGTGTAACGGGAGTCTGAGGAGAAGCTGATTGGCTGTTATCATTGTAAACAGTCTGGAGCGGCCGCCATCTTGTCTCTCTGTGGGATCGAGAGACAAGAGGTGGAAAAAAAAAAAAGGTGTAAATGAATGAAAGGGGTAAGGCAAACCCCTCCTGAACCCCTAGGATTGATGAGGGGGCTATTAAAGTTCCCTGGGGGGTGAAAAAAAAAATTGCGATTTTTCGCGGTAAAGGTGCTTCCTGGTACGTTAACCGGGCAGCTAACCGGCAGCGTAACGGGAGTC
The DNA here is from genome assembly GCF_964263255.1 of Lissotriton vulgaris. NCBI lineage: Eukaryota > Metazoa > Chordata > Amphibia > Caudata > Salamandridae > Lissotriton > Lissotriton vulgaris. The sequence goes on from NC_141691.1 coordinate 194,301,451, forward strand.
CGACATATTGTGTTTTTTGAACGTTTGTGATATGTGCACGTGTGGATTTTGTCTAATTAAGGTTAAAAAAACTATATATATCTTTAAGCGTGTTCTGGCGCGCTTATGTTTTGGGTTTGGTTTGCGCTGCAGAGACGATACGTCATGGTTATGCGATGTATCATGAGGCGTCTCACGGGCTACGTGATACGTCACTTAATAAAGAATATATTTTACAGCTAAAGATATTAGCTTTTAAAAAAACCGATGAAATTCACAGAAAAAACCATAGGTTATAGACCATATATAGTTAGGAATTTGCATTTACAAAACCTTGAAAATTCACTGAAAAAACCATAGGTTATAGACCATATGTAGTTAGGGATTAGCATTTAAAAAACCTTATTTTACTCGCACAAAACCATTGAAATTCCATATATAGTTAGATGCACTAACTATATATCGCGGACCCGCAATCCACTGCTAATGATGTCACATATTACATCATTCATGACATGGTCAGTGACATCACTGATGACATCTCAAATGACATCACTGATGACATCTCAAATGACATCACTGATGACATCACTGACATCTCATTTGATATTACTGATTACATCACTGATGATATCATTTATGTGATAATACATCTTCAGACTCTAATATAACCTTAGATACACTCAGTGTAAACAGGCACTCACAGACTGTCACACATCCATGGAGTTACCCACACACCTAGTCAGTCATGCAAAGAATCAATCACACCTCCATTTCCTCAACTATACAGTTATACACACCTTACTTATTCAAACATATACTAACACATATTTACTCTCTTATACAATCCTTGATACAAGTTCACAATGATTCATACAGCCACTCTCACATTCACTGGCTCTTATGTTCAGTTATTTATATATGTCAACTCTCACATGGAGTGTGTTTTACATATGTACTTACTTTGACATGTAGAATTGAGATATCCATTCACTCACCAATATACTCATGCACACAGTCAACTGTCCATACAGCTGTTTCTACATGCACTTTTGAACCCATACACCTAGGGAATCAACTGCTCACACATCTATGCACAGAGTTATACACCTCCCAGCCACCCACACACATACTCAGTTTCCCATACAAATACTTGGGCAACCATTCAATAACCCATATAGTTACTGATATAGCTACTGATTTAAACATGCAGCAGTTTACAGAAGAACATAAATAATGATTGCCAAATTAAGACACTTTAATCACTAACCCATGCACATTTAATCATTCTCTCATACAGTCAGTCATGCACCTACTAAATCCTTCATCCAGACACTTATACATCCACTCATTCTTCAATATGTAAGACATATTTTAACTTTACAGAAACATATAGTCACTGGGTGTTGTCATCAGTGATGTCATCAGTGATGTCACTGACCATGTCATGAATGATGTAATATGTGACATCATTAGCAGTGGATTGCGGGTCCGCGATATATAGTTAGTGCATCTAACTATATATGGAATTTCAATGGTTTTGTGCGAGTAAAATAAGGTTTTTTAAATGCTAATCCCTAACTACATATGGTCTATAACCTATGGTTTTTTCAGTGAATTTTCAAGGTTTTGTAAATGCAAATTCCTAACTATATATGGTCTATAACCTATGGTTTTTTCTGTGAATATATATATATATATTACCTACTGGCGGTCGCCAGTAGGTATATATAGTTAAGATTTTTTCTCTATGGAACTTTTGAAAATTCAATGTCTAATAACTTTGGCGTTTGTGGACGGAATCGGCTGAAATTTTCAGGAAAATGGCACATTTTGTTTCTGAGCAGCCCCTGAAAATTTGGGGGGTTCCGTCAAGGGGGGGGCCGAGAAAAAAGGGGGGTCCCAAAACGCGTTTTTCCCATTCATTTTTCCATAGGGCCTTTGGCCTCACTTTTAGCTCGAACGGCTGAATGGATTTACAAGAAACTTGGCAAAATTGTAGGTACTGTTAGCCCGATGTGCCTTTGCTGGGTCTCAATATATGTGCTCCAGTGGATTTTGAGAAATTAACGTTTAAAAAAACAGATATATCTGTGACAGCGTCCTAGATAGTGCACCAGATCGCGTACTTTTCGCGTTACGGAGCTTTGCGTAGCGAAGCTGATTGGCTCTCCGGTGTCTGTCAACATTCTAAACAGTCCGGTGCGGCCGCCATCTTGTCTCTCGGTAGGATCGAGAGACAAGAGGAGGAGAAAAACGAAGGAGGAATTTAATGAAAGGGGGCAAGGTAGACTCCTCTTGACCCCCTAGGAATGATGTTGGGGGTATTAAAGGGTCCCGTGGGGCAAATAATTAAAATTAGATTTTTCGCGGTAGAAGCGCTTCTCGGTTCGCGAACCGGGCCGCAAACTGGTAGCGAAACGGGACTTCGCCATTTTGTGTTTCGATTTAATTAAATTACTAGGTATAAGGGGGTACGGGAGACGTATCCTGACCCCTTATGTTTTCTGAGGGTGGCTGAGGAGGCTCATATATGTTGATACATGTCTTCCAGCGGCTGTGCGTGAGCTTTTTTTTTTTTTTTTGCTGCGTGACGTCTGTTAACGTTCGATTCGATGGAAATCAGGAACTGTTGACCGCCATTTTGTCACTGCGAGTTAATATTTTGTTAAAAATAATTGTTTATTGATAAACATTGTTTGCGCCATCTTGCCTTTTTTGCAATGCCACACTTTTGTTGAGCACGGCAGCCATTTTAGATGCCTTGACCAGACCTACTCTCTGCACGCCGCCGATCCTCAGCATGGCTCCCAACCCTCGCAAGCATCTCCCTCACGCACTGGTCACCCCCGCTCTCTCTCTCATGCATGGGCCAGAAACCTCCTCCCATCTGCGCTGTTCGTGAGCGTTTTTTTTTTTTTGCTGCGTGCACCCCTGCTCTCTCTCTCATGCATGGACCAGAAACCTCCTCCCATCTGCGCTGTTCGTGAGCGTTTTTTTTTTTTGCTGCGTGACGTCTGTTAACGTTCGATTTGATGGAAATCAGGAACTGTTGACCGCTATTTTGTCACTGCGATTAAATATTTTGATAAAAATAATTTTTATAAATGAATCCTTATTGATAAACATTGTCTGCGCCATCTTGCCTTTTTTGCAATGCCACACTTTTGTTGAGCACGGCGGCGTGAACGGGCCTCCCCAGGTGGAGGCTCGTCTGCTGTACTGGGGCGCCCCTTTACCGTTTCAGTTGCCATTCTGCCCGCTTTTGCTACACTGTGCCTCATCCTCCATTCAGCTGGTTATCGCCCGCTCTTGCGGCTACAGCGTCTCGCTCACCATGTAGTTGAGTTGCGCCCACTCTTGCGGTGCAGCGATAGGCAGCTGCTACAGGACTCTTAAAATGGCGGACGGCTCTTTGGATTTGGGCCTGGTCCACTAAAATGGCCCTGGGACACCTTGGAACTCGGATGTCCCCTGAGCCTTGAAGATTTTACAAAAGTCTTGAGGGCCCCCGACTCCTGCAGGCTTCCGGTGGGGAGCGGCTGCCATGATTGCTCGCGGAATGACCAGGACGGAGCCACGAGATGGTGGTGCTCTCATGCTGACGCCAGCTTCAGTCTGAAACATCCAGAAACAAGGTGGGGCTTTCATCGTTTGGGAAAAAAAATGTTTTAATCCAATGAAAAGTGTTATTTTTAGGTCATATGATCAAGCCTTCTATCATTAGGAAACCAAAAGTAAAATGAACCAATGAAAAGTTTTATAAACAAGTCACATGACCTGTTATGCTTACGTTATGCGCTGGTACAAAAAGCGTAGAAAATCCGTTGGCACGTGAGGCGGCGTCAGTAGCGGACCGATGTGCGAATAGGCCGAAGGCAGCACAACGCGCCAAGATCCGGATGGCACCGAGGTGGTGTTCAGCAAGTTGCCGCACTGGTGTGGCCATCCTACAATGCTGCGCCGAAAATCGGCGTGGGGCGCCCCGTTGGCCTGTGAGGTCGCGTTAGTCAGTGGGGGCTGTTTGAGAAAGCAATGTGATGCTGTGCGTCGCCCCCAAGATGGAGGCTCCTCGGCTGAAGTGGGGCGCCCCTTGGTGTTTCACTCGCTATCCAGCTGAGTTGCGTCCGCACTTGCGGCTACAGTAGACCGAAGGCAGCACAACGCGCCGAGATCTGGATGGCACCGAGGTGGTGTCCAGCAAGTTGCCGCACTGGTGTGGCCATCCTACAATGCTGCGCCGAAAGTCGGCGTGGGGTGCCCCGTTGGCTTATGAGGTGGTGTCAGTAGCGGACCGATGTGTGAATAGGTTGGAACCAGCACAAGGCGTCAAGATCCGGATGGCAAGTCCTGGATGTTGGGTGCCATAGTTGAGAGCCAAGATCCGGATGGCAAGTCCTGGATTTGGGTGCCATAGTTGAGAGTTCTGAGCAGTGCTTGTAACACTGTCTGAAGCTTATTTGCACCTGCTGCAGCTTCACTATTGCCCTGGTGTGGTCAAAGATCGCCCATGACATAGGCGGCCGGCTCCCATGGTCCAGCGGAACTTTTTTCCTTTTCCTTTCTGCATCTTGTCCCACAATCCGTTTGACCTGAAGACAGGACCAGGTCCCTGAATGTGTGCAGGGGGACGCTATTGATTGAATCAAAATGGCGGCTTCACACAAAGCTGACTCAAGCGTTGCTGGTGATGCTATACAGACAAAAAATGGTTTTCAGTTTGTACATTCTTCAGGATTTTTCCATCCAAGTCTGCTTGAGAGTTTGTAGAACAATGGCTTCAGTTCTTGCCCTCCCCTCTTTTGACTGTTGGTTCTTGTTGCCTATCTCTTCTGTTGTCATTTAACTGAACCTTTTTTGACTGCCGAAAGGGGTTCTGGTCCGACCGCTGGTTGGTGGAGACATTTTGACTATATCCTGGACCTGCCCGGCCTCGCCCAAAATGGCGCCGGTATAAATGGGACTCGTAACTCCTTGTTGTGTACTGGTTGAACAACCTTGATATCACGAGATACTTATGCAGTTTTGAAGCGCATGGCGGGCGGGGACGAGAATTGATTGAATATTTCGACATCCTTATTGATATTAAGTTCTGATGTGTTATTGATTACTGAACTATTGTAAGTTCGAATTAACGTCACCCATGGTACTTGCCCGCAAATGTATATCTAGAAAATTTTATTGTTAGTGGCCCTGTTGTATTTTAATTACAAAATGTACGTCCACCGATTCCGCAACTGTTAGACACCTTAGTTCTTGCAACCTAATGGCCCGATCGTTACGTTCCTCTACAGTGTAAATGTTTGCTCATCATATACGTTTCCAGTTTGCTCCGTGGCTGGCCCACGTGGTTATAGGCCCGTATTTGTATACTGACATTTTCACAATAAAGGTTTTTAAAACAAAACATGGTAGTAGTATTTACATTGGTAAAGTTTTTAATTTTAGTCACTGTTTTCGAATCAGTAAAAGGCAAGTGAAATAAAGCAGTCCAATTACATGACGGATAAAAGGTATAATACGCAGGAACGCAGTAAAGATAAATGGTCAAGGGCTGTTGTGTTTTCTACTCCTGCAACATAAAGTGATCGATAAGAATCTGATATTCAGGCGTATCGGCGACTAAGACAGCAGGCCGAGCATCTTTTGCTCAACGGCTCCGTCATGGGACGAAGAAACGCCCTTTTGCTAGAAAAAGGAATATATTTTACTTGCAGGACAGTTTTTCATTAGCCTGGAACATTATAACATATATGTTTAAGAAAAAATAATGTTCGAAAGCAATAAAAAGCGTAATTTTTAGGTCATATGACCAATCCTTTCATCATTAGAATAACAAAAGTAAAAAGAACCAATGAAAAGTTTTATAAACAAGTCACATGACCTGTTATGCTTACGTTATGCGCCGCGCCCCGGATCGCTTCCGGGAAGCTGCGCTTCGCGCACCGGAGCACTTCCGGGTGCGCTAACGCGACGTGTCATATAACGCATTACGCGACAATGTAGGTCCAGAATTTAGTCAAAATGTCTCCACCAACCAGCGGTCGGAACACAACCCCTTTCAGTAGTCTAAAAAGTTCTGTTAAATGACAACAGAAGGGACAGGCAACAAGAACCATCAGTCAAAGAGGGGAGGGCAAGTTCTTCCCTACCGGGTCACGTTGGGGCGCTACCGGAACTGATTGAATTGGTAGTCTACAGTGTTTCTGGATGTTTCAGACTGAAGCTGGCGTCAGCATGAGAGCACCACCATATCGTAGCTCAGTCGTGGCCATTCCACGAGCAATCATGGCAGCCGCTCCCCACCAGAAGCCTGCGGGAGTCGGGGGCCCCCAAGACTTTTGTAGAATCTTCAAGGCTCAGGGGACGCTTTCGAGAATGGGGCCCAAGTCCTAGCAGACAAGCGTCCGAGTTCCAAGGTGTCCCAGGGCCATTTTAGTGGATCACGCCCAAATCTGAAGAGCCGGCCGCCATTTTGAGAGTCTTGTGGCAGCCGCCTATCACTGCAATGCAAGAGCAGGAGCAACTCAACTACATGGTGAGCGAGACGCTGTAGTCGCAAGAGCGGGCGGTAAACAGCTGAATGGCGGAAGAGGCACAGTGTAGCAAAAGCGGGCGGAATGGTAACTGAAACGGTAAAGGGGCGCCCCACTACAGCGTGTCTTCAGGTCAAACGGATTGTGGGACAAGGTCCAGAATGGAAGAGTCATCAAAGGCAAAAAGTTCCGCCGGACCCCGGGAGCCGGCCGCCTATGTCGGGGGCGATCTTAGGCCACACCAGGGCAACACGACTTGGGGAGGGGGCAGGAGCCAAGCGCCCCCTCCCAGTCCGCGCCACCACATCGTATGTTGAAAATCTGAAGCCATCGTTCTACAAACTCTCAACCAGCCTTGGATGGAAAAATCTTGATGAATGTACAAACTGAAAACCAGTTTTTGTCTGCATAGCATCAGCAGCAAAGCTTGCTATCAGAGTTTATGAGTTTCATGCTCGATCGATTGAGCTAGCCGGATCGGGCAACTAAAAGTATAAAATAGTTATGTAAATAGTTATTTAATAAAATGTTTTACCCTGTTACTTTGCTGGTGTGTTGTATATATTTATAATATTTGCATAGGGTTTGTCGTTATTTTGGGTGGGGTGGGTGGCGGAGCCGAGCTGTATTGCAGCCATCATCGTGTGGAGCTCAGTTCATCTCACTAGTTTCGTATTTCTCATGAGGGGTTGTTCTTAATGTTTCTATTTTAGCTAGGTCAAAAAGAGATCCCATTAGTGGCCTACTGATTTTGCTCGATTCCTTTTGTTTTTTAAAACGATTTTTCACTATCTGCAAAGACTAAACAGAGTATTGTGACTCTGTGCTTGTTTGTAAATAGAGAATGAACCAAAGAGAACCAATTCTAAAACAGTAAATGCTTGGATAACAATCAATCAAATGGAGAGAGAAGCAGACACAACGGATTAGAACGGGGGCATAGGCCTGCGTTAACTACCCTTCACTATCTGCAAAGAGAGAGTACTGCTAAGAGAAAAGAGGGGGGGGGAGGGGGGGCAGCGTTCAAAGTACATCAGCGTGCATAAATATGAAAATGTTTTTACCTATCACGTACTTCACATTTGACAGCTTTTGATATTTGCTATTAAAAAACCATTGAAATTCACTGAAAAAACCATAGGTTTTAGGCCATATATAGTTAGTGATTAGCATTTACAAAACCTTAATTTACTTGCACAAAACCATAGAAATTCGCATATATAGTTAGATGCAATAACTATATATCGCGCACCCGCAATCCACTGCTGATGATGTCACATATTACATCATTAATGACATGGTCAGTGACATCACTGATGACATCAGGTTTTGTAAATGCTAATCACTAACTATATATGGCCTAAAACCTATGGTTTTTTCAGTGAATATATATATTACCTACTGGCGGTCGCCAGTAGGTATATATAGTTAGGATTTTTTCTCTATGGAACTTTTGAAAATTCTATGTCTAATAACTTTGGCGTTTGTGGACGGAATCGGCTGAAATTTTTAGGAAAATGGCACATTTTGTTTCTGATCAGCCCCTAAAAATTTGGGGGGGTTTCGTCAAGGGGGGGTCGAGAAAAAAGGGGGGTCCCAAAATGCGTTTTTCCCATTCATTTTTCCATAGGGCCTTTGGCCTCACTTTTAGCTCGAACAGCTGAATGGATTTACACGAAACTTGGCAAAATTGTAGGGACTGCTTGCCCGATGTGCCTTTGCTGGGTCTCAATATATGTGCTCCAGTGGATTTTGAGAAATTAACGTTTAAAAAACAGTTATATCTGTGACAGCGTCCTAGATAGCGCTCCAGATCGCGTACTTTTCGCGTAACGGAGCTTTGCGAAGCGAAGCTGATTGGCTCTCCGGTGTCTGTCAACATTCTAAACAGTCCGTAGCAGCCACCATCTTGTCTCTCGGTATGATCGAGAGACAAGAGGAGGCCAAAACGAAGAGGTAAATGAAGGAAATGGGGCAAGGTAGACCCTTCTGACCCCCTAGGATTGATGAGGGGGATATTAAAGTGCCCCGCGGGGCCAACAAAAAAAAAAAAAATATTTCGTGGGGTGCGCCCGGTTCGTGTACTGGAAAGCGTTCTGGGGAGCGTACTATAAGGAAACAAGAATGATTGACTTTTAACTTATTGTATGTTTATTGATTGTTCGTTTTGTTGTTTTTTTTTGTTTATTTTTATTTACGTAGCTACATGTAGGTGTCAATGTAGAGTCTATAATTTAATAAACGCTGTCTCCTTTGTAGATATTTTGCCTGTTGTTAAAGAAGTTATTGTGGCATATGGAATTCATACCATAGTCTGTCTGGAAAGCCGAAACAACATGGAGGCAGGAGATGATAAAGAAATGTTAAATACACATTGGAGATAATATAGTGGGAGAAAGGAAGTAACTATGAACAAAGTTAGTATGTAATACTAAAAAGTTGCACGGTATATTTAAAGTCTGACTTCACGTTTTTATCAATTTGCTACTAGTTTTCAATATACATATAAAAATAAATAATGTGTCAAACAATTTTTGAATTAAGAAATTAAAATTTATTTTTCAGATTGTTTTTCAAAATGTAAAAGAAAATCTAAAAAATCGTGATCATTTTTTTCTTCATTTTTCAGTAGAAAATCTACTGCATCTACACATTGCACAAGTTCATTGTTTATTGTGTCGTCGTAGAAATCCATGTCAACTTCTGTCTCAATTTTTTTTTCTGTTTCAGTTTTCAAGTTGTTTTGTTGTTCTTCCATTTTGAATTCTGAAAAGTGAATTTTTAAAAAATATATCAGTACAGAAAGGGCATTGTTGGGTTTCAGTACAGACAGGCAGTTTGGTTATTTAAACAGTGTTTTTTTCTTTGGGCAGTGTATGGTATCAAATTGGAAGTAGAAATATGAGAAAATTATCAAATAAACTCTTAGTCAATTCTGAATTATACTAGAGAAGTCCAACTCTATCCTTAACTCAGGGCCGGTGCTAGGCATGGGCAGCGTGGGCTGCCGCTCAGGGCCTCGCACTCAGCCCATCAGCATGGGGCCACACACTGGTGATGTGTCCTTTTGTTTTCCTGGAGATCTATCACAAAGAAAGGTGTCGCCTGCAATTAAGGTCCATTGGCGGGGGCCCCTCCTTGGGCCTCTCATGGATGGTGTCAGGAGGTATAGGGGAGGAAGAAGGAGACGCTCCTTCAATTGCAAGGAGACCATTCACAGACACTGTGGGGGGCCCATTGTCCAGCATTTTGGCGCACCCTCAGTTTTAACTTTTAGACCACAATCAATTCTCACACCTATGAAGGTGTGAGAAATGCGTGTGGATTAAAAGTTAAAACTGTGGGGGCAACAAAATGATGGACAATGGGGCCCCCACAGTGTCTGTGCATGTTCTCCTTGTAAGTGGCCAGTTATGTAATTTGGAGGGGGCCTTGCGCACGTTCCCTTTTAGCTCAGGGTCTCGCAACTCCTTGGACTGGTCCTGCCATAACTAAAACAGAGAAGTCTATTTTATTCTATAAGTATTACAGAGTGAAAGAATAAAACTGTTTGAAAATGTTTTTCTAAGTAGCTTTCAGTACAGAACATACTTCAGTTTTAAAAATAATATCTTACCTTTTAAATATAATTTGAAGTTATCAGTTGATTTTTTGTTGTTCTGCACTAGTAGTCAAAATGGCTGTGTTTCTCTCTCTTTGTTTATATATATTCAGGTACATAACCAATCAAATGTCATGATATAATAGTAGAAATTGAAAGTAACATTTTAATTGGTTGTCAATTCCAACACTTCCGATGTGTTTTGTGAAGTAATTTACCTCAGGGAATTTAGAGAGTTCTACATGCTAAATGGCTAAATGGAATTCCAACCAAATTTGTGAAAATGGTAGGGATTGGTATGTAGTATGAGCTAATGTTTAATTGGTGAAAGTGTCTCCAGTGGTTTTTCTGTAAATTACTTTCCCACCTTTTTTGAGCGAGTGCTTGTCAGTGCCTTTCCCGGTATGCGAATTTGCAGTGTTACGGGAGTCCTCCATTTTGTGTTTCGGTAGAATTGAGATACAAGATGGAGGGTAAATAATGTTCAGAATGGGTAGATTGGGGTACTTTAGACGTATGCTGTGTCGATAAAAAAAAAAAAAAATTCACGTGGTTAGCTGCAGGTACGCGAACTGGGTAGCGTACCGGGAAGCGAATATAGGTGAAATTAAGTGAAAGAAAAGGTTCATTCGAAATTTTAAAAGAGTACACTAAGTTAAGGTAGCTCTGAAAAGAGCTTTTGGGTTTTGTGTATGTTCTAGAAAGTTATAAGTAGGAACCAATACACATTCTTAAATTTAGTATGAAAACTCTGTTTCCCTCATCTGAGAAATGCACGCCATCTCCTCTGTAGATATCTTGCATGTAGTAACGCAAGTTATTGTTGTAGATGCAGCCCATTCCATGGTCCCTCATGTAAGCTGAAACAGACTTATTTACATGCTTCCTCGTTTTCTCAATTTGTGGACAAAATTGATTGGACCACCTCCATTTTTGTCTTTGGCATATATTAGAATATACCAAGGCAGTTTGAGGAAAAAGTGTCATCAATTGCTCAAAGGTGTCCTTTAAAAGCATTTCCAGACCTACCCCAGTCAAAGTGCCCAAATCGTTTCCTCCACAGTGCACTATTATGAGGTCAGGGGTTGGCAAATGTAAAAAGGTTTTCACCAATGGTATCAATTGGTGAAATTTCAATCCTCTTCGACCAATCCATTTGATTTCCCCATTTTGTAAATTGAGGTTGTGTAAAGTTTTGTTATCAGCATACCTGTGAGCCCAGTGGATGTAGCTATGTCCCAGAATCCAGACTGAAAACATGGCTAGAGGAGTTTTTGCTGCAGTCAGATGAAGTGTGGGAATGAAATGGCAGTTGAAATAGTGATGTTTGTAATGTAAAAAACTGTGGAGTTTAAGTGCAAATGATTCATTGGCAGTGATTGGTGTATTTTCATTGCTGAAAACAGAAAGTTAGGGTGTATGGATGTGTTCTTTGAAAGATGTATTTTGAATGGTTATTTAAAAATGTTGTTATGAAAGATTGCAGTGGATTAGCAGGTGTACTGAGAGTTCAGAGTTCATTTGAAACATTGTTGTGTGAACTTGTGGCCATGATAGGTCAGGCAGGCGGTAGTTGCTATGGAAAAGAGGTAGAAAGGGCAGAGGGGGGAAGGGTGTTGATTTGAAAAAAGTGAGGGAAGAGTTTTTATTGGCTGACATGAGAGATATGTGTGTTGAATATCAGCGTTTCGGTGCCTTTGTTGGTTCCAGCCTCTGGAGTGCATACCTTTAATTCTGGTACAGAATAATTGGTGTGTTTCTGAGACTGTTTTCAATTTCAAAAAGAATTTGTAAAGGTGAGTTATCGGTTATGTATTTTAGTTAGAGTGTATTATGCTTTTTTGCGTAAATAAAAAAGTCAGCTGTGTATTTAAAATGATGTTTTGCGTCAAGTGTTTGCATTCTGCTTTCAAAGGCGATTTTGCATTCTTCATTTATAGAATTGGAAAAATTATTGGTTCGGTAAAATACTGAATCGGTAATTTTACCGATTCTGTAAATTTGCTATGTAGGGGGGAGTCTTCTGAGTCTCAAATGACTTAACGAATCGGTATTTTAGCATGAAATCAAACTTCATGGTAAAATACCGATTCCGGTGTGCATGCACATTTGTGCATGCACACGTATGTTATGTGAAAGGCAGACCTGTCCTTACATGAATGTAGGCGTATAATTGTTTTACATAAAAGGTTTTAAATTTTTGTTTGAAATCAAATGCATGCACACTTAGGGCCCGATGTAGGTGGTCGTTTAGGCCATTTACCGACCGGTTACGGCCGATTTCCGTCGTTTCCGACCTGTAAATGGCGAAAAGGTATGTAGGCGCCTAAATCCAGGGTCACATGTAGGTAAATTTACATTTACAGAATCGGAGAAATTGTTTTTGATGGTAAAATGATGTGACTCCTGCAATGCGTCGCTTTTGCGGAACAGATATATGATGTAATTGTGTTGTTAATGTTACGGTGTACATGTAAAAAATGATGCATAAGTGTTGCACGGGCGTTGTAGATACTCTCCTATGTGTGCTTAGCAATTTCAAGTCACTTCCCCCGGGTTCAAGGGCCTTGTAAATACGTCCCCATGTGTGTCTGGTCATTTGAAGTCATTTTCCTTGTAGTGTAAGGCCCTTGTAAATACGCCCCCATGTGTGCCTGGCAAATTTTCATTTTGATTGTTTGAGTTACATAGCCATGTTAAAAGTTATTGAAAAAAAAGGTGCAAGTTCCTTAAAAAAACGTTTTCATGTGTATTAGGGCATTTTAAGTCTGTTCCCCATGAATGTAGGGGCTAGATGTAGGTGGCTGAAAATAGCCATTTACCGATCGGTAACGGCCGAATTCGGCCGTTACCGACCGCTAAATGGGCATTGACATGTAGGGGCCCTTAAATGTTGCGTTTTCGGTAATTTTACCGATTCAGTAATTTTACCGAATCGGTAATTTTACAGATTCGGTAATTTTACCGAAAATGCAAGATTGAAATGTGGGTAGCCAATTTTTCATTGGCACATGGCTTTCAGAATCGGTATTTTACCATGGAATACAAATCCATGGCAAAATACCGATTCCTGTGTACATGCACATCTGTGCATGTACACATATGCCATGTGACAGACAGACGTGTCCTTAGGGCATGTCTGTGTGCCACATTGCACACATGCCCGTTTTGGGGGTGCTAGATGGTGTCAAAGTGATACCCCCTGCACCCTTGACAAATTCGGTATCCGCATCGGTATTTGAATTGAATCCTATGGGCTTCAAGGCCCATAGGATTCAATAGCAAATACCGATTCGGTATTTACCGAATCGGTAAATACCGAACTTTTAAGGAATCGGTAAAAAACGTTTTCATGTGTATTAGGGCATTTTAAGTCTGTTCCCCATGAATGTAGGTGTATTATTGTTTTACATAAAAGGTTTAAAAACTTTGTTTGAAATCAAATGCATGCACACTTAGGGCCCGATGTAGGTGGTCGTTTCAGGCCATTTACCGACCGGTTATGGACGATTTTGGCCGTTTCCGACTGGTAAATGGCCAATCGGTATGTAGGGGCCTAAATCCAAGGCCACATGTAGGTAAATCTACATTTACAGAATCGGAAAAATTATTGGTTCGGTAAAATACTGAATCGGTAATTTTACCGATTCTGTAAATTTGCTATGTAAGGGGACTCTTCTGAGTCCCAAAGGCCTTAACGAATCGGTATTTTAGCATGAAATCAAACTTCATGGTAAAATACCGATTCCGGTGTGCATGCACATGTGTGCATGCACACCTATGTCATGTGAAAGGCAGACCTGCCCTTAGGGCTGGTATGCCTGCCAAATGGCACCTGTGCCTGTTTTGAGGGTACCAGAGGGTGTCAAAGTGATACCCCCTGCACCCTTGTGAATACTTTTTTTTATTTTTTTTTATAGCATTGTCGAATCTAGTTCTTACTGTTATTGATTTACTGTTTGGTAATAGTGGTTAATAAGTTTTTTTTATTATATTTCACCACAGATTCAACTGCAGATTATTTGGGAATTAGACAATGCCGTCTAAGGATAGAATTCGAAAGGCTACAAAACGTCAAAGACAGCAGTTACCTAATATTTTGCAGCAGTCCTCTACATTAATATTATCTCAACGGACGAAGAGAACACCGGGTAAGAGAACGAAATAATTCCTTAAAAACATTTGTAGAAACAAAAGTATAACTACAGAACAAGTTTTAGTCCAGAAAAAGAGAGCCAATTTAAATGGAAAGGAAAGGCCCGTGAAAAAAGTTTGTGCTAGAGCAGGAGATAACTCTGTGCATGGCAGTAGAAAGGCAAATATTTTCAGGGACATTCGTAAGCGAATGTTCCGTAACAGGGTAATTGTCAATTTGGTAAAACAATTTAAAAAAGGTCAACAGAAAGTGTCATTTTATAAGAAAAAGAAAAATGTAGAGAAAATTATTGATCAGGCTTTCGAAATCAAGCGAAAGTTATTTATTTTGGTAATTAATAGAATTAGGAAACTAAACAAGGTAATCTATGTTTTCAAATCTAATAGTAGATGGAAGAGAGACGTTAATCGGAGTAAGTTTTCTTAGGAGAATGGATGCATAGTTCAAATAGTGAGGCATTTTTTAATGAGGAGAGTTAATTTCAGGACAATGTTTTGGTGCATGCAGTTGACAGCAGTGGTCGAGCATATGAGGTAAAAGATGGTCATCCGGTTGAAAAAGAAATACTTGTGTCTGCAGATGCAGAAGAGGCGCTAAGTGATGAGGTTTTAGGGAGACGTCCTAAGGGACCAGTGTACACCTGGAAGTGTAGTTCTATTTGCAGTGTGCGACAGGATTCTATCAATTTGCTTTGTGATTTTATACGGACATTTCATAAGAAAAGTGTAAAGCAAAAAATAAAGTTGTTGCAAGAATTAGATCCTTGCAGAGTGAGACAAGTGACAGGTTTGCGTGGTCATTCACTGGCTTGTCTTTCTAGGAGAGTATGCCAGAGTGTATTTCATCATTTCAGGATGCTTGCAGTGCATCATAATAAAGTGAGGAAATTAGTTAGAATGTTGTATTATGCTAAGAGTCCAGCAATTATGCTTAAAAAATTAAGCAAAGCTCTTTTGCATGGTTCTGAAGTAGATGTGAAGAATGTTTGTCAAGAAATTGAGTTCTGTTATTTTGCTGGTAAAGAGAACAATGTTGATATTGAACCACTAGAAGATGGTAATGTGGAAGACAGTGAACAGATTTTCAGTACAGATAAGTTTCACAAGGAAATTTCCACGTTTATGGTGAAATCAAGTGAGAGGCCTAATTTCACTTGTGTGTGTTGTCGACAGACTTATTATAAGAATCAGACTAAGTTAGTGGATATATATGCAAAGAGTGATATGGAAAACAATAGTGAATGGAAGGATTTTGCCACATACTTGATGGTAGAAAATTGTTTTGATTTGGGAGCAAACCAACGTATGTGTACTTATTGCTATAACAAATTAAACCAAAACCAGATGCCTGCTAGAGCGGTTTATAATAATCTGGAATTAGATGGCATTCCTTATGAATTGAAGGATTTAAATACTTATGAATCTATTTTGATTCAAAGTGTCCATCCCTTCCAGGCTATTGTACGAATGGAGCCAAAGACAGGGAAGTTGCCTCCATCAGATTTACAGAGAGGATTAAAGGGAAGGGTTGTTTATTTGCCTTTGGATTTGAAGAAAAACATTAATACAATTGGAGTAGAGAAAGTGGAAGAGGAACCTCTGGTTATCATAGTTAATGGTGTTCCGACAAAGAGTAAGAAAATCTGGCAAGATTTAGTGGATGTTAGGAAAGTTAAAAAGGCAACATTGTATTTGATAAAAAATAATAAGTACTACAAGAATGTATGTGTTGCAGAAGAGGAAGTAAGTGAAGAAGAGGACAGCGATTTGTGTCCTGGTCAAATTGAGAAAATAGAAGCCTCTAAAAAGGAAGAAATATATGAACATTATAGTGTTCATTCTTTGCATTTCAAGGAAGTCATGGGGAATGCTATTGAGTTGTTTCAAATGAAACAAGCCAAAGGGAGTCCTATTAGTGTTTGGGAGGAAAGTTTGGAAGCTCGGTGTTTCCCTCAGTTATTTCCCACAGGTCGAGGAGGACGTTATGATGAGCGACCTGTTCAAATTCCTGCTTCAGAATACCGGACTTTACGATTGTATACAGAAGATCCTAGGTTTCGACAATGCATTCCCTATTTATCTCATCTATTGTTTGAAAGTGATCTCTCTGGATTGTCTTATGCAGTGAACCACATCTTGAAAAGTGGTATACAACTGCGAAATATCTCGGCAAGGGACTTTATGGATAAAGTCAATGTGCAAGACAGTATTTTGGATTCTCACCTGATTAATCTCATGGCTTGTCAGTGTGGTACTAATGAGTTTTGGTACCGCCGTCATGGTGACTTAAAATGTATGCTGAGGAACTTAGGAACTCCCACATGGTTCCTCACTCTCAGCTGTGCTGAGTATGGCTGGGAAGACTTACTTGAATTTCTACGAGAGGTAAATGGAAACATTGAAAATATTGAATTTAAGACACCTGGAGAACTGTGCTCTTTGGATCCTGTGAATGTTTGCAGGTACTTCAATCATAGATTTGAAGCTATGATGTCTTTCATCACGAACAAGAAAAATCCACCTCTTGGAGAGGTGTTGGATTTCTTTTGGAGAAAGGAGTATCAAGCAAGAGGTGCTCCTCATATACATATGCTACTATGGATCAAAGATGCACCCAAATTTGGAACAGATCCGGATGACTTAGTGATGAGTTTCATAGAACAGTATGCTACATGTGCTGTTCCAAAGACAAATGAAGACAAAAGTCTAAGAGAACAAGTTTTACGGTTTCAAAGCCATCGTTGTGGAAAGTACTGTCGTCGTAAATTCAGAAACAAGGACAAATACTACACCAAATGTTGTTTTGCATTTCCACGGTTGGTGTTATCAAAAGGAAGAGTTAACAATTTGATGTCATCGCTGCGACATAATGTGACGAGGAAATCACCCAAAAACACATACAATTTGAAAAGAAACGAAGAGTCCAAGTACATCAACGACTACAACTCAGTGATTTTGTCCATGTGGAATGCTAACATGGATATACAGTTTGTGGCTGACAACTGTATGGCTGTGGCTCGGTATGTGACGTCTTACATCACTAAAAAAGAAAAGACAGAACTGAAGGATATGTGGGAGGAAATTTCCCATGAAAAGAGCATCAGTAAGAAGTTGTACAGTTTCAGTCTGAAGATGTTGTCACATCGAGAAATTGGAGCTTACGAATGTTCTGACCGGTTATCTTCAGCAAGTCTCTATGCCAAATCTAGGAGTATCATTTGGGCGAGTCTTGGTCTTGCTGCAAAGCGTAATCGAGTTCTGAAACCTGTACGGGAAATTGAGTATTTGGCGGAGAAGGAGCCAAACAGTACAGATATTTTGAAGAGCAACATGTTGGATACATATTATCCAAATAGAAGCAGTCACCTGGAGAATGCTTGTCTGTATGAAGTTCTTCAAAATTACGTTTTCAAGAGGAACATCAAAGAAGATATTGATAAAGGTGTGTATGCTGTAATTGGAAGTGAGGGATGTCTGGTCAAGCAAAAAAAATGTCAATTGATAAATCATCGAAAATTGGATTGCGAATCTCCCGCTCTTTTGCAACTTTTCAAGCCTTGGCGTGCAGAAGAGGAACTGCTTGGGGATTTCCTCTGTTACGAAGACTCTTTCAATGCAGCCAAGGAGTCCATAGAATGTCCTGTTTTTCCAAAATATCTACAAATGTTGAATGCAGAAATTGAGCAGGAAGCAACAATTGCAGCCGAGATTGCTAGAGACAGTTCTCAGGACAGTCAAAGTTCTGTTTCATTGAGTCAGGATCCACTAGGAGAACCAGTTATTGAAAATGAAGCTGCCACTGCCATGATTGAAGTGGAAAGAGCCATGGCACATGCTCAGAAGGATGCGGTTTACTTAGAAGAATTGGAAAGACAACATAACGTTGAGCAGAGGAAAATATATGTCGAAGTTACCAACCAAATTGAGCATGGATTAAGTCATGAGAAGAAAGAGTGCTCATGTACGTCATTGAAGCCTGTCCGACTGTACGTGAGTGGAGAAGCAGGAACTGGAAAAAGTTTCCTTATTAAAGCAATTTCATTTTATATGCAGAAAAGGACTGATTCATCACTGTCATGTGTTGTGACCGCTCCAACTGGACTGGCAGCTCATAACATTAAAGGGATTACTTTGCATCGGTTACTGATGCTGCCAGTGGAGCATGATAACAAATTACAATACCACAAGTTATCTGGAGATGCTTGTTGTGAAGTATCTCGAGTTTTGAAGAAGATGAAACTTCTTATCATTGACGAAGTAAGCATGGTTTCCAATCTCATGCTTGCTTTTGTGCATTTAAGAATGCAGGAAGTTCTTAAAACAGAGTATGATGTGTTATTCGGTGGCAAACACATCATTGTTTTTGGTGATCTTCTGCAGCTGACACCAGTGAAAGGACAACCAGTGTTTAAACTGCTTACACATGAAGATACCAAGAAGTGCCTAGGGAGCATTGGCAACGTTAACATATGGTTAAACTTCAGTTATGCTGAGCTGCGTGAAAATATGCGTCAGGCGAAGGACGAAGATTACAAGAATATTCTACAAGATATTAGAATCGGGAGAGTGACTGAGCGTGGTAAACAAGCTTTACATGCATGCTTACTGTCAAATTTATATCCAGAAGAAGACGTTTTGCCAGAGGATATTTTTCAGAAAATTACTGCGAAGAAATCTGGAATATGTTTGATGCCCACTCTTGCAGAATGTTCCATCTTCAACAACAAAATGTTGAATTTAGAAAAACAAGAGATTGTAAAACTTGAAGCTATTGACAAAATAGAGCATATGGGAGCAACAATTATTTTGTCAGAGAATTTGAAATCTAAATTGGATTCATTAGAGAAGACTATATCTAAAACTGCAGGTTTTGAAAAGACTTTGAATGTGTGCTTAAATTGTCGAATCATTTTGAGAAGGAATTTACATGTTGAAAGAGGTCTGGTAAATGGATCAATGGGTAATGTTGTTGATTTTGAGAAATACAGAAATAGAGATGGAATTGAATTTTTAAAAATTAAATTTGATGGCATTGAGGAAGTACAGCTAATTGGTCGTTGCTCTGCTAGGTTTTTGCTTGTTAAAGACTTATATGTTCGCCGTAAGCAGTTTCCTGTTTGCTTGGCATATGCGGTGACAATTCATAAATCGCAAGGTTTAAGTGTAGACACTGCTTTAGTGAATATTGGCAGTTCTGTATTCAAAGAGGGTACGGCTTATGTATCATTGTCTCGAGTCAGAACTTTATCGGGTTTCTACTTGATTGACTGTGATGTCACAAACATTTGTGCAGATCTAGATTGTGTTAAGGAATACAATAGGTTAAGAAGAGAGTATGCGCCACATTTGCCTCAATATCCTTTGATTGAGAAACATGTGGTAGGCCGGAAACGAATAAATATCAGTAATAGTAGGGAGGTTGTAGCAAAAAGAGCAAAAGTCGATGAACCCAAAAGTGGAAGCAGGAATAAAATGAATTCTGTTGAAAATGTTGTTGGTTTTAAATTTGAAAATAGTTCTGGTGTCAACTGCTATGCTAATGTAGTTGTTAATGTTCTCTTTTCACTAGAGACTTTCAAAGAACAGATTGTGATCAATTCGGAACAAAGTTTATGCTGTTTGTTGAATTCTTTGTTAGAAAAATGTAGTGCTGATAAAACGAGAGTAGCAAGTGTGTCTGAAATTCGTTTTCTGTTAGACGAATGTTCAGGTCAAACAGAATTCTCTGAAAATATTCAGCAGGATTGTCAGGAGTTTTTAATGTATATGCTTGATGTATTGCAAGATGAGGGTGTAGATGTAGATTATCTATTTGGCCTTTCTTATCAATGGCAGCATGACTGCGAGAACTGTAGGCTATCAAGTACTACTAGTGTAGACTCAGAAAGATTTATATATTTAACTTTGCCTGACAGTAAATCAGTATCCTTCAATAAGCTAGTAAATGCAGCCGATCAAAACATGGAGTGCAGCCAATGTAAGTCTGGAATGCTGTCCACGTTAATTTTACGAAGTTATGGCCAGTATGTCATTTTAATGTTCCAACGATGTAGGCCTGATGGAACTAAATTGACAACTTTAATTAATAATTTTGTGGCTTCGCAGTTGTCAATATCAGGAAGGACTTTTAAAACTACTGCAATTATATATCATAACGGTCCATCAACTAATTCAGGACATTACACAGCTTATTTAAAATCTGGAAACGGATGGTCATTCTGCAATGATTCTGTTTTAACTTTTAAAAAAAGATTGCCTTTCCACCTTCAAAATTCTTACCTGGTGTTCTTACAACCAAAATTTTAGGAAAGGAAGCTTGGGATTTGTTTAGAGGAATTTACAGAGGTTCTAATGGCTCCTACTATATATGGCCTTGTGGATAATTGTAGTACAGAGCGAAAACTATTTGTTTTTATAAGCAAAGTCAAGCAGCAGATCAAAAAAAGGAGTAGAGGAAATGTAAGTCTGCAATGCTGTCCACATTATTTTTGAAAACTTATGGATGAAATGTCATTTTACAATTTCAACTACATAAACTAGAAGAAAATAAGTTGTCCAGTCTATTTAAAAATGTTTTTGCTACACAGTCATCGATTTCAGGAAGAACATTTCCATTGCAGTTATTACATAATATGCTGGTCCTTTGACAACATCTGGATATTACACAGCTTATTTAAAATTTCAAAAATGGCTATTCTTTCAGCAAACATTACTAATTGAGTATGAAGCAATGTTGCCTTTTAACTTGATTTTTGAAGTCAGAATTTAGGGTAGGTAATTGGAGTACAATGATTCTAGGTGTTGCTGTAACTTAGTGTGCTGTTTCAAATGGCTTTGTATGTCTCAGTTTTCTTAAAACAATTGAGTTTATCTTTCAGAAAGTGGCGGGCAGAAAATAGTAACAGCACAACTGAGTATAAGCTGTTCATAGGATATCCTTTGACGTCATAGAAAGTAAGTTACTTTGGAGAAGTTCCTATTTCTGCTTATTTATATTATTTGGGTTTTTTAAACACAATCACTTTGAATTGTGATTTTGTAATATGTATATGGCTTGGTGTGGCTCACTGATTAGAGGCGGTAGACCCAGAAGCAGAGGTCGGCCTGGGACCAGGGTTCAATTCCTGACGTGGCAGGATCTTGGGCCTTGGTCAGCGGACTCGATAATTTTTGCTTCGGTGCCTACTCCAACCATGGGTCCCACTCAGCAACTTTGGGTAATAGCTTGCTTAATCTCAACTAACAGCCCCATCAGCGCCGGGGATGCCTGGCATCACCTTGGGAATGCTCAGGAAGGTTTATCTCACAGGGAAAGCCAGGATGGGTTCCCCAGCAAAATACAGCGCCGGGACGCTTCTTTGCTGGGTCAGCTGTACGCTTTACTAGTATACCACATTTAACATTTAACATTCATTTTGTCTTATGCTCACTCTTTTTTTACCATCTTGTATTAATTTAAATTTTTTTGTTCTTTCTTACACAGATAAAAAGTATGAAAATGACAATACAGTACGGTAATGACAATTATAAGGTAAGCGTTTAGTACTTTTTACGTTACATGTCTATCAGATTTAACTTTTATTAGTTCCTCTGCTTCTTTTTTTTAACCCTAGGTTTCCTGTCTTTGCTACTTCCTTCATTTCTTTTTCTATTACTTATTTATACTACTCTTTTCACTTCTTTTATCAGTCCCTCTTTCTACAGTAACTGTGTGTTACTCACTCTATTTTTCTTTCTTTTCACATTACTCTCTGTTTATTAATACGTCTTTTTAAAAAAAATATTTTTTTTACTTCGCTCCCGGTTCGCGTACTCGAACGCTAACCGGGAAGCGTTTCAATAGAAATAGAGGATGCTAGAGTGCTAAACATTCTAGCAATTTTTTTGAAAAGGGAAGGTAGTTCTGAAAAGAACTTTTTTGTATTATTTTTGATGTTTTATATTTTTTTTGAATTTTTTTTGAGGAAGGAGAAACAAAAATGATTTACTTCAAAGGGCTCAACAGGAGCAACAAAAAAAAAAAATTACTTTCTAGGACGTTTTGGACATTGATGATTTTCAAATGATCTATTTATTAAAGTAATACTCATTTCTCCGCATGAAAATAATTTTCCACACTGTAAACAAGTCAATCTCATCTGCACAAAGTTCTTTTGCAGATTTGGAACCGTTTCCCTTGCCTCTGACTCACTTATTGTAAAGTCATTGGTGGATGTTTTTGCTGGTCGGGGGTTTTCCACCAAATCTCGAAATTGAGCTTTGGAATAATTAAGAGGGTGCCAAGTCTCCATGTGCCGATGCATGGTATGATTACCAAAGCTATATTTTTTTTCGGTCCCTCTCGAGAGTGTTTTTTTGCAAATGAGGCTAGTAACGTACCTAGCATTAACTTTCTTTTCATGAGAAGGAAAAGAAAAAAATTGCCAGATAAAATTCACTTTCACACAGGACGTTCTTGGCATTTCTTTCAGAAAGCCACTTGTCCCTTGCTCCTGTTCCTCGTCTTCCTCTTCTTCTTCTTCCTGGTCGAAGATGACCTGCCTAGTCGGTCCTCTCTTCTTTGGTGGTGGTGGAGGTGGTGGAGATCCACCAGCTGCAGCTAATAGAAATGCCATGTCTTAGCAAACAAAAGCAGGTCTTTCCCTCATAAAAATGAAAGTCAGAGTGAGGAAAAAAGGTGGGACTTTCATCATTTGAGAAAACAAAATGTTCTAAACCAATGAAAAGTGTTTGTTAAACGTCATATGATCAAGCGTTCCATCATTAGGAAACTAAAAGTAAAATCAACCAATGAAAAGTTTTATTAACTAGTCACATGACCTGTTATGCTTACGTTCCGCGTTCCGCACCGCGCCTTGGATCAATTCCGGGGCTTTACATTTCGCGCCTTTGTTCGCGTTCCAGAACGCTTCCAGGTGCGCTAACGCAGCACGTCATAAGGGGCATTACGTAGTAACGCGATATGTTGCGTTTACGGGACACGTCACGATGTGCCTTTCTAACGCGGTATTTGCACTAACGGAACGTTTACCGATTCGCGGACCGGCAACGAAACAAGAAAAAATAATTTAAACTATAATATAAATTGAATTAAAAAAATATAATACAAATATATATGAAAAATATTTGTGAATTAGAATAAAAATATATGTTACAGCTATAGATATTTGCTATTAAAAAACCATTGAAATTCACTGAAAAAACCATAGGTTTTAGGCCATATATAGTTAGGGATTAGCATTTACAAAACCTTAATTTACTCGCACAAAACCATAGAAATTCGCATATATAGTTAGATGCAATAACTATATATCGCGCACCCGCAATCCACTGCTGATGATGTCACATATTACATCATTCATGACATGGTCAATGAAATCACTGATGACATCACTGATGACATCTCAAATGACATCACTGATGGCATCACTGATGACACCTCAAATGACATCACTAATGACATCTCAAATGACATCACTGATGACATCTCAAATGACATCACTGATGACATCACTGATGACATCTCAAATGACATCACTGATGACATCTCAAATGACATCACTGATGACATCACTGATGATATCTCAAATGACATCACTGATGACATCACTGATGACATCTCATTTGACATTACTGATCACATCACTGATGACATCATTCATGTGATAATACGATGAACTTCTTCAGTCTCTAATATAACCTTAGATACACTCAGTGTAAACAGACACTCACAGACTGTCATTTATCCATGGAGTTACTCACACACCTAGTCAGTCATGCAAAGAATCAATCACACCTCCATTTCCTCAACTATACAGTTATACACACCTTACTTATTCAAACATATACTAACACATAGTTACTCTCTTATACAATCCCTGATACAAGTTCACAATGATCCATACAGCCACTCACACATTCACTGGCTCTTATGCACAGTTATTTATATATGTCAACTCTCACATGTACTGTGTTTTACATATGTACTTACTTTGACATGTTGCATTGAGAAATCCATTCAATCACCAATACACTCATGCAGACAGTCAACCGCCCATACAGCTGTTTCCACATGCACTTTTGAACGCATACATATAGTGAATCAACTACTCACACATCTATGCACAGAGTCACACACCTCCCAGCCACCCACACACACACTCAGTCTCCCATACAAATACTTGGGCAACCAATCAATAACCCATATAGTTACTCATATAGCTACTGATCAACACATGCAGCAGTTTACAGAACAACAGATATAATGATATACAAATTAAGACAGTTTAGTCAGTAACCCATGCACTCAGTGAGACTCATTTAATCACTCACTCATACAGTCAGTCATACACCTACTAAATCCTTCATCCAGACACTTATACATCCACTCATTCTTCAATATGTAAGACATATTTTAACTTTACGGAAACATACAGTCACTGGATGTTGTCATCAGTGATGTCATCAGTGATGTCATTTGAGATGTCATCAGTGATGTCATCAGTGATGTCACTGACCATGTCATGAATGATGTAATATGTGACATCATCAGCAGTGGATTGCGGGTGCGCGATATATAGTTATTGCATCTAACTATATATGCGAATTTCTAGGGTTTTGTGCGAGTAAATTAAGGTTTTGTAAATGCTAATCCCTAACTATATATGGCCTAAAACCTATGGTTTTTTCAGTGAATATATATATATATATATATATATACATAATATTAACAAAACATACAATATTTTCAACGTAGGATAGCGAGAGGGTTAAATTTACTATTACCACTCCAGTGAGTGCAACAGTAGAGAAAACATTGGATAGCGTAAGGGTAAAAATTACTATTCCCACTCCAGAGAGTGCAACAGTAGGGAAAGCATTGGATAGCGTAGAGGTAAAAATTACTATTCCCACTCAAGTGAGTGCAAGAGTAGGGAAAGCATTGAATAGCGTAGGGGTAAAAATTACTATTCTCACTCCAGTGAGTGCAACAGTAGGGAAAGTGTTGGATAGCGGGAAATTAAAAATTACTATTCCCACTCCAGTGAGTGCAACAGTAGGGGAAACATTGGATAGCGTAGGGGTAAAAATTACTATTCCCACTCCAGAGAGTGCAACAGTAGGGAAAGCGTTGGATAGCGTAGGCATAAAATTTACTATTCCCACTCCAGTGAGCGCAACAGTAGGGAAAGCATTGGATAGCGTAGGGGTAAAAATTACCATTCCCACTCCAGAGAGTGCAACAGTAGGGAAAGCGTTAGATAGCGTAGGGGTAAACATTACTATTCCCACTCCAGTGAGTGCAACAGTAGGGAAAGCGGTGAATAGCGTAGGGGTGAAAATTACATTTCCCACTCCAGAGAGTGCAACAGTAGGGAAAGCGTTGGATAGCGTAGGGGTGAAAATTACTATTCCCACTCCAGTGAGTGCAACAGTAGGGAAAGCGATGGATAGCGGGAGGGTAAAAATTACTATTCACACTCCAATGAGTGCAACAGTAGAGAAAGCATTGGATAGTGGGAGAGTAAAACTTACTATTCCCACTCCAGTGAGCGCAACAGTAGGGAAAGCGCTAGATAGCGTAAGTGTAAAAATTACTATTCCCCCTCCAGAGAGTGCAACAGTAGGGAAAGCTTTGGATAGCGTAGAGGTAAAAATTACTATTCCAACTCCAGAGAGTGCAAAAGTAGGGAAAGCGTTGGATAGCGTAGGGGTAAAAATTACTATTCCCACTCCAGAGAGTGCAACAGTCAATCTATCAATCAATCAATCACGGCATTTATAAAGCGCGCTACTCACCCGGGAGGGTCTCATGGCGCTGGGGGGGGGGGGTATGTTACTGCTCGAACAGCCAGGTCTTGAGCTGCTTTCTGAAGGTCTTGGGTTCGTCGGGGGTGGGTGGGTAGGGTGTTCCAGGTCTTGGCTTCCAGGTAGGAGAAGGATCTTCCTCCGGCGGTGGCTCTGCAGATGCGTGGTACAGTGGCGAGGGCGTGGCTGGTAGATCGTAGCTGGCAGGTGGGCGTGTAGAAGGTCATGCGGTCGTTGAGGTATTAGGGCCCAGGTCGTGGAGAGCCTTATGTGCGTGGGTGAGGAGTCTGAACGTGATTCTCTTGCTGACGGGGAGCCAGTGCAGTTCTCTCAGGTGTCCGGTGATGTGGCTGTGTCGGGGGATGTCCAGGATGAGTTGTGCGGAGGCGTTCTGGATGCGCTGGAGTCTTTTTTGAAGTTTGGATGTGGTTCCGGAGTAGAGGGTGTTCCCGTAGTCAAGTCGGCTGTCGACGAGTGCCTGGGTGACGGCCTTCCTGGTTTCAGTGGGGATCCATCTGAAGATCTTGCGGAGCATGCGCAGGGTGTTGAAGCATGAAGATGAGACGGCGTTGACTTGTCTGGTCATCGAGAGTGAAGAGTCCAGGATGAAGCCCAGGCTGCGTGCGTGGTCCGTTGGCTTGGGAGCGGTGCCCAGGGCCGGGGGCCATCAGGAGTCGTCCCAGGCGGAGGGTGATGATCCCAGGATGAGGACTTCCGTCTTGTCTGAGTTCAGTTTAAGGCGGCTGTTCCTCATCCAGTCGGCAACGTCTTTCATTCCTTCATTAGGTTGGCTCTGCCGGTGGTGGGGTCGTCGGTGAGGGAGAGTATCAGCTGGGTGTCGTCGGCGTAGGAGATGATGTTGAGGTCATGCTGGCGTGCGATGGCTGGGAGGGGGCTCATGTAGACGTTGAATCTGAACGGGGGGAGGCGGACTCTCTGGGTTCTTCCGGCGAGGAACGAGATGATTCACTCCAGTGCTTTCTCTCGGATTCCGATGTTGCTGAGGCGCTTCACTAGGGTGCGGTGGCAGACGGTGTCGAACGCCGCAGAGAGGTCCAAGAGGATGAGGGCCGCTGTTTCCCCGTTGTCGATCAGGGTTCTGATGTCGTCGGTGGCTGCGATTAGGGCGGTCTCGGTGCTGTGGTTGGCCCAAAACCCGGACTGCGAGGGGTCGAGGGATCCATTTTTCTCGAGGACAGCGGCAAGCTGTCTGTTGACGGTCTTCTCGATGACTTTGGCCGGAAAGGGAAGGAGCGAGATGGGACGGTAGTTCTGGAGGTCGGTGGGGTCCGCCGTTGGTTTCTTTAGGAGGGCGGTCAGCTCGGCGTGCTTCCAGCTCTCCGGGAAGGTGGCGGTGTGGAAGGAGGAGTTGATGATGTCCCGAAGACGGGGTGCGATGATGGCGTTGGCTTTGTTGAAGACGTGGTGTGGGCAGGGGCCGGTCGGTGGTCCGGAGTGGATGGTGTTCATCGTGTGGGTGGTGTCTTCGGTGCTGATCGGGGTCCAGTTGCAGAGGGTGGTGGTGGCGGGCGTTGGTTCGGGGATAGAGTGCGTGGTCTGAGCGTCGAAGCTGTTGTGTATGTCGGCGATCTTGCGGTGGAAGAATGCGGTGAGTGAGTTGCATAGGTCTTGCGAGGGAGTGATGTCGTTGGTTCCGGCGTTGGGGTTGGAGAACTCTTTGACGATAGTGAAAAGTTCCTTGCTGTCGTGGGCGTTCTTTGAGTGCCGACTTCTTGGTGGCGCGGATCAGCTGATGGTGTTTGCAGGTGGCGTGCTTGAGGGCGGTCCTGTTGTCTGTAGTGTGGTAGAGCCGCCAGGCTTTTGCGAGGGTGCGGCAGTTCTTCTTGGTTTCCTTGAGTTCGTCGGTGAACCAGGGGGTTTTCTTGCTGCCGGGTCTGCTGGGAGTGTTCTTTAGTGGTGCGATGTCATTGGCGCTGGCGGTCAGCCACTTAGTGAGGTTGCTGGCTGCTTCGTTGGGGTCTGTTGTGTTGGTGGGAGAGTTCTGGCTGAGGGAGGCGGTGAGATGCTCGGCGGGGATCTTGCTCCAGCTTCGGCGGGGAACCTGTTGCGGGTGGTGGTGGGTCTCAGTTTTTCTGACGCTGAAATGGACGCAGCTGTTGTCGGTCCAGTGGAGTCCGGTGGCGTGGCTGAAGGAGATGTGCTTGCTGGATGAGAAGATGGGGTCAAGCGTGTGGCCGGCGTTGTGGGTGGGAGTGTTCACTAGTTGCTTGAGTCTGAGGTTGGCGAGTTGTCCAGCAGGGCGGTGGTGTTTCTGTCGTTGTTGTACTCCAGGTGGAAGTGGAGGTCCCCTAGGAGGATGTAGTCGGCGGAGGGCAGGGCATGCGGGCTGACAAAGTCTGCGATGTCTTCGCTGAATTGTGTGCGTGGTCCCGGGGGTCTGTAGATAAGGGTGCCTCGAAGGGTGGTCTTGGGGTCCGTGTGTATCTGGAAGTGCAGGTTTTCGGCGGCGGTGACGGTTTTGTTGGAGTTAGTCGAGATGCGGATGGTGTTCTTGTGTACGATGGCGATGCCTCCTCCCGTCTGGTTGACGCGGTCCTTCCGGGTGATCTTGTATCCGTCCGGGATGGCTATGGCGATGTCAGGCGCTGAGGAGGTGTTCATCCAGGTTTCGGTGAGGAAGGCGGCGTCCGGTGCTGTCGCGTCGAGCAGGTCCCAGAGTTCCGCGGCGTGCCTGTGGACGGAGCGGGTGTTCAGCAGGATGCACTTGAGGTGGTTGCTGCTGGTGCTCGCATTGGCGGGGGTGGTGCAGGTCCGGAGGCAGGTGAATCGGAAGGCTTGGCAGGTGAAGGGTCCGTGGGTGCGTCTCGGGGTGGCTCGGTAGCAAGCAGGGTTCCGTCCGGCATTGAGTGCATTGAGGGTGGCGGTGTCGTAGGTCCGTCGGGTGGTCTTGCATCGGCGGGGGCCAGGGGTTCTGGCGCTGGGCGCGGTCCAGGCGCGGACGGGCGCAGACGGGCTTGCAGTAGGGAAAGCATTGGATAGTGGGAGGGTAAAAATTACTATTCCCACTCCAATGAGTGCAGCAGTAGGGAAAGCATTGGATAGCGGGAGAGTAAAAATTACTATTCCCACTCCAGAGAGTGCAACAGTAGGGAAAGCGTTGGATAGCGTAGGGGTAAAAAATACTATTCCCACTCCAGAGAGTGCAACAGTAGGGAAAGCGTTGGATAGCGTAGGGGTCAAAATTACTATTCCCACTCCAGTGAGTGCAAAAGTAGGGAAAGCGTTGGATAGCAGGAGGGTAAAAATTACTATTCCCACTCCAGAGAGTGCAACAGTAGGGAAAGTGTTGGATAGCGTAGAGGTACAAATTACTATTCCCACTCCAGAGAGTGCAACAGTAGGGAAAGCATTGGATAGCGTAGGAGTAATAATTACTATTCCCACTCCAGTGAGTGCAAAAGTAGGGAAAGTAAATACTTCATATATGAATTAAATTAAATTAAATATTAATACCAATTACAAATAATATAAAATAATATAAAATAATTAACAATTTTATATAATTTATACATTATTCATTTAAAAATACAAATGAAATATAATTATTAAAAAACATTACCTACTAATACAAATTATTTAGCAATTAACACTAAATTAATTAACAATTAATAAAAAAATAAATATTCCAACAAAAATAAGCAATAAATAAATGTAAAAATTTGATTATTTATAATTCAATTACTTCCAACACTATTCCCCTATAAACGCACAACCCACGACTGAAAAGAAATGAATAAAATCAACATAATTAATTAATCAATTAATTAAAAATATTGACTAATTATATTGTAATTAATTACCAATTAATATTTAATTAACAATTAATTCAAATAAATACCAACAAATAAATTAACATATTTAATTAATTATATTTAATTTACTTCCCATCCTATTCCCTTATAAATTCACAACCCACTACAGAAAATACAATAATTTAATTAACATAATGATCAATTATTCAATTAATTAAAATTAATTACCTATTATATTTTAATTAATTACCAATTGATACTTAATTACCAATTAATTCAACATACATACCAATAAATGAATTAACATATTTAATTAATTATATTTAAATTACTTCCCACCATATTCCCCTATAAACCCACAACCCGCTGCACAAAATACATTAATTTAATTGACATAATTATCAATTAATCAATTAATTAAAATTATTTACCAATTATATTTTAATTAATTACCAATTAATAATTAATTACCAATAAATTCAACATAAATACCAATAAATAAATTAACATATTAAATTACTTCCCACCCTATTAATTAATTAAAATGAATTATAAAATTATATGACCTTGTGTTTTTTCATGTATGTATCTTTTATGGCTAAAGCGGCTGAAATAAAGATAATAATGAATGAATGAATTATAATATAAATATACACTTTTCACACATATAGTAATATAAAAAACACTTTAAAAAATTCATATTAACTTACTTACCTCAAATTCGATATTTTTTGTTGTCTATATTCTGTCCATTCGATATTTTGCCCATTGTATATTTTGGATTCTATATTAATGCTATTCTATTCGATATTTTGCTATTCTATTCGATATTTTTGTAATCTATATTCTGTCCATTCGATGTTGTGTCTGTTCTGTATTTTTTCCTCGATATTTTGGCCAATCGATAATTTTTTATTCGATATTATGACTGTACACCGTTCCCCTTGTTTGCGTTTTATCATGTGGGGTGTTTTACTTTTGTACAACAGGGTATATCACTATAATGAGAGGCATATGTAAAATGTTAATACATGCCTCTCAATATAGTGATATAAACTGATGTACAAAAGTGAAACCCTCCCACACGTTTAACGCATAATAGAGAGCACTTTTAAATATGTGAGTTCATGATATGTGCATACTGAGGTGACATATTTAAAAGGGCCATTATCTTTTGTATGCTTTTAATGTGCTTGTCACTTAAGTACATCAGTTTATATAAATACATTAAGAGGCATTTATTAACAGGTATAATACGTGCCTCTGAATATTGTGGTAGAACCTGAGTACTAAATTGAAACACCCCTGCAGGTTAAAAGCATACAAGAGGGACTAAGGCACTATTAAATATGTGAGTTCAGGATGTGTCATGAACTCACATGTTTAAAAGTGCCCTAGTGTCGGGTATGCTGTTTACTTGCAGGAGCATTTCACTTTAGCACATCAGTTAATATCATTACATTGAGAAGCATTTATTGGCATTTTTGATAAATGCCTCTCACTAAAGTGATATACACTGATGTACTAATGTGACACGCTCCCACATGTTGAAAGCATACAGGAGGCGACACGCCACTTTCAAGTTCCACCTGCCGTCACTGCAGCTACCTACATACATTTATAGAGATCCATAGAGCTCTTTAAAAAGCAGTTACAGATATGGTGGTCTGCTGACCCCAGCAGGCCACCATCCCTGTGAGTGCTAGCCATTCCAAATGGGGTTGCAAATTGTGCTTGCCTCGTGAATATTGACGAGGTATGCAATTTGCCACCCCATTGAGAATCGCAAATAGTGTCTGAGACACTGTTGTACGTTGCATTTTGAAAGTCGCAATATGATGCAATTTGCAACTTGCAAAATGCAAGCGTTGTACATCTCGCCCTTAGTTAGGAAATATGACTGTGTGAAAGGTTCTGCCTTATCTTTAGGAGAAATGAGTAGAGCTCTTTTGCATGGTACAGTAGCAGACATAGAAAAGGTTTGTGAAGATGTTCAGTTTTGTTTCTCCGGTCGTGAACAGGAGCCTAGGGAAAATGAGGTGTTGGTATGTGCAGGTATAGAGGAAGAGGACACATATATTAGTATTGATAACTTTGTACAAGAGATTCACTAGTTTAACACAGTTTCTTCAGAGACAAAAACTGTGTTTTTATTTGTTTTTGACGCACTCACTACAAAAGCCAAACTCATAATGTAGTTCTATTCTCAACAACTGGTGTACAGAGAGAAGTGGCAAGAATTTGCTGAATATGTTTTTGTAGAAGAACAGTGTGATTTGACCGCATGGCAAATTATATGTAAGTATTGATATGATGTGTTAGAGGATAACAAAATGCAAGATAGAGGAGTACATAACAAGTTAAAATCAGTATCAATTCCAGGGGAACTATGAGAATTTAATGTTTCTGAATCAAATCTGTTACAAGATGTACATCCATTTCAGGAAATAACTAAAATCGAAACAAAGTCAGGGAAGCTGCCACCATAAGAGCTACAGAAAGGTATTAAAGGAAGAGTACTACTTACCTTTAGATTTTAAATATACTATTGAAACTGTAAGGGAAGAGAGAGATATTAATGATCCATTTACCATTCTAGTAAATGGTGTACCTACCAAGAACAAAAAAATATGGCAATACTTAGTGAATGTTAATAAAGTTATAAATAGCATCATTATACCTGGTACAAATCAATACTTATTTTAAAAATGTTGATGTTCTTAAAGATCTAGTTTGTGTGGAGGATGAAACATTACCATCAAGTGAACAGAATAAAAAAGTGGATCATTCCATGTCAGACGAAATTTATAAAAACTACAGCATTCCTCCATTTTATTCTAAAGAAGTTATTGATGATGCTATGGATCTCTTTTCTTTGAAACAAGTAGCAGGAGCTCCCATGTGTGTGTGAGAGAAATGTTTAGAGGCTCACTGTTTTCAACAACTATTTCCCACTGGAGCAAGTGGCCAGTATGATGACCACCCCATAGAAATTGCAGCAGCCGAACACCAGATTATATTCAGATGATCCTAGATTTCATCAGTGTTTTCCATACATATTCAATCTTCTGTTTGAGAGTGACTTGTCTGGACTACCATATGCTGTAAACCACATACTGAAGACAGGAATTAAATGCATGTTGAAAAACCTAGGTGCACCTGCTTGGTTTCTGGGACCAAGTTGTGCTGAGTACACTTGGGGTGACCTGCTTGAATTTTTGAGAGAAGCAAACTCAAACATTAAGGACATGAATGTGAAGACAACACAATAGCTTTGCTCTTTGGATACTGCGAATGTTTGCTGATATTTTAATCATAGTGTTCAAGTAAGACTGTCTTTCATCTGCAACTAAACAAATCTTCCTCTTGGTGGAGTAACTGATTTCTTTTGGCGTAAAGAGTATCTAGCAGGAAGTGCTTCGAATATTAATATACTATTATGAATAAAAGAGGCACCAGAATTTGAAACAAACAGTGTTGAGTCTGTATTCTCTTTCATAGTATGTGACATGCACCATCCCAAAAGGCAGTGGTGAAAAGATCTAAGACACCAAGTTCTGACCTTTCAAACACATTGGGGCAGATTTATGTTAACTGGCGCATCCCCAGGGATGCGCCAGTTAACATGCGCCACAGTGCGCCACAGCTCCGCCAGCCATGGTGCGCCGCATTTATAATGCGGCGCACCATGGTGAAAAAACGGTACAGATGCGTGACGCATCTGTGCCGGAAATGTGGCGCATTGCTGGAGTTGCGTTGCAAGCGCGACGCAGCTCCAGCAAGGCCCGGGGGTGCAACTTTTTAACAATGCTGCGTCAAGACCTATGCCTGCTTCAAGCAGGCGCAGGCTTTTGACGCAGCAGTGGCTTAAAAGTGACTGAGTGAAATCTCATAGATTTCACTCAGCCACTTTTGCGAGGCGCACCTGCCCCGGAACGCCCACCCTGCGCCAGAACGCCCACAAGCGGCGCAGGGCTTTACAACGTGACGCATCTGCCTAGATGCGTCACGTTGTAAATCGTTCGTAGGGATGCAGCATGTTTACGCCGCCTTGCGTGACGCAACAGCGGCGTAAACGTGGCGCAAGGGCCTCATAAATCTGCCCCTTAGATTTATTTATTTTTATTTATTCATTTTAGGAGTTGTATTTAGCGCTAGCTGGACCGGAGGGTATCAGAGCGCTTAACAACATGTACAATCAGATGCAGTTATGCGGTACAGATATTATGATAGTCCATGGAGGATCAAGCCGCGTATAGTTCAGATAGGAGCACGGGCAAGCGTGGAGTGGGTAGGGTGACAATCCTTCTGGACGAGCGTCTAAACCGATTCTATACTTAGCCAAGTCGGAGAGACCGAGAGGTTTTCTGGGTCCAATTCAAAGTTCACCGTCAAGAGAATATGGAAAGATGGTGAGCTGTGACAGGAGCAACCTTGTAATTTATTGTTTCGCTCAATAGCGGTCAAGGAAGAGGACTTTGAGCAGGTGCTTGAATTTAGGGAATGAGGGGATCGTTCTGATGTGAGGGGGATGGAGTTCCAGATTTTAGGGGCTTTACCAGCGAAAGATTTGGCTGCGGTATTTTGCTTGTGAGTTTTCAGGGGGAGTGTTGGAGCTCCTGAGGTTCCTGGACTGGCCGGCTCTTTTGAGTTTAGGGCTAAGTATTCCGGTTTGCCTGTGTGTAGGGCTTTATGCGCGAGGCAAGCTGTTCTAAAGCTGTCTCGAAGATCCATTGGAAGCCATTTAAGTTCCCAGAGTGCAGGAGAGATGTGGTCGAAATTCTTAGTTCCCGTGACCATTCTTGCTGCAGCATTGAAGGTTGTTTTTTGGGGGTGCCAGGTGAGATTTTGCTGTTCTGGTCAGCTGTGATCCCATAGTCGATTCTGGAGAGCACCAGTGCTTGCGTGGCTTGTTGGAGATCCTTAGGAGGAAGGAAGGGTTTTATTTTATATAGTAGTTTCAGGTTGAGAAAGGCCCTTTTGGCGGATCTTGAAATGTGTTTTTCAAGTTCTGTTTCGGGTCTAGGGTAACACCTAGCGATTTTACCGAGTCCGCTGGGGTGAGGGTACCATTGAGGACATTGATGGCTTTCACCCATTCTTCAATTTGGGGGTTTTCATCTCTGTTGGAGATGAGGAGTACTTCAGTTTTCTCCTGGTTGAGTTTCAGGTGGTTAATTGTGAGCCAGTGTTGCACCTCCCTGAGCGTGGTTTCCATATAAAGTTGCGTATCGTCTGCATATAGGTGGAAAGGTATGTTGGAGTTCCTGAGAAGTGTGGTGAGTGGTTCCATGTAGATATTGAAAAGCTGGGGGGAGAGGGCTGATCCTTAGGGGACCCCTTTATTAACTGGTTGGAGGTCGGACTCGAAGTTTTTGATTTTTATTCTTTGTGAGCGGTTGTGAAGAAAAGAGGAGAACAATTGGAGGACTGTCTCTTCAAGACCTGCTCTTTCTTGGAGGACCTTAAGGAGCAGAGAGTGATCGACTGTATCGAACGCGGCCGATAAGTCTAGGAGGATGAGAAGGCAGGATTGATCCGAATCCAGTGACTTGTGGAGATCGTCTAGGACATTGATGATTGCTGTTTCTTTGCTGCAGCCTTTTCTGAAGCCAGATTGATGGGGATCTAGGAGATTTATGATATCCAGGTGATGAGTCAGCTGAGGGAGTACACATCTTTCGAGGATTTTGGACAGAAGGGGTAATTCAATACAAGTCTAAAGTTGTTCATATCTTCTGTGTCCAGTCCCGGTTTTTTCAGTAGTGGCGTGACTTGGTCAACTTTGAGAGAGTATGGTACAACTCCAGAGCTCAGAGAGCTGTTATTGGTCTTGCGCCAAATCAGGGATAGGTTGTGCTTCAGGTCCTTGACCATACTTGGGGGCTGTTGGTCTTGAGCATGGGATGACGGGTTAGCCGTGGAGGTTAGATTGACTATTTCCGCTTCCTGAATAGGGATGAAGGAGGACCATTGTTTTGGAGGGTTCACAGCGGCAACATCCTTAGTTTCATACGCCTTGCTCTCGGTGGCGGGGGGAGATTCGCGCCAAGTGAGAGGTCGATCTTGTCAATTTTGTCATTGAAGAAGACAGCGAAATTGTCGCATTGTTCTTTGGATGCCAGTATTGAGGAAGTCGGAGGCTTGGATGTTTGATTCCTGATGGTATTGAAGAGTTATTTGGGACGTTGTCTTGCGGTGTTTAGCGCGGAACAGAAGAAAGCTGACTTTTTGTTCTTAATGTGCTTTTTGTAATTCCTGCCGGCTTCATTAAGTTGGTCGCGATGGAGGGAGTAGGGATTGTTCCTCCATGTTCTTTCTGAGGCTCTGAGCTGCCTTCTTTCTTCATTAGTGTCAGTAGAGAACCATGATCTGGAAAAGATAGTCTTGTTTTTTGTTTTTTTTCAGGGGGGCAAGGTGGTCCAGGGTGAGCGTCAAATTGACGTTTTAGAGGGAGGTGAGTTCAGTAGTTGAGAGGTTATCAGTCGTGCTGGGGAGGAGCGAGCTAATTCATTCTTCTAGGTTAGACCGGGGGATCTGAGCTGTGTTTCTGACCCATTTGGGGAAGACCTGATTAGGGGGTTGAGTTTGGACCATTTGGTTGATATGGAAGAGAATGATTTGGTTGTCTGACCAGTCGACGTGAATGATGTGGTCAATGGAGATTGCATTGTTTTCAGGAATGATTGCGTCCAGGGTTGCTCCTCTATGGTGTGTTTCTTCTGAGCAGTGTTGGGTCAGATTGTTTTCCAGCAGGAGGCTATTTAAGGATTGACCTTCTTCGTTCTTGATCTTGGAGGGTTGGGCTCTGGGGAGGGAGGTTAGGTGAGCTGGGGCTCTGGGGGATCTTGGCAGGGGATGTTCCCTTCCGACTCCCGTGATTACTTGGATCTTAGCTTTGGGGGAGGAGTTCCAAGGGGTATCATAGGTTGAGACGGGAAGTGTTGCTTCCTGTGAGGGAAGTAAGGATTTGGTGGAGGAGTTCCCCGGGGAGACATAGGATGCGGCCAGAAGTTTTGCTTTCTGGGGCGAGAGTGATAGTTTTGCCCTTCTGGGTCTGTCTGAACGGGTCTCATACCTTGAATTGTTGGTCGAGGGTCGAGAACTGAGGGGGACATGTGGTCCACATGGGTGTGTTATCTTACTCCTTCTTGGTTGGGAGGTGATTGTCAGGGCGGCAGAGTTTTTAGTGGGCTTTCGGATTGTGGCCAGGGTAGAAAGGGTTTCGCTCAAGCCTCGTATTAAGATTTTGAGCTGGGATTTGAGTAGGTTGAGGCGATGCGTTAAGTTATCCGAGGGTGGAGAGAAAGAGAGGCAGGGGTATGAATACCTGGGAAGGGGAGGAGTGGGGTCCGGTCAGGATGGTTAATGGGGGAGGGGCTGCCCAGATTGTTTCTGGGGGGGCTCCTGGGTAGGGGGAGTATAGGCTTTGGTTAAGGGTCTCGTCTCAGTTGGGCCGAGGGTGGGGGGGTGTGAGGAGGCTGAGCTTGTGGGTAACTCTCCTCTCTGTAGCAAGTACTGTCGTTGAAAATACAGTTGCAAAGGAACATTTTCCACAAGATGTCGATTTGGATTTCCATGACCTGTTATTTCCCAGAGAAGTGTGAACCGTTTATTATCTGCAGTCAGATATACACTGAAACAGAAATCACTGAAAAACACGTACAATCTTAGAACAGGGGCCGTCAATGAAAACAAAAATTACTATACCCTGTGATTCTCAAAAGTTGGAAAGCTAATATGGATATACAATGCTGTTGCTCATTATGTAATTTTATTTATTACAATATCAGAGAAGACAGAGATGAAGGATATGTGGGAGGAGATATCAGCAGAAAGTACTCTAACCAAGAAAATATACAATTTCAGCTTGAAAATGCTTTCCCAGAGAGAGATAGGGTCCCATGTGTGCTGTGATTTGTTGAACGCAGCCAGTTTGTTCTCAAAGCCAAGGGGACTTTCTTAGCAAGCACACAACATAGAGTGCTGAAGTCTTTCCAGAAAATTCAGTACCTAGTTGAATTTGACACAGAAAGTACAGCCATTGTGAAATCTAACATGTTGGAGACATACTATCCAAGAAGGAGTCTCCATCTAGAGTGCATGTGCCTTTATGAAGTAGTTTAGCACTACAGATATAGAAGCAATGTAACCGAAAACATAGAAGAAGGGAAATATGCAGTAGTTGGATGTGATGGTTGTTTGGTCAAACACGCAAAAGGGAATGTAATTAACCACAGAAGAGTTTTTCTATTTGCCACTTCTATAGCTCTTCAAGTCTTGGTATGCTGAATCGGAATTACTCAGAGAGTATGACAGCTACGAAGATTCTTTTAATACTGTGAAAGAAAGTATTCAGTGTTTCCAAACTATTGACACATGTTAAATGATTTGATTGAACAGGAAGAAACAATTGTTGCTTAGATAGCTAAATAGAGTTCACAGAGCAGCCAAAGTTCTGGACCACTGACTGACTGACTGACTCTTTGCCAACCAAATATTGAAAATGAATCTGCAATAGCCATGAATAGGGTGGAAATTGCAATGGAACAAGCAAGATTGGAAAGTGTTGATTTGCAACAGTTAGTTAGACAACTGAATAGCAAACAGAAATAGATGTATATGGAGGTAAAAGAGAAAATAGAGCATGGATTCCCCCACAAGAAGAAACAATATAAAGGCCCATCATTTAAACCAATACTATTATACATCAGTGTACAAGCTAACACTGGGAAGCGCTTTTTAATTAAAGCTCTCACTGCTTACCTACAGTGGACTACAGCCCCCAATCCGGACCTCAGGTAGTCAAAGTCCACCAGAAGGCAGGTATTTTTTTTAATGAATTCATGGGTGTGGTTGCCCAAAATGGGCACGCCAATGCCCTCACCCCTTCCTGAAAAATTCCAGTTTATCTGACCCCCTGGGAGGCAGACGGGGGGCAGAAAGCCTCCTATATGCCAGGAATCATTTTCTTAAATTGTTTAAAAAAATCTACAGTTTTTCAGCCCCCCCCAGAGGCAGAAGGGTCAATAGCCCTCAATCTCGAAGGCTGCCCCCGGGGGGTCAGAAAGCCCACTAGGCACCAGGGATTGTTTTTTTCATTATACATAGGGGTGGGGGCTGGGTACTTTGCCCACCCACGTGATTGAGGTACCATTTTTATCGGGAGACCTGGGGAAATGTTGGGTGGTAGGAAATTTGTGTCAGCCCAGTGATCCCACAACTTTCCCACATAGAAATTTGAGAAAAAGGCGATTTGTTTAGCTAAATTTGAGGTTTGCATGGAATTCTTGGTAGGAAAACGTTGAGGGTCCATGCAAGACATACTCCCCCGGGTGTCTAGTTTTCAGAAATATGTGTGTTTGGTAGGTTTCCATAAATGGCCTCCGAGTCCTGGACCAAAAACCCCTTGCAAAACCAGGTTGTTTCGTTTATAGGTAATTTTGAGATCTCCTCAATACAGTTTGAGCCCTTGCCTGTCGCAGGTACTTGGGCCACCCACACAAGGGAGGCACCAATTTTAGCGGCAGACCTGGGGGAACACTGGGTGGTAGGAAATTTGTGTCAGTCCAGTGAAACCACACCTTTCCCACACAAAAATTTGAGAAAAAAGTGATTTGTTCAGCTAAATTTGAGGTTTGCAGGGGGTTCTGGGTAGGAAATCGTTGGAGGTCCACCTTGTGAAACCAGGTCATTTTGCAATAGGTAATTGTGATGTCTCTGCAATACGTTTTGGGCCCTTCCCTTCCACGGGCACTTGGCCCACCTATCACAGAAATGTTGGGAAAATGGGTTTTCTTGATAAACTTTAGGTTTGCAAGGGATTCTGGGTAACAGAACCTGGTTACAGCCACACAAGTCACCCCCTCCTGGATTCCTTTTTAAAAATGTAAAGGTTTTGTTGGTTTTGCAAGCTAAAGGCAGAGCTAGGGTTCAAAATCCACAGCTAGGCATTTTGCAAAAAAAGGGTTAGTTTTCAATGCAAAAATGTGGCGTGTCCGTGTTGCGTTTTTGTCCATTTCTTGTCACGGGAACTAGACCTACCCAC
The DNA here is from genome assembly GCF_964263255.1 of Lissotriton vulgaris. Lineage (NCBI taxonomy): Eukaryota > Metazoa > Chordata > Amphibia > Caudata > Salamandridae > Lissotriton > Lissotriton vulgaris. The sequence continues at coordinate 194,341,351 of NC_141691.1, forward strand.
ACAAGTGAGCTACCATTTTTGGGGGAATGCGGGTTGGGCGAAATTTTGTTGATCCACGCAGATTTCAGAACTTTCCATCACAGAAATGTTGGTAAAATGTTTTTTTGTACAAAGTTTGAGGTTTGTAAGGGATTCTGGGTAACACAGCCTGGTGTGAGCCAGACCAGTTACCTCATCCTGGATTTCCCTGGGTGTCTAGTTTTCAAAAATGTATAGGTTTGCTAGGTGTCCCTAGGTGCCGACATAGCTAGGGATCAAAATCTACAGCTAGGCACTTTGCAAAAAAAGGGTCAGTTTTCCCTGTAAAAACGTGGTGTGTCCATGTTGCGTTTTAAGCGGTTTCCAGTCGCAGGCACTAGGCTTACCCACACAAATGAGGTACCATTTTTATCAGAAGACATTGGGGAACGCAGATTATGTTGAATAATGTGGATCCACGTAGATTTGTTTTTTTTTACAAAGTTTGAGGTTTGTAAGGGGTCTGGGTAACAGACCCTGGTGGGAGCCAGATAAGCCACCCCATTCTGTATTGCCCTGGGTGTCTAGTTTTTGGCTGGCTTAGGTAGGTTAGTATTGCAGGGTGGATGCAGGTGGGAATTTCAGGATGCAATTATCTGGACTCCATCTGTCCGGATGTTTGGGGGTTGGGTTCTCCATGGGAGGGAGGTAGATGGGCATGGGCAAGGGGTAGGGTTAGGGGCGGGAGAATTTTTTTTTAAAAATCCTCATTTTCGCCAGTGTGGATATGTCCATTTTCAGAGTTAAGGTAAAGGGTGCAGGTGAGGCGCTGATGGTGCTGAAAGCTGACATTGTATATTCTGATAGGGTAGGGAAGGGGGAGCCGCCATAACTTCCCTTCAGATCCTTTCCTGGAATGTCAATGGACTGTTCACTAGACCAAGGAGAGATATTATCTTACAGTACTTGCGGGATTTATCTGCGCAGGTCATTGTCCTCCAGGAAACACATTTATTGGAAGATGAAATGATCTCTCTGTTAAAGCATCATAGTTGGGTGGGCTCCCATGTCAGCACAAACCAGTCGGCAAATATCCAAGGGGTATCAATTATTTTTAAGAAGTCTGTTAGGGCCCATGTCTGCTCTCATATAAAAGATCCAAGTGGCAGATGGGTGATTGTAAAAGCTTCAATAATGGATACCTTGTTAACTTTAATCAGATATTATGGTCCTAACCAGGATGATCCTTCCAGTTTGAAGGCTATTTTTTCACACTTACTTGATTACCCAGACCCAATGATCCTGGCAGGGGATTTCAATATCGTCTTGAACTCCGCACTGGATAAAACTCCAACTAATAGGGCTGTGGTCCTTTCCAAGTCTTTAGAATATTTGCTGGGGGCCATGAGGCAGTTTACCTTATCAGATATCTAAAGGGCTAGATCAGGGCAGCAGCAAGGGGTGTCATATCAGATATTTTCAATACAGGCATTAGTCATGTATTGACTTTGTTCTGGTTAGCTATTCATTAAGGAGCCTGGTTAAGAGTGAAGTATATTTGGCACCCCATCTCTCGGAACATTCTGGGGTCCTTCTGACTCTGAAATGCCAAACGCCCAGCCCAATTAGGACCTGGTCCTTTAACCACGCCATACTCTTGGAGGAGGAAGAAGTTCTCTTTCTCTCACGAGAAGCGGCATGTTTCTGGAGGTGAATGTTGGTACAGCATTAATAACCTCAGTCTGGGACTCTTTGAAAGCCTACCTACGTGGCCAAATTACTAATAGGTCCTGTTATAGGAACAAAAAATATAAGGAAGAAATCACAGGTATCGCAGCCAGGTCGAAGGACGCAGAGGTAGACCTCTCAGTTTTAGTACCTCCGGAAATCTTGCAGGAAAAGCGAGATAAGATCAGCGGATTGGAAGCCCAACTTGAAAACATTCTGAATACAAGGCTCATGCGAAGATGGGAAGCAAGTAAGATCTCCCATTTCGAATATGGAGAAAGAGCAGGCAAACTCCTTGCTTGGAAGAGTAAATCGGACCGAGAAAGGAGCTATATTAAAGAGATCAGAGATAAGAGGGGTATGTTAGTTACTTTTGAGGAAATTCTGGATGCCTTTCAGGCCTTTTTTCAAACCATCTATCAGGAGGATGGCAATGTAGATAGCCAGAGTACTCATAGGTGACTTGAAGATATTTCGCTTCCGTCTTTCAGTTCAGAGCAACAACTATATTTGGACAGGGACTTTTCCCTTGCGGAAGTAAGGGAGGCTATCTTCAATAGTAAGAACGGTAAGGCCGCAGGGTCAGATGGCTTACCCTCTGAGATCTATAAAGCAATAGGGGATCGGGTTATACCTATTACGACCATACTCTTCAATCAGATCTTGCAAGAAGGCCTGATCCCGCCAGACTCATGGAATGAGGGCACTGTAGTTTTGATCCTGAAGCCAGGGAAAGCGGCATTCAATTGTGGGTCTTATAGACCCATATCTTTATAGAGTGCAGACTACAAAATCTTTACCTCTATAACGGCAGCACGTCCGAGCTAAGTGGCTGGGGATATCCTGCATTCAGACCAGAAGGGCTTTGTGAAAGGTCGCCAGATATCGCACTTAATTTACGATCTAATTGGGGCAATAGATCTGGCGTCTACATATTCCATCCCCTTTAGCAGCTATGACTTTAGACACCACCAAGACCTTCGACTGGGTGAATTGGCTATACCAGTCGGCGGTCTTGGAAAAATTCAATCTTTGCGAGAAGTTTCGGCGTATAGTACAATCTTTATATAAGAGTCCCTCGGCTAGACTTTTGGTAAATGGCAGCCTTACGGCATCCTTTAATATATTTAGGGGTACTAGACAGGGCTGCCCACTCTCCCTTCTCCTTTTTGACCTATACATTGAGCCATTTGCTCAACGACTAAGAGAGGACGTTAACATTCAGCTTTTTAGGTATGGGGAGTGGGAAAGGAAGGTAGCCCTGTATGCCGATCATATCTTGATTTTACTGCCGACCTACGTAAGACTTTTCCAGCTAGTCAAGCCCAGGAGTTCGGACTAGTATGGAGTACGGAATTTAATGCCTCTAAAACCGAGGTAATGGGTTGGAACCAGGTGGTAAATCAGTATCAACATCAGATAAGCGCCCAAATGAGATATCTAGGGGTCAATATCCTTTTCCGTGCTGATGACAGAACCGCTCCATCATCAGCCGCGGTGGCGCTGAGCTGGTGACGGAGCGGTTCCGTCATGGCCCGCCCAACGTGCCTGCGCGGCGCTGATTTCGCACATGCACGACGCGTTCTATTGAGCGGGCGGGGCCATGACGGAACCGCTCTGTCATGAGCACAGCTCAATCGAGGCGGTTCCGTCACCAGCATGGGCGTGCTGCGTGGCCCCCCGCCCTCCTAGCACTGCGGCGGAATAGCTGCCGCAGCAAAGGTGTTAAAGTGCAAGATATAACCAAGATTGCTGAATTTAATCTGACTGCTGTGGTGAGAGAGTGTGTGAATCTAATGAAGACCTGCATGAATAACAGGGGAAACCCATTAAACCAAACGGTACCTGGGTAAAGAAGACTAAATTAATATGAAATTGGTACCTTGGTTCTCGGTATATATTCTGAATTGAAATAATAAGGAATAAAACAAAAGTATTCCCTATTTAGTATTTATATTACTATGGCCACACTATATCTATTTTTACCTTTTACAATCCATTGTGTCGGCGTGTGGGTCTTTATTAGAGCCCTTGGCCAAATATACAGATTTCTTTCTGATTCCAATTGTCAAACAAACAAAATCATACATAAGATACACTATGGAATTTATATCTAAAATTGAAAAACTACCGTTCAACGAAGACATCCAATTGTTAGTGTCTTTTGACATAGAATCGTTGTATACAAATATACCGCAAGATGAAGCAATAGCGGTAATGGCAAGTGTACTAAATGCTAGAGAGAGACCACATCAAGTCCCTTCAGAATTCATTGTATCTTTGGCCACTATCTGTCTAAAAAATAATTTTTTTTAATTTCAAAGGTCAACTTTATTTACAAACGTCAGGAGTGGCGATGGGATGTAGCTTCTCACCGGAAATAGCAAACCTTGTGATGGCCGAATTTGAAAATAAATTAATCTATAGTGACACCAATCCCTTCAAAAATTGCATAAAATTATGGTGTCGTTTTATAGACGATATTTTTTTAATTTGGGAGGGAAGTATCACCAGACTACAGAACTTTCATAATTGGCTCAATTCCCGCACAGCTGAATTTAACTTCACTATGGCGTACCATCAAAAGAAATTGAACTTTTTAGATGTTTATGTACAGGCTGACGATGGAGAACTAGAAGTTAGCTTGTACACAAAACCGACAGATCGCAATACATTACTACACTTCTCCAGCTGTCATCCCAGAACTTTAAAAGAAAATTTGCCGTATGGCCAATTCCTAAGAATAAAAAGAAACTCCAGCAAGAAAGAGGATTATTTTGCGAGTGCGGAACTCCTGAAAGAAAAATTGGTTAACAGAGGTTATCGAAGGAGGTTAGTAAAAAACGCTCTAAAAAGAGCGTGGTTTACTCCAAGAGAAAATTCATTAACACCAAAAACAACAGAAAAAGAGTCACCTTTAACATGCGTCTTGACATTTGACCCAAAAGCTCATAAAATCAAAAAGATTATCCAGAAACACTGGAAAATCATAGAACATCTAGGAATCCAAAAACCACTATTCGCTTTTAAAAAAGGCAAAAACATAACACAAATGCTTGTGAGAGCAGAGAGAAAGGAAGACAAAAAAGTAACTGATTTAAGAGGAATGTTGAAATTACCCCCTATAATTGGCCATTATAGGTGTTTAAATTGTGTGGCCTGTACTTTGACATCTGACTCAAAAGAAATTGAGATCAATGGATCTATGCACCAACAAAGAAGCTTTTCTAATTGCAACACAAGAAACACAATTTATTGTATCACTTGTCCTTGCAAAAAGACTTATATTGGGCAAACCACCCAGTTGGTCAAGAAACGCATCCTGCAACACAAGTCACGCATCAAATGTAAAACTTCAGGGGCTCCTTTAGTACAACATTTTGAAACTCATCAACATTCAGAGGAAGATATAACCTGGTCAGTACTTTGTGTACTAGATAAAACAAGACCAGAAGAGATTGAATCCAAACTGAATAGATTAGAAGCGAGACTGATTGAAAAATACAAAACAGCAACCACAGGGCTAAATGAAAAAGATGAATTCTGGTCCTTACTGTAAAGATGTGATGAATTTGAAGTGTAATACACTGTAGTTCTGTTCCTTGATGTAACATGCAATGATACTACTAAAAAATAAAATAATGAAAACATTATTTAGAATGTGAGGAGCGACTGACTTTAAAAGATTATAAATATAAAATCACCTGTGACCTTAGAATTATTAATACCAAGGGCATAATACCACTAATAATAAGCTCCATTTTATAGAAAAGAATTTTTGTCCAAATATAGTCTCTTTACTGTATCAATTCGGTCAGCTAGTTAGTTTATGGAACATATAGTTCGGTTTCTATGTCAACTTTGAGCATCCCAGTAGGGGTAGTCGTCGGGTAATGTCTCTGCAATAGAGAATTGAAATAGTCCCTCGTTTGTGGCAATACCTGCAGTCAGGAAGTACAACAGTCCCTTTCCATTGTTTACACAAACGAACCCGGAAAAGGTAGTCCCTTGTTAATTTCGCCCGAATATAGAGGCGGGTATTCTCATAAACAGTCAGCAGAGCGACGATTAACTCGAAAGGAAGAGACACATAGAAAACGTAAGTGCCGTTTAAACTTCCTATATATTGGCCAGCATTGCACGGCTATATCGTGAGGCTGACGAGTGCGGGTATGTTGTATTTTACAGACCCCAGGAAGAGAGCATCAAGCTTGGCCGGCTTTCGGTAACAAACGCGAGCGAGTAAAACGAAGAGGCGTTTTGCGTGACAGCTAAGTAAGTTGGTTCCCCATTTGGTTTGAGCGCGTGTCAGGCACACCGGGCCACTGATACAACGTACTGATAGAGGTGTTTTCTATGCCCTCTTTATCCAGATGCTGTAAAAGGGAGATATTTTTCACCCAAGCACCGGCAGCCTACTAACTAATTCCATTAACTGGAGATATACCGAGCTCAGTGAAAAAGAGAGCTCCTGATACAACTTGAAAATGACTCTCACCCCCAGATGACTCTATAACCCGGTAATTATTATGCCCTGGCAATAACCTACACTAGGATATTTTTGTATAATATAATTTTGTTTAAAATAAAACAAGATATTAGAACCTTAGGAAACTATTGGAGCACAACATATTAGGAAGGTGCAAACTGGTCACCAGGGTTATAAAATCATGCCCTTGTTGATTTTATCAATTAATTGTGTGTCACAAAGGTCAGTCTGCTCACAGGAGTAATATCCAGAAAAATTATGCTCAATCTAATGTTGATATGTAGATATGTAGATTGGTACCTATGTTATTAGTCTATGGGATCTATAAGTGATGTCTGTTCCCATTCTTATTTGTACAGATGGATTTCGAATAGCCCTAGTCCTGAAGAGGCCAGAATTGATTGGCTGAAACGCGTCGACTGTAAAGAGACAGCAGATATATAAAAACACTTTTTGATTAATTTAAATAATTTGTTGAGGGACTGAAAAAACATTGGGTTTAAATAATTTTTACCTATTTGTTTTCCTCACATTAGTCTGTTTGATCTCGATAGGAATGTCCGGTTTATTTTTTCATTGTGACATCCTAGTTTGGAAATGAAGGGCTTCTATTGTATATATGTAAAAACTACTTGTATATACAAATGTGTTTGAATTGAAAACAAGAAATATTTAAAAATCTCTTTATTTGATAAAATAAAAAATCATTCAGTAATATTCTAAGGCGTGGTTGTGGTTCATGACGAGACATGAGATTGTAAAAGGTAAAAATAGATATAGTGTGGCCATAGTAATATAAATACTAAATAGGGAATACTTTTGTTTTATTCCTTATTATTTCAATTCAGAATATATACCGAGAACCAAGGTACCAATTTCATATTAATTTAGTCTAATGAAGACCTGGGCCTCGCTCCCCCTCTCTATCATTGGCAGAGTAAACCTGGCTAAAAAGTCGATACTTCCCAAAATTACTTTTCTTTTTAACTGTATCCCACTTTACTTTGAAAAATCACAAAGTTAATAAAATTCAGAGGGAGATTAACTCTTATGTTTAGGGTTATAAATTTTCAAGGTTAGCTTGGAGAAAGCTGAGACGCCGAAGAGAGAAGGGGGGGCCTTGCCTTGCCTGACATTCAGCTTTATGCTTGGGCCTTCCATCTCTCCCATGCCCGTATGCTTTTAAAAATGCCGGTCAATATTAGAATAGGAGGGATGTGCTTAGCAATGCAGGGTGCACGGTTACTGGTGGAGGTGTTTTTTTGTTTAAATTTAGGAATGTTAAGTTTTTCAAAAAAGTAAGGCTAAAGGTCTTGCAGGGCCTGGGTAAAACATGGGCAGACTTGAGGAGGTCGGTCACTCTTGGTTACATTTCTAGTATGGATCCCTTATGGGACTCCCCTGGGGGTCCAGAATGTTTGAGGGACAGTTTGGCTGTACCATCAAGGGAATCTGGCCTGGCAGATCAAGATTGTAACACCCTAAGTCTAAATGAAGAAATCTTCAACACAACTTTGTCGATCAGTTCCCCGACGACATTGCCTCTTCCTCGGACACACCCAATGAACTTTACCTTCAAAATATCTTCTATGCCCAAAGGTAATTGCCAACTGGGCCCAATCCACTTTGTGTGTCTGATCTGTGCTCCCATGCAGTTTTTCGACTTTGAGCTGGTATCGTCTGACTAGATTTCCAAAGTTGACACTTTGATCTTTTAGGCTTTCGTTTTTCCTAACTGTTTGGATTTTTGTCAATTTAACGTCAAATACATTTCTCTCTATTTTTCTAATTTAGTGTGGGATTTGTCTTGTGTTTTCACTTTATTACTGTTTGTGTGCTGCATCTATACTTTACACATTGTCACTAAGTTTAAAATGGCTGCTTTTGTGCAAAGTTACCAGAGAGTTAAACACAGGTTAATATTAGTGAATTTTATGGATCAACATGATGGGGATTGTGGCTGTTGTTTTAAAAGGGGTCATCTCCCTTCACCCAACAATGCAATTTCCTACAGACGTTTCACATTTTAGGACCATCCTGGAGAAACTGGGAAGGAAAAATGAACGAAAGCAATACCAACTTAAATAGTATGGTGACAGGTCAAGTGATAAAACTTCCTTAACACCTTGACTGCTGCAGCAATTCCCCTCTGTGCTGGAGGAACTTCTTTCCCATTGTTTATGACGAGCTCAGCTCATCATAAGCACACGACCAGTGTACTGCATGACGAGCTGAGCTCATCGTGAGCATGGAAGGGGTTAAAAAATAGTAACAGTTGCAGAACATTATAAAATGGCAGCAACTTTGCTTAGACATATTATCACATGGGCAAACAGAGCTGGAACTTTGTTTCATAATCGGGAAGGCCACGAGGGGATGAGCAATCCCTAGCTTTAAGCGTGTCAGGACAAAGCGATGAGAGGTTTTTGTTACATCAGTCAGATATGCCTGACAACCAGTTTTAAGATGTAATTGCTGGTAAAATACAAAGGTGGGTTGTTGCCCAATTAGTCTCCCTTGTGTCTCCCCTTTGTAGGTTAAAAAGGTTTCCTTAAGCTCCTTTTTTCGAATTGAAGCTGCATACTTTGATTCTAAATAGATGTTACAATTAAAGAAAAGGTTATACCAATAGTGAATAAAACCAGGGGATACGGGAACGATGATCAAGCTTCAGACAGTCTTTAATGATACGTTGTGCAAATAGCGTTTCCTGTTTTGACCAGATAGAGCGCCATAAAAGAAGAGGGCATAGAGCAGCTAAGTCTGAGATAGTTGAGTCCCACTACCTGGTGTATCAAATCTGAGGAGGCCGATGGAGGGACACTCAGCAAGCATTTAAGAAAGGTGTTTATATCTTGCTGTATTGACTTTTCAAATTGGTAGCCCCAAATGTGGAGAAGTGTGGCTCACTGGTTAGAGCAGGCAGACCCTGAAGCAGAGGTCAGACCCGGGACCAGGGTTCAATTCCCGACACGGCAGGGTCAAGAGCTCAAATGTCCATGGACTCGATAATTCTCGCTTCGGTGCCTGACCTAATCATGGGTTCACACTCTGCAACTCTGGGCATTAAGCTTGCTTAATCTCCACAACGGCCCCCCGCGGCGGGATGCCTGGCTTTCAACTTGGGGATTCCCTGTAGGGGCTATCTCACAGGGAAAAAGCCAGGACGGGTTCCCAAGGCAAGCGTGGAGATACCCCTTCGGGGGTCGATTCTGGCGCTACATAATAAATAATAATAAAATGCCTGCACCATAAAGAGCAGAAGATCCACACCTGGCATTATAGATAGCCACCATATCTTTAATTCGTCTGGCTCCCACTTTTGTTAAAAATCTAAAAATACTATTGGTATTCCTACTCATTTTGTATCGTTTGTTATCGTATTAGCAGATCCATTTCCCATTTCATGCGAATGTTACACTGAGATAAAGAAATAATTTAACTGAGTGCATTTTGTTCTCTCCAGGAAAAAAGCCTTACTGGGTTTAGATATTTTTTTCCCACATGTCATAACAAATGTCTTAGATTTGTTATTTAAAAGTTTTCTGCCATTAATAAACAATATAAAATTGTTATTAAGGCGCTGGAGATCTGTTGGGGTACGTGATAATAAAACCGCATTGTCTGCATATAATAAAATTGGGACAGCCTGACCATCTAACAGAGGGGCATCCGGGGGTATCTATTTTAGTGTTGTGTCTACTTGATTAATAAATAATGAAAACAAAAGTGGAGCCAGGACGCAACCCTGGCGGATGCCCCTTTTAACGTTAAAAAGGGGGGTACATTCACCTGCAGAGCCATAGCGCACTCTACTGGATAATCGTTTGTAAACTCTTGCCAAAAAATATACAATTTCTTTTGGGGCACCAGTATCCAGCAGTATATGCCACAGTATGGAATGATCCACATGATCAAAAGCGCTACTTAGGTCAGCGAAGCATAAAAACAAGTTACCCCCTTTCGCTAATGTATATTTTCTGATGAGAAGGTCAAGGTTGACACACTGTTCCAAAGTGCCTAGACCCTTCCTAAACCTATATTGTGCATGTGAGAGGATTTTGTTGTCTAAGGCCCAAATTTCGAGCCTTTTCAACAGAATCCTACTCATTACCTTAATGGACGAATCCAGCAACGATATGGGTCAGTAACTACAGGCTTCTGATTTAGATCCTTCTTTAAAAAGGGGAATAATTAGCGACTGCCCCCAGGGCGGCGGAAAGTGGCCTTCTACAGCAGCATTAAAAATCCCGGCTAGAATCGGGGCCCATAAATCCATTTCACTCTTGTACAGATCAATAGGCACCCCATTGGGCCCCGTGGCTTTGCCTCCCTTACTGTCCACTAGCCCTTCATATACTTCTTCAGTATTTATCAGCAGGGGAAGAATCGGCCAAGGTGAATCAGAAGGGAGGTTAATATCAATCCTATCTGGGTTAAAAATATTTGTAAAATGTTCGATCCAGGCATTGCAAGTTACATGTAAGGTTATTTCTGGACGACAATCATCCTTTAAGAAGGGGCGTACTCAAGTGTTGGGGTCTGAGGTCCAATATTTATACCTAGTGCCCACTTTGAAATTGAGTAAGTTTCTAGAGGTGTACACCCCCCTGATGTGGCAGGCATTCCCTTCCTCCATGTCTTGGCCCCGGCAAGTCTGGATCACAATAGACAAATGTCAAACCCTTTGTGAGAGTGTTCAGGTAGAGCCTTTGTGATGTACATGTGTGGTATGCGACAGCTCCTCCCGCTTATTATCTCAGAGTATTCCATCCTGCCAACACCTAGCTTCCCTTTGTCTCACTGTCTGGGAGCAATAAACAAAGACCAACTGCCAGCTACACCTAGCCATGTGACCCAGGTTTAGGCTGCAGGCACCGCAAGGTTAGGATAAGAAAATGCAAGCTTTCTATACATGGCAATTTCAGAATTGTGAATAAAAATCCAACTTTAGCATTAAAGAGGACTTTCAATTACAATTCATTAGACACCATACTCGACCTGTCTACCTGCACCTAATTGGTAGTTATAGCTGATTGGATGTATTAAGGCAACCCTAATATTATCCTATGGAAGAGATAGGCCTTTTAAGTAGTGAAAAATGACTTTAGGAGTTTTACACTACTTAGACATGTAAAAATGAAAAGGTGCAAGTCCTACTTTCTAAATACACTGATCCTACCTTCATAGATGTTCAGGGCTAACCCTAGGGGTGGATTATGTGCATTAAAAAGGAAGGTTTGGGCCTGGCAAAGGGCTTATTTTTCCAATTCGACATGGCAGTTTAAAACTGCACACACAGGCTGCAATAGACGGTCTGAGACATGTTTAAAAGAGCTACTTTAGTGGGTGGCACAATCAGTGCTGCGGGCCTACTAGTAGCATTTAATTTACAGGACCTGGGTACATGTTGTATCAATTTACTAGGGGTTTATAAGTAAATTAAATATTTCAATTGGATGTAAGCCAGTTATATCATGTTTAAAAGAGAGAGCCCAAACACCTTAGCACTGGTTAGCAGTAGGAAAGTGTGCAGAGTCCTACAAGCCAATAAATATGGGTTCAGAAACAAGAGGGTGAAGGCAACAAGTTTGGGGATGACCCAGCAGAAAGGGCCAAGTCCAACAGTCATAATATATTTTTATCCAGAATAAAAAGAATGTACTTCTGCTGGGATTCCTTTTGTGGGTTCCTGATGGGGTAAATAGAACCATTGCCAGCCCTAAACCTGAGTCTGCGGCAGTAAATGTTTTGTGGTTTGGACTTAATGTGGTTTTCTCGATTATGTTCAGTTTCCCTAAGGAATGTGACAATTCACTGTTCTTAACTTAGGAACTTGTTTACAGTTTCACATAAGCAAAACATCTGCCAGAAATTGACAGATGCCCTGCCCACCCAATTAAAGGCAAAGGCCTTTATATACTTTAAATGGGGCAGAAATCATATTTTGACTGTTTGATGAAGAGGCGTACTGGCATAGTGCAGAGCTGAGTATCTTTTGTCTGCATTTGAGATGTTTGAAGTTCTTATATGTATTTTCACTGAGTTAATGCATGAACTTTAGACAGAACAAGTAGGTAACAGAGACCGGTAATATCTGCTCATTGTTTCCAACTTGTGCTGTCCGCATTTTGAACATTACCGCTAAGAAAGTCTGAATTATGAGTTTAAATTGTACACATAATATGGCCCTTGTCACGTTTGTGCAGATGTCCTCTATTCACTTAACTCTAAACCAGGCCATCGTTTAGTTGATAAGAATTACCAATGAACATGTGGTGGTTTCTATGGTATTCTAAAACACACCTGGAAATGAAATATGGTTCTGCAATATAGTCAAACTATGCGCACACAATGCCTGTGGCTAAATTATGAAATACAATAACGTCATGATAACATGAGAAAGCAAAGTGTGAAACAAATTTGCAAACTTTACGAGATGATGTTACTGTGCCTGCTACACCTGGAATGGCTAGGGATGTATCTTTAAGCTAGAAACGCCTATGAAAGAAGTGTTATTACAGTATTTGATGCAGTTGACACTAATTTGAGTGATCACAGTTTTTCTATTTTTCAGTGAGATATTAATGCACCACGTTCAATCCTAACAGATATTTAATGCACAGTAATCTATTTACCACACATTTAGTATGTGGTTTGCATGTCAATCACTAAGGGCCAGATATACAAATCTTTTTTGCATTCACAAACATTCCGATTCAGAGTTTGAACTGAATAGAAGTGTTTGGCCGTGTGCAGAACCCATTTTAGGAGTCAGTTAAATTCTACTAACTCCTAAAATGACCTTGCAACTACATACTGATTCAGTATTTGGAAGGGTCATGTTTTGATCATTGCTTCTAAATAACAAATTAATGCCACCCAAATGATGGACGGAATGCGGGCGAAATCAAACATTCAGCCCCAGTCAAGAGATTTGGGTTAAATCCGTTGTTCTTTTGCTCACCGTCCAAATACAATTTGCCACTGCATTCAAGTTAGTCTGGCTGATGAGGGATGATACACTTAAACTGGCCCCAGGATGTCTGTTTCCTATCCGAGAGAACCTGGACTGCTTCCATGGGGAGCAGGGTCAAAACTGATTTGCATACGGCTGGATGCAAGCTAGTAAGGCATGGTGGGCAGAAAACAATTGATTTAGGCCCAGATCTCTGTACTCGGGAAATGTTTGACATTGTTCAGCATTCCGTCCATCAATTGCTGTTTTTTTATTAATAGGGTAAGCCAGACTGCAACTACTCAGATTTGGAAATTTTCCAAACTTACCTATTAGTACAGAGGCCAGTTTTTTAAAATTGGATACTGGTTGCAAACAAACTTGGGGACATATTACCAAGGGGGGCGATAGGCAATTATCGCTGATTTAGCGGCCGTTTTCGGCTGCTAAGCGGCGATAATTCTATCGCCCTATTAGCAAGCTGTCGCTAACTGATGTTAGCGACAGCTTTTAGGCGATAGCCAGCGGTTTGGGGCCCGCTTTGCATGTCAGCAATGAGCGTGCCTTTGCAGCCCGTTACTGATTATGATCAGATATCGCCGATGTGAGGTCAGGAAAAAACATTCTTTAGCATTGGTGGTACCTGGTGCGGCAATCTTTTTTGGTATTACCCCTATGACCTCCTCTTCTGATTCCCTCACTACCAACCGGAAAAGTGCCCCTCATCTCTCCATAGCCCCTCTCTCACATACATTTAATTTGTTTTTAAGAGTGTTGAAAAGGCTGGCTTTACTAATACACTCAGTTATCCACATAAAATACAGATCTGCTCTTTACCGCAGGCATATTAACACTCTGCGCTCCACTTTGATGAGTCATAACCACTACTAGACACAACTCTGATCTGTCTCTCTCTATCATAACATTAAGCAAAAGAAATATCTTGAAAACTGGATGCACCAGGAAGTTTGCAGCAGGTGATTTTAAATATTTAGTTATTGCTAAACCCATTGCCCCCACTGAGGTTAGTGCCCTTTTCCGGGTCACTGCCCAATATGACTACACCAGTCGTACTACCCTAAATCGCTACCTTTCTCGCTGTAAATACTTGGTCATTTCTTATATAAAATAAAGCTACTACCATGAAACGTACCTCGATTTCTAGTCTGCCAGACTATATGTCAATCAAGAGCAGGTGTCTCCAACCCGTCGATCACGAACTATCAGTAGCTCACCAACACATTTTGAGTAGCTAGAGGCCTTGTTTGGGTGAAAAAAAAAGATAATTAAAAGGTTTGTTTTAAAATGTAAATGTGTTGCGTTTTTTTTTGCAAAGAATTGATGGATCTTTTGATTTTGTGAGCAGGCGTTTTCATTATATATTTTAGGCCAGCCAGCAGCACCAAATCCCTATCATGGCATCATGACGAGTGCTTTGCCACCTAGCTTACGCTGCAAAGAACAGCGAATAAGAACATCGCGCATCCCTGCAGTTACTGCTTGCTCCGGGCTCTGGCCTGCCACTTTGACAGGGTCTAAGCAAGTCTAGCACAGGCCTGCCTCACAGCAGCCTGCACCAGAGTCTTGGCCCGGGGCAGAGGCTGTGGGGCCTGTGCTCTGTCTGTTAGCAGCACCCAGGACACAGTCTGAGCCCTGGCATCGGACTCCGGAGAGCAGGGCACACCTTCGATCGAACGGCACATCTGCAAGGTAGAATACTCGAGGGATTCTTGTGTCTTCTTTGTATTTGAAAAATGGCGATGCAAGGCTGATTTTACCTCGATTGCGTCTTTGTAAGTGTGCCTTAATTACCAGCATGTTTATCTCTTGAAATATTTAAAAACAAGAGACACTAACATGATTCTCACTAAAAAAATACTTATTGTTTCCTAGCAATTCCTAGCAATACACAACTATAATTATTAAGATCAGGACTAGTTCCAAGACCACTGAGCCTGATGTATGAAAAAATATTCAGCTTTTAAAACTGCTTCAAGTTAGGAAATATAATTATAGGCTGTTAATTGTGGAACAGAACTTCTGCTAGGCCTTTTATTCTCAAGAAAACCGTTCTATAATGTGTCACTTCAGATGGGAAGCCTCGGATTGTAGGGGCAGATGGAAGATGGGAAATATCTCAGTCAAATTAATAAAATGTGGTCCGTATTCCACTATATGCTGAAGAGGGAATCATGTTTGTTTGCAGGTACCTCACTAGCAAATACGAGTAAGGCACAGTGGCTCGAAGCAACAGGGGCTAAAGGGGTAAGTAAGAAGAAGACATCAGCAGGAAGCCTAATAACTTCCACAAAAAACAGTGATGTCGTCTATTATGGTACTGTGATAGCAAGACGCTGTGAGTGAATGCTTTTAAATCGGAGAAAAATCAAATAAAAAGCTCACTGTTCACTCTTCATTTTAGTTTCCTGTCATATAAGAGAGTTGCATTAACTAATAGCAGGCATCTTGCTCGCAGTGGCTGGTAGGCGTTGTCCCATTTCTTAAAGAAAAATACAGAGATTGTTTTGAAAAGGAGAAATTGAAAGTGAAGGGAGCTCCAAGTATTTGGTTCAAGCATAGTATTTGGCTCCATGGAAATTAGACATAAAGTAAACGAAGTTGGCGGGGGTGTCTCTGGAAAAATGCACGAGTAGCTCACAATGATTCTCACTGACCAGAAGTAGCTCTCACAGTTAGGGGCTCTCAAGAGGCTGACGGTGTTTAACAATGTTTATAATGGTGCTCCCGCCTGTGCACTTCAACGCCTTCAGCTGGTGCAGAACCAGGCAGCCCGCCTGGTACATGGCCTATCTAAATTTCACCACTCCTCACCCCTCCTCATTGCTCTTCATTGGCTTCCCATCAAACAACGGGCCCTTTTCAAACTTGGTTGCCTTACTTTTGAAGCTCGGGCGGGCACGGCTCCTGCTTTTATCAACTCTGCCATTACCAACTACTGCCCTTCTAGAGATCTACGCTCATCCACTAAATCCCTATTAGTCATCCCCCGCTTCAAGAAACAAAGATCGGGAGGCCTGAAATTCTCGGTCCTTGCGCCCACCTTCTGGAACACTCTCCCGTCCCCTATCAGACTCTCCCCCTCCTATATGGAGTTCCGTAGGGCCCTTAAGACTTTTTTGTTCCAGCAGGCTTTTAGTCTATAGTTCTCTGTATTCTCCCTTGCCCAGGAATCCCTCTAGCGCCAAGAAACTGCATAGTGAATGTGCGCTCTACAAAAATTAAAAAATTAAATAAAAAAAAATTAAAAATTACTTTGTTGTTCTATATCCTGTGTACTAAAAGGATGTTCAAATCCGATTAGAAAAGCAGTTGGAATATACCACGTCAAAACCAAACATTAGGGGGCAGATTTACAAGCCCCTTGCGTCTCTTTTGCGCCGCCGGTGCATCACTTTTGTGATGCAGCAGCAGCGTAAAAGTTGTGGCCCATTTACAACGTGACACATCTAGGGAGATGCGTCACGTTGTAAAGCCCTGCGTCACATTATACCTGCACCAGGAATAATGTATGCAGGGTGGGCGTTCCCATGCAAAAAGCCACGTAGAACTGGCGCAGTGAAATTTACAAGATTTCACTGAGTCACTCTACACCTTCACTGCGTCAAAATCCCAACACCTGCTCAGACCAGGTGAAAGGATTGACACAGGGCATTTTACATGGGACCTACCGATGTTTTCTGGCGCATTGCTAGAGTTGCATCACTTTTGTGGCAAACTCCAACAATGCCTCACTTTTCCTCCAACAGATGGGTCAGAATTTCTGATGCATCTATATTTCCTTGTACCATGGTGCACTGTATTGGAAACTACAGCGCATCCATGGTGGTGCAAGGACACTTGGAGGTGATGCAATGAAATTTACGCATCTATGCAGATGCGTCAGTTCCTTGTAAATCTGCCCCTACATTATTGTTGTGAATGTGATTGGAGCAAGTAATGTGGAAATCCATTAGAACCTATGATATACAATTGTGGTAGTCAATATACATTGATCACAATAACATGGGATATTGGTTGACCTTCAGAGTGAACTCTGAAACGCAGGGCGCATAAAGCAACATTCGGCAGAGGACCTGATATAGAGTTGTTGCTAATCTTGCGTGAGGGAGACATTAGATGTCGTCATCAGTAATTGAAATGATTGCCTGGACCGTGAGTTTATTTAAAGCCAAAGAAGCTGCTGTCATGTGCAGCCTGCTTTGGGAGGTGTTGCAAATCGATTCTCATACTCCATGTTGTACGAGTTAGAATAACTCCTTTTTCTAAAAGGGAAGGGGAGCACAGCAGAAAGAAAAACTGTGGGTATGCAGGGATAGAGGTTTTATTTTTCTTTAGAGAAAGGAAGAAGAGCAAATTACCTGAGACTTGATTGTTTTATTTTCATGAACAATTACACACGTGTGTTTTTTCGACGGTGAAAAGGAATTCTCATATTCACTTCAGGTTTATGCCAGCAAAGTTTCAGAAGTATCGAGTTCTAGACCCAACGTGGAAAGTTTTGTTTACTTCAACAATCGTAAATGTTCCCCTCTGTGAGCTTTTGAAATCGCAGCTGATGAGTTATTGAGAAAGAGACCCTCAACGTGCACAGAATACAGGAGACCATATTCACTGTACATGTAATGCACACATTTATAGATGGAAAAAGCCTTATAAGTTCATTAGCAATCTGTGAGTAGGATCATGATTCAGGAGTTACCAAAACAAATCTGACAAATATATTGCCATTTATAGTAAAATGAGAAGATTGCATGTCTGTTTATGGATTTTTTGCTAGAAATAATGGATGCGAGATTTGGAAGGCAACATGAGAATACATTGTTACTAACCCTGGGCAATGAACTTCGCTCCACTCTCGGAGTTTGCAGAGATTTTTTAACTATGCATTCCATAAAAAACAAGTAGTCAATCAAAAAATCTGCTCCTCCACATAGCGGAGTCAGCTTCTAAACAGCAGCCACAAATGCTTTGATAAAGCAACATTACATGTTAAAAAGCATATAGCCAATTCACAAAAGTGAACTTAAAAATTGAAATATCAGGCAATGGGAGAGGTGCTGATTTTGGGGTCCCTCCTAACCTAGGGGGAGGACCAAGCAGATGCCTTAACCCCTTCGCTGCTCTCGTCATGAGGCACGGTTGAGCTGTGCTTATCACGAGCTGAGCTCGTCATGAAACAATGGTATTCAAAGAATAGCAGCACAGGAGGGGAAACTATTAGCAGCCAAGGTGTTAAACACAAAGAGCATATCATGCTGAACGTTATTATGGGGAACAAAACAATCCCAACCAAAGGCCCTGCAAAGCATTATGGGATGAGATTAGCAGTGGGCAGTGAAAATTATAGTATCCAGTATCAAAATAATTTTACAGAGAAGTGCAGTTTTACTCGCTATTACTAGGTGTCCCTCACAAGTCAAATGCAAAAGCATTGAATCAAGCTGCAGTCCCACTAGTCGTTACTAGATGTCCCTTACAAGTTCTGTAGAACTAACATTTTATATGTTATTAGATGATGTTAGGAGACTAGTATCTAGATACGGAGCTCCCTGGCGAGAGACGACGATCGTTTTCGCTCGAGGACGACTCGGAATAAGACTTCCTTCATCCTAAGGACTATTTGAGTCCTCATTATCTTCCAACACGAGACAGACGTCCTGCGACCTTGGCGTCCGATCCCAGCCATATCTCGGGAGCTACCAGACGATAGTGATCGCCCATCTTAGATTTTATTACAGAGTACCATGGACAATGTTCCTCTAGACTAAATTGCGATGCCCGTTACACTCTTACAGCCGGTTTTGCTGTCCTAGCATCCCAGCTTGGGCCGGCAATATTATCTAAACAGCCCCAGGAAATCAAATATTGGACCATTACAGAAATCTCTACTTGATAATTGGAGCCAAAGAAGTGTGGTAAATAAAATTACCTGGACATTTTTCTATACATTAATATCAATAAGGATAGCTCATAAAATGAGAGGCAGAGACCGTGGTGTCCGAGTTCAAAAGGGCTTTATTTCAATGGCTCGAGCCAGGGAAGAATCGGGTTCCATCACCACTAAGGTTCAGGAAGGGATATCTAACGTTTTATTAACATCACACATTATATATAGTAAAACCATACAATTGCAATGAATACAGTAGGCGTAACACTCCAGGCGGAGCAAGTGAAAAGAGAGAGATAAGAACATATGGGCGTAAAAGAAGGCGTGTAAAGAGGTGTATACGTGTGTGTGCACCTGATGAGTCATAGGAGTGTCATAGGTGGGTGGATGCATAGAGAAAGTCTGCAGGGTCAGCAGAAACCTTTACCCTACATGTGCGCGTAACTGATCATGACGTGAAATTGACGTGCAACTGGGGAGAGCTGGGGGTTTGACTTTAGCACTAGTAGAGGAGTCTAGAGTCTGGGATGTCAGAACGACCTGCACCTTTGGCATATCTGATATCTTGTGTTTGGAGGATGTATTGTCTGAAGTAAAAGTCTCTCGAGCATCACTAAATGCTAGTGTGTGCATATATTTCTTCGTGCATTGCGCGGGGCCATGGGCCTACTATGGCAACGGGTTCAGTAAATCACTTGCATGGAGACAGGAAGGCTAGGCCCTATGCTCTGCAGGCGGGAAATGTTTACCTATTTCACTAGACTGGAATGTGTTTTTGCGGAGGCTGAGCAGATAACCGTAGGTAAATACCGTCTTGGCAGGCAGGCCAGGCCGGGCACCTCTCGGCTGGGCAGGGAGTAAGGTAGAGGTCAGGGATGCATACCTAAACTGCAGTTTTCAGAGACAGAAGAGGCTCGGAGCCTGAATTCAGGGCCTGGCTCGGCTGAGCCACAAAAACGTGTGCTTTGCGATATTTAAACGCATACCATGTAAATGCATTGGCAACGTAGGCCTTAGTGCGGAATTAACGTTACATACATGGAAGGCCAAATAACTGACATGCTAACATTAGACGGAAATGCTGGGGCATTATTATGACAGGCACGGGAAGGGAATTACACGATAACATGGACATACATGGGGCATAGGTATGTGGATAGGGTGCGAGGGGGGGACACACTGACTACCTAAAATTTCTGTTTCCTCATTCCCTCCTTGTCCCCTACTGCGCCCTTTAGGATATATCTATTCTCATGAGACCATCTATTTGTTCATATAACATCATTTGCTCGTCTTTTTTCATTCGGGCACGGGAACGTGAACGTGGACGGGGAATACAAGCAGTGGCACACAAGCCGCAAATCGCTGGGCCACATTGCAGACAGAGACAGCAACTGAACACTATGAGCAGTACTATCCCTAAAAATGACAGTACGGTCCAGCCCCATCCTGCTATTACACTCCAGAGCCAGCCGGAACAAGACCATGGGTCCTGATGCAATTCATGAGCTATCTTATGGAGTCTTGTTATTGCTGCATACACTGATGGTGCGTTATTAGGAATAAACACACAACAACTGGAGCCGATCACTCTACAAGCTCCGCCCCTATCGGCCAGGATGACGTCAAGAACAAGGCAGTTCTGAAGAACAACAAGTCTCATAGCAGACTGCTCTTCTGTCAGGTTTCCTAAGGCAAAAGTAGTCTCGTTGACTACTGCTTCAAGAGTTCTTGTTAACCTGCGTATTATTTTGCTATTTTGGACAGGACCTATGAACCAGAAGTATCCTTTAATGTAATCCTTGTACTGGTCCCACGCTGACTCGGAGTAATCAATAACAGGAGGAAGGTCTCTCTTGTGTCTTACATGTAGGAGTCGGGAATCTCGATGATAATTGGATGGGGCTAGAAAAACCGGTGGCAGTAGGAACGCAATATAACACGTTCCACCCCAGTCCAAGGGCAGACGTACATAAGCTGTCTGACCACAAATAAAATAGGAATGGCGGGAAGCTTTGAAAGTAGACTTTCCTTTATCACTGAATTCGACCACAGTATTACAATCACTGTGTCCTAGATACACTGAACCATTTTTCCTAACGCATAATTCACCTTTCACTGGTAAGACGGTTATAAACGGTAAATCTGTATTGGTCTCAGACTGGACGTTCAGAATCATGAGGTTAAGGGAAAAATTACCTAATTCGTACACTTCATTTTCTAGATCGGTCCCTTTACTTTGGGGAAGACCGTCTTTGTCTGGGAAACATGCTTTATTCATAACTGTATTCAGGTCTCCCCATATCCAATCACCCTGGGAAACTGTGGACTTACTGTCTAGTGATGACATTAAAGCAAACCATGCTCCGCACGAACCATTGTGCGAAAATGGATAAAGAAAGAGGGGCAGAGCTCCCTTCATTTTCTGGTACGGTGGGAGTCGGCCACATACCCAGCAATTCGTGACATTGCTGGTCTGGTGAGAATGGTGTAACATACGGATAAAAGTGTTATTGCGCAGTGCTAGTCGATAGGATAGTTCGTGAGGTGGCAGATCACTGAATGTGTGCTCTACAGTGTCATTGAAAGAAGAATGTACATGTGAACCAAGAGGAGGAAAGAAAACATGTAGCGTCAAGCTTATACATATAATCGAAATACTTAAAAAAACATAATGATCAAAGTAACTATGCATCGACTGCGTAGATGTTTGCAGTATTTATCTTTCATTTTTCTGTGTCTATCTCTCTCACTATTAGGGTCTACAGTCTTATACATGTCAGGAATCTGTCTAACCGCTTCACCCGAGGGGGACTTAAACAATTAAACGCTGTCTGACTTACTAGACCGTAACTTAGACCTGTACTCCTGTTGCGGAGTCTTTTCTAGCAAAGGGAGTTTAGTGTCAATATAGGAACAGTTCTCAGAAACCTTCGCGGAACAGTCCTCAGATTCCTTTACCGCACCAAGTCCATGGAATCTTTTAACATGGTGGGCGTGGATCCAGCCCTTGCGTCCTTCCACTTTGATAGCCGTCCTCGTGGTCAGTAGCACAAGCTTCGGAGACTTCCAACGCGGCTCCAGGGGGCTTGACCGGTCAAAATTTCTCACCAGGACTAGGTCTCCAGGGACGATGACGTGGTCTTTAACCTGGGTGTTGTCTGGGAAAGCGGCGGCAACCTGTGAACGACAAGAAAGTAGTGCAGACATCCAGGAAGCCAGGTAATCTGTCAGCATATTACTGTCAACGTCAGTGACTTTTCTCGGCATAGGCGTACCCCACATATTCGGCGGTCTACCGAAAACTACCTCGTACGGAGATAGTCCGGTTCTGGAATGAGCTACCATACGCATGTAAAAGAGGGCAACCGGCAGGGCTACCATCCAATCCACTCCTTTGTCTGCACAGACCTTCGCTAGCCGTGTTTTCAGAGTCTGATTGTGTCTCTCTACGAGACCTGCTGCCTCGGGGTGTCGTACACAATGGAACTTCCACTGGTACCCTAACAGGAGAGATACTTGTTTCATCAATTCAGAAGAGAATGGCTGTCCATTATCTGAGTACACGACACGGGGCAAGCCGTATCGTGGGAAAAATTCACGAACCAACTGTTTGGCAGTGGTCACAACAGTGTAATCTGGGACTGGGTACGCTTCTGTCCACCTAGATAGGGCACATACAACTACGAGGACATACTTGAATCCTCGACATCTGCCCATCTGAATATAATCCATCTGGAGGACTTCAAAAGGGTGGTCAGGAGGATGAAATCCACCTTGTTCCACGGGAATGCCTTTGCCTGGATTGAACTGACAACAGATCATGCAAGTACGCACTTTCTGTTTCGCTGCTGCACGTAAGTGCTTATTGAACCAAATGTTCTGTATACTGTCTAACATAGCTTTTTCTCCTAAGTGTGCTGGACTATGTGCTGTATTTATGATAACTTGAACCATGGAGTCGGGGAGAAACCATGTGGCTTTGCCTTTCGTCATC
The DNA here is from genome assembly GCF_964263255.1 of Lissotriton vulgaris. Classification (NCBI taxonomy): domain Eukaryota; kingdom Metazoa; phylum Chordata; class Amphibia; order Caudata; family Salamandridae; genus Lissotriton; species Lissotriton vulgaris. Next base: position 194,364,389 of record NC_141691.1, read on the forward strand.
CATCCCTGATCTGTCTGGACCCCTCCTTGTTCAGCCCATTTCTTGATTTCGTCTGGAGTGGCATGTGTCTGTATGTCGAGTACATCTTGTAAGGGATCCCTGACTGTCATGCAATTCGTCAGTGATAGTACTTCAGTCTTTGTCGTGTCAGCTGGAATGTCTGTATGAGTCTGAGCTGTAAGTTTGGCTGTTCGATCTGCCAGGTCGTTACCCTGGGAAATAGTGTCAGTGAGTTTAGTATGTGCTTTGCACTTCATGATGGCTATTGCTGTAGGCAAGTGTATTGCATCTAACAGAGCTTGAATGAGGGGACCATGCTGTATTTTGGCTCCATGGGAGGTCAGAAAACCTCTCTCTTGCCAGAGGACACCGAAGTCGTGAACGACTCCGAATGCGTACTGTGAATCTGTGTATATGTTTACTTTCAGGTTCTTGGCTCGTATACAGGCTTGGGTCAGAGCAATGAGCTCCGCTGCTTGGGCAGACAAGGTGTCAATACGTTGTGTTTCTATGACTTCAGTATCGGTGGTTACGGCATATGCGGCCACTAACTCTCCTGTGCTTGTTCTCATACATGAACCATCCACATAAAGTGTTAGGTCTGGGTCGGGCAATGCAATGTCTGTCAAGTCTTGTCTTGGTTTCGTCACTGTGTTAATGACTTCCACACAGTCGTGTGGTGCAGGGTCTGTCATGTTCGAGGGTAAAAGTGTAGCAGGGTTTAAAGTATTGCAACGTCTGATCTCTATGTGAGGCTGGAACAGCGTCAATTCATATCCTGTCAGTCTTGCTATGGTCAAGTGTTGTGTCTGTGTCCTGTTTAAGAGAACTTCCACTGAATGTGGAACCTGTACTGTCAGGGGATGTCCTAACACTATAGAGTCGCTTTGTCTGATTGCTAGTGCTGTTGCTGCAACTGATTTCAGGCACGCAGGCAGAGCCTGGTCCACTGGATCCAATGTACTAGAAAAGTAAGCACAAGGCTTGTGTTTTCCTGCTTGATCTTGTGTGAGAACAGATAATGCTGTGCCATCGGGTTCAGTGACAAAAAGTGTAAAAGGTTTGCTGTAACATGGTGTCGCTAAAACAGGTGCTTGACATAGGGCTTTCTTCAGTTCATCAAAAGCAAGTGTATGTTCCTGAGTCCAAGGGAGGACAGTCGAAGTCGCTGCCTCCTGTGTTGTCAACTGTATAAGTGGTTTGGCTAGATATGCATACTGAGGAATCCATTGTCTGCAGTAAGAAGTGAGGCCGATAAAGGCCTGTACTTCCTTTTGTGTCTTGGGCTGTGGAAGATGTGCAATTAACTGAATTCGGTCAGGTGTCAACTGTCTACCCCTCTTGGACAGCAAGTGTCCAAGGTATACCACTTGCTGGGCACAGAATTGTAGCTTTGAAGGGGACACTTTGTGCCCCTTCTCGGCCAGGAAATATAAGACTGTCAGTGATGCACGTTCGCAGTCTCGTTCTGTCCGCGCTGTGATCAATAGATCATCAACGTATTGAAGCAGTGCAGTGTCAGTAGGCATGTGAATACTGTCTAGTTGTCGTTTCAGTGCTTGACTGTAAATACTAGGGCTTTCTGTGAACCCATGAGGAGCCCTTGCAAATTTGAAGCTTCGGCCATTTAAACAGAATCCGAAAAGGTATTGGCTTTCCGGATGGATTGGGACACTAAAGAAGGCGTTCTTGAGATCAATTACAGTAAAGAACGTCGCTTCGGAATCAATGGCAGTCAATAGTGAAGAAATGTCTGGGACCACTGGGTACTGGGGTATTATACATTTGTTCAATTCTCGGAGGTCAATCACTAATCTGTAAACCGGTGGTGCATTCGGGTCAGTTCGTTTAAGAATCGGAATAATAGGAGAATTACATACATTGGAGTCAGTTTCTACAACCACTCCTTGTGCAATGAGTTCGTCAACAATTTTCAGTAATGCGACTACAGCATCAGGTGGTAATTTGTATTGTCGGATTCGTGGCAGTACAACTCCTTGCTTGAGTGTGACACGGTATGGTGTAATGTGCATGCAACCTACATCAGTCGGACCTTTCGCCCATAAATGCTGTGGTACATTCTGAAGTCTGGGATCAAAATCTCTCAACACATAATGTCCTTTAAAATCATGTAAAAACAATCTCACTCCTTCCGGAGAACAACAAATCACTGCTCCTAGTTCTTTCAATGTTTTTATAACAAGCAAGTTTTCTGGACATGATTTCGTAAGCAATAAGTCTGTAGTCCGGGACAATGGACCAACTTCTAGGGAAACTGGCTTTGACACTTCGTTAACAATAGGCTTTCCTGAAAATCCCAGGAAATATTCCGTGAGCCTGAGAGGGGTGCCCCTGGAACCTCGTCGTGACTGATGGTAGTTCTGCTCGCCCCTGTGTCAATCAGAAATTTTCTGTCTTTCCCCAATACCTGACTATGTACATAGGGACCCTCTTGATCTACAGGAACCTCAATAAGTACTGTTGATAATCAGGGTAATCTGACTGTGCATACTGGTACATTTGTTGTGTGACATGTTGTGTGGCAGCAATGGGTTGGGGTACAGCTACTGTCTGTTGCGCGTTCTGTGGAGTTTGCGTGTTCTGCGGAATGTGTTCCTGTCTAGGAGGGCGCGGTCTTTCTTTCGTCTTGCCTGTAGCTATATTATGTTTCAGGACAGCACATTAATTTATATAGTGACCTGGCTGTTTACAATAGTTGCAGTTTCATTTGACAGGTGCCGCGCCCTTTCTCTGACCATCGGCGGCTGGAACTTATTGTGCAACTAGTACTTTCATTTTCGTGTCTTTCACGCGTCTCTTTTCGTGTTCTTGTTCTTCTCTGATTCGGTTCTGGTGATACTGTAACATCTGTAACATTTGGGAAGGGCTATTAGCTTGCCAGGTACTCTCAACTTTCAGTACTCTATTTTTGATCTGGGGTAAGGAATTCTCTACTAATTTGGTCACAAACAGATGTGGGTACGATTCACTACTTGTCTTTAGGCCGCTATTAATAATAAAACATTTTTCGAATCTAGAATAAAAATCACTAGTGTCTTCATCTTGTTTCTGTTTGCAGGCTGAAATGGCATCCCAATCTTCCTTTTTAGTAGTCAATAGTCTCGGCAAGACCTGTATCAATAGCTCGGGTAATTCTTTAGCTTTTTCCGAAAGACCAATACCTGGGGCTCTTGTTTTATCTTCGTCTTCTAATTCTGTCCAGTTAATCTTTTTCTCTCCCACCTCCCACTCTTTTTCTTTAAGTTTTTCATAAATACCTGCTGGTAATAGTACTTTCAACATTTTAATGATATCGGCGTATGTATACTCCCCCATACGGAGCATGTCTTTTAATTCACGGTGGAACCCTGCCGGATCTTTATTGTGACAGAGTAGTAATTTTTTCATTTCCAATAATTCCATTTTCGTCAAGGGTGTGTAAACAAATACTCGTTGAAGCGCACCCGCGTCAGTTCTAACGGGATGAACCTCTCGTAAGGGATTCTGTCTATCTATGTAAAAGGTCTTTCTTTCTCGGTGTGGAACAGGAACAAAATGTGGGGTCAGGAAAGTCATGTACTTATGTCGTTGTTCTAGTATGACATTAATTAATTCGGTACCTAGACCTCTCCATCTTTCCAGGAGTAAATCGTCCAATAATTTATATAGGGGACCTGGATCAGAATGCTGACCTTCGTACAGTGTGATGAGGTGCTGAACCATGTACATACCAGCTAAACGCTGTTCTTCCGGAGGAAGACTTAAAAATGTCTGTGCTACTATGTCATCTTTATATATGTTGGAATTACCAGCCCATTGAACTGCTGACCGGGCTAGTTCTTGTTCATGCATAGTACTAAGTTTGCTACTCCCTACTCGTTTTTTCAATGCTTGGTCGGTGGCTTGGAATATGTGTTCAAGGGAATATTGTTCTGGTATGGGAGAAAGAGAACGTTTCTTGTATTCTAGGCGTATGGGTCTATCAAAAGGTCTTGCCCTACCTACGTAATGTATTTTACTCGTGTCCTCAATTGCTAAATCATCGTCCTCTGAGACTTCGTCATCCTCTTTCTCGGCTTCTTTCTCGGCCTGCTCTTTCTTGTGTATTTCAAGAATTTCTTTACGAATTTTCTTGTACATTGCTTCAACACAACTCTGTTTATCATGTTTACCAGCAGCTATGTTGTCACTCCAGTTTGTCATGACTTTAGTTACTTCTTTATTTGGCTGGTCTTGTTCCCTGATCAGACAATTAATCAAAAACTGTAAGAGCATACGTTGAAGCTCCACTTTTCTATGTGCCATGGCCTCATGAATACTTTCTGGTCCCTCCCCCGTTCTAATGAAGTGATATATTTTGTCTAAATGGCCCTTCATGTCTGGTAGAATAAGCAAATAGTCTGCAACGCGTCTTAAACGTATTGAGTATATGAGCATTGAACCCTCCCCTGGTACTGGATCATATATACAATCAGTAAGGAACTGTCTAAGGGATGCATATGTAGCTGCTTTTGGCGTGTAGTCTAGTGCTAAATCTCGTAGTGATGATCGTTTTAACGGTGGTGGGGTGTGCGGCGTATCTCGAGAGGGCCCCCCTCCCGATGCTCCCAAACTGGAATCGCCTAGGCTTGAATCGGCTTTTACTGGCAGCGCTGTCGCTGTCAGCGTTGTCGCTGGTAATGTGGGTTGATCTTGGGCTGCAGGTGCTGGGAGAAAAGGATTCGGAGGGGGGTTGGTAGCAGGAGGAACAGTGGGGGGATTCGTATTATTAACAGGGTTGGGAGGAGGATTAGTAGGAGGTACATGTACATTTACATACTCTGGAGCAGCGTCATCTAAATAGGAAGAAAAAAAAATGTCCGCTGCAGTCTGTTTATGACTACGGAGTTTAGTCGGGATCAGTGGTGGCGGCAAGTTACTGGATACTTCCGGGGTCACTTTAGGTAGGCCCTCGGTGAGGAGGGGGTACATGCCTTTAATAAGGGCATTTCTTTGTCTAATTGTTCTGCTCTAACTCGCTCACCTTCTTCTAGTAGTTCTTTTTCTTTGGCTCTTTCCGATGCTTCTCTACTTCTCTCTGCTTTCTGGATCTCTTTCTCTGTTCTCCTATGCGCTTCTTTACGCCACAATTCTATGACATCTTTCTGGGATTGTCTAGCTTTCTTTTTCCACAGTGCTTCCTCTACTCTCATGATGCAATCAGCATCCCATGTCCCTGAGACAGGCCATCTATATTTCTCTTCCAGATCTTTAGTGTAATCTACCCATAAATCCAAGTACAGTATGGCATCTAAGCCATGTTTGTGGTACATAAAGTGTCCGGGAGTGTCCCTAGGCGGGACGGGAACTGCTTCTTCGAGTATCCCTTTCCTGGTTCCTATCTGACGTAATTTCGAAAACAGTGGCATGTTTGAACTGACTTAATCGGAAACACAATAAGCACAATAATAGACTGCAAACAATCATGCATACCACGACATTAAAACATTAAGAACAGATACTACCTGGTACATAGAATAACACAATTTTGACTAATTCCAAAATAATACTATACTGGATGCACTGCTAGAACAGTACAGTCATACCGGTCCCATAAAGAGACACGTCATACCGCATCCACCTAAATGGACACGTCTATACCGGGTCTGTGTACCCAGACCCGTCTTGACCGGGCTCAAATAAATGAACCCGTCTATATGCGTTCCCAACAACGGTACTCACCGGGAAGCAAAACTGAAGGCCTCGGAAACTCGATACTGGACTGGACTGCTTCGGCTTCTTGCTGCACATGCGCCTCGGAACAGGTGGGCCTCCGGATACCTCGGACCTTGCTCTCTCGGCTTGGGCTCTGGTCGGGACAGTCCGCAATCCTCACCGCCTCGTGTGGATGCCTGGTCGCAGTCTCCGTCTCCTCCGTGGGCCTGAGGGAGTTAGCAGGAAAACCCGCGGATGTGCACAGTATGGGTCCGTCACGGCTGTAGAAGGGGTCAGGGGGCTGCGTTTACATCGCCGGCGCGTGGGGAAGGGGACTCGTCCATGTTCGGGTGCCAGAATGTGGTAAATAAAATTACCTGGACATTTTTCTATACATTAATATCAATAAGGATAGCTCATAAAATGAGAGGCAGAGTCTGTGGTGTCCGAGTTCAAAAGGGCTTTATTTCAATGGCTCGAGCCAGGGGAGAATCGGGTTCCATCACCACTAAGGTTCAGGAAGGGATATCTAACGTTTTATTAACATCACACATTATATATAGTAAAACCATACAATTTCAATTAATACAGTAGGCGTAACACTCCAGGCGGAGCAAGTGAAAATAGAGAGATAAGAACATATGGGCGTAAAAGAAGGCGTGTAAAGAGGCGTACACGTGTGTGTGCACCTGTTGAGTCATAGGAGTGTCATAGGTGGGTGGATGCATAGAGAAAGTCTGCAGGGTCAGCAGAAACCTTTACCCTACATGTGCGCGTAACTGATCATGACGTGAAATTGACGTGCAACTGGGGAGAGCTGGGGTTTTGACTTTAGCACTAGTAGAGGAGTCTAGAGTCTGGGATGTCAGAACGACCTGCACCTTTGGCATATCTGATATCTTGTGTTTGGAGGATGTATTGTCTGAAGTAAAAGTCTCTCGAGCAGAGGCCGTTCATCACTAAATGCTAGTGTGTGCATATATTTCTTCGTGCATTGCGCGGGGCCATGGGCCTACTATGGCAACGGGTTCAGTAAATCACTTGCATGGAGACAGGAAGGCTAAGCCCTATGCTCTGCAGGCGGGAAATGTTTACCTATTTCACTAGACTGGAATGTGTTTTTGCGGAGGCTGAGCAGATAACCGTAGGCAAAATACCGTCTTGGCAGGCAGGCCAGGCCGGGCACCTCTCAGCTGGGCAGGGAGTAAGGTAGAGGTCAGGGATGCATACCTAAACTGCAGTTTTCAGAGACAGAAGAGGCTCGGAGCCTGAATTCAGGGCCTGGCTCGGCTGAGCCACGAAAACGTGTGCTTTGCGATATTTAAACGCGTACCATGTAAATGCATTGGCAACGTAGGCCTTAGTGCGGAATTAACGTTACATACATGGAAGGCCAAATAACTGACATGCTAACATTAGACGGAAATACAGGGGCATTATTATGACAGGCACGGGAATGGAATTACACGATAACATGGACATACATGGGGCATAGGTATGTGGAAAGGGTGCGAGGGGGGGACACACTGACTACCTAAAATTTCTGTTTCCTCAGAAGTTGCGTGGGAGAATCCTCCGAGAGCTACGTGGAGGAAAGGGCTGATGATGGTGGCCTCAGCGAGGTAGAATAGGATGGGGGGGGGTTGCACAGTCTAAGTCTCTTGACATGGAATGTAAATGGCTTAGGATATGAGATAAAACAAGAGCATATAAAGGAAGTAGTAAATAAAGTAGAAATTGCCTGCCTACCAGAGACTTGGATATGCGTCGAAACTCCATTCATCGAGGGTTACCTACAATTAAATCGACCGGCCAAGAGAAAAAGATTTGGTTGCACATCAGGGGGGATAATGACCCTTGTTTCAACAAAAGTACTAAGAGAAGTAACACCGTTAAAAATGAAATGTAAATGGCTTTTGGCTTGTAGATTAGAACTACTGACTTTGAAAAAGAACTATAAAATGTTGATTGTTATAAATGTTTATATATGCAGTGGGATAATGTAGCAGAGTATGCTATCGAGGTGGGTAATTTTAAAGAGGATATTGATTCCTTATTAGAAAAATATGTTTCAGATGTACTGATAATCATGGGGGATTTTAACCATAAGCTATACCCAAAGAAGGCGGATATCTGGAATAGAGAATTGTTGGATGTCTATGGAATAAACTATGCTAGTTTCTAGGAGGAAGGGGTCTTCTCTGCCTAAATGGCAGAGTTAAAACAGACTGCCCAGCAGGGAAGGCCTTCAAAATAGGCTCACAGAATTGTCCAGCTGATTACATGTTTATGCTAGCCTGGAATTTCCCCCTAGTACGGGAATTCAAGATATATCAAAGCGAAATCAGTGACCACACTCCACTGCATCTAACGATATTAGGGGGAAGAAAGGTGCCCATAGAAAAAGTGATTCCACAAGAAGTGTGACAACAAGACTAACTGAGGAGTATCAGGAAAAACTAAAGGCCTTCAACTTAAAGTTGAACCAGAAGATTTTGGAAGTAGGAACCTGGAATGGTTTATAGAGAAGACAGCCCAAGTAGTTCAGTGCCTAAGACTAGAACTAAAAAAGGATAAAAGAAATAGTACAAAAATCCCGGTTAGCCGAGTGAAATGGTTTTCTATCGACTGCCAATCTAAAAAAAGGGAGATACGGGCAGTGCTAAGAAGTCAAAGGAAAGATTTCACTCAAGAGAGACAAAAATGGTTACTGATGCAAAAAGGGCATACAAAGATAAATGTTGGTTAAACTTGTTAGAATCAATTGAAGATAAAAATGTAAGACAATTCTGGAACATGGTAAAAGCAGCGTCTGATCCAACAGACGGAGAAATGAAATATGTTGTTAGTGAGGCGGCTTGGGAGGGGTACCTAAGGGAATTGTATGGGGCACGTGATCCCCAAGGGTACATAAAGCTCCAATTTTGGCAGGAAATATCGGAAGATCTTAAAATAAATTTCAATGAACAGCAAGTAGAAAACATAATAAGAGTAATGAAGCTAACTCGTGTGGCAGGCCCCGATAACCTCCCGCAGTAATATTAAAACCAGAGCCAAAGTGGTGGGCAAGACTCTTTTCCCAGATGTTCCATCTAATACTATCAGAAGGCATAATGCCACCGAATTGGAAGGGCGCTGTAATCAGGCCAATCCATAAAAAAGGTAGCATGGACGCACCACAAAACTATAGACTGATTAACCTTCTAGATCTAGGAAAGAAGGTATTCTCAAAAATCGTGTTAAATCGACTAAACGCATGGGTCGAGGAGTTCTCAATCGTACCCATAGAACAGGGAGGATTTAGAGAGGGGCACTCCACGATAGATCACTGTTTTGCACTGTGGGCAATGGCAAAGAAGTCAACAGAACAAAACGGCAAGCTCTGCTGCTGTTTCGTTGACTTCCGAGCAGCGTTTCACTCAGTAGACCGGGATTGCCTATGGGAAACTCTCATGAAGAAAAATATCCCCAAAGACTAAGGGGCAGATGTATCAAGAAACCATTTTGCACTTCTCTAATAGCGATTGTTAAGGAATCGCTATTTGAGAAGTGCAAAATGGTATGTATGTAGAATTTCGCTATTTTTTAGCGATTCCTTAAAATTCCTTAATTGCGATTAGCAAATTGCTAATCGCAATTAAGGAATAATTTTCCCATTCATTTCTATGGGCCAGGAGGCCCATAGGAATGATTGTGCAGTAATTCTCAAATTGCGAATTCGCAATTTGCTAATCGCAATTTGAGAATTATTTCAAGGGTGCAGGGGTGTCTCAAAGACACCCTGCTGCACCCCTCAAATCTACATGTGTGTGCATGTGGCAAACATACATGCCCTATGGGCATGTATGAGTGTCACATGCCACCCTTACAAATGCCAATTAGGGCATTTTTGTAAAAAATCGCAATTTACCACCAACTACAAGTTGATGGTAAAATGCGATTTTTTTACACAAATTCGCACACCAAAAATGTGTCATACATATCATTTAAGGAATCGCAAAATTTGCGATTCCTTAAATGCTATGCAAAAGAAGGAATCGCAAATAATTGCGATTAAATAAATTGCGATTATTTCATACATGTGAAATATCGCAAAACGGCCGTTTGCGAGTCGCAAAGGCCGGAAATCTGCGATTTTCAGCCTTTGCGAGTCGCAAAAGCCTTGATACATCTGGCCCCTAATCACTATAATAAAAGAACTACACCGAGGTAATTGGGCCCAAGTAATTAAGGATACTGAAGGCTCATTAACACAAAAAATACCCATTGCAAATGGCCTGAGACAGGACTGCGTCTTGGGCCCACAGTTATTCTCCATATTCCTGTCAGAACTACCCGCCTGTTTAGAGGTCGAGGGTAGTGCAAGCCCCAGAATAGAGGGAAAAAAGGTGCCCTGCCTTTTATATGCAGATGACTTGGTAATAGTAGACCAGACCGAGACAGGCCTCCAAAGAAAGTTGAAATCTTTTAAGGAAGACTGCTAGGAAATTTTTAATAGTAAACTTAGACAATACAAAACTTTTATGTTTTGGTAAAAAGGCAATTAAGTTTAATTGGTTCTTAGGTGATCTTAAACTGGAAAGGGTTAAAAGAATATTGTTACCTAGACATGTGGTTCGATAAGACACTACACAAAAAGCAAAAGCACATACATGAATTTGTGGACTAAAAATGTTTAACCGGGACTATGGGGACATGTCACATCGTCCATTACTAAAAGCTTTTAATGTAATGATACCCCCGCAAGTCCTCTACGGCGCAGAAATCCTTTATTTGAGCGGTAAGGGAGTCTGGGACCTGGAGGAAAGGAAATGCCTGAAAAGCCTTTTATCCCTACCACAGCCATCAATGTTAGATTATCAAAAAGCAACGGTTTTCCATGTACAGGAATTTCTGGTGCTCAAGCTAAGTTGACGTTGTATTAAGGTGATAAGTCATTTATAGTGGTGCAAGCAGGAGAGGGGAAACCCATGAACCCCCCAAAAATGTAGTGTGAAAGGTTTCACACCAATACAATAGAAAAACGCAAATTCCTGCGCACTCAAAATTATCAAGCCACAATGTGTATAGTAAATACAAGCAAACAAGAACAGCAAAAGTCCCACGAAGGTTCTGGAGTTAGTATTTTCTCCTTTTAATAGGCCATCAAATTCAAAGAATAAGCACAGCCAGCCGACACGTGTTTCGTTGTATATTTACACAGTTATTCTACAACTCTTCAGGGCTGGAAAAACAACAGAGCACATGACCTAAGTCAAATAAATTGCAAGTGCATGACAACATGTCAACCAAATTCGAAAATTCGAAAAAAGTGGGGAGGTTAAGTTTAACGTCACCCAACATGCGTGGAACCCAAGCACAAATTCCTTAAACCCAGCAGTACATACTAGGTCACGGCTTCTACAACATATAGTAAATTTGCGGTGCAAAGTGTCACAATGTAAAAGAACAAAAGAACAAAATATTTAGTCCCTAGTAGTGCAAGGATAAAAAGCAAGTGTGACACACGAGGGATAAATGCAAATTAAATGTGACAAAGCATTGGTGCATTCATCTGTGACACGTGAAATATGTGCTCACAAAGGCTTTGATCTTGAAAGAAGGTTCTCAGAGGTACCTCAATGGCTGTATCCACGGCATTTGAGGCTGCTATGAATAGTTAGAAAAGGAAGTAGGAAAAAAGAAAAAAGAAAAGAAAAGGGGAAGGAAAGAAATGTGTAAAACGGGGGAGGGGAAGAGAGAGAGAGAGTGGACGTTACTCATTATTACAAAGGGAGTTCACCAGCAATAAGTTAAAAGTAAAGGAGAGTATATTCTCCTTACCCCAAATCCGGTGATAATTCCAACCCGGAATGGGTTACCAGTTTCCAAGTTCAGTGTAAGGAATAGGTGTAACCGAGGCGGTCACTGGTAATGCTGTAGATAGACATAGGACAAGTCTTACACGGATGTTCAAAGGGTAGACCAGGGCAAGAATCTGGGGTTCTACGTTAGAGTATGATGAAGGACCATAAGGGTACTCAGTAATCCAGGAAGAAGGCGACAATAATGTTAACGGGACCTTAGGGAAACTGCTTGCAAGGTAATAACGAGATAGCCGAGATAATTGTTTCTCTATTCACTAATCTAAACAGAATAAATCTAAAATCGTAATGGGCGTAGTTAGACATCAGGGATTGCCGATCCTATAAGTGTAAGGAAATGACCCGTTAACAGAAAACTGTCTCATGATAAGAACTACAGATCCTAGTCATCATAATTTAACCAGTTCAAAGAAAAAGACCGTCCTCTCCCATCTGGTCAAAACTAAAAACGAAGGGTTTCAGGGTAATCAAGGATCCCAGAAAATGGTGGCTAATGGTGTATAAAGTGCTCATTCACGACACTGTGTGAAACGCAAGCCCGAAAGGAAGATCTCTTATCCAGTGTTTAATGGAAAGTATTAGAAAGGGACACGCCAGCGTATTCCCCCAAACTCTGGCAGGAGGAAATTTTCTTCAAGCTGCCGCAGGTTAATCTCTCTTGGAAAATTGATAGTCTGGATTATGCCACGAAGGAAAAAAACACAGGTGCATGTCTCCAACAAGAATCTAAGGGACGTAAGTGAGTTGAAGGGTAAAAACTCTGTTCAATAACGCTAAAAAATTTCATGAGAGGTCTCAAATATTGCCTGTCGGGACCTGAGGGGGAAAAGAACACTGACCAAATGGCAGGATCGCCCTCGTTGTGTTGGCGTTCGTAATCCGGAACCACCTGATACAGACCCGGAAATGGTTAAATCCATTAGAACACACACAACTGCTAGAAAGCTAACCTTCGTGCCAATTGATGTAATCAGGCCTTCAGAATAAAGGGAATTAAGTATTTCTTATTTTACGAAGAAGATCTCCACCACTATATTGTAATACACAAATATCCTCCTCTAAGAATTATGAGAGAGTTAAGGGCGGAAAATAATCCTCGGTTGTATCTATATAGAAATTTAGTATTGACGCGATTCCTCCAACATGAAAAATTGCCGCAAGTATTAATGCAAAGTATGAAGTCATCAACGATGGTAAACCACGTAATGGCGCCCTCCCATTGCTTCTATCGCCAACACAGGCTACCAAGTCAGAACCAAACAGAATTAAAATGAATGCTGAGTGCCAATATCGCGCAACTCCTAAAATGGCAAATTAAGTCAGAAGATACAAAAAATTATCCAACCCCTTTGGACAGGTTAGGAAGTCACCTAAGGCGTACCAAAATTGTGATGAGAATGTGGATACTTAATACAAAATCCATAGTTTTGTGGCTCTTGATTCCATGACACAGGTCCCAGACCGATAAGTCCCAGAAAAAGGGGAACCTAACAATCCCAAATTCGGAAATAGTCGCTACAAGGGCTATAGGATACAGTTAATTACTAGGAATAAAAGCAGAAAGGACAGTACAGGCACCCAAGCGCGGGCCTTGAAAGAAAATACATTGATCACAGTGACCGACTAATGACTCAGAATCACTTGTGATAAAACAATTAAGCAAACTTTCTTTTAAAATGTTAAATGTGCGTTGAACGTGAGAGTATTACAACATTTACTCCACGTCCTGTCTATGACCAGAATATTTTCAGTTAACTCCCTAAGAAAAATTGCACCTCAGAGTCACAGTTAAGTCCCCGCCCAACTGTATGCAAGCACATGATCCATAATGCTTTTGTTCGTCTAAGGTGCAACTCTCTATTGCCACCTCTCAAATTTACTGGAATGCGGTCGATTCCAAAGAAAACAAATTCTTTTTTGGGGCCTTGTGCAGTACATACAGTTGCATGGACAGCCACCGGGTATTTTGCATTCTGTTGCATAAGAGCTCTTACATGTTCCCCAATCCTGTCCTTTAAACTCCTGATAGTACTGCCTACGTATTGGAGCCCACATTTACACTCTATTATATAGACCACATACTTGGTTTGGCAATTGATATTCATTTTGATGTCATAAGTCCTGTTGTCACATCCCTTGAAGTTTTTGGTTTTATGTTTAGCCCAACTGCATACCCCACAGAAACCACATTTGTGGAAACCAGAATTAGGTGATGTGAGCCATGTCCCCATTGTGTGTGTTCTAGGTACTGTGGGGCTTAGTCTGTTTCGCAAGGTTTTTCCTCTCCTAAAAGTGATTTGAGGTTGTCTTGTGATGTGGGAAGTCAACGTCTTATCTGCTACGATGATGCCCCAATGTTTCCTTAGACTTTTTTGCAGGATAACACTTAGGTCATTAAAATCCGTAACCATTCTGGTAATCTGTTGATTATCCTCAGGTTTCTGTTTCAATTTCAAAGTGTCATTTCTGTTGGTTTTCATGATCCTATTTCTAGCATGTTTCAAAACAGTCGGTGAATATCCTATATTCACAAACCGTTTGTTCATGTCAATTATACAAGTATGAAACTCACTCTCATCACTACAGATTCGTCTTGCTCTCACGTATTCTCCATAAGGTATGGCACTAATCTGGTGTTTCGGGTGAGAGCTCTCAGCGTGTAGGATAGAATTACAAGCAGTGCTTTTGCGGTATAATCTGCTCTTCAAGGTATCCCCCTCTGTGTACAATTCAATGTCTAGAAAGGAAATGTGTTTTTAGTTTGTCTCCATGGTGAACTGCATCCCATAGTCATTGCTGTTCACATATTCAAAAAATTGTTGCAGCTCATGATTCGTACCTGCCCATATCAATAGGCAATCGTCTATTTATCTGCCCCAAAAAATGATCTTGTCCATCCAAATGTTATCTTTGTCTCCCGAGATCCAATCTTGCTCCCAGCAACCCATAAATAGGCTAGCAAACGACGGGGAACATTTTGACCCCATCGCCACCCACAACGGGGAAAATTTTGACCCCATCGCCACCCCTGTGTCTGTTTGTGCCAACTGCCATTGAACAAAAAAAAGTTGTTATGTAGGATAATCTGCATCATTCTGATCAGCATCTCATTGTGTGACCATTGAGTGGCTGTACGTGAACTTTAGCATGCGTGTAACAGCCTGTCAACCCAGATCAGGACTAATGTTAGTATACAATGCGACCACACCAAGTGTGGCCACGATCATACCTGGTTGCCAGTCTATGTCCGTTAGGATGCTAAGAATATGTTTAGAGTCCTGTATATCGCTCGGTAAGTTCTGTACCAAGGGTCTCAAGAAGATATCAACATATTCTGACAATTTCTCTGTAGGTCCCCCAATTCCGGATACTATAGGTCTAACAGGAGGGAAGTCTCCGTGTTTATGAACCTTAGGCAGAGTATAGAGATATGGGTAAGTGGGTCTGAACACCTTCAGGTAGGCCAATTCATCATCACTTAGAATTCCCTGGGAGTGCCACTCCACCAAGTGTTTGTTAATCACTATGCTCAAAGGGCCCATAGGGTTGTAGGGAATGGGTTCATAATAGCCTGTGTCTGAAAGTTGGGAGATGGCCTTGCTAATGTAGTCTTGTTCATTACCACCAGGTTCCTCTCTTTGTCCGCCTCCCTTATTAGGATAGTATTGTCACTGCTCAGATTTTTTAAAGCCTGTCTTTCCCCCTTCTTGAGGTTGTCATTAAAGAAATGTCCCCGTTGTTTATGGGCACGTTTGAAATCCCACTCATCTAGGTCTTGTAAAACTCTTTTATAAAAAGTGTCCACAGAATTCCCACCCGGCAGAGTGGGTGTCCATTTCGACTTTTTTTTAATGCCACTTGAGATGGAACAATCCATATCTAAATCAAGTTCTTCAAGTAGTCAAGTCATTGTATAAGGATCCTCTTCAACCTCAGTATTAGACAGTAAGAGTCTAGTTGCTTGTATGTCCTGGATACTAGGCACAAGAGACACATTACTCAAATCTGCATGAGGGAGTGTTTTATTCATCGAAGGGTTACTTACAACTGAAAAATTTCTTAAGTTTTAATCCTCTGATAAATGTGTACAGATCTACCTTCATTTTGCACATGTCCCCTGTTTCTCTTGGGTTAAAGCTCAACCCTTTGCTCAATAAGTTAATCATATCTGCGTCAAGAGGTTTGGTAGAAAGATTAATCACCTCCTTCTGTATTCGTCTGGATCCCCTTTGGCCGCCCCTTTTACCTCTGCGTGTTTTGTTGTTATACCTGGCCTTGCGTTTATGTTCCTGTTTCCCTTGCGGATAGTTCGGACCTCTTATAAAAAATCCGAAACCAGGGTAGTGCTGTTATTATCATTCTCATGCTCACTCGTAACTGAGACACTTGCTGAAGTGGAGCTAGATATTAGGGAGATGGAATCTACATCTGCTGTTGAACCTTTCTTAGTATTGCCTGTGACCAGGGAGTCGTACTTCCGTGCTTACGTAAAAATTCTCCTGGTCTTATAATCAATCTCGTCCCGCCTTAACTGTCGTGACTTCGTGTCTTTGATGTCTTTTTGATGGTTAGCTAGAACCTCCTTAAGAATGACATCATTTTTTCTGTAGCCTCTTTCAGGTTCATATCCCTGATCTCCTGTTCCAATGTGTTAATTTCATCCTGCAACTTGCTGACCTTTCTGTCAGAGCTTTCAATCAAAATCCTCATTAGTGTTTCAGAGTTCATATTTAGGGATGCTTCCCATTTCTCAAGTAAGTTAGTATCTAGTTCATCGTAAGTAGGTAGGACCTGGGCACGTATTCCCCTAGGAATTCTCTTTAGCCTAAAGTATTGTTTAAGGGTAGCCCCATCCCACCACCTAGCGTTCTCAGTTTTTTTCAACCGTTCTAATTTAAGAAATTTGTCTCTAAGGCCAGCACTACGTGGGGTATTCACACTGCTGGAGGCTTTGGTCAAGCTATCAGCAGTTAGGGTTCCAAAAAATTCCTGAGCTTCTTTATCCCTATCCATACTTGTGTAAGTTTAAAGAAGGAAGGGAAAAACAAACAAAATCACAATGTAAGTTAAATTTTACCATTGCGGCAGCCAATCCTGAGTCAAAGTTAGATTATCAAAAAGCAACAGGTTTTCCGTGTACAGGAATTTCTGGCGCTCAAGCTAAGTTGACTTTGTATTAAAGTGATACGTCATTTATAGTGGTGCAAGCAGAAGAGGGGAAACTCAAGAACCCCCCTAAAATTTAGTGTGAAAGGTTTCATACCAATACAATAGAAAAACACAAATTGCTGCACACTCAAAATGATCAAGCCACAATGTGTATAGTAAATACAAGCAAACAAGAACAGCAATCAATCAATCAATCAATCAGGAGTTTGTTAAAGCGCAACTACTCACCCGTAAGGGTCTAAAGGTGCTAGGGGTGGGGGGGGTGCAGGTTCCATTCCATCAAGGAGGGGGTCTGTCGAAGAGCCAGGTTTTGAGGTTTCTTGTGAAGATGGGGAGCGATGTTGTCTGTCTGAGGTGGAGCGGAAGGGCGTTCCAAGCTTTAGCCGCGAGGAAGGAGAAGGAGCGGCCTCCCGATCTGGTCTTTCTGGTGCGGGGGACCTCGGCGTAGGAGAGCTGGGCTGATCGTAGGGTCCTTTGGGGTGCGTGCCTTTGAGCCGGCTGTTCAGGTATGCTGGTCTGGTGCCGTGGAGGGCCTTGTGTGCGTGGGTGAGCATCTTAAAGGAGATTCTTGCCTCGACAGGGAGCCAGTGGAGTGTGCGCAGGTGCTGGGAGATGTGGCAGTGTTTGGCAGGTTGAGGACCAGTCTTGCGGCGGCGTTCTGGATGTTCCGTAGCTTGCGGATGAGGTTTTTGTTTATTCTGGCATAGAGGGCGTTGCCATAGTCGAGTCTGCTGGTGACCAGGGCGTGAGTGACTACTGTCTTTCGGTGTTCAAGGGGGATCCATTTGAAGGGCTGAGGGAGGAGCCCTTGGGGACCTCGCAGGTGGTAGGTGTGGTGTCGGAGAGGAAAGGGGGGAGTCTGACCCGTTGCGTCCTGCCGGAGAGGAGGGAGCAGATCCAGTCGTGGGCCTTGTCCTGGATTCCTGCATCATAGAGTCTGCGTATTAGGGTGCGGTGGGAGACTGTGTCGAACGCCGCTGATAGGTCCAGGAGGATGAGGGCTACTGTTTCTCCTTTGTCCAGTAGGGTGCGGATGTCGTCTGTTGCAGCGAGGAGGGCGGTTTCCGTACTGTGATTTTTTCTGAAGCCAGATTGGGAGGAGTCGAGGATGTTGTGTTCTTCAATGAATGTGGCGAATTGGCTGTTGATGGCTTTCTCGACGACTTTCGCTGGGACAAGGAGCAGGGAGATGGGTTTGTAGTTTTTGAGGTCCGTGGGGTCCGCTGAGGGTTTCTTCAGGAGGGGGTTGACCTCGGCGTGTTTCCAGTCGTCGGGGAACGAGGCGGTCGCCAGGGAGCGGTTGATGGTGTGGCAGAGCATGGGTGCGATGGTGTCAGCAGCTCTGTTGAAGATGTGGTGGGTGCAGGGGTCCGTGGGGGTCCCTGAGTGGATAGACTTCATTATCTTCAGTGTGTCTTTGGTGGTGAGGGCTGTCCAGTCATCAATCGCTGGTTTCCGGGTGTCTGGGGTGGTTGGTGAGGGTTCAGTGTGTTGGTTGTCTTCGTCGAAGTTGTCGTAGATGCTCTTGATTTTGTGGTGGAAAAAGGTGATGAGTTTGTCTCAGAGGTCTTGTGAGGGAGGGATGTCGGTAGATTCGCTGGTGGGTTGGGCGAACTCCTTGATGATGCTGAAGAGTTCCTTGCTGTTGTGTGCGTGGGTGGAGATTCTGTCTTCAATCGCTTTTTTCCTCGTTTCTCTGATGAGTTGATGGTGAGCGTTGATGGCGGCTCTGAAGTTGTTGTGGGCTTCTGTGGATTTGGTGTTTCTCCAGGCCTTTTTCCAGGTGCGTCTGGACTCTCGAAGTTCGGTGGTAAACCATCTGCCTTTCTTGGCATGGGTATTGTTGTTTTTCTTGAGTGAGGCTATGGTGTTTGTGCTGTCCGAGATCCATCTATGCAGGGTTCGGGCTGCGGTGTTGGGGTCGTCGTTTTCCACGATGGTTGGGGTGGAGTTGTTGAGTGAGGAGATGAGCTGGTCGTCGGTCATTTTGGTCCAGTTTCTTTGTGGAAGTAGGTGCTGGTGTCTGTGGATGGTGGGTGTTCTGAAGGTGAAGTGGACGCAACGATGGTCGGTCCATGGGAGTTCGGTGGTGTGGCTGAAGGTGATGGAGTTTCCTGTAGTGAAGAGGGGGTCGAGGGTGTGTCCTGCTGAGTGCGTGGGCTCGGTCATGATCTGGCAGAGTCCAATGTTGTGGAGGTTGTCCAGGAGGCATGTGGTGTTGGGGTCCAGTTGATAGTCGAGGTGGAAGTTGAGGTCTCCCAGCAGGGTGTAGTTGGTGGATGCGATGGCCTGCAGGGAGATAATGTCCGTGATGGAGTTGGCGAAGGGTCTGCGTGGTCCAGGGGGTGGGTAGATAAGGGTTCCTTGGAGGGCGGCAGTGGGGCTGGCCAGTATCTTGAATTATTTATTATTTATTTATTTAATGACTTGTAGAGCGCCTGGTGACCCGAAGGCATCCCCGCGCTGTAATGGATGTGTTATCCAGAGGGAAGGAAAGATAGGGGAGGAGACGTTATTTAGGGAATAGGAGTGTTTTCAATTTTTTTCTAAAGATCAGATAACTGGGTTCCAATTTGAGGGTGCGGGGGAGGCCGTTCCATCCGGTGGAAGCCTTCACGGAGAAGCGTCGGCCTCCAGTACGTGTCTTTTTGTATTTGGGGATGTTGGCCAGATCTTCATTCTCAGACCGAAGGGATCTGGGGGCTTTATAAGGAGTTACCAGGTCACTGAGGATCGAAGGGCCAGCTCCATTAATCAGTTTGTATGCAGTGCACATGGCTTTGAATTCCACCCTTTGGCGCACTGGTAGCCAGTGCAGGACCTTGATGGCTGGTTTAGCTGACACTCTGGGGGGAAGGTTCATAAGTAGTCGGGCTGCTGCATTCTGTGTTTGTTGCAGTTTAGCCATGGTGGCCTCTGGGGCTCCCAGATAAACCATGTTGCTGTAGTCCAACCGTGACAATATTAGCCCTTGGACTAGGAGTTTTCTGGATGCAGGCGGGAGTAAGGGGAGAATCCTGCGGGTGGTGCGCATAAGCCCAAAACAGGTTGCTGCTGTTTTGGCCGCTTGCGTTTTCATTGAAAGCTCGGGTTCTAGCCAGACTCCTAGGGTCTTAATTTCTTGTTTCGGGGTGGGAATTTCCCCGAACACGTCTGGCAAGACTGATGGGGGGATGGTCACCCATTGCTTTCCCATGAGCATAACTTCGGTCTTTGACCCATTTAATTTGAGTGATGATTCACACATCCAGCTGTGGATTTCCGTGAGGCAGTTTGCCAGATTATCTGGGTGGTCGTCCAGTTGGGATAGAGAGATGACCAGCTGTGTGTCATCAGCATAACTCACTATTTTAATCCCGAAGGGTGTCACCACATCTTCAAGGGGGCCATATAGGCATTAAAAAGCGTAGGGCTTAGGGATGATCCCTGGGGAACCCCGCTCGTGAGGGGGAGGGTGGTCGAATGGTGATTGCCGTCCCATACCTGGAACGAGCGCCCGGCAAGGAAGGACTCTATCCACCTGAGCGCCGTCCCAGTGAGCCCTGCTGCCGCCAACCGATGGAGAAGGACACGATGGTTAACTGTGTCGAAGGCTGCACTGAGATCCAGGAGGATCACTGCCACTGACCCTCCTGAATCCAAAATGCGCCTTGCCTCTTCGATGACGGCAAGAAGGGCGGTATCTGTGCCATGGCCAGGGCGAAAACCAGTTTGGGATTGCCGTAGGATGTTATTTACCTCGAGAAACTGAGACAGTTGTCCATTAACCAATTTCTCGGCTACCTTGCTAATGCCAGGGAGGAGTGAAATTGGCCGGTAATTTGCCATATCTGCTGGGTCCAGCTGGGGTTTTTTTAGGAGTGCTTTCACCACTGCGCTCTTCCAGTTAGTGGGAACAGATCCTTGGGCAAGCGAGCTGTTAATAAGCTCTGTAATCGTAGGAACGATGACGGGGGCTACGGTTTTAAGAAATCTAATAGGTGCGGGATCCAAAGGTGATCCGCTTTTCATTTTGGCCATGGTTACATCTACCTCGTTGCAGGTTACTGCCCTAAATGTCGCTAGTTGGGGGCGCATGCTGCTTCCTGTCTGGCTGAGGGGTGATTCATTGTCCATGTGGTTAGAGAAACAGGGAGGGGGAAGGGATGCTAAGATACGGGCAATTTTGTCATTAAAATAGGTAGCTAGTTCGTTGCTTCGGTCTACGGGGGGGGTGTTGGAGGAAGGAGTGGTTGGTATTTTCAATAGCTCTTTTACTATTAGGAAAGATTCCCTTGCTGAGTTGGTGGATTCTTTTATCCGAGTGTCGTAATGGGAAGCTTTAGAGCTCTTAAGGGCAGATTTATATATTCTAACTGAGTTCTGGTAAGCTTCCTTGCTGGCGTGCTGCCAGTCTTTCCTCCATAGCCGCTCGGCTCTCTTGCAACTTTTGCGTAGCATCCGAAGTTCCGGGGTGTACCACGGGGCGGATCCTGGTTTCCTATTTTTATCCTCCCAGGTTCTAAATGGGAGTACGGAGTCTAGGAAAGTAGTGATCCACTCTCTGAATTTACTATCGGCGATAGCCGGATCTACTGAGTAAGCAGGGGTAGTTGACTTTAGGGTCCTGGCCCAGTCTTCCGCGGGGAGCTTGGACCAAGCCCTGTCCCTGGTGTAAGTGGGAGGTTTTTGAGGTTTCCTGAAAGGTCCTGGTAGTTGGAAGGGGACTAAAAAATGGTCCGTCCAAGGGAGGGGGAGGGACTCGCTAGCTTGCATGGTGGGGGTGCTCGTGAACACCGGGTCCAGCAAGTGACCTTTGTTATGTGTGGCTCCGGAGTTTAAGAGGTGGAGGTCGAAAGCCGCCAGGTCTGTGATCAGGTCGGCTGCCCCAGTGAAAATGAATATTCAGGTCTCCTAGGATCATGAAGTTGGTGATGGAGTGGGCCTGTGATGCTACCGTGTCCAGGAGAGCACTGGAAAAAGGACCTGGATGGCCGGGAGGGCGGTACACTAGGAGGCCTGTAAGTGAGTTAGTCGGGTCCAACTTAATTGTGAACTGGAGGCTTTCAGAGTCAAGGATTTGTGCATCGTTGGTTTTGCAGGGGAGATAATCCCGGTGAATGATGGCGACACCACCACCCCTTCCTGAGGGGCGAGGTAGGGACTGGATGAGAAAGCCCGGAGGGGTGGCTAGGACCATATCTGCCTCCAAATGTGGGGAAAGCCACGTTTTCGTCAAGAACAGAATGTCGATCTCATGGTCTTCTATGAGAATTGAAGGTGTTCCATCAGTTCTGTGGACTCGTCAGGGAGTGTGCTCAGGCGGAACTGGATTTGTGGACGATGGCGATTCCTTCTTCTGGGTGGGTGGGTCCTTCCTGTAGATCTTATATCCTTGGGGGATGGCGATGGTGATGTCCGGTCCTGAGGTGGCGTTGGTCCAGGTTTCGGTGAAGAACGCTACGTCCGGGGTGGTGCTGTCGAGGAGGTCCCAGATTTCTGTGGCGTGTTTGTGGAGGGATAGGACGTTGAGGAGGATGCATTGCAGGGTCTTCGGTTCGGTTGTGTTCTTGTGTGCGGGTTGTGCTGGATCCGTGTTCTTGGCGGTGCTGCAGGTGTGCCGGCAGCGGTGACAGCTGAAGGGTCCATGGGTGTCAGCAGGGGATGCTAGCTTGCAGTTGTTGTTGCAGCCGGGGTTGAGTGCGTGGAGTGCTGCTGGGTCGTAGCGTTGGCGGGCGGAGGTCCAGGGTTCCTGGTGCTGGTCCCGGATGGGTCGCGGAAGGGGCGCAGACGTGCTTGCCTTTGACGTGCCTTTGGTGCACCAGTGGCGCGCCCACAGCCCGCGGCTGCCATTAAGGCTGCCATTATGTCCCACGAAGGTACTGGAGTTAGTATTTTCTCCTTTTAATAGGTCATCAAATTCATAGAATAGGCACAGCCAGCCGACACTTGTTTCGTTGTAGATTTACACAGTTATTCTACAACTCTTCAGGGCTGGAAAAACAACAGAGCACATGACCTAAGTCAAATAAATTGCAGGTGCATGACAACATGTCAACCAAAATTCGGAAAAAGTGGGGATGTTAAGTTTAACGTCACCCAACATGCGTGGAACCCAAGCACAAATTCCTTAAACCCAGCGGTACATACTAGGTCACGGTTTCTACAACATATGGTGAATTCACGGTGCACAGTGTTGCAATGTAAAAGAACAAAAGAACAAAATATTTAGTCCCTGGTAGTGCAAGGATAAAAACCAAGTGTGACACACGAGTGATAAATGCAAATGAAATGTGACAAAGCATTGGTGCATTCATCTGTGACACGTGAAATATGTGCTCACAAAGGCTTTAATCTTAAAAGCAGAATCTCAGAGGTACCTCAATGGCTGTATCCACAGTATTTGAGGCTACTAAGAATATTTAGAAAAGGAAGAAGGAAAAAAGAAAAAAGATAAGAAAAGGGGAAGGAAAGAAATGTGAGTGGACGTTACTCATTATTAGAAAGGGAGTTCACCAACAATAAGTTAAAAGTAAAGGAGAGTATATTCTTCTTACCCCAAATCTGGTGATAATTCCAACCCGGAATGGGTTACAAGTTTCCAAGTTTAGTGTAAGGAATAGGTGTAACCGAGGCGGGTCACTGGTAATGCTGTGGAAAGACATAGGACAAGTCTTACACGGATGTTCAAAGGGTAGACCAGGGCAAGAATCTGGGGTTCTACGTTAGAGTATGATGAAGGATCATAAGGGTACTCAGTAATCCAGGAAGAAGGCGACAATAATGTTAACGGGGCCCTAGGGAAACTGCTCGCAAGGTAATAACGAGATAGTTGAGATAATTGTTTCTCTCTTCGCTAATCTAAACAGAGTAAATGTAAAATTGTAATAGGCATAGTTAGACATCAGGGAAGTCCGATCCTATAAGTGAAAGGAAATTACCCGTTAACAGAAAACTGTCTCATGATAAGAACTACTCATCCTAGTCATCATAATTTACACAGTTCAAAGAAAAAGAGCGTCCTCTCCCATCTGGTCAAAACTAAAAACGAAGGGTTTCAGGGTAATCAAAGATCCCAGAAAAGGGTGGCTAATGGTGTATAAAGTACTCATTCACGACACTGTGTGAAACGCAAGCCCGAAAGGAAGATCTCTTATCCAGTGTTTAATAGAAAGTATTAAAAAGGGGAACGCCAGCGTATTCCCCCAAACTCCGGCAGGAGGAAATTTTCTTCTAGCTGCCGCAGGTTAATCTCTCTTGTAAAATTGATAGTCTGGATGATACCACAAAGGAAGAAAACCTCGGGTGCGTGTCTCCAACAAGAATCTAAGGGACGTAAGTGAGTTGAAGGGTAAAAACTCTGTTCAATAACGTTAGGAAATTTCATGAGAGATTTCAAATATTGCAAGGCGGGCCCTGAGGGGGAAAAGAACACTGACCAAATGGCAGGATCGCCCTCGTTGTGCTGGCGTTCGTAATCCGGAACCGCCTGATACAGACCCGGAAGTGGTTATATCCATTACAACACACACAACGGTTAGAACGCTAACCTCCGTGCAAATTGATGTAATCAGGCCTTCAGAATAAAGGGAATTAAGTATTTCTTGATTTACGAAGAAGCTCTCCACCACTATATTGTAATAAACAAATATCCTCCTCTAAGAATTATGAGAGAGTTAAGGGCGGAAAATAATCCTCGGTTGTATCTATATAGAAATTTAGTATGGACGCGATTCCTCCACCGCGAAAAATTGCCGCAAATATTAGCGCAAAGTATAAAGTCATCAACGATGGTAAACCACGTAATGGCGCCCTCCCATTGCTTCTATCGCCAACACAGGTTACCAAGTCAGAACCAAACAGAATTAAAACAAATGCTGCGTGCCAATATCGCGCAACTCCCAAAACGGCAAATTTAGCCGGAAGATGCGAAAAATTATCCAACCCCGTTGGACAGGTTAGGAAGTCACCTAAGGCGTACCAAAATTGTGATGAGAATGTGGATACTTAATACACAATCCATAGTTTTGTGGCTCCTGATTCCATGGCACAGGTCCCAGACCGATAAGTCCCAGAAAAAGGGGCACGTAACAAACCCAAATTCGGAAATAGCCGCAACAAGGGTTATAGGATTCAGTAAATTACTAGGAATGAAAGCAGAAAGGACAGTATAGGCACCCAAGTGCGGGCCTTGAAAGAAAACACATTGATCACAGTGACCGACTAGTGACTCAGAATCACTTGTAATAAAACAATTAAGCAAACTTTCTTTTAAAATGTAAAATATGCGTAGAACGTGAGAGTATTACAACATTAACTCCACGTCCTGTCTATGACCAGCATATGTTCAGTTAACTCCCTAAGAAAAATTGCATCTCAGGGTCACAGTTAAGTCCCCGCCCAACTGTATGTAAGCGCATGATCCATAATGCTTTTGTTCGTCTAAGGTGCAACTCTCTATTGCCACCTCTCAAATTTACTGGAATGTGGTAAATTCCAAAGAACACAAATTCTTTTTTGGGGCCTTGTGCAGTACATACAGTTGCGTCGATAGCCACCGGGTATTTTGCATTCTGTTGCAGAAGAGCTCTAACATGTTTCCCAATCCTGTCCTTTAAACTCCTGATAGTACTGTCTACGCATTGGAGCCTACATTTACACTCTATTATATAGACCACATACTTGGTTTGGCAATTGATATTCATTTTGATGTCATAAGTCCTGTTGTCACATCTCTTGAAGTTGTTGGTTTTATGTTTATCCCACCTGCATACCCCACAGAAACCACATTTGTGGAAACCAGAATTAGGTGATGTGAGCCATGTCCCCATTGTGTGTGTTCTAGGTACTGTGGGGCTTAGTCTGTTTTGCAAGGTTTTTCCTCTCCTAAAAGTGATTTGAGGTTGTCTCGTGATGTGGGAAGTCAACGTCTTATCTGCTACGAGGATGCCCCAATGTTTCCTTAGACTTTTTCGCAGGATAACACTTAGGTCATTAAAATCCGTAACCATTCTGGTAATTTGTTGATTATCCTCGGGTTTCTGTTTCAATTTCAAAGTGTCATTTCTGTTGGTTTTCATGATCTTATTTCTAGCATGTTTCAAACAGTCGGTGAATATCCTCTATTCACAAACCGTTTGTTCATGTCATTTATACAAGTATGAACCTCACTCTCATCACTACAGATTCGTCTTGCTCTCACGTATTCTCCATAAGGTATGGCACTAATCTGGTGTTTCGGGTGAGAGCTCTCAGCGTGCAGGATAGAATTACAAGCAGTGCTTTTGCGGCATAATCTGCTCTTCAAGGTATCCCCCTCTGTGTACAATTCAATGTCTAGAAAGGAAATGTGTTTTTAGTTTGTCTCCATGCTGAACTGCATCCCATAGTCATTGCTGTTCATATATTCAAAAAATTGTTGCAGCTCATGATTCGTACCTGCCCATATCAATAGGCAATCGTCTATTTATCTGCCCCAAAAAATGTTCTTGTCCATCCAAATGTTATCTTTGTCTACCCAGATCCAATCTTGCTCCTAGCAGCCCATAAATAGGCTAGTAAACGACGGGGAAAATATTGACCTCATCGCCACCCACGACGGGGAAAATTTTGACCCCATCGCCACCCCTGTGTCTGTTTGTGCCAACTGCCATTGAACAAAAAAAAGTTGTTATGTAGGATAATCTGCATCATTCTGATCAGCATCTCATTGTGTGACCATTGAGTGGCTGTACGTGAACTTTAGCATGCGTGTAACAGCCTGTCAACCCAGATCAGGACTAATGTTAGTATACAATGCGACCACACCAAGTGTGGCCATGATCATGCCTGGTTGCCAGTCTAAGTCTGGTAAGATGCTAAGAATATGTTTAGAGTCCTGTATATAGCTCGGTAAGTTCAGTACCAAGGGTCCCAAGAAGATATCAACGTATTCTGACAATTTTCTGTAGGTCCCCAATTCCGGATACTATAGGTCTACCAGGAGGGAAGTCTCCATGTTTATGAACTTTAGGCAGAGTATAGAGATATGGGTAAGTGGGTCTGAACACCTTCAGGTAGGCCAATTCATTGTCACTTAGAATGCCCTGGGAGTGCCATTTCACCAAGTGTTTGTTAATCATTATGCTCAAAGGGCCCATAGGGTTGTAGGAAATGGGTTCATAACAGCCTGTGTCTTAAAGTTGGGACATGGCCTCGCTAATGTAGTCAGTCTTGTTCATTTCCACCAAGTTCCCCCCTTTGTCCGCCTCCCTTATTAGGATAGTATTGTCACCGCTCAGATTTTTTAAAGCCTGTCTTTCCCCCTTCTTGAGGTTGTCATTAAAGAAATGTCCCCGTTGTTTATGGGCACGTTTGAAATCCCACTCATCTATGTCTTGTAAAACTCTGTTATAAAAAGTGTCCACAGAATTCCTACCGGGCAGAGTGGGTGTCCATTTCGACTTATTTTTAAGGCCACTTGAGATGGAACAATCCATATCTAAATAAAGTTCTTCAAGTAGTCTAGTCATTGTATAAGGATCCTCTTCAACCTCAGTAATAGACAGTAAGAGTCTAGTTGCTTGTATGTCCTGGATACTAGGCACAAAAGACACATTACTCAAATCTGCATGAGGGAGTGTTTTATTCATCGAAGGGGTACAACTGAAAAAAAAATTACGTTTTGATCCTCTGATAAATTTGTACAGATCTACCTTCATTTTGCACATGTCCCTTGTTTCTCTTGGGTTACAGCTCAACCCTTTGCTCAATAAGGAAATCATATCTGCGTCAAGAGGTTTGGTAGAAATATTAATCACCTGCAGGGAATGGGCACTAGGGTCTACTTCCTCTCGTTCCCCGATCTCAACTTCCTTCTGTATTCGTCTGGATCCCCTTTGGCCACCCCATTTACCTCTGCGGGTTTTGTGGTTATACCTGGCCTTGAAGGAAATTTCCTCCTGTCAGAGTTTGGGGGAATACGCTGGCGTTCCCCTTTCTAATACTTTCTATTAAACACTGGGTAGGAAATCTTCCTTTTGGGCTTGCGTTACACACAGTGTCGTGAATGAGTACTTTATACACCATTAGCCACCTTTTTCTGGGATCCTTGATTACCCTGAAACCCTTCTTTTTTAGTTTTGACCAGATGGGAGACGACGCTCTTTTTCTTTGAACTGTGTAAATTATGATGACTGAGATGAGTAGTTCTTATCATGAGACAGTTTTCTGTTAACGGGTCATTTCCTTACACTTATGGGATCGGACTTCCCTGATATCTAACTACGCCCATTACAATTTAATATTTATTCTGTTTACATTAGTGAATAGAGAAACAATTATCTGGGCTATCTCGTTATTACTTTGCGAGCAGTTTTCCTAGGGTCCCGTTAACATTATTGTTGCCTTGTTCCTGGATTACTGAGTACCCTTATGATCCTTCATCGTACTCTGACATAGAACGCCAGATTCTTGCCCTGGTCTACCCTTTGAACATCCGTGTAAGACTTGTCCTATGTCTTTCCACAGCATTACCAGTGACCCACCTCGGTTACACCTATTCCTTACACTGAACTTGGAAACTGGTAACCCATTCCGGGGTGGAATTATCACCAGATTTGGGGTAAGGAGAATATACTCTCCTTTACTTTCAACTTATTGCTGGTGAACCCCCTTTGTAATAATGAATAACATCCACTCTCTCTCTCTTTCCCCTCCCCAGTTTTACACATTTCTTTCCTTCCCCTTTTCTTTTCTTTTTTCTTTTTTCCTTCTTCCTTTTCTAACTACTCTTAGTAGCCTCAAATACCGTGGATACAGCCATTGAGGTACCTCTGAGATCCTTCTTTTAAGATTAAAGCCTTTGTGAGCACATATTTCACGTGTCACAGATGAATGCACCAATGCTTTGTCACATTTAATTTGCATTTATCCCTCGTGTGTCACACTTGGTTTTTATCCTTGCACTACCGGGGACTAAATATTTTGTTCTTTTACATTGCGACACTTTGCACCGTGAACTCACTATATGTTGTAGAAACCGTGACCTAGTATGTACTGCTGGGTTTAAGGAATTTGTGCTTGGGTTCCACACATGTTGGGCGACGTTAAACTTAACATCCCCACTTTTTTCGAACTTTCGAATTTGGTTGACATGTTGTCGTGCACCTGCAATTTATTTGACTTAGGTCATGTGCTCTGTTGTTTTTCCAGCCCTGAAGAGTTGTAGAATAACTGTGTAAATCTACAACGAAACACATGTCGGCTGGCAGTGCTTATTCTTTGAATTTGATGACCTAATAAAAGGAGAAAATACTAACTTCAGAACCTTCGTGGGACCTATTGCGGTTCTTGCTTGCTTGTATTTACTAAACACATTGTGGCTTGATAATTTTGAGAGTGCAGGAATTTGTGTTTTTCCACAATCATCAATGGCCCAAGCAATAAGAACGGAAATAGGAACACAGTCTTGGGGGGTACAAGTACAAGCTGTGGTAATCTGATTTTGGAAACGATTGGAAAACAAAAAAGGCCAAAAAGTTGCACAATGGTGTAGGAAAGAGACCCAAATCAGTAACCTAAAATGGGCAAAAGCCTGTAGGGAAAGAATGGTGCAGGCCTGTGAAGGCCTAAAGGTGGAGTTGTGCCAAGAAACCCAATAAATAGTCTGTAATAAGAGTGATCTGAAATTTAACGGGCAGGAAGTATCTAGAAAGATTGACATGGAATACCTGGCTAAGAAAAAATCAGTAGAATTTATGATGCACTCTTGGTCTAAGGAAAACTGGTTCCCTTATTTAGATATCCTACCAAATCGCTGGTGCAGGCAGGAGATATTAAGGATGCGAATTGGGATCAATCTGTGGTTAATAAATAAAGATCTTAAATCAAAAATGTTAGACCATGAAGGGTGTTGTAGGTGTAGTTTGGGCACCAAAGGAGATCTAGTACACATCCTTCTTGACTGTCTAACAATTTTAGAACAGCCTAAATTGTGGCTGTGCCCGATATTTTTAAAATATGATATAAGAACAAGGGCACAGGCGGTCAAACTTCTAACAGAAATGCCCACTATTGAAATCGCTATTGCTCTAGGGAAGTACATAAAGGTAGTCCAGAGCTTCCAAAACAGCCAGAAGTAACTTTTAGAAATTTTAAAATAAATGAACTATATAACTTGTCTAAGAGAAAAAAAAGGTTGTTTTTTATGTAACAATTCTTAAAGGGTAGGGATTTGCCTAAAAGTGATATTTTACTGGTGGCTGCTTTTAAGATATGTATACAGTGTGTGTAAGACTTTTAACCCATAGTGGAACATATTTATCTGCAATGATTTTTACTACCTCTTTGTAGAATATTTTAATCTAGTAGCTATGCCTTTGCACCTGTTTAAAGATTATGATCTAAATAAACATATTTTTTACTTGACTTGACTCTACTTGATAGATCCTAGGGACTTGCTATATTTACAGATTAAGATTTTGTTCTTCGATCATCAGGGCTACCTGATGAAGGCGTCAGGCCGAAACGCGCGTAGACATGAATATTGTTAGCTATCACTTTGTCAGTTTTATATTCATTATCTTATGTTCAATGTTGTTGTTATAGGTCATCTACTGTTGGCACACATATCTAAGTCCAATATCAAACAATATCATGTTTTGATGTATCAAAAAAACTTAAGTTCATGTGTGAATGTACTGGTGTACATGATTAGCCTTCTAAATCATTTGCATCAACATTAGTTGTATGATGTGTAGGCAATCCATTAACTAATATATGTTCCAATATCATGATTTATAAATTGCTTATACTTTTTTCTCTCTGTGTTTAATAATTGAAACTTTTTCAACATAACATAATTAGGAAATATCAATTTTTCCAATCATTTTCTTTTCATTATTGACATTTTTTGCATTTATATTTATGACTACTCAGTTATCCATTTCCTAAATGCTTTATTGAACATAATAGGAGACTGTTATATCTGGGGGTCTCTAGTTGGCAGAGGTAGGTACCAATGTCCTAATAGGGACCCTTGCTTCTAGTCAGGTGAAGGGGGATACACTCTTAAGATAACCCCTGCTCACCACCTTGGTAGCTTGGCACGAGCAGACAGGCTGTGTAAAGTATTTGTACTAACACTCACAGTAACACAGTGAAAAGACCACAACCGGACTCCACACCAGTTTAGAAAAATAGAGTTATTTAATCTAAAATACACAAGACCAAAAAGACAAAAATCCAACATACACAGTTCAAGAATATGATTTTAAAAGGGTTCTAGGGTTTGCGTCAAAATAATCCACGGTTGCGTCACGTTTAGCGAAATGTACCATTAGATGCGACAAAAGCTCCAAATGGAAGCTGCAGCATTGAAAAACAAGCGATGCGTCACTCCTGAGACCCTGGGGATGCGATGCAACAGCCCCGCTGGATGCAGCGGGCGTGTTGCGATGAAGCCGGTCTCTATGGGGAGGGAGGAGATACCTTGTATGGATTCCGGTGCGCAGGTTTTGTAGGAAGCGTCTTGCAAAGGTACAAAGCGACGATTTTCGAGACGGCGACGATCTCAGGTGCGGCGGCGATGCGCAGCGCAGCATCGATCTTCTTCTCTCGCGGCCCCTCGATGCGATGGCTCTGCGATGATACTATCAGCAACGTGATACGGTTTGCAAGCAAACGGTGTGGTGATCTCACCCAGCCATGACAGGCTCTGCGACGATACTTGCAGCAATGGTAATCATCCCACACGGGAGCGATGCGTTCCGCAAGCGAAGGATGAGTCGGTTCTTGCAGCTGCAACAGGCACTGCAATGATCTTGATCTTCGCGGCGGCGGGAATTTCCTTGCACTGTCGGGGATGCGCTCCGCAAGCGAGCGATGTGTGAAAATGTGCAGATTGTCTCAGTTTCTCCTTGTCCAGCTTCCCAAACAACAGGTACAACTTCCAGATGCACCACAACTGGACCAAGCACTCTAGGAAGGACAGAACTCTCTCAGTAGAGTTCAGAGGGGAGGCTGGGGGTGAAGTCCTTTTGTTCCTGGGACTTCTTAACAGGGAGCCAGCTCTACTCAGGGCCTTGGAGATCCCTTCAAGCAAGGGGACACAGCACAAAGCAAAGTCCTTCCCCTCTCCTTGGCAACAAAGCAACTGCAGGTCAGCCCACAAATACAAAGCAGGACAGTCCTTCCTCTTCAGTCTTCCAGCTTTCTCCTTGGCAGCGGTTCCTTCTTGATTCCAGGATGATCTAAAGTTCAGTGGTCTGCGGTCCTGTACTTATACCCCAAAAACTCTTTGTTCTCTTTATGGAGGAGGGCTCTGTGCCCAGTCCAAACCAGTTTTGGAACACTGTTTACATGACTCCTTCTTTCCTTTCACAGTGCAGAGCAGAAACATCAGACACCCCACATGAGGTGTAGCCAGCATTGTGGAGGGAAAGCAAAGCCCTGGAGCACTTTGTTGACATGATTCCTTTTCTCCTTTCATAGTGCAGGGCAGAGACATCAGATGCACCACAGGGGGTGGAGCCAGCACCACTGTGGGGGGCAGGCACAGTCCTATTGAGGTCCCAGGAGCAACTCCTCCCTCCCATCCACTGGATGTAGATCTCTCTATTCACCACTGGGCAGACTCATTCTGTATCCTGGAATCCCCCAACCCTGTCACTCAAAAACCAGACAGTCAATTCACAAATAGCCAAAGGCACACAGAAAGGTCAGACAAGTGCCGCTTTCAAACACAGGATTTAAAAAACATTCTTCCTAAAAGATGTGTTATTAAATTCTGAGTTCAGGGATACCAGACTTCAATTTTCTATCTTGCTCCCATGGGAAGATATGCAGGTAAACATTATACACAGCATTCCCCACTATACCATATGGGCAAGATAGCCCTCTCAATAGTCAAAAATAAAATTGGCAATATTTCAATATCAGGGCATGTCACATACATCAGGACATGCCCTACCTTTCACATGCAATGCACCCTGCCCAAGGGGGTACATTGGGCCTTCCATAGGGGTGTCCAATGTTTACAGAAAGGGAAGGGTTAGGCCTGGTCAGTGTGGACACTGGCCAGGTCAGCATGGCAGCTAGCAACTGCACACAGGCACTGCGGTGGCAGGCCTGAGACACCATTTTAGGGCTAATCCTGTGGGTGTCACAATCAGTGCTGCAAGACCACTAGTAGCATTTGAATCACCAGCCCTGACACACTCAGTGCACTTTACTAGGGACTTCCTGGTAAAACAAATATGCCAATCATGGATAACCAATCACAATAACAAGTTACACAGAGAGCATATGCACTTTAGAACTAATCGGCAGTGGTAAAGTGCCCAGAGTCCTATTGCCAACAACCACAGGTCAGGAAAAGTAAAGGAGGAAGAATCAAAGAAGACGCAAAAAGTTTGGGGATAACCCTGAAAAAAGGGCCATTTCCAACAGAGACTATTATCAGCATAGTTTTTAAAACAACAGGCAAGCTGTGATAAGGGATACCTAACAGTAGCACATGTAAAGATTTCTAAGCATTTGAGTGTGTGTATAAAAAAAAAGGATTGTCACCACAAACGTCACCTTTCACTTGCCACACAAAATTATTCAATAAATGTAATTAACAGCATATAATCCACAATAATGAATTTGATTTAGGGTGGATTTAAAACTGAACAAAAAATGTATGAATTCAGAAATATAGGGCCCGATGTAGAAGCCCTAATACCGGTCGGAAACGGCCGATTTCGGCCGTTTCCGACCGGTATTAGGGTTTTCTAATGTAGGAGCATGCTTTACAGAATCCTTTACCTAAAGGCCCATAGGAATGAATGGGAAGACATGTCAATGTGCGAATCGCTATTAGCGATTCACATTTAGAGTTTGCGATTTCAAGGGTGCAGGGGTGTCCAAAGGACACCCTGTTGCACCCCTGAAATGATATTGGATGCTGGTGTTACGCACACACATGTCCCAAGGACATGTGTGTGTGTAACATACAAGTTAGAAAAATGCACTTAAGTGCATTTTGTTTCCGCTATTTACCCCGAGGTTTGACTTCACGGTAAATAGCGGCCCAATATTGCAAATTCACAATTTTTAAATGTTTCATGAATTGCATTTAGGGAATCTCAAATAGAGATTCCTTAAATGCAATTCCTCGCAAATTTGCGAATTCTATTATAGCGATTTTTGTATTTGGGATGATGAATCCCAAATGTAAAAATTGCGCTCGCAAAGGGCCAGATTCTTAGAATCTTGGCCTTTTGCGAACCGATTTTCCGTTGATGAATCTGGCCATATGACTGTTAAACATATATACTAAGGTACTACACAAGTTAAATCTTTCAGGGCTCCTCTCAGCCGACAGCCACCAAGTCCAATTCTCTTCTGATCTTCCACAGGTCCAAAAAGCATTCTGAGATTTGGTGCTGTGGTGACACATTGATGCCTGGCACCAGCTAGTAGTACATGGGGTGACTCCTGGGAGCATCTAAACAATCGGGTCACAATTTTCCAGGTGTTACCCTGCCCATATTTTCAGCACTTCAAATTTGCCCTACTGCAAACAATCCCAGTGTGTCCCACACTCTCAAAACTAAAGATGGGGAAACCCTTTCTCCATTGTGTAGAGCCTGTGGTCTGAGCAGTAGCGAGGTTTAGGAGGAGTCATTCATAAGTGGGCCTGACTGATAAGGAGGATTAAAGAAGGAGCCTGTCCATGTGTCCCCTGATATATGCTTGTGACAGGGAATACCCCTTTTGAAGTAAATTGCGTTCTTCCCAACTGGTCTTCCTTACAAAGAGCGGTGCAAAAGGGGGTGGTGATGGATGGAGCATCTGAACCAATCAAACACTCACACCCAGTCAACAGATCTTAGTTTAATCCATCACCGTTCTTTAGCCCACTCTGCCACCCCAGTTCAGACATGGCCATATGCAAATCAGTCTGACCCTGTGCCTCATGGCAACAGTCCAGCCCGAACTGCCAAGCCATGCCTTCCCTGGACCCGATTCAAGCTTCCTAGGACCGGTTTCTGCCATTACAGCCGTCTTCAGCCAGGCTGGCTTGAATCCAGTGGCTAAGTGAGCAAGGGACTCACGTCTGAGCATACCCTGCCAACTTATGGCAAACAAAGCGGTACAAAAGGGGGTGGTGATGGACGGAGCATCTGAACCAATAGCCAGAAACCCGTGCTTGGATGCTTGATTCCGGTCCAGTGAAGACATGGCTTGGCAGTTCGGGCTGGACTGTTCCCATGAGGCACAGTCAAGGCTGATTTGCATAAGTCCATGTCTGAACTGGGGTGGTGTGGAGTGCAAAAAAACGATGGATTTAGGCCCTGATCTCTGTACTGGGGTGAATGTATGACATTGTTCTACATTCTGTCCACCAACAGTTGTTTTTGCATTCGTCACCCCAAGACGGACGGGTATGCTCAGACGTGAGTCCTGTGCTCTCCACACCACACCACTGGAGTCAAGCTATCCTGGCTGATGACGGCTGATAGCCAAAAACCGGTCCTAGGATGCTTGATTCCGGTCCAGGGAAGACATGGCTTGGCAGTTCGGGCTGGACTGTTCCCATGAGGCACAGGGTCAAGGCTGATTTGCATATGGCCATGTATGAACTCGGGTGGTGTGAAGTGCAAAAATTATGGATTTAGGCCCAGATCTCTGTTGTTTTTGCACTTCCTTACAGAGAGACAAAACCACTTACCCATACCCAGGTCTTTGATGTGCTCTGTGAGTAGATTTAACACCTCACCAGGGCTAAGCAATCACTAGGCCACTACTATAGATTTAAAGCAAATAACCCTCTGGGATGTTCAGGCTGGCAAAAAGCAACTTTCTAAAAGTTAGTTTTATTCAAAATATATTACAAATAGTGTTGTGATTATATTTCTAGCTGGTCCCAAACAGAAGATAGTAGAATTATTAATTAATATTGGTTGCCAGTGCATATCTGTGGTTCCGCTAGCCCTGTTACAATGAAAATAGCTTTTGGGTGAATGCCACTGTAAATTGTATGTGTCCTACTTTTAGATACCTTTAAATATCACGCGCCTTGCCTTGTGGGTGGCAGAGCCTGCATATCGTTGACTTATTAATATTTAAAAGGAAGGTTTTCTCCTATCAAAAAAGGTTTATTGTCGGGCTGCTGGTATGAACTGCAGCTGCTAGGCTACAGTGGCAGGCCTGGAAACATATTTGACCGGTCACATTTGTGGATGGCACAGTAGTCTTGTATTCACAAGGTCACATTTAACTTTTCCAAGTCATGGATGTATTTTGGGCACCATATTCTATAGCCTTATAGGAACTGTAACTATGCCAATTAGGTGATAGCCAAACTCATTGTTTTAGGAGTCAGATCACAAGCATTAGTCACTGGACAAAACTGCCAAGTTTGCAGAGTCTAGAAAATCAGCTACAAAATGCAGCTAAAAAGTGGGGTGATAACACAAAAAGGACATTATCCCCCAGCCCCCACATAGTTTTTCAGCAATTCGTGTTTGCTCTACTTCAAACTATTCCACAGTGCCTTTACCTTCAAAATTCAAGATAGAGAAACCCTTTCTCCTTGTGCAGAACATTTGTGCCTATCCACCAGTTTTTGCCAGGGTAATGAGCAGTTCCCCAGTCTGTGGTCACTAAACAATCTATGGTAGTAGCTTTCCTTCCACTGAGTTTGGTGCCAGACTGACTATTGCCTGGTGGCTAGTGCTATGATGCAATACCAAACACACACAAAAGGTGATGAAGGAATGCTTGCAATAGGTTTAACTACTAACAATTGCTCGGATAGCATTCTTTGCCCACCTTCTACCTGAGATTAAAAACAGCTGTTTACAAATCCATAATCGTACTTGTCCAGTAGGGCAGTCCATGCCGAGCTACCAAGGCAGATCCTGTCTGAACCAGATCACAAGTAACTCAAGACTGGTTTATGGCTAATTGGACCTTTTTTAGTTGGGTGTAGCTTAGTTCCAGTGGCACAGTGAGTAGGGGACTAAGACCAAGATTGACTGGGGAATAGGGAGAGCATTACCAAATCTGAGAAGGCAAACAATACAAACAATACCAACGATAAAAGGGAATATTTAGTATCTACAAAAGTTAAGACAGCCAATGGAACAGTAGCATATGATCTTATCCCCCAACACACAGTCACACAAAAGGACGTAACCCCTACACTGACTAAAGCCAAGTCGTATATAGATAAAGGCGTTAGGAGTAAGATACTCAACCCCTTTAGGTATTCTGACTTGACAATCCTTAGCTGGAATGTTGCTGGATTAGAATAAAAACTGTCAGATCCGCAATGGGTACAGTTATTGGATGGCAAAGACATTATCATGTTTCAGGAGACATGGGCAACAGAAAATTTACATATAGATGGCTACCACTGTTTTAGTGTGACAGCACGAAAATCTAATTCTGGCCTTGCAGTGGGTGGACTTTTTATTGGGATTAGGATATTGGCAGGTGGTACCATCAGAGTCTTACCAGCTGAGAATCAGAATATACATGTCCTAGAATTCAAGAGACATATTCAGATTCATTTAATACATTTTTATAATAATGCTTTTTATTCTGTGTCTAATAAGAATTTTATAGCGCTCTCTTAGACTTTACGTAATCTGGAATTAAATTTAGTTATAGAGTAGGAGATAGGGATCCTCATTGGGGGGATTTCAATGCAAAAATTGCAAAGATTTATCGGTCTGAGGAAAAAATTCAACTAGATCAAGCTGAACGAAGGGGTATTGAATTACAAAATATTCTAATTGAACATGTCCTTAGCAATGCCCTGGAAATAGGTCACACCTCTAGCACTTGTTATGCCCCTACATTTAGAGGCAGAGATTGTTCCTCAACTATTGATTTTATTTTTATGTCTCCCCACCTGATAGATCTTATAATTAAGTCCACAGTTTTGGAAACACCATTTGGAGACCATAATCCTCCTACAATTACATTTCAACTAGGGTCAAGCCCTGTATATGCTAATCTAAATGGTGCAAGAGATATTACACCCTCAGGAGACGGTCTCCGATTAAAATGGAGGGAAGTCGATAGTGGGTCTTTATTAGAAAATGTGAAAAAGGAACATTCCCACCTGATCAACTCCTGTCTATCCTCTGATGGGAATTGTACCAGAATAATTGCGGACTTTGGCAAATTATGTCTTGTAATAAAAACTTGTTTATCAGTTCCTTTACCAAAGAAAGAGAAAGACCCAAGATGGTTCGATTCCGCCTGTTCATCGGCAAATAAAGCATTGCGTAGGGCATTAACCACCAAACCCAGATGCAAAATAGAGGTACCGGTGGCCAGGAAACATTACAAATTTAAAATAGCCGAACGGAAAGCGGCATTACTGACTGAACAGTGGGAGTCACTAGTCGGAAGTGCAAATTATAAGAGCAGTGGCCCCTTCTGGACGACTGTCAGGAAAATGCGTGACATGGGCAAATCTCTAACTCTGCTTAGTCGTAATATAACCAGCAGTGCCTGGGAGGCCCATTTCTCGAATATATATGCTACACCAATTGAGGAAACAACAAGCTTTGTTCCTGGTCAACTGTGTTGTCTGCAGATTGGTCTTCATGAGGTTGAAGTAGCCATTAGACAGAGCCATGGCAACAAGGCTCCTGGTCCTGATGGACTACCTATAGATGTCTTCAAGTCTAGCACAGATTTATGGGCACCGATTCTCCTTGACGTTTTTAATAGCTTGCCCTCAGTGCCCATGCCCAATACCTGGTCTACTAGCACGATTGTTCCAATTTTTTAAAGGGCGATAGGTCAGATCCGGTCAATTATCGACCGATCTCCCTTTTGGAGAACACCCTAAAAATCTTGGGGCGAGTTCTTTACAATAGGGTGTTAGAGTGGACAGAAGATAGGGATTTACTAGACCCCTGTCAGTTGGGATTTAGGAGCAAGGTGCGCACGGTAGAGCAATGTCTGAATTTGAAGTTGATAATTGACAAGTATAACATTGCTCGATCGTCCCCTATTTACCTTGCAATTATGGATCTTTCATCCGCATTCGATCTAGTCAATAGATCCAAACTTTGGTCCATCTTGTTGGACTATGGACTGGATGAGGCTCTTGTAAATTTTCTGTTCTATCTCCACACCGACCTTAAGGCACAAGTTAGGATTGGGAAGGGTGGGGAAGTGTCTGGACCTATTAAAATAGGCAGGGGGGTTAGACAGGGGTGTGTTTTAGCACCCCTGTTTTTTAATATTTTTATCAATGGTTTAGCTAAATCTCTAAAACAAGTGACTTCAGATGTACCAATAATCCAGGGGCAACCAATACCGGTTTTAATATACGCAGATGATGTGGTCCTTATGGGTCGCACACCTGATGCTCTCCATCTACTTGTTAAAACTTTCGTCCAATATATGGAGGCATTAGATCTGCGCGTGAATTTAAAAAAAAATCTTTTATAATGCCATGTGGCCCAGGGAAACGGAAGCTTAATACTATACATGTCGGGGCAGACAAATTAGAGTCTGTGAACACATTTCCATACCTAGGGTTGATTTTCGCTGCGAACGGCTCGTCGAGTGGGCATTTGACCCACGCCACAAGCAAGTTCTCGAAAGCCACCAATTCCGTCCTGAGCCTACCACGCCCAAAGAATATAGGTGCCACTAGGGCCATTTTAAAATTTTTTAAGTTACAATGCACACCAGTAGCCACATACGGGGCAGAGGTTTGGGGTTCAGGGATAAGTCCCAGTATCCATCGAAAAGAATAACGATTTTGCAGAAAAATACTGGGTGCCCCAATCTCATCCTCTGAGTTTATTTGTCACAATGAACTAAATCTCCCCTATACATGCGATTTTATTAGGACAAGGCCTGTCATGAAAATCTAGTCATTGTCAGTATTTTAGTAAGCTTGACTGTGTTTCTTTCTTTACATGAAACATAATTGGTTTAGGAAGTGCTTGTTGGTTGCTTGGTACTTTGGTTGGGACAATGCTTATTGATTTCAGGATACTGTTGTTCCGTTATGCCGCTCCGTATGCAAATTCATGAGCACACGTTGGACAGGTGCGCTAAACTGTCATTGTTCCACACGTGCCTAAAAGACTGTAAAAGTCTTCCTAGCGGAAGGCAGAGCGCTTCGCTTCTTGGGCAGACCAAGCGTCACTCGAGAGTTCCAGCCTTCGATTCCAGCCCCGCCCGCCGACTTCTTCTCCCGCTCTGCTTTCGGATTGGAGTTTGCAAAGTCGCCGCGCCACTCACCTGATTCCTCCTTCGGACCCTGCAATCTTCGGCGGCCTTCTTCGGAGTCGCTCTTTCCTGGGCTCCGAGATTCTTCTCCAGTTCCGGTCTCCGGTCTTCACTGCTCGGCGGACTTCCGCTTTCTGAACTGCCTTGGTCCTCGGCTAAAGCAAACAAGCAAGTAAGATTAACTCTTAAACGCCGATGCACAGAGAACACCGGGGTAAGAACAAGCCTTGCTAAAGACAAGTGTAAACTAATGCAAAGACTTGAGACTTTAAACAAACCTTGCTAAAACCTAGGGGGAAACTCATTTAGGGACACTGTCGTGCTATTGTTTCCTTGTATGTAAATTCTCATGATGATTTAGGAGAGTTCAATGCATGTGAGTAACTAGCAGTGAAGTTAACTGCTTTACAAATTGAACAATCGCTCTTTTAACCGATTGTATTTCTGGAGGTTATTTGGTGGTTCTGTGTTCTGTTCTTTCGTTTTCTAAATTCACAGAACCAGTTACAATCACAGAGTTAGGTGCAGAGGTGCATAAGGTAAGACCGAGTTATTGCATGCTGCTGATTTGCTTGTGTGTACTAACCAGTTGGGGACAAGTTGGGACTCGGTGGTCAAAACTGAAGAAACGATCGCTTACAGAGTATCTTATTGTTTCAAGGTGATAATACGATTGCATATAAGAAAAGACCTTGAATTGCACCACGAAGTTAGGATTGGGCTATCTCTCTCTATTGGTATGTATCCCCTGAAATGTAAAAGTTAGAACCTCGGGAGGTAAGAGTAAGAGTAAGTTAATGATAATTGTTATTTTCTGCATTCCCTTTACTCGACAGTATCAGTGTATCTATAACTGTTCTGAGAAGCCCGGTAAACTTCAGGAGAGATGAACAGATTTCTCAAGAAGAGATCCTGTGTTGTTTTTCTCTCTCTCGCTTTCCCATCCCCATCCACCACCCCTTTCTGTCCCCTTTTCCCTTTCCCTTTAGGGGCCAACTGGTTGTGCCAAGTGTCTGTAATTCTTGCTACACTAGTTGGCTCTTGGAGGTATTGGGATTGATCAGCTACGGGACGGAAACATCTGGACTCTTGCAGTGGCGCTCCTGACAGAAAGCGAAGCCAATACAACCGTCCAAGTTTCCACCTGTAGTCGATTAATTCCATGGAGTCACTAGACACTACTCAGTTGGTTGATTTAGTGCGCAAAATGAATGATGAAATTCAGGATTTGCGCCTGGGAATCAGTCACTTAGGCAAGCATTGGATCACACCACAGAGGAATTAGAACACACTAGGGAGGGTTTTACAGCCTGGAGGGACAAAGGAGAAGTGAAGAAACCCATTTTATCCCCACCTAAGTTTGGAACCCATTTTCAGAATCACTCTTCAAGTTTAGGTCGAGGTCAGCCAGCCCAGATTACAGTGATGTCACCTCAACCAGTTCCCTTAGCCAACCCAGAACGTTTTACTGGGGATAGCGCACACTATAGATCTTTTATGAGTCAATGCCAGTTGCATTTTTTATGCAAACCTCAGATTTTCACTTCTGACACTACCAAAGTAGCTTTCATTATCTCCTATTTAGGAGGAGTAGCAGCTAATTGGGCCATGCCCTTAGTAGACAAAAACAACCCTTTATTACACAATCTGACACACTTTAAGAATGCAATGTCTAGTCTATTCGCGAAACATGTTTTCTTGCAAGCTTCAGACAATGAGTTGCTAAATTTGCGTCAAGGCTCCCGAGATCTGATCTCATACGTAACTACTTTTAATCGTTTGTTGGCTGAGACCCAATGGCCCGAAGATAAAAGAATATCTTTATTTTATCGAGGACTTAGAGATGAGTTGAAAGACTCCCTAGCACATATAGTTAATCTGCCTGATGATTTCACAGAATTTCAAGACCTAGTGGTCAAGTTAGACCATAGGTTAGGTGAGAGAAGATCAGAGAGACCTAAGACTGATTTCAGAGCCCTACATTTCAAGGTAGAAAGGAAGGCTAATGAAGACAAGAATGCTCAGGTAGAACCAATGCAGATTGGAGGCGTCAAGGGACCCCTGTCTCAGGAAGAAAAGGATAGAAGAAGAAAAGCAAATCTGTGCCTATATTGTGGTAAGGCAGGTCATTTCGCCAAAGAGTGCCCCTCCAGACCAGCTAAGAAGAAAGTGGTGGCCGCTATTCCTGAAACACCACTGGAGTCGGAAAACTAGGAATCTCGAGGGAAGGAGAGATCGTTCACTCGAGAGGAATAAATGGCAGGATCTCCCAGTATTTAACTAACGTTCTAAATCACATACCACGACACCTAACCATTAGGTTGATTCTAATTCTGGCCAATCAACAGAAACATAGCATTCCAGTACTTATTGACTCTGGAGCTACAGGGAACTTTTTTGACTTAGAATTTGCTAGAAAATTAAACCTTATAAAAGTTCCTAAGAAGGAGCCAGAACCGGTACGGGCAGTAGATGGATCACCACTCTCTTCTGGTCTCATACGATTCCACACCCAGCCCCTATTACTTCTATCCGACAATGGTCATACAGAACTAACCGTGTTTGATCTCATAGATACACCAGCTTTTGGGGTCATACTAGGGATCCCTTGGTTAGAACTTCACAACCCGAAGATCGACTGGAAGCAACGCACTGTGACTTTAGATTCATCATTCTGTAAAACACATTGCTACCAGGAGCATGGAGATCTTAAGCACCCTCTCCATTGTGCAGTCTCTCAATCAGTTCCGATAGCCTTACCATCGGAATTTCAGGATTTTGCTGATGTGTTTGGTCCTGTAAAAGCTACCACTTTACCTCCTCACAGGGTCTACGATTGCAGGATTGATTTAATTCCAGGTGCAGTTCTACCCTGTAGTCGCATTTATGCTTTAACCGAGCCAGAAAACCAATATCTCCAAAAATACTTAAACGAACTTTTGGAATTAGGTTTTATACGTCACTCCACCTCACCAGTCTCTTCTCCGTTGTTTTTTGCAGCAAAAAAGACAGGAGATTTGAGGGCCTGTATCGACTATCGTGCTGTAAACAAGGCCACAATTAAGAACAGATACCCACTGCCTCTAATACCTGTGCTTTTGAACCAAGTTAAGGGGTCCACCATTTACACCAAACTTGATCTCCGCGGGGCTTACCACCTGATACGTGTTAAGGAAGGTGACGAGTGGAAGACCGCCTTTCGCACGAAATTTGGTCTGTTTGAGTATACGGTGATGCCCTTTGGCCTTTGTAACGCCCCAGCAGCATTCCAGTATTTCATTAACAAAGTTTTGCACGATCTGCTGGATATCTGCGTCATCGTATATATAGATGACATTCTAATCTTTTCCAAAACACCTGAGGATCATGTGTTGCATGTTAGATCAGTTCTCCAAAAACTACGAGATCACTCCTTATTTGCTAAGCTGGAGAAATGTGTGTTTAACACATCCACAGTAGAGTTCTTAGGTTACTGGTTGTCTCCCGAAGGGATCGTGATGGATCCAAAAAAGGTAAAGGCAATTTTAGACTGGCCAACTCCCATCTCAATAAAAGAAGTTCAAAGAATCCTAGGATTCGCCAACTTCTATAGAAGATTTATCTCTGGATTCTCAGAAATAGTTGCTCCAATCACCAGTCTGTTACAGAAAGGGAAGAAATTCCAGTGGAATCCTGAAGCAGAAAATGCTTTTAATTTGCTGAAGAAGGCCTTCACCTCTGCCCCAATTTTGAAACATGCAGACCCAGACAGACCGTTTTTTGTAGAGGCTGATGCCTCACAAACAGCAATTGGGGGGGTTCTCTTACAAAAAGATGTTAGTTCTGGTAACTTCCATCCTATAGCCTTTTACTCTAGGAAATTATTGCCAGCTGAACAGAATTACACGATTACTGAACGAGAGCTCCTGGCTATCAAGGCAGTTTTCCAAGAGTGGAGGCATCACCTCTTGGGAGCTAAACACACAATAACTGTCTTCTCAGATCACAAAAATCTACAGTTTTACTCCACTGTGAAGGCCTTCACACCACGACAAATGAGATGGTTGCAGTTCTTTAGCGAATTTGATTTTTTAATTACCTATCGACCAGGAGACAAACAGTTACTATCTGACACCCTTTCACGCCTAGTCTGTAACAAACACAAAGAGTTGGGCCAGGAGGAATTGAGTATCATTCCTGAAGAAAAAATTTGCGCAGAACTCTCTCAGGGTGACTTTTTATCGGAACTCAAGGAACAGATAAAAGCACTAGATCAAGAAAAATGGTTGGAACAAGAACAAGCATCAGTCTCAGAAGGGCTGTTCTTTCTAAAGAACAGATTGTTTATTCCTACAAAAGAATTAAGGGAACAAGTAATTAAGTGGAGTCATGACTCAGCTATCACAGGCCATCCAGGAATTAGCAAGACAGTCGAATTGTGTGAACGACACTTTTGGTGGAAAAACATGAAATCAGACATCCAACAATACATTTTGGCTTGTCCAGTATGTGCTCGGCAGAAAAGCTCACATTCTTCCCCTAAAGGTTTACTACAACCTCTAGAAATTCCTCCAGCACCCTGGCACACCATTAGTTTAGACTTCATTACCGATCTACCTAAATCGTCGGGAATGACCACAATTCTAGTAGTGGTAGACTTATTGTCAAAAATGGGACACTTCATTCCTTTGCCAAAACTACCTTCAGCTGTAGAATTTAGTACGGTATTTCTGACCAACATAGTTAAGTTACATGGTTTACCACAAAAGATCATATCTGACAGAGGTCCACAATTTCTGTCGAAATTTTGGAAACAGTTAAGTGGTCAGTTGGGTATAGATTTGGCACTATCATCAGCTTTTCACCCTCAAACCGACGGCCAGACTGAAAAAGTAAATCAGTACCTGGAACAAAGTCTACGCTGTCTAACCACTACTCTAGCTACTGAATGGACTGAAGCCCTGCCACTAGCGGAATTTA
Organism: Lissotriton vulgaris; assembly: GCF_964263255.1. Lineage (NCBI taxonomy): Eukaryota > Metazoa > Chordata > Amphibia > Caudata > Salamandridae > Lissotriton > Lissotriton vulgaris. Next base: position 194,409,292 of record NC_141691.1, read on the forward strand.
CATACAACAACACAATACACTCGGCTTTAGGTTGCTCCCCATTTTATTTCCTCACTGGGATACACCCTAGAACACTACCAGTAACCTTCCCAGAGAACAGATCGGATATGCCAGCAGTATCTGAAAGGTTAGCTAGTTTACGGAAATTTCAAGAACATGTCAAACAAACATTAACAACACAGAAAGCTAGAATGAAAAAATACGCAGATCAACATAGGAAACCAGCACCAGAGTATAAAATTGGGGATCAGGTATGGTTGTCAACAAGGAACATTCAGTTAGAGGGGCCTAGAAAATTAAAACCTCGCTTCATTGGTCCTTTTCCTATTGAAACAATATTGAACCCGGTATCTATGAAGTTAAGTCTACCTCAGGAGTACAAAATTCATCCAGTATTTCATGTGTCCCTACTCAAACCTGTACACCCGAACACACGTCCTGATGCACCACCCCCTCCAATCATCGTAGGTGATCATGTGGAATATGAAGTCAAGAAAATCCTGGATTCAAAAAGAATCAGGGGACGTTTGCATTATTTAATTGACTGGAAGGGGTATGATAGTTCAGAAAGATCATGGGAACCAGAAACCAGTGTTCATGCTCCTCGCTTGATTCGTTCATTTCATGCAATGAATCCTGACAAGCCGCGACCCCTGAGGAGGCCTTTGGGAGGGGGAACTGTCATGAAAATCTAGTCATTGTCAGTATTTTAGTAAGCTTGACTGTGTTTCTTTCTTTACATGAAACATAATTGGTTTAGGAAGTGCTTGTTGGTTGCTTGGTACTTTGGTTGGGACAATGCTTATTGATTTCAGGATACTGTTGTTCCGTTATGCCGCTCCGTATGCAAATTCATGAGCACACGTTGGACAGGTGCGCTAAACTGTCATTGTTCCACACGTGCCTAAAAGACTATAAAAGTCTTCCTAGCGGAAGGCAGAGCGCTTCGCTTCTTGGGCAGACCAAGCGTCACTCGAGAGTTCCAGCCTTCGATTCCAGCCCCGCCCGCCGACTTCTTCTCCCGCTCTGCTTTCGGATTGGAGTTTGCAAAGTCGCCGCGCCACTCACCTGATTCCTCCTTCGGACCCTGCAATCTTCGGCGGCCTTCTTCGGAGTCGCTCTTTCCTGGGCTCCGAGATTCTTCTCCAGTTCCGGTCTCCGGTCTTCACTGCTCGGCGGACTTCCGCTTTCTGAACTGCCTTGGTCCTCGGCTAAAGCAATCCTACTAGCAACAAGCAAGTAAGATTAACTCTTAAACGCCGATGCACAGAGAACACCGAGGTAAGAACAAGCCTTGCTAAAGGCAAGTGTAAACTAATGCAAAGACTTGAGACTTTAAACAAACCTTGCTAAAACCTAGGGGGAAACTCATTTAGGGACACTGTCGTGCTATTGTTTCCTTGTATGTAAATTCTCATGATGATTTAGGAGAGTTCAATGCATGTGAGTAACTAGCAGTGAAGTTAACTGCTTTACAAATTGAACAATCGCTCTTTTAACCGATTGTATTTCTGGAGGTTATTTGGTGGTTCTGTGTTCTGTTCTTTCGTTTTCTAAATTCACAGAACCAGTTACAATCACAGAGTTAGGTGCAGAGGTGCATAAGGTAAGACCGAGTTATTGCATGCTGCTGATTTGCTTGTGTGTACTAACCAGTTGGGGACAAGTTGGGACTCGGTGGCCAAAACTGAAGAAACGATCGCTTACAGAGTATCTTATTGTTTCAAGGTGATAATACAATTGCATATAAGAAAAGACCTTGAATTGCACCACGAAGTTAGGATTGGGCTATCTCTCTCTATTGGTATGTATCCCCTGAAATGTAAAAGTTAGAACCTCGGGAGGTAAGAGTAAGAGTAAGTTAATGATAATTGTTATTTTCTGCATTCCCTTTACTCGACAGTATCAGTGTATCTATAACTGTTCTGAGAAGCCCGGTAAACTTCAGGAGAGACGAACAGATTTCTCAAGAAGAGATCCTGTGTTGTTTTTCTCTCTCTCGCTTTCCCATCCCCATCCACCACCCCTTTCCGTCCCCTTTTCCCTTTCCCTTTAGGGGCCAACTGGTTGTGCCAAGTGTCTGTAATTCTTGCTACACTAGTTGGCTCTTGGAGGTATTGGGATTGATCAGCTACGGGACGGAAACATCTGGACTCTTGCAGTGGCGCTCCTGACAAGGCCAGCCTTATTCTGGCTCAAAATAATCTAGCCTGCCTAACACAGGATATTATAAATGACGGCCTAAATGCAAAAAGGGCTGAGCTATCCCTTGGCTTGCGGGAGTTTCTAAGGCACTATGTGCTGTGTGCAGGGGAGATCTCTTTTCGGATCCATCTAAGATTGAGTCCAGCGATAAGAACAAGATTGAACATGCGTTGTATGCACCTTATAATTCAGAAAGAAAGAAAAGAGAATCACTCAAATCTACTGTTGTGACATACTTGGGGAATGAACTGTGTAGGCAACCTCTCCCACCCTATCTGATTCTCCCAATGACTAACTGGAAAAGATCACTGTTATTTCGCCTAAGGGCAGGCTCAGTAACATTTTTGTCGGGCTTTCCTTTGGGCTATCACCATACAGCACATTATAACCCATGTCCGTGTGACGGAATAAGCACACAGAATGAATTGCATTTCCTATTTTTTTGTAAATTTTATTTAAAGTATATTAACTTGTTTTTAACTCCAGATTTTACAAAACGAAAACCCCTTTCTCTATGGGAGTCTTATTTAATGTTGCTTTCCCTGGAAACAGATGAATTAACCATCCATACCAGCACTTTCTTGAGACTGATAACTCATGTACGCAAAATGATGGAAAACCCCTAATAATTAGATCTATGATAACTGTAACAAATTTTAAGTATCATGATCACTGTAAATAGTTTTGCTTAGAGATGAGATTGTTTTTATTGTATGTACTTTTATGAATTTTATGAAATTCGAATAAAGGCCTTTTGAATTGAATTGAATTGAATTGAATTGAGTAGGGGACTCACATCTGGGCATACCCTTTTACTCATAGGATATTACAATAAGCACGCAAAGGGTGATGGGATTAATGCTTGCAAGAAGTCTAATCACTGACACTCGCTTTGGGTAGCATTCCAACCATAAGTGAAAACTCCCAATTTACTTCATTGCAAGTTCATGTTAACTCACCAATAAGAAAACAAATTGCAGTGTGAAAAGATCTATTTTAAATTTATGAAAACATAAAGCAATTCCAAGATAAAACACCTAAAACTGTTAAGTTAAGCTTAAAATTAAAAGTTGTTTTTTTCTATATCATGTCAAATTAGAGCCGGGAGGGGAAACAGTGGAAATTCGTTCAGGGATATGGAGACCACAACACCCAATCATATCATCAGTTTCTGCTTCAAAATACTATGATAAGGCAATTTGTCACTTCTACAGGAAATTGCAACAAGCACAGTTCTCCAGATATTCTGATTAGTGAGATGATCTGAGGATCAGGCGGGCCAGACTAAGGGGTCGATTAGGATCCCGGACGGACTTGCGTCCGTCCGCGACCCTAAAGCAGGAGGGAACCTCTGCATGGAATGCGGAGTTCCCTCCTGTGCAATTAGGATGTGACCGCCACCCTGGCGGTCACATCCTCTATTTTTAACATTGCAGCGGGTGCAGCTTCAAGCTGCACCCGCGGCAATGTTAAAAATGCACGCATTGCATTTGCATGCAGAAAGAGGCAGGCACCGCGCGGTGCCTGCCGCTTTCTGCATGCAAATGCAGGGGGGTACCATAGGTACCCCCCATGTGCACCCCCCACCCCCCTTCACCTAGGGGGCCCGCAACGGGCCCCCGCAGTGAAGATCCGTATGCTTTTCCACGGCGGAAAACCCGCCGCGGAAAAGCACTTTTTAAAGCCCATCCTGACACCCACGGCAATGTTAAAAATGCACGCATTGCATTTGCATGCAGAAAGAGGCAGGCACCGCGCGGTGCCTGCCGCTTTCTGCATGCAAATGCAGGGGGGTACCATAGGTACCCCCCATGTGCACCCCCCACCCCTCCTTCACCTAGGGGGCCCGCAACGGGCCCCCGCAGTGAAGATCCGTATGCTTTTCCACAGCGGAAAACCCGCCGCGGAAAAGCACTTTTTAAAGCCCATCCTGATATGGCGGACGGTGTCTGAGAGACACCGTCACCATATCAGAGCTTTTCCGCCGCGGTTGTTAGCCGACCGCGGCGGAAAAGCTGCGGACGGAAACCAGGACCCACCAGCCATCCTAATGTGGCAGTGGGTCCTTGGTCAGTCCGCTGCGGTTTTTCCGCATCCTCTGGGCCGGCGGTGGCTTCCGCCGGCCCCGAGGATGCGGAAAAACCGCAATCATAATCGGCCCCAAGCATTGAAGAAAACCATATCCCCTTTGGCAATGATTATCACACTTAAAGACTACACTCTCATAATATAGGAAGCTACTTTTCTATATTATTACACCACCCATATATGACCCTCTTTAAGGTGAATGAAATATCTAAGCAGAATAATAGTCATAGTCCAAGGTGAGGCCAAACTATGGATGATCATTTACATACGTTTGTGAGTCGACCTCTTTTTTAACAAAGTATTGCAAGGCACAAGGCAATTCCTACCACACAACTTGTAGCATCCTCCCCAGCCCCAGGAGCATACAGAGGAATGTGCCACACATGGAGCTCTGGAATGTAAATTTTTATTACTCAGCATACAATCAAAATAAAAAAAATTAAAAAATCACACATTGCTCTCGCATTACGTCATAACCTACACCTTGACACCTCCCAGCAAGTTACGTATTTCCTTGTTGAGTCTGCACAGATTCCTGAGGCACATAGTCTCACAACACTAAACAACTAAGATGATAACTAGGACTTGGAAAATGTTGCACTATTGTTTGTTTAAATCTCTGAGGGATATTATAGTTAATGTTTGTAACCAGTAAACTTAAGACTCATGATCCCAAGACAGTGGAAGCTGCAGGTTTTACTTGATTTTATGGAATATGAAAACAGGGTCAAACAAGAAGCATAGAGTGAGCGGACACTCATTAGGTTTCACCATAATGTAGGGAAATAGTTCTGTGGCAGGCTTGCTGGGTGAGAGTACATATGTTCAGTGGAGGCTCTTCCGCTAAGGCACAGGAGCGTCACCCCACTAAGTGCAAAAGGAAAAATAAAATGATAATAACACAACATTAAAAAGGTTATGTTATTATCATTTTATTTTTAATACGAGCCTGGTTAGCGTGGGGCGGGTTGGGCTAAGTGACAAGCAGGGGGAGGAGTGGTTGGAGCACCTAAGTGGGCATAATGGTTTGGCTGCCTGTCTTCGACTGGCAAAACAAGCATGCGCACTTAGCATTTCTTCACCTGGCTGTATTGTACAGCCAGGTGGGGAACATGCACAGGCTTCCACTCCCAGTTTGAGTACCGAACCAGGCCGCTCAGACCAATCACAACACTGCTGTCATGCTGGTGACAGCAGGGTCGTGATTGGCTTAGTGTATTCTCGGAGCCTGTAGCCAGGTGGGGGAACATGCACAGGCTTCCACTCCCAGTTTGAGTACCGAACCAGGCCGCTCAGACCAATCACAACACTGCTGTCATGCTGGTGACAGCAGAGTCGTGATTGGCTTAGTGTATTCTCGGAGCCTGTGTGCTGCCAGGAACAGAGAGAGAATGCAGGAGAGGTGGACGGCTGTCCTTAGGTAGTGAGATTAATTTTATTTATGTATTTTGTAATCCCCCCACCCCACCACTACTCTTCCATACAATCAGCCATTGGACATGTTCAATTATGTGGTTATGTTTTTGTTTTTTTTTATGTTTGAAAGCTTTATTAAAAGAAAATCAGATAGTACAGTAAAGTGACATTAGCCAAATATGAAAAATGATAAAGAATGTTCTGAAGTAAACATAGGTAGCCAATATCACAATGCAAGAACAAGCATTTTGAATTATTTTACGGGGAGGAGGGGGGGAGGGGAGGAGAGGAAGGGAAATAAAAACGTGGTAATATCCTAGAGAATGAGTAAAAGACAAAAATCAAATACCATGAGTATCAATCATGAATGTCAATCAGAAAGTACAGTAGAAAATATCATATTAGCAATTACTAAAAGGAGGAACGTTTATCAAATAGAAAACATGTATAAAGCTAAAAAATTACAACAGTGCAATTGAAAAAGACCATAAACTACAGGCAAGAGTAGTTGTATTCAAGGGGGTTTGAAATTATCCGAGGAGAGTGGAGAGTAAGTCTTTTTGGCGGATTGATCTAAGTATAAAGTCAGAGGTAACCAGTATAATTCAACATTACGGGAAGGTTTGCAGGAGGAGGCAAAGGCGACATCAAGTCTGTGTGATTGACATACCAGATTCCACCAACAATTTAGAGACAAATTTGTAAGGGATTTCCAATTAGAGACAATGTGTTGTAGTGCAAGGGCTAGCATAAGATCAAAAAGACCATGGGAATGTGAAGGAAGATCCAAGTCCTCTGAAAGGCTGCCAAGAAATACAAAAGAGGCGGAGAAGTGAACAGAGATGTTGAAAATACGGGAAAGGCGAGAGCATATCTGGGACCAAAAGGTACGAGTTGAAGGACAGAGAAAGAAAAGGTGTAGAAGATCTGCATTAGGAGCATTACAGGTCCAGCAGTTAGGTACAGAAGTAGGTTGAAAACGAGAGATAGAAAGAGGAGAAAGGTAAAGTCTGTGGTAAAAGAAGAATAGGGATTGAGTAAGAGAAGCAGTACGGGAAATCTTCAAAGATCTGGCCCATATTTTGTCCCAAAGAGAGGTTGACCATGAGGAGCCTAAATCTGTCTCCCAAGACAATTCCAACTTCGACTTGAAACGGTCCGGGTCGGGGGCTGAGAAATAACGGTAAATGAGGGAAGCTTTAGGGATAGTAGAGAGGACGTTGAGTAAGGTAGAAGAGGAAGATGAGATCGTTTCAGAAGGAAGAGAATAATAACACTCTAGAATTGTTTCCATTAGGATGAGGAATTTCTTTGCAAAAGAAGGAGGGCATTGGAATTGAGATCTAAATTGAGGAAACGAGCAAGGGGATGAACCATCAAAAAGATGATGTACCCAGATGATACCTTTCGCTCTCCATGAAGGCCATGCGATAGGTCTGTTATTTATCAATATGAGTGAGTTATACCATATAGGTAATAGTAGGAAGGATTCCTGAGAGACCGAGGTAGAGGAGACTAAAGGCCGTAGAAGAGAAGAAGTATGCTTGAATAAAAGGGGGTTGAGGCATGGGGCTTTAGAAGTGAAGCGAATTATCTCTTGGAAAGAGTATGGAAGTAATAATTCCTGTTCTACAGAAAGCCAGAGGGGAGAAAAAGGGGAAGATTCCTGAGATAGCCATCGGGAAGCTTGTCGAAGGGAAAAGGACTTGTGGTAGAGGCGAAAGTCTGGAAAGTTAGTTCCACCATTAAGTTTAGATTTACGAAGGTGTAATAGAGATATTCGAGCCTTTTTCTGCTTCCAGAGAAATTTGGACAGTACAGAGTCAATACGTCGGAAATATAAGCTCGGGATGCGGACTGGAAGCATGGACAATAGGTAGATCAAAATCGGGGCAATCATCATTCTAATGGAATCAAGACGGCCCCACCAGGAAAGAAATAAAGGATTCCAAGAAGCTAGTAGGGAGTCTATTCTAGAAATAACTGCATTCATGTTTAGTTGGATAGACGAAGAAATAGAGCTAGAAAAAAGAACACCAAGATATTTAATTTTCGTAGAATTCCAAGCAAATCCGGTGGCTGTAAAAAAGTGAGGAAGGCAAAATTTGGTTAAGGGAAGAATTTCTGTCTTGTCGGAATTTATTTTATAACCCGAAACTAAAGAGAATTTTTCAAATTCATTTAATAAAGCGGGGACAGAGGTGACCGGATCCGAGATAAATAAAAGGATATCGTCAGCATAAGCAGATAATTTAAGATGTTGTTCACCATATGGGAATCCAGAAATGGAAGAATTAGCACGTATGGAAGCAAGAAAGGGTTCCAGTGCCAAAATAAATAAAAGAGGTGACAAAGGACAGCCCTGACGAACTCCACGTTGAAGTGTGAATGGGGAAGTGAGTTGACCATTGACGAGAACAGAGGCTTTGGGCATAGAGTATATCAGAGAAATATAAGAGATAAATTTGGGATTGAAGCCATGCCATTTTAAGGAGGCCATGAGAAAGGACCAGTCAACCCGGTCAAAGGCTTTCTCAGCATCTACCGAAATGGCTGCGATGGGAATTGATAATGAGGGGGCTTTACTTAAAACATTAAGGAATAGTCTAGAGTTATCCGATGTTAGACGGCCTTTAACAAAACCACATTGCTCTTTCCCTATAAGATGTGGCAGGAGCGGGTCAAGGCGAAGCGCAAGTAATTTTGCGAAAAGTTTATAATCTACATTAACTAAAGATATAGGTCGATAGTTTTTACAAAACTTAGGATCTCTACCATCCTTAGGAATAAGGCATATGGTAGCATCTTGAAATGAGCCTTGGGCTGATCCAGTATTGCAAAAAGACTGAAAAAGAAATAGAAGTTTAGGTAGAAGGAGATCCGAAAAATGTAGATAAAATTCAACTGGAAAACCGTCAGGTCCTGGGGTTTTGCCTTTAGTGAGGGAGGAAAGAGCCGTGGATAACTCAGAGATAGTGAAATCAGAATCAACGGTTGAAAAATCAAGGTGGGAGGTATCTGGATGAGGTATGTTAGCAAAATACGATTGAATAAGGTCTGGGGTGGGAGGGTTTTCAGGAGTATATAAAGTTTCATAAAAAGAATGAAATTGTTCTAAGATTTCCGCATCAGTATGTAAAAGAACATTGGAGGGAGAATAGATAGATTCAATATTAGTTCGTTCTTTACGCGATTTCAAATAATTAGCCAATAATTTACCTGATTTATTGCGACCTCCATAATATCGTGCGCTGCTCCGGAGGAGAAAAGAGGAGGCTGAGTCTGTAGTAAGCTTGTTAAAAGCAATCTTAGCCTTAAGCAGTTCCGGAGGTATAATCTTAGTAGAGGAAGTATAGAATTGATGTTCCAGTGACTTAATGTGTGCAAGAGTAATTTTACGCTTTTGAAGGAATTTCCTCTTTTTCTTAGAGACAAAATCAATAATAAATCCACGGGCTGTTGCTTTGAAGGAGTCCCAGAGAATATGAGGGGGGGTATCAGGTGATGAGTTGAGATGAAAGAATTCAGAAGCAAAGGAACGAAATGAGGAAGAAAAGAGAGGATCGGCAAGCAGGGAAGGATTAAAACGCCAGCGAGAAGACTTAGGAGTAGACGGAAGAAGGTCAAAAACAGTAATAATAGGGGCATGATCAGAAATAACAATAGGCTCAATAGAGGAGGATATAAGGTGTTGAGATAGAGATGAAGATAGAAAAATGTAGTCTAAACGAGAGAAAGAAGCATGAGGAGGAGAGAAAAAGGAGAAATCCATAATATCTGGGTGAGTGAGTCTCCACGAGTCCACAAGATGAGTTTGAGTGATGGTATCAAGGAATTGTTTATGTGGTTTGTGAGGGGAGAAACAAACAGAAGATCTACGATCTAAAAAGGGGTCAATAATTTGGTTACAGTCTCCACCTAATATGAAAGAATCATCCTTATATTGAATACATTTTGCTGTAACAGAAGGCCAAAAAGAGGAGTCAAAACATGTAGGGCCATAAACATTGAGTACCGTAATTGGGATATTATTAACGATTAGTTTAGCTAATACCCAGCGCCCCTCATCATCCTTTTCTTCTACAACCACTTTACACTGGAGGCGTTTATGAATCAAAATAGCCACCCCATTCTTTTTTTGGGAAGCAGGAGAAAATAAAACAGTTCCAACCCACAATCGCTTCAGTTTTAGGGATTCAATATCTGAGAGGTGGGTTTCTTGAATAAGAACAATATCTGGATTGTAAGAGGAGAGGTGTGAGAGTACTCTTTGCCTTTTGATGGGGTGATTAAATCCTTTCACATTCCATGAAACAACTTTGAAGGTGAAAGATTATTGAACTGATCAAAATCAAACATTGCGAAAACATACTGTACATTTACTAATTCAAACTGTAGAGAGATAATAATCATAACGATCATCAAAAAGATAGAAAGAAGGATAGGTAGAGGATGAAGAAGAAAAAGGAAAAGGGGAAGGGAGAGGGGCAGGAACAGAGAAAGAAGATCAGCGAGGGAGGAAGAGGGAAGAAAAAAGAGAAGGCATAGAAGACAGTACAAATCCAAGAGGATGACTGTATTGAACATACCTGGACGGGGTGTTACACACAGGGGGGAGGTGGGGAAGTGGTGATGCTTACAAGACAAACGGACCAGGATCAGGAGCAGGGCCACACCGAAACCGCACAAAAAGGAACATAGAGCGGGACAACATGGTGAAACATCCAATATATATCCGTCTGGGGAAAAAGGAAAAATTATTAAGATATAGAACATGTGACGCAAAGTATAAATCTAAAGTTTAGAAAGATGAGAGAGATATATATAAGGTATACAAAAGGAAGATATTGAAAGGGAGGAAAAACAAGATGAGAAAGTTACAAACTATAAGGAGGAGTATGTAGAGGTACATGAATTTAGAGACAAATTACTGGGAAGTCAAGACATGCAGACAACAAAAACCAAATTACTGGGAAGTCAAGACATGCAGACAACAAAAACCAAATTTCAGCCACTTGTCGAAGCAGAGGAGGAGGCGTCCATCTCGTCTTCACTATGTAGAAGAAGAAAGTTCCTTAGTTCTCCAGGATCCGGAAATGACCAAGTCTTATTTCGATAAGTTACTCTGAGAGTACAAGGGTGAAACAGGCCATATCGTGCTCCCATGGAGCGTAGAGAAGGGCGCATAGCCAGAAATTCTTTACGTCTGGAGGCAGTGACATTAGAGACATCCTGGGATAAGTACACTCGTTGACCTTGCCAAGTCACTTGCTTTTTATTCCTGGCTGCTGAAAGAATCATAAGGAGATCTGTGTATTTCAAAAATAGGATGATGACTCCACGAGGTTTCGAAGAGGAGTCCGTTCTTGCACCTAATCTATGAGCTCTTTGTAGACTAATGGAGGTAGAAGGTGGTAAGTCCAGAAGTTTCGGCAGAAAGGTGGTAAAGAAAGATACTGGATTGTCTCCCTCAAGATTTTCCGGTAAATTGTAAAGACGGAGGTTGTTTCTTCTATTTCGATTTTCCAAATCTTCTGTGTGTTTTTGTAAGGAGAGGACAGTCTTTTCTAATGCAACTATACGTTGAGTGTTGGACTGAAGTTCAGGGATGTGTTGTTCCACAGTAGAAATCCGGGCATCCATATTCTCCCATTTGTCTTTCAAAAGTTGCATATCCGTACTTGTTTTCTCAATAAAGGGACGCATTGCTCGTAGTTCCTCCAGAATTTGATCAATAGGAGAGGTTGAAGAGTCATCTTCTGGTGTAGGAGAGTTTTGTTTAAGGCGTTTGCCTGTTGGAACAGGTGGAGAAGGCTTACCAGTAGTCGTATGAGCCAATGACGTTTTCTGAGAAGACATTTTTGGAGAGGCCTTGGATTTATTTGCGCCAGATGTAGAAGCCACCGAGGTATTCAACGAGGGCGTAAAAAGAAATTGAGGTTGACGTAGTTTGACCATATAAATAACTGGTAGTGCCGCTATTCCCTGAGAGGCAAAGAAGGGTGCGCTTTAAATTGTTCCAGAAGGACCTCTGAATAAAAGGTGGAGCACCTTGAAGTAGCAAGCGTTTCGAGAAGTGGATGCCAAAAGGAGAATAAAGATATGTCTCAAAGAAACGTTTGTAGCTCACATGAGAGAGCGCCAGGGAAGCAGAGCAACAAATACACTGGTGGCTCAGAGAGATAAAGCGGCGAAAGTGGAAGCAACTGGAAGTGCGTCATAGAATGGTAGAGGTGAAGACAAAATAGCCAGAAATTCTCAAATTGTTAGCGGAGCGCCATGAGGAGGAGTATTTAGAAGGAAGAAAGTTGATTACGTCGAGAAATGACAGCGCCAGTCTCAGAGGTAAAGCGCTGTGAAAAGCGCGTGTGAGCCTGTTCTCTCAATTCAGAAAAGAAGGAAAACGTAATAAAGGCTTCTCATTATGAAGTTGCTCACCACTGGAAATCAGCGCTGAAGGGTTCGTTGGTGTCTGGTGACACGTCGTGAGGCGGCAGAGCGTTACAGCTAGGGCTCCGGTGTTGAAGAGAGCCTCAAAATGGCGGCTCCGTGAGGGGTTGCGAAAACATCGCAGAGAAGATTGAAAACGGCACAACAAGAGCCGCAAAGCCGCTCCGCCGACTCCAGCGATGTTCCGCCAACCAAATCCGGCGGCGGGGATGAAGAGCGGTCCCGTTTACATCAGGGAAACACGCTGTGTGGCTATCGATGCGGCAGAGCTCCGCAACTAGCCGGCCATCTTGCGCGGCATCCAAGCCACGCCCCCCCAATTATGTGGTTATGTTTAATAGTCTCAGTCTCAACCTTTCTGTTTTTTTCGAGATGAAAACTAATTGGGGGAAAGATGGTGAATACTATAGTGTGTTGTTTAGAGGCAGGGTTGGGAGAGATATCGACAGACACCTTTTTTCAAACAAAGGATGCCCACTGAGACAGGTTCGTTTTTTTATTTCTTACGGAATCCTACGATTCAGAAACTTCACCCAGGATTGTGGACGACCTTAAACCCAGTATTGCCCTTAGTTTCTATATCAGAAGTCAAAAGCATTTTTTTTTTAAATCACGTTTACTGATGATAATCCGTGCTTCCGTTTTTGCTGGTTAGCATCACACGAGTACTCTCTCATAACACAATGGTAAATGTAGGCCTCTGTGCTTTATGACTTCCAGTGCAGGGCAAGGTGGCATGAGGCATCACTGCAGCCTTTTTTACAAACAATCTGATAAATGCATTTTTTTTAAATCCTTCTTTCTGTGAGAACCTAACAGAAGCCACACAAATTCTCTTCCACTCGGCAGCCTAGCTTGAAACTGTCTAAATCAATTTAGCACCACTATGCTGGTCAGCGAGTGATGAAACACAGAACAAACGCTACTTTCCTCATCTGTAATCCATGACTTATTTATTTGTAAATGGCAGACTTCCTCCGAATCCTGTGTGATATGACCGACGACAGCATTCAGGCTGCATAGAGCCGCTCGCAAGCCTGCACCCTGCATACACAGCAGAGTAATATATTCTGATCAGCAACTTGAAATGGCTTCTATTCTTCTGAGTCTCAAATGGAAAACCTTCTAAAGTGAGAGCCTTAATGCTATGCATTAGCAAGCAGTGGCGTTTAAAAATACATTTAACTTGAAGGAATAAAAAATGAGGCGCATGATACATTTTCTGTTACGAGTCTTTCAATTATTGGGAGAACTGCAACTCCTGGAGAAACCTTTAACTTGTTTAATGGAATTGCTAATAAAAAGAAGAAGTGCAAAGTGGGACCAGCTGTCACATTCTCAAGTCTTCCGAGTTCACAGATATTGCTTTTGGAGGACCTTCTGGAAAACTCCATGGGATAGAACTAAACAGAGCTTTTTATTCTCAATATAGCAGGTTAAAATTCATGAAGGTGCATTGCTTATAATGCTTATAGATATATTAAAGCCAAGGCATCAACCACTCACTTTTATTTTTCCATGAAGTTATCTTACTAGGAAAACTGCTTCAAATTTTATTTTTAGACCAAGCAGAAAGGTTTATACTTGTGGTTTTTTTGTTTGTCATTTTGCAAATTTAACTCTGACGTTCTCGCCCATCTAGGTTTTAAAATCTTTGTCGATTTTCCTACACAGGCAGGCTGTTGTACATTTTGAGGCCTCTTTACCGTTTGTTCGATTTTTCATGGTAATACCACAAATCAGTAATTGGAATGGCGCAACTCGTGACAGAGCTACTGAAACATGTTTAACAAAAAGGAAGAAAAAGGCGCAGAAGCTTTTTCCCTATATGATTTTCCACGTTTAAGCTAAGCATCAGGTTTTTGAAGGCGTCAATTGGTATGCCCTTCTCATAGCAAAATCGATAAATTTAGAAAATCCACTTTCCGCACAAATAACACTTTTTTACACTATGCAACAAACTTTAATTGAGAGTTATGTGCAGTCAGGGAAGGGTCGAAGTCTGTCCCAATCAAGGAGCAAAAGTCAATTGATACTGAATACACATAAAAAGAATTCGTGAAACATAGCACTCTGATTATGTTCTTCTTTATTCTCCGTCTTTGTTTGTCTGCCTCTTTATCTGTCTCTTTCTCTTTCATTCTGTATGAGTATTCCTCATTAGTGTCCCATGTCAGTGAGACCAGTTTCTTACGAATTTGCCCACCCAGCTGGCCTCCCGGATCTCCAACTCCCTAACTCTATACCCAGGGCACAAGCCCTAAAAGAGGAAGTGGGGGGACGCTGAGGTCACGGCAGGAAGTGACGTCACGACAGGTGGCTTGCACCATCAGACTCATTGCCTCCCCTCGCTCACCCCTTAGATGTGATCGCATCAGAGAAGCCAGCGCGTGAGCAGCGTTCCGAGTGAGAGGCGATCTCGCCCCAGGGAGGCCAAAGAGTGAATGTGTGGCTCCATTTGCTTCAGTTATCGAGCTCCCAGTAAAATAAGTGGGGGGACGCCGTCCACCCGCGTGGTACCCCGACTCAAGCCCTGTGTATACCCCCATGGAGCGGTTGCCACTGCACCCCGACATCTGGTACACCATCTGCGTCCCAGACGTATGCGAGCACTGCGAGGCCTATATTGTCCCAACCTCGCTACTTGCACAATTAGTGTACTTGTAGTAGAAGAAGTGTTACACTTAATAGTAGTATTAGTAGAACTTGCAGCAACAGTAGTAAAAACAGCAAAAATAGTCACAGTAGTAGGTACAGTGTTACTTCACGTGCTTCTGGAAATGATGCTCCCAGGGGTAGTTAAAGTATTTCCTACTGTTACTCTTAAGATGCTTCATATCATTTTACAGGTTTCCTTTTGAAAGGTCGATTAAGTGGAGATCTGTGAAACTGCATGGATGGGCCTAGTCCAGGTTGGCATGTACACTAGTTAGGCAGCCAGGTCATTTAGCGTATCTCTAAGAAAAAGGAGAAATTGGAGGTAGGATTTACTTGTGGTCCAAATGTGTTCTCTTATTGACAGTGCATTGGTGGAGGATTAAAGGAGAGTGGGTGCAGTTCCAATCACAGAGCACAGCATCAGTCACATGCCAAGTGCTCACTACCAGGATCAGGCAGGGTGTCTTTGCATCAGATCTATGGGACGACATAGGACTCACCTGTATGTTCGTTGCCTTTCTTCTGTGATTTTGGCTGTCATCTTGACTGCCAAGGTGGGCTACACTTACCCAGCTAGTATGGCTTAACTGTTTCATAAACAGCATAGACAACTTCTATTCTTGTAGGGTGTCCCTCGGAGGTTGTTAAAGTACCTCATAAGGCACATTATAAACATGTGGCATTTTTTTGGCTGCTGAAGAAATCTATATGCATCAAGGGGCAAACAAACATTGTTCAGTGCATAGGTTGCATGCAGGGTTTGAGTTGAAGGTAACTATAGTGGTTTGAGACTTAGTGGAAAGAATTTCGGAACAGTGAAGAATTTTGTCAATTTTAAATGTCACACTTTAGAATAAATAGTGAAGCAGTGCTAATTTAAAATACTGACATCTGGTCTCCGTGGGTGTGTTTGAAAACAGAATTAAAACCTATATTTTCTAGTTTCACTAAATAATTTATATTGGTGATAGTGCATTAGAGATTGTTTGGTGGAGCACTGTGTCTAGCCAACAGTGAAGGCAACTATTAGGTAAGGTGAGGAACTGAATTTTGGCCAACAAGCTACCTATTCATTCCCAAGCGCACTTCATGTGTACCTACAGTAGTTGAGCGATATCGCTGCTTCGCATACAGTGGGCATGCAAAAGACCATTCTGCAGTTTTTCGAAGAAGAAAAATAAAAAAGAAGAAGTAGCAGAGTCTTACTTGGCTTAGTGAAAAAAAAATTCCCTCCACCATTGGCAGTGGAGAAGCAGACATAGCCATGAAAATTGGAAGCTGTCGACTTGCCCCACTGAGAAAAATCTGATTTCCCGAAAAAAGTAATTTTCACTGGGCCCAGTGACGAGCAGCATCTGATTGATGTCGACAACTTCCTGGGCGCAAACTCTGGTCTTATCCAGATCTGAGCTTTTCTCACCTTTGCTGACAGCTTCAAGGAGACCTCAGCCTTCCTCCTTCATCAACTTGTCCTCGACCAGCCCATCTTTAGATCCAGCCCGCAGTCTTGAATTTATTTAAGTCCAAGTAACTATTTTACCAGAACGTACATGGTCCTTGTATTCGACCCTGCTGCCTTTACTGGATTTTTGTCATTTTAGTGTCATTTTGTTCATTGAAATGTTCTCTATTCTTATAAATTGCAGTGGGATTCTTATTATGTTAACCTTTTTACTTTTAACTGTTTTGGTACTTCTAAATGCTTTATACATTTTCTTAAGATAAGCGTGTCTGCTCTGTGTCATACCTACCGGGTGTTGAGCTCAGGATTAAAATACTGAGACCTTTACTGTACCTAACAAGAACATTGACATTAATAATAATCCACTTTCTCACATGTGTCTAGGTGTCCAGGGCCGGTAAATTAAATTCTATTAACCCCTTCCTTACTGAGGCACGGTGCTCGTGTGCTCATGATGAGCTGAGCTCGTCATGACCACACCCATTTCTATTATGGTCCAGCACAGCAGGGGAATAAGTCAAGCAGCCAAGGTGTTAATGGGCCTACAGCACTGGTTGTGCCACCCACACAAGTAGCACTTTAACCATGTCTCAGGCCTGCCACTGCAGAGCATGTGTGTTCAGTTTAACTTGCCATGTCGACTTGGCATTAAAAACACCTTGCCAAGCCATAAACTCCCCTTTTATTACATATACGTCACCCCTAATGTAGGCCCTAGTCATCCCATAGGACCGGGTGATGTGTGATTAAAAGCTAGGACATGTACTTTTAAGTTTTACATGTCCTGGTAGTGAAAAACTCTCAAATTCGTTTTTTTTTTACAACTGGGAGGCATAACCATTCCATAGGCAAACATTGGGGATTCCTTGTTATGTCTAATAAGTGTCATTCCAAATTAGAAGCAGGTAGATCTACCATGTTTAATACCTATGGAAAAGCCAGTGATCCGTCGTTGGCTTAAAGTTCTGGCATGCTCCATCGTCTGTCCCTATCCACATTGGATCCCAATCAGTCGCCACTTTTTATATGCATTTTAAATGTATCTTTTAGAAATTTTAAGATTCTGTATTTGCAACGATTTTTCTTTTAATCACGCAATAAAGTTCTTCTTATATATTAAAAAATACTTATGGAATTGTAATGATAACTCCTCTTTAATGGCAAATTTTAATTTATCGTCATCATTTTGCAAATGGCAATGTTAGAAAGGTAGGCATTTATCTGCTCTTGGTCATTTGGTGTCTGATGCATGTATCTGATCACTGGCTGTCCTGGGTGACAGCTCACTTTGTTTATTGCCTTGGAAGAGCTATATACAAAGGAAGGTTGGGTGTGACTTTATTTATCTTCCTGGGAGGCAGGAAAGGAGAAGCTGAGCACAGCCTCACACTTACACCTAAATAGGCTCTGCTCTGTCTACCCACAAAGGGCTGCATAACCCCCTAGAGTGAGTATAAAATGAGGGTAGGAACAAAGGACCTTTTTGCACTTTGAATCCTTTCTTTGACGTCACCCCCACTTCAAAGGCATAACATGGTGTAAGTACTGGACCTCTATCCCTACCAACTCAGGATATTTCTGGATTTGAAATCTACTTTCCGAGAAGAACTGATGTGCTAAGGACTCTGCTGGACTGCTGCTCTGGAAGACTGCTGTCTTGCTTTGCTACCTTGCTGCCCGCTGCTCTCTCTGACTGGACCTTCATCACTGGACCCAGAGTAAAAACAATGACCAGCTGACTAGCCTCCTGTTTTTAGAAGACTCAGGGACATCACATTTTTCCATTCTGCTACTGTGCCAGGTTTATTGGAAGTGGGCACATGTGCACACTACAATGGAATCAATGTATCCTCTGGTGCAAGAGCCAAATTGGCGGTCTCAGAACCAGAGCATCACCGCCACTGCAGAAGGATAATAAATGCATCCCTTAGACTGCGAGGAGAAGCCTGGTGCATCAGCTTCGGAATCCACACATCTTGGAACCTGTGCTTCATCTTTAGACCCAGCGCATTGTTACCGTCGCTTGGAGAACCCAACGCATCTCTTCGGCTCTGGGATAGACACAGATGCATCGCTTGGCTGCACACCCCATCTCATTGTTGGCGACCAGGATTAAGGTACTTTTGCTCAGCCAGGCCTCTGTGGGTCCTGTGTCTAGCCCGCGCTCCATTGCTGTAGGTCTGAACTCTTTACTTTGTCCCTGTCCAGTGTGACACATTAACTCTTTAGGCGCCTAATGCTTCTAAGCACAATTTGTGGATTTGAAGTTTAAAAACTCTTATTTTGACTTCTATAAGTATTGGGTCTTTGACGTTTTGATCTTTTATTTATAAAAGTATAATCTATTTTTCTAAACTGCTGTGGAGTCTTTTTGTGGTGTTTTCTGTCAACCATAAACCAAACTTCTAACAATGTCTTTGCTGTTATGGAGTATGTTACTTTCCCTATGCAAGAGGGCAAAGATGAATTACATAAGATTCATTACAAAGGGCAGTATATAAACTGTTCAAACCAAAACCCCTGACAATTGTGCATCTTGTTGGGACTTTTTCAATGCCATTCCAATTCACGTCTGTCTTCCCTCTTTGTGCATGTTTGTTGTTTTTGAACACTCTCTTCCGTTCTCTCTTTTTCTCCTCAACATTCCAGCCTCTTCCACTTACACACTTGTATCTG
Source organism: Lissotriton vulgaris (assembly GCF_964263255.1). NCBI lineage: Eukaryota > Metazoa > Chordata > Amphibia > Caudata > Salamandridae > Lissotriton > Lissotriton vulgaris. Next base: position 194,428,247 of record NC_141691.1, read on the forward strand.
ATGTTCTGTTGTTCTGTTCTGTTTCACCTGCTCTGGGTCTACTACAGGAGTCTCTTACTTGTTTCTTTGGTGACACTTCCTCTCCTTTCACTACATGCTATGTTATAGGTATAAGCAAGAACATATTTGAAAGGTGTTCTGGGGCTGAGAGACTGAGTGCCACTCTCCAAAAGAGAAATCATTAAGAATTAAAACAGACAAGAAAAAACATCAGGCTAGTCCAGAAAAAGAAGATAAACACATTATGAGAGGCAAACCAATCCCTAACCAAACAACAGTTAAAATGAATTAAACTAAATAGACTAACCTTGGACAAATAATCATAAAAGAAAAGAAGAAAACAAAAGAAACATTGCCAAATATCAGCCATAAATTCAAGTTTTAGGAGCCTTTCTAAAGTGGAGTAGTGATACTAGTGTTCACATAGTAATCAGAAGAGTGCTCCACAATTTTGTGGCCGTCACCAAAAAGGCCCTACTGCTAAGGTGGACTCAATGAAATCTAGGTGCTAATAGGAGAGAGGCCTCCTGAGAATAGAAGAGCTGACTTGGAACATGGATATTACATTTCCCTCACAGATAGAGAGGGTCAAAGTGGTATAAGGCATGGAGGGCAAAACCTTTGGACCTAAAGACATTCCTTTTTTTGGCAAAGGAAGCCAGTGAAGTGTATTTAAGGGGAAGGATGATGATGCAGATTTGAAAAGGCTAAGGGCTCATATGGATGCAGTAAATCCAAAGAAAGGAAGATGTCAGGTGAGTAGCCTGTATGCCAAAATCAAGTTTATGTCCAGGTTGAAGCCCAGATTTTTTATTCATTCGACTGGGCTGAGAGAAGCAGGTCAAGAAGAAGGCCAGATCATCAATTGGAACAGTTTGGCCGGAGCAGTGTGTGAAACCTAGGGGACGTTGGTCATATCTGAAATAAATTTCAGGGTATTGAGTCATAACCAAGAGGAGACTGTAGTCATGCAATGATTGATTGACTCGAGTGAGGCCTATCCTGTTCTATCCAATGCATTGGTCAGTTGGGAGTTGTACAGCAGGTCACTCCGCAGCATCTGACTAAGGTATCTAGCTGATGGATGTGGATATTGAACAGAGATGGCTAAGAGCGGAGGCCTGCAGAACACCTTGACTAAAGGCCCTAAAAGCTGATATAAAAGAAGGAAGATAGACAGCATGGTGTCTGCCCACTAGATATGATCTGCACCATTGCTATGCTTTTCCGCCAATTCTAGCACCAGTAAATCTGGAGAAAAAATGGGATGGACACAGTATCAAGAGCAGCAGACATATCCACCAGAATTAGGGTTACAGGAACTGCTGTGTTTTCCGACAAAGTCATATTGTCTAAAACCGACATGAGAGGTGTTTCTATTGTGTGTCTCAAATTAAATCTAGAATGCACTGACTCACAATGTGGTACTTTTCCAAGGAGCCTGAAAGTGAGTAATTGACATTCCACTTCAAAAACTTGAAAGCAAACAGAAGAATGGTGATGGGCCAAAATGTATCAAGACTATTATGATCAAAGTTAGTTTTTTTAAGCAAAGGCATGATTAAGGTCACTATATTGGGAGCAACTTTTTCACATAATCATCTTACTTAGGGTGATGCACCCCATTAGGACAATGGGAATTTCAGCCATCTGTGTACACTTCTTACTAGCCCAGTTTGCTGCCCACGTTGCGATCATAAACCTCATGGACTTAACACTCATATAGATTCCCAAATAATTAACAAAGGTCAATTGTAGTTATATATTTGGGGATTCTGCACCTTGTAGTTCTTACACATTATTGAGGTATCAACCTAAATCCAGGATGGCATCCAATCTCTCAGATCTTACTGTCTATCGTGTTCCATACATCCATCAGATTCCTAATTGGCAACACCATATTATTAGTATAGAGGGCTATGATCTTTCATTTATCTCCCACCAGGATTCTAATCCCTGTACTGTACCCTTATCAGTTGTCTTATTTGTTCAATACTAGTGCAAAGATCAACAAAGAGAGTGGACATCCTGTCTCATCCCTCTTTGTACCACCCAACATCCAGAAAGGCTATTACCTACCTTCACTCATGCCAGGCTATCAGTGTAGCGAAGACCCACGAATATTTGGAATTCTTGACCCAAACCATATCTCAACAGTGTGTGTTTCAGATACAAAAGACACATAATTGATGGACGGAATGCAGAACAAATCAAAACACTCACCATGCCACCCCAGTTCAGACCTGGCCATATGCAAATCAGTCTTGACCCTGTTGCCTCATGGGAACAGTCCAGCCCGAACTGCCAAGCCAGGTCCTCCCTGGACCTGAAACAAGTATCTTAGGACCCGTTTCGGGGTTTCAAACCCTCTTCAGCCAGGATAGATTGATTCCAGTGGCACAGAAGGGGGACAGCAGACGTCCCTGTCTCAGACCCAGCCTGAGAACAAAGGCTTCCGAGTTCAACCCATTCACCTGGACTGCTGCAGTAGGTGCTCTATAAAGAAAACCCACCAACTGGCAGAACCGGGTTCCAAAACCAAAACTCTGCAAAGTACATAGCAGGTACCTCCAATCTATGGAAGCAAAAGTCTTTTCGGCATACAAAGACATTATCACCTTCGGGTCTCTATTAGTTCCAACCCTGTTAAACCATAGATGTAGTTGTCTCTGTAACTGCAAGATGGCGGATGGGGAGGAGCTTGAGGAATGAGCTTTGCTGGCTAGGGATCGAAATTAATCATAATATCCCTGTTAGCCCCAAAACGACAAGGCAACTTCAAGGCAACGTCAATACATCAGGAAAGAGAAATCATTCAACACTCACTGATATAGAGGCTGCTTCACGTACGGTAGGATCTTGTATAGACACTCACACATCGCTAGCCGTGCTGGTCAAGACTTCGGCGGACTGGCGAGTGGGTACGGATCAAGAGCGAGGCCATTGCTGTGAAAGAGGATTCTGACCTCGAGCCGGCCAGACTGCTCTGCATCAAGAACGTCCTTAGCTCGCAGGCTCCAGGTGCGATGAGGTAATTGTAGATGTGCCCATCGATCAGAAATGGAGCACAGTTCTGCGGTTGGTCATCGCCGCAGCAGGTGAGCATACTGTACGAAATGCTCGTGACTAGGGGAGTGGCTGACATTGGGTGCAGTGACCCTCATTTCAGTGACTTTGTGGTATTTCCCTTTGGCATTTCATCGCGAACCGGTGATGAGCCCACGGAACCTTACAAGTAAAATAAAGTCGCCCCCGGAAGGGTCACCGCTGCAGGGGCTCTGATTGTGATGGGGCAGTGACCTTCCCTAATTGCTCCCTCAGTTCTTCCTTCACTCATAGACTCCAGGGCTGGGAAGCCTGCCATTTAGATTGTCATTGCTATTGGTCATCTGACAGGCCCTTCGTACAGACATTTAAATCTACTTCTTTGCATAATTGTATTTTGGGTCAGTCGGTGGGCAGTACAATATCACCATTTTAGGCTTGCTCGTTAAACCTCATCAGGGCCGTTCCGCAAAATGGCTGAACAATTAAAATAGAGATAGGACTACTCCCTCATCATTTACATAGAATACTACTCAAGGCATCTCTGCGATTTGTGAATAGAAAGAGACAGAGGACTACGCAACAGAGAATCATGGGACAGCGAAAGAGGTATAGGACTACTCCACAGATTGGAGCTTCATGGAAGCTATATTAGATGGGCAATGTTTTTCAATCACTTACACATATGTTTATGTATACACCGTAACTAGTCATCAAAATAACCACAGAAGCAATTTAGCGCCTAGATTCCTGTTTTAGCCACCCTCCTACTACAAGATTGACTGAACAACAGATGATACTCATAGTAAGGCCCAAATTTATTTAGATTTCTTTTCCCATCCTCCTTCAGCACGCCTTCTCACCTATCCTGTACCCGCTTGAGGTTCTTTTCTACCCACGCCTCCCACCCAGCCCGCTACTACCTACCCACAACCACCTCCTCAGTGACTGTCTCTACTTCCCACAGCTCGGTCCGGAACCGGGACTCCTGAGACTCTGCCCAAAACCACCTCCTCAGTGACTGTCTCTACATACCGCAGCTCGGTCTACAACCAGGACTCCTGAGACTCTATTTACACCTCCCACCCAGCCCGCTACTACCTACCCACAACCACCTCCTCAGTGACTTCCTCCCCCTTCCGCACCAACCCGCCTCTTCACACCCCTCTCCTCATACTACGGTCCCCCATGAGGCTCCCACTCTCTTCACATCTCTCTCTATATCATCTCACCTACTGTACTGCCCCTATAATGGAACCTGCAGGCACACACTCCTACAACATCATTTACCCCTCCGACCTCACACAAAAATCAGAAAAAACGGTTCAAACATAATTTTATAAAACGGCACCCTGAAACACTCTTTGCCGATCCTTATTTCTCAACCGCACAACGGGATTACAACCACTGACCTAATTTTCCTTACAAAGCGAAGAGCCCAATGGAAGAAAGCATTCCTAAACTCACTCTCGATCTCTTTTTTGAGGAAAACCGAACATGGTATTAGTTTATATATTTCAACCTCCCAGCTCTTCCATTTGACAGCAATCATCACCATTTACAATAACGGTATTATCCTCATCCAAGCCACAGACCGCAATCTTACTGTCTTGGACAACATCTTCCCTACCATCAAAAACCTAGTGTCCAAACCCCATGTGGGCTCCCAATCTCCATCCAGTACCATCACACAGGGAGTCACCTCACCCAACCAGTCAGACATCTTGGACCACCAACCTCCCAGGCCCCTTCCGACATTGGAATACTATGAGATCCCCATCCAATTTTCTCACACAGCTAACATACCACATTTCACGGCACCAAAACCAAACAACACGCTTGACTTCCTGCTATCACTCTGTCCTCTTACGACATCGGTCTCCGACGCTGATACCCCTCCCCCTAATACAATACACCCCATCCCACCTAATCCACCCAGAGCCCTGCTTCTTGTCCTCCCCGTCCACCTCTGGCATCTGACTCTTACGTTATCCACTCCCATACGACCCCTCCTAACGTCACACCTCACAACACCTCAACAGTCCCACACATTCGACCTCCCAACACGACTGATACAGCATATGTCCCATCTACTGATACTGAACCCCTACATTACAAGACTATAGCTCCCCCCACCCTAACACCAACACCTCTCTTGTCTCTGCATCCTTGCACTATATTGCTACCCTTTCCAAGGGGTAGCAATATAGTGCTCAGCCCCATCTGAGCCACCCCATGCACAGCCATGCCTTGCCTTATGTCTCGACAATACAGGAACGTAATGATCACGCCTTGCCTCCTGAGCTCCCCCTGCTCTCATCTACCCTTATCACTCCCACATTACAACTAGCCACCTCCTCTACTCAGCCACCTACATCCTCCAAAATCCAGCTGGTCTCGGCATCACTAACCTATGAGGGTACTCCTCACATGTACTCTCCCCACAACATCCACCCCCTCCAAAGTCTTAGGTTGGCGCATGTCTCGTCCTCACACTACTGCGATGATAATGCACTACCTGATGAGCAACCCGCCCCCTACTTCTCCCTCCCCACCCACATTACAACCATCCACCCCCTCAACTCAGGCATCTACAGAACCCACTCATCCACCCTCTCACACAACACTCTCTCCAACACTATCCTTACCCGCACCTCTGCAGCCACCCACATGCAGAACACAGCCTCCTACCCTGCTCATAACTGAACCCGACCTACCTTCGATTTGAGAAAATAAGTTGGCTTTACTCCATATTAAAAAGGAACTCCAATCTTTCAAAGATCTGATATCTAGCCAACCTTGGCGTAATTTTTCCGCAAGAGCCTTTAACTCGAACTACCGATCACACCACATAACTCACACCCCTTAACCCATTCCTCCCAATCGGAATTCAGTTCCCCTCCACAATACATTGTATCGCCCTAAGCGAAGCATCAATCCGTTCTCTGAAAGCGATCTGCTATCTCTTCTACAATCCTACGAACCCTCTCCCACTAATTGAATTACCGCTACTCAGTTGACCATACCTACTATACACCCCAATCCTCTCAGAGTTGCCAGACATAACAATAGAGGGATCGTCGATAGCAACATTAGAAGCGTCCCACTCACCCATGCCCCTTCCTGCTCCCTCCTTACTCCCTGTCTTAAATGCACACTCCTAAACTGTAGATTTGCTTCCAGACATGCTGCGGATATAGCTGAGCTCATCATCTCACAGGAACTAGACCTGCTTTTGTTAACCAAACCCTGGCTAACTGATTCCTCCACCCCACTGATTGACATTCTAGTTCCCGAGAACTACAACATCATCAGATTAGACAGAATGGATAAGATAGGTGGAGGTATAGCCTGTATTCATCGTAGTGACATCACTGTAAATCGAGCCACATCCCCGGTCTTCCCTACCTTCGAATACTTCTACCTAGACCTTAGCAGTAACGGCAAACAAGCTTGCTCACTGCACATCATCTATCATCCATCAGGTGACAATCTCATATTTTCAGAACACCTCATGGATATGATTTCAACTAGCAATGGTATGCAAAATAACCAAATATTCCTTGGCGATTTCAATCTCCACTGGAATGACAACAACGACACAATTGTCAACTGCCTCAAAAGCTTCCTGGATGATCTAGCCCTTACCCAAACCTGCAATGGCCCGACACATAGGAAAGGATCAACCCTGGATCTAATAATCTCCAAAACTGACGTTATTCAACTGGAATCGATACAACCCTGCGACTGGTCTGATCACCATATCATTACCTTGTTTATCAAGGAAACAGTAAAATTTAACTCAGTTCAGGCCATGAAACCAAAGATCTGGAAAAGATACTTAAAACAACACAACACGAACACACTACCTTTCTCATTCTACAACCTTCTATTACCACCTGCTGGCACCGCAGACGTGCATGATCTCACCAACCACTACCTCAACTCAATGACCACAATATTCAATGAGGTAGCCCCTCTTCAACTAAAAGAGAGTCTCCACTAAAGACTCAAAAACGTGGTACAATAGCCTACTCAATGAAGACAGACGTTCTCTCAGAGTTGCTGAACGTAACTGGAGATCAGTCCGGTCCACTATACCCCTCAAAATACTAAGGAAAAAGAGAAATGCCTACTAAAAGAAGATCAAGTGCACCAAAGCAGACTTCTTCAGACACCAACTAGACCAAGCTAGATATTGCCCACAAAAACTCTTTGAGCTAATCAAAACTCAATCCAAGGAAGCAACTCAATATTTACAAGACGCCGCCCAATCGCAACCCAACTGTGAACAATTCTGTGCCTTCTTTACTCAGAAGACCCTCAGAGTTGCTGAACGTAACTGGAGATCAGTCCGGTCCACTATTCCCCTCAAAATACTAAGGAAAAAGAGAAATGCCTACTACAAGAAGATCAAGCGCACCAAAGCAGACTTCTTCAGACACCAACTAGACCAAGCTAGAATCGCCCACAAAAACTCTTTGAGCTTATCAAAACTCAATCCAAGGAAGCACCTCTATGGTTACAAGACGCCGCCCAATCGCAACCCAACTGTGAACAATTCTGTGCCTTCTTTACTACTTTACTCTGCCCAGAAGACCCTCAGCATTGAGAATGATCTCTTAAAGGCCTGATTACTATATTCTGTGCCACATTCGCAAACCTCCCCGTCACCACCAAGTACGACACATCAAATCCCTTCAAAGTGTGACCTTAAGAACAAAGCCGCCTCGCCGTCCGTTGACACCTATTCGGAAGAGGCTTTGGCAAGATTCTAAATGCCTTGAAACCTTCAAACCACCTCATTGATCTGCTCCCTGCTAACGCTTTTAAAGACCTAACCCCATGGCTCCTTCCGCTATGGACCAAAATCATCAGCAGTTCACTCACCGGACACCGGCATTCCGGACACCCTCAAAGTCGGTCAGGTCTCACCCATCCTAAAGAAACCAACAGCTGACCCCACGACTCTTAACAACTATCGCCCTATATCCAATATCCCTACCCTGGCCAAACTGCTTGAAAAATGTGTGCACCACCAACTAACTAAACATATCATTCACTTTGACCTTCTTAATAACTACCAATCAGGCTTCAGAGCAGAGCACAGCACAGAATCAGTCATGACATTATTGATGATGCGCTTCAAATCCTGGACCAGAACGGATCATGCCTACTCATCCTGCTGGACCTATCTTCAGATTTTCATACGGTCAAACACGAGAGTCTGCTTGATCTTCTCAGACTTAGGGTGGGTCTATTGGGATCAGTGCTAAACTGGTTTACCTCCTTCCTACATAACCTAACACAACAATTCAAGATCAACAACACTCTTTCCAACCCAGTACCAGTAAGACTGGGCGTCCCGCAAGGATCCTCACTATACCCGACACTGTTTAACCTGTTCATGGAGCCACTCACCGAAATTCTACAAGTGGCTAACGTGCAATATCATATGTACCCTGATGACACACAACTGTATTTAAAGATTAATACCTTAGAAGACATTAAACATCTTAATTTCACACTCATGAACACCCAAACATGGTTGGCAGAAAATCATCTCAAACTGAACGCTCTTAAGACCGAATTCCTCCTTATAGCCCCCCCGCTAAAATCCCCTTGATGCAAAACTTAATCCAACATCTCACTGCACTCAATGTTCAACCAACTATTGTGGACTTAGCAAAATCCTTGGGAATAACTCTGGGCAGCAATCTCACTATGCAGAAACATGTTAGCAACGCTACAAAGGGAGCAAACTTCCAGATGAACATTCTAAGGAAATTGAAGCCATTCTTGCCAGTCAACGACTTCAAACAGGCTGTACAAGCGCTAGTTATCCCTCGTGTGGATTATGGTAGTGTCTCTTTATGCGGCCTTCCAAAAGTGCCTACAGCCCCCCTCAGAGCCTCAATAAACTCTGCAGCAAGACTCATCACTGGCTCGAAAAGAAGTTCCCACATCTCCCCTGACCTAAAATCCTTGAACTGGCTACCATTTGGAGCAAGAATTCATCTAAAAATAGCTTGCATGACACATAAGGCCTTACACCACAAGGCGCCCATTTACCTCGCAAGGAAATTGACAATCTCTGGTGGCTCAAGGTCCTCTAGGGGTGCAGACAACCTACTACTGAAACCTCAAAGATTCAATAAAAAAAAAAACATATAAACGATCCTTCTTTGGGATGGCGCCTAGGATTTGGAATACTCTTCCCCCTGAAACCAGACTGAATTCTTCTACTGTATCTTTCAAAAAGGAAGTAAAAGCGATTCTCATGACAAAATTTACTTGACCACTCTACCCTGCCCTGAATCTTTCAAACCGAGACGCGCCTGTTTTGTTCTTTGACGACTTTTCTGTGTTTTTGTATTATGATCCCATGCTTCAGTACTTTTTTGTATGTATTCTTATATTTATCCCATACGTGTTCTTTCCCCCAAATTACTGCATGTATAATGTGTCATGCTATTCATCATGTATAATTAGCTTTATCATTGTAAAGGGCTCTGATATCTGCAAGAATCTTGTTCGCGCTCTATAAAACCTTCAAAATAAATAAAAATAAAATAAATACATTCAAGCGTGTTGCCCTTCCAGAAATAAAACCGGTCTTATCGGGCAGTACCAAGTCCAATATACCCCGCCAGGCACCTTGCTAAAACCTTTGCTTGGAAGTTGCACAATGATATGGACCGGTATGAGGAGCAAAGGTGTGGGGGCTTCCCCGCCTTCGGGATACCCACACTGATGGCATGACTAAGGTCTGCTGCCAAAACACCCTCCCCTCTCACTTCATTGAACAAATTTAGCAAACAGGTGAAGCAAGGAGGCCAATCTCCTATACAATTACACTGGGAATCCATTGGCACCCAACATTTTTCCCGACTGCATAGCCTACACTGCTCTCCGATCTCCTTTGGATGTTGTCATTTCCACCTCCAATTCTCCCCTAGGGGCCGCTTCGAGGACCATAACTGGTACCTCCTCCAAGAAGGCTTCAATGTCTAGATCCATGCCACCACACCGGGCCGCACGGAGCATCTGCTAGTAATCTGCGAAGACATTGGTTATATCTCTGTCCGTGCTGACTACCACCCCCTAATCAGTCTGTATTTCAGCCCCTCAGCACTCCTATTCTTCTTTCCACCCCAGACACTTCAAGAGGCACCTCACCTTATCTCCCATATCATAGAGTCGCCTCTGCACCCCTGGTAGTATCTTTGGGCAGCCTGTGTGGTCAGATTACAGTATTGATCCCTCATCGCCCCAAAAGGCAGATAAGTCATTTGGGGCCGCATGCATCAAGCTAATTTGCAATCGCCCACGATGCTAATTGCAAACTAGCCATAAGCAATGCATGAATCAAAATCGCAGAATCTCCTGCAAAATCACAAAAAATAGCAATTACCTAATTACGGATTCTCTTTTTTTTTTTTTTGTCCTCATTACCACCATGGATCCAAATGCCAAAACGAATGAGCCTTCGACCAGCTGTCTCAGTTTATCAAGACTGGCAGGGATAGGAACGGACATAGTGGGGGCCAGACATCCCTCAGCTGTTACGGGCTCCACCGAAAGACATAAGACCAACCGATTACCTGATCAACGGTAACCTAAATCGGAGTAACAGCCAACACGGGCCAGGCTAGGACCGGGCAACTGCTGTATAGATGGTGTAAGCAAAAGGACGAAGGACAGAGGGAGAAGGAGGATAAACAAAACTAGGTCGGCCTCCAAGTAAACTTAGCAGAAAAGTAGGAATCCAAAGTACTGGATTCAGAGACCTAGTTTGTGTGTTATGGTCACTGCTCAGAATATGGCAGTACAGACCAAAAAAGAAAGAAACATTTCTTTCTAGAGTCCCCTCACTCACCGGGGTTTCCCCACGGTGACATGCTTCATCATTGGGGCCATCCCAGTTCTCTACGAAAAGGGGCGTGCTGCGACTAGCGGACTACGCAGGAGCACTATTGTTGTGAAAAGACTATGTGTGGTGTAAAGTGATGTGGTGGTGGAGTGGGTGTAAGTGAATTAAAAATACCGTGCTAGTGGGCCTCAACACATTTTATTTAGCTCCTAGATTGGTATATTAAAATGGAGGTGACACTGCTATTTAGCCTTTAGTAGGGCTAAATCAGTGTGTGGTCAACATGTTTCAAGCTCCTCAGGCTTTTCGTCAGGACCATACAGGGACCAGCCCCCGTATTACCACTCCTATATTCTCCTGAATAGGATGAGTAAAATTACCAAAATACTTTTAACGCTGTTAACTTTTAAACATGCGTGTTATACATACGATTGTACTTTCTCGTTGTTTATGTAGTGGTGCTTAATAGCACTTCATGGTCTCTGGTGGGGGCAGGATCACCTCATGGAAACATTGTTCCTTATCGGCGAAACCGCACCGTGTTACCTACTCATTCCCCTCCGGACCGCATAGTCCGCATATGCGATTTAATACCAAGCTCAGGCTACCTTTCAGGACCAACAATTGGTTCCGGAGAAGTTTTAGAACAGATTCAGAAGCTGTGGGATTGGTATCTATGTCCAGTTGGGTTTAAACTATATTTGCTTCAATAGAGGTGATTTCCTCCCTATGCTGCTTCCTGCAATAGGAGACTTTCCCCGTAATAAGTCCTCACAAGAAGGCCTTGAACGAGTCCCAACTAATCCTAGTGATCGCTGAGCCACTGTTAGATATTACAAAATTATGGGCCTCAGACTTAAGATTGTCTATGTCCTCTGGAAGGGAGAGAAGAGAACGGTCAAAAGACCATGTACTGGGAGACCGTTTAATGGGCCAAACCATTTCCATTACTACTGCTGAGTGATCCGATAGATGCAGAGGAAGGTAACTAATAGTCCTAACGGAGTCTACCAGTCTCAGGCTGATTAAGATAAAATCTATCCTGGACTGGACTGGTGATGGTATTTATAGTTCCGAAAGGAGACACCTTGTTGTCGCCCAGACCTCTCTCTCCAGATGTCAACAAAACTGTATTGCTCCATTGCGCTCTGTAAAAAGGACCTGGTCTTAGCAGATTTATCCAACCGGGGATCCAATACAACATTGAAATCTCCGGCAAAGATAATGGGTTCAGGAAAGGAGAGCAAGTGTGAAAAAATAGACTCCAAAGTTGAAGGGTCATCCTGGTTCGGTCCATAATAACCCAGGACTGTAATTTGCGAACCAGCTATGACCACAGACGCGTTGGCCCATCTGCCACATGGGTCCACCGCCTGTGATAACAGCCTAGCTTTGGCCCCTTTTTTGAAGATAACCGAGATTCCTCTAGTATTCGTTGTTTGTGTCGTAGATACTGCAAAATCTATCCACCTGTTTTTCTTAATAAGGGCAAGCATTTCGGTCTGAGTTAAATGGGTCTCATGAAGTATAATGACCTGCGCATCCAAGTCTCGCAAATATTGCATGATTCTATTGGCTCTGGGCTTGGTACGGAGGCCATTAACATTCCAGGAGATATATTTTAAACTACCCATACCACGCTAACAAAAAAAATGAAACTAAGAGTGCCAGTTGATACCTTAGGTCGTTACACAATTTCTGCTTGATACCATCCCCTTTAACACATCTTTCAATAATGAGGACATTTTTACATTTTTGCCACCACTAAACCCTGACCCTTCCCCTGTGCCCCAGGTTATATTAGAGTCTGAAGAGGTTCATCGTATTATCACATGAATGATATCATCAGTGATGTGATCAGTAATGTCAAATGAGATGTCATCAGTGATGTCATCAGTGATGTCATTTGAGATGTCATCAGTGATGTCATCAGTGATGTCATTTGAGATGTCATCAGTGATGTCACTGACCATGTCATGAATGATGTAATATGTGACATCATCAGCAGTGGATTGCGGGTGCGCGATATATAGTTAGTGCAACTAACTATATATGGAATTTCAATGGTTTTGTGTGAGTAAAATAAGGTTTTGTAAATGCGAATTCCTAACTATATATGGTCTATAACCTATGGTTTTTTCAGTGAATTTTCAAGGTTTTGTAAATGCTAATTCCTAACTATATATGGTCTATAACCTATGGTTTTTTCAGTGAATTTTCAAGGTTTTGTAAATGCTAATTCCTAACTATATATGGTCTATAACCTATGGTTTTTTCAGTGAATATATATATATAATACATATATAAACATATATCATCTGTATATCTATATAAATACAAACATAAATGCATGCATACATATACTTATATGCATACAGATGCATGTTATTTACATGAAAGTTGAAAAAACACTAATAAAAGCAAAGCTAAAAAGCCACCTCATTACAAACAGAATGGCTTTAACTTAAACGAGGGCGAGATCTATTGCATTTTCAATGCTTGTTTACTTTGGTTCCATCAAGAAGGCATTCAGATGTGTCACACATTTGCCATAAATTCTGAATGTTAGCACTCTAGTTGCACATTAGATCACTGTAGTAAAGCTACTGCTCACCAGGGACGTCTGCTGCTGGTATTCAAAGTGCATGTTTCAGTCTGCATGTCAGAATTTTTTTAATGAAATAGAAGAGGATTTGAGAAGTCACTCAAAATGATCCCTAATTTTTCTTTTTGAAGCACTAATCATACTTTCTATGGCAAAATTAACCCCCTCATGTTGTTCCTTTTTAAATTGAGTGTTTTCAGACTTACCACTTCATTCCAATCAAGATGGCTTCTGGTGTGCCATACTTTTGTCATAAGTAAGACTGTTAGCGCTCTAGTTGTTCTTTAGAACACTCTGGGACATTCTGTCATTGGGCTATACTTGGGGTACATCTGGGTGATATTTGGGCTACATTTAGGCTCTTTTGTCTCTGGTGGCCATCTTGGGAGACTGTATGTCAGAATTTTTTAATGAAATTGAAGAGGGTTTGAGAAGTCACTCAAAATGTGCCCTAATTTTTCTTTCTGCAGCACTAATCATAATTCATATGGCAAAATATACCCCCTCATTTTGTTCCTTTTTAAATTAAATGTTTTAAGAGTTACCACTTTATTCCAATCAAGATGGCTTCAGGTGTGCCATACCTTTGTAATAAGTAGGACTGTTAGCGCTCTAGTTGTTCTTTAGAACACTCTGGGACATTCTGTCATTGGGCTATACTTGGGCTACATCTGGGTGATATTTGGGCTACATTTGGGCTCTTTTGTCTCTGGTGGCCATTTTGGGAGACTGCATGTCAGAATTGTTTAATGAAATAGAAGAGGATTTGAAAAGTCACTCAAAATGTGCCCTAATTTTTCTTTCTGCAGCACTAATAATACCTTCTATTGCATAATATACCCCCTCATTTTGTTCCTTTTTAAATTAAATGTTTTAAGAGTTACCACTTTATTCCCATCACGATGGCTCCAGGTGTGCTATACCTTTTTAATAAGTAGGACTGTTAGCGCTCTAGTTGTTCTTTAGAACACTCTGGGACATTCTGTCATTGGGCTATACTTGGGCTACATCTGGGTGATATTTGGGCTACATTTGGGCTCTTTTGTCTCTGGTGGCCATTTTGGGAGACTGCATGTCAGAATGTTTTAATGAAATAGAAAAGGAATTGAGAAGTCACTCAAAATGTGCCCTAATTTTTCATTCTGCAGCACTAATCATACTTTCTATGGCAAAATATACCCCCTCATGTTGTTTCTTTTTAAATTAAATGTTTTAAGAGTTACCACTTTATTCCAATCAAGATGGCTTCAGGTGTGCCATACCTTTGTAATAAGTAGGACTGTTAGCGCTCTAGTTGTTCTTTAGAACACTCTGGGACATTCTGTCATTGGGCTATACTTGGGCTACATCTGGGTGATATTTGGGCTACATTTGGGCTCTTTTGTCTCTGGTGGCCATTTTGGGAGACTGCATGTCAGAATGTTTTAATGAAATAGAAAAGGATTTGAGAAGTCACTCAAAATGTGCCCTAATTTTTCATTCTGCAGCACTAATCATACTTTCTATGGCAAAATATACCCCCTCATGTTGTTTCTTTTTAAATTAAATGTTTTAAGAGTTACCACTTTATTCCAATCAAGATGGCTTCAGGTGTGCCATACCTTTGTAATAAGTAGGACTGTTAGCGCTCTAGTTGTTCTTTAGAACACTCTAGGAGGCTGCAGTAGAACACAAAGGAATCAACTGACAGTCTCTGTCCTTGTTGGATGTACATGTTTTACTGAGAATGTCAGACTTCATTTTCACATGACTGAGAAAGATAATGTGAATTTACAGAAAATATGCTTTCAGTTTAGCTTATAGATCCCCTTCCAAACCACTGTGGGAAAATCATGAGATATTAGTTTTCTTTCAAACAATATTCATGATATCACAGCAGAAGGTTTTTTCACATGGTAAAATCACCTTAGAACCCACCACAATTCCTAAAACGAGTATGGTACCATCAACAAATGATTTATAATGTAACTAAAGTCCTAAAACCCTCTATTAACTACAATGCTTTTTAATGAGGTGCTATCATATATATTGGTCCCAAGATGGCTGCCAACACTTCTTGGATGAAGTGCTGACAGCCAATCAGATCAGATGTGTGGTTAGGCTCCGCCCAGATATATATCTTTTTTTGAACCTAAATTACTCAAAATCCACTGGAGCACATATATTGAGACCTAGCAAAGGCACATCGGGCTAACAGTCCCTACAATTTTGCCAAGTTTCGTGCAAATCCATTCAGCCGTTCGAGCTAAAAGTGAGGCCAACCGCCCTATGGAAATTAACATGGGAAAAACACGTTTTGAGACCCCCCTTTTTTCTCGGCCCCCCCTTGATGAAACCCCCCCAAATTGTCAGGGGCTGCTCAGAAACAAAATGTTCCATTTTCCTGAAAATTTCAGCCAATTCCGTCCACAAACGCCAAAGTTATTAGACATAGAATTTTCAAAAATCCCATAGAGAAAAAATCCTAACTATATATACCTACTGGCGACCGCCAGTAGGTAATATAAATATAGATATATATATATATATATATATATATATATATATATATATATATATATATATATATATACACACAAAGACATTGACTAATACACAAGTTTAACTTACAATGGCAGATTATAGTTCACTATGTAGATGTCTTGGTCATAATGAGATATTTTGCTGATAAACCAAAATCAGAAACAAAGTGTTCAGGGAGATCTTTGGGGTAACAGAATATACAATAGAATATGTATATAGCATGTGACCGTATAGACAACATGCAAAGCTTCGCACAAGTGCATTATTTTATCATTTGAGCGCATACTCATTATATTTGTCTTATCATGTGTGCTATTGTTTGTGTATTAATCACCTTTAAGACAAGCAGTACATGCATTAGTTTTTTCATTGTCTATTTTTCTTTAATCTTCACAAGAATCTGGATGGTCTAGCCTACCTATTTGAGATTTTTTCGTTCACCACCGTAGTTCACAACTTCAGTTCATGGTATATCAGATTAAAATACAGCAAAGAAAATCCTGCAAAGAAAATATTTCAATATGTAATGGTCTATACATATTAAAGAAGAGCCTAATAGTGTTATACACTATAGTTAGAAAACATACCTTTGTCAAATTTAATAGCACGCCACTATTAGGAATTGTGGATATTTGAGCGTTGGCGGGTATTAATAACCCAAAATTCTGGAACCTAAATGTGGGAGATTTCTTTAATAAACCCAGCAGGCTGTAGTTCAGGGTATATAAAGTGTGTTATAACTGATGTCTCTAGTGTGAAATAGTTATCTATAAAAACAAGCAATAATACAAATGCAAGAAGTTCGAACATTTTATTTATAAGGGACAATTGTTTTTTTAAAAAGGAAGAGGAAGCACGCAACCAGATTCAAATATTGGTGCTTCATATTAATATACAGTGTTTATTTGGACCCATCTACAGTGATCTGCAGTGGTCCACAATTCCAAACTGCATAGATAATAATACTTGCAATAAACATACCTTTTAATAAAAAGCACCACTCTCATAAATGTTCATAAATGTTGTGTGCTGTTTTTTCTAAGGGGTATAGTCGCTCCCAATCTGAAACCAAATAAAGGGCATTATTAACCTCATATAGGACATATGCTTTGGCAATATAAGTAATTGCCTTATCATATAGATACGTCATACATATAGCATGTGCCCTTAATTATAAAATGTTGGGCAAGCCGTAAGTCAGGACGGCCATTCCTACATACTACTAATTGTCGGACCAGACGGCATATTATAAAATTCAGCCAAAAGTATTGGCGCATAGAACAGTCCCAAACTCATTGTTTGTAGGCTGACACATTCTACATTTTATTTGATAAAATATTGAAGCCCCATTTAATGCGGACACTTTTTTTGGTAAACTTTCTTATTTTAAAAAAAGAATTATAGCCAATTGACGTTTAGTCTAAGGATATTACCTCCTCGTCCGTCTTCCTCGCCACAGTAATTACTAATGAGCATCCTGCTCCCACAGAAACTCCAAGCAAAAGTTAACATACTAGTCTCCCTATCCCTCCAACATGGCCCACAGTGGCAACCACCAATCTCATAAAAGGATACAAGATCCACATAACGGCCTGTTTTTTTTGTTTCTGCACTGCTCTGAGTGCTGTTCATGTTCCTGTTGATCACGTAAGTTGGGGCGGCAGTCCTGCTATAGCGGACTCTTGGGCCCCCTTCTCAGGGGGGTACAGTTTCATTGTTGTGCTGTTTGTTCCCCCCTTGGTTGGCACTTTTTCATTTATCCCCTGTCATGCTCTAGCTGCCTTGTGGGGTCTTGGGGTTGTTTGTGCCATTTTGGATGCTGAGTCCCGCTCTAGCGGACTCGGTGTCTTTTCTTTTTCAGCTGTGGCGTGTGCCATCTCCTGCTCTAGCAGACTCAGCGTCTTTCTTTTTCAGATGTGGCGTGTGCCGTGTCCTGCTCTAGTGGACTCGGCGTCTTTTCCTTTTTTAGATGTGGCGTGTGTCGTGTCCTGCTCTAGCGGTCTCAGCATCTTTTCCTTTTCAGCTGAGGTGTGTGCCGGGTCCTGCTGTGGCGGACTCAGCGTCTTCTCTTTTGTTTCGATTGAGGCGTGTTCCGAGTCCTGCTCTTGCGGACTCGGCGTATTTTTTTCGGGGAACAACCTTTACAATGAAGGTTTTACAACGGGATACTGTTACACACAACTTTTACAACGCAAGTCGTTACAACGACTTGCGCTGGGGGGCGCTCTAGGATAGTATATAGTTTAATTTACTATCCAACTCCTTCCCTACTATCCACGGGGACTGGAACAGTGTCTCAGTCTGAGCATATGTGCAGGTATGCACCACTATGCACACTTACACGGTTCTCTGGCTGGAGCTCTCCCCAACAGTTTATCACTGGAGAAGGGCAGTGACATGAACAGCTATCCCTCCCAGGCTATGATACAGCCAAGCCACCACTCACCTCACCGTGCACTACTGCTCAGTTCTTTGGTGCTGGAGGGAGAGGGTGAGTCCAATCGAGGGAAGGTAGCCTGCAGCAGCAACTCCTCTTGTGAACAGTTTGATCCACTGCCCCGCTGACTCCACAGTCGGCCACTCAGATCGCAACTCCTGCTCAGTCCATTCCTCCTCTGAGGGCTCAGCCAGATGCCATGGACTCCTCAGCCAGGGCCTTACTGACATCCCGTGCTTTGCTATAGACAGGAGGAGGAACAGTAGAAATAAGTGGTATCCGTTGCTGTGGTTTAAAGGAGCAGCAAGAGGAGGCGTCCACTCAGATAGCCATCTTGGCTCCTCCCCTATTAGGGAGCAATAGTAATCCTCAAGCAGAAGCTGCTAGAGAGAGGACTTGGCCATGTTCAACACTTTTGGTGGGATAGGATCAAAAGGAAATCCAGACCTGATATAGACTGCACTAGCTGAAAATTGCTCCAAAGACTGGCCTAACCAGGGTGCAGAGTCTAGTTCAGTCAGAGAATCATTAAAGCCAGGGTCACTCGGTTCAGAGGTAGAGCGATCAGTATATGGGTCAGTGGGTGTTGACAAACTGTTCACATTGGGCTCTATCTCATGGCTCGTGGATTCCAGCGAGTCCCAAATCTTATTTATTTTTTCTCCATACTATTTGGAGAGCTTATCAGCGAACTCTTGAGAGTGCACAGTTCTTGAAAATGCACAGTTAGGGGAGGCAAGTGACTGTACAAATCAAAAATGTCCTTAAATGTATTCTCAGAAGGTAGATATTGCTGAGAGTAAAATGTACCTTTCGCAGTTACTATCAGCTTTTTATATTTCAATAATGCCTGTTTTAATTCAAATCTGGCCCTCGTAGACAAGTCGCTCCGCCACACTCTTTCTAATTTCTTGCGCCCTCTTTTAGCCTCAGGGAGTGCAGTGGTGTACCAAGGAGTGGGCAGTATGGCTAATTTGGGGCTAACATTTTTTAAGGGCAGAACCACATCCGAGGCAGAACCAATCCAGTGTGAGTAGTGATAATAACTGTGGCCTATGGATTCGGACTTCACTGGTCTCTTCGCCTCCAACAAGCATTTGACACGTTTAGGGAATAGAAAATGCTCTCCAAAGGCATTTAAGTTGTGGTGTGATATAGCTGATTTGCCCAGAACATACATGGACATACATAACATCAGTCTACATAACACAACTGAAAATTCCTACCAGAAGGAGCTTATGATCCCCACCCCTATCCCACTACACAAACCAAGGCAAATTGTAGAAAAAAAAGATTACAATCAAAAATTGTAGCAATTAAAACTATCTACATTTATTTGAAATTAAAATTAATTTATGATTTATAATTATATAAAATGCTGGGATTTAACAATAAAGATTTTGCTAAATAAGGGGCCGTAACAGCTTGGCTATTTCCATCTGACAACTATAGTTGCTTTGGAAAAAAAATCTCTTCAGGAAGCAACAAGTAGACTTCTGTAGCCTTTAGAGGGATGTCTATGCTCTTTCTACGTGGCAAACGAGTCTCACCAAGGTTACCAAATAACTCGACAAGAGTAGAGGGAGGATGTGGCAGCACTCACCTGCAAAAATATTGTTAGACTCATCAACCAAATGGATCACTTCACAAAATTGAATGAATAATATCATGGAGAAAGAGAAGGGATAGAAGTGGCTTTGTAGGTACATCCCTAGACACAAGTCATGACATTGCAGTAAACAGAAGGACAAGGCACTTTCTACAAGTTAATAAAAGTCTAACAAAATAAAGACTGCTGTCACCGTAATATAAAAGAAATCTTCATGGGTAACAGTAAACATAGCCCAGAGCAATCCTGCTACAGGAGGGATATGCACTCTTGTGGGTTGAAGGGCCTGCAGAAGAGCATCAGAAGAGCAGGACAAAGCAGAACATTTAAAATACTTGAAATTTTCTCCTATGAAGTAAGGAAGTTATAACTATTTTTTTATGACTAAGTAAAACTTATTTCATTCTGTTATGGGTGAGGACATGATCATAAAAAAGATGTGTCCTATCGGTACTGCATGAAGGAAAAGAGTTACAGAGGAACACAGAACAAATACGTGTTGATCATGCCCCAGGCTTACAAAAGTAATTACATTAGGAAACAAAAGCTTTCACTTGGCAAACGCTCAACATGAAATCTATTGTCTGACTCCATTAACAGTGTTCCCAGTGAATGCTACTGATATTTTCCAATGTTGTCTTTCTATTATGATATTTCCAAGAGCTTCTCAAATGCTACCACATCAACAAGTGACACTTGTATTCTATCTCTGAGCTGAATGAAGTGAGAAAAAAGTCAGCGATCAAAATTATAATTCAGAACGTTGAAACTAAGGTGATTTAAATTTATACAAAATTACTTTTCCAAGGCAATGAACTTATCACGGTCACCTCCCCTTGATTACATTTGATATGGTCAATCTTTTGGCCTCATACTGTGCTAATAATTTTAGGAAGCATAGCAAAATACTTTTTTTAATCATTACTCATAATAATCACAGTTTTAGTTGATGTTTAGCTTATTCCTCCCAACATATTGCAAATCATGCCCCCCTGCAATTGTACTGATCTCACATATTTGATCATGAGTGATATGCCGAAATTCTTCAACTGAAAACACTAGATTATCAGACAACTTGAAAAAGGACTACATATGTGTAAGAAATTGTGTTTCTAGCTGGCAGGGGTTGCACCCTGTCCAAGCTGGGGCAACAATCCCAGTCAGGGTAAGTCAGATAAACACTGATATTAACCTGTGCTCATCCTCTGGTAGTGTGGCACAGAGCAGTAATGCTTAACTTAAGAGGCAATGTGTAGAGTATTTGTGTACACTTTAATTACAGTAACATAGTGAAAATACCACAAAAAGAATGCAAACCAGTTTAGAAAAATAGGGAATAGTTATCTGAGTAAAACAAGACTAAAATGACAAACACTGAATAAGTGAAACTTGATATATACATTTTTAAAGCATAAACTACAATAAAGTGCCTAAAAGCTAAGAGTGCTGAGGAGTTACTTGAGGTCGCGCTGGACTGGGGGCAATCGCAAAGTTCATACCAACTGCAATAGAGGCAGTCTGGCTACTGGACCTACACATGGCCTACTGAAAAAATACCTTGGATGGAGCAAGCGTTGTTGACGAAGACTCATTGTCTTGGTGTATGGCCTCGCAGTCGGTTGCCGCATTGTCGTTGAGCCCCTTTAGATCTAACTTCGCAGTAGGTCCTGCGTCTGTGTCGAACTGCTTACGAGGCAGTAAGCAGTCATCAAGCCTCGCAGTTGGGTCCCTTGTTGTCAGTGAGCCGCACAGGCATGTCCTCAAATTGGCGTTGTGTCAGCATCAAAGGGAACTGAACCAGTTTGGATCAGTGCAAAGTCGTTACTGGGTCGATTCTTGTAGAAAAACAGCTGAAGAACCCACTTTTCAAGGTCCAGGACTGGGTTGACACCTCTTACCAGGGCAGGACTTACAGTTGTTAGAGTCCAGCAGCTGAAGTAGAGTTGAAGGAAGTCTTTGATGCTCATGAGATTTCAAAACAGGAGGCATGCCAGTGTGCTCTTGGTGAAACTTGGGTTTAAGGATGTAGAGAGTAGGTTCACTCCTTCGCACTCCCAGGCAAAAGTCAGCAGGCCAACAAAGCAGAGCAGGTAGCAAAGTGTCAGTCCCTCTTACAGCACTGCAATCAGAAGGCATCAGGTCAACACAGCAAAGCAGTCAGCAAAGTGGCAGTCCATTCTACAGCACAGCAGCTCTTTTTCCAGGCAGATGTCCTTAAATCCAGGAGCATTCTGAAATCATTGTATCAAAGTTCCAGTATTTATGCAGTATTTCTACACAATTTGGCAGTATTTAAGCACAATTTGGCCTTTCAAGTAGGGAGACTTCAAAGATATACTTTGTAGTTCACAAGGGCCTGCCTTTCCTGGCCCCAGACTCACTACAGGGGGTTATGCAATCTTATGTGTGGGGACAGGCATTGTCCTATTATGGTGCAAGTGTCAGCTCTTCCCTCTCATCCTGCATCAGGGTGATCCATCAACATTCATATGGCTGCTCAGTCACACCTACACTGCCTTTGTCTATGACTGTCTAGAGAGAATGCAGGAAGCCAGCTGTCACCCTCCCCAGACATGTATTCCATTTTAATAATGACGTTTTTGTACAACCCGGCACATATCCTTTTTTAAATAAAGCATATAATTGGAAATGTATGTAAACTTAAATCTGGGATTTCATGCCCCAATGTAACTTTGAAATATCATAGTTTTTAACGTTTGTAATAATGGCTCATTTTTTCTCTTTTCTTCCTATTTACCACAAAGCGTTTCCTCATTGTAATGATTTTAAATAATCAAACAATAACGTTTTTTCACATAAAAAAAAACAAATATTCCAGGAACAGGCAGAAGGCACCAAGGGCCAAATGTAGGTAGACATTTATCGACCGGTAACGGCCGATTCGGCCGTTACCGACCGGTAAATGGCTATTCTAGATGTAGGTGGCACATATTACTGATTCGGTAAATTTACCGAATCAGTAAATTTACCGAATCTGTAAAATACTGAATCGGTATTTTACCGATTCGGTAATTTTGAAATGTAGGTGGGACTCTTTTGAGTCCCACAGGCCTTACCGAATCGGTATTTTACCACCCAATCCTATTGGGTGGTAAAATACCGAATATAGGTGTGCATGCACATGTGTGCATGCGCACCAGTGCCATGTGACACACAGACATGCCCTTAGGGCATGTCTGTGTGCCACATGGCACACGTGCCTGAATTCAGGGTGCTAGAGGGTGTCAAAGTGACACCCCCTGCACCCTTGCAAAAATCTGTATTTACCGAATCGGTAAATACCGATTCAGTAATGACCATTGATTCCTATGGGCTGCAATGCCCATAGGAATCAATGGGCTTTACCGATTCGGTATTTACAGAATCTGTAAATACCGAATCTTAACGATTCGGTATTTACCGATTCTGAAATAGCTACATTTCCCCCTTCTAATTTACCACTTCTTAAATACCGAATCGGTATGATTCGGTATTTTAGAAGTGGCAATTTAGAATTACCTACATCGGGCCCCAAATGGTTTAAGTAAGAAAATGCCAACATTCTAAAAGTGGCATTTCAGACGTGAAACAACTTCACCATAAGTTGTGTATTTAATTTGGGATTCCAGAGACAGCATATTTGAGTTTCCTATCTTGTCCTAATGGAACACTATACTTCTGAAATGTTATAAGGCAGTCTTCATGTTAACCCATGGGAAAGATAGGCCTTGAAGTAGAGAAAAACGAATTTAAGAGTATTTTACTATCAGCACATGTCAAACTCAAAAGTACATGTCCTACATTTTAAATACACTGCACCCTGCCCTTAGGGCTGCCCAGGGTCTACCATGGGAGTGATGTACATGTAATAAAAAGGAAATTTTGGGCTTGGCAAATAGGTTAACTTGCCAGGTGGAAACAGATGATTGACGTGGTAGGCCAGAGCAATGTTTAAAGTGCATCTTAAGTGGGTGGCGCAATTAGTGCTGCAGGACCAGTTGTAGCATTTAGTTTACAGGCCCTGGGCACACGGAGTGCACTTTCTATGGACTTATAAGTAAATTAAATATGCTAGTTGTTGGTAGGCTAATGTTACCATGTTAAGTGTACACTTTATCACTGGTTAGCGGTGGTAAAGTGCCCAGAATCTTATAGCCAACATATTAAGTCAACAAAAACAGGAGGTCAGAAGGGTTAAAAACAAAAGACACTAAATTACCCTGTGCATAACCATCTATTAGCTTGGCACAAAGCCCTCAGGTTTAACTTAGAGGCAATGTTTAAAGTATTTTTGCAAAAAGAACAGATGATGGATTGAATTCTGACCAAATCAATCAAACACTCACCTCTAGTCACAGATATTGACTAAACCCATCATTTTATTGCTCTCCACGCCACCCCAGTTTGAACCCAGCCATATGCAAAACAGTCATGAGCCCGCTCCCCATGAGAACACTCCAGCCCAAACTGCCAGGCACAGTCTACAGCTATCATCTTGTTGTGTTTGCTATGTTCTCCTTAAGTGGCCAAGGGTATGCCCAGAGGTCATCCATTATGGGATGTGCTGAATCTCTAGGCATTTCGGATCAAGAATCTGAAATCAAACTACAAATGAACATAACTCAGTAGTTGAAGCTTAGCCTCTTTTGATGTATGAAACCAGTGTAGCAGAAGCTGACTTTAAACTGGTGTTTCTAATCATACTGCTATTGAAGCTGGAGAATGGAAACTCTGCAACTGCAAGGATTTCCAAACTGCACCCACCCACTTCAAAGCAACCGTCCCTGCATCAACCAGGCAAGGAACAGGCTAGAGAACGTTTGATAATAGTTCTCCTATTATGATCACATTGAGTTGACTCCCCTTTGAGGAAAGAAATGTGTTGACGCGAACCTGAATTACCTAAGGACTCTCCCCTAGGCACCACCTCCAAAGATGAACCGTGGTCCTGCCCTCTGGTCAGCGCCAGCTGTGGAGGGAAGACAACCTGTGGTGAAATCACCTCCTTGAATAAGATAAAGTCTGGGAGTCATTCGCTGATGTCCCACCAAACACCTGCCTTCCTATAACAACTTAAAAAAAAAAGAACTGAAAGATCCATTGTTCCAGCAATATTGCTCTTGATAGAAGGCACATGCATAACTCTTGGTACACTGATGCCAGGAACACGTTTCAAAAGTACGTTAATAGGCTGGCTTTTATTTTTTGGCATATATCATCTACTCATCCGCACTACACACACTAAAGTGTGAAATAGCATTATAAGATGTATGCTGCGAGCAACCTTATAACCTAGAATAGGTACACATTCCATGAGATTCTGTTGTCATAATGTATCCCTTGCTTTCTGTTGCGAACAACCTGCGCCAGCACCCACAGAGACTATTCTTGCCATGCAAAACTGTCAATAAAAAAATGCACAGGAATCTCTTTGAAGAATTTAACGTACCATTCGCACATGATTTTACCTACTCAATTGACCATTACATTCTTCGACGAAATAGAATCTAAATAAAAATAAGAAGCCAGTATTGTATTAGTGAATGCCACCGGAAAGAACATGCTAGATCTTAAAGGATTTTCAATGCAGGTAGAACCGATTTATTTATGAGTGTCAGTGCAAGCAGTTTCTGAGACGTATGTTTTAGAAAGGGGGCATAAATCAGTCCCGTTTTATGTCTAATGATCTCCATAAACAACAGTCTTTTGGATATAGAAAGAAAAGCTCAAATGGCCCCATCAAAAGATCTCATTCCATTAATTGAAATAAAGAAATCTAATTAATCGAGTGTGGTATTAAAAAAGACCATCTATAATAAGTACAGCAATTAAATCAGTAGAGCAGAATTACTAAAATAATAGATAATGAAGTTGTGAAATATAATTCTCCTTTATGGTAGGGTTATATAATAAGGAAGTAACTTTTATAAAGTAATACTAAGATTAGGTTGAAACTATACATTTGTACAGAATCAAGGGAAAGATTTAGGCCTCATTTCCACTCAAATTAACAAACATTAAAGCAGTTGAGGTCTCCTACAAGCCCCTTAATAAATATGAGTTTTAATAAATATAAGTGTATATGTTTGTGTTCATAGTTAATTCATGTCAATGACGAAATATTGTGTTGAGACATTTTTCACTTTCGAATAAAGCAGATTATTCAAAGACTCTTCCTTTCGATAATATAAGATGTTGTCAGAGGGCAGGGGCGCAGGGTTGCACCAAACTTGATGCAGAGCCTGATTACGAGTTCTTCGCAATATTTGGACCTATACATGACCTCCTGTTTATGCCCGGGTCGGAATTACGAATTTGAAGGTATTTAACACATCCAATAATTAGCAATAATTATAAACAGTGAATCCAAGTAATGCTCACAGTCCTCATTAGTGTGAACCCCTAAAATCACTCAATTAAGCAGATCTCAATCTCCCAATGGCTATTGCACAAAGCATACCGGCTTAACTTAAACGTACTTTGTAAATTATCTATGCACTACTAAAACAGTAATAAAGTCAAAATAAAAAACATTACAAATCCTACAGCAAATTTGAAAAATACAGTAAAATGTAATAAACAAAAGGACAGCAAAATGTCAAGAGTCCAATAAGGGGAACCAGAGATAGGATTATTTATCATTTCTAGGGAGAATAGTACCAGAAAGCATCAAATGCCATTGATAGTCAATGGTCGAAAATAGAACAAGACCTAAGCACAAACTTATGCTGACTGCGATGGGAGTGCAGGTTGGATACACTAATCAGGCTTGTCCTGGTCAAAAATAAGCCTTCTGACATTAGTCCTTTAATTCCAAATTTACCATTGGAATACACTTCTAATGCCCCCTAGAATCTCAGGGGAGGCTACTAGATACTCACATGGTGTCAGGAAGAGGCCAGAGCCTGATCGATTATAAGTTCAATAGCAGCTGTTTTGCAGGGCAGTTTCAGGAACAGGCCTCTTGCAGCTTGTTGTGTTTCTGTAGCTTTAACAAGAGGGCTGTCTTATGGCCCTTGGTGTCCACTTCTTTTCCTCTGTAAAAGAGAGAGGTAGAGAGAGAAGGTCAATTTCTCAAGGGCTCTTCTCAGGTTACAAACAGCATGTTCATCCTCTCGAGAACTTGCTCAGGTCCAGGAATGTTTTGAAATGGGTGCCTGGAATGAGCTAGTGGGTCACAATGACACCTGGGGACCCTCTACCCAATGGAGTAAAGGTTTCTGGGGTTACCCTTCCAATTTTAAGATAGCGTAAGTTATTGACCACACAAAACATGGGCACTCAGGTCTGGGGTGGGTGGGAAGTGTACTATGATAATCCTTCTGTCCTCTCTCATTTAACACTGTATTACGGTTTTAGGCAGTACCTGTAACCCCAACAAAGCCAGAGACAGGCTTCTGGCATGAAAAGGCTGAGCTTTCAGCAACCAGACTTTTTATACATACAGATTGTTTTGAAATTCTGTTTCCCTCCTGTGAAGTGAGCCCCAAATGTCATATGAAAACCCAAGCAGACCTGGTGAACATGATCTGAAACCATGATTTCAACAAGGGCCCACTGTGATTGAAGCCGATTTGGAGGGAAAAAAGAAGGGTACAGGCCTGGGTGTTAGCTACAGCTGCTTGTGACAAGGTAGGCTGGTTTAATCATGCCCTTGGACCTATCTCACCAGCCTATCCTGCTAAGGGCAAAACAACCCAAGACCCGTTGTCTCTGTCCTGGGAGCAAGATCGCACCTTATTCAAACCCATTGAAATGTAGCTTGAATATTAATTTACCTTGAAAAAACAAAAGACAAGAGGCATGAGGCTTTTGGCAAAACAGGAACAGTTGGATTCATTAAACACTTCAGCTGGAAGCACAGGTATAGAAGCGGATCTGAGGACTGTCTCAAAGTACAATAATAAATCAGTTTTTCCGTGTCATAAAGTACTTCAGACTATCCTTTTTCGGTAAAAGAATGCAGGCCGGGTCTGTGGAGTCATAAATAAGGCCCCTGATAACAAATGTAGGTGGGCCTTGACCTTGCCTGGACACAATGGGGGCCAGTGGGTAACAAGTCCAGATGTATGGCATGATGGGCGCATGATCACTTAGTGTACTGTGTGTGATGTGTTCTTATTGGCTATGTGTTCCTAACTTCATATGGCATCTGTCTTTATGATGTTTTCAGAATGCCCGCACCCCTCTGGTCATGGGTGCTTTATTAGGATCACTGTCCCTGGACCATTTGGTGTTGCTGCGCTTATCCTAGGGATTGACCTGAGTTTCCGGTTTGCATGTTTGTCTGCCGGCCTACGGACCACACCACCTGTGTTCTGTCAATCTGTAACCTCAGGCCAAGGTCCTAGAGCCTGCCTGACCACGTATTTCTAAGTTGGGGTTGATGGAGAGTTCAGGAAGTGAGAGTTTGTACGTAGTGTTGTGATTTCGCTTGTATATGCTAGTGTATCATTATAACCATAGGCATTGATTTTATTAATATTAACAGAAAGTCTAATTGCTCACTAGGGGAAGGGGAAGAGCAACATGCAGTCAGATTCCAGGGACTTTAGTTAGGACAAAGGTTACTTTTTAAAAGTTATCTTTCCAAAATATTTATTACAAATTCACCAGTAAAGTGAGTTTGTAATAGATATTTCAAAAAGTCCAAAAAAGTTAATTTGTAGTTGTTCCTTAAGCTGAGATAACTTTTCTTAAACATAATCATGTATTCCAATGCTATCTTGCTTTTAGGGCCTTTACACTGTAAGGACCTGCATAACATTAAACCTTTACATGCTCTTCTTTTAAATACCATGAACCTCAATGGAAAGTATGGCCTTCGTAGGGGGTAACATAAATATTTAAAAGGAGGGTTTTAGGCATCTCACAAGGGGTTAGTTTTACAGGGCAAATTCGTAGTTTAAACCTTCACAGACAGACTACCTCTAGACCTTCTACAGTCAAGGTTGCATTTTCACTGCAGAGGGTGGCACAATGAGTGCTGCAGCTCACTGGAGATATTTAACTTACAGGCCATGAGTACCTATGGATATGAAAATATGGTAAGTGAAATAGACCAATCATGTTGGTACAGAGGGGCACATGCACTTTAGCTCTGGTTAGCCGGCGTAAAGTTCACAAAGCTCTATAGCCTACATAGATTGGGCTTAGGAAAAGGCAACAAAAATGGATTACCTTTCAGGAAGGGAACATTTACAACATATAGCAACTCTGAAAGGGTACTCTGAATCGGATCAGTAAACTCATCATGCCGGCCGGTAGGAGAAGATTTTTTTGTAACCCCCCTTACTCCCTCCCTGCCCCACAGCTGCTTCGCAGGGGCAGCAGCCCCTGGTGGTTTCATAAATCTTGTGCTGATGCTAGATTTAGCTGCCTAGTGCCAACACCGGAACCCTTGCACAATAGTGCAAGGGTGCCTGCATTGTGGGGAATGATTATTTATGTTTATGTGCAGGAAGGGACCAATCTTAAGTGGCGAATTGTAATTTCAGCAAAAACAAGGAGAAATAATGCATTTCTCCTCATTAAACCCTGTTAAGAACCTGGTCTTAATGTTGGTGCTGCCTCCTATATGCGCCACCCTTGTAAATATGGCGCAGCATAAAAATCAATCGGTGTTGCGGTGGAATGCCCACCACAACACCCATTCCCCATCCCTATCCCACTAAGTTTACCATGAAAGGGGGCATTATTTACAAAGCAGCGAGCTGCCTTCTAGATATGACAAAGTGCGTCACAACAATGTCAAAAAAAGTGACGCTATGGTGGCGATAGTGGCTTGTAAATTTGTCCCAGAATGCTATAAAATTGCTTCCATATAATGCAATAAAAAAATACTCACATTTCAAGGTGGTGTCAGTGAAGTGTTTCTTTCACATCGAAAAAACTATGGGGCATATTATCAAGGGGGTTTATCTCCGCTTTTTTGGCTTTAAAAGCCAAGAAAGCGGAGATAAAATTATCTCCCTATTACCTAGCTGTCGCTAACACCAGTTAGCGACAGCTAGTAGGAGATAGCGACCATCTTGGGCCCCACTTTGCATGTCAGTGATATTTATCACTAATGATATGCAAAGTGGGCGTGCCAAGATGTTAGCGACTGAAAACAGTCGCTAACATCGCTATCTCCTATTACCAACTTTTCGAGATATTCGCGCTAAGCGCGAATATCTCCAAAAGCTAACACCTGCCCTGAGCAGTTCTTAGCCATGTTATCCAATAGGAGGTGGATAACATGGCTAAAAGCATTAGCTCGGTAATGCATGAATATCGCTGACTTTTCGGCGATATTCATGCCTTGCGGCGATTTTTATCGCATTTGCGATAAACCTTGGTAATACCAAGGTTTTTTTGCGGTAAAAATCGCCGCAGCTCAGCTGTAAATTTTTGTCTCTAACCAAGCAATAGCGATAATTATCGCTATTGCTTGGTAATATGCCCCTATGTTCCATGTCGATAAAGATATTTATTGAGCTGCCCTTAACCCTAATTCCGATTTAGGGCTGGATGATTTGAAATGTATCATTTTCATAAATGTTGGTGCATAGCCTTTGATGTTTTTTGAGACAGAAAGGAGGGGGGGGGGGTAATAATTCGTAAGCATAATCCTACGGTTCACGAAGTTGGGGGCATATTACCAAGCAATAGCGATAATTATCGCTATTGCTTGGTTAGAGACAAAAATTTACCGCTGAGCTGCAGCGATTTTTACCGCAAATAAACCTTGGTATTACCAAGGTTTACCGCAAATGCGATAAAAATCGCCGCAATGCATGAATATCGCTGAAAAGTCAGCGATATTCATGCATTACCGAGCTAATGCTCTTAGCCATGTTATCCACCTCCCATTGGATAACATGGCTAAGAACTGCTCAGGGCAGGTGTTAGCTTTTGGAGATATTCGCGCTTAGCGCGAATATCTCCAAAAGTTGGTAATAGGAGATAGCGATGTTAGCGACTGTTTCCAGTCGCTAACATCTTGGCACGCCCACTTTGCATGTCATTAGTGATCAATATCACTGACATGCAAAGAGGGCCCAAGATGGTCGCTATCTCCTACTAGCTGTCGCTAACTGGTGTTAGCGACAGCTAGGTAATAGGGAGATAATTTTATCTCCGCTTTCTTGGCTTTTAAAGCCAAAAAAGCGGAGATAAACCCCCTTGATAATATGCCCCTTGCTTATTTGTCAAGGAGACCTTATAAACACCAACAGTGACACAGGTGGAATTTGCTCCTATACCTGGCCACCGTAGTAGGAACGTTGGGATATGCGAGACCAAGGTCATTCTGCACCGAGTTGTCCTTTCACAGCACCAATATAGTTGGAGCTAGATGATGCCTGCAAGGGTATTCTTTGGTCTGTCCTCAGACACAGCTTGGTGTGTCCTGTATTTAATGAGCTACTCTAAGTAAGGGATGTCTCTCTGTTGAATCTAATCGACAGAAAGCCTGTTGCAGTATCTAATTCTGGTTAACAGTGAACAAAATGCACTAGAATGTATCCTTCTCCCATCGGTAAGGCCGTCTGTGCTCTGGGGCCCTATTTAGAGTTCGGTGGGAAAGGGTGGCATACATCCCATCTGTCACATTACAAGTGCCACAGGCTTGAGGCTCTGCCTCTTAAGTATTCTGTTGCTTGGCAGAATCCAGAAGAACTGTTTTCAGTGAAGCCCCTCCTGAGGGGCAGGTCCTCTGAGAATCTTAGAAACAGAGCAATAAACAGAAGTTTGAACACTTCACAATGCATTACATATACAAATATTGCACTATTTACATAAATACATATTAATATTGGATACGTCCAGCAATGTAGTAATATTATTTAATCAATCGTACTTGAGCTTAATTTGAAACATTAAGCAAGGGTATTTGCGTTTGCTTTCAATGAAATGTTGAGTGGTTTTATTTTTAGAACTGATTCGAGACTTGGAGTGCATCTCACGTGTTAAAGTTTTGTATAGCCTGAGAACGGAGCTAACGTCCCATTCGCTTTTTTTATTGTTGTATACTTCATTTTCTTGTATTTTGGGATGCATCCGTCAGAGTCTAGGGTTGAGACGCTTCTAGTGATGCGAGAGTTTTCTCTTTGCTTTCTTGGAAACTTTTTCATAGCTAGCCAGAAAGGTGTCTGGATTCCAGGAATAAACCAGAGTGTCCTCACAAAAACTCCCTGCTGATCTAGCCACCCAGTCTGTGACATCACCAGCATCAGCATTTATGGCGGCCTGACACCTGGTGCCCGGTTGTGCTGCTGGTGGACCTGACACTCCCCTGAAACTGTCTTTGCGGGTTTGCATTATTTTATGTTTCCCTCTACTAGGATCCTTGTTTTGTAGTGAAGTCTGCAGCCCTGCCCTCAATAATTGAGTATTTTGGCTCATTTTCATACCATTTCCTCTGTTTTTTTGTTTTTGTTATCCTTGTCAATTTTTCCTACAGTATCAACGGGATGCATTGACTTCTGTGATGGACCAGTTACTCTGAAAAGTTTCTTTATCATTACCAAATTGGTGGCACACCTCTGTCGGGTAATGTGCCAGCGATAAGTGCATCCGTGGCCGAATCCAAGTAACCTCCACTTCAAGTTAGGCTTACAGGCAAGTGTGCTGCAGCTGAACCTCTCTTCACCTTCGCTGGTTTGTTTCATGGTACTTCATTTTTACCTTTGTAAGATTATTTGCACTTTTGTGTTGACTAACATAACAACATAACATAACAACATATAACATAACATAAGTCAACATACCAACACAACCTAACATAACATAACACAGCACAACACAGAAGTACACAACACAGCATAAAATAACATGGCGTAGCATTACATAACATAACAAAACACAACATATAACTTAACATAACAAAACCCAACGTAACATAAAAGAACATAGCCTAACATAACACAGCATAGCACAGCATGGCATAGCAAAACGTACCATAAGATGCCATAAGATACCACAACATAACTTAACATAGCACGTGTAGCTGTAAACTTGTCCATAGCTATCCAGGCCCAGAAGAGCAGATGCTACTAAATCCAATGATACCCATTTTGTTGACAAGGGAGGATGTAAGTCTGACTATGCTTGCAAATATTCAAACTGTGACTCATGAGGTCAAAGACCGATCCCTGCAATGTATACATTATAATTATCAATCAGATATTTATATAGCATGGCAGATCAACCATGAGGGTCTCAGGGTGCTGGAGAGGCTGGCTGCTTTGTGGTGGTTTGTTCATTTGAACATCCAGGTCATGAGTGCTTTCCTGAATTGCTGGATTGAAGGGGCAGTACTGAGGTGCAGGGGGAGGTTGTTCCATGACTTGGCCACCAGGTGCGAGAAGGAACATCCTCTGCTGTTGGTTCGGCAGACCTGGGGGTATCTGCTAGGAAGAGAGAAGTGGATCATAGGTGTCTTATAGGTTGGTGGAAGGTTAGACGTTTGTTGGTGTATCTAGGTCCTTCATTGTGTAGGGCTTTCTATGCATGGGTCTGCATCTTGAAGTTTGGGCTGGACTGTTCCCATGAGGCACAGGGTCAAGGCTGATTTGCATATAGCCATTGTCTGACCTAGGGTGGTGTGGAGTGCAAAAAAACGATGGATTTAGGCCCAGATCTTTGTACTGGGGTGAATGTAAGACATTGTTCTGCATTCTGTCCATCAACTGTGTTTTTTGCAATTTTCACCCCGAGTGGGCTGGGTATGCTCAGACGTGAGTCCCAGGCTCTCCACATCACTGGAGTCAAGCTATCCAGGCTGAAGAAGGCTGATAGCCAGAAACCGGTCCTTGGATGCTTGATTCCGGTCTAGGAAAGACATGGCTTGGTAGTTCGGGCTGCACTGTTCCCATGAGGCACAGGGTCAAGGCTGATTTGCATATAGCCATTGTCTGACCTAGGGTGGTGTGGAGTGCAAAAAAACGATGGATTTAGGCCCATATCTTTGTACTGGGGTGAATGTAAGACATTGTTCTGCATTCTGTCCATCAACTGTGTTTTTTGCATCTTGAAGTGGCATCTCTTCTGGATCGGGAACCATTGTAGCTTCCTGAGGTGGGGTGTGATGTGCGTCCTTCTGAGGAGTCTGAGATGAGTCTTGCTGCTGAGTTTTCTATTGTCTTTAGTCTCTTGAGGAGGCATGTGGTGATTCTACATTAGTGTGTTCCCGTAGTCCAGTCTGCTGGTGATGAGTGCCTGACTGAGTGTCCTTCTGATAGTAACTGGTAGACCCTTGAAGACAATCCATGGGGGACACTGCAGATGATCTTCTTGGACTCAGAGATGGAGGGTCGAGTCAGATTCTCTGAGTTCTTGCGGTGAGGTATGTGCAGATGATATTCTTGGGCTCAGAGATAGAGGGTGGAGTCAGATTCTCTCGATAAGGTGCAGTCTGTTTATCAGGATGTGATGGGAGATGGTGTCAAAGGAGGCTGATAGGTCCAAGAGGTTGAGGACTGCAGATTCACTGCAGTCCAAAATGGCCCTGATGTCATCAGTGGCTGCGATCAGGACCATCTCGGTGCTGTGGTTGACTCGAAAACCGCATTGGGAGGAGTCCAGGAGATTGTTGTGTTCCAGGTATTTGGTAAGTTGCTGGCTGATAGCTTTTTCGAGGACCTTTTCTCTTTTTCATAATATTGCTGACTTATCAGAGCGTGACATAATACCCTGATTTTACAGTCTTTAGGTATGTTTTCACTTCCCCCTGTTTTATTACTTTCCTTGCATTGTAGCTTGATAAAAAAATCAGGTAGTTGCCTGGACTACTGGCAGGGATTTCCTAATACTTTGTGCCTCTTACTGCTGTCCTACCTGTAACTGGCATTTAGGTGTTCTGTAGGTGGAATTCAATACATACTTTAGTCTAATTTGATTTATAGTACATGAATAATGCCTGGCAGCATGCCCTGCTTTTGTTTTTGTAACACCTATTCAGGCATATCAGAACCTTTGCTAGCGACTGCGCCCATGATTTTTAGGATTCTTCCTTTAGGTTACCGAACCAAGAAACTTCTGATGCTTAGGAAGAACTGTACTCTTGGGAAAGTGACAACAGTTTGGTCCAACCTAATGGTGTGTTAGCTGAATTGGGCATGAACTAATCAGGCATCCTATTATTAACAATGTGTAGTATTAGAAGAGCGGGTCGGAAAATGCATGGGGACCAGAATAAAGAGCCCCTGCTGCACTCCTCCTGTGTCAGTCCTGATCCTAATTAGGGCACTAGGTGCATGTGAGGGCTCCAGCTGCTGGAAGGCTTGCCATCCCCGTCTCTTCTAGCTGACCTGATTACCTTATTGGTGACATCATCTGCATTAGCATCTGTGTCCACATAGAACTCTCCTACCCAAGTCTATTTTACTAGTTTCCTCTATTGATTCCTCATGTTCAGGCAGTGCACAACGTCTCTTCCTTCTTTTTAGGGTCATTGATGATGATGATGATGATAGCCATTTGTAGAGCGCAGCAGTTGTTACAGTCGAATCTTCCCGGCGATTACCAATAGACAAGAACACAGCTTCTGGCAAGGGTTTAAGAAAAGTTTTCCAGATTTTTTTAATAATCCTTCGGAAGGCGGAGTCACTCAAAGTTGGCAGGAGAATGCTCCAAAGTCCAAAGTCAAAATGCAGCACATGCAGAAAGAGGAAACAAACTAGGAGAAAAAGGGTGTTTCTCCTTTTTTCGCCTCCCCTGGAAAGGCATAGCATTCTGGCATCTTTCCAGGTCTGCCAATAATGGTAAAGTTGGGCATGCATCAAAATCCATGGGTGTTGTGTGGGAACACCAACACATAACCCATGCAATGCCTCCTTGAGGTAGAGTAACGCAGCACAGGGATTTGTGCTGTGTTGCATTACTGCGGATTTATCAAGTCACTCAGAGCCATGCAAGGGGGCCTTGCGTGGCATGATAAATCATATCTTGAGGGTTGCGTCGATTTTGCACCCGTTGCATTGCTCAAGAGCTACGCAAGCTCTTCATAAATATGGCCTTTAGAATCCAACTTGTGGCTGCATTCTCTATCATCTGACATTTATCGATGAGACCTGCATACACCCCTCGATACATTTTCATAATCTATCCTTGACGTAACAAGTGCATGAACCATAGTTTTCCGAACCTTTCATGGGAGAAATTTCAGGATCTTTTTCAGAGATGTCAATAGCCCCAACCAGGACCCTGCAATGGAGCCTATCTGAGATTTGAATTAGAGCTCTCTGTGAAATATTTCACTCTGCTTTTACCTTCCACACCTATTTATCGCTCTTTGGTTCCAGTGTAGCTCTTTATAGAGCATCAGTTGGGTGTCGCGGCTGCAGAGATGAGCCAGCTAGCCCATTCTGTTTCTGCACTGCTTTAATGGAGTCTCTGTATTTATTGTAATTTCTGCTCCTTATTTTCTGACTCTTTCACTGCATAACAGCTCTTTCATTAAACTCCAGGATACTACCTGTAAGCCTGGGACAGAACGGCTACTTTTTAGCATCTTTTCAGCTGACCTGCTCATTCGCTCATCAGCAGTGCATATGTAGCACTTGAAGCATGTCAGTATTGGATTCTGAAGTTCATTCACACATGCTCCGATTTTCTTGTACCTGAGTAGACTGTGAATGGACCTTACTCTGCCTCAGCTACTTTATTATAGTGTGCTTTATCCATAATCGTTGCATGTAATTGGATGGTGCTAGGTCTTTATTTTCTTACTATTGGGTTTCCTTCATAGAGTCTAATGAGGGTAGATCAAATCTTGTGATGAGCCCCTTGATTCACCATGCTCTTCATGCTGAATTGGTCAAATATATTACAGGTTTTGCAATGTGTGCTAGCTATAAATGTGTCCATACAGGTTTCTGAGATCACCCTCTTCCACCTGTTTTTGGCACACAAATGTGCTGATGCTGGACTTCACTTATTATTTTCTGTTTTTTTATTTTTTCTTCTTTATGGGTGCTTGCACTTGTGAGGCTTCTGGCAACTTTCTTTGTTTTTTTAGCCTTTTAGTTTATTTTTACAAAGTCTCTTTTACTTACTCCTGGGTTTCCATGTATCTGTTTTCTGTGCCAGAACGTATTTGTGATTGTATGCTCAGAAGACATTAAGGGACAGAATACTGAACGCCACCCACTTAAATTCCACATACTTGTTTACTCTCAAAAATCATTTTGGCATCTTAGTAGTGTTGCTGCTAAAATGACTTGACACGTTGGCTTGAATTTGCCGCCTTCTCATAGCTACAAGAAATATTATTTGGATGTGGATAAGTGCGCAATTCAAGTTGTTTACAATTTTTGTAAGCAGTTGTTTTTATTGTTTTTCTAATATATTAATGTGTTTTTTTAATTATTGGAAGATTGTTAAAGGTGTATGGATATCGAATGCAAAATTATTAAAATATATATTTACATCTTATTTGTTAATATTTTTACAATTTCCAAAATGTAATTGGTTACTTAGATTAAAAAAAATCTCAAATATAATATTAAAATTGTGTTAGTTTTTCAATTGGTTAATCATATTATCAAGTGTGTATTTTTTAATGTATTTATTATTTTTTGTAATAGTTATTTTTATTGGAAATCCATGTCAGTCATTATGTAAATTATTAACCAGATTAGAATATTTTTATTTTCCTTTTTACTGACATGATTTTTAAAGATGCTCTTTTATGCATTGGTTTATATAAATGTATTTGCACTATTTAACATTTTTATGGGTAGATGCAACTGCAGGACAGTATGGTGGGAAGTGTATTTATTATAAATTGTTTTAGTGTTTTTGATTGGTAAATATCGTTTACCTTGGTAATTGTTTTAATAGATAACTTTTTCAAATAATATGTTAAGTAAATTAGTATAGTGTTTGAATGTTTCTAAAAAAAATGTGTTAGGTTATATGTAATTGTAAAGCACAGGGGGAATCCTGGTGCTGGAAGGGTGTGTGTACCAAGTCTTGTCTATGGTAGGTTGGTTAATTGAAAAGCCAGATCTTCAACTTTTTGCAGAATCCAAGAAGAGAGGAGGAGACTCTTATGTGGGGTGGAAGGTAATTTCACGCTTTAGGAGTGATTTAAGAGTACACTCATATGCTTCTGTATATGCGTGGGATGTGTGCAAGGAGGAATCCTGCGGAACAGAGGTGTTTGATTGGTTGGTTGAAGGAGATACAACTATTCAGGTAGGTGAGGCCAAAGTTGTGTAGTGCATGGAATGAGTTTGTGAGGATTTTTAAATGAGCATGTTTATGTATTGTGAGCCAGTGGAGCCCGCCGAGGTGTGGTTTGATGTGAATTCTGTGTGGGAGATTGGGGCTTCCAAGTTTGGCTTGTTTGTAGTCTTCTGGTGAGTTACTTGGTAATCCCAGTTTGGATGGTATTTATTTATTTATTTATTTATGAAACTTTTATAACGCACAACTACCCAGAGGTGTCTCGGTGCTGTAAGACAGAGGAGCATAAGATTGTAGAGCGTACTCACTGATTGAACAGCCAGGTTTTTACTGACTTCCTGAATGTCATGAGGGATGGGCTGGCCTTAATGTGGAGAGGAAGGGTATTCCACAGTCTGGTGGTAGCGACTATGAATGCTCTGTCTCCCCATGATGATTACTTTGTGCGTGGGATGGTCAGGCAGCGTGCTGAGGATGAACGAAGAGTTTTAGCGGGAGTGTATAGACAAAGAGCCTTTTTCAGAAACTCTGGTCCAGAGTTGTTAATAGCTTTGTATGTTATACATAGAGCCTTAAATTTTGTTTGGCTTCTAATTGGTAGCCAATGTAGTTGGCGGATAACTGGGGATATGGATTTAAATGTTGGCGTACCAGAGAGCAGTCTTGCTGCTACGTTTTGCACTATTTGTAATTTGTTTAGGACTCTCTCCTGAGCATTCCGATTGAGGCCATTACAATATTTGATCTTTGCCAAGACCAGCGTGCACATGAGAGTTTTTCCCGCACTAGGGGAAGGAAGGGAAGCAGCTTCTTTACCATTCTAAGAATGTTAAAGGATGCGGATACAAATGCATTGGCATGATGAATGAATGAAAGCTTGTCGTCGAACAACACCCAGAGGTTTCTGACTTTTTTAACCGGTTGCGGCAGTGATCCCAAATCAGTTGGCCACCACGTGGGGGACCAGCAAGGTGATAAACTACCAAACGTCATTACCTCTGTTTTGTCGGAGTTTAGCTTTAGACAATTTCGTGCCATCCAGGAACTGATGGTTATCATTCCCTCCTGAAAGCTGGCTGCCACTTGCATTCCATCGTTGTGCACTGCCAGCACCAGTTGGGTGTCGTCGGCATATGATGTAATTCTCATCCCTAGTTTTTTAATGGTCCTGGCCAAGTACGATACATAAATATTGAATAAGGTCGGACTAATGGAGGATCCTTGTGGGACTCCGCATGGGAGGGAAAACATTGGTGAATAGAATTCTCCCAATTTCACCGATTGAGTGCGGTTGGCGAGGAAAGAGGTGAGTAGCATTTTAGCTTTATGTCCTATGCCCATGGCTGAGACACGGTCGATGAGAATGGAATGATCGACCTTGTCAAAAGCTACGGACAAATCCAAAAGGACAAGAATCGCCGCTCCACCTTGATCTAGGATCTTCATAATTTCATCCGCCGCCTTGATCAAGGCTGTCTCCGTCCCATGGTCCTTCCTGAACCCAAATTGAGTTGAGTCCAAGAGATTATTATGATCAATATATTGAGATAATTGAATATTCATTATCTTTTCAACAATCTTTGAGGGGAAAGGGAGGCATGCTATAGGCCTATGGTTTTTGGGTTCTGTGTGATCGAAGGTGTTTTTTTTTAGAAGAGGTTTAATGATGTCTTTTTCAAAATCAAAGGATATAATCCAGTATTGAACATTGAGTTAAAGATGTTAGTAAATATAGGGGCTATGTGTTCCGATATAAGTTTTACCATTGGGGGCGGGCAGGGGTCCAAAGGGGAACCTGACTTTGTGGAGAGTATAAGCTCTTTTACTTGTTCGGATGAGATTTGGCTAAATTCTGAAAAACCCGCAACCAGGTTATCAGGCAAGCTATCTCTAGCCACGGGATCTGTCTTAACTTGCGTAGCAAAATTTTAATAAACCTGCAGCACTTTGTCTTCAAAGAAATCTGCAAGTGAGTCGCAAAGATCAGGTGACGCCTCTGTGACTGTGCTTGTGGGTGGATTGGATAATTTGGTTACCACCTGAAATAGCTGCTTGGTGGACTTTTGAGCCAGATCTATTTGTGTTTGATAGTATTTGCTTTTTTCGGCTAGGATAAGGTGTTTGTATTTAGTAAGTGAGTCCTTGAATAGATCTTTTGCATTGTTGTCATCATTTTTGCGCCATTTCCTCTCTAAATTTCTGCACCGTTGTTTTTCTGAGAACCAGGGGGCTGACGGAACATTCCGGTTAGTAAAGACATTCTTAACCGGTACTGTTATGCTAAAGGCCTTATCTAACCTGGAAGAATAGTCATTGGCCGCTGTATCAGGATCTGCTGTAACTTCCTGTTGGGTAGAGGACAGCCTTTTATGCAGTAGACTAATATAAGTATTTTTCCATGCTCGGACTTGTTTGGGGGTGCGCGGTATAGTATGTCTTGCCTTAGCTTTTGTGATTTGTAGAGTACAGAATATTGCAGAGTGGTCAAACCAAGTGAGAGGTACGACCGAGGATATTGAGATATTAGTGTTACTCGTAAATAGTCCATCCAGGATGTGACCTGCCGTATGAGTAGGTGTAATGACCAATTGTTGTAAGCCTGCTGACAGAAGGTCTGTTATAAGGGAGGAGGATTCCTTATCCTGTACGGATTCAAGATGGAAGTTGAAATCTCCCAATATAGTGTAATCGGCAGTTCCTGCCATTGATTCCATAGGATTGTGTAGATTTTTTAGAAAGCCCGCTCGAGTACCTGGTGGATGATAGATCAAAATTCCTCTGAACGATTACGGTATTGTTGTACTCCAACATACTGGTCACTAGGGGATGAGTGATTTTTTAGTGTTGGTTAGGAGCCATCTGAAGACCTTTATCAGCATCCCATGCATGCAGTCAGACCTACTCATCCATCCACTCACAGACTCACTCAAACAGTCATACACCCACACACAGACCCACTTAGAGACTTACACAGTCACTCACAGACCTACCAACTCATGCACCTACTGAAGAGACCCACTCAGACACTTATGCATCCACTCATGCACCAGCCCAAACTCTAATACACCCACCCACAGACAAACATACATATTATCCAGAGACTCACACACACATACACATGCACTCACACACCCACTCAGAGACTCAGGCACCCACTCATATATCTGTTCAGATATTCAAACACCCACTCAAAGACCAACTCAGACACTCATGTACCTGCTCACAGATCCACTCAGGCCCTCCTGCACTTATTCAGAGACCCACTCAGACACTCACGCACCCATCACTGACCCACTTGGACACTTACACACCCACTCACAGATTGTCTCTGAGACTTACCCAGTCACTGACAGATTCACTCAGACACTCATGCACCCACTGTTAAACCCAGTCAGACACTCATGCACCCACTTACTAACCTATTCAGACACTAATGCATCCACTTGCAGACCTACTCAGACACTTACACCCTGTTAGACCTGGCACCATTGGTGTGGGTCTCCCTTCCATTTTTGCTGTTGCCTCATCTGATTTTGCTGGTGTTAGATGCTTTGGGCACTGTGCCACTGCTATCCAGTGCCACAGCGCAAGTGCTCCCTATTGTAAATTGATGTAT
Source organism: Lissotriton vulgaris (assembly GCF_964263255.1). Taxonomy (NCBI): domain Eukaryota; kingdom Metazoa; phylum Chordata; class Amphibia; order Caudata; family Salamandridae; genus Lissotriton; species Lissotriton vulgaris. The sequence goes on from NC_141691.1 coordinate 194,470,129, forward strand.
TATCCAGTAGTTCCATGTTTGGCTATTTAGTTTACTTGTCAGATCCTACCCTAGTGCACTGAGTATGCCCAGGGTGTGTAAATCCGAATGCTGCTGGTGGCCCTGCAGCACTGGTTGTGTCACCCACAGAAGCAGCCTTGTAAAATGTGTCTAAGGTCTTCCATTGCAGAGCCTGCATGCAGTCTGGTACTGTCATGCTGACTAGGCAAGTGCACCCACTTGCCAGTCCCTAAACCTTCCCTTTTCTTCATATCAGTCATCCCTATGGTAGGCGCAAGATCAGGGTGCATTGTAAGTGTAAGGTAGGACAAGCCCTGGTGTGTGTGGCATGTCCTAGTAGTGAAAACAGCCATTTTCGTTTTTCACTGTTGCAAAGCCACCTGTTCTCCAGAGATCAGAATGGGCTGTTAGATTATTATATGTTTATAATCCTAACTGTCTCAGAGAACATTGTAGAAAATCGAGTTTAGTATGATGAAGAACATCTTTTAATTAAGTTGGTTTTAACATTCTGTATTTGCAAATACCACTTTTAGAAAGTATGCATTTGCTTGTCTAACTATCCAAAGCCTGCCTCTGCTAGGTTGTGTATTCCTTTGTCTGGTTTTGTGAATGACAGGGCTGGGGGATTCCAAGAGACAGGACGAGTCAGCCCAGTGGTGAATAGAGAGATCAGCATCTAGATGGGAGGGAGGAGTTGCACCTGAACCTAGAATAGGGATGTGCTTGCCTTCCACATTGTTGGCTCCACCTCCTGGGGAGTAGCTGATGTCTCTGCGCTGCACACTGAAAGAAGTGAATGAGTCCTGTAAACAAAGTGCTACAGGACTGTACTTGGCTTCCACAATGCTGGCTCCACCTCCTGTGGGGCGTCTGATGAGCCTGCCCTGCACTGTGAAAGGAAAGGAGTATCTGGTAAACAGAGCGCTTTAGAACTGGTTTGGACTGGGTAAATACCCCTCTCCCCTCAGAGAACAAAGGATTTTGGGGTATAAATATTGGAACCCTGATCCCAAGAAATTAGATCACTTTTGGATTACAAGAAGAAACCTTTACTGAGGAGGGGAACCTGAAGAAACTGAGGAGAGACTATTCCCAAGCTGAAGTGTTGCTTGGGGGATCGGCCTCAAGAGTTTGCCTTACTGCCAAAGGAAGGAGAAAAGAACTTTGTGTACTTTGCTTTCAACATGTAAAGGATCTCCAAGGGCTTGGAAAAGAGCTTGCCTCCTGCTGAAGTCTCAGGGACAACAGACTTCAACCCCCAGCTCCCCAGAGTTCTTTTAGAAGTGCCTGCTGCTGTTTTGGGCCTTCTGAGGAACTGCATGTCGCAAGGTGCCGGAAGCGCGACTTAACGAGAAGAAGCGTGTTACCGTCGCTGTGCCTGCCGTCACAACTGCGAAGGAGGGTGTCGTCGCTGGAACTGTCGCAGTGCACCGCATTGGAGAGAAGCGGGCCGCAACGAAGAGGAAGCGTGTCACTGTCGCTGCTGCTGCCGTTGCAACTCCAAAGGAGGGTGGCGCCGCTGGAGCTGTTGCATTGCACCGCATCAAGAGAAGAATCTCGCAACGAGGTCGGAGCGTGTCACCATTGCTGTGCCTGCCATCGCAACTCCGAAGTAGGGTGTTGCCGCTGGAATTGTCGCACTGCACGCATCGAAGAAGAGCACCTCACATCCCCGAGAAGCGGACCGCTGTTGGAGCTGCTGCCGTCACATCGTGGAAGTTGCCGCTGTAGTTGTCACATCGAGCGGAAGCTTCACAATTCGTGGGAGAAGAGTGTCACCGCTGAAGCTGCTGCCATCGCATAATCAGGGTGTCACCGGTGCAGTCCACGCATCGAACCGAGAACTTCCCGCATCCCCGAGAAGGGTGCGGCATCTGGAAGATCTTCACGTCTTCATTTCTTTGGACCTGAACTTTGCTGCATTTCCCTCGCTGCGACATTACTTGTCGTGGAAGCGCAACGCAATATAAGGTACATTGACGCAAAGTGTCGCATCTGAGAACTGAACTGAACTAAGCTTAATCTACCATCTTAAAGTGATGGTATTGTGTATTTTTGTCGTTTTTGGTCTTGTGCTATGAAGTCTACTTATTTTTTTTATATAAAACCTGTTTGGTGTCCATTTGTAGTGTTGTCAATGGGTTACTGTATGTGGTCACAAATGCTTAACACACAAGGCCTCTGAGATAAAGTCTGTCTGCTCATGCCAAGCTACCAAGGGGGTGAGCAGGGGTTATTTTAGGAGAGTAATCTCCTTATCCTGACTAGAGGCGAGGGTCCCTATTTGTCACAAGTACCTACCTGTGCCAACTAGAAGCTCCAAATCATACACACCACCACTCACAGACCTATTCAGAGACTCATGCACCCACTCTTGTGTACACTCACAGATCCAGTGATTCATGCACCCACTCCCATATCCATTCAGAGACTCAGACACCTACTCAGACACTCATGCACCTCCTCACAGACCCATACAGAAACATCTGCATGCACTCAAAGACCTACTCAGACACTCATGCGTCCACTCACAGACACACAGACACTCACACGCATATGCATGGACCTACTCAAACACTCATGCACCAACGAATAGACCTACTTGGATACTCATGCTTACACTCACAGTCTAACTCAGGTACTCGCACACCCACTCACAGACTAACTCAGACACTAATTCACAGATCCACTCAGAGACTCATGCACTCACTCATATATCATTCAGAGACTCACACAGACCTACTCAGAAATGCATGCACCCACTCACATACCAATTCAAACACTCATGCACCCACTCACAGAACTCCTCAGACACGCAGACACCTACTCCCAGACCTACACAGAGACCCACTAAGAGACTCATGCACTCACTCATAGACCACTGAGAGACTCATGCATCTACTCACAAGTCCAATCAGAGACTTGTGTAGTCACTCACAGACCCACTCACAGACCCATGCACATACTGATAGATCCAGTGAGACATCCACATCTCCACTCACAGACCCACTCAGAGCCTCATGCACCCACTCACAGACCCACTCAAAGACTCATGCACCACCTCATAGACCCACCCAAACACTCATGAACCCACTCGTGGACCCACTTAGAGACTCATGCACCCATTCATATATCCATTTAGAGGCTAACACACATACTCCGAAACTCACACACTCACTCACAATCCCAATCATACACTGATAAACCCACTCAGAGACCTACTTGGAGACTCATGCAACCAGTCGTAGACCCAGTCAGACACTCACGAGCCCACTCCCAGACCCACTCAGAGACTTCCACACACACTTACTGACCCACTCAGACACTCATGCACCCACTCATGGACCCACTTAGAGACACATGCACCCATTTATATATCCATTCAGAGACTAGCACACATACTCAGAAACTCACTCACAATTCCAATCAGACACTGATGGACCCACTCAGAGACCCACTCATAGACTCATACAACCAATCAAAGAACCCGTCAGACACACACCCACTCACAGACCCACTCAGAGACTCCCACACACACTTACTGACCCACTCAGAAACTCACATACCCACTCACAGAACCACGCTGAGACTTAAAGAGTCACTCACAGAAACACTCTGACACTCATTCACCTACTGAGAGACCCATGCAGACACTCACAGAGCCATTCAGAGAATCATGCACCCACTCATACATCCATTTAGAGACTCATGTACTCACTCACAGTCCTACTCAGACACTCATGCAGATGTCATAGACCTACTCAGAGATGGGTACCCACTCACAGACCCACTCAAAGACTCATACACCCACTCACAGACTCACTCAGACACTCTTGCACCAGCTCATAGACCCACTCAGAGACTTATGTAGTCAATCACAGACCCACTGAGACACTCAATCACCCACTGGGAGACACACTCAGACACTCATGCACCTACTCACAGACCCACTAAGACACTCACTCACCCACTTACAAACACACTCCAGCACTCACACACCCACTCACTGACCCACTCAGAGACTCATGCACCCACTCATGTAGCCACTAGGAGACTGACACACCTACTCAAAGACCCACTCAGAGACTCATGCAACTACTCGTTTATCCAATTAGAGACTTGTGTACTGATTACATCTTTTGAAAGTATCAGCAATAATTTTATGAATATTTGCAAACTACCTATAATTTATCCTTCATGAACAATTGTCATCCCATGGTAATGTTATGCATTTTTTAACAAAAGATAACAAAAGTTAAAAATATATTTTTCTACATAATAAATTAAACATAAATCTGACAGTACTTGTGTATGTGTGTTTACAGAACCTCTGTTACATATTGCCTTTTGCCTTGTTATCACTAAGTCTCCATCGTCTTGCCTTAGCTTTGTTTTTTCAATTGTCCAATCAGAGACTTACCCACTCACTCACAGATCCACTCACACACCCACTCACCGAACCACTCAGATACTAATTCACCCACTCAGAGACCCACCCAGTTACTCATCCACCAACTTATCAACCACTCGGATACTCAGTCACTCACTAACAGATCCACTCAGCAACTTATTCAGTCATTCACAAACCCATTCAGTCACTCATGCACCCACTCAGAGACAAAAGGAAACTGGCTCTCTATATAGTGCACACAAATGAAGTACACCGTGCGGAGAGTCAAGTGATTCCCCAATAGGTATGCAGAGGCAAAAGTAGATCATTCTAATGCTCTTTTTGTGGTAGTGTGGGCGAGAAGGTAAGCTTATCAGAGGGTAGCATTTGTTGTCACACACAGAGGCAATAAATGAGACAGAGGCTCAAGAAAAAAAATATGAGACCAATTTATATAAATAAAGACTATTTCTATGTATTTTTAGAGACCAAGAACACATTTCTAAGGTAAGTACTTTTGCAGTTTCAATGGAAAGAAAAAAGAAAATTGTATATAAAATTGGACACAGCTTTCATGAATTTCATCTTTCTGTTTGAGGCCAATGTTGGGGCCTGGTCCAAAGTTCCAGTAGGAGAAGTTCAAGAGAGTCCTGGATTCGGTAGGATCAGAGTGCTGAGTGTCTTGGAATCTGGTGCACAAAGACGAAGGGGGGGCTCAGATTGACTTACATATCAATCCAGTGGCTCTCCTTGGAGGGAGGAGGTAGCAAGGGCATTGGGACCATAGGAGCAGAGCTGGTTAGTTGGTGCAAGGGCTGGTAAGGCCAGGTGCAGAGCAAACAGGTCAGTCGGGCATTGTGCGTCTTCAGGGTCCTCAAGTCAGAAGCAGGCTACTTGGAGAGGCGATCTCGGGACAGCTGGGCCACTCAGGAAGTGGGTCTTGGGTGTCTCAACACCCTTCAGTGGGTGGTTGCTTCTGGTGCTTTGGGAGTTTGGTACGGGCTCTTCTTCTGGGTTTTTACTTTTGGGGTCCGGTATTGGTACGCTGGGGTTCTGGTCAGTTATGGTGTCCACAAACTTGGTCGAGAAGCAGATCTGGCCATCCTGAACTGTTGTACCTCTTCTTGCTTTGGTAATGCATCAAGGTCGAGGAGCAGCAAGTCAACAAACAGATTTCATGGGATTGGTGCCTGCTGCGTGCAGGGGAGTGAAACCTTCACTCCAAGGGAGCTCCTTGGCAATTTCTAGAAGGCTGGAGGTACTTCAGTGTTCTTGGAGTTCTTGCAAGTTTCAAGATAACACAGCAGCAGCGATTGTTGAGACTTTCTGGCAGCTGGCAGGGTTTGGTGGCTTTTGTTTCTGCAGGGGGGCTTCAGTTCTCATACAGTGGGTCTTTGTCCTGGTCTTCTTTGGTCCAATGAATCTGAGGTTCAGGTCTCAGTGAAGCACCTAAATACTGAACTTAAGGGCATCACAATGGAAAACAGGTAAAAGCCAATGGGATATCTACCTTCAGGCTGTCTACACCTTTTAGTACCCACTTCTAGTGGGAAGAGGCACTACCCTAGCCTTGTTTGGAGGTTTTCCCACTATCTCAAGATGTTGTAATTTCAGGAGAGGGGTTCACCTCACCTTCTCCACCCTATGGGGGGTGCAGGCTGAGGGTAGAACCTCCTCTTCATTTAACCAATTGTCCTGCCTTTCCTCCCATCAAAAATGGAGCATGAAAGGTGGCTTGGCCTCCCCCACTATCTGGAGGTTCCTGGGTTGGAATTCAAAGGCAGCATTGCCTTTGAAGCTTCCCACCCAGGAAGGCCATCCTGTCCTGAAGGAGGTGTGAAACACCTCAGCCTACAGCATGTGCAGTTCCTGTCCTCTTAGAGTGCTGAGAGTGCTAAGAAATATGTCTGATGGTGGCAGTCTGGTGAAAACCGGCCAGGGACCCCACTGGTGTTTGGTTAGGTTTCAGGGGACCATCTAAAATGGTCTCCTGTGTGCATGTATTATTTAATCCAACACTGGCAGCAGTGAGAGTTTGTAATAACTCGAAGGCACACTTCAATTGTTTAAGAATAATCTTTATTCCAGCTCCCGCCAGCACGTCATAACCCTGGCCAGGTGCATACAAAATGGCCGTGTCCCCGAGCCACCAACTGTCACCACTCCTTACGTGCCAACAGGCAGCACGAGACCTATGCCTCGCGCGTCGCACACAGGGCGCGCGAGGCAGACTAGCTCACTACAGAGTTTATTAAGACAAGATGTTTGGCACCAAACATCTTAGAAATCAGTGAAACCATCATGAAACTAGGAGACATGTGTTTACAAGGTCCAAGCCCATGTACTCTTTATGGCGTCCGTGTTCCCTTACACCTTCACAGAATGGATGGCTCATTGTAGGGGCATATTTGTTAATGCCGCTATGCCCACACGTCGGATATAGTGTACCCTGCTTAAGGGCTAAATGCCTGCAATAGGGGTGACTTACCTTTATCTTATTCACTGTAGGATTGTCATAGCACACAGGGCTGTGTGCCATGTCGACTCTTTGGATTTTCCTGCACCAATACACACAGCTTGCAATGGTATAGTGTATGCCCATGGTGAGTGGGCCACGGGTGTCACAATGGATTCTGCAGCCCCAGAGCGGGGTACCACTTACTAGGGACTTATAGGGGTAGCTGAAGATGTGCCAATCATGGTACAGTGTTTTGGGAAAGAGATCTGGCACTGGGAACCTGGTTAGCAGGGACCCAGTGTACTTACAGTTCAAAATTACATCAGACAAAAAGTGGGGGTCAACAATGCAAAATGAGCCTCTTTCCCACACAACGCCCAAATGAAAGAGAATGAAACAAACATTTTTCTAGAGATTCTTCATTGTCTAAGTGGAAGAACCTGGAAAGGCCATCTGCATTGGAATGGTCATTCCCATGTCTGTGTTCCACTGTAAAGTCCATTCCCTGTAGGGATATGGACGACCTTAACAATTTAGGCTGTTCTCCTTACATCTGAATGGGCCATCTGCAAGTTATGTGGCCAGTTTGGACAAGGAAGTGAGAACCAAACAGGTATGGTCTCAGCTTCTTCAGGGACCAACCAAACCACGGCAAAGGCTTCCTTCTCTATGGCACTTCAACGCTGCTCTCAGGGTAGAAGCCTCCTCCTTATGAAAGCAACAGGTTGGTCATGGTCATCATCATTGGTCTGGGATAGGACCACTCCTATCCATGTTCAGAGACATCTGTCTGCACTATGAACTGCTAGAAGTCATCTGGAGCTTACAGACTGGGTGCTGAGTACATTGCTTCTTTCAAGGTGTCAAAAGACTTTGAACAGGTCACTGTCCATTGTATCTTTCTAGGCATATTTTCTTAGAGGTCAGTTTTGTGAGGGGTCCACAATGGACCCATATCCCTGCACAAACCTCATGTAGTACCCAGTTAAGCCAAGATATGGACTGACTTGTGCCTGGGTGGTTGGATTTTCCCAATCCAGAATGGTATGGATTTTAGGCTGTAGGGGCTAAACTTGGCCTCCACCCACAAGGTAGCCAAAGTCTACAACATTGCCCTGCCCTATCTGGCATTTGCGTGCCTTGATAGTGAGGCATGCTCTCTTCAGAGTCTCCAGACCCTTTTGGAGGTGGATCAGGTGATCCAGCCAAATGGAGCTCAAGACAGCAATATCATCAAGATAGGCTGTACTATAAGCTTCCAATCCAGCAAGGACTTTGTTCAAAAACCTCGGAAAGGTGACAGGGGCATTCATCAAATCATAGGGCATTCCAGTAAACTGGAAGTGCCCATCTGTAGTGGAAAATACTGATTTAGCTTTTGCCCTAGGTGTCAGACCTATCTGCAAATAAGCTGATGTGAGATCAAAGTTACTCCGATATGTGGCTGCTCCTAACCTGTCAATGAGCCCATCAACTCTTGGAATTGAGTGGGTATCTGTCTTGGTAACTGCATTAAGGCCCCTGCAGTCAACACAAAACTTCAATTCTCACTTCCCACCCTGGGAATGAGGCTTGGGGATTAACACAACTGGGCTGGCCCAGGGGCTCACTGAGGGTTCAATGACACCCAACTCTGGCATTGTGCTTACCTCAGCTTTGATGTTATCCTTGATATGATCAGATTGCCTGTATATTTTGTTTTGACATGTAGTCTGCCACCAGTGTCCACATTGTGTGCACACCAGTTAGTCTGACCCGGCGTCCAGGAAAAGAGCTCAGCAAACTGGGCCAGAACTTTCCTGAAATCAGTCTTCTGTTGAGCAGTGAGGTGTCTTAAAAGACCATTTCATCAACTAACCCATCTTTAGGGTTGTGAGAATGGAGATCATGTAGTTGCTCACTGTATGCCTTCAGTTCCGCATCTGTAAGCATAAGCATATTTACATCACCCTTGTCATTATAGGGTTTTAGGCGATTTTTTATGTATTACCTTCTTGGGGTTTCTACATATGCCAAGGTCCACTAGGTAAGTGGCCTCCCCTTTTCATGTATTGGGTAGAGTCCACTGCATTTGTCCTGGAGGGCCCTAGGTGCCACAGGATCCAAAACCGTCAACGTTTGCACTGGTTGTAGCTCCACCATGGCAGCCTTTTGATCATATCAGAGTTTTTGGAGCTCTTGGCTGGCCTAAAGATTTTTTATTTAATTTTTTCATGTATTCAAACACCCTGGAAAGAAGGCAAAGTACATAACCCACAATGTCTTGTTTTGGTTCCTAGAGATGTTTCTCCTATCCTTCCTTGACAAAACAGAGGTGTCCTCTTACAGGGGTCTAAACAAAAGCTCAAAGGGGAAACCTTACTCCCTTTTGTGATACCTCTCTGTAAGCAGAAAGCAGGCAAGATAATAAGACATCCCACCTCATTCCAGGTTTTCCAGGGAGTTCACCAATCATGCCTTTTAGTGTCTTGTGAAATCTTTCAACAAGCCCATGTTTCTGTGTCAGGTATGGTGTAGTGAACCTATAGGCCACCCACTCTCTCCCCACGTATGTTTCAAGTATGCAGACATGAAGTTTGCACCTCTGTCTGATACTACCTCCTTAGGAAAGCCAACCCTAGTAAAAATACCAAGGAGGGCCTTGACCACTGCAGGTGCAGTTGTGGTCCTTAGGTGAATTGCCTCAGAGTATCTGGTGGCATGATCTGCTACCACCAAAATAAATGTGTTCCCTAATGCTGTTGGAGAGTCCAGGGGACCAACAATGTCAATCCCTAACCTTTGAAAGGGTACCCCAACCACTGGAAGTGGAATTAAGGGAGCCTTCAGGTGGCTTTCTGTCTTTCCACCGGCCTGATAGGTGACACAGGAGTTACAAAACTAATTTACCTTCTGGGACATTCCTGGCCCATACAAGTGGTTGACTGACATACTTAAGCTTTTTGTCTAACCAAGATGCCCAGGTTGGGGAATATCATGGTCCAATGTTAGGGGAAATTCTCTAAACTGCTGAAGCTCTACCACTCTCCAGAAAGTCACCAGATTTGGTGTATTTGGCCTCAAAGTATCAGAGCCCCTCCTCTCAATAGGTCCTGTGGTGACCACTAACACTCCCCTTTTCCTGAACAGCAGCTTGCTGCTTCAGGCTTTCAAGAGTGGGACATGTTCTCTGCCCCAGGCACAGATCTTCCCTAGAGGGTTCTCCTTGTCCATGGAGCTGTGCTGTGTACGGACCAAGCTCCTAAGGCTCAGTTCCCCTTGGGGTTGACAAGTATTTTCCCTGGGGAGAGTGGACTTGGTCTGCTGTCTGTTTTGAAGCTGGCTCTCCAATCTTCCGGCTTTTTCTCTTGGAAGGTTGGTCTATCATTTCAGCCTCCAACACTTCATTTTCACCTTAGGTATTCCCTTGTGCCATTGTTTTTACACACACCCATTCAGATATTCCAAGCTTTGCTGAGTGGGTTTTCCATTCTACCTCAGCCCATGCTGAGTGCTCCAAATTAAGTCCAAGCATTCACTGTACAGGGTTAGCAGAAGACACCGCTACCTTTTTGAGGCCATTATCCCATCCCCAATCTAAAATCGCCAAGGCTATTCGATGTTCCTTAGGCTGACTTTCATCATTGAAATCTGGAAAGGTCTTCCTAGCAGTTATTGTTCAGGGGGCACCAGTGACTCAACCACCATGGTGATGCTGGCACCAGTGTCCCTTGCGGCTTCAACCCCAATTCAATTAATATTTGACTCTTGTCTGTATCTCTTCAGATTACTGGTCCAGACAGTAAGGGTAGCTACACTCACCACTCCATATGAGAATAGAGTTGCCTCAGTGAACACCTTGACAGGGTCAGGGCTCACCTGGGGTCCCACCTGGAAAATCACAAGTGCAGTTACTGCTATGTTTCACAATTAGTGTCTCCAGTTCTGTGCCTTCTTGGGATCACAGTTTTACCATGGTACCAACCTTAGACTGTGATGGGTTTCTGGGCCCACCTTCCTGAGCAGAGGATTGGGGGCCTGCAGAAGACTAATTTTTGTCTTTAACATTTTGGTCACCATCTTTCCCTCGGTGCGTCATTTATCTTCTTTCTTTTGGTCACCCACACCAGTGGTAGTTTGATCACCCTTGTTTTGACTCAATGATGTAACGTCTCATTGTAACAATTTCTCAAAATATGCTCTTTCACAATTAAATCATAAAGCCCTTTTTGGACTTTTGCCTTTCTCCTAGCTTTTTTTCTGACATTGTATTGGTGGTTTTAGGACTCTGGGCACCTTAGCACTGCTTTACAGTTTAAAGGGCGGGTGTTCTCTGTCATAAACATGGTAAGATTAGTCTACACCTCATTGGCATATTTAATTTAGCTGTCAGTCCCTTGTTAAGTGGTATCTCAGATACCCTGGCCGGTAAATTAAATGCTACTGGTGGGCTTGCAGCACTGATTGCGCCACCCACCAAAGTAGCCTTTCAAACCTATCTCAGGGCTCTGCTATTGCAGGGCCTGTGCGCGCAGTGTTACTGCCTCTGTGACGTGACACCTAAAGTGTGTGCCATGTCCGTTACCCCCATTTTACTCCATGTCAGTCACCCCTAAGGTAGGCCCTAGCTAGCCTTATGGGCAGGTTCCATTGTTAGTAAAAGGTAGGACATGTACCTTAAGTGTGTAACATGTCCTGGTAGAGACAAACAGCCATTTTGGTTTCTCACTGCTGTGAGGCTGCCCTCTCATAGGAATGCATTGGGGATTCCCTGATAAGTGGTTCAGTGGTAATTCCTGATATGAGGAGAGCAGCGTGGCCAAGTTCAGTATATTTCGAATGGTGTGCGCAGATTTATTATAACTATTTTAGAAATGCAACTTTTAGAAGTTGGCATTTCTGTGTGCTATGTGTCTGCCTGGATTGGATTGCATATCTAGCTCTGGAGTAACATGGGCTGGTGAGGTGTGTGTGGCTCCAGGGAGGGCAGGTTGAGTCAGCTCTAGGCTGAATAAGGGATTTGCATTTGGAGTAGGTGGGGGAGTAGTCCCCTGAACCTGAATAGGTCTGTGCCTGCGTAGGTGAATTTTGCTTCCGCCCCCCGTGGTGTGTCTGATGACGAGCCCCCACCTAACAAAGAGGAAGAGGAGCCTTGTCAGCAATGTGCTCCTAAATCACCCAGAACCAGTTTGGGATGCTGCTGGGCCCCAGAAGGGAGGGACTACCTCCCTGCTGGAGGGCCCTGCGTGCTGGCCTGCCTGGGCCCTGCTGTGCCCCTTTAAGGACGCTAGCACCTCTGGAGCACTATATCTTTATTTTTGGTACCCCAGGGAGGGGGGCTCTAGCCTCTGCCAGGAGAGGAGGAATGTGCGGGCTTTGCAGCGCTGAGCTTCACATTGTTAGAAGTGAATCTCCGACGTAGGGATTCCCCTGAGTTGCTGCAAGAAGAGCAGGAGCCTACCACGAGTTGTGTGGGAAGCTGGAGCCCACCCCGGGTTTGCAAATACTAATGAGCGGTAGTCCACCCCGCGTTTGTGCTCCTGTAGCGGGAGCCCACCCACATGTGGCCATCTTCTGCGGCATTTGTTGTTGAGCGGGGAGCCCATCCTACATTAATGCCTCTCAAGGGAGAGAGCCGCCGCCACCGCCACAACATGACCCGGAAGCCAGGCGTCTGCTGCCTGACTCTGGGTGAGGCCAAGACCAGAAAGCTGACGGCCGGCTGGCCAGTCTGGGGAGAGGAAAAGCAACGCGGCAACCTGACCATCCATGTCTGTATGAGAGCAGGGCCCCCCCTGTCCTGGTGGGAGCCCCGCGTGTTGTCCTGCTGCCCGGAAGCCTCACCAGGTGGGCCGGTATCCGGCTTGCCAGTGGAGAGGACCGTAGAGAGGAGACAGGACCGGTCGAGGCACATTGTCGGTGCCTGCCCTGCAGCAACTAAGGACCACAGAGAAGCCCCGGTGAGTGGGGCTGAAGCATACCTATTGTTGGTGCCTATGGTGGTACCCCTCTGTTTTGCCTGCGAGGAGTCCCAGTGAGAGGGGCATAGGGGGCACAGTAAGTGCTGGTGCTTTTCACAGGGGCACTGCGAGCGTGGACAGTTGCCAAGTGGGAGTATTACTTTTCTGGGCAAGGTTGGGTGCAACTCGGGTTCCCTGAGTAGGGCCTGAGGGCATAGTGGTGCGAGAGATAGTGGGCAGCTACAACCTGTGGGACATTTCTTTTGAGTGGAGTGGAAGGGGATGAGGTGCACCCCAGCCCACAATGCATTGTGCTCATAGCTTTCGCTACATTTGCAGCCAGAGGGCTACTTGAGAGGCCCTACGTCTCCACCCTGACATTTTGGACAGAGGGAATTTGAGCCTCAGTGGAAGGCCAGTTAGCCTAGGGTCAGGTTCGGTACCTGTGGGTACCTGGAGGACACAAGGCCCTAAAAGAAGGTGATGTATGCACCTAGGGAGTGTTACTTTGGTGCACTTCTAAAATGTGATTTGTGCATAATGTGTTTATGCTGGCGAGGCTTATTGCGTAATATGTTTATCCCCAATGTGATGCCTACTGCATAATGTGTTTTATGGCCAATGTGATGCCTACTGCATAATGTGTTTATGCCCAATGTGATGCCTACTGCATAATGTGTTTTATGCCTAATGTGATATATTGCCAAGTACAGGTATTTTCACCAGTATTTCCTGGTTGTGTTTTACAATTGCCACTTGTGCTTTCTAGAGGTTCTGACAGTGGCCCGATTGGCCCTGTCATGTGTATATAATCCCCTGTAAATATTGCGTAGTCCCAGTTGACACAGTGTATATGCGTGATTATAATTCTAATGTTTTTGGATAATACAAAGGCTATTTTCATATAACCATTTGTGGAGTTTCTTTTTTAGTGTGCCTAGTGTGTTGCTGCTATGTGTGTGTGTGGGTCATGCAAACGCTTTACACATTGCCTCTGGGATAAGCCTGACTGCTCGTGCCAAGCTACTAAGGGGGTGAGCAGAGGTTATCTTTAGCATGTAACTCCCTTGCCCTGACTAGAGTGGTGGTTTCTGCCTGGCTTTGGTGCACGCCCTAGCCAACAAGAAATCCCATTTCTAACACCCTTCAAAGTCATTCACACTGTTACTTGTTAATCAACCACCTAGTGCTTTCAAAAGTCAACAAATCACACTCAGGACTGACTCTGTTTTTTTAGTCTCCCTTAATCTTATTCTCAACTCTTCTGTGACGAGTTCAAAGCCCTCAATCAGGTTACTCTTCATGAGGTCATAAGACTCAGCATTCGGGCAGTATCAGGAGTCTATCCCTGCACCTCCCAAAGAATAGTTCACACAAGAGAGGAGCCAATTTTTTTCTGGATACTTTTCTATCCATACAGGCCCTCTGAAATGCAGAGAAACTTTTGGTGATGTCATCACCATCTAAATATTTAGGGACAATTCCTTTTGGGAGTTTAGAGTCAGAACAACTTTCACCCTCCCTATTTATTTGTATGCTGTCAACAGAGATAAGTCCTAGGCCCATGTCATTCCTTTATCTTTCTATTTCTGTGGGCTGAGCTTCTAAGTTCAGGCTCCTGGCTAACCTTTGTAGACTGTGGTCCTTCTCTGAGGGAGCCTCATCTTCTTCTGTGGGGGACGGGACTCAATCCCCTCCTCAGTTGGATCTGTAGTAGCATTCTCATCCTCATGGAATAGAGTCGCTGTTTCTGGATTATCATTCCCAAAAACAGCCAAAAGCCTTCTGAGCATTTCCATGGTTGCATGAGAACCAGATTTGTTACAATATGCTTTACAGAGAACCCTTACGTGGGCCTAGGACATGTCCTCATAAGGGGCAGGTTGCACTCCTAAGCATGGCTCTCTGTATCTGACATTATTTCTACTTAAGATGGGACTTTTTTTGTAGTTAAAATAAATATAACTATTGCAGAATACATTGTCCTAACTGAAGCAAAGACTTTTAAAACTCTAATCAGTTTGTCCCAGGGACGCCGCCAAGGTCCTATCAGTTAATTTTAGAAATTTGGAAACTATAGACCAATCAAAAAATATATTAACTAAGGACAATTGTTGGATTTACTCATGTGTCAAATATTGTCAAAGTAGTTCCAGAAAATACATAGGGGCAGATTTATGAAGGCCTTGCGCCGCCGGTGCGTCATTTTTAACATGGGAAAAAGTGACGCACCGGCGGCGCAAGTCCTTCATAAATCTGCCCCATAGTCTTCTTTCCCACCACTGAAACATGAAATGTAGGAATCTGGCTCTCTATATAGTGCACTAAAATGAAGTACACTGTATAGAGAGTCCAGTAATTCCCAAAAAGGTGTGCAGACGTTAAATTATATACTTCTTGTTCTTTTTTTGTGGTAGTGTGGGCAAGCAGTTAGGCATATAAGTGGGTAGTGCTCAGCATTTGGGGGACCTCTGCTGTTGCCTACGGGGCTTACCGCTGTGCTGCCAGGACTCCAGCCGGGACTACAGCCTCCCTTGCCTTCCCTGCCGCCCCCGCCGCCGCTGACCACTCGCGGCCGCCGAGAGGGGCCGGGAGAGGATTAAAACTACATTTCCCAGCATCCCCGGAGCCGCCTGCCACCAGGGACTTCCGCCGGAGGCGTACTTGAGAGCGCCCGTCCCTCCGCGTCACGGGACGCGCGCGGGCGGAGCCCGGGCAGAGGGCGGGCCGTCTAAGGCCGTCCGAGGACGACCAGGGACGGGACGGGCCATTTCCCTAACACCATGGGTAAGCGAAAATTAGTTACCTCATTGCCGGGTGAAGCTAAGGCTAAGGTCCCAAAATACACGACCAGCATTATTACATATTTGACTTCTAAAGTGGACGAACAAACCACCCAGATAGCTGTTTCTGAACGTGCATTGGGGTTGGAAACCACATCTGAAAGCATTAGCACTACAACCCCCTCGCCCATCATCTGTGTACCACTGGAGCCGAGGGTCATAATCGAATCTTGTCGGGCAAACTTGCCACAGACCCCTACTGTCCTGCCTTCCCCAGAACTTCCTATCACTGTAAAACCTGCTAGTATTGAGGTTGTGGGTGTGGAAGAAACTACGGTCAATATTCAAACTGGGGGACAGCAGGCCTCCTATGTTACCAAGGAGGGCCTCACGGAACTTTTGGAAAAACTTTTTACCGAGAGGCTAGAATCAGCCTTAATCTAAATTGCAACAGACATTACAGAGACTTTGAGGGAATGTGTTAATAACTTATTGATTAAATGTGAACGCATTAACAATTTTCTGAATAATCAGGCCCCGGTTTCTGTACCAATAGAAATTGACCCGCCAATTAATCCTGTAATTAACATACCAGCAGAAATCTCTGCGTCAGTCAAAGGAAAAGTTGTAAATGGTAGATATACACCCTTGCCGCAAGCCATGCCAAACTGTGTTAATTTGGAAAAAACTTTACCGGAAAGGCCAACATGTTCCCTGGGAGACCAGAGGGCTAGGGTGCCCCCAGTGCACCTACCTCCTGATGCTACACCTTTTGTGGCTGTCCTGGTTAATGTACCCAAATTAGATGCGGGTGAGGTAGAAGATCATGAAACATTGCGTAAGCACACAGAAAAGTGGTGCAATGCAAATTGCACGGGTGAAAGCAATATCGCAGCCAATATATTGATGTGTAGAAGGGTTAACTGGGTTGGTAAAACCAAGAAATGCGTGGCAGGTGACTGTGTCATAGTTAATTTTAAATCGCGAGATGTCACAAGCCGACTCTTCTGGGACGCTTCCCCTTTAGATCCTTTAGGTAGGGGCGTGCGTGCCATGCCGCTGGGTTTTTTCTACCCTCCTGCACCCAGGTTAACTGGGGACAGGTATGGTAGGCCCCAGCCGAATAATAACTTTGGGCACCAGGGTAAACAAAATTTCCCTCTGCAAGGAAATGAATGGGTGACTAAGAGGGCCAGGGGTAGTGGTGGAGCCATATCTGTAATGAATACACATACAGATAACCTACCTCTTTCAAACAGATTTGCGGTTCTTGACAACCAGGTTGTCATGGACTGACTAGATCCCACACTAACTAACCACTCAGCCAGTGCACATGATGATCCCATTGACATCCCTACCCCCTGTAATACTACTAACAATTTTACCCCTTGTAATGCGGTTTCTAATGTGGGGGAGGTGATAACAGAGGGAGGTAATAGAAATATTAAGTTTTTGACCTGGAATATTGCAGGCTTACGCGCCAAACAAAACGACCCAATCTGGCTAGGCAAGTTGAAAGAATATGATATAGTAGCCATGCAGGAAACATGGGCAAGGGACAACTCATTTTGGCTGGATGGTTACTCCTCTTTCTTTGTAAAAGCACAGTGTTCAGTGGCGGGAAGGGATATTGGTGGCCTGATGTTCTTGGTATCCCTCAATATAGCTGGGAGTGTGAGAGAAATTTCTAGTTCCTCATACCATTTTCAATTGGTAGAAATATGTCAAGTAGATAATAATAAAATACTCCTCATAAATTGTTATAATTCTCTGCAGGATGGCCCCCAAAATTCTGTTTTAGACTGTTTAAATGTATTTGTTACGGATTATATGTCAAAACAAACCACTTTTGTTCAAATTATTTTAATGGGTGATTTTAATGTCCACTTATGTGAATTACAATGCCAGATTAAAGATTTCGATGGGCCTGACCTCACGTCCCCTCCCCATTTTGAGCATAGTCTGAAGGGCTCCACTATGGAACATTTGTTATCAGCTAATGATCTGTATGAACCAAGTTTTGCTGATCTAAAGGAACGGGTGGTGACTTACAATGCTAGGGGTAGTGAATCCATCATTGATTACATTTTCATGTCCCCAGGGCTCCTCCATTATGTCCATTTTTATAACGCCATTGAAAGTGGCTTTAGTGATCACAATCCGGTGTGTTTAACGTTGGATGGATCACTTGGATTGTTGAAGGGGGCCTTGTTGGCTACTTCTGTGAAACACATTAAGAGTAAAGACAAAGGGCGGCGATTAAAATGGTGCAAAGTTTGCCCAGAAGATTTCTTGAATCTCATTGAACATGAAATGGTGGCGGAATTTCAGATTTGTAGGGATCCCGCTAGTGGGGACAAAGAGAATATTGCCGGCTTTGAGGCTATTTGCTCGAAGGTAGAGAAAGAACTAACAATTAGCCCCAAAAGGGGACCCGCTCCAGCCTCCGGCTGGTTCGACCATTCCTGCTCAAAGGCCCACTCTGCACTGATAGCAGCACTAAAGCATTCTCCGAGAAATAGGCTAGTGATAGCTCAACTGAGGAAAAAATATGCAGAGGCGGTAAAAACACGCAAAAAAACGGTTAAAGAAGAAGCCTGGGATGCTTTAATGGACTCCACGACCCTAAAACACAGCTCTAAATTTTGGTCCATTATTAATAACCCCATATTTGCTGAGACATGCAATACAGACCTCGAGGCTAATATACCTGAGTCAGACTGGCTTAATCATTTTTCAGTTATCTATGGGAGCAATTTATTTTATGAAACTTTTTGTATACCATGTCATTCTAATTTGCAACCCGTGGTTGATTTTACTGAAAATGAAGTCAAGGCCGCTATAATTGGGTCCGCTAAGAACAAAGCACCAGGACCCGATGGGGTCCCTTTGGACCTATATAAATCAAACCCAGAGCTGTGGGCAACTGTACTAACGAATGTTTATAATAATGTACTTAAGGGGGGTTTTCCTAATACTTGGACATGTTCAATCATTGTACCAATTTTTAAAAAAGGAGTAAGAAACGACCCTAAATGTTATCGCCCCATATCCCTGTTGGATTCCTCTATGAAGATCCTGGGAAAAGTATTACTGGTGAAAATTAACAAATGGACTAAAGAGAATAATATTTTGTCCAATGCACAGTATGGCTTCCGGTCAGGCAGAGGGACAGAGGACCAATGCCTGAACTTGAATATGATAATTGCTAAATATACAAAGGCTAAAAAAGGGACTATTTTTGTTGCTTACATGGATCTGTCCACAGCGTTTGATTTAGTGAATAGAGCCAAGTTGTGGGGCATGTTGTTACAGATGGGATTGGACCCCCCTTTGGTCCACTTCTTGGCTGAACTTCATAAGGACCTCAAGGCTTCCATTAGAATGGATCAAGAGGGGCATCGCACAGCGTGGTTTAAATCAGGTAGGGGTGTGCGACAAGGCTGCATCCTTGCCCCTATGCTGTTTACTTTATATATCAACTCTCTGGAAAAAATTCTCTTGGCGTCATCTGTGGACACTCCGCGTGCAGGAGACACTCACATCCCAGTGCTCCTGTACGCGGATGATGCCGCCTTAATAGCTAGGACACACCTGGGCCTCCAGAGACTTCTCAATGCATTTAGTGACTTCATGTCCTCTCTTGACCTTGTGGTTAATAACGCGAAATCCCATGTTATGGTCTTTGGGGCAGCAAAAAATAATACTAAATCCTTTTACTGTAAAGGGGAAGTGATTAGCAATGTAAAAGTTTTCACTTACCTCGGAGTAATTTTTGACACCAAGGGCAGCTGGATCCCACAGGTAGTAGCAAAGACCAAAGCAGTGAGGAGCTCTGTTAACGCTATTTTAAGCTTCTCAAGGAGACTGGGGGGGGAAACCAAGTGGTGCACTCTTAGCCTTGTATAAGGCAAAATCATTGGCTATAGCGAGATACGGAGCAGGATTATGGGGTTATGTAAAAACTGAAACCATTCAAACGGAGGTTAATAAGTTTTTATGTTCTATACTAGGACTCCCCTTATCAACAGCCACCTTTTCCGTCCATCAGGAGCTTGGAGTAGGATATATTACTGATATCCTCTCCATGGCACCTATACTCCTGTGGATAAGAGTTTGGACCAATAACAACTTAGGTCTCAACCACAAAATTCTGTTGGACTGCTTAAAATTGGACAAGCATAAAGATATCGCTTGGCTGGCATACATTAATAAGTGCTCAGTAGATCTTGGACGCCCGGAGATTTTCTCCTCCCCGCTTGATTTAAAAAAAGCAGACCTAGCCTGGGTCAAGGAAAATTTTTATAAACTTAAGTCCTTGGAGAGAGAACAACTCCAGTTAACAAAACCCACGGTCAGAGCACATTATATGACACTCACCTGTATTGCCATCCAACCGTATCTTGCTCTAGTCAACATTCCATTCCACAGATGGCTTCTGGTTAAGTTTAGATTTAACCAGATCTACTTGGTACTCTCTGACAGACAAGGATGGTTCAAGCCTGAGGATGCACCACTATGTGAATGTAACAACTTTTCCATACAAGACAATATGCACCTTACGTTATTCTGCCCTTTTTATCATGTTCCAAGGCAAAAGTATTTGTTCCCCTTGTTGAAGGAGAAAGCGTTTTCTCAAGCAAAACCTGCTCTACTGTTCCTACAAATGCTTGAATCTCCCTTGGTAATGTTCAGTGTGGCAAATTACCTTGTCGCTGCTGTTCGAATTAGGAGGAGGAAAGTACAAACCCAACTGCGGGGACTGGGATGAATTATGTATTTCTGGCTTTTTTGCACATGATGAGTCTTTTTTATGACTTTTATTGCTTAAATTGAATTGCTCCATATGACATTTATTTTTTAAATGTGTTTTAAATTGTATTGTATCATATGAAATTTTAAAATATGTACCTGGATGTAGTATGCTTTTATGATTTTTAACTAAATCGAATAAAGTGGTTTTTGACTTGACTTGACTTGTCACACACAGAGGCAATACATGAGACACACAAATTGGTCTCAGAATAAATCTGAGACCAATTTGTAAAAATAAAGACAATTTTTATGTGTTTTTGGAGACCAAGTATACAGTTCTATGGTAAGTATCTTTTGAGATATGATTTTTAAAGAGTTCGGAAAATATGTCACATTTATGCACAATTATGCACCATAGGAATTAATGGAAAAAAAAATTAAAAATTCAAATTCAAAATCAGGCAATTCTTTCATGAAGAACGCCATCTCATTTTAGGTCGAGGTCGGGCCAGGTCCAATGTTCCAGCAGGAGAAGTTTAGGAGTGTCCCAGATCGGAGTTCCCAGTCCCAGCACAACTTCAGCTACCCTAAGTTCATAGAAAGTGCTACCCATGGTACATAAGGCATGTGTCCTGAAGAGGGTCCTCTGGGGCTGCCGCACTGGTTATGCCTCCCCAGGGCCTCTTGCCAAGCTATGCACTCTGCCATTGCAGGCAGCATGTCTTGGTGCAGGGAATTCCAAAGAGTCAGCATGGCACACATCCTTGGGTGTCATGCCTCCCATGCACTGCATAAGATATAGGGAAGTCATCCCAACTGCAGGACTTAGCCTAAAGGCAGGGTGCACTTTATCCTACGTAACGGGCATATCGGCATGAACAGATATGCCCCTACAATGTGCCAACCATTCTGTGATGTTGTAAGGGAACACAGAAGCCATAAACAGTACATAGGCTGGATACTTGTAAACACATGTTTCCTAGCTCCATGATGGCTTCACTGATTTCTAAGATGTTTGGTGCCAAACCTCTTGTCTTAATAAACACTCACTGCTTCCAGTGTTGGATTTATTAATACATTCACACAGGAGACCCTGAAACTTAACCAAACACAAGTAGGGTCTCTGGCCTGTTTTCACCAGTCTACCACCACCAGACATGTTTCTGACCTCATGGGGTGAGAGCCATTGCACGCAGAGAACAGAAACTGTACCTTCTCTGGGCGGGGAGGTTTCAAATCACATCCAGGACAGGATGGCCTTCCTGAGGGGGAAACTTCAAAGGCAATGCCACCATTTAAATCCAACCCTGGATCCCCAAATAGTGGGTGAGGCCAAGCCCCCATTCCTGCTCCACCTTTGATTAGAGTAAAGGTGGAAAATGAGTTAGATGAGGAGCAGGGTCCCCCCTTAGCCTGCACCACCCCTAGGGTGAGACAGATGAGGTGAATCCCTCTCCTGAAATCCCACTATCTTGAGATGGTGAGGCAGCCTCCAATCAGGGCTAGGGTAGTGCCCCTTCCCAAAGAAAGTGGTCACTAAAGTGTGTAGACACTAAATGTAGATAGCCGATTGGCTATTACCTGTCTCCCGTTGTAACACTCCTAAATTCAGTATTTAGGTGGCTCCTTGAGACTTGAACCTCACATTCATTGGACCAAAGAAGACTAGGATAAAGAAGACCTTCTGCATGAGAACTGAAGTGATCCTGCAGAAGAAGAAGATGCCAAACCTTGTCTGGTATTCAGTGTCCCTACTTGTGATAAATCAGTGGGTTTTCGAAGTTTGGAAAGGAGCTGCAAGTGAAATACTTGTTTAGGTCACATATATCTCCCATGAAATACATGAGAAAGTGGATTATTATGAGGTAGAAGGGTGTCCACCACAAGTGATAATATCACTATCTTGCTAGGTCCAGTAAAGTTTGGGTCATTTAAAACTGACCTCAACCCCTGGTAGATATGGCACAGAGCAGACAGGCTTAACATAAGAAAATGTGCACAGCATTTAGAAGTACTAAAACAGTTAGAAAGCTGAAAGCTCAACACAATAAATACCCCACACCATATTATAAAAACAGAGAACAATTTAATGAACAAAATAACTGCAAAACAAAAAAAAGAGAAATGCGATTTTTAAAATATTTAAAATAAAAATAGCACCAAAATGCGTTTAAGCACTAATGCAGGACAACTGGTCTTTGCAGACCAAGACCTGGTCACAATTTGAGGCTGACTGCAATTGAGCACAGGTCAGATACACCAATTGAGCACAGGTCAGATACACCAATCGGGTCTTATTATGAGTTTGGCAATCCTCCTGTAGCACCACCACAGCTAATTCCAGGAAGACTGCCAAGCCCATGGTGTACCCACCCATCTTATTCCAAGCTGACCGCCGCCAGGAGTGTGCCAGCAGCAAATTCCTTAATGGTGTGGCATGCACCATGTTGTGCATGCCACACTGTGTAGAAACAAGGGTGCAAATCCAGGGGAGTACAACATGTGCAACCTCCTGCATGCCCCCTGAGTCCCAGAATCGGCAGAGGGCTATGTAACTGAATCCCCACCACCCTTTTCATGGTAGGCTCCCTTCCATGAAATGGACAAAGCATATGCAAGTAAAATATGCTCTGCGGTGCCACATTGGCACTGCCAGCATTTTCCATCCCCTTTACACACTGCTGCCGCGTCCTGGACACAGTTCCAGGATCCCTGGGAAACTGCCCAAAAATGTTTGGGTGACCACAGTTAAAGAGGCATTTTCCTAAAGACTCTTAACACAAAAAAATATTTATAAAGCATAAACATCCTAAGGTTTCTACCATCTCGCTCACCCGGGTTGGGTCGCTGGCAGATTAAACAGAATGTAACCTTCATCCAATTTGTAGTATAGTTCACCAAAACATTTTAATTCCATCTATTCTTCTTTGCACAGGAACACAACTTGCTAAGACTTGACACCTAACTTTACTTCCCATGGTCTCATGACAGTGGGCCTACCAGACATGTATGGATTTTCTTTGGGTTCAATGTGACACAACAAATTAACTTGGTATAGGAACTAGAAAATTTGGAAAGCCGCTGAAAGGGAAATCCCTGTTTAAGGTACTGGTTTTTATCAGGGAATATCACTACTAGGTTTTATAGAAACATAGAACAATCATATGTTTTTAAAATTTACCCATCATAAATTTCTAATGCTGAGAGTCAAGTTTTCCTCACCCTGATTAGCTGGTGGGGAGATCACACTGAACATAATAATGCACTCTCCGTCCAACAGGAACATATCCCTTCAAAAACTTGACTCAGATCTTTGTTTCTTTGAGCCTCCTGAGCATGGGGTTACTAGAAATATATGGGTTTTCTAAAACTGGGTGCAGCGCACTTTGGGAATGTGGAAAGCAACAGCAAGTTAAACAACTGTATAAAGTACCTCTCTCTTGTCACAGATATCACCCCTGTGCTATATGGAAACATACATGTAGTAGAGATTTGCCGATACAACAGCAAGAAGAGGACCGAGGATGGATTTGAAGGGGTGGGATGCCAGACACGGGGGGGTGGGAGGAACACCAGCGGAAGCCCTGAGAAAGCAGAGTTTGGGAGAAAATACAGAGGAAACCTAAACCAAAGCCATGGCTGCAGGCAAGTGACTCAGGTATTGTTCTTGGAGGCAGCCCGGTGAGTGGTGAATGTTTGGAAAGGAAGAGGACTGGGCAGAGTCAACTACACCACAGTACGGGAACTAAAGAGGTCAAGGTCTCACAAACAGCAGATAGACAATCATGGTGACTGTAGTACCGAGTGTGTTCTTTTGAAGACAGTCAATTCTCAGTGCTCGTTTTGTTTACACTGAGATTCATACCTCCTAAAGGAGCTGGAGACCCAAGGGCAAAGACCAGAATAGAATGAAGAAAAGGAACCAAGATAAAAACTCCAAAGACTTTCATCACATTGGCAATCAATGAACTGAACCCCAGCGTTGTTATTTAAATAAAATACTTTGGAAAATACACTATAAACTGGTGACGCCTGTTTACAGTACCATAACCATATATTTTATCTATAGACCATAAGATTTCGCTAGGTGGGTGCTGGATCGCTCTCACACTAATTGGCTGGCAGAGTTCACTGCAGTTTTCAATTACTGTTTCCCTCTAAACATGCAAGTTTTCTTCCCTCTTACTCACACAGTAATACATGCCTCCCAAATCCTAACTCAAACCTCTGTTTCCCTAGGTATTTTGAATGTGGGGTAATTTTACATTGGTGGATGTAAAGACAAGAGGCTCCGGTGTGGTGAGTAATATTCATGTGTATTAGAAGTGCGGCACAGTACATCTGTGCACAGCAAAGCAGTAGTGATAACTGCCGTACAAAGGCTCTGGAACATGGAACCAAAGTTGTACAACACAGGTACATTGTTCCATGTTCCAAGCATGGCACAGTTCAGGAGGGGAAGGGAGAGGATGAGGAGAGGGGAGTGGATGAGGGAAATGTAACACAACTCATCACTAACAACAAAAGAGGAAGAAGTGCAAAAGAAAAAGCAATGCAAAGAATGAAGAATCAAGACAAATATCTCACAGGTAAAAATCTGGGTCTGTTGTTCCTCTTGATTCTGGATGCTACACATTGGGCAGGACGAGGAGAGCTACCATTGGAATTAGGGCAGTCATGCAACAATAAAGCTTCCTCACTGTCCGTGCTAATTCCATGAGAGTTGTATTTAGCAACTCTCCTTACATTCCATACTTTCCCATCCTGAGTAACAACACTGTTCTTGAAAACTTTAACAATTTTGATGAGATGACCGAACTTGGAACTCCCTTTCACTAAGAAACCAGGTTTTTTAATCCCAACCCACTCTCCTACAGCAAAGTCAGGAACCCTTACATTCATATTAGAGTCAACCAACGCTTTCATCTTGTCCTGCTTAAATTCCACACACCTAGGAACAAAATCCAAATTAACCCTGTCAACAGCCTTATTAACTCTCTTGATCCACCACCGGCAAATATCTGAAATAGATTCCCTGCCCTTCAAAAGCCTAAAGGGGCTTACCTTGGTAACAGAGTGGGGAGTGTTGCCGTACATCCATAACCTCTTTCTTACCACATCTCTCCATGGCTCACTGGACTTACAGGCTGACTCAATACCATCCTTAAGGACCTTGTTGAATATCTCCAATTTTCCATCCTCTATTGGTTCCTAAAGAGATGTAGTCACATGCTTGATACCACACATGCTGAGGAAACCCTCCATCTCCTGTGACATGAGTTGTACCCAGTTGTCCGTTACAAGAACCTCACAAGCAAAATTCTATTTGAAAAAGGTAATGATGACTTTAGTGGTGGCATTCACTACGAACTTTACCTCCGGCCACTTAGAATAGTAGTCTATCATCACCAGTGCAAAACGTGCATTGGAAGGCAAGTGATGAAAGGGGCCTGAAATATCGGAGGCCACCTTTTGCCAAGGACTCTCAGGCCAAGAAACAGGTTTGAGAGGAGCAGAGGAAACCTTGAGCATCTAGTCGCTATTGATGCAATCGGGAAATTCTCTAACAGATATATCAATCATTTTGTCGATGCCAGGCCACCATAAATTGGCCCTGAGGAGGCAATTCATAGAATACATACCTAGATATCCCTGATGGGCAAGTGAAAAATCTTGCTCTGCATGGAGGCAGGAGGGATGATTCCCCCCCCCCTTAAAGAGTAACCCGCCATCTTCTTCAATTTTGTCCGCGACTTGGCAAAAAGGGGCAATGTCAACAGTGGCGGACCTTTCTCTAGGCCAGCCCTTTTTCAAACACTCATTGACAAGTTGACATACAACATCAGTATTCATCTCCGTCACCCACTCAGATTCAGACAAACTCAAAAACCCTTCAGAGTCAAAGTCCTTAACTGTGGCAACTATAGCTACACTTTGTTCATCATGGGGAACACATTAGTTGGAATAAGGCAGTCTGGACGGGAAATCAGCCGTAATGTTGCTTTTGCCAGGAACGTATACAACCTCAAAGTCATACTTCTGTAATCTAGACGTGAGTCCGGTATTGTAAGCTGTAGAGTTCCATCCTCCCCTGGAGATAATATGCCAATGAGGGGTTTAAGGTCAGTCCTAAGTAAAAACCTGTTTCCCGACACATAATTGCGGAAATGTTCGATGGCCCAGATGCATGCTTACGATCACTGCATACCTTCTCTTAGTAGCCAGGAGAGTCGAACGCTACACACCACTCTTCTTTTCCAGAGCACTGGCTAAGTACTAGACCAAGACAGTAAAGGCTTGCATCAACAGTAATGATGCATCTTTTATTCAAGCAAAAGGACTTAAGAGAGGGTGTATTTACTATCTTGCTTTTGATGTGCTTGAATGCAGTTTCCTGCATGTCTGACCAGAAAAACTCAGTGGACTTTCTGGTCAAATATATGATGGCTCCATCTTGGTCGCTAAATTCTGTATGAATTTACTGTAATATTCACAGAAGCCTGCAAAAGAGAGGAGTTTCTCTATGTTGTCAGGGGAAGGTGCATTGACTATAGCATCCACCAAAGACTTTTTGGGCACCACACCATCACCTGAGAGAGTGTTCCCGAGATACTCTATGGATTCGCAGAAGAATTTACATTTTCCAGCCTTAAGTGTCAAACCACTCTTACCCAATCTCAGGCAAACCTCCTTAACATGGCGGTAGTGGACCTCTTCATTCTTGGAAAAGATGAGGATGTCATCTTGGAAACATTGCACAAAATTACTGACATATTTAAAAATAAGGTACATGGCCCTTTGAAAGACGATGCGGCCGACGCTAGGCCGAAAGGCATTGTTTTGAATTGAAATAACCCATAGGGCGTGATAAAGGCAGTGAAATATTTGGAATCTCCAGTGAGCTCAATTTGGTGGTACGCAGAGCGAAGGTCAAGGGTGGAAAAATGCAGGCACCATCCAGCAAGCACACCATCTCGTTGATATTAGGAAGAGGGTGGCAGTTTAGAACCAAATTGGCATTTAACATTCTCATTTCAGCCCACAGCCTAAAGCTTTTGTCGGGTTTTGGGGCCAAAACAATAGGAGAAACCCTTTTGGGTGACTCAATCTCCTCGATGATAAACACCTTCAACCATGTCATCCAAACATCTATTTCAACTCAGTCCTTACACTGATGGAGACCCCTCTGAGCTTCTGCTTGACTGGTACAGATCCCTCTCTAACTTTGATCTTGTGGCTGAAACCTATAAGTTTTCCGAGTTCTTCTTCGAATACATCTGGGAATACATTTGTAAAATCAGTACTGGTAGAAGGTATAGTAAGGACTGACACAGGCTCTTTCTCCCTGGGATTTAACACATTACCAAGCTTGGCCTGGTCACGCCATCCCAACACATTTACCCCTTTAAAGGCCACATAAAGCTTAATAACAGCAGTATTCTGTTTGAATTCAATGAACACCTCCTTGAAACCTATATTCAATATAGGAACCATCGGAATTGTGTACCACAATATCAGGTTTACATAAGGAGTTCAGGTCAAGTAAATCTCCAAAAGACTCTGAGCAGTATTCCTCAGTGATAATGGTCCAAGGTGACCCAGAGTCTGCTATTAGCTCAAGCTTCCTTCCAAGGATACATAAAAGACAGCCTCTTGTCAGCCTTGGAATCATCAAATGAATCTCGAATGGAAACTACAATGTCAGTCTCTAAATCCCCCTGGGTATCTTCACAAAAGGATGGATTGTGAGAGACACAAGAAACTTTTCCTTTGGAGTAATTAGAAGGAGAAGGGGTATTCTTCTTCATATCCTTGCACATCTTAAAGAAACTGTCCAAACATTCACACTTACTACATTCCTTCCCAATGGCAGGACAACGTGGGAAAGAGGCTATGAGACCAGGATTTCCACATCTGTAGCAATAAAAACTTTTGGGGTTGGGGTTATTCTTGTAGTTGGGATTATAAGAGCTTTTAATGGTACTAGGAGTAACACTACTAACTTCACTTCCAGTGGGAGACTTAACTTCCCTGTTGAGGGACTTCATCCACTTCTCAGACTGTTCTAATGCTTTGGTCGTGCTGATGGCAGCATCGAAGTTAAGGTCGCCCATTAGTCGGAGCTGCTTTGTACTTTTTTACTTCTGACGTGAATGATGATTTGGTCTCTGATCATCTCGTCAGTGATCAAACCAAAGTTGCAATGCAAGGATAAAGCACGGAGGGCAGTAAGGAACTCATCAAAACTCTCTCCCTCTTCTTGGGTTCTGGTGTAAAACTCAAACCTATTGAGGGCAACATTAGTAGTAGGTTTTAATTTGTTCTCGATGCACAAAATGGCTTCGTCATATACATTATGATCACCTCCAGATATGACAGGTGGAAGGGTTCTGTAAACTACCTGTCCCTTAGAACCTAAGCAATGGAGGAAAATGTTCTTCTTTCTTTCAGCAGACATGTGGTCACCATCGATCGCCTTCAAATAAGTAATAAGCTCCTCCCTCTTTCCATCTTGTCCATGGGATGGGTGGTTCCCCTTTCCTTTGTAGAAATTTACAAGGTGGGTCAAACCGCATTGTAATGGTTTAGTAGTAATAATAAGAAAATATGCAATAGCAACAAATATAATAAAAATGGCGACAAGTATGCTTATAGAAGTGGTAGAGAATACGTAAAGTAGCTTTAAAACAAGATTCAGCAGCAGTAATTAAGCTACTTGAAACGTAATGAGGGTAGGAAAAGGTGTGCCTATCACCATAGAGAGACAGGCTGTGTAATACAGAATATAAAGACTCAAGGTGTGCCTGTCACTGCAGATGAGCAGGCTGTATGGTATGTTATACAAAAGCCAAGCTTCTCACCCATGCACACAAGGCACTCCACAACACCAAACCAGCATACCTCAATAGACGACTCACCTTCCACACCCCGAACCGCCAACTCTGCTTTTCCGACCTCGCCACCGTCGCCCGCATCCGAAGAGTGACCACCAGCTGCAGATCTTTCTCCTACCTCGCCGCCAAGTCCTGGAACACCCTTCCCATCCTCCTACGGCAGACGGAAGAACTACTAACCTTCAGGAGACTACTCAAGACCTGGCTCTTCGAGCAGTAGCACCACGCCCCCCCCCCCACCCCAGCGACTTGAGACCCTTACAGGTGAATAGCGGGCTTTACAAGTGCTGTGACTGATTGATTGATTGATAAATTGATTGACTGATTGAGCCTGTCACCGAGAGTGAACAGAATTTCCTACCTGCTTTTAAAACAAAGGTGTGCTCATCACTGTGCATGTAAAACACAGGAGAGTCTCTGAGAAGATGTGTTCATCAATGTGGGTGGAGCCGATAATAACCGGTCCTTAAGGAGCGGCAAACAAAGAATGTAGTCCTCGCTTGTTGCTTTCTTAATTATACGGCTGCTGAGCAAAGGAGGAGGTTGCCGTCGATAGTTGCTTCCTTGAGAACACGGCCGCTGAGCGTGGCGAAACCACGCTGCCGTAGAGTTGATCCTGGGGCAAAATGGCCACCGGCATAATAACGCATAGCGTGACCAACATGAGGAGTAGAGCAAGGTAAGTGATGCGCCTGCTGAGAATAGCATCAACAAGGCTATACAGGCAACCATTGTTAAGGAATGACGCACAGACAGAGGAGTGCCGCAATAAGGGTATTTGGGAAAACGTTGTTGAAGAAGTACAAGGATGTCACAATGGAGCTTGAGAGGAGAGGGCTGATGGCTTGTAGGAGAAAAATGTCAAAGAACGCAAAATTCACCGAAAGAGCATAGGGGAGGGGGTGAAAGATATTCGGTTTTTGCAAAAGTACCTGTAAATATCACATGAAGCAAACAGAGATGTTCCGGTAGGCAGGAGACATCAGGAACATGGAGATGTGTCTGGAAGACGTTGCTGCACCTGTGCCGCAGAGAGTATGTAGCTAGCGAAGTCTTCTTTGAGTCGTCTCCACTTGTAAAGACGAGAGGTTCTGGTGCGGTGAGTAAAATTCAAGTTTATTAGAAGTGTGGCACAGTACATCTGTACACCGCAAAGCAGTGGTGATAACTGCAGTACAGCAGCTCTGGAACATGAAACCAAAGTTGTGCAACTCAGGTACATGGTTCCATGTTCCAAGCATGGGACAGTGCACGAGGGGATGGGAGAGGATGAGGAGAGGGGAGGGGATGAGGGAAATGTAACAGTGGAGTTTGTTTGGGTTTGAGCTGGGATCCAGAAACTAGACACAAATTAATACTCTATGATGCAGGAGTTTCCACAGGGCTTGTCTGCAGCATTTTGGAACAGGAGCAGCTGGCACACAGGGGTACCCACCTACTTCAGACATTTCTGAAAATTAATGACACAGGAGAATCCACTGAGATATGGAGGGGTTTAATCCAAAAACGTTCCATTTAACAGAATACAATGAAAATACCAAAGTACCTGTAAACAAGTCAAAATTCTTCACTTTGCTGTTACAGAAAACTTCGGACCTTCAAGCAAGTCCTCAAACCCAGCTTTGCAATTCCACATACATTACAGAACTTTCCATCACAGAGATGGGGTGACATCAGATTTTAACTATGCATAGACTTCAGAGTAAGTAAAATTGGCAGCATTCTTGCCAGGAACACCATGCAGGATGTCTTTTGTTCAGAACTCTCTGGGATAGTGGAATTCCAGGCCCAGACATATCTTTCTGTGACCCTTCAAGGATCCAGATGTTGTTCATTTTTTTTATTTAATACATAAAGGGATGGCTATGCCAATTGTCTGCACATCAGGCAATAGTGTACAATTGTTTAAAGAATAAGAATCAGTTTGGTACTGTAATATATACAACAGCTGATGGTCAGTAAAAACATAGGTAGTCCAATTGTGGTGCTCACGTGGTGACAGCGCCCAGCCACCCAGGGTGCTAATATTCGGTACTGTGTGAAAAGTCGGGGACAAACTTTAGAAACAGCACACACTTCTGATTCAAAAGAATTCCTTGATAAGAATACAGTTTGAGTAGTCCTTTGTTGATTCAATGTAATGTCTCCATTTATTTTTCATTTTATTATTTTATTTTCTTTAGTTATTTTTTATTTCAGTACCAGCAAATTAAACACATACAAATTACATGAGGATCGAGAAACAGACCAATTAAAATTTTGGAACTAACCATATGCAAAATAAAGCAGCAGAAAGCCGCAGCAAGGAAGAGAAACACAGACAAGTGAAAAAAAATGTTTTGACAAATTGAACTGTTTGCAGGATTAACATTTTGATTATAGAATGCACATATAGGTAACCTAATGTATTGAACATCTGTCTTCTGTGGAAATGACAATGATATCTATACTACTATTATAAAGAGAGAACTTGCACCTTTTGGCAAGGTAAACTCGGGAACCACAGCGCCAATCTACACACCCGATACATCTATGAAAATGTCAGGGTGTGTAGATGGACATAGGCTATATAAATTTAAAAAAAAAGTAAATAAAAAAAATTAAATTTGTCAACAAAGTAGTCCCCTAAAAGTAGCGCCGGCCGTGACGCAACGCGACGACGTGCGTGATGACGACGTGTTGGAGCGGCGGACATGGAGCTGAGGAGCGTAATGTAAACATTGAAATCGCGGTGGACATGGAGCTGAGGAGCGTGGGCGCGTCATGGCAAAGAGGAGCGGAGCGGCAGCTCAGGTAATGTAAACATTGAGAGAGAACTTGCACCTTGGCGCGTCATGGCGGAGAAGAGCAGAGCGGCAGCTCAGGTAATATAAACAAACATTGAAATCAGGGCGGGAGGGAGTCAGGGCGGGAGGGAGTCCGGGCGGGAGGGAGTAGGAGCGGGAGGAAGTCGGGACCGGAGGAAGTCGGGACGGGAGGGGAGTGGGTGTGCACAGAGGGGCAGGCAGGAGGAGTGGGGGCGGGAGGGAGTCGGGACGGGAGGGAGTCAGGTCGGGACGGGAGGGGGTCAGGGCGGGAGCGGGTGTACTGCCCCCAGCCCCTTTCTGCCCCAGGCAACGCTGGGGCGGGCTGCTAGTACTATATAAATTTAGTTTCCTTCTTTCCATCTTATGATGGGGGCCCAAATATTTTTCCCCAACCTCCTTGCTCTCACATCCTTTTTTCCACAAACTCCCTTTTCTAAATTATAAGTGGCTAGTAGCCTCCCTAACCACTGCTGAACCCCGGCTGAGAGAGGATCCAGCCTGGCTGCTGTGATGCATATTCTAACCACTGCCATGGTTATAAAAAGAAAATAGCCGTAGTTTCAGAAGCCTCATCATTAGTTAATCCCATCATTATAAGCTGTGCGAAAAGGTTTGTCTTTATATTAGGGAAACCCTCAGAAACTTTAAAATTTCACTGAGCCAGACACGTAACATGTGCACTATATCGGCATTGGTGCTATTGCAGCGGGGGCATGTAGTCCCATCCTGCCCACTCCAATGTGCAATTCTAGCATGATGATAGTATAGTTAAAATAGCGTGTTATAGTGTTGAGCCTGGAGGGCTGCAGAGAGGAGCACATTCCTTCCGAGTTCCAATTAATCTAAAAATAAATCGTATTTAATTCCCAACTTCTGTTCCCATGTAGACCCATACCTCTCGAGATCATCTTGGGTAAACAGAGTCAGTTTGAAATAAATGTAATAGTGCACCCCTATTCACACTGAACCATATCCACAACACTACTTTTGTTGAAGCCTCTTGTACCTCCCTTTTTTTGCCTTAAGCAGCTTCTACTTTGTAGATATTTCAAAAGATCCCTGGTGTGTATCCCATATCTGTCTTGAATTTCTCTAAATGAGCATATCTCCGTACCATCTAACAGATGCGCCCTCCCATCTTGACATGACATTATCCCTAAAAATCTCTGATATTGTTGGGTTGTTAAAAAGCTGTGTATAATAATACAGCCTGCCAAGCCCAGTGTTTCTTTTAAGATCAACCCAGATCTTAAATGCGACCTGGAGAGTCTTAAATCGGACCTTTTTATAGTAACTCGGCTCACTGTAGTTCAAAATTCAGCCCTGGGAGGCCTCTCCTATCAATGGCTCATATACATCTTCCGTCCCATGTGGGTTCCTTCCATTTATTTTTCCATAGACATTGGGATGTAAGACAGTTGGATTTTATAAACAGTGGACACGTTTTTCGTACAGAATTCCTCAAGGCTGCGAAAATGTACAGAATTTTACAGGAGCTCAGCATGGTCAATATTGTAACAGTCCCAGTAATTGTAATGGACATGCTGCGCTGTGTCCAGGAGATACATGAACATCTTCAGTTGGAAGTTGTCTAGATGCAGTGATTATGAGACCAATAAAATGTGATACCACATCATGAAGAGTGAAGGACAATTAATGAGGGGCAAGTGGATAAAAGTACGACCACTGCAAAGGTTAAGCTTGCAATAAAATATTGCAACAGGGAAAATATTTGTAAGGGAAATCACCCAATCCAGTGGCATGCTAAAAGGAATGGCGTGCCTTAGAAAGTATAGTAGCAGGAAAATGCGTAGGGAAGAATATTCCACGGAAAAAAATGCCAATAGGGCTTAACTGTCTGGGGGCGTCGCTGTAGAGACCCATTGATGCTGTGGAGAAAGAATAAATGACAAATAACATGGTGCCAATGCAAGTAAAGCATTGGTGCTGCCATTAATTACAGAGTGTAAAGTTTCAAACTCACTGATACATAAATAACCATGACCAGTATTGTCAAAAACAAATGCGGCTAGGTTGTATACTGGAGTATGCTTGTGAAAACTAATAGAATAAAATTATAATTACCACCAATTGTCATGAGCAAGGAGGGTAACACTGGGACTAGCAATTCAGCTTAGAGTATGTAAAACAACCAAAAAATAAAAAAGTACTGGGCACCAAGAAGTCACATAAAACCTATTGCACCAAAATAAGCAACAGAATAGAGAACGAAAACCGAGCACTTACCATGAGTGGCGAAAGACAGTGACAAAATCCTAAAGCCCCAATGCGTTCAAAAGTGAAGCCGGACCATGATAAGTTCACGCTGTGAGCGTAATAAGGTGTTCCAATGAGAAAGAAGTACAATGGTAACCTGAGAAACAAAACATTGCACAACCATGTTGCAGAAGCACCACAAGCTGCTTACCGTAAACATGAAGTCTCATATCCGCGTGAGTGTCCAAAGCTAGCGAGCAACATCTGGAAGTGAAATAAAGTCTTGTGGTCGGTCACATGACCATGCCCAAGTCAAGCAAAGGAAATCAAACAAGCATTTACAATGCAATGGTTTTGCCTTTGTTAAAGTTAGAGCTATTGGCATTGCTCTTGACATTATTTTTATTTATGTTTTTTTTTAACATAAATAAATGGCATTGTCATTTACAATGCCACTAGCTTTATCTCTCGCAAATGACACACACAAACACACACAGAGCCCCCCCACACAGAGCCCCCCACACACACAGCCACACAGAGCCCCCCACACACACAGCCACACAAAGCCCCCCACACACACAGCCACACAAAGCCCCCCACACACACAGCCACTGTAGCATTCTTAGTAACACAATCACTGTCTCTGTAACTATCTACTGTAGACACAGTCACTGACACAGTATCAATTGAACATAGTAACACTGCCACAGACAGTAAAACAATCTTAGTACCACAGTCACTGATTAACATTTAACCCAGACACACTGACTCAGTAACAACCGTAGTTATGTACAATGTCTAGCAATGTTACACTGTGACAGTCACTGAAGCAATATCAATTGTTTTTGGAAAAAGTTCCCAAGATACTGAAACAATCTTAGTAACACAGTCACTGACTAACATTTAACCCAGACACACTTACTCAGTAACAACCGTAGAACCGTAGTTATATAAAATTATCTAACAATGCTTCACAGTGACAGTTACTGACACAATACCAATTGTGCACAGTAACACTGCCACAGGCACTGTAACAATCTTGAAACTGTAAATGTACAGGCACCATACGAAGGGGACAACGTCACGGACATTAAAAGATAGCAGAGTTGGTCTTGTGCACAGACCCCGTGAGACAAATCACTGAGACACAGGCTCACCACAGGGACGCACACTCACTACAGGATAGACGCACACTCACTGCAGGATAGATGCACACTTACTGCAGGATAGATGCACACTCACTGCAGGATAGATGCACACTCACTGCAGGATAGACGCACACTCACTGCAGGACAGACACACACTCACTGCAGGACAGGCACACACTCACTGCAGGATAGGCACACACTCACTGCAAGATATACACACCCTCACTGTAGAATAGACACACATTCACTGCAGGATAGGCACGCACTCACCCGCTCACCAGGACACACACACACTCTGGGTGCAGTGACACACACCCGCTCACCAGAACACACACACACACTGTCGGTGCAGTGACACACACCCGCTCACCAGGACACACTCTCGGTGCAGTGACACACACCCGCTCACCAGTACACACACACACTCTGGGTGCAGTGACATACACCCGCTCTCAGCAGGACACGCATGCCCTCGGTGCAGTGACACACACAGCCACTGTAGTATTCTTAGTAACACAATCACTGTCTCTGTAACTATCTACTGTAGACACAGTCACTGACACAGTATCAATTGAACATAGTAACACTGCCACAGACAGTCAAACAATCTTAGTAACACAGTCACTGATTAACATTTAACCCAGACACACTGACTCAGTAACAACCGTAGTTATGTACAATGTCTAGCAATGTTACACTGTGACAGTCACTGAAGCAATATCAATTGTTTATGGTAAAACGTCCTCAGATACTAAAACAATCTTAGTAACACAGTCACTGACTCTAACATTTAACCCAGACACACTTACTCAGTAACAACTGTAGAACCGTAGTTATATAAAATTATCTAACAATGCTTCACAGTGACAGTTACTGACACAATACCAATTGTGCACAGTAACACTGCCACAGGCACTGTAACAATCCTGAAACTGTAAATGTACAGGCACCATACGAAGGGGACAACGTCACGGACATTAAAAGATAGCAGAGGTGGTCTTGTGCACAGACCCCGTGAGACACCTCACTGAGACACAGGCTCACCACAGGGACGCACACTCACTACAGGATAGACACACACTCACTGCAGGATAGATGCACACTCACTGCAGGATAGATGCACACTCACTGCAGGATAGACACACACTCACTGCAGGACAGACACACACTCACTGCAGGACAGACACACACTCACTGCAGGACAGGCACACACTCACTGCAGGATAGGCACACACTCACTGCAGGATATACACACCCTCACTGCAGAATAGACACACATTCACTGCAAGATAGGCACGCACTCACCCGCTCACCAGGACACACACACACTCTGGGTGCAGTGACACACACCCGCTCACCAGAACACACACACACACTGTCGGTGCAGTGACACACACCCGCTCACCAGGACACACTCTCGGTGCAGTGACACACACACCCGCTCACCAGGACACACACACACTCTGGGTGCAGTGACATACACCCCCTCTCAGCAGGACACACATGCCCTCGGTGCAGTGACACACACCCACTCACCAGGGCACACACTCTCAGTGCAGTGACACACACCCGCTCACCAGGACACACACTCTCGGTGCAGTGACAGACACCCACTCACCAGGACACACACTCTCGGTGCAGTGACAGACACCCGCTCACCAGGACACACACGCTCGTAAAAGTGCAAAGGGTTCTTACGAAGTTGGCCGTCAGTCGGGGGCGTCGGTGATGTACTCCAAGGCATGGGCTCCTCCGAGACTGAGGCAGAGCAGGGTCAGGAGGGCGCCGAGGGCTCGCCCCATGGGCAGGGTCAGAGGTCAGCCCCCCTGGAGCATGGCTGGAGCCGGGCATCCGCTCCAGGGGCTGCGCACAGCCTCACCTGTCAGGGGCAAGAGGGGGCATCGGGCAGCCCAGGGCGTCCAGGTAGGGCAGAGAGGGCTGCCGCTCCTGGGGCTGGCACCGGTGGGCACAGCGCGGCTGTTGCTCCTGGGTGCTGCTGGCACCGGTGGGCACAGGGCGGGTGCTGCTGGCACAGGTGGGCGGGTGTTTGTTCCTCCGGTTAGCTCATGTGGTTTCTGTGGCTCCTGCTTGGGACGACGCTGGCTGCGGCTCGGTGCCCCTCCCTCGGCTCTCACCTGCTGGCAGGGCACCCTCCGTGGGTCCCTCCCTCCCGGACAGACTCCTCCCTCGCCAGCCTACATTCAGACTCGGACTGCGGCGTCCCAAACACCCCGGGCCGCCTCGGAGCGGAGCTCACTTCTGGCTGACGTGCACAAGAGGCTTCCCCCAGAGGACGCCGGTGCCACTGCAGCCCGCGGGGAGTGACTTCAAGGAGAGCAGAGAGGGGACATAGGCTACAGGAAGGCGTGAGAGAGATAAAGGGTGGGGGGGCATACCACGAATTTATCGGAAGGAACGAAAACAAGCAACCAAAACAAGCGCGATGCGCCGGGAGTTAGCCATGTCCCTCCTGTGAACAATCCTCCCAGGCGCTCTGGTAAATCGAGTATTGTTAAGATCATAATGAGCGAAGGATTTTCACATCACATGCCAACATTATAAAAATAAAACGAGGAGAGGCGGACCTGGTCCCAGGACTCGTGGAGGGGGCGCCGAGTGCCGTCAATGGCGGACCAGATTCGGGGGCGTTCTCGGCTTTTGGCTGACGTAGCGTGACGTCGCCAAAAGCCATAAATTCTCGGGAACGCCCCCGAATCTGGTCCGGCATTGACGGACAGAGCCAACTCCCAATGGTTAGCCTCCATTTATGGAGCTAGCCAATGGGAGGAGGGGGCGTAGACCCGACTTCGTACGCATGCATCGCTAGTCAAAACCTAAAACGGACTCTGAGTATCATCACCCAGTGATTGCCCTTAGTAAAAGTAAAAAGACAAAGGTTTCCAAATGTGGAAAATGTTATACTTAGCATGCATCTAGAGGAAGAAAGGGAAGTTGCCATTTGTAAGAGTGAAAAGACGAGGATTTCCAAATGTGGAAAGTGGTATACTGAGCATTCATGTAGGGGAAGTAAGGAAAGTGTAGAATACATGCATCTGTTGTCCATTAAATATATGACATGAATCATTTCATCCAAATCAATATTTTTCCATGTCATACATGTTGGCTTTGGTACGTAAAACACGATAAATTAATGCAAATCTAAAACAGGAGCCCATTTAATTCCAGGCCGATATATCATCTCATCAAGAGGGTATTCTAAAACAAAAAAGACAATATATTGCGAAGAGTAAACTCAATTTGCACACTTACTTTTAAATACATACATTTTTGTGAAGATGGCATTTCAGTCAACAATTATTCATGCATATAAACATGGCAGTAAATGTAAAACCTAAGAGAGAGAATATGGTGTTTAAAGAAAAACACGTAATTCCTTTTCCGTGTTTAAACACATTTCCACCGCCCTGAGCTTGATGATCCATTACTTCTCCAGTTGTCTGTGTGACAACTGGTTCTGTCACCTCCTCTGTGCAAATGCTTATCCATGTCAATGGCATGGTACCTAATATTCATTAAACCCTCCACTCTGTGTATTGCATTAACATGTGTTGCTACCGGGTAATGTGCCACGTTGGTACGTATTGCCCTGAAGTGTTCCTGTATACATTCTGTAAGTGGCCTGAAATACTACCAACATACATTTACAGATTATGCAATATAGGGCCTACTTGGTGTTACAGTTTAGGAACTTGTCAATTCTGTGTGTTCTCCCTGTGTTACATTGAACAGACATGGTTTTGCTCAATGCAAAACTGAAAATACTACATGTTTCACATTTGTGAAAACCTTTAGGCGGGGGAGGCAACCAAGACTTCTGTATGTCTGCAGGGATGTAACTGTGGCATAGTGTCTGTATCAGTGTGATCCTTGACCATGGACCATGGTAGGTCTGCTCTTGATAAACCTTTTCAGCGTAAAATATTGGGTTAGTAGGTGGCAATTCCTATTTAGGATTTTATAGACTTCCAAGCTGAGAGCAGAATATGCTGTGATAAAGGCAAGGTGTTTGGATGTGTCATTCTTTTAGTTTTTCTTCCCTGAAGAGAGCAAGAGATTTGTTACGTTTCCTAACCTAGGTCTAAGTAGCAAAGCGACACTTTACCTACATTTGTCCTACCTCGCTCTGCATAACGGTTCTAGCAATT
Source organism: Lissotriton vulgaris (assembly GCF_964263255.1). Taxonomy (NCBI): domain Eukaryota; kingdom Metazoa; phylum Chordata; class Amphibia; order Caudata; family Salamandridae; genus Lissotriton; species Lissotriton vulgaris. Next base: position 194,509,689 of record NC_141691.1, read on the forward strand.
ATATTCTACCCAGTTATGTGCTGAATAAATGTCAATTGGTTTCCTTGAAGCTAGCCTCATTCATTATGCAAGAGGATTCTTAGCATCATATCTTAATCTCTACACATGATGTAAATACCAGCATTAACATACTCTGTACAAAAGTCATGGCTATCTTCATCCTCGGGTAACATGGCTGCTTTGAATATTTACAATTATTGATTTAGGCTCATCTACATAATCATACTCACAACATATCGATTGTGGTAGAGCCCCTAAGGCTACCTTTTTGGTATAAAAGAACTGCCCATTCACTAGGGAACTAGAGGAGACGCTTCTACGCTGACACTGACATGAGGTCCCTGCATGCTGAGGCTTCAACGCACAGTGGTCTGACATCCCTTGTGGGGAGTCCAACCCATGACCAAGACGGGGTCCTTAATTTTCTCCCATCAGGTAATGGGGTTGGCTCTTCCCTTGGAGATTCTTGGCTTTACACCCACATACTTGCTGGTAAATTCGGGTACACTTAGGTAGGGTACACATAGGAGTACGCTAAGATTACTGTTTTTATATATGCCTGCATGTATTCGTTGCTTAGCACCATGGTAGTAATGTATCTACTCTTTACTCTGTTTGTGCTTATAATCTTTTACATTTGCTTCTGTCTATTGATTGTCACAGCAAACATGTTTTATACTAGAATGATGCTGGTTCATAAATGTTTATTGAAAATGTCCCCAATGTTTATTCTGTGTATCTGTCTGAGACTAAGTAAGCATAATTGATGGAGTGAAAAGTTCTGTACTGTTTCTGTGATCCCTGAAGGTTCAAGGGTTGTCATGTTCAATGGTTGCCAGAAACTATTTGCTCCTTGGTAAGGTTCGAGGACTTATGGTGGCAGTATGAACTAGCTACTATATATGCTGACAAATCCTGTGGGGGTGTCCAGAATCATTCTAGACACCAATCCCTCCATTTATGTTGTCCACCAACACACAGTTCATATGTATTTTTAGGAACCACGCACCAGTTTTTCATGTTTGATACGGGACAATTTTTGTCATAGTTTATCCGATAGATCCCTCTTGTAGCCCCTCTTATCAAACCTTCCTTTAATGTAGTCAATTTCTGCCTCCAAGGCATCTATTTTACTGCAATGCCTCTGGTCATGATCACTTCACCAAGGGAAATAGCTTGTATTTGTGATGCAGTGTGTGCACTGGTGGTGTGAAGCACTGAATTATAAGACATGGGTTTTCTGTATAGGTGAGCCTGTAGTTTCTGACCATCTATCTAAATGTTCATCTTAACGAACTATGGGCCAGATGTAGGTAACCAAATACCGGTCGGTAACGGCCGAAAATCGGTATTTTCGGGCCATTACCGATCGGTATTTGGTATTCAAGATGTAGGGGACAGAAAATCGTCCGAATCGGTAAATATACCGAATCGGTAAAGTTACTGAATCGGTAAACTTTCCGAATTGGTATAATTACCGAATCAGTAAATTTACCGAATCGGTAAATTTACAGAATCTGTAAAATACCGAATCGGTAGATAAGAAGTGGCAAAAATGAAAATTGAGATGTAGGTAAGCTCTTAAATACCGAATTTGCTTGAAATTCGGTATTTAGGAGTCGGTATTTACCATGGATTGAAATCAGGTGGTAACCAGGTGCAGACTATAAAAAAGGACCCAAAATGCAATACTGTTTGCACAATGGCGGCATTCTATGTCATTGCGAGACGGCTACGGCTACAGGAGGAAGGAGAGAGGGAATGGCAGAGAAAGGAGCAGGTCTACAGGCAGAGGATCACCGTGTTCATGCTCACAGAGGCAGAGATTCTCCAGTGGTACAGGTTGGAGCCAGACACCATCTTGGACCTCATCAGGGACCTCCAACCACTGTTGGAGCACACTACCCCAAGGGCACATGCCATTCCACCCCACGTGCAGGTGCTGTGCAGCCTACACCTGCTTGCGTCAGGGAGCTACCAGAGTGTGGTTGCTGCGGTGGGTGGGGTGACCCAGAGCAGCCTGTCCCGCTGTTTCCACAAATTCCTTGACGCCATGTTACAGAGGATGGACCATTATATATCTTTCCCTGCAACCCATGGCAAACTGCTCCAAATTAAAATTGACTTTTACCAGATGGCGCATTTCCCCAATATCATTGGCTGCATTGCTGGCACCCACATTCCCATTTGTCCCCCTGCTGCCACCGAATACATATATCGGAATCGTAAGCCCACCCACACCATCAATGTGCAGGTGATCTGCAATGCCAAGTGCGTCATCACTGACCTGGTGGCCAAATTTCCTGGGAGTACCCATGACTCCTTCATATTCCAAAACAGCGGCATCTATGCACGGCTGACAGCAGGGGAATTTGGCGAAGGATACCTCCTAGGTAAGACACATTGTGCGACCCCATTAACACCCATTGCAGTAAGAAGTACATGTATACATGAGAGTAATGTATTCCCATTTCCTTTTAGGGGACAGTGCATATGCCCTATGCTCCTTCATCCTCACCCCCTACCTCAACCCCTCAACACCCAGCCAAAGGAGAAATAACAGGGCCCACAAGAGCACAAGAACTGTTGTGGAGCGTACCTTTGGCATTTGGAAGAGCAGGTTCAGGTGCCTGCACAAGAGTGGAGGTGCCCGCAGTAAACCCCTCTGACCTGCTGCAAAGTCATTGCTGCCTGTGCTCAGTTGCACAACCTTGCTGTGAAGAAGGGCACATAGGTGGAGTTGTCAGACTATGAGGATCATGACGACGAGACTGCTGTGCCTGAAACACAACCTGCTGGAGTGTCAACACCAAGTGATGGCAGATACAGACGTGAGGAGATTACATGCAACTATTTCTGAGTAGGTAATGAGACACAGACAGGTTGTGTATGGGACCAACGTATTTTAAAGTTGCCACAACGTCCAAGCACTTCAGTGCAACAAAATAAACATCATACACGTGGGGACTGTATGTCCCGGGTTACTTCACCCATGACCGGTAATGTCACTTGCGCCCGAGCTTCCCAGAGCCACTAGGGTGTTGTTCGCCTGGTTCAGCGTGCCCTGCAGCCTCAGCTTGGCGCCTGGTACTCCTCCGTGCCTCCACAATAGTGCTAGCCATGCTGCTCCGGCTACTAGTGTCTTCAGCCTCTGCCACGTCCAGGGCAGGATTCTGTGCTGTTTGGGTAATCATCATTGCCTCTAGTGCACTCGTCATTCTGGCCATGCCCCTGGTGACCTCAGCTGTATTCTGTGTCAGAGCTTCCTGCATATTTATGCCCCTCCTACATAGCAGGGATGTGGCAGTGGCCAAGCGATTGATGGCCGTATTGTGGGCACGGGCATCCCTGCGCCGTGTGTGTGACAGACTTTCCATTTTGGTGCATAGCTGCGTAATTGAGTTGCTCATCTGCTGCATCCCTGCTGCTATGTCCGTATTTGTTTTTGCAATCTCTTTATTTGTGTCCACAATGTCTCTCATGCCCTTCCCCATGTCTCCTATTTGCACATTCAGGGCTAGGAGTTGACGTTGGCAGGCTTGGATGGATTTGCCCTGCATCCTTTGAATGCGCACCATGCTACACTCCAGCCCACAGAACACAGTACCCTCACCACGTCCACCTGCACTGCGGGGTCTGCGTTGTCTTCTGCGACCAGTGACTGTCTCACTTGTGGACTGCAGTGCTGCTGATCTCACATCTACGGTGACTTGAGGCTCACCCTCACCCTCTGCTGCCCCCATTAATGGTAGTGGGGCCACGACACGCCTCCTGGCTGGTGGGCTTGCAGGAGTGGACTGGAGATGTGATGGTGAAGTTTCTGGTGAAAATACCAAGGGAGGGGATTGGGAAAGCTGTGGGGAGTGCAGCAACTCTGGGGTCTGTACAGTCTCATCTTCATGGGAGATGCCAGTCGTGTCACCTTCCTCCTGCGAGGCTTGCACTTGGCTTGGACCTGTATCCTCACTCTCCTCCCTCGCTGGTGCAGTCCCTTCTGTCTCAGGGGGTCGACTGCCTGATTTGGCCCCTAGGTATAAATAAGCGTATATCAACTGAGTGCTACTGTGTCACAATCACTACAATAAATGCTTTACACATTTCACTTTCTTTTGTCTGCATTCAGTTCACTAACTTGCTGATGTCTAAGCTGTTGCACATGGTCTTACATTTGCTGACTACATTTCCCATCATGCATTGTTCCTGTATAGTGATAGCAGTACTGGAGTGGGGTTTGCTTGTCCATAAAAGGGTATAGGGAAGCAGGTTGGTATGGGGTGTTATGCAGCGCATGCGTCTTACCTTTTTTTGCTGCAGCTCTGGCTGAACTGTCCACATCTCCCAGTCCGCAGACGCTGTCTGCCTCAATGGTTGAGGCCACCAACTCCTCCAGGTCAGTCAGGGGGGTGCTGTGTTCCTGCCTCCACCGGTTAGGCCTGCCTGCTTGTGGATATCTGCCATTTTTTTCTTGGTGAGGCTCCTGATGTCATAGAATCTTTTTTTAAGATCCTCTGTATTCCTGTTAGTGACTCCCACTGCATTCACTTTTTCTGCAATTGCCAGCCAGATTTTTCTTTTTGCAGACTCTGGAACAGTGAGGGAGTGTCTGTCAAAAAGTTTGTTGTGCACCCTCACAACCTCCTCTACAAGTACCTGCAGCTCCATGCTGCTGAACTTTATTTTCCTCTTTCTTTCTGCCTTCTGGCTTTCACTGCTGCTTGCCATTTTTAAGTTGATAAGGTTTCAAAAACCCTCCCTGCTGCTCTGTGACTCTGCTCAGCTCTGACTGCCTCCCCAGAACCTTCTAATTAGTTGCAGCTGCCTGGGTAGCCACTTCCTGGTAGGGAGGGGGAGGGTGGGAGCACCTGATTGGCTGTTTTATTAAGTTTCAGTTTTGCTTGCTTTCCGTTTTGGAATTTACCGAATCGGTATTTACCGATTCGGTATTTCCCATTCATTCCTATGGGCCCTTTGGCCCATAGGAATGAATGGGAAATACCAAATCAGATTCCGAATTTTACAGATTCGGTAAAAAATACCGATTTTTTATCTACATATCATTTACCAATTCATGAATACCGAATCGGTAAAATTCGGTATTTAAGAATCGGTAAATTGGATTTACCTACATCTGGCCCTTAATCTCTTTTCTTCTGTATTCCCATGTGAAAACAAATTTGAAGGTGTTGTTATTAAGGTAGATGTTGTTCATTTTTTTCTCAGAGTAAGAACAATTTCAAACAGTATCTGTGGTCCTCAGGTTGGTGATGAATTATGTGTTCTTTTGCCCCAGTGACGCATTGGGAGCTGTTTCGATTTTTTTCTTAGGTTAAAAAAAAATCCATATAGCTTTTGACTAATACATTTTTTTAAAATAGCACCTAACTCCTCACAGGGGCACAGATGTGTGTGTGTCTGTGCCCATCTAGAATCTGTGAGCGCTTCAGGTTTTTTCAGAGGCTAAGAAAAAGTCCCAACAACATCTAAGCTTAACTGAGTTGTAGTCGTGTGCGTGTTTGCACCCCACTTTGGAGCCTAGTGCTGTTTGGATTTATTTATTAGGCTAAGAAAAAAAAAAAATAATGTCCGGGTTACTTTCAGACATGCAAACTTGTGTGCGTCTGTCATCTGGCAAGTAGCAAGAAACACTTTGGATGTTTTTCTGAGGCTAAGAAAAACCAAATCCGCATCAGAACTCCTCAACAGGGCACAGACATGTGCATGTCTGAGTCACAGAAATCAGCTTTTTGATGAGGAAAGAAACAAATCCAGACATCATCGTCGGGTACAGATTTGCATGTATCAGTGCTCCAGCGAGGAACCTGGCACAGCATAGTTGTGGCCGCACATATATGTGTGCCTGCATCCCAGCAAGTAGCAGGCACAATGTAGATTTTTCCCTTGAATTCAATTGGTTTACTTGAAGCTAGCCTCATTCATTATACAAGAGGATTCTTAGCATCATATCCTAATCTCTACAAATGACGTAAATAACAGGATTAACATACGCTGTACAAAAGTCATGGCTATCTTCTTCCTCGGGCAACATGGCTGCTTTGAATATTTACAAATATTGATTTAGGCTAATCTACATAATCGTACTCACGGCATATCGATTGTGGTAGAGCCCCTAAGGCTACCTTTTTGGTATAAAAGAACTGCCCATTCACTAGGGAACTTGAGGAGACGCTTTTACGCTGACACTGACATGAGGTCCCTGCATGCTGAGGCTTCAACGCACAGTGGTCTGACATCCCTTGTGGGGTGTCCAACTCATGACCAAGATGGGGTCCTTAATTTTCTCTCATCAGGTAATGGGTTTGTCTCTTTCCTTGGAGATTCTTGGCTTTCCACCCACATACTTGCTGCTACATTCGGGTACACTTAGGAAGGGTACACATAGTAGTATGCTAAGATTACTGTTTTTATTTATGCCTGCATGTATTTGTTGCTTAGCACCATGGTAGAAATGTATCTACTCTTTACTCTGTTTGTGCTTATAATCTTTTACATTTGCTTCTGTCTATTGATTGTCACAGCAAACATGTTTTATACTAGAATGATGCTGGTTCATAAATGTTTATTGAAAATGTCCCCAATGTTTATTCTGTGTATCTGTCTGAGACTAAGTACGCGTAATTGATGGAGTGAAAAGTTCTCTACTGTTTTTGTGATCCCTGAAGGTTCAAGGGCTGTCCTGTTCAATGGTTGCCAGAAGCTATTTGCTCCTTGGTAAGGTTCGAGGGCATATGGTGGCACTATGAACTAGCTACTCTATAGGCTGACATATGGGGGTGTCCAGAATCATTCTAGACACCAATCCCTCCATTTATGTTATCCACCAACACACAGTTCATATGTATTTTTGGGAACCACGCAACAGTTTTTCATGTTTGATACGGGACAATTTTTGTCATAGGTTATCCAATAGATCCCTCTTGTAGCCCCTTTATCAAACCTTCTTTCAATGTTGTAAATTTCTGCCTCCAAGGCATCTATTTTACTGCAATTCCTCTTGGTCCTGATCATTTCACCAAGGGAAATAGCTTGTATTTGTGATGCAGTGTGTACACTGGTGGCGTGAAGCACTGAATTATAAGACATGGGTTTTCTGTATAGGTGAGCCTGTAGTTTCTGACCATCTGTATGAATGCTCATCTTAAACAACTTAGGGCCAGATGTAGGTCACCAAGTTACCGACCGGTATTTGGTGATTGAGATGTAGGGGGCCTAAATCTTACAGAATCGGTAAATTTACTGAATTGGTAAATTTACCGATTCTGTAAAATCCCGAATCGGTAAGTCGATATGTAGGTGGCACTGCAAACAGTGCCACAGGCCCCTAAAATTCGTTATTTACCATGCAATACTATTGCATGGTAAATAACATCTATGCATGTACACCTGTGCCATGTGGCACACAGACATGCCCTAAGGGCATGTTTGTGTGTCACATGGCACACAAGCCAGAATCAAGAGTGCAACAGGGTGTCAAAGTGACAACCTGTCCCCCTTGTCAATTCGGTAATTTTACCGAATCGGTATTTACCGATTCGGTAATTGCCATAGGTTCCTATGGGCCTCAAGGACCATAGGAATCAATGGAAATTAACGAATTGGTAAATACCGATTCGGTAATTACCGAATCATTCCGATTCGGTAAAAATTACAGAATAATTACCTACATCTTATTTACCTAATCTAAAATACCGAATCGGTAAAATTCGGTATTTTAGAGTCGGTAAATAAGATTTACCTACATCTGGCCCTTAATCTCTTTTGTTCTGTATTCCCATGTGAATACAAAATTAAAGGTGTTGTTATTAAGGTAGATGTTGTTTGAGTTGAGTTTAAAATATTTGCTAAGCGCGCGTACACCGAGCGGTTTCATGGCGCTGATTGAACTGAGCCCCTGAAGCTTCAGGACCGGGAGGAAAGAAAAGGGGGGAGTTTAGGAGGGAAAAGCCTGAGTGAAGAGAAAAGTCTTTAAAGCTTTACGAAAAGGTGAGTATTGAGGACAGGATCTCAGGTGATCCGGGAGGGAGTTCCAGAAAGTGGGGGCGAGGGTGGAGAATTTGGATCCACCCCACTTTTTTCGCTTGAAACGGGGGATACGGAGGAGATGTTGGGAGGAGGAGCGCAGCTCCCTTGGGGGAGCGTAGTGATGAATTTCGGAGGTGATGAAGGCCGGGGCTGATCCAGCCAGAGCATTGAAAGTGATGCATCCTAGTTTGAACTGGGCGCGTTCGCGGATGGGGAGCCAGTGCAGGGTCTTGAGAAGGGGGGTGACATGGTGGGACTTGGGTAGGTTGAAAACCAGCCTGGCCGCCTGATTTTGTACTAATTGAAGGCGACGTAACCTGTACGCAGGCTCCCACAATAAAGGGCATTGCCGTAATCCAGGCGGGAAATAACCATGGCGAGAACTATAAGTTTGAGGGCAGAATAGGAAAAAAAACGGGAGACTTTGCGGATGGTGCGGAGGGAGTGGAAAGATGAGGACACCACCGAACTGACCTGGGAGTGAAGTGAGAGTTGGGAGTCTAGTTTAAATCCGAGGGTTTTTACAGAGGGAGATGGGGTCGGTGGGGAGCCCAAAGAGGGAGGCCAGAAGAGGGGGGTCCAGGGGCTGGAGCAACCACCAGTCAGCACCAACTCCCTTTTATTGGGGTTGAGCTTCAGGTGGTTGTGGTTCATCCAGTCCCGGATAAAGTCATAGTAGATTGAAAATTGGCTGTAGACTGTGGGGAAGGAGATAGGGAAAAGATCAGCTGGAGGTCATCCGCGTAATTAAAGACAGAGACCTCCAGCTGTTGGAGAGCAAAGATGAGGGGGGCGATGTACAGGTTGAAAAGTAGCGGGGATAGCGAGGATCCCTGGGGGACCCCGCATTTGACCGCCTGGAAGTCTGCTGCAAAGTCTCCCAGGTGTACCGCTTGTGATCGGCCGCACAGAAAGGAGGACAGCCAGACCAGGGCAACGCCTCCGATGCCCGCCGCCCTGATACGGGATAGTAAGATGGAGTGGTCAACCGTGTCAAAGGCGGCGGAGAGATCGAGGAGGACCAGGGCCTGGGGGTGATTGTTGTCCATGCCCTCTCTGAGGGTGTCCAAAACCGAGAGGGCCACGGACTCGGTTGAGTGAGATGGACGGAACCCTGCCTGTCTAGGGGCCAATATCTTGTTTTCCTCCACAAAAGAGCTGAGCGTCATGGTTACGTGGCGCTCTAGGACTTTCGCCAAAAATGGAAGGAGGGAGATGGGACGATAGTTGACAAGTGAGGTGGGGTCGGCTCCGGGTTTTTTAGGATGGGTAGGATGACAGCTGTTTTGAGGGAGGGGATTACGGTGCCTTGAGATAGTGAACTGTTCAGGAGGGTAAGGGGGGGTGAAGTGCAGACTGAGTAGATCTGTTTCAGGATGGGTGCAGGACAAGGATCGAGGGGAAAACCGGACTTGATCATTGGTAGAATGGAAAGGAAAGAGTTTTCTGAAAGAGGTGGAAATGAGTCAAGACGAGCTGAGTTGGGGGGACATAAGGGAATTACAAAGGAGGGGGAGGGTGGAGGAATATTGGCTTTGATGATGGAGATTTTGTCGAGAAAAAAAGTGTTGAGAGAGTTACAGAGGTGCTGGGATGGGGAAGGTTTCAAGGAAGCCCTATCGGAGTAAGCAAGATCGTGAACGATGGTAAAAATTTCCTTGGACTGATTCTCTGCGGCTAGGATTTTTGAAGAAAAATAAGCTTTCTTGGTTACTAGGATGGATTTTTTGTACAGGGTCAGAAGCGAAATATACTGTTTCCTTAGGACTGGGCAGTAGGCTTGCCTCCATGAGCGCTCTGCTCGCCGGAGATTGAGTTTTAGGTCTTTTAGCTCCTGATTGAACCAGCGATTGGCTTCGTTGGTGCGTTTTGAGGAAACACGTCTAAGGGCGGCTACTAGGTCGCAGCCCGAGCCGAGCCAGGAGTTGATGGAGACTGCTTGCTCAAGGGAGGAGAGCCCATGAAGATCAGGGCAGGAGTTAGAAAGCAGAGGTGGCCAGGGAGGTCACGTCTACATGGTTCCAGGAGCGAGCCCAGATGTTTTTGGGGAGGGGGGGCTTACTGGATGAGTGCGTGGGTAGTAAAAAGGAGATAAGGAAATGGTCAGACCAGGTGCAAGGGGAAATAGTCAAGGACGAAACTGGGCAGTTGAGAGACCAGATTTGGTCCAGGATATGGCCTTTACAATGGGTAGGGTGGTGCACAGCTGGCAAGAAGTCGAGAGAGAGAAGGGACTCAGTAAATTCCTTTGATGTTGAACATTCGGCCGGATCAGAGGGCCAGAAGTTGAAATCTCCTAATATGAGGATAGCTGAGTTGTTGACTGCTAAGGTGGCTACCAGGTCGAGGAAGGACGGAAGAAAGAGTTGGGGAGAGGAGGGAGGACGATACAGCAGCACACAAGTGAGTGGGGTGCTGAAGGAAAGTGAGCGGGCGACCAAGTAATCTGAGGATCCAATTGGGGCGTAAGTTAGGGATTGAAAGACAATGTCTTTGCGAGCAATAAGGGCAACGCCACCGCCTGCTTTGCCAGGGGGGCGGTCGGCGCGAAGTGCGTAGTAGGAAGCCGGGAGGGTGGCTAGTAAAGAAGGAAGTGAGTTCTCGCAGAACCATGTTTCTGTAAGAAACAGAAGGTCAGGTTTATGCGAGTCCAGTAAAGTGAAGAGTTCGTGGTAATGTTTTACTGCCGACCTGGTGTTAAGGTAGAAGGCCGATACAGAGGTCAAGTGAGGACGGGCTGGGGGCGCTGAGCAGGGGATGTCGGTGGGTATAGGTGAGGGCAAAGGGGGGGAGGAGTGGATGTAGAGGATAGTCCTAGTCTGTCAATACGAGCTGTGACAGCGTCGTCCAGCGGCCAAGCGTCATGTAGGTTGAGTAGTTGTGCGGAGGAGTATTGTGTGTGGGAGGCAGGGTAACAGGCCCCTGGCCCCGGTCGGTCGCGGACGGGCGCAGACGGGCTTGCCTTAGGCGCGCCTTCGGCGTGCAAACAGCGCTCCCGCTGCGCTCGTCCGCTGCGCTTCCTCCTGATGCACATATCTGGCGTCAGCCAGGGGGGCGTGGCCTCGAGGGGGCATGGCCTGTGTAGACGCCGGCAATGGTGGGCGCTGGATTAGCAGAGAATGCAACAGCGTTCAATCGGCTGTGTGGGGAAGGTAAGATTGAGCGTCTGCCCCGAGTGAGAGCACAGGCAGTAGTCAAAGTTTTTAAAAAGCACACTGAATTACAGTGACACCAAATTTTTAAAAGAATAACATCGAGTACCGCCAACTTCCGGCTTCCGCCTCAGAAGTGGGTTCAGTTATGAGCGGAGACGCTAGTTGTCAGCGTTATATAAGCTGTGGCGGGGAGCGTGGCCTCGAGGGGGCGTGGCCTGTGTAGACACCGGCAATGGCGGGCGCTGGATTAGCAGAGACCGCAACAGCGTTCAATCGGCTGTGCGGGGAAGGTAAGAGTGAGCGTCTGCCCCGAGTGAGAGCACAGGCAGTAGTCAAAGTTTTTAAAAAGCACACAGAATTACAGTGACACCAAATTTTTAAAAGAATAACATCGAGTACCGCCAACTTCCGGCTTCCGCCTCAGAAGTGGATTCAGTTATGAGCGGAGACGCAAGTTGTCAGCGTTATATAAGCTGTGGTGGGGGGCGTGGCCTTGAGGGGGCGTGGCCTGTGTAGAAGCCGGCAATGGCAGGCGCTGGATTAGCAGAGACTGTAACAGCATTCAATCAGCAGTGCGGGGAAGGTAGGAGTGAGCATCTGCCCCGAGTGAGAGCACAGGCAGTAGTCAAAGTTTTTAAAAAGCACACAGAATTACAGTGACACCAAATTTTTAAAAGAATAACATCGAGTACCGCCAACTTCCGGCTTCCGCCTCAGAAGTGGATTCAGTTATGAGCGGAGACGCATGTTGTCAGCGTTATATAAGCTGTGGTGGGGGGCGTGGCCTTGAGGGGGCGTGGCCTGTGTAGAAGCCGGCAATGGCAGGCGCTGGATTAGCAGAGACTGTAACAGCATTCAATCAGCAGTGCGGGGAAGGTAGGAGTGAGCATCTGCCCCGAGTGAGAGCACAGGCAGTAGTCAAAGTTTTTAAAAAGCACACAGAATTACAGTGACACCAAATTTTTAAAAGAATAACATCGAGTACCGCCAACTTCCGGCTTCCGCCTCAGAAGTGGGTTCAGTTCATTTTTTTGTTAGAGTAAGAAAAATTTCAAACAGTATCTCTGGTCCACAGGTTGGTGATGAATTGTGTGTTCTTTGGCCCCAGTGACGCACTGGGAGCTGTTTAGATTTTTTTCTTAGGCTCAAAAAACTCCATATAGCTTTTGACTAATCATTTTTTTTAAAGTAGCACTTAACTCCTCACAGGGACACAGATGTGTGTGTGTCTGTACCCATCTAGAATCAGGGAGCTCTTCAGGTTTTTTCAGAGGCTAAGAACAAGTCCCAACAACATCTAAGCTTAACTGAGTTGTAGTCGTGTGCGTGTTTGCACCCCAGTTTGGAGCCTAGTGCTGTTTGGATTTATTTATTAGGCTAAGAAAAAAAAACAAATAATATCCAGGTTACTTGCAGACATGCAAACCTGCGTGCGTCTGTCATCTGGCAAGTAGCAAGAAACACTTTGGATGTTTTTCTGAGGCTAAGAAAAACCAAATCCGCATCAGAACTCCTCAACGGGGCACAGACATGCGCATGTCTGAGCCACAGAAATCAGCTTTTTGATGAGGAAAGAAACAAATCCAGACATCATCGTGGGGTACATATTTGCATGTATCAATGCTCCAGCGAGTAACCTGGCACAGCATAGGTCTGGCCGCACATATATGTGTGCCTGCATCCCAGCAAGTAGCAGGCACAATTCAGATTTTTTTTTTCTGAGGCAAAAATAAATAGTATCCAAGCTCTTCGCTAGGGTGTAGACGTGTGATTTTCTAAGCACCATCAAGGAAGTGTGCTCTTTGGATTTTTTGTTGGCCTGAACAGAAATATAATTCACCTGCCTGAACGGAAATATAATTCAGCTCACAGATTTAATGGAATTTGGGACCTCTGCGTGTAACGCTGCATTCCCGCAAAATTCCATCATCTGGCATGTGGCAGAATTATATTTCCATGTTGTGGTTGGTGGCCTGGAGTTTCAGTAGGGGCGTAGCTATTTTTGCATTAAATATTTTTATATTTTCAAGGAGAAAGGTTGCACATTTCTGTACATGTTTGTTAAATTGGCACTATTCATTTATTTTACTATATGTTCAAATCTGCCCATGGGAAATCCAGTCAGTAGGCCCAGTCCTAGTCATGGGTACATGAAACAACTGTTTCTGTGGTATATATTGTTTTAAAACACCGTTTAGGACAGGGCTGGCATTGGATTAAATTGAAAATGTGTGTTTTTTTGCATTTCATGTTTTGTTCTGCAAAATGTGTATTGTGGTTGGTCAATATTTGATGCCTTGGGAGGATGCGTGTTGCTGTAAAAATTGTATAACTCACTTAATTTTAGTTTTTGCTATTGCTGAATTAATGGTAGTGTTTTCTTCAGTGTTATCATGCCTCCTTTGTTAGGTCATTGTGTGTGTGTGTTTGCCATATGCCACCATTTATTTTTGTTCTACATGGCATGTGTCTGGGTGGCATTTTGTGTAGTCAGATTCCTTAGTCATACATGTGTTCTTTGTTGTCCATGCCTCTTTGCTTGTTGTTTGACCAGGTGTCTGCTGACCAGTTTGTCTAGCCAGTCTGTGTGCTTTTGCCTTGGTCCTGCATGTGTTCTTTGTTGTCCATGCATCCTTGTTTGTTGTTTGACCATTTGGCTAGTGGCGATTTTGTGTAGTCAGCCAAATTGCTTGTGGCATAAGCCTACATGCATTATTCTTTGTGTCCATGCCCCTTTTTGCTTTTTGTTGATTGTTGACCATGTGGCCAGTGGCCATTTTGTTCTGCCAGCCCATGTGTAAATCTTTTTTTGCCAGATTTCAAAGCCATTTTCTAGATTTGATAATGAAGATGTTCTGCTCATCTACCTGATGAGTATTGTTGTTGTCTAGTGTTTGTCTTTATCACAACTTTCCCCAACTACCCATTTCCCTACATTCCTCAAACCCCTAGACCTTTTCCCCCAAACTGTGTGATATATATTGAGGTGTGATTAATGAATTTACACCATAAATGGATCACACACTTGGGTCGGGGGGATTGTGGTGAAAACGCCATCTCCTCACTACAGGATCTTCTATTATCTGAGCAAAAGACCACTTACCCACCAACGCATAAAAGGTATCCTTAATTTACATATATAACATCATTTGTCAACATCATCATTCAGGCCTTTTTGTATGTTTAATTGTATTTGTTTAAAAAAGTTAAACACTAGCTCCCCATTGCTCAGAAGAAATTACTTTTGCTAGCTTTTATTATAATATCAAGTCTTTGTGTCATGGTGGTTTCCTGGTCTCTTTCTTTGTAAAGTTGTGATATAAATAAATAATCCACTCACTATGTGTTTTCTTTCGGTCTAGTTGTCTGTAATGGATAATCCTTCTGATTAATCCTACAGTTGGAGTTCACTTCGGTGGTATTGGGACCTCCTTTGTGATGTCTTCCCTGTTAGCGTGTTAGCCTACTACTGCTACCACCACCATTAGGAAGGCTCCTTGAGAAACCCTGCAGTAAGGTTTTTGAAGATTGCGAGAGGAAACAGGCATTGTTTCATTTGTTAATGTGAAGTGAACTAGTTTAGTTAGTATCTAGCTTCTGCTGAAGATTAAGATGTGTATAGGTTGTTGTCGGCAATATAGGCAAAGGAAGTGGCCAATATAGTTAAAGAGGGTAGTAGGACAAGCGTATAACTAACTGGTATACACTTTTATAAGTGGATTAAAAAAAAACAACAGTCTGAGCAAAAAGGCAGCAGTGCAAAGTTAAATATAAAAGAAAAAGATTTCAGGCATAAATGTTTTAACCCTTTCCACCCACAAAAGGCCCACCCCTCTCCCCAAACCAATCACCCCAACCAATGTCCAAAAGAAGAATTTAAAGTTCAAAGATCAACTTCCAGTCCCCTTCCCAATTCCCACCCTCTCCACCCACAATAAATGTCCCTCCCACTAAAGTAAATAATAAGAAATGGGCATTGGAGGGCATCATCAATACGGGTGTGACGGCATACCATCTCTCAGTGAAGCAGCACTAATTCACCAAGTATGTGGCGTTGCAAGCAGTCTGAGTATGATGAAGAGGAGGGTCAGCAGTGGCAGTTCCAGATCCCAGCTGCCTCTTCCTCTTCCAGAGCAAATGTGATATTTGGCCCTAGATGGCCTCCATCTGGTGGCGTCACAGTCATGCTGCTTTCTCCTGCTAAGATAGTGGACCAGCAGTAGTTATATCAAGAAAGAAAAGAAAAAAAAGACAATTGTAAAAAAAAAAAATTAAACAAACACTTTGTGTGTAAAAGCAAAAATAAATTACCTCTCATTAATGAGTAAGGCATTATGCACTATGCATCACAATTAACAGTATTCATGTTGTGCAACAAATAATGGAAGCATGCTAGCGTGTCCGGTACTTTGCTACTCTCTGCAGTCTACAAATAGGGCAGCTGTAATGGACAATTTATGAACTTACTTAAATTCCAATGGCAATACTCTTCTCTGATTGCCTCTCAATTCTACCCTGACTGCAAGGAGGCAGATAAATAATATAATAACAATACTATGTTACACATTTAATGCATAAAACATGAATATACTACCCGCCGTAAGTAGACAGAGGGAAAAAACGATGCACTGCATTACAAGGAAAGGAAAAGGATATAGATTTTATTTGGAATGTTCTTCACATAGTGTCCTAGACACCAAACTTGAAATCAGGCCCTTAGTCCCACTTTACACTCTGGCCTCGCCCTCCTCTACAAATTACTTTCAACAAATACTTTGCTTGGCAGGCGGGAAAGTAACTCTACTACAGGATAAGTTAGAGCGATTAGGGCAGGTAGGGGTTTTGCTGTAGAATAGCAAGGTGTCACTGATCATCGTGTGCTAAGCTTTGGCTCAGTCACTGTAGATTGACTTATGACGAAAGGCAAACATTGTCACAGGTGTAAATCTGGTATGGAAGCCGTGAAATATATATACATAAATCACTTGGCCAGAACAATATGGCACATGCCAAGAATTAATTTTTTAATTTGTTGGGTAGGTTGGGACAGAACTTAGGAAAGATAAGGGAGTAAACTACTAGTATGAGGTGACTAAGTGGACACTGGGAAACACACCTTGCTTTTGGTTTGTAATGCATTGAATACTTTGCAAATGTTGCATTACTGAAGCAGATGCGCATTGCACTGCCAACACTGCAGTGGCCAATTGAACCATACTGCTTTTTGGTGACGGGTGGCGAAACGCCATGGGGGGGGAGGTAATGAATGATGATGGGTGGGATATCTGCCTTGCTTAGCAAATACAGTGAGTATACATAATGTGTCAATTAGCAAGCAATGTGACTTACCCCAACCATCCCGTCCCAGCCACCACTGAGACTCCCCCACCAACCACCTCCTTGGCTTCCGCCTGCTTATTAGCGCTGCTGCTGGCCTGGGAAGTGGTGGTTTGTGCGGCTACAGTTTTCTTTACATATTTTATATACCACATTCCCCTTCTAATGAATTGTTATTTGTTTTACAAAAGTAAAACCGCAATACCTCACAACAATTCTGTTAGCAGTATATTCTGTCAAAACTATCACTTTGGGTGGTTTGTTGGTTGACAATGTTAGAAAATCCAGGTAGTCAAGCCAACCAAAAACGTTCGTAATAGAGGGGCAGAGCTATGATGATTCTGAGTCATTGAAGCGTAATGACGGAGTGGATTGGTCAATGTAGGACATGTGGTCTTGGTTTGCAAATGTATTGGGACCTCATACTTTACTGACAATTTGCACTGTAATGGAAACTATTGGTATACTGTAAAATTGAATGATAACACAACGTTGGTGAGGTCCAAGACAATTACCACTCATTCATTTTGACTGTTTGAGTATGAGCAAGAAAAAGAACGCCTTCTCAACAAACACGTGTTGTACTTGGCCCTTTTTGCAGGGTCATCCCTGAACTTTTTGCCTCCCTCCTGTATTTTGTCTGACCTGTTTTTGTTGGTTTTGTTACTCTGGGCACTTTACCACTGCTGATCAGTGCTAAAGTACATATGCTCTCCCTATTGTAAATTGATGTATGGATCAGTGATTCTATGATTGGTTGGTTTGATTTACTTGTCAGACCCTAGTACAGTGCACTGAGTGTGCCCAGGGCTTGTAAACCAAATACTACTGGTGGGCTTGCAGCACTGGTTGTGCCACCCACAGAAGTAGCCTGTGTGCAGTCTGGTACTGCCATGTTGATTGGGCAAGTGCACCCACTTGCCACTTCTGAAAACCTTCTCTTTTCTGCATATTAGTCACCCCTATGTTAGGCCCAAGGGCAGGATGCATTGTATATAAAAGGGAGGACATTCTCAGGTGTTTGTGGCATGTCCTAATAGTGAATTATAGCCATTTTCGTTTTCACTATTGCAAGTCTACCTATTCCCCATAGGCCCGGATGGGGAGTTTGATTATTATATCTTATGATCCTAACTGACACAGGGACCTTGGTAGAAATTCCAGTTTAGTATGCCTAAACTCAGAATGATAAAATGCATCTTTCAGTGAAGTTGGTTTTAACATTCTGTGCTTGAAAATACCACTTTTAGAAAGTAGGTATTTTCTTGCCTAACTATCCAAGCCTGCCTCTGCTAGGTTGTATATTCCTTGTCTGGAGTTTGAGTGACAGAGGCTGGGGGATTCCAGGAGACAGGGTGAGCCAGCACAGGGCTGAATAGATAGATATGCATGTAGATGGGTGGGGGGGTTGCACTTGAGACCTGAATAGGGCTGTGCCTTCCCTCCACAATGCTGGCTCCAACTCCTGTGGTGCGTCTGATGTCTCTGGCCTGCACTGTGAAAGGAAAGAAGGAGTCTTGTCAAGAAAGTGCTCCAGGACTGACCAGAACTGGTTTGGACTAGGCAAATGGGTCTCTGCCTTCAGAGAAAAAAGGGAAAATTAGTATAAATATTGGGACCCAGACCCAAGAACTTTAGATCACTTTTGGGAAGCAAGAAGAAACCTCTGCTGAGGAGAGGAACCAGAGAGACTGAGTAGAGACTATCCCTACGCCTGAGGGATTGGCCTGCAGTGGTTGCCTGACAGCCAAAGAGAGGAAAAAAGGTATTTTTGCTACTTTCATTCAACTTGTAAAGTATCTAGAAGGCTTAATATAGATCTTGCCTCCTGCTGAAGTCTCAGGAACAACAGACTTCACCCGCCAGCTCCCCAAGTGTTCTTTGAAAGCACCTGCAGTTATGTTGGGCTTTCTGAGGGACTGCGTGTCGCAAGGAGCTGGAAGCGCGACTCACGAGGAAGAAGCGTGTTGCCGAACTGCCGCTTTAGCTTCACAACGCAAAAGCGCCTCTCATCGCCGGAGAAGAGGATCGACGTCGCACCAGACGCCGCCTTATCATCATAGAAGTGTGTCGTTGCTGCAGCCGCTGTTGTCGCATTACTGGGAAAGCATGTTTCAGCTGCAGTTGTCGCATCATTGCCGAAGCGCCTCGCATCGACAAAGAAGAGGATCGACGTCGCAGCAGACGCCACTGCATCACCGGGAAGCATGTTCCAGGGCCTGTCGCAGCTCAGAAGAATCGTTGAGTCGCCGCATGGCCGTCGGGCGTGCACGCATCATGTTGCATCAAGGAGAAGATGCCAGTTTTATTCATTGCACCGGATCTTCATCGCATCACGGCGCTGCTGGTCGCATCGCCACCGAAGTGCAGTAAGAAACTGACGCATCGCCTCCCCACGCTGAGAAGAGCCTACACATCCTCTACGCATCAGTAGGGATCCGACGCATCACCGATCTTGCGTGTAAGGAACCGAGGCATCACCTTCCCTGAAACACTTTCATTGTATAGCGTTACGCATCCTGAGGTGCATTGAACTCAAAGTGTTGCATTTTACATCTTAAGAGAACTAAGCTAATTCTACCATTTTTACAGTAGTGTGGATTTTTGTCGTTTGTGGTCTTGTGTTAAGTCTACATAAAAATACTTATTTTTATACTACAACTTGTGTGGTGTCCATCTGTAGTGTTGTCACTGGGTTACTGTATTTGTTCACAAATGCTTTACACACTGCCTCTGAGATAAGCCTGTCTGCTCATGCCAAGCTACCAAGGGGGTGAGCAGGGGTTATTTTAGGAGTGTACTCGCTTACCCTGACTAGACACAAGGGTCCCTATTTGGTCAAAGGTACTTACCTCTGCCAACTAGAGACCCCTAAATCTAACAACATGCACTGTGAATAATAGTTTACTTGGGATTTAGTCTTCACCGTAGAGTACCAAAACGCTGTAATCTTAGTCTTACAGAACCACAAGATATACAAGGGGAGAGGGAAAGCTTACTAACAAGCAGAAGAAAGCTTCAGACTAGTACAGACAGGAGGAAGTCAGCTGCAGAAACTTAAAATATAGAAAAAAGGATAATGCAGGGATGAAAATAATTTAATAAACATTAGATAGAGGAGTTGAAAAAAAGGAGACAGTATCAAAAATAAACAAGGCAAAACTATTCTTATAGTGGGGAGAGGTAAAAGTTAGGGAAGTAAGAAATATTGGCACTGGCTGCCGTGCTGGTAGCGTTGGTGGTGGTTCCACCCACCACGGCACTGCTGGCGGCAGCTCCTACATCTGCCTGTGATGCCTTCTTGCCCTTGGGTGCTGATGTAATACATAATGAAGATAAAAAAATAGATTAGTGGTACAGTTAATTTCCAAAAACATATTTTGACAGGCAGACACAGTTGCATTGCACTTTTCAAAAGCAGATCGCCTACAGTACTAATATTGAGTTTACCTATTCCTAATTTCCTAAACCTAGGCCCTATTCCTCATTTCCTAAACCTATACTGCCTTTGGAACTACTAATGCATTGCAATGAATGATATTTGCTTCTTAACCCCCTTTGTGGGCCAACTTATTCTCCATTTAAATGTCCATAAAACACATCACTGGGTGATTGGGACATAGTGAGCTACTTAAAGGAAGGGACAGAGAATGCTTGTTCACTGATATTACTAGCACTATCTTAGTGACAGGCAGTGTGCTAGTTGAATTTTTTTTGCAGTTTTAGAACATACCAAAAAATGATTGCGCATCGAGCCCCGCAATTTTGACACCCAGGGGGTCGAGCAGGTCCTCCTCCCTGTCTGGTGTGGGTCAGCTGCTGTGTCCTGTGCTAAATGCACCAATGCACTCTCTTCCACAGCAATCAATGCCTCCGCAGGGCGTACCCTCCCCCATGCCTGCTGCCTGCAGCCAGGGTGGAGGGGAGGTGACACTGCACATAAAAAAACACAAGCACAGCCTCCACATAAAATGGGGCAGGGCTACACCCTTTGGTGGCACCGATGACCGTAAGGTGTGCAACTTGTTGCAGCTACAGTGGTGCTTCCACTTGCTGCTAGTTGCTCGGACATAGTGCTAGGGTACAAAAAAAAGAAGTAAGACAAAGAAACAAGCAGGGAAAAAAGGAAGTAGAACACAAGCAAGAAAGGAAAAACAAAAAAGTACATGAAAAAAGTAGAAAGAATCCCCACAGCAAAAACATAAGATAGATAAACACAATGGGCCCGATTCACAGAACTAACTTAAGACAAAATCCTAAACTTACTACTTATGGTATTCACAGAAGTTAGGATTTTGTCTTAAGTTTGTCTTAAGACAAACTTAAGACAAAATCCTAACTTCTGTGAATACCAAAAGTAGTACGTTTAGGATTTTGTCTTAAGTTAGTTATGTGAATTGGGACCAATGACACCTATAACTCTGTGTCAAGTTGAGAGTGTTGAGTGTTTGCGATGTTAGTGTTTGCAAAATAGAGCCAAAGCACATCCCTCGACAATGTTTCAAAGTTCAAGTGTACTTACAATAGCAAAGAAGGCAGCCGGCATGTGTATGTAGGGTTGTTGTAAGGTCAGTTGTCTTGCTCAAGATGTTTGGACCATCAGTCCTGGGAATCCAGGGCTAGACTGGGACCCAAAAGCAGCCCTGGCAAAAAAGTTCAAATGACATTTCTTTCTTTCGCTCCCTGCTGTAATAACCCACTGGCAACTGGAATAACTTTTAAAAGCCCATTGGCAGTACTGGCCTTCAGGAAACATGTCTCCAAAGGCTTCAGCCCAAGAGAACTGCTTGTTCATTAAATGGCCAGTCAGACCCTGGGGGAAGCATCAAAGGACCTAGTGTGGTCAGATGTAGGCTGTCCCTTTGAAGCACACTAAAAAGCTGAAATGCCTTGCAACTGAACATAAAAGGTCTCTTGATCTGGCTATGCAACTGTATAACGAACCACTGCTCACAGCAGATCCTTCAATTAAGAAAAAAAAAGGAACTGTCAGAGTAATACCCACCAGGCAGAGTCACCAAAGATCTCACTATCAAGCTTTGGAACACCCTACCCCTCCACCTAAGGAAAAACCCCAATCTTACCTCATTCAGGAAACAGCTAAAAACATTCCTCTTCAATGCCGCCCAATAACGCCCTGGCTACCTCCTCTTGTTCTGTTGGTTTTAGCGCTTGGACACCCCCGGGCAGCAATCGCGCTCTACAAATCGACATAAGATAAGATAAGATAAGATAAGATGTGCAGCAGTTAATCTTTCAGCAGCCAATCTTGGTCCCTGGTAAAGGCCATTATATGCTCTGTGGATGTTCATTTTCACGAACATATGTTGAAGCAAAGGCTCTGATTTCCTAGTGGATGATAAGACAGACTCCAAACATTCCTCAATGATTCAGGTCTTGGGCTGGTTGGGGGGTTTCCACATGGGCCTGATCAGCATCATCAGGGCAGTATGTCAGAGTCCAGCCAGGACTTTAGATGTAGTCACCACTGACAGGGGGTGAGCTGCACACTGTTTCCATACTTAGGATTCACCACAACAACATAAAGGTCCAAGTCAAAAAGATGATCCCTGATTTGGTAAGCCAGCACACTTATATTCCCCAAAGCAGGCAGATGGGCAGATGATGACTGCACTTTAGTGTCTCCTTACTGTGTGAATGGCTGGTAATTAAGGGAGGCCAGCATTACATCCCCAAAGAGCAATCTGGATAAGAGTTCTGCCTAGAATGAAATGCAGAACTAAAAAAGAATTGAGACATCCCTCGAGAAGGGAGTGGTAGGTGAGGTTGTCCTCTGTGGGTAACTTTCACCGTCAGTCTTTTAAGTGCTGTTCTACACATACGTGAATGTTTCCCATCAGTTTTATTTATCTCTAACCGCCGTTGAGTCTGGTGGCACAGCGGACTACTGCATTTACTCCAGGGACCTGATTTTGATATGGTGGCCAAAGTTTGAAATATTAGTGGGTCTACTCAGATGTTCAACATTCTTTGGTAAGTAAAATAAGTCCCATTATATTGGGTTACATTAAATATTTAATGTCACTGTTGAAAAGTTTTTTTTTCCGTTGGGTCACCCTCAAACATTTTGCCTTTCTCTTTCCCTTTTGCTGAATTTGATTTTGTTGGCTTTAGGACTCTGGGCAATATACCACTGCTAACCAGTGCTAAAGTGAATGTGCTCTCTTTTTAAAACATGGTAACATTGGATTATGCACAATTTGCATATTTAATGCACTACATATTCCCAGGGCTTGTGAATTAAATGCTGCTAGTGGGCCTGCAAACACAACAGGTGATGGACCGAATGTGGATCAATGTCACACACTCACCCCAGTCCAAAGATCTGGGCCCAAATCCATCGTTATTTTGCACTCCACACCACCCTGGGTTAGACAATGGCGATATGCAAATCAGCTCTGACCCTGTGCCCCATGGGAACAGTCCAGTCCGAACTACAAAAGCCATGTCCTTCCCAGAACGGAATCAAGCATCCAAGGACCGGACCGGTTTCGAGGTAACACCTCTCATCAGCCCGGCTAGCTTGACTCCAGTGGTGTGGAGTGCCTGGGACCCACGTCTGGGCATCCCCAGCGCACTTAGGGCGGTATATGCAAACACAACAGGTGATGGACCGAATGTGGATCAATGTCACACACTCACCCCAGTCCAAAGATCTGGGCCCAAATCCATCGTTATTTTGCACTCCACACCACCCTGGGTTAGACAATGGCGATATGCAAATCAGCTCTGACCCTGTGCCCCATGGGAACAGTCCAGTCCGAACTACAAAAGCCATGTCCTTCCCAGACCGGAATCAAGCATCCGAGGACCGGACCGGTTTCGAGGTAACACCTCTCATCAGCCCGGCTAGCTTGACTCCAGTGGTGTGGAGTGCCTGGGACCCACGTCTGGCATCCCCAGCGCACTTAGGGCGGAATATGCAAACACAACAGGTGATGGACCGAATGTGGATCAATGTCACACACTCACCCCAGTCCAAAGATCTGGGCCCAAGTCCATCGTTATTTTGCACTCCACACCACCCTGGGTTAGACAATGGCGATATGCAAATCAGCTCTGACCCTGTGCCCCATGGGAACAGTCCAGTCCGAACTACAAAAGCCATGTCCTTCCCAGACCGGAATCAAGCATCCGAGGACCGGACCGGTTTCGAGGTAACACCTCTCATCAGCCCGGCTAGCTTGACTCCAGTGGTGTGGAGTGCCTGGGACCCACGTCTGGGCATCCCCAGCGCACTTAGGGCGGAATATGCAAACACAACAGGTGATGGACCGAATGTGGATCAATGTCACACACTCACCCCAGTCCAAAGATCTGGGCCCAAATCCATCGTTATTTTGCACTCCACACCACCCTGGGTTAGATAATGGCGATATGCAAATCAGCTCTGACCCTGTGCCCCATGGGAACAGTCCAGTCCGAACTACAAAAGCCATGTCCTTCCCAGAACGGAATCAAGCATTCGAGGATCGGACCGGTTTCGAGGTAACACCTCTCATCAGCCCGGCTAGCTTGACTCCAGTGGTGTGGAGTGCCTGGGACCCACGTCTGGGCATCCCCAGCGCACTTAGGGTGGAATATGCAAACACAACAGGTGATGGACCGAATGTGGATCAATGTCACACACTCACCCCAGTTCAAAGATCTGGGCCCAAATCCATTGTTATTTTGCACTCCACACCACCCTGGGTTAGACAATGGCGATATGCAAATCAGCTCTGACCCTGTGCCCCATGGGAACAGTCCAGTCCGAACTACAAAAGCCATGTCCTTCCCAGAACGGAATCAAGCATCCGAGGACCGGACCGGTTTCGAGGTAACACCTCTCATCAACCCGGCTAGCTTGACTCCAGTGGTGTGGAGTGCCTGGGACCCACGTCTGGGCATCCCCAGCACACTTAGGGCGGAATATGCAAACACAACAGGTGATGGACCGAATGTGGATAAATGTCACACACTCACCCCAGTCCAAAGATCTGGGCCCAAATCCATCGTTATTTTGCACTCCACACCACCCTGGGTTAGACAATGGCGATATGCAAATCAGCTCTGACCCTGTGCCCCATGGGAACAGTCCAGTCCGAACTACAAAAGCCATCTCCTTCCCAGAACGGAATCAAGCATCCGAGGACCGGACCGGTTTTGAGGTAACACCTCTCATCAGCCCGGCTAGCTTGACTCCAGTGGTGTGGAGTGCCTGGGAGCCACGTCTGGGCATCCCCAGCGCACTTAGGGCGGAATATGCAAAATCAACAGGTGATGGACCGAATGTGGATCAATGTCACACACTCACCCCAGTCCAAAGATCTGGGCCCAAATCCATCGTTATTTTGCACTCCACACCACCCTGGGTTAGACAATGGCGATATGCAAATCAGCTCTGACCCTGTGCCCCAAGGTGTTACCTCGAAACCGGTCCGGTCCTCGGATGCTTGATTCCGTTCTAGGAAGGACATGGCTTTTGTAGTTCGGACTGGACTGTTCCCATGGGGCACAGGGTCAGAGCTGATTTGCATATCGCCATTGTCTAACCCAGGGTGGTGTGGACTGCAAAAAAACGATGGATTTGGGCCCAGATCTTTGGACTGGGGTGAATGTGTGACATTGATCCACATTCTGTCCATCACCTGTTTTGTTTGCAATTACCGCCATAAGTGCGCTGGGGATGCTCAGACGTGGGTCCCAGGCACTCCACACCACTGGAGTCAAGCTAGCCGGGCTGATGAGAGGTGTTACCTCGAAACCGGTCCGGTCCTCGGATGCTTGATTCCGTTCTGGGAAGGACATGGCTTTTGTAGTTCGGACTGGACTGTTCCCATGGGGCACAGGGTCAGAGCTGATTTGCATATCGCCATTGTCTAACCCAGGGTGGTGTGGAGTGCAAAAAAACGATGGATTTGGGCCCAGATCTTTGGACTGGGGTGAATGTGTGACATTGATCCACATTCTGTCCATCACCTGTTTTGTTTGCAATTACCGCCATAAGTGCGCTGGGGATGCTCAGACGTGGGTCCCAGGCACTCCACACCACTGGAGTCAAGCTAGCCGGGCTGATAAGATGTGTTACCTCGAAACCGGTCCGGTCCTCGGATGCTTGATTCCGTTCTGGGAAGGACATGGCTTTTGTAGTTCGGACTGGACTGTTCCCATGGGGCACAGGGTCAGAGCTGATTTGCATATCGCCATTGTCTAACCCAGGGTGGTGTGGAGTGCAAAAAAACGATGGATTTGGGCCCAGATCTTTGGACTGGGGTGAATGTGTGACATTGATCCACATTCTGTCCATCACCTGTTTTGTTTGCAATTACCGCCATAAGTGCGCTGGGGATGCTCAGACGTGGGTCCCAGGCACTCCACACCACTGGAGTCAAGCTAGCCGGGCTGATGAGAGGTGTTACCTCGAAACCGGTCCGGTCCTCGGATGCTTGATTCCGTTCTGGGAAGGACATGGCTTTTGTAGTTCGGACTGGACTGTTCCCATGGGGCACAGGGTCAGAGCTGATTTGCATATCGCCATTGTCTAACCCAGGGTGGTGTGGAGTGCAAAAAAACGATGGATTTGGGCCCGGATCTTTGGACTGGGGTGAATGTGTGACATTGATCCACATTCTGTCCATCACCTGTTTTGTTTGCAATTACCGCCATAAGCGCGCTGGGGATGCTCAGACGTGGGTCCCAGGCACTCCACACCACTGGAGTCAAGCTAGCCGGGCTGATGAGAGGTGTTACCTCGAAACCGGTCCGGTCCTCAGATGCTTGATTCCGTTCTGGGAAGGACATGGCTTTTGTAGTTCGGACTGGACTGTTCCCATGGGGCACAGGGTCAGAGCTGATTTGCATATCGCCATTGTCTAACCCAGGGTGGTGTGGAGTGCAAAAAAACGATGGATTTGGGCCCAGATCTTTGGACTGGGGTGAATGTGTGACATTGATCCACATTCTGTCCATCACCTGTTTTGTTTGCAATTACCGCCATAAGCGCGCTGGGGATGCTCAGACGTGGGTCCCAGGCACTCCACACCACTGGAGTCAAGCTAGCCGGGCTGATGAGAGGTGTTACCTCGAAACCGGTCCGGTCCTCGGATGCTTGATTCCGTTCTGGGAAGGACATGGCTTTTGTAGTTCGGACTGGACTGTTCCCATGGGGCACAGGGTCAGAGCTGATTTGCATATCGCCATTGTCTAACCCAGGGGGGTGTGGAGTGCAAAAAAACGATGGATTTGGGCCCAGATCTTTGGACTGGGGTGAATGTGTGACATTGATCCACATTCTGTCCATCACCTGTTTTGTTTGCAATTACCGCCATAAGTGCGCTGGGGATGCTCAGACGTGGGTCCCAGGCACTCCACACCACTGGAGTCAAGCTAGCCGGGCTGATGAGAGGTGTTACCTCGAAACCGGTCCGGTCCTCGGATGCTTGATTCCGTTCTGGGAAGGACATGGCTTTTGTAGTTCGGACTGGACTGTTCCCATGGGGCACAGGGTCAGAGCTGATTTGCATATCGCCATTGTCTAACCCAGGGTGGTGTGGAGTGCAAAAAAACGATGGATTTGGGCCCAGATCTTTGGACTGGGGTGAATGTGTGACATTGATCCACATTCTGTCCATCACCTGTTTTGTTTGCAATTACCGCCATAAGTGCGCTGGGGATGCTCAGACGTGGGTCCCAGGCACTCCACACCACTGGAGTCAAGCTAGCCGGGCTGATGGGAGGTGTTACCTCGAAACCGGTCCGGTCCTCGGATGCTTGATTCCGTTCTGGGAAGGACATGGCTTTTGTAGTTCGGACTGGACTGTTCCCATGGGGCACAGGGTCAGAGCTGATTTGCATATCGCCATTGTCTAACCCAGGGTGGTGTGGAGTGCAAAAAAACGATGGATTTGGGCCCAGATCTTTGGACTGGGGTGAATGTGTGACATTGATCCACATTCTGTCCATCACCTGTTTTGTTTGCAATTACCGCCATAAGTGCGCTGGGGATGCTCAGACGTGGGTCCCAGGCACTCCACACCACTGGAGTCAAGCTAGCCGGGCTGATGAGAGGTGTTACCTCGAAACCGGTCCGGTCCTCGGATGCTTGATTCCGTTCTGGGAAAGACATGGCTTTTGTAGTTCGGACTGGACTGTTCCCATGGGGCACAGGGTCAGAGCTGATTTGCATATCGCCATTGTCTAACCCAGGGTGATGTGGAGTGCAAAAAAACGATGGATTTGGGCCCAGATCTTTGGACTGGGGTGAATGTGTGACATTGATCCACATTCTGTCCATCACCTGTTTTGTTTGCAATTACCGCCATAAGTGCGCTGGGGATGCTCAGACGTGGGTCCCAGGCACTCCACACCACTGGAGTCAAGCTAGCCGGGCTGATGAGAGGTGTTACCTCGAAACCGGTCCGGTCCTCGGATGCTTGATTCCGTTCTGGGAAGGACATGGCTTTTGTAGTTCGGACTGGACTGTTCCCATGGGGCACAGGGTCAGAGCTGATTTGCATATCGCCATTGTCTAACCCAGGGTGGTGTGGAGTGTAAAAAAACGATGGATTTGGGCCCAGATCTTTGGGCTGGGGTGAATGTGTGACATTGATCCACATTCTGTCCATCACCTGTTTTGTTTGCTAGTGGGCCTGCAGCACTGATTGTGCCACCCACTTAAGTAGCTTTGAACATGCATCAGGCCTGTCGATCTGGGAAGTTAACCCTCTTGCCAGGCACACACTTTCCTTTTCAATACACATAAGTCACCATTAAGGTAGGAGCTGGATAGCCCAACGGCAAGGTTCAGTGCATGTGAAAAGTAGCACATTTTGTTACAGGTTTTATAGGTCCAGGTAGACAAAAACTCTTAAATTAGTTTTTTCACTCATGTAAGGTATTTCTATCCCAAAGGATAATATTGAGATTGTCGTAATACATTTTATAAGTGTAATTTCCAATTGGAAAGAGATTGGACGCCCAAGTTTGGTGTCTCCGGAATCACAATTTAAAATCACAACTTATGGCGAAGTCGGACTTTAAATTGTAATTCTGAAAATGTCACTTTTAGAAAGTTGGCTTTTTCTTACTTTAGCCAATTGGTGTTTGCTGCCTGTCTCTGAATACATGTCTGGGGCGGGTGACAGCTGGGTTTTGTATATTCTCCCTAGACAGGCACACACAATGGGAGCTTATGTGTGACTTGACGGGACCTAATGAGCCATACACTAGCTTAATGTTGAATAGACTTTGGCCTGTCAACACACAAAGGGCTGCTCCTCCCTATAGTGAGTCTGAAGCCAGGGCTGGAAGGACAGGGTCTCTGATCACTTCAAATGCATCTTTTTGAAGTATTCCCCACTTCAAAAACACAACTGCGTATAAGTGCTGGATCTCAAGCATCACCAATTCAGTACACTTCTGGACTTGTGGATACTCTGCTGGAGTCCTGCTCTGCTGTGCTGAACTGCTGCCCCCTTGTGTGGGAGTGAGAAGTACTGGACCTGGATATCTCAAACCCAGAAGCAAAGTGACGCAAAGGGCTTGGTGGCTTCACTCCTGATTGAAGTCTCAGGGACACTACAACTACAGCTCCTGGACTCTGCCATTTCGGAGTTGTGCCCTGCCAAGTCGTGCCAATCCAGTCCTGGACCCTTGGAAGTGGTTGTAAAGTGATGCACCAGCTAAAATCCACACATCAACACCATTGAGCCACTTGAAAATTATGAATCTCCATTGGTGCCTATGCATCTCCACTGCTGCGAGGATAAAGGACATTGCCTACATTGCTCCTCGCATCTCATCCTCGATGCACCTTGCGAACCAAGGCACTGTCTAAGTGGACCTAAGCTGGTCCCTGTACCCAACCCAAGCTCCATCCAAGTCAGCTAAAACTTTTGGATATGACCCAGTCTAGCGCAACCAGATAGCCCCCGTTGGTGCTTTATGCTTTTAGGCACTACATTTTAGTAAAATGTATAACTCTATATAAACGTTTTGGATTTTTGTCATTTTGTTCTGGTTTTGTTCAATAAATTAAGCTCTATTTTTCTAACCAGGTTTAGTATATTTTTTGTGGGGTGTTTTCACTGATTTGCTGTTTGTAAATGTTGCGCAAATACATTAACCATTGCTTCTTAAGTTTAGCCTGACTACTCTCTGCCAAGCTGCCAGAGGATGAGCACAGGTTAATGTATGGTGTGCATATGGCTTACTCTGACCAGGATTGTGGTTCCTTCTTGGACAGGGTGCATACCACTGGCAAAGAGAAACACAAAATTCTAACTGTTACCCAATTCAATAAGGCTCATTTTATTCAGCTCCAAGATACCCCAGGGGGTGATTATGTGCTGTACAAATTCAAAAGGTATGTTACTAACATGGAAAGAGGAAATCTTTGTGAAGCATTTACTATATGCATTTGTCTTAATTTTCACACCAGCGAGGATTGCGGTGATGCTTCAGACAAAAATATAAACTTGATAGTGTTTTCATCTTCTGTTGGTTTCTGGAAATCAGTTGCACAGAATGTTCTGTAAGCAACTCCCCTGGTTGCATTTGATAGTTTTGAAAAAATCATAAACATATTTCCAAAAGCGAGGTCTCATGCATCGAAAGTTGAGGGGGGTAGCATCTTCTTGCACGGTTCATACTTGTGCAGTAAAACTGTGCATTTGTTGAATGGCATAAACATCAAAACTGTTCAAGACTGCATCCACACACCATCAGGATATATTGGACTTAGACCTGGCTAGCTCACAGTGTACCATGTGTACCCCTAACCTAGCAAGCTAACAGGTGGTATGTGCAACCTCAGAACATGGCAACTCTGACTCCCCAAGAAAATAATGGAAACAGATCTAAAGCCCTTTCATTTTGTAACTCATACATGCCCAAAGTAAACACAAGAATTACGTGGATTGACATTTCAAATATTTATTGTAGCAATAAGATTCTTCTGTAAAATATGTGTGCTGTAATTATCAATAGACGGTAACAAATCAGAGTAATCTGCATCACAAGAATGGTAAAGAAAATAAACAGTTCAACCATTGTGCTGTTAAATAGAATATATGTTTGCATATAAGTATAGTTATACTTTTGCTCCCACCTAGCGCATCGTATCCTAGGGTGGATGGATAAGCCAGAATCCTGTAGGGTGAACAAACTCCCCAGTTATCTATTGGTATCTTGATCAGGGAGCCTGTCTTGGTGTAGAGCTGGGCCCTAGCCTTTTTATGGAGAGTAACAGGATTCGCTGGGCTAGATCCTGGCATGGGGCGACCTCAACAGTGTCAGTGAAATGCTCCTCTAACTAAACAAAGGAGTGAAGTTGTTTATATAGTAAACCTCACCCATGTTGCCAAGCTGAAGCCCTAATCAGTCTATAATTATTGATTCTATCATGGCTATCAATCTATTGATAAAAACGTAACAAAGGAGAACCTCAGAAACAAAGGAAAATACTGTTGGAGATGGCAGAACTTCATTGTGTCCTTGGGACCTTTGTTCTTACAAAAGATTGAAAGACAAACCTTTGAAAAATAAAGAGTATAAATGTAAAAGTGATTAAGAGTTTAGATTAGAATCAATGTTAGTTGAAGTGTAAGTATTATCATTAGGGACATGCAGGTTTAGGGATTAGGATTAGTGTTTGTTGTAACAGGTAGTATCAAGCCTAAGTTAAATTGTAGGCTTATTGAAAAACAATTGAGATAGATTTTGGAGAATGTTAGACCTGACATCCTTGGTGTGGTATTATCCCAAACATTTTTGTCTTTATTTCTCCTGTTTTGCTGAATCTTTTTTTGTTATCTTTAGGACTTTATGCCCTTTACTATTGCTAACCAGTACTATGGTGCTTGTGCTCGCTCTTTCAAACATAGTAAAATTGGCATACAACTAATTGGCACATTTAATTTACTTGTAAATCCAAGGTAAAATGTATTAAGTGTACCCAGGGCCTGTAAGTTAAATGCTATTAGCAGGCCTGCAGTATAGATTGTTCCACCCACTACAGTAGCCATTTGAAACATATCCCAGGACTTCCATTACTTCCTGTAGTGCAGTTTTAAACTGCCATTTCAACCTTCCTTTTTCACTACATATACGTCACCCATATTGTAGGCCCTAAAATCTCATAGGACAGGGTACATTGTATATAAAAAGTAGGACATGTGCACTTAAAGTATACATGTCTTGGCAGTGAAAAACACCTAAAGTTTTTTTTTTACTGTTGTATAGCCTATCTTTCCCATTGACTAACACTGGGTAACCTTATTACATTTAATAGGCAATAACATTGGATTGGTAGCAGGCAGATATATACTGTTTACACTTAAATTAATTGTAATTTCAAATGGTATTACTGGTAAAGTCGGATTTCAAGTCACAATTTCTAATGTATCACTTTTAAAAAGTTGGCATTTTATTGTCCCAAAACTTTGCGCCTTCTACCAGTGTCCTGGGTCACTTGACTGTGAATGGCTCTGCTGTTCGGGTTTGTGTATTGCTTGCTAGACAGTAACACAAAGGGGGCTCAAGTGTGGACAGAATGCGCCACAAAGACAGGATGACTGGGAGGAACTGTACAAACCCACACTGACATTTCAATAAAATTTGCCTTATGCACACACAAACGAATCTGACTCCAGGCCTGCCTTATATTTAGTCACTTTAGACAGATTGGAACCCTCACAGAGGAAGGGGAATAACTTTCCAGAGCAATACATGGGATTAGAACAGGGAACCCCACCACACAACTATGGCAAAGGGTATACACATTGGGATACTCTTCAGAACACTCCTCGGCCTGTGGAAGTTACAGAAGAAGTAATGCACCAAAGCCAAAGGACTGGCCTGCTGCTTGTGACTGACTTGCTGTCTGAGAACAAACACTCAACTTGATTACTTTCACCCTATACTAGCCAGATCGACCCCTAGGATCAGTTGGCTGACCTTCTATGTGAGCTTCTGGGACACAACAAGCTTTAGAGACTTCAATGCAACAGCCCTGTGGACTTGATGCAACTTGGCCTGCTTGGACCTGCACGGACCTGCAACTGGACCAGGCTGAGCCCTGTCTGTCTCTACTTTAGTGAGCCCCTCATCCCCAAGAAGTGCATCCCCATGTCCTGGATCCTTGGTGGCATCAGAGGATACTCCTCTACAACACAGGTAAAAATCCTGACTTTTGGGCTACTTGTGACCACAAAAAGGCCACTTTGCACCAAAACACTGCCGCCCAGGACAACTGCCACAAAGAAGATCAGGTAAGACGTGCTATTAGTGCTAGAGAAATGAACAGCAATGGAAGAGCTGTACTTCGCGCTACAGCAGTGACAGCCAAGAGTAACCACCAACACAAAGGTATAGCAATGTCCATTCATGACCACTGACTGGCTCTTTGCTCTACAGCAGCAACAGCCTGAGACACCCGGCCTGCTCTTCGTGCTACAGCAATGATCATCTATGATGCTTTACCTTCTCCTAGCGGCCTCCTCCCCCATGAAAGGAACTCTTTCTGCCGTACTCAGAAGGTAACACTTCTGAGGGATTACCTTGGTCCCTGCATATGACCCACGCTCCATCACCATCAGCCTGAACTTGTGACTTTTCCCAGATTTACTATCACCAGATAACTGCAAGTGGCGCTTTGTTCTAGGTGCAATTTCACTCAAAATATTGAAATTCTATATCTCAGGTTCTACTGATTAGATTTTTGATGTTATGGAATCTTTTTATTTGTAACAAGTAGCTCTGTTTTTCTAAATTGGATGTATTCTTTTGTGATGTTTTCACTCTATGCTATTTGTGTTCTGCATAAATGCTTTGAATATGGCATCTAAGTTAAGCCTGACTGATTTTGTGCAAAGATACTAGAAGGTGAAACACTGGTTAATTAAGTGGCTTTTGTAGTTCATCCTCACAAGAAGTAGTTGTTGCTTGAGGTTGCTGCCACCCTCCTCAACTAGTAACCCAATTTCCTACAGAGAAATGTCTATGTATGGGTTAGTGTTATTTGCTAGTGTATGGTTACTATCAGTATAATGACAGAGTTAGGTAGGAATAGTTTTTGGGTTGTGTGATGGTCAGTGTTAGGCTATCGATTATAGCTACATGTAAACTTGTAAATGCAATTTATTGACATTTTGGGCAGTGCAACACAAAGCATTTGTACCAAGCAACAACAATCTTAAAGCTGATGCATGGAAAAGGTAGAGGCTTACTTGAGCAAAGTGTCTCCCTCCACATAAAAAGACATATTCATTTATTTCAACAAAGAACTCCGGCACAAGTAAAATATGTGGGATTCTCTTAGTGTACTATATGAATGCAGTATTGCATAGGACATTTCAAGCCCTATGCACTACTGCATTCTCCAGTCAATATGCCAAGGTATGGCTTTAACCCCTTCTATGCTTATGTCAAGCTGAGCTCCTCATTAGGCACAGTAGAGCTGTGCTCATGACGAGCTGAGCTCGTCATAACTGCCGCGCCCTCCCACGTGCGGCTAATTCCCCGCCTGTGCGGGCGTTCTAAAGGAGAGGGAGGAGTCGTGCCAAGCCCAGCTCGTCATGAGCACAGCTCCACTGTGCAGCATGATGAGCTGGACTTGTCACGAGCCGCACGGCGCCGCGCCCGGCCTCTCCCCTCCGCACCATGGGGGA
This sequence comes from Lissotriton vulgaris, assembly GCF_964263255.1. Lineage (NCBI taxonomy): Eukaryota > Metazoa > Chordata > Amphibia > Caudata > Salamandridae > Lissotriton > Lissotriton vulgaris. The sequence continues at coordinate 194,543,890 of NC_141691.1, forward strand.
ATTAGCCCCGCGTGAAAGGAATTAATGCTGAATGCCCTATTTATGTTAGGCCAATGGAAGAATAACTTGTCTTCTTGACAATAAAAGGCAGAGTAACATTGCTAGATCTGGGTGTCTCTAGTTGGCAGAGGTAGGTACCACTGTCCAAATAGGGACCCTTGCTTCTAGTCAGAGTAAGGGGGATATACTCTTTGGATATCCCCTGCTCACTCCCTTGGTAACTTGGCACAAGCAGACGGGCTCATCAAAGGCAATGTGTAAAGTATTTGTGCCAACACTCACAGTAACACAGTGAAAACACCACAAATGGACTCCACACCAGTTTAGAAAAATAAAGTATTTTTATCTAAACTACAGAAGACCAAAACGACAAATATCCAACAAGAGCTCAAGGGTTTGCGTAAAAATAATCCACAGTTGCGTCAGTTTTAGCCCAAGGTACCTGTAGATGGGACAAAAGTTTCTAGCAACTTCTGCAATGAAAAAAAAAGCGATGCATCACTCCTGAGACCATAGGGGAGGCAATTCGACAACCCCGCTGCTTGCAGTGGGCGTGTTGTGATGAATCCTGTCTGTATGGGGCACGATGCGATACTTTGTATGAATTCAAGGGTGCAGGTTCTCTGGTAAGAAGTGTCTCGCAAAGGCATGATGCGACGATCGTTGGGGCGCCGACAATCTTCGGTGCAGCAGCGATGCACGGCGCAGCGTTGATCCTCTTCTGCTGCGGCCTTTCGATGCGTTGGTGCTGGACTCTGTGACGATGTTCGCAGCGACGGGATACGGTCCACAAGCAAGCGTTGCGGTGGCTATCACAGCAACAACAGGCTCTGCGACGATATTCGCAGCGTCAGGAATCTTCCCGCACCGGGGCGATGCTCTCCGCAAGCGATGCATTGGTTCTTGCAGCGGCAACAGGTGCTGCGACAATATTCACGGCGACTGAGATCTTCTTGCACTGTCCACGATGCGCTCCGCAAGCAATCAATGCTTGCAAATTGTAGATTTTCTTCTTTTCTTCTTGTCCAGCTCCCCAAAACAGCAGGAAACAACCTCCAGAGGCCCAACAAATGGATCTAGCACTCTAGGCAGGTCAGAACTCATACAGCAGAGTTCAGGAGGGAAGCTGGGGGTGCAGTCCTTTTGTTCCTGGGACTTCTTAACAGGAGGCCAGCTCTCCTCAGGCCCTTGGAGATCTCTTCAAGCATGGGGACACAGCAACAGCAAAGTCCTTCCCCTCTCCTTGGCAGAATAGCAACTGCAGGTCAGCCCACAAACACACAGCAGGACAGTCCTTCCTCTTCAGTCTTCCAGCTTTTCTCCTTGGCAGAGGTTCCTTCTTGATTCCTGGATGATCTAAAGTTCCGGGGTCCGGGTATCCCTTGTTATACCAATATTGTCTTTGTTCTAGGAACTCAGAGAGGCCTTTGCCTAGTCCAGTCCTGGAGCACTCTGTTTACATGACTTCTTCTTTCCTTTGTGAGAGAAGGGCAGGGTTGTCAGCCGCCCAGCAGGCGGTGGAGCCAGCATTGTGGAAGGCAAGCACAGCATTATTAAGGCCCAAGTGCTATCCCCTCCCACCACTCAAGATGCAGATGGAGCTATTCAGCCCAGTGCTGCATCATCTAGCCTCCTGAAGCCACCCCAGCCCCTGTCACTCACAAACCAGAAAGTCAATTCACAAACAGGCAAAGGCACACAGAAAGCTTAGACAAGAAAACAGCTACTTTCTAAAAGTGCTGTTTTGCAACACAGGATTTAAAAACCATCCTTCCTAAAAGATGGGTTATCACATTCTGAGTTCAGGGATACCAGACTTCAATTTTCTATCTTGCTCCTATGGGAATATATGCAGGTAAACATTATACACAGCATTCCCCATTATAGCCTATGGGCAAGATAGCCTTTCAATAGTAAAAAACGAAATTAGCAACAGTTCACTATCAGAGCATGTCAGCCACACTAGTTCATGCTCTACCTTTCACATATAATGCACCGTGCCCAGCGGGGTACCTTGGGACTTCCATAGGGGTGTCCAATGTGTACAGAAAGGGAAGGGTTAGGCCTGGCCAGTGGGGACACTGGTCAGGTCGGCATGGCATTTAGCAACTGCACACAGGCACTGCGGTGGAAGGCCTGAGACACCATTTTAGGTCTACTCTTGTGGGTGGCACAATCAGTGCAGGAGACCCACTAGTAGCATTTGAATCACCAGCCCTGGTGCACTTTACTAGGGACCTACTGATGAAACAAATCTGCCAATCATGGATAAGCAATCATAATATCAATTTATACAGAGAGCATATGCACTTTATCACTGATCAGCAGTGGTAAAGTGCCCAGGGCCCTATAGACAACAACCACAGGTCAGGTAAAATAAGGGAGGATGAAGCAAAAACTTAGGGGATAACCCTGCAAAAATGGCCATTTACAACAAACATGCTTTACAAAAGGTACAAGATGCAGGTAAAACATAATTTAAAACATCTTTAGAGAGTAATATTTAACATTTCTCTTATTCAAGATATCTCAAGGTATGTTAAAACCATTTCTGTAGCCATTCAATTGGAAAACACCACCCATACCACACTCATTCTGTGATTATTGAAAGAAATCCCTCTCCAGCAGGACAAGTAGAAGAAGGGTCCAGGCGTGTCTCCCCAAGACTTCATTGCACCGCCTGGCACAAGTGTTAGGAGGTGGAGGAGGTTTCGTAAGATTCACCACTCTGAACTTCTGTACTCCACTGCCTTTCTCCAGTAGTGCATACTGTCCCATACTCCAGCAATCGACCCTGGTCGTTCTCAGAGAGACCTCTATGTGGCTTCTGCTGGGTTAATTTGACCCCAAAGACCAATGGTCAGTAGTGGAAGCTCCTGACTGTAAGGAATTAGTAACAGCATGAGACATTGTCAACCACTGTGGCACTTTGTGTAAAAGGGCAGAAGCAGTGTCTTAGAAATGAGGGTCTCTAGTTGGCAATGGCTGGCGCCAATGTCCAAATAGGGACCCTTCTTTCTAAGTCAGGGCAAGTAGGCTACCTCCTTTGATAACCCCTGCTCAACCCTGTGGTAACATAGCACGAGCAGTTAGGTCTACTCAGAGGCAGTGTGTAATGCATTTATGACCATGCACAATAAAAATAGTATCTTTATCTAAGGTTTAACACAAGACTTTCAAAGCGTTTTAGCAAGCCACAATGCACGTAAATCAGTATAGACTTAAAAATGCAATAACGTGGCACTGACTGAGTTCCTGGTCTTAGTCTACGCGGCCCGTTGCGCACCAGATACCTGCCGTTGGAGGGGGACACAGCACGCAGCTACTCGAAGAAGTAGAGACGGTCAGGCGGACTCCAAGCGACCACAACTCTTGGTTGCAGTGGTCCGCAGCGTGCACTAACAATGACTCAGGCACTCGGGGACAGGTGGACTCTCGGTGGCAGTAGCACGCCGCTACGGCAGCCAGCTGGTGGTGGCGATGACTCTGGTCATGCAGCTCTGTGGTTGGGCTCACAGCGGGAGCAGCTCTCTTTTAGCTGCGGAGGCCCACAGGACAAATCCCGATGATGCAAAATTGGCAAAGGTGCGGGCACTCAGCGGCAGCAGCTCTCTCTTAGCTGCGTCTTCCCACAGGACGAATCACCATGATGCAAAATTGCCAAAGGTGCAGGCAATCAGTGGCAGCAGCTCTCTCTTAGCTGCGGCGGCCCGTAGGACAAAGCATGATGATGCAATATTAGCCAAGGTGTGGGCACTCAGTGGCAGCAGCTTTCTCTTAGCTGCGGCGGCCCACAAGAAAAATTACCATAATGCAAAGTTGGCAAAGGTGCGGGCACTCAGCGGCAGCAGCTCTCTCTTAGCTGCGGTGGCCCACAGCACAAATCACAAAGATGTAAAGTTGGCAAAGGTGCGGGAACTCAGCAGCAGCAGCTTTCTCTTAGCTGCGGCGGCCCACAAGAAAAATTACCATAATGCAAAGTTGGCAAAGGTGCGGGCACTCAGCGGCAGCAGCTCTCTCTTAGCTGCGGCGGCCCACAGAACAAATCACGGTGATGCAAAGTTTGCAAAGGTGTGGGCACTCAGCGGCAGCAGCCCTATCTTAGCTACGGTGGCCCACAGAACAAAAGTATATCTCGAACAGGCTGGCACAACGGCGGGCACTCAGCGACTACAGCTCTCTCTTAACTGTGGCGGCCCACACAGATTCAGCGAAGGTTCAAATTAAGGCGGGCATGCAACCGCAGCAGCTCTCTCTTAGCTGCGGCGGCCCACACAGAGTTAACAAGGGTTACCAGTCCGCGTTCCTCAAAATAGAACTAGAGGCTCCGGATTACTCAACGGGGGCCTCACCTGCAGGTAGAATCCCTCACACAGAAATTCAGACAGCTGACGGGGTGAAGTCTAATGTCCCTGAAACTTCAGCAGGAGGCGCTCTCAATTCAGGCCCTCTAGCTTGATAAAAGTTTCAAAGTCCTTTCCTCTGTTCACTTGGACTGAGTTTCATCTTGACATCCAGAAGGAACACACTTGAAAAAGGTTTCAGCGCAGCATTTCATACCTAAAAAGTCTTTGTTCTCTAAATTCACAAATCACTGAATCCAGCCAGAACCAATTTGGTGGGGTCGGGGAGCACTTGGTTTACGGGGCGGCATCCTCCCCCTTGAGAATCTAGGGCTCTGCTATCAGACGCCCAGTGGGAGGTGGAGCCGTCATTCACCTTGCCAGGCACGGCCCTGCTCCAATCAAAGAGTCACCCCTCCCCATGCTTGAAATGCCGGTCTCCCTCTCCGGCCCTGCTGCTCCAAAACCAGATGGCTAATACACATACTAACAAAGCCTACAGGAAAGCTTATGCAAGAAAATACCTTGTTTCTAGAAGAGGCATTTTCGAACACAAGATATATAAATGATCCTCATTAGAAGATGCATCTCAATGTCCTGAGCTTAAACATATTAAATTCGAATTTCCTATCCGGTTCCTGGGGGCAGGTAGGATTATCGAATGTAATACCCATCTTGCCCATTCTGGCCTATGAGAGCGGATAGCCTCACAATAGTAAACAGTGAAATGGAGGGTAACTCGCTATTAGAACATGCTACACAGACATAGGCATGTTCTTGCTGTCACAGACAACGCACCCTGCCAAAGGGGTGTCTTACATGGTGCGAAGGGAAGGTGCAGGGACTGGGAAGTGGCAGTACCTCAGAGTTACAGGGCAGTTCTGGACGGACGGTAGACTCTGTCATGGCAGGTCTGAAACATACTTTAAAAGCTGCTTCTGTGAGTAGCGCAAATCAGCGCTGCAGGCCCCCTAGCAGTATTGGGTCTACCAGCCCTGGGCACACACAGTGCACTTATACTAGGGACTGATAGGTAGACCAAATGAGCCAATTATGGTTATCCTAATTCATACAGTCATCTTTACACAGGGAGCATTCGCGCTGTGGCACTGATTAGCAGTGGCACAGCACCTAGAGCATCTAAATCCAGCAACATAAAAAATTGGAAGCGAAAAGAGGAAGGGAGACCCGCCCCAATGATGCCAGGTCTAACACAGTGCCACTCCCGGGCTTCCTAGGCCTCTCTTTAGATAGAGGGGCACTTCATGAGTGTTCGAAAATGCCCATCTGTAGTAAATAACATAATTTTTCCACAAATGCTTGTGTAAATTATTGTGAAATTGCCGCTAAGCAATTATATAGTAAATAAGAGTGTTTATCGAAGTAAATAACATGCATATAGGAAAACGAATTAGGAACCCATGCAGTTTGCATTATTTATTATTCACATTATCTTATCTGGGTCGTATAAGAACGCTAGAGCAGAACAGAGGTATTATTTTTTCGAATTAGACTAGATTTAAATATCTTCTAGACAGGTTAATGGATTTGAAATTATATATACGAATTCAGCTCTTCAACGCATCCCTCTTTCGGTGTGGATTCATTATCTCTGCTATGCAATCAGTGAGCATGCTGCGTCATTCGCATGAGACCCAAGCCTCTCATTTTCACATTTTACATAGTTTTTCACTAGAAATATATGCTTAACATTTCCTTGCAATTCTCACTGCGTTAGGGAACAAATTCTGCACAACAACAAAAACATGTGATTACATAAGAGGGAGTAAGCACACTGCCTGGAATAGCAGCAAACACTTCACCCATATGCATTGTGAATTGCACATTGTATGATAACACTCACTTTAGTTGAAAGTCTTTACTATCCAATATTGATGGTGTTTCAGGATAGTTGTCCTTCTTCAGTAGAGAGTAACAGGTGAATTTTGGGAATGCTGGCAGAGCTGTTCACAGTCATCTCAGGTTTATGTATCATTTCCAGAACTGTGCCTTCCGTGGCGCTTCCCCGACACTAGGATCACTCCTTAATCTTCGTGGGGGTATCCTGCTGGCTTATTAGGCATCTCTTAAGCAGCTTGCCCACTCCTCACACAGGCTATATTCTGTACCCGATACTCAAAAACTATTGATGCGCTTAATCATTGGACCTCAAGGTTTGCCGAACCATGGTTTTTTATACTCTTTCGGCCCAGTACTGTTCCCGGTTATTCCAAAACTCCAGCCTTTTAGTATATGGTCCCGCTTTATCCAATTTATTTATTCTAATAACTGAATTCGACCATTCTTCTACTGGGGGGGGAAGGGGATTAACCCACTTTATACAGATCTCACGTCTGGCAGCTAACACCATCATAAATAACAGATTCTTGAGCTTTTTGTTAAGGCTAGATCCCCAGTATTGTCTAATTTCACCCCAAATAGTATCAAATGGGCGCTTACCTGTATTTCTTGTTTGAGGACCTCAGAGAGGATCTTACCTACATTAGCCCAATAAGACCGGAGGTGCGGGCACTGCCAAAACATATGAATGTCGTCCACTCTATCTTCGTTGCATTTGGGGCAGCTCCTTATTCTCCCTTTATTCATTTTCAAAAACCTGTTGGGTGTTGTTGGACCTGGCCCTTTTGGCAGGTTCACCCCGAAACGTTTTGCTTTTTCCCAGCCTGTTTCTGTGACCTGGTGTTGGTGGATTTTAGGCCTCTGCGCATTTTTTCACTGTGGTACAGTGTAAAGTGCGCGAGCTCTCTGTGTATGTGTGGTGAGTGACCTGCCCTCCCATAGGAATGCATGGGGAATATGTATGCCCATGGTAGTTCCTGATGTGTGGAGAGTGCAGGGTCGAGTTTGGTATGTGCAAACTCGTGAGATTGAATGCTGCGCAACGGTATATGCAGCATGATTGTGTCTAGTGTAGAAGTGCCACTTCTAGAAGTTGGCATATTTGTGTAATTTGTGTCTGGCGTGTGATTGGCTGAGGTTGGCTGGTGAGCCTGGCTCCAAGAGTCTGGGAGGGTCTGCCCCGGTGGTGAATGGAGTGTTTAGCATGCTGATGTGAGGGGAGGAGTGAGCCTGGGCCTGCTTGTGGATTGACCGTCTGGTTTGAGGGTCCTGAATGAGGCTGGGTTTTCCCCACACAATGCTGGCTCCACCCCCTGGGGTGCTTCGATGTCCCTAGCCTGGCCAGTGAAAGGAAGTCCCTATAACCAGTTCTAGCTGGTTCTCACACTGCCTGCACCCTGCTAGACAAAGGATTTTATAGTATAAAAAGGGGCTGTGTCCCCTTACAAAATGTTCTTGTTTTCAACTTGAATCCTGTCAGGGGCGTGCTGCTGCTTGGGCTCAGGGGAAGGCTTGCCTCCCTGAGCCCTGCCCAGCCCCTGGACACCTGATGGACTTTCCTTGCTGGGAACTGTGTTGCTCCATCTTTATTCTGCCAGGACTGCTAAGGGACCTGCATTGATATTCTAGCGCCTGGGAGCGCTGTACTGTCCTCAAAGCGCCAGGGAGCGCTTTACTTTCCTTCCAAGTGCCTGTGAGCGCTTCATTTCTGCCCTAGCGCTGAGAGCGCTTTGCTTTTGCTGCTTGTGCTTGGGAGCGCTTTTATTGCCAAGCCGGTGCCCACCCGGCATTGCTGTGTGCTTTATTGGTTTACGAGTGCCCACCTTGATTTAGGGGTACTTCATGAAGGCCGGTGCCCACCCGGCATTTGCTGCTTCTACCTTTTTGATACTGCCGGGCCGGAGATCCACGAGAAGGCGCTGCGCCCGCCTCCCCACCAAGGGCCACGCTGCCATTGGCGACCCTCGGTTCAGGAAGCCAGGCACCAGACGCTCGGACATGGGCGGAGCTCCGAGGCGACCCGGAAGCTGCGCGGTCGCCCAATCACTGTGCGGCCCCAGAGGGAGAGACCAGCCTCCCAGGATGTCCCAGTGAAGCGCGGGAGAGCCCCGGACTGCTGGGGCCCAGCAGCGAGAGAAGAGCGGCGGGAGTGCAGGTGGGGCTCCGATGGAGAAGGAGAGCCCCGCGCTGCTCGAGAAGAAGCAGAGACCCGGTGAGTGGGGCAGAGGAGAAGGGAGGGGCGCCGGGACATATTGTCGGTGTCCGCCCCCCCCCACTAGCGTGATCTCGCGCTTGTTGTTAGTATGAAGCCACGAGGGCTTCAGGGGGCATTTCTTTGGCCAGTTTTGATTATTCGGAGCCCCAAGAAGGCTCCAGGCACCCCACTTGAGTCACAAGCCCATGAGAGACTCTTAGTGGGGCATTGGTTGCGAGACCTGAGAGGCTCAGGGCCCAGATTGTGTCTAGAGCCCCGAGGGCTCTGGGGGCCATTATCTCTTGAGTCCCCCGAGCGGGACTCCACGATTGGGCATGATTGTTTAGGAGCCAGAGAGGCTCAGGGGCATTGTTTGTTTTGAGCCCTGCAAGGCTCCAACGGCGGGCCATTTTGTGTTTGAGCCCCGAGAGGCTCCCGCCCATATTTGATTTACGAGCCCAGCGAGGCTCGAGGTGCCATTGTTTTCAGAGCCTGAGGGCTCCATTGGACACGAGTGTTTTCAGAGCCTGTGTGGCTCCAACGTTCTGTGCAGTGTTGTGTCAGAGCATGTGTGGCTCCAACATTTGGGCGCAGTTCTGTTCTAGGGTCAGTGAGGACCCTGTCGCAGTTTTTGATTCCCAGCTGCCCAGCAATTAGTGGGCAGCTGCACCGTTTAGGTCTTGGGATGTTCCCAGGTGCCCAGCAAGTAGTGGGCACCTGCAACGTTTAGGTTTTGCGCCGGTGGCGCACCCCTGACGGGCACTACATTGGCAGAGCGCTCTGACATTCTGGACACTGGGCTCTTTAGTCCCTTTATTAGATAGGGGCTGGTATGTGATTTTATTTAGGCGCAATGTGATTATTTATGTGATGGTAATTGCCTAAAGTGTTTTTGCGCTATTGAGTTATGTTCTGGCACCTCTGAATGTTTTTATGCATCATGCGTCTTCCTTGATTTTACACCTCTGAATGTGTTGGTTTATGCATCATTTATTTTTCCTTCCATGCACCTCTGAATGTGTTTTTGATGTCATGTGCCTTGTTATTACACCGATGTATGTATGTTTTATGCATCATGTGTTTTCCTTCCCTACACCTCTGAATGTTGTGATGCATCACGTGTAATGTGTTCTTGCTTATACCCCTAATTGTTTTGTGATACTTGGGTGGTTGTTCTTTCTAGTACAGGTGGTCCTAGTGAGGTCCTGGTTCCCTGCGTGACATTCTCCTAAGGTGTTTAGGGTTGCGTAGGGGGTACTTACCTGTTACCAGTAGTTACTGGTTGTGATTTATATTTGCTAATTTGTGCTACAGTGATTTTATATCCTATATTCTATTTTCTACTAAGTGCTGATTCTGACAGGCGCCCACGTGGCCCTGTCCTGTGTAAATAATCCCTTGTGAATATTGCCCGTGCCAGTTGGCACAATGTACATGTGTGACTTCTATCTGATGTGTTTTTACAATACAGAAGTTATTTTCATATAACCTTGTGTGGAGTTCCTTTTGTGGTGTGCCTAGGATGTTGTTGCTGTTGTGTGCTGGCGCAAATGCTTTACACATTGCCTCCGGGATAAGCCTGTCTGCTCGTGCCAAGCTACCAAGGGGGTGAGCAGGGGTTATCTTGGCGTGTGACTCCCTTGCCCTGACTAGAATGGTGGTTTCTGCCTAGCTTTGGCGTCAGCCTTAGCCAACCAGAAATAGCCAGTTCTAACAGGTGTCCAATATGCTCTATGCAGAGTAAACAAGAAGTTCTTTTTCAAGGGTGCGGATTTAATCACATCCCTGCATGCAGCCACAGATACTTGTCATAGTGCTGATACATCCTGCGATGGCAGCGCCTTCCCCCATATCTCGTTTGGTAAGGTGAAATCCTCTCGTCCCTCATTGATAAGCGCCCAGTACCAATAGGCTACTTCATTCTTCTCAAATATTTGTTGGATCTTCGCCTCTAATTCTAAGTTTCCTGGCCCATCTTTTCCTAGGGTTTTAGCCCAGCTTGCTAACTGGTAGTACTTAAATTTTGACAGACTTCCGTTTGTTAATTCTGCGAGTTTTCCCCATTCAATAATGTTAGACCCAGTCAATATTTTCCCCCATTCCACAATTCCGTTTTCTTTCAGTGGAGCTGATAGCACATCCTTTAAGCATTCGGGCGTGCCAGGTGAGTCCCAAATGGGGGCATAATGACTATGGTAGGGGATCTTCCATATGCGTCTCATCTGGACCCACAATCTAATGGCTGCCCCCAAGATTTTCAATTTGATCTTCTTGAAGAATTTTGTGTGACCGAATTTGTACAAAAAATAGTCCCCTTCTGGACCTGTCATTGCGTGCAAATAGGCTGGAAAACTGTTGAGTGTTTTAAATAGCACTCTAATATTCTTAAAATGGAACGCCCTATAATATTGGAGAAGGTCTGGGCTGGCTATCCCTCCATGTTCCTGTTTCTTTCTCAGCTTCTTCCAAGAAATTCAGACTTCCTTCGAGGCCCAAATAAAGCTATTGATATTGCCCTGAACTTTGGCTATTGAATCTTTTTTAAACTCTAACGGTATCGAGTTGAATAGGAATGTAAATTTAGGTAAGATCATCATTTTAACCAGATTAGAGCGACCTATAAATGACAGAGGGAGAGAACTCCAAGCATTAAATAGTTTTTTGACCTCAGATTGAATCTTATTAAAGTTTATCTGAGCAATCTTTTTGATCTCTTTCACAATTGAGATCCCTAAGTATCTAATTTGCTATTTTTCTAATGGGTGGTTTGTCTGAGTGTTCCAACACATTATCTCAGTCTTTTGTTGATTGATTTGGTAACCTGATAGGCTTCCAAACCCTGTAATGTACCTATTATTTCAGGATGAGAGCCTGGCAAGTTATTTGTGTATATCATTAAGTCGTCTGCATAAAGCGCGACTTTCTTTTCCCATTTCCTACAGCTAAAAGGAGATATGTGTGGGTTGGATCTTAAGGCACAGACCAGGGGCTCAATGTGTAGATTGAACAATATAGGAGATAACGGGCACCCCTGCCCAGTGCTTAATTTGTGCCGGGGCTTTCCGGTGCTCAGCACCGGCACTTCTTTCACAGGGCCGGGTCTATACGATTGTTCTTGTTCTCCTCCGGCAGATTGATGGCCCGGTAATTATTTAAATAAAATTCCTGCTCTCCTTCTGTGTCTTCTGCCTGGTACGTCCTCACGGGAAGTCCAACCTGGCCCAGGCATACTGAGAGAGCGTGTCGTCATCACGTTACTGATGACACTGCAGCAGATCACGTCTGCCAGCCATTCACGGGACATTGTTTAATTTCCGTTGAAGAATGGCTAAGGGGGGGTTTTGGCTGAGCTGGGGCGCGGCACGGCAAACTACAAACTGGAAATGTGCAGGATTGCCTTTAAACATTATACAATATAAAATGTTCAGCAGAAGGCAATTTATACGAGCGCCTGCGCCCGCAATCAAAAGAGGTATATTTATATTTTTATACATTGGATTTCTTGCTTCATAAAGAAACAAGAGCTGCAAAAGAACGTGTGCGGGGAGCGCCGCAACGTTGTGAAAAGAAAGGACAATTCGAAATAAAGGGGCATATTACCAAGCAATAGCGATAATTATCGCTATTGCTTGGTTAGAGACAAAAATTTACCGCTGCGCTGCGGCGATTTTTACCGCAAATGAACCTTGGTATTACCAAGGTTTATCGCAAATGCGATAAAAATCGCCGCAATGCATGAATATCGCTGAAAAGTCAGCGATATTCATGCATTACCGAGCTAATACTCTTAGCCATGTTATCCACCTCCCATTGGATAACATGGCTAAGAACTGCTCAGGGCAGGTGTTAGCTTTTGGAGATATTCGCGCTTAGCGCGAATATCTCCAAAAGTTGGTAATAGGAGATAGCGATGTTAGCGACTGTTTTCAGTCTCTAACATCTTGGCACGCCCACTTTGCATCTCATTTGTGATAAATATCACTGACATGCAAAGTGGGGCCCAAGATGGTCGCTATCTCCTACTAGCTGTCGCTAACTGGTGTTAGCGACAGCTAGGTAATAGGGAGATAATTTTATCTCCGATTTCTTGGCTTTTAAAGCAAAAAAGCGGAGATAAACCCCCTTGATAATATGCCCCAAAGTTTCCTTGGTGCTCCCAAGAATCACTCTGCACTCACACTCACCAGATGCGTTCCTGGAGTAGGGGATGGAAGCATTCCCCTGGAAACGATCTCGGGAGAAGTTCTCGGCGAACCCTATGATTTTGTGGTTCAGGAGACGTAGGCGAGTGCCTGGGGTGTGGGGTAAAGTTGGTAGGGTAGCTTGACTCTTTGCAATCTCTGCTTTTGTAATGGTATTTCAAAAGCAGGTAGTTAACCCTAAAAAAGTAATCCCGAAGTAAGTGGTCTGCGGCCCGGTCGGCTTTCCTCTACATGCACAGCCCAGGAGCAGCCAGCAGCCAGCAGCCCAGATGAGTTGCGTTAATGAGGCTACACACACTAAACTCAAGGACTAACATCCACGGCACCAGAGAGCACCAGGCATTGATTGAGGGGCAAGAGGCTCACGCAATCACATAGCGCAGCAGCTCAGTGAGCCAGAAACGGGTGATGTTTCAAGTACTTTGCAGCAAGCGCTATAATATAAGGCCCATTTTATTTTTAACACTCTCCAGAGGCACACAGAGACTGTTGACATTAAACCTAATTACATTGCGAAATAAAGCATCCTTTGTGCTTTCAAGATCCGCTCTGCACTCCGAGGTCACTTCAACTTATTCCTAGTTTAAAGTTCACATCACATAAGCTCATTTATTGCACGCACAAAGTTCACTTCGACTCATAATCTCTCAAAATACTCTTGAAGTTCCCAGTTTGCTCGTCGTGTGCAAGCTTAAAGTTCGTGTCAGCTCTTTAGGCAGTGCATGCTCAGCCCATCATTTACAAAGTTTGCTTCGGCACATCACTTGCTCGGCTCCCGTTTTCTCGTTGTTTGGACAAGCTTGGTTTTAGAGCATCATTGCGCAAAGTTTGGTTTGGCTCACACTCACTGTTAATTGGGTGCTTTGCCTACCGCCCACAGTTGTACTCCATTTGTTGCCACTGCACGGTCGAGATCAGGAGCCCATTATCTTTACCATCCCCTGGTTGGCAGAAGGCGATAATGTTTCGCACACAGTGTTTGGGACCTCCCAATCTGCAGCCTTTGTGAGCTTGGCCTCGATGTTGGGTCACCTAGAGTCGTCCTTCCAGGGACTGGGTTGCTCTAGCCAAGAAGCAATGCACAGATCATGCCTTAAATCGGTGGCAGGGTCTGCCAGAAGGAGGGAGCACCATGTTCACTCTGAAATAACTAGGCCTTAGAACTAACACTGGCTCATGCTCTCACAGTGAATGCACAAATGGAACTCTGTGACCCCCCCTCCAAAAAAGGCTAGAGATTCAGTGATATGGTGCCCTAAATCGCTATTGTGTGTCTTGGACAGCACAGCTTTGCATTCATGAGGCAGGCCAGGAACGATACAGCCCTGTCACCCCTCTACTTTACATAATGAATTACTCTATTATCTTTCTGTTCCTCATTATCTGCTTTTCTTCCTACCCTTCACAGCTCACTCCTTCCCTTCTCTCCATTCTTCTTTCACTTTCTGCCCTACGTCCACGTTTCCTCTTAATCACCACCTCCCCTCATTTACTGCTTATCTTTCCCTTGCACTCTCTTTTCAAGAACCCGACTTCTCTCTATTCTTCCTCCCTTTCTCTTCTTCCCTTTTTCATTCTCTTCATGTTCCACTCCAGTCTTCCACTCCCTATCTCTGCTTTCCTCACTTCTCCTCACATTCTTTGTCTACAGTATCTATCTTTGCCTTCAGACCTCTTCTCCTTCCTCACTCTCCCTTTTATGTGTTTCCTTCTTGGGCATTTCTTTATATGCACTCCAGGAATCGGTGTTTGTTCTCAGGGTCATACATTTTAATCTTGATAAGCAACTCAGTCTTTCATCGTTCTGAGGTCAATAAAATGTGTGTCTATGAGCTGGATAACAACATTTTAAATTAGGTGTTAAGGCCCCCTTTGGTGAATATATGCTTTACAAACATTCATGGTATGTTAAGCACCCAAAAGTATTTTAATCTTTTGTTTTTCAATTTCTTTGCAATATTACACTGTCATTAATCTCTATGTCCCTCCTTGACCCAGTACCTTTCATACACATTCCCCTGACATCCTTTCTTTCCTTCGTCCCATCTTTTCCTTTTCCCTTTTTCTCTTCATCAGCACCTCCAGCCATGCCTCCTTTCCCCTCTTGCTTCCTTACAGCATCATTCCATTCTTGCTTCCTATCTTACACCCTCATTCATTCCCCATCCTTCCTCCCTTGGTGCATTTATTCTTCTTCCTCCATTCTTTCCTTACTTTCTTTTTTTCCTGCTCCTTCCTTCACCTCTTCTTTAATTTCCTCTTTTCTTATCATTAACCCTTCCTAATGCTTATCTTGCTCCTTTCCTTTCTATTCATCCATCACACATCATTCACTTCCTTTCTCCCTCTATTCCACTTCTTCCTTTCACATTCTTTACTTGTTTTCTCCTCCTTTCATCCGTTACTCATATATGTCCTCACTCCAGTACTCTCCTTCGTGCCTGCCTGCATTTCTTTAATGTATTCCTTCCTTCACCCTTTCCGATCTTTTAAACAGCACAGTAAAAGCACATTCTCTTTAGCTTGCAAAGCTGCCGCAAGTCCTCCAATGACCCTTCCTAAAGCTGCATTTTGAGAATTACACACATTCTGTAATTTGAGCTCACTAGTAAGTGGTTGTCATAGGCTTACCATATGTTATATTATGTTATGATATATTGATTTGTACATTGCACTATTCACCTGAGAGAGTATCCAGGCACTTGGGCAGGTATATAGGTCTGAGGTCCCTGAGTGGCTTATGCGAAGAGCCTTGTCTTCAGCTTCTTGCAGGACGCAAGATGTGAGGAGGTGGCTATGATGTGGGGAGGCTTGTGGATGTGGATGTAACCAATAAAGGAAGTGGGTGGACCTCTGGGGAAAGTAGGTAGAGCTGGGAGAGTGGGTGTGGCCTCCCTCCCAAAAGATTGAGCACCTGCACTTAATTTTTTACAAATTAAGCACTGCCCCTGCCTAGTACCTCTTTCTATATGTATTCTCTCTGTCAGGGACCCGTTAACCAGCACATATGAAGTTGGAGAGACATATAGGGCTCTAACCGCTCTTGAAAAGTTATTGCCTAAATTATAAGCTTCCAATGTCTTGTGCAAGAATCTCCACTTAACCCTATCAAAGGCCTTAGTGGCATCAAACGTAACGACCGATAGGGGGCGATTTTCCTCGTTAGCTAGATCTATGGCTCCTATCAGCTCATGTGTGAGTTCCTGAATCTGTCTACCCCTTATAAGTCCTTTCTGATCTGTGTGGATTAAATGTCCTGCGCATGTTCCTAGTCTCTTTGCCAGCAGCTGTGTAAAGATCTTGTAGTAAAATTTTAACATAGAGATCGGCCTGTAGAACTCACAGCGTTTAGGATCCTGCCCAGGTTTCAGTATTATACAGATAGTAGCTTTGTTCCATGATTTAGGAGGTGTTTGTTCTCTTATAAAAATGTAATTGAACAGATTGGTAAGTTCTGGAACCAGTACCCCTCGCAATACTTTATAAAATGTATTAGGCAAGGCATCAGGCCCAGCTGCCTTGGCGCTTTTCAGACTTTTAATCACCTTGTCGACTTCGGTTTCCATAAATTCTGCATTTAGTTTCTCTTTTTGATCTTCTGACAGAGTCTTTTTAACCCACTGCCTAAGATATTCTATAGTTAAGTCCTCGATTTTTTTTGTATCATCCTTATATAGTTCCAAGAAAAATTCAAAGAAAGGGTTTTTAATATCTTCCTTTTCCACCAGTGGTCTAGTATTGAATGCTTGAGATTTTGATTTTAGTTAGATCTGTCTTTGTTTTCCAAGCTAGAAGCTTGCTGCATCCCTCCCCGTATTGATAATGAGCTAACTTACTTGCTTTCCATTTCTTCTTAATTCTAGAATCTAATTTGTTTATTAGGTTGTTTTTTACCTTAATTAATTCCTTCCTCGATGTTTCTAATATTTCAGCTGATGTTTCCTCATTAATATTCCTTTCCCACCTGTGTATCTCACCCTCTAAACACTCTATTTCCTTCTTCTTTGTTTTATTTCTGTGAGCCGTTAGGCTGATCATTTTACCTCTAAGCACCGCCTTGTAGGCCTCCCATCTAATCTGGCTCGAGGTCTGTTCCTGATTAAATTAAAAATATGTCAACGTTGATCTGCGTCTAGAACTTCTTGACTTTCACTCATTTGAAGATGAGGTGCTCGAGGGTGCCTTCCTCCTTTTGGCAGTTCCAGCAGTTGCCTGAATTTGCAATGCCGACCTTGTGGAGCTTGGAAGGGGTCCAGTAGGCCCTATGGGGGAGCCAGAATTTGGTTTGTGCTAGTTGTGGGGTGACTTTGTTTGTTGTTGCTAAGCCCCACATTTTTGCCCGTTCTTTTTCATTTAGCTGCCTGCCTAGGAGTGTTTCCCATGTGTTTGTTATTTTCTTGTTTTGCGACAGTGTGGAGGGGCTCAGGAGCTTGTAGATCTTTGCAGTTTGGTGGCCTGCTGAGTTGAGGGTTTGCATGTACTTGATGATGCCTGGTTCTTCTCTGTGTAGGTTTGCTCTGGTTATGGCCGTCTTGATCTTGAGGAAGTTGTAGAGCTCTTGGTTTGGGAGACCATGCAATTGCTGTATGTTCTGAAATGTCAGCGGCTTCTGCTTAGTTTCCATCTGTTTTGGGAGACTGATTCCTTTCTCGATCCATATGTCGTTGTGCATTGTTGCCCCTTGGTATGTTACCTTTGTGTTGAACCAGATAGATTCCCATGCTGTGCCTTTCAACTTCTGCATCATGCGTCTGTCTATTTTCATCAGAGCTTCCCTAGTGTGTTTCAGTATTGGGTTGGATATTTGGGGGTGTCTATTTGCTGTTAGAAGAGCTATTGGGTTGAGGCCTCCCAGGATGTCTTTCTCCACCTCTAGCCAGACTGGTTTGTAGGTTTGGGCGTCATCTATCAGGCAGGCTGTTTGGTATGTTTTGAAGTTTGCCAGGTTAAGGCCTCCGAGGTCTTTGGTTAGTCTCAGTTTGAGTAGGCTGGACGCAGATCAACGCATTCCTAAACAACATGCTCAAAGCAGACCTAACAATCAGCTTTGTAAGCCTTGCAACAGAACACTTGACCGCAAACCTAAACAGCAGAGAAGAGAGAGACCTACTAGACCTGCTCCACACAGCTGCCCTAAAAATAATCCTGACGAACTGGAAGAACACTGCCAAAGCAAATTTTAAAACATGGATTAATTGGGTCACCTTCCTGAGAGGAGCAGACAACATCACGGGCAATTTCTCTAAGGAGCACAACCCCAAAGTACATATGTGGGGCCCACTCGACGAGCACCTGAAGAAAACCCAGGAAATCCCCCCCCTTCTCTTTCTCTCTCTTTCTCCCCCTCCTCTCACCTGGGGGAAGCCAAGAAAAAGCGCGCATTCACAAATGTACTGTATATAAGAACTGCCAAATGTATATTCCACTTATATTTTTTATCAATAAAATGTATTAAATAAAAAAAAAAAAGAATCTAAAAAAAAAAAATATGTCAAAGTTTCATCCCTGAGAACCTCTATTATATTGTTCTCTGCAAGTATTACTTTATCTAAAGTCCACCTTGGCTGAGACCTAAGCTAGTCCAAGTCAATTTTCAATGTTACTGCAGAATGATCTGACAAGTGTTCAGGTAAATGTCTAACCATCTTAACTTCCCCCAATAATGCTTTATCTATTAAGGAGGAATCTATTCTGGAAGAATGTCCCAGTTTTTTATTTTTGAAAGTGAACAAGTGGTTTGTTTTTTCTCCCTTGTCTCTCCATACATCTATTAACCCTAGATCTTCTTGGTAAGTCTTAAGCCATCTCCTCATTTTAGGCAGATTGTGTCTACTTTTGGGAGGACTCCTATCTAATACCGGGTTGACATTTTTTTTAAATCGCCAGCAAGGATGATGGGTCCTGGTGCGTCCAACTGGTATGCGCAAAGCTCCTGCAATGCTAAGGAATCTTCGATATTGAGTCCGTAGTACCCTCCAATCACTAGTGTTCTACCCTCTACACGTATATTCCCAACAGAAAATCTCCCCTTTACATCAGATTTGTGAGCCTCCATAGTTGCTTTTGCTGATTTTTTAAAAATAATGATTACACCTTTAACACAGCATGTTTGTTTCGTACAAATATCAAAATCTACCCAGCGATGGCCTTTCATTATTACTTCCCATTCGGATAACAAGAGATGGGTCTCTTGGAGAATAATTATGTCCCAATCTTTATTTTTAAGGTACTCTAAGATCCTTTGCCTTCTTGCTCTAACTCTCAAGCCATTTACATTCCATGAAAGAATTTTAGTTCCCATGATTTAGGGTGGTAAGGGCACTTTCCCTCTTAGCTTTGCGTGATTCGGACCAGGACTTTTTGATTTTATTTTCCCAATATGCTTCCACACCGTGTACACCACATTTTATACAAAGGCTGTGCCCCGTCGCCCCCTCTTCCCCCTTTTACCCCTCCCATGGAGAACCCTCCCTTTACTCCTCAGCAGGCCTGTCCTGCCTATTTGAGAACCCTACCCCATGGGCAGATATTTTTTACGTTACAGTATGGCTTTTCGCACCTTAATTGTATCTATCAGTGCTTCTACCTCTTGTGGCTCTTTCAGGTTATACATGTGATTGTCCCACATGATCCTCAGCATTGCAGCAAATTTCATTTGCAAGTTTGCTCCCAGGAATTTTAACTCCTGTATGTATTGACCTAACTGCCACTGGCGGTCTTGTGTCATTTTAGAAATATCAGATCTTATTCTAAATGTCCACTCATCCTTTTTGTAAGATCCTGCACTTATCACCTCTTTTAGAATTCTCTCTTTTAGTGCATAGGTTTTAAAATTTACAAGGATTTTCCTAGGATTTGTCCTGTTTTTATTTTTCGCGAAAGGATCCCTGTGGACCCTCTGTATATCATCGGAGAGCTCCTCAGTTTTAGCCCAGGGAAAAACTCTTTTAGAAGATTTATCATGAAGATCTTTATGTCACCTGTTTCTTTGCCCTCTGGTATGTGCAGGAGCCTCAGGTTATTACGTCGGCCTGATTTTCTAGTGACTCGATTTTACTTCGAAGTTCTTTTTCACTAGCCTGCAGGGCTCCCGTAGTTTTTTCATTATGGGTGAGTCTTCTATCTAGCTCTTCCATATTGGTTTCCAAGGTAGTGACCCTTTCCATCATAGAGTTCATCTTAGTCTCCAATGTCTCACAAACTCTCTGGATTCTGAGTTGATTTTTTTCTGACATCGCAAAGCCCAATCTCATTTCCGTGATCAAGATTTCCATTAATTGATCCATGTTCCTAACTAACCCCCTCTTTTTTTATGTCTGGGGACTGTATGTTTTTATCACTCTCCACTTCCTTATCTTGCTCTGGTGTTGCCAGCTCACTGAAGCGGTTGGGTCTGTGTGGGATACCTGCAGTTAGAGTTTTCTCCACCATTGTAAGTTGTGGTGAGTCCCTTTCTGAGTGAATGACCACACTCTCCTTCTCAGGGCTTTGATCTTTTAGATCTTTTGGATCTTTAGGAAGCGTGTGTATTACCTTGAATTAGGTACGAAGAGATGGGGTAATTTTAACCTTTTGTGTTACAACTTTAGACCATATTGGGGCTACCTTTGACTCCAATATTTGTAGTGGAGACAATACTTTGTTTTTGTTTTGTTTTTTCTCCCTTCTCTCCTTCTCTTTTTGTAGTGCTTCAGAATTTAATGCTGCCCCTGAGACGTTCCTGTTTCTTAGACAATATCTTTCTCCTCCCTTAGGCAAAATGCCTACAAGGTCAGTGACACAATAAGTAGCCAAGTTATCCGTAACCGTAACAGCGGTCTTACCTCTTCCTACCCCCTCCTTTACAGTCAATTTCTCTACTTTTACTGTAGTACTTCCCAAATAAATGTCAGAATTTCCACTTACTTGGTTAACCACAGGGCCCTTCTTCGTTATTTTCCAGGTCTTTTTCCGGTCCTTTTTTGAGGAATTAGCAGCCCAGTTGCTCTTTGGTTGCTCTCCTCTGCATGCCAGTTCTTTCCCCTGTGTCCTCTCCTTCTCAATGGCCCCCTTGCTGCCGGGGCTGGCTGTTGCCTTTGACCAGTAGGAAATCCTAGTAGCAGCCTTCCTGCTCTGCCTGAGCACCGCCCCGCCTCACTCCACAGCGTGTCTCTGGATCTCTCCGAGCGTCCAAGGGTCGCTGTGGGGATCTGGCCCGAAACACGGAGCTGACCCTGCCACGCCGCCTTGGCAGGAGAGTCCACCGTCTCGTGAAATGCCATGATCCCCCCCCCCGTATCCCCCGCCGACCACAGCCGAACGATGCTCCCAGCCGACACCCAGAATCAACCGGAGCCTGCCGCAAAGCTGAGTGAGCAGACCGAGCCGAAGGTGAGTTGCGCTACGTTCTTCTTCCCTTCTTTTTATAATTTTTTTTTTTTGGGCTATATCAAAGTTGCACGGTTTACAAATTAGACTCCTATGCTGCAATTTTGGTCCGGACCTTCAATTACACTGCCGAACTGCTATTCTGCCCATGGGAGCCGGGAGCGCCCGACCGGCGTCCCTATCTGGCCGCCATGTTCTCCAATGTACCTGCACTTCAAATTCTTAAGTAGAACTGATTGGCTTCTTGTTGAATTGTTGGGTTGACAAGCTTTGGGATGCACAGGCGCTTTGGAAGTGGTGGAGAAACCTGAGCAAACAATGAGAAGCATTTGCCTGCACCTCCAATTTTCACTTGTGACTCTCAACTTAAGAAGGGCAATTATCCTGAAACACGTTTCTAGACATACACAGCACTGACTGCAACAACGTGCACGGCAGCTGCACTCAAGAGTAGTGGGCGGGGTGGGAGAGAAGCCGACAGACAAAGGAATAGGGAAAATAAAATAACTATTGCCACTCGCTGCATCGACAAGTCGGCAATGCGGCAAACGGCGAAGTGGCAAACTCAAGGTAAGAGGGTTTTTAAATTTTTCTTATTTTCCCTATTTCGCAAGTCGCCGTCCCTCCACCCCTGCCCAACGCTCTTACCTGCACCGGCCGCGACTGCAACAACAATGGTGAACACTAAAAATATTCAACTAAAGTGAGAATTATCATGCATAGCACTAACCACATTGCATCTGGGTGTATTTTATGTTGGTATGGCAGGTGTGCTCCCTCCCCTTTTGTGATTGCAATCCATTACATCATTTGTTTTGTTTATTTAATACAGAGAATGTAATAAGCTTCCACAGTACTGCTACTTGTGATTCCAAATCTAATGATAAACAACAGTCTTGGCATTTTTTCAAAGATAATAAAAATAAGATGAATTAGTCAAGTAAAACTTCGGGAAATTCCAAATTTCGCTGAAAGTACAACACTTGGAAAAGCTAGTTTTTTCAGGAAAAATACATTTATGTTGCATGATTTGTGGTGCATATTACATTTATAGGAGTGCTAATCACAGCTACTTTGGACTTACATAATGAGACACATCTGCATCTAATTTGGCACACACTTACTTTTAACGAATTGCAAAAATGGCGGCAAATTGCAACTGCATAATTTGAAACTGTAACACCAAGTTGCCTTTTGGTCTTAGATTGCATTTATTTGAGCACA
The DNA here is from genome assembly GCF_964263255.1 of Lissotriton vulgaris. Classification (NCBI taxonomy): domain Eukaryota; kingdom Metazoa; phylum Chordata; class Amphibia; order Caudata; family Salamandridae; genus Lissotriton; species Lissotriton vulgaris. The sequence continues at coordinate 194,566,080 of NC_141691.1, forward strand.
TTCTAAGATTTGCCATTACTGGTGGACCTGGGAATGTGGAAAATGCTCCCTAGGGGAGGTGTAAGGAGGAGAAATGTCTTTATTTCTCCTCGTTATTTCCTCTTTCGTTCTGCCTGGACCTGCAACTGGACCAGGCTGAGCCCTGTCTGTCTCTACTTAAGCGAGCCCCTCATTCCCAAGAAGTGCATCCCCAGGTCCTGGACCCTTGGTGGCATCAGAGGATACTCCTCTACAACATAGTGAAAACTGACTTTTGGGCTACTTGTGACCCTGTGTGTATGGTGTGCATCTGGCTTACTCTGACCAGGATTGTGGCTCCTTCTTGGACAGGGTGCACACCACTGGCAAAGAGAAACACAAAATTCTAACTGTTACCCAATTAAATAAGACTCATTTTACTCAGCTCCCAAATACCCCAGGGGGTGATTATGTGCTGTACAAATTCAAAAGTTATGTTACTAACATGGAAAGAGTAAATCTTTGTGAAGCATTTACTATATGCATTTGTCTTAATTTTCACACAATCGATGATTGCGTGTGATGCTTCAGACAAAAATATAAACTTTATGGCGTCTTCATCTTCTGTAGGTTTCTGGACATCAGTTACACAGAATGTTCTGTAAGCAAACTCCCCTGGTTGCATTTGATAGTTTTGAAAATATCATAAACATTTTTCCAAAAGCAAGGTCTTGTGCAGTGAAAGTTGAGGGGTGTAGCATCTTCTTGCACGGTTCATACTTGTGCAGTAAAACTGTGCATTTGTTGAATGACATAAACATCAAAACTGTTCAAGACTGCATCCACACACACCATCAGGATATATTTGACTTAGTCCAGGCTAACTCACAGTGAACCATTTGTACCCATAACCTAGCAAGCCAACAGGTGGTATGTGCAACCTCAGAACATGACAGCTCTGACTCCCCATGAAAACAATAGAAACAGATCTAAAGCCCTTTCATTTCATAACACATGCATGCCCAAAGTAAACACAAGAATTACGCGAATTGACATTTCAAATATTTATTGTAGCAATAAGATTCTTCTGTAAAATATGTTTGCTGTAATTATCAATAGAAGGTAACAAATCAGAGTAATCAGCATCACAAAAATGGTAAACAAAATAAACAGTTTAACCATTGTGCTGGTAAATAGAATATATGCTTGCATATAAGTATAGTTATACTTGTGCTCCTACCTAGCGCATCGTATCCTAGGGTGGATGGATCAGCCAGAATCCTTTAGGGTGATCAAACTCCCCCGTTATCTGTGGCATCAGGGAGCCTGTCTTGGTGTAGAGCTGGGCACTAGCCTTTTTATGGAGAGTAACAGGATTCGCTCGGCTAGATCCTGGCATGGGGCGACCTCAACAGTGTCAGTGAAATGCTCCTCTAACTAAACAAAGGAGTGAAGTTGTTTATATCGTAAAGCTCACCCATGTTGCCAAGCTGTAGCCCTAATCAGTCTATAATTATTGATTCTATCATGGCTAAGCTGACACTGAGTGAACAATAACAAAAAACATTTTGCGCCGTAAACTTAAGCTGTTGTTCAGAATGTTCAAGGAACTGATAATATGCCTACGAAGATGTGCAAATATAAGCAAAGCTATTTCATAAAACATTATCTCATACAAGCATGCAAGCAAATGTGTGTAAAGTGTCAACGTTGAAGAAAATATGTCAACTTTAAACTTGAGCATGTAAAATGGTGGTGCTCTCACCTGGACCTCATGTGACCACATGACAATCTTGGGATTATTGAATAGGGACACCAACAGAAATGTAAAAGTGATTAAAGTTTAGGTTAGAATCAATGTTAGTTGAAGTGCCAGTATTATCATTAGGGACATGTAGGTTTAGGGATTAGGATTAGTGTTTGTTATACCGGGTAGTAACAAGCCTAAATTTAAATTTAAGGCTTATTGAAAAAACTATTGAGATACATTTTGGAGAATGTTAGACCTGACATCCTTGGTGTGGTATTATCCCAAACATTTTTGTCTTTATTTCTCCTGTTTTGCTGAATCTTTTTTTGTTACCTTAGGGACTTTGTGCCCTTTACTATTGCTAACCAGTACTATGGTGCTTGTGCTCTCTCTTTCAAACATAGTAAAATTGGCATACAACTAATTGGCACATTTAGTTTACTTGTAAATCCAAGGTAAAATGTATTACATGTACCCAGGACCTGTATGTTAAATGCTATTAGCAGGCCTGTAGTATACATTGTTCCACCCAGTACAGTGGCCATTTAAAACATATCCTAGGACTTCCATTACTTCCTGTAGTGCAGTTTTAAACTGCCATTTTGACCTTCTCTTTTCACTACATAAACATCACCCATATGGTAGGCCCTAAAATCTCATAGGACAGGGTACAGTGTATATAAAAAGTAGGACATGTGCACTTAAAGTATACATGTCTTGGCAGTGACAAACACCTAAAGTTTTTTTTTTTTTTTACTGTTGTAAGGCCAATCTTTCCCGTTGACTAACACTGGGTAACCTTATTACATTAAATAAGCAATAACATTGGATTGGTAGCAGGTAGATCTATACTTATTACACTTAAATTAATTGTGATTTCAAATGGTATTACTGGTAAAGTCGGATTTCAATTCACAACTTCTAAAGTTCCACTTTTAGAAAGTTATGGGGTTGTGCAGCGCACTCCTTGCTTGTTCCTAGACTGCTATTCTGCTTGCTCTATCCTATTGTTTAACGGGGCGTGATAGGCGGGATGGAGGTAGACACCCTCCCTTGTAATAATCAAACTGTTAACTCAAGTGTCACCTGATCACTTGTCCCTGCATGCACTGCTACTGCAAACTCACTGTTTGCTCTCAATTATAACCACTGTGGGAGGATGGGTAGGCGGTCATAGCTGACAGGTGATATCCTTATTAACAAGTAAAGGCAGGACAGTCGGTATACAGGTGGGCTGATAACGGTATGCCTTGAACAGGTTTTTTGAATTTATGATTCCAGGTGATTTTGGCGTTTTTCCTTGATATCGAGATTAGAATCACAGCGTAAGGCTGTAGAAGGTCACTGATGTTGGTAAGTGGTTGTGTTTACTTTGGAACGCACCAAGCACTTTGTTCACTGGTGCTGGTGAAGATAGTAACAATAATGTTTGCCTCGGAACCGTTGTATTACATGGAATTCAGTCCTGGTTTTGACTGTAGAAAACTTGAAAGTGATTTGAACCACTTGGAGTTGCATTATACATTTGAAGAATTATGTTTTATTTTTCACAGTTTGCCTGAAGAAGGGATCGTGCATCCCGAAATGCATTAGGACCTACGACAACATCAGAAGAATTGATTTTTGTGTATTGATTTGTAAAAGGAACTATGTTATTTATGTTGAAGAATTTATGTTTCATGAAATTTAAAAAAAGGGGAACCCTGTAGTAAAGAAATTTTGAAGAATCATTTTAGTTCAAGCATTTTTAAAAATTATTGTATGATATAAAGTTGTGTAAATTTGAGTAGAGAAAGGAAAACAGTGGTTATAATTGAGAGCAAACAGTGAGTTTGCAGTAGCTGCGCAGACGGGGACAAGTGATCAGGTGACTCTTGAGTTAACAGTGTGATTTTTAGAAAGTTGGCATTTTCTTGTCCCAAAACTTTGCGCCTTCTACCAGTGTCCTGGGTCACATGACTGTAAATGGCTCTGCTTTTAGGGTTTGTGTATTGCTTGCTAGACAGTAACACAAAGGGGGCTCAAGTGTGGACAGAATGGGTCACAAAGACATGATGACTGGGAGGAGCTGTACTACCAACTCAAAGTAACATTTCAATAAAATTTGCATTAAGCACACAAACAAATCTGACTCCAGGCCTGCCTTATCTTTATTCACTTTAGACAGATTGGAACCCTCACAGAGGAAGAGGAAGAACTTTCCAGAGCCATACATGGGGTTGGAACAGGGAACCCCACCACACAAACTATGGCAAAGGGTATACACATTGGGATACCCCTAGGATCAGTTGGCTGACCTTCTATGTGAGCTTCTGGGACACAACAAGCTTTAGAGACTTAAATGCAACAGCCCTGTGGATTTGATGCAACTGGGACTGCTTGGACCTGCACGGACCTGCAACTGGACCAGGCTGAGCCCTGTCTGTCTCTACTTTAGTAAGACCCTCATCCCCAAGAAGTGGATCCCTATGTCCTGGATCCTTGGTGGCATCAGAGGATACTCCTCTACAACACAGGTAAAAATCCTGACTTTTGGGCTACTTGTGACCACAAAAAGGCCACTTTGCACCAAAACTCTGCTGCCCAGGACAACTGCCAAAAAGATGATCAGGTAAGACGTGCTCTTCGTGCTAGAGAAATGAACAGCAATGGAAGAGCTGTACTTCGCGCTACAGCAGTGACAGCCAAGAGTAACCACCAACACAAAGCTATAGCAATGTCCATTCATGACCACTGACTGGCTCTTTGCTCTACAGCAGCAACAGCCTGAGACACCCGGCCTGCTCTTCGTGCTACAGCAATGATCATCTATGATGCTGTACCTCCTGTTTCTAGGTGCAATTTCACTCGAAATATTGGAATTCTATATCTCAGGTTCTACTGATTAGATTTTTGCTGTTTTGGAATCTTTTTATTTGTAATAAGTAGCTCTTTTCTTCTAAATTGGATGTATTCTTTTGTGATGTTTTCACTTTTTGCTATTTGTGTCCTGCATAAATGCTTTGTATATGGCATCTAATTTAAGCCTGACTGATTTTGTGCAAAGCTACTAGAAAGTGAAACACTGGTTAATTAAGTGGTTTTTGTAGTTCACCCTCACAAGAAGTAGTTGTTGCCTGAGGTTGCTGTTACCCTCCTCAACCAGTAAACCAATTTCCTACAGAGAAATGTCTATGTTTGGTTTAGTGTTATTTGCTAGTGTATGGTTACTATCAGTATAATGACAGAGTTAGGTAGGAATAGTTTTTGGGTTTTGTGATGGTCAGTGTTTGGGTTAGGCTATCGATTATAGCTACATGTAACTTGTAAATGCAATTTATTGAAATTTTGGGCAGCGCAACACAAAGCATTTTTACCAAGCAACAACAATCTTAAAGCTGTTGCATGGAAAAGGTAGAGGCTTACTTGAGCAAAGTGTCTCCCTCCACATAAATAGAGATATTCATTTATTTCAACAAAGAACTCCGGCACAAGTAAAATATGTGGAATTCTCTTAGTGTACTATATGAATGCTGTAGTGCATAGGACATTTCAAGCCCTACGCACTACTGCATTCTCCAGTCAATAGGCCATGGTATGGGTTTTAACCGCTTCTATGCTTATGACAAGCTCAGCTCGTCATTAGGCACAGTGGAGCTGTGCTCATGACGAGCTGAGCTCTACATAACTGCCGCCCCCTCCCACGTGCGGCTAATTCCCCACCTGTGCGGGCGTTCTAAAGGAGAGGGAGGAGTTGTGACGAGCCCAACTCGTCATGAGCACAGCTCCACTGTGCAGCATGATGAGCTGGACTCGTCGCAAGCACCACGGTACCGCGCGCGGCCTCTACCTTCCGCACCAAGTGGGAATTAGCCCCGCGTGGAAGGGGTTAATGCTTAATGCACTATTTATGTTAAGCCAATGGAAGAATGACTTGTATTCTTGACATTGAAGGGCAGAGTAACATTGTTAGATCTGGGGGTCTCTAGTTGGCAGAGGTAGGTACCACTGTCCAAATAGGGACCCTTGCTTCTAGTCAGATTAAGGGGGATACACACTTTGGATACGCCCCTGCTCACTTCCTTGGTAGCTTGGCACGAGCATACCGACAAAATAAAGATATACATATAACAATCAGAACGATTCGCAATTTCATTTGGCATACATAAATTACATAAAAGCGTTTGGTAGATGGTTGTTTATGGCTTGGTTGCAAAGGACCCCTTTTCTTCCAGTCCTGTGCCTAGTTTTAATATATAACGTGAACATTAAACATATAGGCGTTTGGCAGCTGTTTGTGGATCGACCGTCGAACACTGTGAATGGTTTTCGCTATTTTGCATTCATCGGCTGTCTAAGGTGGTTTGTACGGGTCTAGGAAGCTATCTTATGATGACCACGGTACACAGTCAAAATATCGAGTAGGAAATATCGACCTACCATAATATCGAGTCTGAAATATCGAAGGAGCATAATATCGAAGGCAAGAATATCGTAGGACAGAATATCGACCCAAGGTAAGTAATATCGAAATACTTAATATCGATGTAAGTAATATCAAAGTTAGTAATATCGAAAGCATATATATCGATGTTACTAATTTCGATGACACTAATATCGATATTTGTATTATTTTATAGTTTTTTATTATGTATGTGTTATATGTTTAATTTAAGTATTTAAAATAATTACTATTATATGTGTATAAATTTTCTATAATAATAAATAAATTTATAAGTAAATTTTATGTTTTAGTACCGGAGCGGGTTGTGGGTTTATAGGGGAATAGGGTGGGAAGTAATTTAATTATGGTAAATTGATTATTAATTAGTAGGATTTATTAATAAATTATAATTAATTGGTAATTATTTGAAAATAATAGGAAAATAATTTTAATTAATGTATTAATTGATATATATGTTCTGTAGCGGGTTGTGGGTTTATAGGGGAATAGGGTGGGAAGTAATTTAATTATGGTAAGTTGATTAATAATTAGTAGGATTAATTAATTAATTATAATTATTTGCTAATTAATATTGATTAATTGGGAAAAAAAGTAATTGATTAATTGATATATATTTTCTGTAGCGGGATGTGGGTTTATAGGGGAATAGGGTGGGGAGTAATTTAATAATAATTAATTAATTAATATATGTTTTTAAATATTTATAATTAATTAATTGGCAAATAATTAATATTAATTAGTTAATTAATTAATATAATTTTGTACATATTTTAAATTAGTAATTAATTGGTAATTAAATGATATTAATTAGTTAAGTACAATAATTAGAGTAATTTATTTATATGTATAATTTTTAGTTACTGTTAATTAATTAATTGGGGAAAAATTATATTAATTATTAAATTATATTAATTACAGCTAATGTGCTAATATATTTACTTTATTGTTATTGTTAATTAATAATTAATTGCTAATTAAATAATAATAATTAAGTTTGGGTAAAGGGGTATTTTTAGGGTTCAGGGTCAGTTTTGGGTTTTTGGGTAAAGGGGTATTTTTAGTGTTCAGGGTCAGTTTTGGGTTTTTGGGTAAAGGGGTTTTTTTAGGGTTCAGGGTCAGTTTTCAGTTCTTGGGTAAAGGGGTATTTTTAGGGTTCAGGGTCAGTTTTCAGTTTTTGGGTAAAGGGGTATTTTTAGGGTTCAGGGTCAGTTTTCAGTTCTTGGGTAAAGGGGTATTTTTAGGGTTCAGGGTCAGTTTTCAGTTTTTGGGTAGGGGGTATTTTTAGGGTTTAGGGTCAGTTTTCAGTTTTTGGGTAAAGGGGTATTTTTAGGGTTCAGGGTCAGTTTTCTGCTTTTGGGTAAAGGGGTATTTTTAGGGTTCAGGGTCAGTTTTCAGTTCTTGGGTAAAGGGGTATTTTTTGGGTTGAGGGTCAGTTTTCAGTTTTTGGGTAAAGGGGTATTTTTAGGGTTCAGGGTCAGTTTTCAGTTTTTGGGTAAAGGGGTATTTTTAGGGTTCAGGGTCAGTTTTCAGTTTTTGGGTAAAGGGGTATTTTTAGGGTTCAGGGTCAGTTTTCAGTTCTTGGGTAAAGGGGTGTTTTTTGGGTTCAGGGTCAGTTTTCCCTACTGTTGCACTCTCTGGAGTGGGAATAGTAATTTTATCCCTACGCTATCAAACGCTTTCCCTACTGTTGCACTCTCTGGAGTAGGAATAGTAATTTTTACCCTTACGCTATCCAACGTTTTATATAATTAATTGTTAAAATATCACATGTTTATTTTATTTTTTATATTACTTACATTTTATTTATGTTATTGTTTTATGTTTGTAAATGTATTAGTAAATTAGAATATATTTCATTAATTTATACATTAGTAAAATAATTATTAATACTTATTGTTCAGTACTTATATATTATATATTTACTGTATATATTTAATTAATGTATTATTAATATATATGTATTATTTATTAATTTTAAACATTATTAGATACTTTTAAATATGTATATTTTATTTATTAGTGTTATATACTTAATTTTACATTTATATATTAAAAGAAAAAAAATCGATATTTTTAACATCGATATTTTTTACATCTATATTATTTTTTCGATATTTTTGTACTTACCATGTTGTAGATGGGATGTCGATTTTTTTGCCCTCGATATTGTTGACTCGATATTCTTGTAGGTCGATATTTATGAGGTCGAAATTCTGTCAGTGATCCGATGACCACATCTCTCTGTTGGGCTTTCTCCATGGTGTGTGTCTTAGTGCAGTACTGTTGGCTCCTCTTAGGTACGTTACCCAGTTCAGCCATCCTTTTAAAGTGGCCTTGGTGGTATCTTTACACTTGGCTAGCACTGTCTTTGTTGCACTAGTTAGGAGGAAGTCGAGAAGGTTCCTGTCTTGTTGTGAGGTAATGTCAGTATTGAAATGTGCTGTGGTTATAGTGCCGAATTCTTGTTTCAGGGTGCAGCCTAGGACCTTGTTAGTAAAGTCGAACACCTTCCTCCAAAATTTACTGACCTTGCTGCAATAGAAGATGAGGTTGGCTAGGTCTCCTATTTCTCTCTCACAGTTCCAGCAGCAGCTATTCTCTCTAAGAGCTAGCTTCGCTTGGCGAACTGGTGTCCAGTATGCTTGATGCAGCAGCCAGAATTTTGTTTAGGCTAGTACCGGTGATGTCCTGTTGCGTGTCGGGGTGTAGTGTAGTTCCTATTTTCCCAATAGGCCCTGGGCATTGGAATAACATAAACAGTAGTATCGACGTAGAAGTGCTGATCTTCCAGGCCTCCACTGACTATGCTAAACTTAATTGGGTTTGTTACCAACTAGCTCAGAGGTCACTGGAAACTTTCTTGACTGAATAGGAAGTGATCAGCTTCCCAGGCACAGACAAGAAGGGATTCAGTTTTCCAACAACCGTGCAACATGACAACTTTGCTCCTCAGATCAGAGTCAATCCCTAGGGTCGTGTGAAACAATAGACAGTTATTTTACTCAGTCAGTGGTTGTGCAGTTTACTTTCACAATATGTAGAGAATAGAGAGACGGGCGTTGTCAATAAAAGGTAACATTTATTGAACAGTCTTTCTTCTCGTACAAGAGAAATGAATTGCCACAATTGCAAGACTTGTTATTATAAAAAGTACGTACAGTAAGATAAGTATTGCGAAATAATACTGTAAAAGCATGGATATGGTTTCTTAGCCATATAATGGTTTAAAATGAATAAAACATATATACATTCATATATACATTAGGCTAAAATACTCAACTGGTGCTTCTAACTACGCCTACCCCAGTGTACCTGACCTAAGCCTAATACTTGGGAGGGGAGTAAGTAAGTAGCTTTAAGTTAAGTTGGTTTTGCCAAGGTTTGCTTCAAGAATTCTCTCTAAGGGTTTAGTCAACACCATACCTCTGGAATAGAATGATGGAGGTCTGGTATCTCCTTCAGGGGGTCGATATCCCAGTCACCCGCAAGGGTAGACTAGAAACGCCGGAGCTGGATTTCTCTGCAGGAGAAAGACAGCGTCTCTTCTCAGCGCGTCAAGGAGGAGGAGGAGGGGCAGTGTCCGTGGGCAGGTTGCATCTGCTGGGCTCTTGCAGGGGACGGCTGTTCAGCTCCCAAGTTCACCACACCATCGTTCGCTAGTTAGCAACGATAGCAGTAGCGATAGCAGCTATGGTATCATCAGCATAACAGCAACTTCAGCAGCAGCGGGACAGCGTTTGCTTAAGGCAACGTTGGTAATATTTATACCTGAAAGGTGCCTTGTTTGACGTAAGTTTTTGGACATAAGACGTCAATAAAGATGTCACTAGGAAGTGATCGTCTATCAGTGCTCGTTAGAGTTCTATTACTAATCAAAACACAGCAAGCGGGGATTTCCAGGTTGCTGAGTTTTTATCTTGTTGAAGAACTCGGAGTGTTAATCTAGGAATCTCAGATAGTAACTTCTGCTATGTCATTGCACTAATTGGTTGCAAAGGAAGTGGCAGAGAAAGCGATTCTGAAATGTGGCTCTGTTTGTGTGAGGCCAGAGACGACTTTCTGAATATTGCACTTTAACGGTTATGCCAATATAGGGAATAAATGGATTTATAGCCGAATAGTGTCATAAGGTCACAGTATCGATCAGGGTCCTAGATTAGAACGCAACAGGGGACATCCACATGGTATGTAATTCTTGTTCTGTGAGTTTCGAGCCTATCTGTGTTTCCCAGTAGGCTGTGCTTTTCGCTTTGACCTTTGAGGAAGCTGGGCAGAGGAGTTTGTACAGGTGAGATACTTGGTGACTGGTCTTGTTTATGTTTTCCATGTATTGGAATATTGCGGGAGTCAGTCTGTTTTGTTTCGCTTTTGTGATGGCCGATTTAATAGCCAGGAAGTTGTATAGTTCTAAGTCTAGGAGGGCGTGCTTTTCCTTCATGTTGCTTGAACGTGAGGGGCATGCCCTTCCCCTCCAGCTGGGCTGGGTGCGAGACCCCTAATTGTTTCCATGTTGTTATTTCTAGGGGTCTGCCTCTTTATTTGATTTTGGGGTTTGCCCAGAGTGCTACCCACAGTGAGTTTTTGATGCTTACCTCTAACTTTTGGTCTACCTTGAGAAGAGCCTGTTTCGTTATTTTGAATATCGGGTTCCCTTTTAGTGACTGTTTGTTGGTGGTGAGAAGGGTTAGTAGGTCAGTGTTGCCAAAGATGGCTCTCTCTAGTGATAATCAGGTAGGAGTATATTGCTGACTTTGGAGTAGCCAGTGCATCCCTTGCCTGGCCACAAAGGCAGTCTGGAAGGTTCTCAGGTCTGCTACATTGAGGCCTCCTTGTTCTTTCCTCAATCTTAGTTTCGGGAGGCCTATTCTCGGCTTTTTGTCTCTCCAGATCAATTTGTTAAGTGTTTGATCTATTTTCTTGTGGAAGTCGTCTGTTAGTGCTAGGGGAAGCATGCTGACTAGGTAGTTGACTATTGGGGTGATCATCATTTTAACTGTCCCCACCAGGTGATAAACTTGGGCGACCAGTTTTCAGGCAGCCCTTTTATCTTGTTTAGGGTGTTTTTCTCGTTTTGTTCGAGGGTGATTCTTAAGTTCCTCCCGAAATAGATTCCTAGGTATTTGACCGATCCCGTTTGCCAAGCTAGCCCTGAGTCTCCCAGTACCTCCTTAGTTGTGTGTAAATTCAGCGGCATACACTCTGATTTGTCTCTGTTTAGTTTGTAACCGGAGTGAGATGGGTTCAATGGTGTGCATGAGAGCTGGTATGGACTTGGCAGGATCTTCTGTAGTGATTAGCAAGTCATCCGCGTAGGCAGCTAATTTAGCTGTGGTGTTGTTGATGGTTATGCCTGCTATGTTTTGTTTGCCAGGATGTCCCTGATCAGTGGTTCTAGTGCTAACAAGAACAACAGTGGGGATAATGGGCAGCCTTGTGTAGTCCCTCTTTGGAGGTTAAAAGGGGTTGAAGTAGTTCCGTTGATAGCAATCTGTGCTTTAGGATTTGTGTATAGGGCCATGACCTTCCTAGTGAATTTATCACCCAGGTTGTATGCCTGCATGCATTTCTCTAGGAAGTGCCAGGAGACTCTGTCCAAAGGCCCTTTCTGCATCCAGCGTGATTGCAACTGCTGAGTTATATGAATTCGAGCAGTGTTTGATGACTTGACAGAGGAGTCTTGTGTTGTCACATGACATTCAGGTTTTCATGTATTCTACCTGTGTGTTTCCTATTAGCTGTGGGAGCATTCTGTTGAGTCTTGTTGCTAGGATTTTGGCGTATATTTTGCAGTCTAGGTTTATGAGTGAAATTATCCAGTAGTTTTTCGGCCATTGTGGGTCTTTACCTTTCTTGGGGATGACTATGATGTTGGCCTGTGACATCGTCTCTGTTACTTACCCTTCCCCCCCGCAGTGATTAAAAACTTTCATTAGGATTAGTTCTAGCTGATCTTGGAAGGATTTGTAGAAAGGTGCTGTGTATCCGTCTGGTCCTGGGGCCTTGTTGTCTTTTAGGGCCTTAATGGCTGTCCTAACTTCGAGAGTTTTGATGTCTTGGCCTAGTGCCAGTGCTTCTTCTGTCGATATCTTCGGTAAGTTTAGGTTCTCAAGGTAGGTTTTTGTTCCCTCTGTGTCTAGGTTATCGTCTTTGTTGTAGAGCTCCTTGTAGAATTCCATGAAGGTGTGAAGGATGTCTTTCTGATAGGTGTGTGTTTTGCAGTTAGTGTCTGTGATTGATGTGATGTAGTGTTGCCTTTGCTTGTGCTTGACGTATGACGCTAGGGTTTTCCCAGCTTTGTTTGCTTTGCATAGGTTGATTTGTTTATATTTTCCAATCCATAGCCCTGCCCGTTCACTGAGTATTCTGCTGAATTTGTATTTTGTCTTTGTGAGTTCTGTCAGTAAGTGTTGGTTTGTGGTGTCTCCGATGTGTCGTGTTTCTAGCAGTTTGATGTCTTTTTCCAGCTGTGACAGCTGAGCCTTCACTTCCCTGTCCCTTCTGGCCTTGATTTCTATTAGTGCACCTCTGATGGTTTCTTTGAGGGCCTCCCACAGAGTTTTGGGATCTACGTCCGGTGTGTCATTGTCTTTGATGTAGTCAGCAATGGCTTTCTGGATTCTTCTCTTGTCTTCTTGTTTGGCGATGGTTGTGAAGTTGAGTCCCCATCTATGGGTTGTATGTTCATTGTGTCTACCTGTGAGGTGTAGGCTGATGCAGGCGTGGTCCGATATTGTTCTGGCAGTGTATAAACTATCTCTGATGGTTCTGTGCTGTGAGCTAGCTTCGTGTTTAGGATCTGGTGTTCTCAGTGTTGTCGGTGATCTATCTAGTGTTTTTGTGTTGGCAGCAGCGTAGACATGGACAGGACGTACACAACGAACAAGACATACCTGACAGACAGGATGAGCGCCCCCCCTCTCTTCTTAACCTCCTCCCATCCCTCCCTCTCCACCCCCTCCCCCTTCCACTACTACTTTGTACTGTGGGCGTGCGACAGCAAGGTCCTACTCGCCCCGTCTTGACCCCGGGATATTAGGGATACATCGTCTTTCTAGAGCTTGCATCTTACGGGATATAACGTTCTGTAGCCCAGTGGATTGTCTCTGAGGTAGATTTGTTGTAAAGTCTTTCGCATTGGTAAACTCTATATGAGGTAGTCTTGTGCCTTTTTCTTTGTGAGTCATTTCTCGTGTCCGTGCATTGAATTGCTTGTGTTTTCAGGCCACAGGTTCCGCCAATATACTACTACTGCACGGTTTACCTTAGTCTGTTGGTGAGCTCGGTGAGGCACTTCTTTTTCCTGTTGGGCGGAAGCTTCCATTTCCTGTGAGGGTGGACCCTGTAGTTAGCGTGACAGTTCAGTTGGGTCTTCGAATGTTAGCGTGAACCCCTTGTTGTGTATTCTGAATCTTGTAGGGCCTGCAAAGGAGAAGGTGATGTTTTCTTTTCGCAGCCTGTCCCTCTGAGCTAAGAAGCCCTTTCTGATATCAACTGTGGCTTTTGAGTAGTCCTGCGTGAGGATGATCTTGTGCCCGTTCCACTGCAAGTTGGGGTTCTTCCTCGCTACTCCGAATATGGCGTCCGTTTGGTGTGAGCGTAGTGGTTTACATATTATCGGTCTCTGGCCCACTCTTCCCGTTTGTCTGTTTGCAGGAACTCTGTACGCCTTGTCTAGCTTGAATGGACCCTCGAACTTGAGGTTTGTCAGGTTTGGGATGAGGTTCTGTATTAGTGATACACATGATGCCGGTCTTGTCTTCTTCTCCTTCCGGTACTCCCAGGATTCTTATATTGCCTTTCCTGTTTCGGCCTTTGAATTCTGCTGCTTGTCTGCGGAGCTCAGTAGTTGCTTTAGCAATGTTCCCAAGGAAGGGATAAAAACACCACGAATCCCATCTTCACAACAGACCAAAGAAACACACAGAAAATAAGATGGCGCTGGAAGGAGTTACCTCTGAGTAATGAACAAGGAGGCAAAAGGACTGCTGGAAAAGCCAAAAACCCGCACAGAATGTCAGTGGGCATCAAACACTCTCGCAAATGCTAACACTAACACGCCGCATTTCCCCACCAAACCTTGCCTAAATAACCACACCGGGCACCGCTGAGCAAAACAGAAAGTGGAAATACATTCAGGGTGCAGGTAGGGGCAAAAAGAAAGCGGGTGTAACTAGAACGCGGCAGTGGAGAAACAGACTGAAATCGCTGGTAAAGCCAAAACACACAAGAAAAGCAGCAATCAACAGGGGCCAACAGTTGTTAACAACACCGCTTATGGGCCATCTCGTCCCCCCAATCCCGCCGAAACAAAACGAACGATACCGAAAGCGAATGTCCTCCGGGGCCCCGCCATCTTGCGGGAGGGGCAAAAGACAGTACGCAGCAATAACAAGCGGGGAGTGCTAGAAAGAAAACGAACATATACCAGGGGGGAAAAGAACCCCAGCCGCTCAGAATAACCGTACCAAGAGCACCTGCAGCGCACAAGAGGGAAGAGAGAGAGCGTTAGTGCACAAGACCACGCAAAGATAACATCCCACACTTGGCCATCGTGCTAAGAGCGACTCAAGAACAACAGCAGATACACCACGATAGGTCACACACGATAGGTCAAAACGGGTGAAGTGCACAAGAGGAGCGAGCAACCTCGCAAAGTGAACATTCCAGCCGAGGGGCGCCCATAGTGCCAAGATGTCTCGAGACAGACTGTTTTAAGCCAAATAAGGGGTAAGACAAGCCCAGCAGAATGCACACTAGCACGAGACAATAACCAGGAAGCAACAACAGCAGTTGCACCGCGATAGGTCAAAATACAACAAAGACAATCAAGACCAGCAAAACAATAAGAAACAAAGCCACAGAACAGAGAACATGCATGTTAGCTCAAGACACCGGCTGAGACCAAACAGGACCAGAGACCATAATCGGCCAGGCTAGCAAAAAGAAAAGCAAAGCGACCCGCAAGCATCTACCGTGGACCAGGACTAAGCAGACAAGGGCAAATAAAAGTGGACGAGCCCATAGGCTGGACTCACCGTGCAGCATTGATCCTCATCTGCCGCTGCCTCTCGATGCGTTGCCGCTGGATTCTGCGACGATGTTCGCAGCGACAGGATACAGTCCGCAAGTAAATGTTGCAGTGGCTCTCACAGCGACGACAGGCTCTGCGATGATATTCGCAGCTACAGGAATCTTCCCGCACCGGGGCGATGCACTCCGCAAGCGAACAATGCGTTGGTTCTTGGAGCAGCAACAGGCGCTGCAACGATATTCACGGCAACGTAAATCTTCTCTCACTGTCCACGTTGCGCGCCACAATCAAGCAATGTGTGCAGCTCCCCAAACAGCAGGAAACAACCTCCGGAGGCCCCGCAAATGGATCAAGCACTCTAGGCAGGTCAGAACTCATACAGCAGAGTCAGGGGGAAGCTGGGGGGGAGTCCTTTTGTTCCTGGGACTTCTTAACGTGCCCTTGGAGATCTCTTCAAGCATGGGGACACAGCAACAGCAAAGTCCTTCCACTTTCCTTGGCAGAATAGCAACTGCAGGTCAGCCTACAAACACACAGCAGGACAGTCCTTCATCTTCAGTCTTCCAGCTTTTTTCCTGGGCAAAGGTTCCTTCTTGATTCCTAGATTATCTAAAGTTCTGGGGTCTGCGTATCCCTTGTTATACCAATATTTCTTTGTTCTAGGAAGTCAGAGAGGACTTTGCCTAGTCCAAACCAGTTCTGGTCAGTCCTGGAGCACCCTGTTTACATGACTTCCTCTTTTCTTTGTGGGAGAGGGGCAGGGTTGTCAGCCGCCCAGCAGGAGGTGGAGCCAGCATTGTGGAAGGCAAGCACAGCCTTATTAAGGTCCAAGTGCTATCCCCTCCGACCACTCAAGATGCAGATAGAGCTATTCAGCCCAGTGCTGCATCATCTAGCCTCCTGGAACCAACCCAGGCCCTGTCACTCACAAACCAGACAGTCAATTCACAAACAGGCAAAGGCACACACAAAGGTTAGACAAGAAAACAGCTACTTTCCAAAATTGCTGTTTTCAAACACAGGATTTAAACAGCATCCTTCCTAAAAGATGGGTCATCAAATTCTGAGTTCAGGGATACCAGACTTCAATTTTCTATGTTGCTCCTATGGGAAGACATGCAGGTAAACATTATACACAGCATTCCCCATTATAGCCTATGGGCAAGATAGCCTTTGAATAGTGAAAAACGAAATTGGCAATAGTTCACTATCAGAGCATTTCACCCACACTAGATCATGCTCTACCTTTCACATACAATGCACCCTGCCCAGGGGGGTACCTTGGGACATCCATAGGGGTGTCCAATGTGTACAGAAAGGGAAGGGTTAGGCCTGGCCAGTGGGGACACTGGTCAGGTCAGCATGGCAGTTAGCAACTGAACACAGGCACTGTGGTGGCAGGCCTGAGACACCATTTTAGGGCTACTCATGTGGGTGGCACAATCAGTGCTGCAGACCCACTGGTAGCATTTGAATCACCAGCCCTGAAACACTCGGTGCACTTTACTAGGGACCTACTGATGAAACAAATCTGCCAATCATGGATAAGCAATCATAATAGCAATTTATACAGAGAGCATATGCACTTTATCAGTGATCAGCAGTGGTAAAGTGCCCAGGTTCCTATAAACCCGAGGCGTACCAGATACCTGCCGTTATATGGGGACACAGCAAGCAGCTACTCGAAGAAGCTGAGATGGTGACAGGTGGACTCCCAGCGACCACAACTCTTGGTTGCAGTGGTCTGCAGCGTTCACTCACAATTACTCGGGCATTCGGGGACAGGCGGGCTCTCGGCGGAAGCAGCATGCGGCTGCGGCAGACAGCTGGTGGTGGGGATGACTCTCGTCGTGCAGCTCCGTGGTGGGCTCACAGCGGCAGCAGCTCTCTTTTAGCTGTGGCGGCCCACAGGACAACTCACAATGATGCAAAGCTGACAAAGGTGCGGGCATTCAGTGGCAGCAGCTCTTTCTTAGCTGCGGTGGCCCACAGGAAAAATCACGATGATGCAAATTTGGCCAGGTGCGGGCACTCAGCGGCAGCAGCTCTCTCTTAGCTGCAGCGGCCCACAATGCAAATCACGATGATGCAAAGTTGGCAATGTTGCGGGCACTCAGCTGCAGCAGCTCTCTCTTACCTGCGGCGGCCCACAGGACAAATCACGAGGATTCAAAGTTGGCAAAGGTGCGGGCACTCAGCAGCAGCAGCTCTCTCTTAGCTGCGGCGGCCCACAGGAAAAATCACGATGTTGCAAAGTTGGCAAAGGTGCGGGTACTCAGCAGCAGCAGCAGCTCTTTCTTAGCTGCGGCGGCCCACAGGATGAATCACAGTGATGCAAAGTTTGCAAAGGTGAGGGCACTCAGTGGCAGCAGCCCTCTCTTTGCTGCAGGGGCCCACAAGACAAAAGATGATCTCGACCAGGCTGGCACAACGGCTACAGCTCTCTCTTAACTGCGGCGGCCCACACAGATTCAGCGAAGGTTCCGAAGTTCAAATTAAGGCGGGCTCGCAGCAGCAGCAGCTCTCTCTTAGCTGCGGCGGCCCACACAGAGTTAACAAGGGTTGCCAGCCCGCGTTCCTCACAATAGAACTAGAGGCTCTGGATTAGTCAACGGGGGCCTCACCTGCAAGACGAATCCCTTGCACAGTAATTCACACGGCTGACAGTGTGAAGTCTAATGTCCCTGAGACTTCTGCAGGACGCACTGTCAATTCAGGCCCTCTAGTAGTTTCTTCAGCAAGCTTGGTAAAAGTTATTCCGTCCTTTCCTCTGTACACTTGGACAGAGTTTCATCTTGACATCCAGAAGGAACACACTTGAAAAAGGTTTCAGTGCAGCATTTTATACCTAAAAAGTCTTTGTTCTCTAAAGTCACAAATCACTGAATCCAGCCAGAACCAATTTGGTGGGGTCGGGGAGCACTTGGTTTATGAGGCAACATCCTGCCCTTTGAGAATCAGGGGCTCTGCTATCAGACGCCCGGTGGGAGGTGTAGCCGTCATTCACCATGCCAGGCACGGCCCTGCTCAGATCAAAGAGTCACCCCTCCCCATGCATGGAATGCCGATCTCCCTCTCCAGCCAGGTCTGACCCAGCTAGCCCTACTGCTCCAAAACTAGACGGCCAATACACATACTAACAAAGCCTACAGGAAAGCTTAGGCAAGAAAATACCTTGTTTCTATAAGAGGCATTTTCGAACACAGGATATACAAATGATCCTTACTAAAAGATGTATCTCAATGTCCTGAGCTTAAATATATCAAATTTGAATTTCCCATCTGGTTCCTGGGGGCAGGTAGGATTATGGAATGTAATACTCAGCTTGCTTGCCCTTTCTGGCCTATGAGAGCGGATAGCCTCACAATAGTAAACAGTGAAATGGAGGGCAACTCGCTATTAGAACATGCTACACAGACATAGGCATGTTCTTCCTGCCACAGACAACGCACCCTGCCTAAGGGGTCTGCTTGGAGGCCAGGTCACCCCCCTGCTGCCGATCAGCTCCACCTGCTGATTACCTGCTCCTGCCTTAAACGCGAGTTTGCGCCCGCTGTGCTCCCGACTGCTGCTACACACCGCTGTGACCACTTGGGTTTGCACTGTACTCTGGTGTTTTGTCTCTTGAAATGTGTGTCCATTGTAACTTTTCTACTGTTTTCTCACATACTCCTATTCGGCTCATTTCCTAAAGACTAATGTCTTTAGTCTCACATACACAACAGTTGACGTGTGTGTATCATCCCTTGACTGTGCATACTGGTGGCTTGAACATCCATGTGTATGCTGCATTACTTTCAGCTTGAAAAATGTAAAATGTGCATGTAAACACATCCCTTAGTTCACATACTCTGATGGCTAACTAGAGCAATGTGAGCCTGACAAAGTGTTCAAATTGTGCCAAGCACTTAAGGGGCATACATACTTGACACCTACAGATGTGGCTTGAAGCAGTATAGACATGATTGGAACATGGTGATAACTGTAACCTTGAGATGTGTAGGTCCTGTACCAAGAGTCCATACAGACAGTGCAGCCAGACAGGCCAGTGGCATAGTGTGGCTCATGAAGTATTGTGAGGATGCCGTCTTTGGACTTGGAAGTGTGTTGAAAATTAATCACAACTAGTGAGCTGAATACAATGTGTATGACATCCACAGTAATCTCCCTAACACCCTGCACAGCTTTTGCCTTTTGTATCCCGCTCTTTTCCGCCACTGCCCTGCTTCCATTCCTGGCAAAGGTCATCGAGAAAATCACCAACATACAGCTGACCCACCACCTCGAGGACAACAACATCCTAGACCCATCCCTGTCCGGATTCAGACGTAACCACAGCACTGAGACAGCCCTCATCGCCGTCACAGATGACATCAGATGCCAACTAGACAACAGCGAAACTTCAGCCCTCATCCTCCTGGACCTATCAGCTGCCTTCGACACAGTCTACCACCACACACTAAGAACACGCCTCCAAGAAGCCGGAATCCAGAAGAAGGCCCTAAACGGGACCACGTCCTTCCTCTCTGGCAGAACCCAACGAGTCCGCCTCCCACCCTTCCGATCCGAAGCCACCGACATCTTCTGCGGCATACCCCAGGGCTCATCCCTCAGCCCGACCCTGTTCAATGTCTACATGGCCCCCCTCCCACAAGTGGCCCGCCAGCACAACCTGAACATCATCTCCTACGCCGACAACACCCAACTCATCCTCTGCCTCACCAAGGACCCAAACAACGCCAAAACAAACCTCCACGAGGGAATGAAGGCCATCGCCGAGTGGATGGGGAACAGCCGCCTGAAGCTGAACTCGGACAAGACGGAAGTCCTCATCCTCGGCCCCACCCCCACGGCGTGGGACGACTCCTGGTAGCCGACCACACTGGGAGCACCTTCAACACCCACAGACCACGCATGCAACCTAGGATTCATCCTTGACTCCTCCCTCTCCATGTCAAAGCAGGTCAACACCATCTCCTCCTCCTGCTACAACACCCTCTGCATGCGGATCCCGCCCGAAACCAGAAAAAACGGTAACCCAAGCCCTCGTCAGCAGCAGGCTGGACTATGGCAACGCAATCTATGCAGGAATCCCGGCCAAACACCTGCAACGACTACAATGCATCCAAAACGCCTCCACCCGTCTGATCCTCAACATCCCCTACCGCAGCCACATCACCTCCCACCTACGAGACCTGCACTGGCTCCCCGTCAACAAGAGAATCACCTTCAAGCTTCTCACCCACGCACACAAAGCACTCCACAACACCGGACCAGCCTACCTGAACAATAGACTCAACTTCTTCACCCCCGTCTGCCAACTCTGCTCCGCTAGCCTCGACCTTGCCACCGTCCCCCGCATCAAACGTGCAACCTCCGGCGGCAGATCCTTCTTCCCCGCCGCCAAGATCTGGAACACCCTCCCCACCCATCTATGGCAGACCCAAGACCTGCTCACCTTCAGAAGGCTCTTCGAGCAGTAGCAGCACCCGCACCCCCTCAGCGCCTTGAAACCCTCACGGGTAAGTAGTGCGCTTTACAAGTTCATTGATTGATTGATTGATTGATCTTACATGGTGCGAAGGGAAGGTGCAGGGACTGGGATGTGGCGGTACCTCAAAGCTACAAGGCAGTTCTGGACTGTCGGTAGACTCTGTCATGGCAGGTCTGAAACATATTTTAAAAGCTGCTTCTGTGGGTAGCACAAATCAGCGCCGCAGGCCCACCAGCAGTATTGGGTCTACCATCCCTGGGCGCACACAGTGCACTTATACTAGGGACTGACAGGTAGACCAAATGAGCCAATGACTGTTATCCTAATTCATATAGTCATCTTTACACAGGGAGCATTCACGCTGTGGCACTGATTAGCAGTGGCACAGCACCTAGAGCATCTAAATCGAGCAACATAAAAGATAGGAAGCGAAAAGAGGAATGGAGACCCGTGCCAATGATGCCAGGTCCAACACAGTGCCACCCCCGGGCTTCCTAGGCTTCTCTTCGCATAGGGAGGCACTTCATGAGTGTTCGAAAATACCCATCTGTGGGTGTAAATAGCATAATTTTTCCACAAATGCTTGTGTAAATTATTGTGAAATTGCCGCTAAGCAATTATATAGTAAATAAGAGTATTTATCGAAGTAAATAACATGCATATAGGAAAACGAATTATAATCTGTGCAGTTTGCATTATTTATTATTCACATTATCTTATCTGGGTCGTGTAAGAACGCTAGAGCAGAACAGAGGTATTATTTTTTCGAATTAGACTAGATTTACATATCTTCTAGACAAGTTAATGGATTTGAAATTATATCTACGAATTCAGCTCTTCAATGCATCCCTCTTTCGTGTGGATTCATTATCTGTGCTATGCAATCAGTGAGCATGCTGCGTCATTCGCATGCGACCCAAGCCTCTCATTTCACATTTTACATTGTTTTGCACAAGAAATATATGTTTAGCGTTTCCTTACAATAACACATTCTGCAAAACAAAAAACATGTGATTACACTACAAAAGAGGGAGTAAGCACACTGTCTGGAATAGCAGCAAACACTTCACCCATATGCATTGCCAATTGCACATTGTATGATAACACTCACTTTAGTTGAAAGTCTTTACTATCCAATATTGATGGTGTTTCAGGATAGTTGTCCTTCTTCAGTAGAGAGTAACAAGTGCATCTTGGGAATGCTGGCAGTGCTGCTCACTGTCATCTCAGGTTTATGTATCATTTCCAGAATGTATGTACCACAATGTTCTAGGCAAATTGGGTGCTGTTATACAAAGGCAGTGTGCTACTTCCCAATCTTCTGATTGGCTTCTTGTTGAGTTGTTGGGTTGACAAGCTTTGGGATGCACATGCGCTTTGGAAGTGGTAGAAAAACCTGAGCAAACAATGAGAAGCATTTGCCAGCACCTCCGATTTTCACTTGTGACTCTCTTCTAAAGAAGGGCAATTATCCTGAAACACGTTTCTAGACATACACAGCACTGACTGCAACAACATGCACGGCAGCTGCACTTAAGAGCAGTGGGGCGGGGTGGAAGAGAAGCCGACAGACGAAGGAATAGGGAAAATAAAGTAACACATTAAAAAAAAAATACTTACCTTGCGCTCGCTGCATGGACAAGTCGGCGATGCTGCAAACGGAGATGTGGCAAATGCAAGGTAAGTGGTTTTATTTATTTATTTTATTTTCCCTATTACGTCTGTCGCCGTCCCTCCACCCCTGCCCTGCCCCAAAGCTCCTACCTGCACCGGCCGCGACTGCAACAACAATGGTGAACACTAAAAATATTCAACTAAAGTGAGAATTTTCATGCACTGCACTAACCACAATGCATCGGGGTGTATTGTATGTTGGTATGGCAGGTGCACTCCCTCCCTTTTTGTGACTGCAATCCATTAAATCATTTGTTTTGTTTATTTAATACAGAGAATGTAATAAGGTTTCATTAAACAGTACTGCTACTATTGATTCCAAATCTAATCATAAACAACAGTCTTGGCATTTTTCAAAGGTAATAAAAATAAGATGAATTAGTAAAGAAAAACTTCGGGAAATTACTAGTTTTGCTGAAAGTGCAGCACTTGGAATAGCTAGTTTTTTCAGGAAAAATACGTTTATGTTGCACGATTTGTGGTGCATATTACATTTGTAGGAGTGCTAATCACAGTTACTTTGGACTTACATAATGAGACACATCTGTATTTAATTTGGCACCCACTTACTTTTAATGAATTGCAAAAATAGCAGCAAATTGCAACTGCATCATTTAAAACTGTAACACCAAGTTGCCTTTTTGTCTTAGATTGCATTTATTTTAGCACATTCTCAGATTTGCCATTACTGGTGGACCTGGGAATGTGGAAAAATGCTCCCTGGGGAGGTGTAACGAGGAGAAACATCTTTATTTCTCCTCGTTATTTTCTCCTTCTTTCACAGCACCCAAAGAAAGTGGAAAATGCCTCAGGGATTGTTTTTGTGCAGGAAGGTGTCTCTTCCTGCACAAAAACAATCTTGCTTATAACACAGGCATTTTTGAACCATGGTGCAAGGGTGCCTGCATTGATGCTAGACAGCACATTGTGCACCAGCACTGGGAAAGGACAGGATTGACTGTACAATCCTGGCTTTTCCCTGTCATGCAACGCAGCACAGCAAAGGTGCCTTACCGCACAATACTGCACTGCGTGACTTTTTGATAAATATGCCCCTCCATGTTGAGAGTATATCTGAAAGTTTTCAAGTATTTAATACTGAGTAGCATTCTTTTCCCTCCACAAAAAAGAGCAATGTGAAAAACTGCGTTTAAATATCTTTATTTACACCCAGGCTCGCTACAGCTATTTAATTGTGCGGGATTCTGGCCATCATTTCCAGCTGACAGAACAAATCGATTCCTGCGGAAACCGCTATTTGTGTACAGATATGAATCACAAGTCATGCAGACTTCATCCCAAAGAGTAATTAATTACTTGGTGCATGCCCTTTTAAATTTTGGCAAATAGAATCTGGCAAAATGTAACAGGGTAAAATGCCCTGTAATTACCGGTAGGTACCACGATATGCAGAATTTAGAGCAGTAAGCACCAAATCAGCATGTTATTCCCCATTCTTGTAATAGGTGTTCTTTATCATACCCAGTGAAACCGAACTCTGTGGCACCGAGTTTCGCAGGTTTCGATAAACATTGCGCCCTTCTTTGGGCCATTCATATTGAGGGCATTATTGGGTCTAGTGAGCAAAGAGATTCAAGATGAAAGCAGAGTTGTGTGTATTCCTTCTCAATTCTTTGAGCTCAGTGCCTTCCTGGAGTCATTGTAATGGCTTTGAGACACTTTATTGTGTATCTATAGAAGTGAACATAAAATACCCTGTGATATGCAGATGGAATATCGTATTAGTTTCATAATCAGACACATTTTGCTAGTTTTTTTGGATATGTTTTTAACTGGGGTAAGTCACCTGGGCTGGTGTTTTAAACACAGGATCACCTACTAGTAGTCCGGTGGCCTAACAGATGGGCTGAGAAACATATAAAATATATATCTTTTAAAGTAACTCAGAATTAGTTCGAAATGTTGGAGAAAAAAATGAAAACTTTATTGAGAAGATATAGATAGGTGAAAACTAGTAAATCTAAGTCTGAAGGTCAAATCGATTTAAATAAAAATTATTCTGTTATCAAAAGACTACGTATCAACTCGGCGATCTCATGGTCAGTTAAATATTTTAGGGATTTTGGAAATACGCTTGCACCGACCTGCTGTTCATGGTATGAAAACTGTACTATCCACTCCAAAAATATAGCAATAATGGGGAGTTGGAGTTCCTAATTTGAGGAGATATTGATAAGTTTTTCAATCTCAACATTCCTCTAGAAATTTTATGGACGAATTTGCAGTTGGGCGGTGGATAGAAATGCAAGATAACAAGATTAGTTTAGTTCTGAAGAAACGTTCTTTAGGAGCAGTGAATTGTATCAAATTTAAATTTGGAAATAGACTGTCGGGATGGCAATTACACATGTGTGTCTCACTACCCTGACTTCCCCACTGCACGAGAATGTGGAATCATGACTTTTCTCACAGTAATCTATCATGCGAGCTGAGGCCGAGGCCTGTCACTGGTAATGTGAGGTCCAGGATTTGCCCTGTGACAAGAGGGGCGCACTAAGCGTGCACTCAGAATGGACCTTCTACTAGGTGTAGCAGTCAAAGTGGTGGTGGCAGTGCATCATGTTTTGTGAATCCTTTGTATGGCCAGACCTATTTTATCTATGTCACTGGGTGTGTTCTCTAAGGAACCCTCTTAAAGATCTACTGTTATGTGTACCCAGAAACTTGCTCTGACATCCCATGTGTAGTGTGTGGTGCACAATGTAAGGGTAGTGCATGTCTGGTATAAAGGCTCTATGAGGCTCTTTTACAAGCCCATTGCACCACCAGTGGTCATTTTTTTGATGCATCGGTAGTGCAATGGCCTTGCCCATTTTTACAAGGCCACGTAAAGTCACCCTGCGTGACTTTTCATGGCCTTGTAAATATGGGCTCCTTTCATTCATTAATCTGCACGAAAGGGAATTCCATGGGTGTGTGTGATCCCGGCAACATCCATGAAACCTGACACATTCCTAAAGTGTTGAAGACCTGGGAATGCCTCAGAATCCTACACCTCGTCAGGGGAAGCACAGGAATGATGCAACATGGAGAAATACATCTATTTCTTCTTGTTTTTTCCTTTTTTGATGCATGCTGCATTCTGCAGCACACATAGAAAGAGGAAAATGCCATAACTGATTGTTTTTTTTTCACTAAAACATTAATTCGGATTTGGCGCATGGCAGCTGTTTGTGTGCCGGCACAGGGAGAAGGACAGGAATGCACCATATCTTGTAGATAAGTCGCACTCATGGCCTTTTATGTTGACGCACTGCAATGCAGTAGGAAGGCTTTCTGCACCGCTGTGCGTCAAAATATAGTAAATGAGGCCGTATGTGTTTATTTGTCAGAGTGCTGTAGGCAATATGATCAATTTTTAATGCCCCAGGTACAAAATTAAGGATGAGGAAAGTATCTCCAGACAGTGGACGTCTATTGCCTGCATTCCTGTGGCTAGTGAGTAGAGAGCGAGAAACTGGATTGAGGGGGATTGGAGATAAGACTACATTTAGAAATTCCATGAAGACTTTGGGGCATATTATCAAGGGGGTTTATCTCCGCTTTTTTGGCTTTAAAATCCAAGAAAGCGGAGATAAAATTATCTCCCTATTACCAAGCTGTCGCTAACACCAGTTAGTGACAGCTAATAGGAGATAGTGACCATCTTGGGCCCCGCTTTGCATGTCAGTGATATTTATCACTAATGACATGCAAAGTGGGCGTGCCAAGATGTTAGCGACTGGAAACAGTCCCTAACATCGCTATCTCCTATTACCAACTTTTGGAGATATTCGCGCTAAGCGCGAATATCTCCAAAAGCTAACACCTGCCCTGAGCAGTTCTTAGCCATGTTATCCAATGGGAGGTGGATAACATGGCTAAGAGCATTTGCTCGATAATGCATGAATATCGCTGACTTTTCAGCGATATTCATGCATTGCGGCCGTTTTTTATCGCATTTGCGATAAACCTTGCTAATAGCAAGGTTTATCTGCGATAAAAATCGCCGATGTGCGGCGATAATTTTTGTCTCTAAACAAGTTAGAGACAAAAATTATCGCTAGTTGTTGGTAATATGCCCCTTTATTAGCAAGGGGTTGCAAATTAGTCCGTACTCAGCACTGCAACTTGATAAATGGTAGAAGACGAGATATTGACCGCAACTTGGTGAGAAAGTTTCTAGGTCAAGTCTACCCTTTTGTCTTTCCCTGTTTATAGTTCTATAAAGGCTGATGACTGCCAGGTGCGAGGAGCTCTCACTTTATTCTATACATTTGGTGGATGTTCCTGCTTCGAGACAGTCCGCTTGCTACCTGATGTGACAGGCATCACTGTACAGAAACGCTCTCTCACAGCGCTGTTTGAAAAGCAGCCTGAGAAGGACACTTGAAATCAAAATCAGCTCAAACTGATTCTGAAGTTTGAGACTGTGGATCGGATCCCTATCACTTGTGTACAAAATGTGCATACAGGGGCCGTCCTAATCACCCCACATTGTCCCAGTCCCAATTTCTTCTTTACCTGGAAAGTCTGCTCCACAGAGAACTCTAAGTGCTGCAGTATAACTGGGGCTTGTATCTGCCTGACAGCCAGTCTCCCAAGGTGAGGCGACATGACAATAATTCTGGGTTTTCTGCTGAACCTTTGCCTACCTGCTGAGAGAAGGAATGTGTGTGCCTGCCCCTCCAGAAGAAGAGATTGTCAAGCAAGGAGGAGAAGGCCAACGTGTTCATGAAGTATTAATTATCCAAAGAAGCCGGACGAATCAGAGAGCAAAGCCCAGGGCAACCATATCATGAGTGGGTTCCCTGTCTCCCTGTGCAATTCCTATCTGACAACTGCCCCAAAGACGGCAACAAATTAGCAAATACTGGCCCTTAGCTAGGGCACTGCCACTGCTGCCAGAAGATTAGGGAAGCACCTCTTTGCTGTGACTGCACCAGGTCACTTTGAGCCTGATTGGCTTAGTGGACCACAACAGACATCACCACTATAAACCTGATTGGCCTGGGAGTATGTGGCTGCACACCACTGCTCTGACCCTCATGACTAGAGGAGGTTATAACTGCATGTGACTGCTGTGAATGTGTTCGGTCTGGAAAGTCAACCTGCATGTTGTCACTGTGAGATTGATTGGCCTGTAAGGCTGCAGCTGCTGTATCAGCATCAAAGAGAGGTTACCTCAGACACTGAAGGGGCAGGCAGTGCTGCCTCACCAGCAAACCTGTGGCAACCATAGCACAGGCATCATAAGGCTTGCCTGCAACTGGATCAAAAGGACGGATATGTGCTCCGAAGGAGTCAAGCATGGAGACTCTCTGCCTAAAGTAAACCAGGGGTAAGAATAAGTCACTGAGTTGCGCTTTAAGCCCCTTGCGCGTAACAATGATAAACTTTTTCTGTGTTGCCATTTTTTTTATTGGTTATCAAAAGAAACACATATAAATAACAATACGGTGAATGAGGGCTAGAGGGATGTTTAAAGACCTTGCCTAAGTAATATCCCCCAAGGGAATTAACATTTACAAAAAAAGAACTTAGGGGTCTAGGATAGAAATCCTTTAGTGATTTCTTAGAATGATCCTAATGTCTCATAGAGTACATCGGGATGAACAAATTATACCAACAGACCATATCACCAGAATGTGCAACACCCGTGATTGTCAGTAAACCTCCATGTGGATTCCCATCAAAATCTTGTGTTGATCAATATTCTCATCTGGTAATCCTACCAGGGTATTGTGTCTCTTGATCACTGAGACTGACAGTATACCCCTCTGGTTGGCTTGGGGTAATCACCCACAATCACTCAGTATTACCACATGGTGTTGATATGATGGGGAAGTGCAGTGCAAAAAACATAAGTGGTGATTAAAAAGGGATAGGGAACTTAACAACAACTATTTATTGGGCGTAAGCCCCTTCCTGTTTAAAACCAAGAACAGTGCAATTCAATGATCGCAGTGTAAACAAATAGCTGCAAGATGGCCAACATGTTTCAGCCTATAACGGAAAATGACCAAGGCTTTCTTCAGGGCTGCTGTTCTACAAAATGCTACTGCCTGTAAGTGACTTAATGTGTGAAAAATCATTCAAAAAAACACACTCGTGAAACAATACCAGTAAAGGATATAATGTTCCTTCAACTGTCTCAAATCCTCTTCGGCACCTGGTATCTTACTGGTATCTGTTAAAGACAAACACATAGGTGAGCCCACATTCAGCTACCATGATCTATGGGTTTAACGCTTCACTAGCATAAATTTCTAAATTAATTACTCACCCAGAGTGTCCGGGGAGTGGACCTCACCTCTTCCTGGACCTGGCTCAGGATATGTGAGACCCCGCTCTGCAAGGATAAAACCAACCCCGTCTTTAGCACGGGCAAAGAGAATTGTCTCATATCTACTCTGTCCATACTTTGTACCCAGGGTTCTATATTTATATACGTGCAGAGTAGCCTAGTATACAACAACCGGTTCCAAATCAGAGACTTCACTTCCACTCTAGTGTTGCCTGCAACATTTTAGTTTCAACAATTGCTTAAATTAAAGGTAATAGCAAAAAACAAAAAACAAAAAGACCTTATTTAGATAAAAGGATGGGAGAAAAGGGAAAGGGAACGTCCCTTTAGTGCTGTCTCATTTATTCTCTTTCCTGTACTGGTTCTAAATCAACAGGAAAAAGAAAAGAAAACAGTACACACTATCACAGAGAGCGCAGCATGACTGTGTGCCTACCTGTCCGTCGTTGTCTCGATCTGTAACTGAGTCAGGGGGAGGCACTGGGCTCTCATGAATTCTGCTTTTTCAATGGTATTGTCCTGTTTCAACCAGCCAATCAGGTCGTTTGCGCACGATATTGGCTAATAAAAATCATTTCTTGGATAAGTCTCACGCTCCTCTGGCTGTATGTTACTACTTCCATGGGTTAAAAAACGGCTGGTTACGATTTTAATAGACTGTGAATTCAACAAATTGTTTAGGTGTCTTTCACTCGCGTGTTCTCACGAGAGAGTTAAGAAAGAACTACAAAATGACATCCCACGCTCGTTGTGTGTAGTTCAATGGGTATACGGCCACCGTGATCGGTTGTGCCACAATTGTGGGTGTTGTGTTAATAACAAGGGACACTGTATATAGGGCTAACCTCTACTGGAAGTGTCAACTGTGCAAATCGAGCATAATATAAGCCGAATATACCACTAGTATTTAGATCCAATTAGTCTCGCGAGAAGACGCCTATGAACTACAGGATGACGTCATGCGTCTCGCGCGAGTAGTTCAAAGACTATGTGCCCGGTGTGGAGTTACCTGATTCTCATATATCGATCTCCATTCTGAGGTTGGACATTTGCAAACAATCTCCCTGAATTGGAGTTAGACATGAAACCAAGTGGTCCTGATCAAACCTGTTGGAAAATCGAGTCATTAAACAAACTGTTGTACTACTGGGTTCGTGGCTGCAAAATTGGAGGCATGTAAATGTACGATTATCTGGTAGTAGCATAAGCATCCAATAAAGCTTGAGAGAAAAATGTTTTGGAAAACTTTAGGACTCCAATGGTAGTGGCTATAGAGCAGAGGTATATAAGCCAATCAATATGCTAAAAATCCAGACATAGGGAGAATTTTCTTAAGCCTTTCTTCTCAAAACAAGCAAGTATAAATGCTCAAGATAAGCTAAACCAAGGTATCTCATCATTCAGTCCATGCCTATCCGTACCCAGTTTGAAGACCCATTTTTGCTCCTTTTTAAATAGAAAATTGGATACATTGCTCACATGTGACGGAATGAAAGGTTTTTCAAGAACACTCCACTTAAAATCCGTATCACTGTGATTTAGTTGTATGAAGTGCTTAGTCAATTTTGAAATGTGCTTCTTGCACCAAAAGGTGCTTTATGTTCCTGCATTCTCACACGCACCTTCCTTGTGGTCATGCCCACGTAGCGTTCATTACAGGGGCATGTGAGGAGATAGATCAGGTTGGCACTGTTGCAATTTGTAAAGTGTCTTAATTCCCAAGGGCAGTCTGTGCCAATGTCTATACTCATAGTCTTGGAAGTTAAGGGGCAAACGGAACACGTCCCACATGGATGGTGTCCTATCACCGGGGGCAGGTCCCAAAGACATCCTACCTCTTTCCTGGGTGTTTCTTTAGGGCGGGTATGTATAAGGCGATCCCTGAGATTAGTGGAGCGCTTGAAGGCAAATAGAGGAAAATCTATTTTATCATTCCCGCTGTTCAGAATGCGCAAGTGAAGTCTAATGATCTTCTGGACACAATTAGATTTAGTACTAAAGGTACTCACTAATGTCAGACGGTCCAAAGGGATTTTCTCTGGTCGTGGTTCCAACAGTGCTGCACGATTATTATTGGCTGCTCTTTTGTAACTGCGTTGGACTAGTCTCCTAGGATAGTGTCTGGTGGTCAGCTGTTTAGACAAATCCTCTGCATGATGTGCAAAGGTTTCTGGAGTAGAGCAGTTCCGGCGAACTCGGAGGAACTGCCCAAAAGGCAAGTTTTCGCACAAGGATTTTGGATGTTGGCTTTCATACAACAACAGAGAATTCCTTGCCATCGGCTTACGGTATAGTTCACTCTCAAGGCCCGTTTCAGTGGTATAAATGGAGAGGTCCAGAAATGAGACCCTGTCTTTACTCATTTCCATGGTAAAGCGCAGAAAACTGTTCTGGTTGTTGAGCCATTGGTGAAAAAGAAGGACAGATTCCTTGTTGCCTCTCCAAATCATTAGAATATCATCTATGTATCTTTTCCACCAAACTATTGATGGAAAAAATGGATTGGATGGATTTAGCACTGTTGTCTGTTCAAACATGTGAACATATAGATTCGCTAAGGAAGGGGCAAAAATACTGCCCATGCTTGTCCCGGAGATCTGGTGGTATATCTTATTTTCATACATGAAGAAATTCTCCTTCATGGCGATGGTAGCCGGGACAAGCATGGGCAGTATTTTTGCCGGAACTGCTCTACTCCAGAAACCTTTGCACATCATGCAGAGGATTTGTCTAAACAGCTGACCTCCAGACACTATCCTAGGAGACTAGTCCAACGCAGTTACAAAAGAGCAGCCAATAATAATCGTGCAGCACTGTTGGAACCACGACCAGAGAAAATCCCTTTGGACCGTCTGACATTAGTGAGTACCTTTAGTACTAAATCTAATTGTGTCCAGAAGATCATTAGACGCCACTGGCGCATTCTGAACAGCGGGAATGATAAAATAGATTTTCCTCTATTTGCCTTCAAGCGCTCCACTAATCTCAGGGATCGCCTTATACATACCCGCCCTAAAGAAACACCCAGGAAAGAGGTAGGATGTCTTTGGGACCTGCCCCCGGTGATAGGACACCATCCATGTGGGACGTGTTCCGTTTGCCCCTTAACTTCCAAGACTATGAGTATAGACATTGGCACAGACTGCCCTTGACCACAAGGAAGGTGCGTGTGAGAATGCAGGAACATAAAAGCACCTTTCGGTGCAAGAAGGACATTTCAAAATTGACTAAGCACTTCATACAACTAAATCACAGTGACACGGATTTTAAGTGGAGTGTTCTTGAAAAACCTATTATTCCGTCACATGTGAGCAATGTATCCAATTTTCTATTTAAAAAGGAGCAAAAATGGGTCTTCAAACTGGGTACGGATAGGCATGGACTGAATGATGAGATACCTTGGTTTAGCTTATCTTGAGCATTTATACTTGCTTGTTTTGAGAAGAAAGGCTTAAGAAAATTCTCCCTATGTCTGGATTTTTAGCATATTGATTGGCTTATATACCTCTGCTCTATAGCCACTACCATTGGAGTCCTAAAGTTTTCCAAAACATTTTTCTCTCAAGCTTTATTGGATGCTTATGCTACTACCAGATAATCGTACATTTACATGCCTCCAATTTTGCAGCCACGAACCCAGTAGTACAACAGTTTGTTTAATGACTCGATTTTCCAACAGGTTTGATCAGGACCACTTGGTTTCATGTCTAACTCCAATTCAGGGAGATTGTTTGCAAATGTCCAACCTCAGAATGGAGATCGATATATGAGAATCAGGTAACTCCAACCGGGCACATAGTCTATGAACTACTCGCGCGAGACGCATGACGTCATCCTGTAGTTCATAGGCGTCTTCTCGCGAGACTAATTGGATCTAAATACTAGTGGTATATTCGGCTTATATTATGCTCAATTTGCACAGTTGACACTTCCAGTAGAGGTTAGCCCTATATGCAGTGTCCCTTGTTATTAACACAACACCCACAATTGTGGCACAACCGATCACGGTGGCCGTATACCCATTGAACTACACACAACGAGCGTGGGATGTCATTTTGTAGTTCTTTCTTAACTCTCTCGCGAGAACACGCGAGTGAAAGACACCTAAACAATTTGTTGAATTCACAGTCTATTAAAATCGTAACCAGCCGTTTTTTAACCCATGGAAGTAGTAACATACAGCCAGAGGAGCGTGAGACTTATCCAAGAAATGATTTTTATTAGCCAATATCGTGTGCAAACGACCTGATTGGCTGGTTGAAACAGGACACTACCATTGAAAAAGCAGAATTCATGAGAGCCCAGTGCCTCCCCCTGACTCAGTTACAGATCGAGACAACGACGGACAGGTAGGCACACAGTCATGCTGCGCTCTCTGTGATAGTGTGTACTGTTTTCTTTTCTTTTTCCTGTTGATTTAGAACCAGTACAGGAAAGAGAATAAATGAGACAGCACTAAAGGGACGTTCCCTTTCCCTTTTCTCCCATCCTTTTATCTAAATAAGGTCTTTTTGTTTTTTGTTTTTTGCTATTACCTTTAATTTAAGCAATTGTTGAAACTAAAATGTTGCAGGCAACACTAGAGTGGAAGTGAGGTCTCTGATTTGGAGCCGGTTGTTGTATACTAGGCTACTCTGCACGTATATAAATATAGAACCCTGGGTACAAAGTATGGACAGAGTAGATATGAGACAATTCTCTCTGCCCGTGCTAAAGACGGGGTTGGTTTTATCCTTGCAGAGCGGGGTCTCACATATCCTGAGCCAGGTCCAGGAAGAGGTGAGGTCCACTCCCCGGACACTCTGGGTGAGTAATTAATTTAGAAATTTATGCTAGTGAAGCGTTAAACCTATAGATCATGGTAGCTGAATGTGGGCTCACCTATGTGTTTGTCTTTAACAGATACCAGGTGCCGAAGAGGATTTGAGACAGTTGAAGGAACATTATATCCTTTACTGGTATTGTGTCACAAGTGTGTTTTTTTAAATTATTTTTCACACATTAAGTCACTTACAGGCAGTAGCATTTTGTAGAACAGCGGCCCTGAAGAAAGCCTTGGTCATTTTCCGTTATAGGCTGAAACATGTTGGCCATCTCGCAACTATTTGTTTACACTGCGATCATTGAATTGCACTGTTCTTGGTTTTAAACAGGAAGGGGCTTACGCCCAATAAATAGTTGTTGTTAAGTTCCCTATCCCTTTTTAATCACCACTTATTTTTTTTGCACTGCACTTCCCCATCATATCAACACCATGTGGTAATACTGAGTGATTGTGGGTGATTACCCCAAGCCAACCAGAGTGGTATACTGTCAGTCTCAGTGATCAAGGACACAATACCCTGGTAGGATTACCAGATAAGAATATTGATCAACACAAGATTTTGATGGGAATCCACATGGAGGTTTACTGACAATCACGGGTGTTGCACATTCTGGTGATATGGTCTGTTGGTATAATTTGTTCATCCCGATGTACTCTATGAGACATTAGGATCATTCTAAGAAATCACTAAAGGATTTCTATCCTAGACCCCTAAGTTCTTTTGTTGTATATATCAAAAGAAACACGTCAGTGTAACAAGCGCACAACATGGTACAAGATGAAGGTTATAACGTGATGTTTACATCCATACATCAAGGGGGCAAATGGGGGATGGGAGATGAGAGGCAAAGGGGAGGGGGTGGGAAGAGCATAACAATGAAGTGAAGTACATCATCAACATGAACAGTGCAGCACCTATAACAACTTAATATGTGTTGGTACTTGGATTGTTGCAGTTGGCGTCATAAATGGTGACCCTGGCATTTCCCCGGGTGGTAACTATGCAATGGCCACATTGGTGGACGCTCTAGATAGGAGAAGGGAGAAGGTCACGAGTTAGCGAGGATCTCTGAGCTGAGGGGGATATGAGAGAGGGGAAAGGCGGGGGGGTTGGGAGGTAAGGGCGTTCCCTTGTCTGATCCGGGCAGGAGGCGTAAAGTAACTCCTGGGTATCAGTGGTGGGTAATGAGGAGGAGAAAATAGTGCGTGGCCTAATGAGGGGGATGATTCTGTGGGTCGATGTGGATGGAAATGTTATGCACTGCTGAGGAGGCAGTGTGGATAGCATCTCTAAGGAGGAGGTTGGTGTGCCAGATTTTGGTTGCATGATGGTGGCTGCCTGTGTCACATGGGGGGGGCAGTTGTCTGCCTCTGCGCCCAACAGGGGACAGTGAGTTGGGTGGGGGGGCAAAGGTTGATGGGGAAAAGGGGGAAGGGCGGGTCAGGGAGATGTGGGAGGAGTGAAAAGGAAAGGGGTGAGATAAGGAATGGCGTAAGGTGGGAAAGTAAGAGGGGGGAGTGGGAGGAGGGTGAAGGATGAGGCTCTGTGGTAGTATGACCGGGAGTGTCAATAGGGAATGAGGAGGTGGGGCGGATGAGGGGGGTTGAGCTGGCCAGCAGTTGCCACAGTCGGGGCTGGTGGAATCTGGGTAGGGCATTAGAAAATGAGCGTGTGACCTCCTGGAGAAGGGGGACCCATGTCTGCGCAAACTCCTCCTCATAGTCCTGCATGCCGTAGATAACACGTTCATGGGAC
Source organism: Lissotriton vulgaris (assembly GCF_964263255.1). Taxonomy (NCBI): domain Eukaryota; kingdom Metazoa; phylum Chordata; class Amphibia; order Caudata; family Salamandridae; genus Lissotriton; species Lissotriton vulgaris. The sequence goes on from NC_141691.1 coordinate 194,601,319, forward strand.
ACTGTTTGGATCATTGCCACCATCCAGTCCTCTTGTGATGGGGAAGTGGGTGACCTCCATTGCAGAAGGATGCAAAGATTAGCTGTGGATAGCACCGTGTGTAGGAAGTGGCTCTGGGGGCGAGTAATGTCCAGGGAGTCTCTGATATCAAGCGGGATGATGACGGGATGGGTGATGGGAAGGTGGAGGGGAATTGACTCTCCCAGGGTGTCCCCGATATAGGACCAGAAAGGTTGAATTGAAGAACATTCACAAAGCATGTGGGATAGGTTGTAGCATGTGCCTGGGCATCTCTAACACCTAGAGTATGGCAGAAGGCCAGCCCTCTCTAGCTTCGCTGGAGTCCAGTACCAGTCATAAAGGGTCTTAAAAAGACAACATTTCTGCCGGGCCTCACAAGTTTCCTTGTCCTGAGTCTCTTCAGTATCCATCCAGTCCTCTTCATCAATGGTGTATTGTAGGCGTGCCTGCCATTTTGCATGGAGGCCATGAAGGAGAGGTTGTAAGAACAGGTGGTTCTTCAGGGTACCATAAAGTCCCAACATCACTCCTTTGTGTCGGCCTCATACTGGCAGATAGTCCACTATAGGCGAGGATTGAAGGGTCCAAGGGTGAGGACTAAGACATCGCCTCAGGCAGTGTTAAAGCTGCAGCTACTTCCAGGCCTGCTGCGGGGGTAACCCAAATTCCTCCTGCAGTTGAGGGAAAGGTTTTAGGTCACCGTTCAGTACTACCTGGTCCAGGGCCTGTATGTTCACTGCCTTCCATTTGCGCCAGTGGAGTTTCTGGCTGCTTATTCAGATGAGAGGTCTCTAAGGGGGATTAGAATATCATGGGTGTTAGAAACGGGACCCCCGGCCGGCCAGGCTCGCGCCAAAGTCAGTCAGAGATCACCATTTTTAAGGTCAGGGCAAGGGAGTTACACACCAAGATTTCAGAGAGTTCAGAATGCAGCGGCCATGTTAATCAACAATATCCCGTTTCGTCACTCCATCTCACCCCACCTTATCAAACTCCACTGGCTCCCAATAAAAATGCGGATCCAATTCAAAGCCCTGACCTTGGCTTTCAGAGCCCTTAATGACCGTGGCCCTACATACCTCCGGCGCAGACTGAGGTTCTCTCAGTCACAGCGTAACCTCAGATCCAATCATCTACGCTTAATGATATCCCCCTGGTTTCGTCTTACACATACGGGTGGAAGGGCTTTTGCCGTTGTCACTTCTAAACTCTGGAACCAACTACCTACAGAGTTAAGATTCACTACTTCAGAACCCCTTTTCCGAAAAAAATTAAAGACCTGGTTCTTCTCCCAGATCTAAATTCCCCCCCTTTTTCCTTTCCCCCTTGTCCCTTCTGAGATAAGGTCTTCAGCGCCGGGACACCTCCGTCGGAGGTAGCTGTGCGCTCTACAAAATACTAAAATAATAAATAAATAAAATAAATAAATAAATAACCCCTGCTCACCCTCTAGGTAACGTGACGCAAGCAGCAAGGCTAATCTTGGAGGCGATGTGTAAAGCGTTTGCGAGCACACCCAGCAACAACACCCAAGGCCCACCACAAAGGAAACTCCACACAAGGTTATATATAAAATAGCCTTTGTATTATAGCAAAAACACATTAGATCAGGGGTCTCCAAACCGGTCCTAGAGGGCTGGATCCATGCCAGATTTTTGGGATATCCCCATTGAGATACATGTAGTTATTTTAAAAATCTGGCATGGATCCGGCCCTCCAGGACCGGTTTGGGGACCCCTGCATTAGATAAACACACACTTTACAATGTGCCAACAGGCACGGGCAGAATTTACAGGGGATTATGTACAAGACAGGGCCACATGGACCACTGTCAGGGGTAGGCACTTTTTAGAATTAGCACTTGTTGTAATAATAATACTTGTAGGTATAACACTTAGCAGATAAACATATAATGACTGTAGCACCAAAATAGTAAATGTAGCACACAACCAGTACTCACTGGTAAAGGGTAAATACTTCCTACGCAACCCTAACCACTTTAGGAAAATCACGCAGGGAACTAGTACCTTATTCTCAGGACCTATAGGAACATAAACAATCACCTAAGCAGGTCACATTTAGCAAAGGTAATGAGACATAAACAATCCTCTAAGCAGGTCACTTTTAGCAAAGGGGAAGAAACATAAAACAATCACCTAAGCAGGTCACTTTTAGCAAAGGTAATAAAACATAAATTGCGCAAGGTGCACATGGCACAACACTAGAACTGCCCCAGGCCAACTGGCCTCGCAAGGGCTAAAATGCCCTTAGTCCAAAATGTCAGAGCAGGCTGCGCAGGCAGCAAAGAACAAACCTAAACGTGGCAACTGCCCACAAAGTGCTGGGCAGTTGTAAATACTGATGAGCCAACGTTGGAGCCTTGTGGGCTCAAGAACAATGGTGGGGAGAAACATAGCGTGGGAGGCTCGGGGCTCGAACCAGCTGACTGTGTCCCTCAAGGGCCTCTCTGGGCTCTAAATACACAAAATGACACTCGGAGCCTCTCTCAGGGCTCTGGAACAAGAACTGGCGCTGTGAGCCTCTCGTGGGCTCAAAGAACAAAGAACTGGCACCCGAGCCTCGCCGGGCTCGTAGAAATCAAGGTGCCCCCTCGAGCCTTCTCTGGGCTCGCAAAATCACTGTGGGCTGTAAGCCTCTCCGGGCTCGCAAAACAACCAAGGGTGCCGCTGGAGCCTCTCATGGGCTCTCCCACACTGGTGCCCTCTTGGAGCCACGGGGCTCCGTGAACAAATAGCGCCTTGAGCCCCTCGGGGGCTTAGAAACCAATGCAGCGCTGTTAGCCTCTCGGGGCTCTAACAACCAAAATGCTGCCTGAGCCTCTCGGGCTCTGAGAAAATGCCCTGGTTGTCGGAGCGGCCCTCTGCCAACCGGGGCCGCTCAAAGTGTCTCAACTCCATTGAAGTCCCTCTCAGGGGACTCTGCCGCTCGCTGTGCTCTCACCCACCCCAGCACCTCCCCGAACAGAGGAGCGACCCGGAGCCCGCCCGCACTCACCGGCTGTCGGAGGCAGCGGCTCCTCGCGGCGTCAGCTCCTCTCTGATGGGCTCTTCTGGGTGGCGGCTGTAAGCGGAGAGCTCCCGCTCCTCAGGACTCTCCCGGGCTGTGGCTGGACTGTTCTATTTTCCCGGGGCTCTTCCTTCGGGCAGCGCGGGGCTCTCTACTCCTCATGGGAGCCCCGTGAGCACCGGCAGCCTCTCTCCCCTCCTCGCGCTGCAGTGCCGAGGGCGGGACTTCCGGTCCTTGTCTTGGGGCCGCGCTGCAATTGGCCGGCCGGCCCAACACTTCCGGGTCGTCGCGGGCAGCGCGGCGCCCTGCTTTTTGGCAGGCAGGCGGGGTATCAATATCCGAGGGGTAGGCTCCCTCGTAAATTCAATTATGAAGCGAGGTAGGCACTCGCTACGCTCCGCAATTTTGGGCAAATGCCAGGTGGGCACCAGCTGGGCACACAAAGCGCTTCCCAGTGCTAGATAAAAATAAAAACGCTCCCAGCGCTTAGCAGTGACAATAAAGCGCTCTCAGGCACCAGGGGCAAAGAAAAGTTCTCCCAAGTGCTAGGGACAAGGATAAAGCTCCAGCCAGGTCTGGAGGCAGGCAGGGGGGCAAGGCTGGGCCCAGAGCAAGCTCACTGGATCTCCAGGCAGGGAGACAGTCCAAGTGGCGGTCCTCCTGTCCCCAGCAACAGCAGCAGTCCCCTCAGGCAGGATCCTGGAACAGAACAGAACCAAATTGTAAGGGGACACAGCCCCTTTTTATACATTAAAATCCTTTGTCTTTGTCACAGGGTGAGGGGTGAAACCAGTCGCAGCTGGTTTTGGAGCACCGTTGATGTGCTCAGTCCCTCACTCTATTCACTGGCAGGGCTAGGGTCATCAGTCGCACCACAGGGGGCGGAGCCAGCATTGTGTGGGGAAGCCCAGCCCTATTCAGGTACCAGGTGCAGCCCTCCCCAGCCATCAGCATGCTAATCTCACACTCACCACCGGGCAGACCCATCCAGACTTCCAGGGGCCAGGCTCACCAACCAGCTCCAGCCAATCACACGCCAGGCATATTTTACACTAATATGCCAACTCCTAGAAGTGGCACTTCCGCACAAGACACAATCATGCCCCATACATCACTGCGAAGCATTCAATCACACGAGTTCGCACATATCAAACTCGAGCCTGTACTCCCCACGCATCAGGAATTAACATGGACACACACATTCCCCATGCATTCCTATGGGAGGGCAGGCCTATCTCACCACATGCACGCAGTTTGCTCTGGGACACAGGGGAAAAATGCGCAGAGACCAGAAATCATCAACACAGATCATATATTAAAAGCAAAAAGATTAGGGGTGAACCTGCCAGAAGGGTCAAGTCCAACAGTCGGCATATAAATATATTTTAGAGATGTTGCCCGCGATGGGTATGCCCGCTATATTGGCGAGTGGTAAAGGGATTGCCCCATGGGCTCCATGACCAACAAGAACAAGAGGGGGAGAGTGGGCAGCCCTGACTTATGCCTCTCCGGATTCTAAAGGTATCTGAAAGGAATGTTGACCTGAGCCACAGGGCAGTCATAAAGTAGGCGGACTTTGGAGGTAAACTGGTCTCCCAGGTTGAAGTGTTTCATAGCAGCTAAGAGGTATCCCCAGCTGATGCGATCAAATGGCAGGTCTGCGTCTAGGAAGAAGGCTACCGCATCCTCTGGTAGGTCCTTTGTGTTCATAGAGTGTGGGCCAGGGTGAGGAGATGGTTTCTAGAGGATCGGCCTGGGACAAAGCCAACCTGTGTATGATGCATAAGGGAGGGTTTGACCTCACTCAGGCATGCAGCCAAAATGCTGCTAATATTTTAATATCCCAGTTAGGAGGGAGATGGGGCGATAACTGCTGCACTGTAGTGGGTCCCTTCCCAGTTTGGGTAGGCCACGATCACCGCTCTGTTAGAGAGAGGGCCTAAGGAGGCCGATCTTTCAGCCACCTGCAGGGCTGCATGTAGAGTATCAAATGCTTCCACTCCAGAATATTTGTAGTATTCCGCAGGGAATCTGTCCTCACCCTGTGCCTTTTGGTAGGGCAGGTTGGCGATGGCAGCTGTTATTTCCTCCTTACTGATATCCCCCTCCAATACCTCCCTGCCTTTATCCATCAGGCATGGGAGATCACCTTCCTCGAGATACAAGGATATCTGTTCCATGTTGACCGATGATTGCAGAGTGTAAAGTTGTTCAAAAAATGAGTCAAACTCTTTAATAATGTTCTGGTGTCAAGTAAGGATGTCCCTAGTTGTGGATTGGATAGTGGGGATTGCCATTACAGCCTCTCAGTGCCTCATCTGCACCACCAGCAATCGGCCCGCTTTTCCCCCTGCTCATAGTGCCACCCTTTTAGGCATAGGAGGGCATATTCAGCTTTGGAGTTGAAAAGGCCATTGAGGGCCAAGCGGGCCACTCTATGCGGTGGCGATTAGGCACCGAGGTACGGGTGGAGTAAAGATGAGTGAGAGAGGCTATCTGGCCCTCCAGCTCAATACCACGGAGAAAAACCTATTTGTTGGCCACAGCTGCATCTCTCATTAGTTGGATGGTTGCCTTTGCGGCGGCCCAAAAGGTCCTGCGGGAGGCTAATGATGCCTTGTTGTCCGCCAGGTAGGTAGAGAGGTAGGTTTGTTCTTGGTTCTTGCCCTGGGGTGAGAGATATCTCTGAACATTTAGGCGCAATGGTTTGCGGCCTGGAGAGGCTAGGCTCACATCAAAGGACACCCGAACCATAGATTGATTGGAGAGAGAGGCCTCCAATATGAGAGATTCGCAGGCAAGTCCTACCACGGGGTTGGATAGGAGGAAGTATTCCAATCTAGACTGGGTACCATGGACCGAAGACAGGAATGTATATTCCTTGTCTGTCAGGTGGCAGAGGCACCAGTGATGTCTCCCAGCAGGGCTCCTTCTCCGTGGTTCCTTCTGCCCAAGGGTCCCGTCCTTTCTAGTACTGATTCGCAAGCGAGATTCCAGTCACCTGCTATGATGTATTGAGTCACTCCAATCTCGGCAAGGAGGCGGTTTAGTTGGAGGAAGAAGGAGTGTTTGACCCTGTTGGGGCATACACTGAGCCCATGCACAGGGATCTGCCTCCCAGTTTTTATTTGTCAAATGTGTATCTACACGACTGTAACAGGCAGTGATTTGCGGAGAGGTATTGTAACCCTGCATTTTCGCAGTCGACCTCTGTCAGAGGTGGTCGGCACTGTCATGCTGCTGTGGATCATTTTGCCCACCCAGTCGCTGCAGAGTTTATCAGTCTCCAAGACATCCAGATGTGTCTCCTCTAGGAGGGCAACGGAACTGTTATCCTAAGCACTCTGTTTCTCTGAAGTTTTTACGTTTTAATAACACTAAGGTAGGAGCCTCAGTCGTCGCACGTAGTCAATAAACGTGCCTGGTAAACAAGTGAATGTGGAGGTTAGGGAACTAGCCTCAAGACTTGGCGCCAAATTTAACACGAAAACAACGTTTTCTTATCAATTTCCTTCAGTTTATTTGATTCATTAATGTTCATTTAGAAACGAATTTTCTGATTTGATAATCCATATAGATTTTTAACAGACATAATATCCATCTTATGTCATGCATACATTCAATGTATAATCCATTTTTCAATACACCCAATGCATTTCGGGTCAAACCAACAAACGTGACCCTTCGTCAGGGGTCTGTAAAGGAAAATCAGACAGGACCAGATTAGTCACTCTCTATAGTGTAGAACGATATAATGCTCACTGCTTGTCAACATTACATTCCTATGACTCATATCGACATGAAGCGTGATCAGTGGATTATGTTACGATCTACTCAATAACTCATGATGATAAGGACTGTGTAAGCATATGAACCAAATCGTAAATCTCCTTGAAATGCTAAACTGGATCTAAGTGACATATTACATCATTACACTAAGTTCCAGGACTTACGTGAGTTGGGACGCGGAGCGCGTCTCCGAAGGGTTCTGGATGAAATTGACCGCGAAGGATCAACAGTCCTAATAGGTGGAAAACTCGGTCACGTGCCCGCGACCGCATCCAATCGTAATGCGGTAAGCGGGACACGTGAAATGAGTAGAACGGCTTCAAAACAAAGCGAATCACGGAAACAATGCTACGTGATGTTCTATGTATACGAATTCACTCGGAGTAACTGCAGTGCAATTTAAATGAATTACTAATAAAATGAAGAGCAACAAGATTACATTGCTGAGTGAAACTAAACATAAGCTAAAAATGATGACATCAACATTGAAAATATACATTACCAATTGAATACGGGGCACAGTGTGTTGCAAAAGACAATGCTTAAGACTCAGTCCATTTATAGAACCCAAGAATGTTCGATCCTGTCATTCAACCCAAATGGGTGCGAGGAGTTCAGTCTTTTTATCCAATAATATTCCGCTCTCAACCTTTGTTTTATTGGATCCATGTCGGGGCGCTGTTGGATTACCTCGATCACAGTGAATTTTAATTGGGAGATTTGATGATTCAACTCTTTCCAGTGTATTGCCACAGCTGATTTGAGGTTGTTGAGTCTGATGTTGCTCTTATGTTCCGTGATGCGGATTTTGACCTTGCGCTCAGTTTGACCTATGTATATTTTGCCGCAGGGGCATTTTATAAGGTACACACAATTGGCAGTGTCACACGTGCTTGAGTGTTGAAGTTCTATTGGAAAGCCTTTAGTGGGATGCATTAGCGTTTTGCCACACATGACGTTGTTGCAATGGGTGCAGTTAAAACACTTGGACATTCCTTTCCACGTTTTGATCTCCCTTGGCGGAGTATTCAAAAGTTCCTTCAGGTTTTTTGATCTTTGGTAGGCAAAAGTGATGTGTTCACTATATAATCCCTTCAAATCTGGTTCTGTTTGGATCAAATGCCAATGTTTTCTGATGGTCTTTTTGATTTTTTCTGCATCCGAAGAGTATTTTAAAACACACACCGTTTTTAGTTCAGTTTGTTTGGTTTTAGGTGTCAACAAGTCGGTTCTTTTCAGTTTATCTGCTTTCTTAATGGCTTGTTTGAGAACGTCATCTGGGTACCCTCTTTGTTTGTACTTGAATGTTTGATCTTTGATCGCATTTGGAACTTCTTCTTCAACTGATATTATTCTCTTGAGTCTTATATACTGTGATAATGGTAGATGTTTTTTTAAAGGTTCAGGGTGGAAGCTCTGGAAACATAGGCAGGCGTTTCTATCAGTGGATTTCCGAAACACTCTTGTGATGATCTCATTCTGATCGAGTGTGATGTGTACATCCAAAAAAGATATACTTTCGTTTGAGATAGTGTGGGTGAACTTAATCCTTTCATTGTGACTGTTCAATATCTTAATATTGTTTTCCAAGTTCTCTCTGGATCCGCTCCATATTAAAAAAATATCATCAATGAAACGTTTGAATGTCACTAAACCTTCAATCCACGTCGGATTTTCGAGAATGTGGTCTTTTTCGAATTTTTGCATGAATATATTTGCATACGAGGGGGCCCCCCCAAAGCCCATAGATGTGCCATTCGATTGATTATAGAACTGACCTTTCCATTCAAAATAGCTGTGATACAGCGCAAACTGCATCAGCTCCAGTAAGAAGATTCTCTGATAGTCTTCAAGTTCACTATGTAGCAGACTCCACTCTATTGATTCAATGCCTTCTTTGTGAGGAATCGATGTGTATAACGAAACCACATCGATGGTACATAGCCAGTAAATCTCACCCTCTTTGAGTTCCACTTCGTTCAGGATAGTTAAAAAGTCTGTCGTATCCTTGATGTACGTGGTGCTTTTTTGGACAAGAGGTTGTAGAAATTCGTCCACGAATTTGCCTACTGGTTCCGAGATTGATCCACAGGCCGAGACTATGGGTCTAAAAGGTGGTCTAACAGGGTCCTTGTGGATCTTGGGCAACATGTATAGTTGCGGTCTTCTTGGGTACTTGAGATGAAAAAAAGCATGGGTTTTTTGGCTGATCCATTTCATGGTGAGTGCATGATCAACGATCTGATATAACACCTCTTGATATTCTTGTGTTGGATCTGAAGATAATGGTAGATAAATGTCTCGGTTTTGAATATGGTGGTTAACACTCTCATTATAGAATTCTGTGTCCATCACTATGAGTGCTCCGCCTTTATCTGCTCTTTGGAAGGTTAATCCTTTATCGTTACACAAGTTTTTCAAAGTGTTCCATTCTTTGGTGTTCAGATTATGTTTTTTTGGTTTGCTGAATGAAATTTTTTGAATGTCTGACATCACAGATCTCTCGAACGCTTCTAGAGTTTTATGGGTGGTGGGTGCACAAAATGTACTAGGCGGTTTGAATTGCTGATCCCAGGTGGGAATCACGATCTGAGGGTTGATGTCTTTGAAATGATGTCTTAGTTTAAGATTTCTGAAAAATTTGAACAGTGCTATTTCCGTTTCACCCGGGTTGGATCTATACGTGGGAACAAATGTGGTACCTTTGTTCAATACTTTCATCTGCATATGCGTCAATGGTTTGGAGGAAATGTTAATCACTAAGTTATTTTCTGAACTTGACTCCGTGTCCTCTTGGCCACTTCTTCCTCTGTTTCTTTTCTTTTTTGCCCTTCTTGTTGTTGGGTTAACGGCGGTTCGTTTGCTGCTGGGCTGATGTCTAAAAAAGCCGTCTGTTGGTTGCTTGGTTGACTGGTAGAGGGTGTCACGGTTTGTTGGCTGGTTTTAGCGATGGGTGGTCTAGTTTGTGCGATGTCTGTGTCCGATACCACACTTTCCTGTGATGATGTCGTTGCTGATTGTTTATTTTGAGGTTGTGTTTGCCATTTGCGTTGATGATAAATCTCCGCCCATGTATACACCTCTTCTAATTTGTAGTCTAAAGTATCACGACGATACTTTCTGATTTTCCTTTCATTCACCTCTTTGGCGTAACGATCAAGTTTTAGGTTGACATCTTCCAATGTTTTATCTAGATCAGGAATTTTGTTGAGTTCATCTTTTAAAGTTTTGATTTCTTCTTCTAGTTCAGTTAATGCCTTTGAAAGTTCTTCAACTATTAACAAGATCAGATCAAGAGAGCATTTATTCAATATTTGATACCATTTTTCTAGGAATCTTTTGTTGTTGTTGCAAAGCATGGGCTTAAGCGCTATCCTGAGTCCCCTCGGTATTCTCTGATTTTTGTGATAATGTATCAACGTGGTCGCGTGTAACCTTTGATTTATTTCTTTCTTGCTCATGTATTCAAACTGTCTGAGAATTTGAGCTGCAGTCGTTTTCTGCGGAGTGATGTGTCTGGTCTCCTGTATGAGCCCATAGATATCTTTGGCTGCCTCTGCTGAGTATACTAAAGTTTCGGCTCTGTTGGTAGTTGTGAGTGCTATATCGTCCAATTGCATTTTAAGGGTTGGTGCTTGAAGGATAAGGTATGACTAAAGTAGTAACAACGGAACTGTTATCCTAAGCACTCTGTTTCTCTGAAGTTTTTACGTTTTAATAACACTAAGGTAGGAGCCTCAGTCGTCGCACGTAGTCAATAAACGTGCCTGGTAAACAAGTGAATGTGGAGGTTAGGGAACTAGCCTCAAGACTTGGCGCCAAATTTAACACGAAAACAACGTTTTCTTATCAATTTCCTTCAGTTTATTTGATTCATTAATGTTCATTTAGAAACGAATTTTCTGATTTGATAATCCATATAGATTTTTAACAGACATAATATCCATCTTATGTCATGCATACATTCAATGTATAATCCATTTTTCAATACACCCAATGCATTTCGGGTCAAACCAACAAACGTGACCCTTCGTCAGGGGTCTGTAAAGGAAAATCAGACAGGACCAGATTAGTCACTCTCACTCTCCCGAAATGCATTGGGTGTATTGAAAAATGGATTATACATTGAATGTATGCATGACATAAGATGGATATTATGTCTGTTAAAAATCTATATGGATTATCAAATCAGAAAATTCGTTTCTAAATGAACATTAATGAATCAAATAAACTGAAGGAAATTGATAAGAAAACGTTGTTTTCGTGTTAAATTTGGCGCCAAGTCTTGAGGCTAGTTCCCTAACCTCCACATTCACTTCCTCTAGGAGGGCAACATACACTTTCTTTGTTTGTAGGTAGGAGAGAACTTGCTTTCATTTAACATAGTGCGTGAGGCCATTGAGGTTCTACAAGAGGACACGTGGTGACTGAGAGGCGTGAGGGTTGGACGCGGCCATATGCGATTTAGGGGGCCTTGAGTGAGGGGTAGAGGGTGGACACTAGGTTATGTGAGGTGGTGGAGTTGAGAAGGCACACTGTGTTAGAGGAATTATAGCAAGGGAACAGTGCAGGTAAATAGAGTTGGGTGAGGATATGTAAGGGGCCGGAAGGAGGGCAGGTAGCAGGGGAAGAGGGAGGAGATGGTAGGTAAGATGAGGAGGCAAAAAGAGGGGAGGGTATAAGGAGGAGAGGGTAGAGAAGGGAAGGCAAGAAGGGAAGGATGTGAGAGGGGTACTGGAAAGGGGTACGATCACGTAGGCAGAGCAACCACCGGTTGGCACCTGGTAGCGATAGGATTGAGTGGACAGGAGTCACCAAAGGACATGTCAGGGAGGAGTCTGAAAGGGGAAGGGAGGGGAGTGGTGGGAAAGAGGTAGGTTGCGCATGAGGGTGCAACTCTAGGGATGCTGGACTGTTTGTTGCAGGTCTAGGCTATATAGGATATACCGTGCCAGCAGGCTCTTTCTGGCAGCAGGATCGGCTGTGAAGTGTTCCATTGCTTCAGTGCGTTTGTGGCTGGGTCTGGTGTCACAGTCGTGCATGCAGGGAAGAGAGAGGCAGGCTCCAGGGTCCAATGTAGGATCCTGCCAGTGAATAGAGTGAGGGACTGAGCACATCAAGGGTGCTCCAAAACCAGCTGCGACTGGTTTCACCCCTCACCCTGTGACAAAGACAAAGGATTTTCCACCTTTTTCCACCAGTTGTGCGACAGAGAAGTAGGGGAGGAGGAGATGCCGGTCATTAATCCGGGGCATCCCCCATGAGGTTGGGGTCCCGATGCACTACTTTGTGGGTAGCCAGCATCCATGCCGATGCAATGCAGTTGGCAAGGAATGGCCTAGGCGGAAATTATAGAAGGTAGGGTAGGGGCCTCGCACATGGCGGGTGTACAGGATTAAGCAGTCCACAGCTGGATCCCACTAGGCGCTTTGATGGGTGTTGCAGAGATTGAGGATGGGACTCAGATTCAAGAAAGGGCAGAGGTGGTGTGGCTGTGCCCTAAGTTTCCAGAAATAAAGTCAGGGAGCAAGGGAGGGAAGGTACGAGGCCCAGGTTCACTGAGTTTAGACAGCATATTAGCTGTTTTGCGCAAGATCATGACCGCTGTCAGTTGTCAAGAGGTGGGGGAGGAGGGCTGCTGGGCTGCGGAGGATAGTTGTGTGTAGAAGGATGGAGAGGAGATACCGCTGGACAGGTCGGGTCACTAGGTCTCTGGTGCTGCGCACTCGCATCTAGTGTGCAAATGAGGTATCACCCAGGGGTTTTGCAGGGAGATGGGGCTCCCAGGTGTAGGCAACCCACACCGCATAAGGGACATAATAGATAGGATGTATTCACATGGCAATCAAACATTGAGAAGAGAAACATTAAAGTATGCAAAGAAACAGTCTATGAATAAGTAAAGTGCGATGATCGTTGTCCTTCAGGCATTCCACAGGAGTCATAGTTCACCAATTCTCAGGACACACTCTACTTGGCAGGGATGGGATTCAGGGGGAGCGCAATTTGTAACTCATGTGCTCCTGTGTGAGTGCAACACCGCTTGGAGAGCCTGGGTCCTGTCTCCTGGGGAGCGGGCAGCTCTATCAGGGTCCCTGTCTTTGTATCAGGAGCCTTACAAATTCCATCAGAGCCAGCTGGAGGGTGTAGGGAGAGCTTGCGATGGCAGAGAGGAGCTTTCTCCAGGAGAAGAGGTGACAGTGTCCATGTCCTGAGGGGTGAGACTGTGACAGATATCCTCTGGATTAAAGAATTACTTTGAGATGGTGGCCCTGGTGATCTGAAGGCATGCAGGTTCAAAGAGGTCATATTTAATATCCAATTGCTGGAGGAGGTGCCTTAGGGAGAGGAAGGCTTGCGATGTTTGCTGGTATCCTTGGAGAAATTTGCTGCTATTTGGATCTCATGTCCCTCAAATGTATGCTGGCCATGGGTGCGGGCTGCAGTTATAGGTTGCCCGGCTTGTTCATGTCGTAGAAAGCAGGCAATAAGTGGATGTGGACGCTCAGATGCTTCTCGTTGGGGCAGTCCAATACAATGGGCGCTCTGTATCTCCAAGGGAGGGTCAAAAGTCAGGCCCGTGAGGTTCTGAAGTGTTGCTCCAAGGAAAGATTTGACATCAGGACCTTCCACGTTTTCTGGGAACCCGAAAAAGTGGATGTTGGCTTGATGGCTCTAGTTTTCCAAATCTATGACTTTACTGCGTATATATAAGAGTTCCTGGTCTCTTTGCAGTACGGTATTGAGGCGATCCTTTAGCACAGAGACACATTGGGTCAGGCAATCCATGCGGTTCTGGAATCCGGCTGTGTCCGTCCGGATGGACTTGATCTCAGTGGCCAGGGCAGAGGTGGCTTTCGCCAAATTCCTTGTCATATCTCCTCCATGGTGGCATCCGGTTCGGCCGACTATGTGGGAGTAGAGGAACTGGGTTCCGAGGGGATAGCATTCAGGGTATTGCTTGTGAAACGACCCTAGTTAAGTGCTTCTGTGAAGAGGAGTTGGCGCGCAGGATTTCCCATCGTCTTGCTGGGAGACATCCCCAGAACACACATGAGGTCCACGAGTCACATAGGCAAGCCTCAGCTGCCTCCACCACTGTCTTGGCTCCGGTGACCGGTGGAGGGATGGAGTATGTCTTGGGGTGCAATAGGCTTTTGAGCCCACCGAGTTCACATGGATTTTATGAGCCAGGAATTTCTATCACAGTACAGACTGCAGAAAGGGCGGGTCGAGGCCTTTGCCAGGAAGCATGGGTAACATGAAAGGCTTGGGTGCAGCTGGTATTTTTTGCTAATGGACAGGCTACATGCGGGCAGTGTGGCTGTAGTCAGGCTAGAGCCCTGTGCATAGGGGCCTCAGAGGTCGCGTGTGCTGTGCGAGGTTACGCATTGGTGGGGACACAGGCCTGGGGCATACAGCATGCCAAATAGCATTTGGGGGAGCCCATGTCAGGGTCCCGCGATCACTTGCAGGTAGCAGTGATGGGATCAAAATTATCAGAGCCCAGTGCTCCTCCTGAAAATAAAGGACTGGATGAAAGGGGATACCTTCAGGTGTATTGCCCCATTGCAGGAGGGCTGCAGTCTCCTTATTACACTTCAGCCCACCTGGTATTGTTCCTTGTTAGCGGCAGTGTCCTTGTGGCAGGCATGGGGATGGCAGCAGAGGGCACAATCAGGGGCCTGCCTGCATTAACAACGTGATTGGACAGTGGCGCCCATCACGGGGCCTCTGTCAGTACCCAGCAGTGTAGGGCGGTGGTTGTGGTCCATAGGCACATGGTTTATTTGGGGATGGAGGCAGCCATGTGGCTTATCTTAGCTAATGTAACTGACTTCCTCTGTGTTGTAGTGAGGCCCTCCTGCTCGTTAATCGAGCAGCCTTCTCAGTGGGCCGCTCGCTGCCACGCTAGTCGCCAGCCCTACCGCCCTGGGAGCTGGCTCACGGAGGCATGTAGTCATCCGCATAACGAGTCGGATACCAGGCCAGTAGAGGGAGGGCGATGATCTCGAAGTCCCCCTTGAGTCACCTATGTAGTAGCAGGAGATGAGGAGTTACTCAATGCGGTGCGCCCCTCTGACAATCAGCTGGGTGGGCGCCATCCATCACTGTCGGCCGCGGCTTCCAGTCCTGCTGCAGGCCCCTTTTGCGGTCCACTGCCTGGGGCTGTATTTGAGGCTCTTGTCGTGTCTGGAGCACCAGCTTTCAGGACCACGGCTTCACTACTGCACAAGGGGCTATGCATGTCACCACCCCAACACCGAAGATGCTGCAGGCGCCGTCCGGGGTGCGTTTTGGCATGGATCCATTCACTCGACGTGGCAAGACCACGCCCCCCAACAGTGATAATAAGACGAAGTTTGGGTTCAGTGTGAGTTATTAGTGACGTGGTGACGCTTGAGAACTGTTGCCGATATCTATTCCCCCCAACGCCTGTGGCTGCTATGAGTATTCCGTACCCTCTTGTCTCGAAGCGTGTCACTAAGACCGTGGATCTTTTGTGGTCTCTACCGCAGGTAGCTGGGCATCGCAGGCCCCACCAAGCCTCGGGAGGCACTGGGGTCACTGATGAAGCAGCACAAGGTGGTGGTATTCATCGAGGGCACATCTTCCCAGCCCATGTGTGGGTTCAGTAATGCCGTTGTACAGATTCTGTGCATGCACGGTGTACAGGAGCATGGAGCTCACAACGTTCTGGAGAATCAGGACCTGCGGCAGGGAATTAAGGACTATACTAATTGGCCTCAAGTATAAATGAATGGTAAATTTGTTAGTGGTTGTGACGTACTTCTCCAGATGCATCAGAACGGAGATCTGGTGGAAGAACTAAAGAAATTAGGTCTACGCTCTGCTCTTGATGCGAAGCAGAGCCAAGAAGAAAAGTGAACATCAGATGATTCAGAACATGGACTGTAGTTAGTTTGTGATGAATCCTATTGAAGAACCCTATTGCCAGCAGAGCCTTACCAGTGTTTTACCCACTTTAAAGAAAGTATTAAATAGGTACTAAGATGTGCAGTTTGCAGTGGGTAATCAATGGACAATTCCATTGCTGGCTTTACTTTGTAGACTACAGCTGTCTTGTGAAACCCTGTGATAATCTTAACCTGTGCCTAGTACATTCCTTTGCAACCAGGTATGGGGGACTGCAAGTCTTAGGGATACGCGGGTGGAGGAAAGATATTGGGGGAGGGATTGTAGAGTCTTCTGTAGAGCACAATAACGATTCACCCTTGTATTTGATCATAATAAATTGATTTGTGTAGTATTTAGGTTCTGTTGTATGATTAAAGTTCTTGTTGTTTTAGTTATTGTGTCTAATGGTTGAATGATCAGTTATGAGTTCTTGCCCCCTACTCTGATTCACAGAGAAGCCTGTGACTACTTGCCATCTCTCTACCCTGAGAAGCAAGTGTAAAATGATTGGGCTTGGCCCAGTTTACAAAGCCATATTAGGAGGGACCCCAAGACGCTAGTGGCAAACGTCCTCAACCAATATTCAAACTGTCCAGATGAGTTAAATACTGAGATTTCTGACCATTGATGGTTTATGGCTCTTTCTGCAAACCTGAAAGTGCAATCCTACATGCATCAATCATTAACAGGGCAGAGACTATTCTAATAAATGCCTTTTCTAACTGAACAGTGGCGGCTCCTCCGCTAAGGCGCACAAGCATCACCCTACTGACTTCAATAAGAAAAAAAAAATGATAATAACGTATTGTTATCATTTTATTTTTCCTATTGAAGTGAGTGGTTCTCAGGGTGGAGCTGGCCAGAGCAGGGAGAGGAGTAGTTTGCACTCCTTAAGTGTGCACGGCTGCTTGGGCGGCACTCTCGGGCCGGCCAAACAGTCCTACGCACTTTGCATCTTCCCCACCAGGCTTGTTTTGCACAGCCTGGTGAGGAACACGGGAAGCCTCCCAGTCCCTGTCTGAGCACCATGGTTCAGCACTCAGACCAATCACAATGCTGCATTCCGGCATTGTGATTGGCTATGGGGAGCCTGCGAGCCCGGGTGCTTCCTGCTCCTTTCTGCAGCTGGCGGAGACAGGAAAAAGAGGCGCCGGCCGGCCGGCTGGCCAGCCCAGGTAATTGTTTTTTTTTTTATTTCATACCATCCCACGCCCCCCACACACATGTTAATACAATGCCCCAGAACTAACCCTGGGCGAAGAACTACGCTCCGTTCGCGGAGTTTGCGGAGTTTTGGCAACTCCGCGTTCCGTGGAGTACGCGTAGCTGTCGATTACTCCGCTATCCGGTGCGGAGCGTAGTTGTCGCGCGCTGAATAACATTATCGCGTGCGCGGCAATGGCTTACCTTGGTTCTGCGTTCGCTTTTTCCCGGTCGCGTCTGCCACCATGTTTGTAAACCCTCCCGTGCGACTGTGCGAACGCGATAACGTCATTGGAATCGCGATAAAGCCATAAGGACGCGCGAGTATGTTTGTTGGTAAGATCGAGTTGCCGAACACGCAGAACCTGCAATCTTGCACAGAATAACTCGCGAGCATGTTAAAAGTTAAACCATAATAATAAATTACCATTTTGGTTAGCAAACAAGTGAAAAACCCCTCAAAGTTGTACCTTTGGATGTATTTTTGGGGGGGAAGGAGTCCTCTTTCTGTTTCTACTCTATTTTTGAATATTAAGGAGGAAGGGCTCTGGAGTTTACAACTTCCTGTTCCTGCCCACCAGGCTCCTCCCAGTGCTTTGTCCATGAGGTGGTCACTTTCATTTGGATTTTGAGCTGGCAGGATCACTTTCTGTGTGTGTTGGCTGCATTACTGCTTTTTTGGGGATTTTACTGAGGACTTTTGGATTTTGAATTCTCTTTTTCAAGTAAGTTCAGTAATGTATGAGTGAGTATGATGTTGTAGACTTGTGTTTGTTTGATTTTAAATTTTTTAACTACAGTATTCATTCCTTGATTTAAATTATTGATGGGTGCCTATACTTTTATGAGGTCCCAACTTGTATTTCTTTTTAAATTTCATCCAGGCTACATAGAGAGGTACCCATGGGTAAAATCATAATTCTGTGTTTAAATTTTTATTCAAGTTTGTAAACAAACATCATGGCTGGCATTGGATTATGGTCATCATTATGCAATAGCAATGTCTGCTGTGGAATTTCTGTTTGTGTAATTTAAAAGTTTTTTATTTTTTTAAGCCAATAGCTGACCCTAGTACTCCATGTAGTTAGTGTGTAGGCATGTTTGAGTTCATTGTAATAACTTTCTGTGGTTGGCCTGGCCATGTGTTGTTGGCGGCCATTTTATGTTTCCCAGCCACTTTGCTCTTGCCATAGGCCTCCAAACTTGTGGCCTACTCTGCCAGTAGGCCAGAGGTACTAGTCATAGGGTCATGAAAGTTAATCAACTATTTTTCTGGTGTACCTCTAATTAGAAAATCATGGATGGACTGGTTTGATTTAGAAAATCTTATGTTTATGTGTGGGGTATGTCAGGTTTTGGGTGTCTGTCAATTTCTGCCATTAGGTAACCCTAGGAATACAGCTCGGGAAGTTTTGGTAACGTCGCACCGTGTGAGAACGCGACCTTACCTTTTTTGTCTTGTTCGCGCGCTCAATGTACTGGCTCGGGAATGCGATAACGACTTTTCACTCGATTCGCGTTGCCGAACACGCCGATTTTGCAATCTCGCGAACAATATGTCCCGAGTTGCATAAAAGTTCCTCGAAAATGTTTAATGTGTCCCCTGTGCTACAAAAAGTCCTCATTTATGTGTTATTTGGTTGTAGTTTTGTCTTCCTGGAGCATGGGCCACTCCCAGTTCCTTTCTGTCCTCTATGTAATGATTTCTTGTTTATGGTTGGGGTGACCAATTTGGGCGGTGGTGTGTCCATTTTGTGAAGCTAAGCATTGTCCCTTTGGCATAGGCATTTATTGTCTGTCTTCTCTTTCTTTTCATGTAGTGGTGAGGGCCATTTTGTGTGTACTTACTTCCTTTGTGATGATTCTGCTATGTTGTTGTTGGTGGGCAGGCCATGTGGTGGCGGCCATTTTGTGTATGCTTCCTTTGTGACTGATTTTGCCATGTTGTTGGTGGCCATGCCATGTGGTGGAGGCCATTTTGGGTGCATCCTTTTTCCATGTTGTTTTTGGGTGTCCCTGTCCTCCTGGCCCTATGGAGGCGGCCATTTTCTGTGTCCTTCCCTGGTTCTCTTCTTTTGCCATAGCCATCCAAGGCTTTTGTAGGTACTACTACTCACAGCCATAGGTGCATTCAAGTTAATCAACTATTTTTGTGGTGTACCTTTAATTACACCGTGTATGGCTTTGGATTGCTTCACATTTTTTGTAATGGTGGTACTTTCAGCTTTTGGTTGCTTGTGTGTAACTAATATGGCACTCCCTGCCAGTAGGTAACCCTAGGAATACTGCTCGCGTACTTTTGGTAACGTCGCACCGTGTGAGAACGCGACCTTACCTTTTTTGTCTTGTTTGCGCGCTCAATGTACTGGCTCGGGAACGCGATAACGACTTTTCACTCGATTCGCGTTGCCGAACACGCCGATTTTGCAATCTCGCGAACAATATGTCCCGAGTTGCATAAAAGTTCCTCGAAAATGTTTAATGTGTCCCCTGTGCTACAAAAAGTCCTCATTTATGTGTTATTTGGTTGTAGTTTTGTCTTCCTGGAGCATGGGCCACTCCCAGTTCCTTTCTGTCCTCTATGTAATGATTTCTTGTTTATGGTTGGGGTGACCAATTTGGGCGGTGGTGTGTCCATTTTGTGAAGCTAAGCATTGTCCCTTTGGCATAGGCATTTATTGTCTGTCTTCTATTTCTTTTCATGTAGTGGTGAGGGCCATTTTGTGTGTACTTACTTCCTTTGTGATGATTCTGCTATGTTGTTGTTGGTGGGCAGGCCATGTGGTGGCGGCCATTTTGTGTATGCTTCCTTTGTGACTGATTTTGCCATGTTGTTGGTGGCCATGCCATGTGGTGGAGGCCATTTTGGGTGCATCCTTTTTCCATGTTGTTTTTGGGTGTCCCTGTCCTCCTGGCCCTATGGAGGCGGCCATTTTCTGTGTCCTTCCCTGGTTCTCTTCTTTTGCCATAGCCATCCAAGGCTTTTGTAGGTACTACTACTCACAGCCATAGGTGCATTCAAGTTAATCAACTATTTTTGTGGTGTACCTTTAATTACACCGTGTATGGCTTTGGATTGCCTCACATTTTTTGTAATGGTGGTACTTTCAGCTTTTGGTTGCTTGTGTGTAACTAATATGGCACTCCCTGCCAGTAGGTAACCCATCAATACTGCTCGCGTACTTTTGGTAACGTCGCACCGTGTGAGAACGCGACCTTACCTTTTTTGTCTTGTTCGCGCCCTCAATGTACTGGCTCGGGAACGCGATAACGACTTTTCACTCGATTCGCGTTGCCGAACACGCCGATTTTGCAATCTCGCGAACAATATGTCCCGAGTTGCATAAAAGTTCCTCGAAAATGTTTAATGTGTCCTCTGTGCTACAAAAAGTCCTCATTTATGTGTTATTTGGTTGTAGTTTTGTCTTCCTGGACAGGCCATGTGGTGGCGGCCATTTTGTAGGTACTTGCTTTGTGCATTTATCATTGGCCTCCCTGCTTTTGGTCTGATCTGATAATAGGCCAGAGTCCCAGAGGTGGTAGTTACTAGTTAGCGGGGCTGCTTTATGTAGCTGTTTCTATTTGGTCTATTTAATTACCATCATTACGGCATGTGTGTATGCCATTGCATTTCCAAGTTTGTTGTCTGGGCAGGGGGGTAGGTAACTTTTTTGTGTGTGTAATAATTTTATGGCTTGTATGTGTTTTTGCAGTGAAGTTTTACAAACTCTTAGCCATGGGGTATTTTGATTTTCCTTGCATTAACCTGTCATGACTCATGTGTAGCAGGCATCCTCCTTTTTCTGTCCATATTGGTATATGATAGGCCTGCTTGACTTTATTATTGGTTCTTTCTGGACTTCATGTGGCTGGGAGCTGTGGTGCTGGTAGTATTAGTCTTTTTTTTGTGTTTTATACATTGGCCTGTGTGTCTTTCAATTGTTCATGTGTTGGCTTACTGCTTGTTTGACTGACGTGTTCTGTCTTCTTTGCTTGTAGGTGCACAGAAAAAGACTGAGGAGGTGCTGGTTGTTTTCATCCATCGCCCGTTCAACTGCCAGACGGACGTCCTTCAATTGTACGCCACGTGTGGTGTGTGACTCATCTGACCACACATCTCTGCAATTTGTGCTACTGAGTGCTGCTGTGTGCTGACATCAGAAGAAGATGGACCCTAAGAGAGCAGGTACCAGGTCCTCCACCACCAAGAAAGTTGCTGAGAAGAAGGTACAGAAGAAGGAAGTGTCACTTAAGGCTGGTATGGACCCCCAAACCTTTTTTGGGCCCCCAAAACGTACGCCTGCAGCAGCGGTGTCCGTGGTGCAAGCTGGGGCCAGCACATCCGCATTAGCGGGGGCAAGCCACCAACCCAGGGCCAAGCACATGAGGGTCGAAGAGGTAGCCAGCCTAGTGTTACAAAGCAGTGATACTGAGCCTGAACTTAACTTATCGCTGTCTCAAAGTAGCACACAATCCACGCAAGATGAAAGTGCTCAACAACCGCCGCCAGCAGTAGATGTTCAACAACCACAACCACTTCCTCAAGAACAACAACCACCGTCTCCGCACGCAATAGTGGAAGTTGTTCCTCCCGATGTCGGGGCAGTTCAGGAAGTAGAGCCTCATTCCGAGCAAGAAGAAGAGGAAGCCACTTTTGGAGGTGATCTACTGTCTTTAAATTTACGAAAGGAAAGGAGGGTTAGTGGCAGTGCATCGAGTTCTTCGCATAGCATCCCTTCAGATGACCTTGATAAGGAATGGCATCCACGACGAAGAACTGAGCATTCAAAGGAGAGACATCCTAAGACCAGGCTGGGAAAAAGGAAGGATCCGTCAAGGCTTGAACTTCCGGAGTTCGATGTAGGTGAGCAGGATACTGATGGTGATAAAGACGGGTCTGACACTGACAATGTCATCATCACAAGCGTTATTCCTGGTGCAGAGGATGTAGAGACCAGCATTTTCACCCTATCCAGAAGGGCTGCGATTAGTGATGAGCAGGTAGCACGTGTAACTCCTACACACTCAGCACCCAAAGTAACACCAGCTCCCATTTTTGCATCAGCGAAGGCCCGGCAGCGTGCGACATCCAGCGCAAGCGCCACCTCAACAGAAGGAGGTAGTGGCAGTACTAGTACTGAACTGTCACATAGGGAAATTCAACAAAAAGGCTCCAGTTCATCCGGCATTGGAAGTGGGTCCTCCTCTTCCTATGGCAGGAGACAAAAGTTTAGCTCCCCAGTCTGGGATTTTTTTACGGTTCACCCACATCAGGAGAACATTGCTATATGCACCATTTGTCATACCAATGTTAGTCGTGGTAAGATTGGTACAAACTATGGTACTGGAGGCCCAACGACCCATATGAAAAAAACACACTCAACTCAATGGGAGAACCACCTTGCAAGCTTAAAAGATGTAAGCACTGGTGTTGGTGGGGAGGATACAGTACTACAAGGTCCACTCATGGAAGAAGAGGGAGACAATGACCTTCTATCTGGGAGTGGTACACAAATGAGCCCTGTCGCCAGCACTGGAGTGGTGCAGTCCAAATCCTCAGCATCAGCAACTTCTCAGTGGCACCAGAGTCAGCCGGAGACACCAAGGACAAGGAGTGAAAAGTCTGCGTTGAAAGGTGGTCCGTCTAGCAGAACAGAAAGAATTACCAAGCAGCTTACCATTACTGGCATGTTTAGGCAGGAGGGAAAGTACGAGCGGAACCACCCAACAGCACGTTTGTACAATGCGAACCTTGCAAAAATGTTGGCACTCGACCTTCTCCCATTTTCATTTGTTGAGGAAGTGGGATTTCGGCAATTAGTGGCAACACTCGCCCCAAAATGGGACGTTCCCAGTCGCTACTATTTTGCAAGAGTTGCTATTCCAGCACTACACCACGACGTGCTGGGATTGATTGGGAAAGCCTTACAACAGAGTGTTGTCCATTGTATCCACCTGACAACCGACATGTGGAGCAGTCGCGAAGCCACAGCAGATTACATGTGCATCACCGCACACTGGATCTCTTTTGCAGGTGTGAAAGACAAGTTAACTTCAGGCCTTCTTGACGTTGCTGGGATTTTCAATGACACTCGCAAACATGCAACTGTAGCCATGTTTGGTATGGAGAAAAATCATACTGCTGACAACATTTTGTCTGACTTTAACAGCAAGGTCTTTGAATGGCTGAAACCAAGAGGCCTTAAGATTGGTTTTGTTGCCACCGACAATGGCAGTAATGTAGTGAGGGCAATGAAAGATGGACAGTATTTCAGGGTACCCTGTTTGGCACACCGCATTAACTTAGTCGTGCAAGACTTTCTGAAACATGAACAACAAGTCAGCAACATACTGACCATCTGCAGAAGAATATGCACCCATTTTAACCATTCTTTCAAAGCACGGAAGCTGCTACGCGTCATTCAGCGGGAGCATAATTTGCCAGTCAAAGCACTGATCCAGGAGGTCCCAACACGTTGGAACTCTACTTATTTCATGCTTGAGCGTCTCTTTGAGCAGTACATACCACTGAATGCTTATGTAATGTCAAGAAGATTAGTGGATCCTACTGTTAATCTTAAAACCCTGACCGTTGAGATGTGGCAGTGGGACATCATTAAATGCTTGACAGAGATGCTACAACCTTTTGAGGTGTTCACACGTGCAGTTAGCAGGGAGGACTGTACTATGGGCCAAGCCATCCCATTGTTGTACATGCTCGAGCAACAGCTGAAGGAGGTCTGTGAAACATACGAAGGTGACGAAGAAAAAGTTGATGCATGTACCTTGGCCAAGGCCTTAGCCAACCGCTTATCTGGAAATGCAAGGCTTAAAATGATTTTGTCAGATCCAAATTACATAACTGCAACAATCTTGGATCCACGGTACAAATTGTTAGTCAGCAGTAGCGCAGTCATTCCTTTTTCAGATGGGGATGTTGCCAATTACAAAAGTTCCATAGCTGTGGAAGCTAATGATTTAGAAACTGAACGGCTGTTACTTAAAGGCCTGCCAGTGCCAGCCCAGGACAGTCAAAGTACTCCAGGCCATCCTCCTGAGGCAAGTTCATCAGAGCATGAGAGCAGTGCGTCCGCTTCCCAGCAGGCACCAACAGTACCAAAAGCAGCACCTACACGATCTGATTCAGCAGACACAACCAAAAGCATAACTGCTTTTTTTCTACAGAAGGGGATGGGTAAGTCCGTTGCTGTTGCAAAGGGGAAAGAGGAGCAGCAAAGCCGAGCACCAATGAACACTGAGCGGATGGTTCAGGCCTATCTGGATGACACAACAGAGGTGTTCATGGAGCAAAGCCCATTGGTCTATTGGTATGAAAGAAGGAGACAGTGGCCAGTGCTGAGCAGGCTGGCGATAAAGTATTTGGCTTGTCCTGTAGCCAGTGTCGCCTCTGAGCGGGTTTTTAGTGCTGCTGGTGCCATTGTGACATCGAAAAGGACCAGTCTCTCCCCCAAAAGCGTCGAGAGGCTGACAATGATAAAAATGAATCAACACTTCATACCACCAGACTATACTGTACGTGAATCAGAGCAGGATGAAGAAAGCGAGCCCGAAGAATTCATCACCGCTGGGTTACATGACCTACTGCTGTCCGGACCCACAGAGTTTGAGGACGAGCACCTCTTCCCTGACCAATAGGCTTTTAAATTGTTACTTTTTCCCTTCTTTTATTTGTGTTATTTATTTTCTTATTAAAAATGACTTTCGGGTGCAAAACTGCTAATCTTAAAATAAATAGCTCAACCAAATCCATCCCCACCACTCATTCTTTTAATGTACCTACTGGAGTTGCACACCTGTGCATTTATTTTCGCTGTATCTTTTTTATTTACCTCCTGGAGTTGCACGCCTGTGCATTTATGTTCCATGTTGACTGCACTCCTCAGAGTCTTGCTCCATCTTCTTGACTCCCACTCAAGTCAATACAATTCCATCTTGGCAGCCATACATTTGATGTTGTAGATGGAGTATAGTACAATAACAATAATGTAGCCTCTAACAGTCCCTCCATAACAAGTGAACCGTACATGACTACAGCCATCCTCTATTTCATTTGAAATCTGCAACTCATAATAACTGCCTTGCTGAGTCTTACTCTTAAGGCTACCACCTCTGTTTGCAGCCATTCAGAGACGACTCTTCTGTGTCAAAAGAAACTTGAGCAGGCATCCACAACTGAAGTCAACTCGTTGTGACTCGCATTACAAAGGCTCGGCAGCATCTGTGATCAATCATCTGACAGTGAAAGAGAAGAGCAAAACAGGTATATTAAAAAATGAATGATGCCATGCATTGCATTGGATGTATTTTTTTGCTGACTCTGAGCAAATGTGCATGGAGTTGAAGTATACTAGTAACTTCAGTTCAGACTCACGTGATAGCCAATTTTTCCATGTTATTTACTAATAATAGAAATTATTTACGCACTTGTGTTCCTACTACTACAGATGCAGTCAGGACTTAATTTATCGTAGTCACTCACTACAGACTGAGTTGCTGATGATAATGATGGGGACCACCATATCTTTGCTGTCAGGCAGTTGGATCTGAGCTGATTGATGCACGATGTTTCTTGGAGTGGAATACAAGGTAATAAATAAATACAAATAAGAGGCACAGCATAGTAGACCCAGGCTACTACATGTTTGTGCACTGTGCTGTGGTAGAGTACAATAGTGGTATGATTGATGACTGAGAATGACGCATTGATTTTGTTGATTAATTTTGTAAATGCTAGGTTGCTTTTTCAATTTCATTCACCTTTCTGTGGCTCTGTGAAATTTTTAGGGAAATGCAGTTTGTATAATGGGCAAACCTGTGTCGTCGTGGGCCTGTTGTTGTGTGCTGGCTCCTGTCTTTTTTTGTACTTCTAGATTAAAAATGATATGCAACTAGTAGACTTATACAAATTGTATCCAAGCCGCCTCAGTCTGAAAGTCCTCTCATACGACTACTCCTCTTGTATTATTTTTTTTATCTTCACTGTATTACAATTTGTTTAGGTCATTCACATTCTTTTGTATTTGCCTTTTCTTTTTCAGGCTGGACGTCTTTCACCCACTGCTTTATAGTATGAGCATCAACTCTCACCCTTACCACAAATCCTCATCATCAAGCAATTGGATTGTGGGAAACCAAGAATGATATTCAGCGTGTCCTTTTCTTACGTTCATTGCTTACAATCATTGGCTAGCGGATCAACATCATAAATCATCGTCTTCATTGTTTTGCTTTTGTTGTCTCCAATCTCCATGCGTACTGTTTTTCTTTCTCAAACCTTTCCCAAAACCCCCGTACCCATCCATTAAACAAACCCTAACCCTCTTCCCCCGGGCGGCGTGGTTACATTGAGGTGTGATGTTTCTTACATTAAATATACACCAACAATTTGATCACGCGCTTGCTGGGGCAGATGTGGTGAAAGCAACAATAGTGAAATGTCAACAAGGCATGGCCAGGATCTTCTGCGGCTTCCCAACTCAAGCTCTGTGTATAACGCCAAATAATTTACCATTAACATCAAACAACGAATGCATCTAATGAATTGGCGTAATTTTTTGGGTTTAAAGTTTAAAGCATTATGATTTAGAAAAGTTTGACGTTGCCGTGAGTACTACAAGTACAGTTGAACTTCTTATCTTCTCTTGCACTTAGTTTCCAGTCCCCAAAACCATTGTTTTGTTTCAGTTTAGCAGTTGCAATATTGGGTCACCCATGCAATGTACTGTACTTACTTATACTACCCACACATTGTCTGTCACGCAAATGACTGCCTCTTTCTTTTTGTCTCTAAATGCTACTGGCAGGGTCTGTCTACTACTACTATCACAGAAGTTCTGATTCTGAACCACAGATTCTTCACCATTGTCTTGGAAATCAAATGCAGCCCTTGCAGTGCCACACTTCATCATAAATCATCATCATCTCATCAGCAATCACAGGTAAGATAAGTTTGCAGTGAGGTATAACGCAAGACAGACTGGTCCTTCTTCTAATACTACAAATATAACTCGGTGAGGGTTTACCGCATCTATCTGTTTGCATGTTAAAGATGTGGGCAATATATTTTATTATTAAAAAGCACTGTCCGCCGACCTGCATGTCCAAATTAAACCTTGCGAGGTTGCACAACGTACATTATTTGGTGAAACACTCCCCCCTCCAACCCCCCAAGAAACGCAAATGAACTTCAAATGTTTTCTTTTGAACATAACTTTGTTTCTCGTTTATTTTGAACATAATCTAATATATAACTAAAGATGATACAAAAATAAAATATATATAAATCCTACACCACAGCTGTCCCTACCCGCCTCACCTAACCCCAACCAAATTCCCACGCTCAATGTAATGTAAAAAAAAAGTAAAAACCCAACACCCAATTCCCACCCACCAACAAAAGGATTGAAAAAGGGGCAAACAGGGTCCATCTCATAGCCGGCGGGCTTTTAAGTGTTGATCCACCAGGATCTTTACACGCTCCTCTATTTGTCTTTTTGTCTGACTGCTTTGAGCCTCCAGCCTGGCTACCCGGAGGAGAATTTTTCTCTGGAACTGGCGGCACCTACATTGGCAGCCATGTTGTTGTGGGGGGGTGGACGATGCGGGGAAAATCTGGCGGCGGGCAGCTGCCTGACCACGCCGACGTACTCCTGCAGGCTTGGGGGCCGGGGCATTTGAAGAGGCAGCAGCTGCTGCCGCCGCCTCCTCCTCCTCCTCCTCGGCCTGAGCCACCAGCCGGCGGTAGGCCTCAACGATGGCCTGCAGTTTCCGCTGACGGGCCCGGACTGCCAGCTCCTTCCTCGTTGGTTTAAAAGGAGTAACTATAAAGAAAGAGACAGAATTGTTGTAATCAAAAATCCCAGCAAATCAAGAACACAAAATGTATCCAACACATAGTGGGCGGCACAGTACAGTAGCAATAGCAAGCAAGCTGAGTACCTAAATGTTGTTTTATCTATCTTGAACATTCTACGCCTTATATACTTCATTTGTCTGACTTTTTGGCACAGCATTATGCCTGCCCTAGTAACATAGCATGGGTGTACTTCAACGGTCACATACGAACACCTGTCTTTTTCATATCTCGTTTTTTTATATCATATACTCTGTGCTTCCGGGAAAAGTGACAGTCTCAAACTAACATTAATTAACAGTGGCCAGCTAGTACTAGTAAATGTCTACTCTAGAGACTATCATTCTTTATATCGCGCAACAAACGTTAGGTGGTTTGTGTTTCGCCAGCAACGACCCGGAATGCATCCAGTCGTCCCCTCCTTCCCTTGCCTTTGGGTTTAACCAAAACACCGCTGCCGACACTAGTATCCACTATCCACTAACCACCGATATTGGATGTGTCTCCCACCCACGCAGGCAGCAGTGTTTTCCCTTTTCTATGCTTCCACAACAACTCACGCATCCAACTGCTCTCAAACACCTGCATTGCTGATTCCAAAGTATCCTTCTATATTATATGATTGGTGCTTTTTCCTTGCTCCTTTCATCATACTTAAAATCAATCTCCTGTTAATCCATCGCGGTCATGTAATGTTGTGGATAAGACTTTTTTAGTCTGCCACCAACCTTTCACAGCTGAGTTGTAGTCACATAGAAGAGGCCTGTATAACTTATTTTATAAATTCTCGCCGGTGGTAATGCTTTTGCTAAGCTTGGTAATGACAAAGGTGGCGTCATATATTGTCCAGTAGAACTTCAAGTTCATTATAAATATCAGAGTACAGTGAGGAAGTTTTCCCCACCCACCAAGTAATGCGGATCACTATTGAATGTAACTTACCATCGCCCACCGTTGTTGGCTCCTCCCCCGGTGCTGCTGTAGGTGCCTCTGGTCCTCCATTCCCCTCCGGGATCGCCTCTGCTGACGCAGTCGCAGCGCCGCTGCCCCCGTCAGCACTGGTGGATGGTACTGGTTCTGCACAAATAAAAATAAGTAATTAAGTACACCTTTTTAGATGGATGCACAGCCCCCATTGTACTTGTTCACCAAGAATGGAGTTCTGCAAAACAGTTAAGTACAACGTAATCAGTAGTAGTCCACATTGCCTAGTACAGCAGAGTAAGTAACACACTACACATATTAGCATTTATTTGGCATGGTATGGTACCCAAGCTCATCTCATCTATACTGCTACTCTAGTCCTTGGAAAGTTAGACTGAACCATGTAACCTAACCAGTTTGTACATCAATGACATGTCTACAGTTTTGCGCATGCTACCTCACAGCTTGTTGCGCAGTACGAGAAGACGCCTTTGAGGCCACATGATAGTTCAAAGCATACACCTGAAGAGTTTGGAAAATAGAAAGGCCAGTATTTATTTTTTGAATGTGGATTGTGGAATCGAGTTTGCTTACAGCCTCAGGTTACACCTTTTTTTTAGCATGACAGCTAAAAACGTTGAATAAATGTATGTAATGTTTTCATACTGTCTAACGTGCACCACTTTTGTCATTATCTTTCGGCAGATGAGAAGATTTCCTTCTACGAAGCAAAGATTTCCAGAGCTTACCAAAAAGAGGCATATGCAACCAGTATATGTTCAATGGTGAGGGGTCTCCGACATTTCCCACATTTCCCTATCGTGCACTGGTAGCTGTACAAATGTAGATTACTTTTTATTCAGCCTTTTTTAACTCTGGATTTTTTCTTGTGGCCCTGGCCTTGACGTATTTCACGGAACAACTTAAAAACATTGATGTTACTTACTTAGTTACTTCTAACAAAATAAAGGTTTTGAAGTACCACATTGACTCGGAAGTATATTTTCAGTGTCTGTTGTCTTGTAGACTTACACGAGAGAGTGAGCAAAAGGGGGTTACTTAGGTTATGGATTGTGTAATAAAAGCATTTGGCATCTTCATATTGGGGTTCTGGAAAGGGGTAATTGAATAATTGACCAATGACTGAGCCCATATAGGTTGTCGTTCATTGAATTGTGGGTTCCTCTGAGTTCTGTGACTGAGGTGTAAGACTGTAAGTAAGTAAGGTCCAACCTGCCTATCACCAACAACATCCAATTTTGTGGTGCATACATAGTTATGTATGTGACTGCATAGAAGAATACCCGCAAGAGTAGTAGTGGTATTCATTACTAACGCTTACAAAATAGGAGACCAACATCTGGATGCATACTTGGTTGGTGTCAATTGGCAAAGAAGAGACATTACAGAGGAAAAAGCATAAGACAGGAGTGGACCCTGTGCCTTCCGCTATTCTATCACAGATTTTTTGAAAAGATTAATACCTTAACTAAAGAGTGGGCAACAGGGCAAGCTTACCTACAGACAGTCTAGTAGTAGCACAGAGAGTCATAGGAGAGGCTCTTTCAAGGAACAGAAAGGCAGGGACATATAGTAATACCCAAAATTTTGAAAACATAAAACCAAACAAGCATTTGTCAAAATTTAGTTAGGTGAAATGTCATTAATCGGTTGGAAAAAAAGCTCCGTTAGAAAGTTAGGGAAATATCATTGTTCCAAAAGAAAACACTGTTGGACTTACTGGGGACAGCAGCAGGATCCTCAGTAGAGGAGCTCTGTGCCTGTGGTTCTTCGCGTTCACCCGCCGACTCGGTCCCAGTCTTCTGCTTGCCCCTGGGTTCTGTGGTTCATGCAAGAAATAATAATAAAGAAAGAGGAAAACATTGAGTGCTGTGAAACATAGACAGCATTTCAAAAACCACTGCTACAACATTAAAAGAAACAAACATTGGTCTACCAAATGACTACTGCCTTGCATGATTCACTGACTAGTGTATATACTTGGAGAAAACAAATCAAATGTTCCATAAACATTCTGATTGCAGATTACTAAGTAACACAGAGGCAGTAAGACCTGAACAACACCACCGATTCAAGAATGGGGTAATCAATCAATTATCTGTAAGTAGCCATTTCTTTTTCATTTTTTGCCAGCAAAATGCATAGATCACAAGGAGGAGACATGCTTAACTTTGTGCATACTTACTAACACGAAATTTTACGTTCATGGCATCATATTTTGTTTTGCTACTGACTGAATGCTACTGCTGCCCTACCCACTCAATAAACAAACTACATCAGTTCTATGGAGGGCTGAGGCAGGGGCGGCTCTAGGCTCATGGTGGTCCTGGACTCCTGGCCAGGGAGCGTAGGTGGGGGGCCCGGAAGAGGAGGTCGGGGCGGAGCACGGAGGCCAGTGAAGAGGGGGGAGTCAGGGTGTTTGGAAGTGG
Source organism: Lissotriton vulgaris (assembly GCF_964263255.1). Classification (NCBI taxonomy): domain Eukaryota; kingdom Metazoa; phylum Chordata; class Amphibia; order Caudata; family Salamandridae; genus Lissotriton; species Lissotriton vulgaris. The sequence goes on from NC_141691.1 coordinate 194,632,525, forward strand.
AACAGAGCCGGAGGCACCAAATCCCTGCCAGGGGCCGCCACGCAAATATGTATCCATCCTCTGAGGATTATTACATTAAGGATATATATTGGTGGGGTGGCCCCTGGCGTTTGGTGGCCCTGTGCAGTTGCACAGCTTGAACATGCCTAAATCCGGCCCTGGCTGAGGTAAGAAGAACAAAGTAACTTTTGCATTCATTGCCAGAGGAGGATTCATGCAGAAGAGAAGGCCGTGAAAAAAAAATGATACAATATGCATTGCAAACACGTACAATTATCCATCAACGGCTATTTCACTGACGGACAAAGGAAGGGGACAAGACTATATTAATAGCATTAACTAACTTCAGTTCTCTACAATAAAGAAAATCTCACACCAATAAACAGCAACAGCTAGCGCCAAATTGAACACGCAAGAGTCAGTGAAGATGAAAAAGCGCAGCACAGACCAGTGTCATACAATTACAGTAGATATAATAACGGAATACATCGGAAATGTAACTAGGAGCAACAGTCATCGAGTTACTTATTCAGCCAAGATTTACAAAGATACAATAACAATACTTATACTACTATAGAGATATATATTATACACACACTTTTTTTTTTGGGTAGCCACTCACCAAGACCCACGACCTCGACGCCAAGCAGGTCCAACAGGTCCTGCTCCCGGTCCAAAATGTCTGCCCAACGGTGGGTCAGCTGATGGTGGGTACGCCGGATACCGGAGCAGCGGAAGACTGCCCGGTGCACCTTCACCCACCGCCGGAGACGCTCCTCAATATGGTGGTAGCCGGAGCCGGGCCTGCCACCTGCTGCCAACATCAAGGGGAGGTAGCGCTGGATAAAAAACACCAGGGCAGCCACCTCCTCCTCCCCAAAAAGTTGGCGGGGCCTCACCCCTAGGGGGCGCATTCTGCCGCAAGGCAGCCGGGTTTTTTGGGACACTGGCGCCTTGCCCTTTGAGCCGCCGCTGCTGCTGGCGCCCTTGACCATCGTTCTGGGTGGAGGGGAGAAGAAAAGTTCAAGACAAAAAGGTAGGGGAAAGAAGAAGCAAGGTAAAAGAAGGAAGTAAAATAAAGCAATAGAAAAGTTGTAAAAGTAGAAATAAAATAAAAAATATAAACCTAGGCACAGAGAGAAATAGGTAATAACTAAAGAAAGTTTGAAAAAGTGGGTAAAAAGACAAGGATTAAAGAGATTTCAACAAGATGCAAAAGTAGGCCCAAAACCATAGCCAGAGTGTGTGATCCAAGATGGCTGCGCCCATCGCGACCGCATGGGTAGGTTCGCGCGATATTTAGCGCGATCACGCACTTTTGTAGTGCGAACGAGAAGATGAGTTCCCGAACATGTCTTGCACAACGCGACCACGTTAATTGTGACCCGGAACAGGAAATAAGGGAACGCAAGCAGGCGGGACAAACTTCTGGGGTAATTTAGCGCGCTAGCCATCCCAAGCATGCAGGCAACGCCCCGAACACGCGCACCGCGCTCCCGAAGACGAAAAACGGCGCGCGAACGGGCCCAGCAAGCAACTCCGCATGGCTGCGGAGCTACGCGTAGTTCGCGGAGTGCAACTACGTCTTCGCGGAGCTCCGCGGAGTCCGACTCCGCGAACTACGCCCAGGGTTAATTGCTATTTCGAAAGTTAGTATTTGTGCAAGTACATGTTAAAGTAGGAAATGAGGTTCGCCTTGTGGAGCTAAATAAAACTCTGCATTTATAAGGCAGAATTAAAAATGGATCAGCATTACCAACATAGTGGGTGGACTTCAAGTTCTCACGCCTCAATGTTGGTTAGTCTACAAAGAGTAAAGTGTGCGTCTGTAACCAGGTGATATGCTTTTTTTCTGGCAAGTAGAAAAACCTTCTGGCTTTTTTATACATGAATGTACTCGCAGTCATTTCTCTCAGTTTAAAACGGGGAGTTTTTAATACCCCCTACGAACTTCTGTAGCCATACAGGTAAGTGCACCTCAATTAACACTAAGAATTACTGGTGATTGATTGCAGATATTACGTTATGTGATATAATTCATTATAGTTTTGGAAAACATACTTTTTATACAAATTGCTTGTCGACCTGCACCTTCAGCACTCACCTGTATTTGAGAGAAGGGCATGCATTTCTGTGTTTCCTACAACCTATTACTTTCAACTTCAGTTAATAACAGCAAATGTAAAGCAAAGAATGCAAAACATATGATGTGTACACTAGGAGTTAAAATCTCCTGTGTAAAAACAACATGAATTTGTTTGCATTTTGGAGCCAAATGTGACCTAGGGTTTCTAATTATAGCTGACAAACTTGGTCAGAAACCCAGAGTGGGAGGTCAATCCAAAGATTTATTAAAATATGGATACTGAGATGCAGGTCTGAAAACAATTCATAAGGGATTGAGGAAGACTGTAGAGGGTAACCTCAGCACCGTCATATGAATATTGACATACGCATTAAAAGTAGATTGCAAGTTGAATTTGCAGATTCAGTTATGACACTTGCTGTTCCTTAACGTGGAATACAAATAAATCATTGAGGAACTCTGCAACTCTTGCTCGAATATGCACTACCCTATTTTTCGTCATACCATACCCGTAGGTAAATAATTGAAGCATTGTAGGTCATTATCTGAAATGCTACTGTGAGTCGTGAGTCGAGTCAGTGGAAAATAATGTGGTGGTTATGTTAATAAGCAAAGATGCACACCGACAGACTGTCAACTTTGGAGTTGTTCTTAAAATGTAGCCTCCAAATTCCCTATAATTTGGGGGCTACATTTATATACTCCTATGTTCGGGGCTGCCGGGCGCATCTCTGAGGTCATTACTGAAGAAAGATCACGCGCATTTGATATACTTACATTCCACATTGTCGGGTACATGGTGTTCCAAAAACATAATGCCAAGGCTACTAGAAACAGTGAAAGAATATGAGAACTTAATAGTTAATACTTTGTAGCTCTTTACAGTCCTTGATTACTAAATGTGCTGACTTTGGGGGCCTATTCACAAAAGTATTTTACAGTATGTAAAGTAGTACTTCTGTAGTACTCTTTTATCTAGTATTGCCTGCCTTTATGAATTGACCGAAAATATTTATTCAATTAAATTGGAATATTCAGGGACTATTCATATACAGTTGGTACAAGTAGAAAGGGCCCCGTCCTCTTTGTACTTCTACTAACAGGGGGGTGAACGTTTTGGGGTCTATTGGCAAAGACGTTTACGAGCACCTAAAATATCACTCCTGTAGTAATACTTCCGCTACTCAAAAATGTTTTGTGAATTAACCAAAATGATTCTAACACACATTGGTGGACTTAAACATATTTCAGTGTGGTTACCGGTAGCTATATCCTTAGGTCCGAGTAAGGGCTCTTCTGATTTCAGATATCCTCTCTTTCACTGAGACAAAGAAATCTGACATCAGCTATTTTCAATCAACATCTTAATGGGCTGCATAACATTAAATGCCTTACGTCTTCTGAATCAAATCCACTTTTTCTGCATGGTCACCCCAGATTTTTTGCCTTTTTCTTGAGTTTATCTTTGCCTTTTTTATTACTCTGTGCACATTACCACTAATAAACAGTAGTAAAGTGTCTGTCCTTCACCTCTAAAACATGTGCTGTACAGCGAAACTCCATATATGCCTTATTTGACTTCTGTATACGTCCATTGTAAATTGGGCCTACATTATACCTATGGCATAGGAAGTTAAATGCCTTCTGTTTGCTACAGTATACCCACCCACATATTCGAAAAAACATATTTCTACCAGGAGCTGTTTTCTCTGAACTGCAGATTAAATGCACGGCATTGACATATGGCTGAGACAGATACTTTTGCCATGTAGAAAAATACACATGTAAATATATTCATATGTCACCCTTAAAGTTCTCCATGTAATCCAATTCTGGCCCTCATCAAAACTCCAGCACTGGAATACCCACACTGGCAACTCTTTCTCGGATTAAAATGGCTCACCTCTGTATTGTATTGTATTGTGTTTAAATTTGTAGTGCGCACAGCTACCCGCATGGGGTCTCCCGGCGCAAGACTGAAGGCTGTGATCATGAGGTCTGAGGGTTTTCACTGAGGGAAGAGCAGGGTTTTGAGCTTTTTTCGAAATTTTTTCAGGGAAGGCTCAAGTTTCAAAGGGGTCGGGAGAGCATTCCATAGTTTAGGGGCAAGGCAGGCGAAGGATCGTCCACCAGTTCTTGCCAGTTTGAAACGTGGAATTAGGAAATTCCCTTGAGAAGAGGATCTAAGAGGGCGGGAGGGGGTGTATGGTTGGACAATAGAGTGGAGATAGGCAGGGGCAAGCCCCTGCTTGATCTTATGCATAAAGCAGAGGGCCTTGAATTTAATTCTGCTTTCAATGCGGAGCCAATGTAGATCTTTGAGGTAGGGGGAGATGGATGATCTCCAGGGAGCTTTGCAGAGTAGGCGGGCAGCAGACTTTTGAACAAGCTGGAGTTTCCTCTGGGTCTCCGCGGTGATTCCAAGGTAAAGTACGTTGCCGTAGTCCAGGCACGAGATTACTACAGCCTGGACTACCGTACGCCTTGTCGAGTCCGGGAGCATCCAGAGGATTTTGCGGAGCCACCCAAGAATGGAAAAACAGGTAGCTGCCACATTGACAACCTGGTTTTGCATGGATAATGAGTCATCTAGGACAAAGCCAAGGTTCCGTACCTGTGTAACAGGCAGGGGTAGAGGCCCCATTTCTGATGGCCAATGTTGGGGGCCCCAGAGGTGTTTCTGTTTGCCTAGGATGACTACCTCCGTCTTGTCCCCGTTCAATTTCAAGAGATTGGCCCACATCCATTCAGCAACTCTGCTGAGCCACAGTTTGAGAGCAGATGGGGCACATGTTTTGGCAGCGGAGAGAGAGAAAATGATTTGGGTATCGTCTGCATATGAGTAAAGGGAAAGACCGGCGTCTTCCACAATGGTAGCCAGGGGTCTCACGTAGATGTTAAATAGCATTGGGCTAAGTGAGGACCCCTGGGGCACCCCATGCGCAGACAAACGCACAGAAGAGGCAGAATTGGAAGAGAAAACTTGGAAAGAGCGATCCCTGAGATAGGAGGAGAGCCAGGCCAGTGCAGGTCCGGTCACTCCGGCCGCCTCCAAAGCTTTCAAGAGGACAGGGTGCGAAACCCTCTGGGCCCAGGAAAGGGAAAATGGTAATTAACTACTAACCACTTATTATCAAGCAATTAACCAATCAATCAAAGCAGGAGTTACCTATCTGTAAGTGCTCAGGGCAATTGGCAGAATAAAGGGCAGCTTTGGCACAACCTAGTTTTACTTGGAGATGCCAAGGTGGGCTTTTGCAATTTAGTACAAGGACCATCCCTGATGGCTAGGTTACAGCCACATTTGGAGGGACATCAGTTTTAACCTTGTCAGGTAAGGGTGTGGCCTAGAAGCTGATGACAGTCATTCCTGTTGGCAGCTAAGTCCTGCCATGTTGAAATAGGGGAGTCTGGGTAACATTTCAAAAAGACAAAGAAGAAGCACTGTGAAAGTAGGTAAGGGACTTGAGAAAATAGAATTGAGAAGTAGAGTTGGCTGAGGTATGCACTCAGGTCAGGCAGGAACCACCACTCTAGTCAGTGTAAGCTAGATACAAACTAAAAGATAGCCGGTTCCAACTCTCTGGTAGCTTGGCACAGAGCAGTCAGGCTTATCTAGAGAGAAAATGTGTAAAGTATTTTTGCAACACACACATACAGTAACACAATGACTACACCACCAAAAGACCCAGCAAAATAGGACACAAATGATACAAATCCAATCAGTAGAAGTCAAGATATGAATGCTTAAAGAGTAAATGCAACAATAGTGCTTAGAAGTCAATTGCACTACGAGGTTACTCTAAATCCAAAGTTCAAGCTGGCTGTGATGGAGCGTGGATCAGATACAAGTCAAAACAGTCCCCACTGAAGTTTTACCTTCTTGTGCTGAGCCAAGAGCTCTTTTCACAGGGTAGGTGATTGCCTGGAGCAAGTAGGATGTTGCTAGTGATGATCCTGCAGGTGTGAAAAGTCAGCTGGGCATCATGGACGGCAGATGGGACCTCCTGGTCACTGGCATTGATGCGTGCTGTGTGAGGAGATGATGTTGAGGTGGCTTCGGCTAATCGTTCAAGCGAGTAGTGCAGACATTTGTAGTAAAGGAGGATGCACAGTCCAACTGTGTAAGTAGATAATTCTTTATTGTAGATTGCTTCTAGGATAGGTAAGTAGGAGAAGATAGGAAGTATAGATAAAACCCCACCAGGAGCAAGCTCCAAGCAGCTCAGCCTGAGATGACCAACTGACACTGTGAGCATAGAGAGACACCCAGGCATTCTGTGATGTCATGGCACATTCTATTAATTGGAGAACAGTAGGGAAGTAATTTACTACACATCCTCCTTCCTTAGGGAATGACAGCGGAAATAGAGAGAGAGATAGGTAAGATACCTCAAATATAATATTTACATGAAAGTACAATAATGAGATACACAAATCAAAAAATGTACTACATGAGGTATCAGAAATACCATTAGCATTAGCAGAAATACACTAACATTACTACTACACCCCCATCCTCCTCCCTTAGTGAAAACAAAGCATGGATTAGATGAATAAAAACCAATGCAACAAAGAAGGGTGGTCACCCCCACAACCTCCCCAAACATGGGTACACCACAGGGTAAACATCCTGGTAAACAAAGGTGGGTGTAGACACATAGCCTTGGGAGAATAACAACATCCCAAATAAAAGGTAAAACAGAGGTAAGATTCACTGTAGATAACTGGAAGAGTGTAACCCCCACAACAGAAATACACCAGAGAAAATGGTTTGGAAAGAAACCAAAAGTTCCCCTGATCAGGGTAGAAGACATGCTGACACTGAAAACTAGAATGAAGCTTCTCACTCAAAGTCCTACCAACATAGAACCCTTGGTCACGAGTTCCAAGCAGGTAGACTTCGACCGGAGCATAGTGTCAAAATGAAAAGGATATATAGATAGTAACCCTTGGAACTGACAAATCACCTTCCACCAAACAAGAGAACAGCACAAGGTATTCACCCTGAAAATTACGCCACCTCTCCTAAGTAGAGTACACCACAGAGTACTCACCATGGAAAACTACTGAACCTCCCCATAGTAGGGTACACCACAGGGTACTAACCCTGGGAACAGGTATGGGGCATTGACTATCCACAAACACCACCACCTCCCCAAAGTAGGGTACATCACATGATACTCACCCTTGGAACTGATATGGGGCATTGACTACCCACAAAAAACACAACTTCCGTAAAATAAGGTACACCACAGGATACTCACCCTGGGAACTGATATGGGGCATTGACTACCCACAAACAACACAACCTCCGTAAAGTAAGGTACACCACAGCTTACTCACCTTGGAAAACAAAAAGTACAACATCACCTACTTTGGGTACACCATAAGGTACAACATCACCCTAGAAAACAGAATTGGGTATTGACTGGCCCCACAACCTCCCCAAAGAAGGGTACACCTAGGGTTAAAAGATGTCACCCTAGGAAACCAAATTCCCCATGATATGATACAATCACCCCAAAATAGGGTACAACACAGAGCACTAGTCAACCACCTCCCCAAAATAGGGTACAACACAGAGTACTAGTCAACCTAGAGAGAGTTCAATGTAACTTTAGCTGTAGGTCCATGCAGTCACCACAGCTCCCAAGACACTTTCCATAAGGGTACCACAAATTTCCCAAATGAAAAACACACAACTCGTTCAAAACTGAATTAAAACTGAACCTCCCCACAAAAACACACAATAGGGCGAACACACCAGAAACCTTCCCAAAAATAGTGCAACTTGAACAGGAGACTATGCCCCAACAGGCGCACACCCAAAACCTGCACTGAGATGCTAAGCACCTCAAAAATAAATAAATAAATGACTTGAGCTCCGGTGAGCGGTCTCTCACCCTGGGTCTCCATACACAGCTCCCTGCAGTTGCAGCTGAAATTCTCCACAAAAGTGAAATGTCAGGCAGACTATAGGGAGAGTCAAGAGTTCTGTTGCTCCGCTGTCTCTCCATCCGATACATCTCGTGTTAAATCTGTCGCCCAGACTGTCCACAACCAGAATGAAATGTGGCACCGACCATACATGTCAAACTCGTGCGGGCCAGTAGGCAGACAGGACGAAGGAAGCATATCGAACATATCCAGCAATCTGAGGCATTTTTAAGGAACTAGCGTGAACCAGGGCCAAACACAAGATGGCGGCACGCATCCCTGATGCTGTGCAGAGAGGCTAGCGGCAGAAGCCTGCACCAAATTGTCAAGCGCAGTAAGGAGCTCACGGAGAAGGCGGATGTCACAGAAGAAAGATTGCAGGCATCATGAGACTGGTAAGGTTGCGCGTGTCGAGTGCATGCACATGATGTGGTCTCGTGGGCTGTTTGAAAGTTAGCGGGTAAAGAGCCATGGAGCCGGGGTAACATGTTGAACATCCAAATCGGCAAAGAAAAGTGTCTCACACCCCGGTTAAACACAACTCTGGTCCCTGCTCTTCCGTACATGTGCGTCAGCTCACCAAGGATGTCACCTGTAATATAATAACTACAGCTGGCAAAGTACTCCCAGTCACTGAAAATCACTTGCCAAAATAAGCGCATGAGCTTACCAACAGTGCCGCTTTTGTGAACACTCTTCTTGCAGACTAATACACAGGCATACTGATTTTATATCCAGATACATCAGTAGTTCACTGATGAAGTAGATGAAACCTACTGTTATACCACAACGATTCCCACTCTGAATGAAGGCCAGATGAAATAGATAACCACCGCAGGCCTCAGGGAAGAGCGTTGCTGGAGAGACTTTTCCCAGACAGCAACAAGGTGACAGCAGGCTCATCAATAACAAACACCCAAGTTGTAGGCTGTCCAGATAGTACAGGACACTGGTGGGACTAGCCGGGGCGTTACCTTTGGGTTTCAATTGACGTTTTGAAAGTCCTTAATGTCTTTAGCTCCTTTTCCTTTAGTTCCTTGGTTCCTTAGTTGTCCTTTCTCCTTACTCCACGTGTAGGTTCAAGATCATCGCCAAGTTGTAGTAAAGGAAGATGCACAGTGATAGATAAAACCCCACCAGGAGCAAGCTCCAAGCAGCTCAGCCTGAGTTGACCAACTGACACTGTGAGCATAGAGAGACACCCAGGCATTCTATGATGTTATGGTACATTCTAATAAGTGGAGAACAGTAGAGAAGTAATTTACTACATTAGTCACTCAATCAATCAATCAATCAATCAGGTTTCTTATAAAGTACGACTACCCACCCCTGAGGGCCTCAAGGCGCTGACTGGGAGGGGGGTCTCTGGTTTGGTCAAAAAGCCAGGTCTTGAGGTCCTTCCTGAATTGCGGCAGGTATGGCGATTGCTTGAGAGGCAGAGGCAGAAAGTGCAAGTTCTTCGCATCGAGGTAGGAGAAGGGTCTTCCTCCAACTGTGGTCTTGCAGATCTGTGGGAGGGTGGCCAGGGGCAGTTGGGCAGAGGGGAGGTGTTTGGTGGGTGTGTAGAAGGAGAGGCGGTGGTTGAGGAATTCAGGTCTGGGGTTATGGAGGGCTTTGTAGGCATGAGTAAAGAGATTGAAGTTAATTCTTTATTTGATAGGTTTCTCTTGTGGCCGGTGATGTGGCTGTGGCGTGGGATGTTCAGGATGAGTCCGGCAGAGGCGTTCTGAATGGTCTGCAGTTTGTTTTGGATTTTCTGTGTGGTGCAGGATAGAGTCCATTGCTGTAGTCAGTCTGCTGCTGACAAGCCCTTGGGTCCCCATGCAAATTGACCTGTTTGAAGTCACAAAGAGCCCAGAAGCTTGAATTCGTGGGCTCAAACAACACTTCCAGAGGTACACAATTGCAGAGGTGCGTCTTTGGGGGTCAGGAGAGCGTTGTTGAGAGGCTTAGGAGCTGTAGGTGATGAATTGGAAGTCTTTTATAGAAAGTAGCAGCAGAACCCACTTCTGAGGCCCAGAACTTGGAGGGGACACCTCAGGCAAGGGAAGGATTCACAGACAGTGGAGCCCTGCCACACCATTAGATTTGAAGTAAGTCTTTTGTATCCCTGATGTGAGAAGTTAGCCTGGTATGTGATGCTCACTAATTCTAGTGATCACCTTGCACCATGCCAAGCAACCCTTATGATGATTGGTTGTAAGTCAACCTTATAGACCAGCTATCCTAGTGGTAGCGTGGACAAAGCAGTCTTAGGCTAAACTCTGAAAGGCATGTGAAGCAAGTTGTTTTATCATATACAACCCCACTTGAATACCAAATGAAAGGACACCACACGGATATATATTGAAAATATATATATATTTATTAACTACAAATATCCCCTGGACTCTTTATGAGCACAGAAGCACAAGCGTTAAAACAAAACACAGTTAAAATACACAAAAGTTGCACAATATGGATGAGCCCTAGGGGCCACCTAAACCATATACTAAGAAAGTGGTATAAGAGATACCAATCGAAAAGGAAACAGGCCTAGGGCCTTGGGAATCGCTGGAGCTGATCGGGACTAGCAGTGACTAAGTCGGGAAAGGCCCGCGGGACTCGGGTGCAGTGTTTAAAGTGCACGCACTCACCAATGCAATGTCTACGGTGCGTAAAAGTTATAAAGTTAGTTAGTTAGGAACCTTCCGAGTGACCTAGAGGAGTGAAACTTAAGACACAGACACTAGAGGTGTGTACCAGTGTGGGAACACCGGCGTTGCTGAGTTATCTCACCCACAGGACGCGGGTGCATAGGGTCAAAGTAGTGTCAGGTTTCGTCACGCTGGTCGATGGTGCTTGGAGCTGAAGATGCTGCAGGCGGCTCGATGTGAAGAGTTCCGGTGGATCCAAGGGTGGATCTGAAGTTGTGAAGACCTGAAAGCAGAGGGGACAATGTTCAAAGTCACTTGCCAGTGACTACCGTGGAACCAGATTGGACCAGGCGCTGTCGGGTGCAAACAGGCGATGAGGTGTAGCTTCTCTCTGCAGCCACGTGGACACGAAGAGGTCGAGGACATCCAGGAGTCTATCACAAGCTGTCCCACGCAGGCTTCTCACTGTTGGCGGTGTCAGCAACTTGATTGGAGCAAACAGGCCTTGGCTAATGCAAGCCACGCAGGAATCAAAAAAGGCTTATTACTCGGACCAGCAAGGTCAGAGCGGGTGCTCCTTTTTACAGGAGCAAGGGCAAGTCTTGATCAACCAGACCCGCAGTGTAGTTTGTAGGTTTCGTCGCCAAGATGCCCGCTGACCACGTGGCAAGTGGCTGGGATGGCGCGTCGAGTGGCACAATGCAAAAGGGCCCCACGCAGATCATGGAGATGCTGGGGGGCTGATCTTCGGTGCAAAAGCTGCTCGGTGGTGGGGCTTCTCAGTCCTCAAAGCACAATGTCGAGGGTGCCTCGGATGCTGCGCAGTCAGCTTCTCGGGGGTCTTTCAAGAGGTCCGGTCCCACGTCTCTCGGTGCCTCCACGGGTCCCTTCTTTGCAGGGACTGTGGATCGGGCTGTGAGAAGTTTGGGAGTCTGGGTCTTGTCAGGCTCTGGGCTCAGACTCCGGCGGGAGGCGGCGGCAAACAGATGTCGAGTTGCTGGATGGGGCCTGTGTTCACAGGGTGGCCACTCCTAGGCCACAAGGGAGATACTCTTCAGTCTTCTGTGCAGCAGAATGTCGAAGTCCAGTCGTCTTCTTAGTTTAAAGTTGATTTAAGGATGATCTGAAGTGCTATGACACTACTCCCACTCTTATTCCCAATCTGAGGGGTGGATCACCTGCTAGGTCCCTCCTCTGGGTGGGACCAGGAAGGGGGGCGGTTACACCCCCTTTCCTTTGTCCAGCTCCTCACCAGGCCTGGGTCTGGAAAGTCCCAGAACCGGTTTGGACTGGCTTATGCACGGGGACACCTTGTGTGCCCCGGGCATGTCTGATTCTATTCAGCCCTGTCCTACCCAATACACAAAATCCTGTCTGGGGTGGTGCTCGCACCTCCCAAGGCAGGAAACCCTTTGTCCAAGCCTCCCTTGCTGGAAGGACTCCCAGCAGCAGGAGGTCAGACTTGTGTCTGTGGTGGCAGCATCCATTTTGTGATACTGAGGCTCTGGTTAACTTTAACTGGGGTTAACGCTATGTACATGTCGTGTCCCTCTAGAAGGGTGGAATGCTATCCCCGTCGACAGAACTGTAGAGGGGATAGTATTCCAAATCGTATGACACCTTACTCGACATGTTTTGATAAAGCCAAACCAAAGTTAGCATATAACCACGAGGATTATAATGCACTTAAGAGTATATGGTATGGCCATATCCCGGAACAGCTAAGGGAGTTTGTCCCGACAGCTGCAGACTGGCTCAGCTCATGCTAGAGTACCATCTCACATGAAACCACGCACTCTGCCCCCAGGATTGCAGGGGCCTTCCATAGGAATGGCTTATAGGTTAACATGTGTCCAGTTAAGGTTAGATATAGGGATACAATATCTTAGTAAGAGGTGATTACACCAACTTACCCCAGCTGAGTTATCAGCCAGTTGTGTCAGATATGGAGGCCAGGCCAGGGGTGGCACAATACATGCTGCAGCCCCTGGTAGGCCTTGGCTACACCTATGTCCTGGGTACCTATGGTACACTGTTACAGGGGCCTATAAGGTGAACCAGTTCCAATTGTGTATGCACCTAAGGTACATGGAGTCCATTTTAAGGAGAGAGCAATTAGCCTGGGGCCCTGAATAGCATGATCCCAGGCAAACTATGTCAAAAACCAGCTAAACACCAGGCACAATGTATGGGGGTAACCATAGTCAGATATCCACCTTCCTACACCTGAGACTTCAGAATACAGGAGGCAACCCAGCAAGCCCTTGAAGCTCACTTAGAGGGAAGGCAGAGGTCTTCCCTAGATTCAAGAACTAGCAGGCAGCATGGTAACAAACAGAAAAGCAGTAATTCCCCAACAGCATTCCAGTTGAGTCCTTTAAGCAGCAAAGCAGTCCTTCTGACAGAGGTTTAACTCAATATCCAGAAGTGTCTGATTTTAGGCTGTCAGTGACCCAGTACTTATACCCAAAAGTACCTTTGATGTAGAGGGGTGACTTCAAAAGGACTCTCTGGAGTGCACAAGGATCCTTTTCAAACCAGTCCTGTCTGTCAGGCTAACCGTGGCAGCTGAGTCAGTGCTTTGTGTGTGGACAGGACACTACCTATTGAAGCATGTTAGGCCCTCCCATTCCTTCCCTGGCCAGGAAAATCCATCAGAAAGCAGATGAATGCAGATGAGTGCTCAGAATGCAATCAACCAAGACGTGCATTGGAGACTAGCTGTCATTCACAAAGATCAGTAAGTACAGAGAAATGTCCACTTTCTAAAGGTTTTCTGCTAAAGCAGTAATGTTAAATTCTATTTCACCAGTAAGGAGAATTTATTATTACCATTCCAACATATTAAGCATGAAAAAGCTACTTGTCGCTGAACATGAATTACAGCTTCAAAAGTATATTAAGGAATCCACAGTCCTTATCTATGAGAGGGGTAGGCCTCAAAGTAGTAAAAAATGAAATGATACAGGTCCAACCTTTTACTACCATAGCACCCTGTCCATAGTGTTACTCAGGGCCTACATTAGGGGTGACTTATATGTAATAAAAGGGAAGTTTAATGCTTTGCAAGTAGTTTTAAATGCCAAGTCGAGGTGGCAGTAAACTGCTCACACAGGCACAAGCACAACAGGTTTGAAACGCTATTTCTGTGGGTGGCACAATCATTGCTACAGCCCACTAGCAGCATCTGAAGTACAGACCAGCCTATATGTTATAGCACTTTACAAGGGACTTACAGTTCAGCAAGTATGCCAATCAGGCATACAGTAGTGTCATCATGTTTAAGGGAGCAGCACATGCAAATTAGCACTCGTTAGTAGGGTAAAGTGATCAAAGTCCTATGGCTAACAAAAATATTCCCCGAAATGGGAGACAAAAGGTAAACAGTTGGTGGAAAACCACGCTATAGATGACAGGTTTAACATAATAGGACACTTGTAATAACATCTTAGTATACATATGTACTAAAAGTCACTAGTTCAATCAAGTGCCTTTAACTTATTCTTATCAAACTGATTTTCAGAGGCACTATTGCAAAATTACAATGCTATTTGAGCAAAGCAATAACAATATTTGATGAATGGTTCACATCAATGAAAGGCTGGCAAGACATTCCCAAACCTGCAAGCCCTTAAATCACTAAAAAGGTTACAATTTTGGCTAACTAACATTAACCCCTTCCATGCCTTCAACGTAACGGTTACGTCTAAGGCCCACTATTTACAAATCCCTCTGCTGCAAACAGCAGAGGCATTCCTTGTATTTCTTCAGCCTCTGGAGCTGGGGAAGAGCTTCCCAAGCTACCTAAGACATTTTCTTTTCAGTGTAGTGAGGATCAGCGCGCATGGCGTGCCAACATCACTACATTGAAAATGAAAGTAAGTAGACGGGCAAAGGTATCATTGGTAAGGGTAGAATTTCCCTATTCTAATGGTTCCTAGTGGATCCCCACTTAGGGATAGCTGCAGGAGTGCCACTGGGCACCAGGGATAATTGGGTTTGTTTGCTAATAGAGGGTTGGGGGCTGCCCACAATGGGCATGCCAATGCTCCCACCCCAACACAAAAGTGGCAGTTTTCTGCCCCCCCACCCCACCTCCAGGAGGTGGATGGGGGTATTATCCCCTATCTGCACATAGGCAATGCCATACCCCACCTACAATTATAAAAACAGACTGGGGGGGGGGCAGATCAGATAAGGGTACTAGCCCCCGATCTGCCACCGGGGGGTGCAAAAATCTGACTAGGCACCAGTGATTTTTTGTTTTAAATATGTAGAGGAGCAAGCTGCCAAAAATGGGCATGCCAATGCAGTACCCCAAACAAAAAAATGCACAGTTTTCTGCCTGACTTGAGGGGGCAGTTGGGTGGGGGTTATGACCCCTAATCTGCCCCCGGGGGGGCAGGAAAACCACTATACACCAAGGATTCTTTGTAAAGAAAAGATGGGTGTGGGCTGCCCATAATGGGTGATGCCTATGCCCTCTCCCCCAAAAAATACCCCTAGTCTTTCTACCCATCCTGGGGGGCAGATGGGGGCAATAGCCACTGATCTGGCCCGGGGGCGGGCAGAAAACCAAACCCACTAGGCACCAGAGATATGTTTACGGGCATGTCAGGGAGCGACCCCTTAGGCAAGGGTTGCCCCCCTTTTTTTGTGAACACATTTTGGCTTCCTCTGCCCCTCCTTGGGGGCTGATCAGCAATATATTTAGGCTCATGTGCCCCAAAGGGGCAGAAAATCACTAGGCACTAGCTTCTGTGTGTGTGTGTGTGTGTGAACTGGAGTTTGGCGGATGGTCTGTGTGCACTTGCGTTTGGCTGGCTGTGTGTGAATTTGCATTTTGCTGGCAGTGTATGTGGACTTGCCCTTAGCTGGCAGAGTGTGTGGACTAGCGTTTGGCTGCCAGTGTTCCTGGGCTATCACAAGGCGAGCGGTCTGTGCTGATGGCACATGTCTGTTGGTGTGTGTGGACTTTCATTTGCCTGGCGGTGTGTGTGGACTGCCGTCTGCCTGGTAATGTTCATCGATGGTGTTTGGCAGACTGTGTGCAAGGATGGCAGTTGGCTGCTGGTGTGGCTTGCATGAATCCTCCAGCATGTTATTACCCAAAATCCCCTGCAAACCTTCAATTTAGCAAAAAATTCAGACTTTCCTCACATTTCTGTGAGGAATTGTTGTGGAATCACCACGCTGGCTCACATTTCCCACCATCCTGCGTTCCCCTTGGTCTCCTGAAAACAATGATACCTCACTTTTATGGGTGCCCAAAGTAGAGAACCTAAAAACATATAAAATGAAAAACTGAGGGGGGGAAACAAACTGAGTCCAAAAGGCTGACTCTGCATTTGGCGCCCACACAAGAGAGGTATCATTTTTATTGGGAGACAGAGGGGAACGCTACGTGGTGGGAAATTTGTGCCAGTGTGGTGGTCTCACACTCTTGTCACACAGAAATGTGTGCAAAAAGTGACTTTTTATCTAAATTTGAAGTTTGCAGGGAATTCTGGATAACAAATCTTTGGGTGATTCGTCCAACCCACACATCCTCGGGTGTCTAGTTTTCATAAATGTCTGGGTTTAGTAGGTTTCCCTTTATGGCCTACGAGCAAGGACCAAAAACGCAGGTTCCAACAATCTATTACAAAACAAACTGTTTTTGCAAAAGGGGCACTGGTGTTTATGGTTGCGGGCTCGAAGGCCTTCTAAGGAAACCTACCAAACACAGAAATTTCTGAAAACTAGACATGTGGGAGAGTCCAGGGAGGTGTGGCTTGCATGGATCCCCTCAAGTGTTTTAGCCAGAATCCCCTGAAAACCTCAATTTCAGCACCAACAAAAAATCATGTTTTCCTCTCATTTCGGTGTGGAAAAGTTGTGAATCACATAGCCCACACAAATTCCCCACCACCCAGCATCCCCCAGGTCTCCACATAAAATTGCTACCTCGCTTATATGGGTGGGCTAAGAGCCTGTGACATGGAAGGGCCCAAAACGTATTGTAGAGGCATTAAAACGAATTGCTCACAAAATTACCTGGTTTTGCAATTGTGTCATCTGCATTTTTGACTCCGGACAAGGGGGACAACTAGGAAAGCCTACCAAACCCAGATAATTTGGAAAAATAGACACCCAGTGGAGTCCAGGGAAGTGCAGCTTGCGCAGAACCCCCAAGATTTTCTTACCTAGAATTCCGACAAACCTCAAAAGTTGCTAATAAAATTACATTTTCCTCACATTTCTGTGTAGGAAGGTTGTGGGATCACCAGGTCGCCACACATCTTGTACAACCCAGCGTTCCTCTAGGTCTCCCAATAAAAATGATATCTCACTTGTATGCGTGGGCCAAATATCTGTGACAGAGAGGGGGGCCCAAAACGTATTGTGGAGACATCAAAATTATATATCACAAAACGACGTGGTTTGGCAAGGGGGTGCCTGCATTTCTGGTCCCTGGCTTGGCTGACATCTAGAGAATCCTGCCAAACCCAGACAGTTCTGAAAAATAGACACCCAGGGGAGTCCAAGGATGTGTGGTATGTGTGGGTCTCCCAAGGAAAACTTAAAATTTCGAATAAATAAACAAAGCTGACTTAAAGACCCCTCTATGCACATATTTTATAATAATTGTTTTGTAAACATAAAGGTCGTATGACAGCTAAAGTTGTCTTTAGGCAAGACATATTTAAATGTACTTCATACATCGTGGAATGTATGATTCCTTTCTCGTGAAAATGTTACTGTTGTTTGCACAAATTCATCTTGTGCCATTAGCCTTCTTCTCACAATGTGATACCCATGTGACAGCTAAG
This sequence comes from Lissotriton vulgaris, assembly GCF_964263255.1. Lineage (NCBI taxonomy): Eukaryota > Metazoa > Chordata > Amphibia > Caudata > Salamandridae > Lissotriton > Lissotriton vulgaris. The sequence goes on from NC_141691.1 coordinate 194,649,999, forward strand.
AAGAACTCACCCAGTTTACCTCTCTTTTTAAGGTGTGATGTCTTGAATGGTTTAGTTCGCCGTAGTGAGACATGGCACAGATAATGGGCAATACCTTTTATCGGATGCGCATCTTAATGGAAACAGGTGCTTCAAGAAGTTCTCTAGTCTTCACACAGGGTAATCAATAAACTAAAAACCTGTTTTAAGACATAATTCTGATGTGCAGAATAAAACAAGTGCACTTAAAAGAAGCACATCTCTCTAGGCGTGTTTCTCCTCGATACATCACGGTATGCTTTAAGCTATTTTGATTTGTAAGTGAAAAGAACAGTGTTAATAAAAGGATAGTTCTTTTCTTCCTATAAAAGACGCCATGATTATTTGCTGGTGTATAATATGACCTCCGGAATGTGTTAGTTTTCTCTAAAAAGAAATGTTTGTTTTGTCTATTGCACTATGATAAATTTTTCCTCAATCTCTGTTGAAATGTTAAAATAGTGACACAATTATGTCACAGAATGTGCCACATAAGGCAGCATAATATGCAATGTTTTGCTGAATAATGTAGCCTACTTGCTACATAGTTTGGCTCACATAATGTTGCCCTTCATTTCTCAAAGGTTTTAGTGGCCTTGTCAGTACCACAAAAGTTTTGTTCATTTTAAACACATGTTTATGTAGCACAATCACACTAAGAAATCTAAACCCCTTCCTCCAGAATGTTCTACTGCTGGTGGCATGATAGCTCTTTTTAAGATCAAAAAAAGTTTATTTGATATCAAAATGAGAAAAGCAAGGTGTCAATACAAAATACAATAGAATATAAAACATTAAGAGTTATGATAAATAAGCCAAGCATGAGGTTGCATATAGTGTCAAAAAGGAAAAGGGAAATAGGAAAAACTGGGCACTGGAATGAAAGAAGAAAAAAGCATATAAACATTAATCATAAAATCAATAAAGAACCTGAAAGAAAAGCAAAAATTATAGAATGAGGAAAAGAAAAATGGAATGCAGTGAGCATTTAAGGAGGTTTGAGGACTTCTTGTTGCGAAGGCAATGGGCGGAAGGAGCGATTAGCACGAGTATCCAAGTAAAGCCTGATAGGGAGCCATAAGTCTAAATGCTTTGCGGCCATGTGAGCCGGAAAAACAAAAGCAGTGTCAAGTCTGTGGTTATGGCAAACATTAAACCACCACGCCTTAAAGGAAACATTAGAGGAGTCCTTCCAGTTTACCGTTATCTGTTGGAATGCAGCAGCCAGTAGCAAGTCAATCATCTGAGGCTTTAGTTCAACATTATCCCAACAAGGGGAAAGGCTACCCAAGAAAATGTTTATGTGAGAGAAAGGAATACATGTGTGAAATATCAAGTTAATTTGAGTCCAGACCTGTAACCAAAAAGCATGAACAGAGGTACATAAGAACAACATATGAAACAAAGTTGCTTGTGGGGATGAGCAGGACCAGCATGTATGAGGAGTGTTTGGGAAGCGCTTATGGAGGTCTGAAGGTATATAGAGGAGTCTGTTATAAATAAAAAACAGGGACTGTGTCAGGGTTGCCGCTCTTGAGGATTTACGGATCTTAATCCAAACTTTGTCCCATAGTGAAATTGGCCATGGAGTGGAGAAGTCTTGTTCCCAACATTCCTCTACTTTGGATTTAGGCCTAGGACAGTGAGTAGTATGAAGGAATTTATAAATGGAGGAGGCCTTTGGAGTCCTGCGTAAAAATGAGTGAAGTTAAGAGACAGGAGTGGGAGAAGCAGGAAATGAATGTAGCTGAGAGAGCTGATTGTAAGTTGTTAGCACAGCCTCCCTAAGTAAATGATAATTACGTGTGAAGGAGGTTGGTAAGTCATAGAGGGAGCGGAGAGTGGTAAAAGACAAGAAAGAGGATTGAGAAAAGAGTTGAGAGACCCATATCAACCCCCTATGATGCCATGCTTTCCAAAAGAAAGGTTTGTTACGAATAAGTAGGGTGGTGTTATGCCAAATGGTGGAGGAAAGGAAATCAGCAATGGTCGTGGGAGGGGAATGGGAAGAAGATAGGAGCAATTTAGTGGTAAACTTATGAATGGGAGTGGAAATGGAAGAAGGTTTACGGGAGAAGGAAAGATACTCAGCAAAGGAAAAAGGAGAGAGAAGAAGACGTTCAAATTTAGCCCATAAAGGACAAGGGGTGCTGGGATCTTGCAGCCAGAAAGAAGCTTGCTGTAATAGGAACGCCTTATGGTAAGCAGGAAAGTTTGGAAAGTTAACTCCCCCCTCTGTCTTAGGATGAGCCAATCAAGCTAGAGACATTCTAGGCTTTTTCTTATTCCAAAGGAAGGACATCAGGATGGAGTTGATTTTCTTAAAGAATTTGGAAGGAATGGATACAGGAATGTTGGAAATAGTATAGAGGACTATAGGAGACAACATCATTTTAATAGTGTCAAGGCGGCCCCACCAGGACAAGTAAAGAGGTAGCCACTTGGACGTTAAATCAACTAATTTTTGGGTGCATTTGGATAGACAAAGGGAAACAGTATCTGGGATGGTAGGCGTAATATGCAGGCCAAGGTATTTAATATGGGAGGATTTCCATGTGAAGTTGGAGGCAGTAAAATCGGGTTTAAATGTGAATTTCGTTAAAGGTAGAATCTCACATTTATCATTATTGAGTTTGTAACCAGATATTTGGGAGTATTCATGCCCTTCAGCAAGGAAGGCGGGAATCGAATCAGTGGGGTTAGAAATGAAAAGAAGGATGTCATCCACGGATGCGGCTAACTTGACTTGGGAATCTGAGATTTGAAAGCCTTGAATTGTAGGGTTCTGACGAAGTTTGGAGAGAAAGGGTTCTAAGGCTAAATTAAAAAGAAAAGGAGATAATGGGCATCCTTGACGAACACCCCTTCCCAAGTCAAAAAAAGAGGAGATTTGACCATTAGCACAAACAGCTGCACGTGGATTGGAGTAAAGTAAAGAAATCGGAGAAATAAATTTGGGACCAACACCAAACCAATGAAGGGTATGAAAAAGATAGGTCCATTCAACTCTATTGAATGCCTTTTCGGCATCAAGGGCAATAGCCGCAAGGGAATGGGGTAAATGACGGGAGCATGATAGCTCTTTAACTTAAAAAAAACAGTAGCCCCAAAACTTCGGCATGCGTCCCATAACAAGGAGATGATTAGCTGTAATAACTCTGACATGTGTGGTCTGGGCAGAAGTTGGTGAGGCACAGCAAAGCAATCAAATAAATGATAGCACAAGAACCCCAAGTATTACCAGCCTGTTACCCTTTACTTTGAAACATCTGGAGTCTCACACACGGCTCTGAAATGATGTATAAAGTCAAACACACCACTCTAACTGGATTGTTGGGCCCAGACTCACAGATCTGGGTGAAAGTGACGCAAGAACTGCAAGGTGGCAAAGACAAGAAGGAAGATATGTTAACAAATAGTTTTTTTTAAACTGACCTAATCTTAAGTCCTTCTTATGTGTATCACAATAAAACAGCAGTGTGTTTATAGTACAGGTCATGCTTTTGTTCTTCATTCATTAAGGAAAGATTTACTAATAGTCCACCAGGAGCAGTATAAGACCACATCTGAGCCTCTTTCTCACATTGCATGATATTTCATTCAGATGTCATAGTCCATTGCGACTTGAGCAATGCAAACCTAGTTACAATCAAATTAATCACAACTTCCCACACTAAATCAAGCCTTGGCCCACAGATCAGCCAACAGGGTTTGAGGAAAGCCTGCTCATTCATCCCGTCTCACAGAGGGGCATATTTACAACAGAAAGGAGAAGTGTGGCGTTAAGCAAACATTGCTAACACTGCGCTTCTTCATTCTGAAAATGCACGGATGCACAGTATTCACAAGAGTACGGCGCACCCCTGCAGTTTCCATAGCCCTGGCACAGTTCAGATGCCTAGCTCCAATGCACGATAGTGCAAGGGTGTCTGCGTTGGGGGAAATGATTGTTTATATGCCTGGAAGGTCTCCCTTCCTGCACATAAACACTCATTCATGGCGTTTTAAAACGTCTATGTGTGCTGCTTAATGCAGCACACATAAAAGTTGCAAAACGTCATTTTTTAAAATTGTTTATGGGCAGGAAGGATCACCTTCATGCACATAAACAATCAATGGTAATTGGATCCTTCTATGTGTGCTGCACCAGGCAGCACACATGGAAAAAGCGAATACAAGTAGAAATAAAGCATTTCTCCTTGCTTCTCCTGTTTAAGACCAGGTTTTCCCTGGTCTTAATTTTGGCACCGCCTCCTATTTACTTCACCCTTGTAAATAGGGGACAGCATCAAAATCAATGAGTGTTGCGGTGGAACGCACAGCGCAACACCCAATGTCTTCCCCTTTCTCACTAAGTACAGCATGATAGGGTGCCTTATGTACAAGGCAGCGTTAAGCCACATTAAATGGCTTCATGCAGCCTTGTAAATAAGGCAGAGCCACTAATGCCACCACAACATCACTAAAAGTGACGTTGTGATGGCGATAGGGACTTGTAAATATGCCCCAAAGTATCTCCATAGAAGCTGTTTGGTGGTTTCTATGTATCCTTGTTTGACTCCTCTGTCCCTATTGGAAAGATTACCTCGACATGGACTGAAAATTGTGAAACCTGTAGTTTAAAGCAGGAAAGAGATTCCAACCTGGCAGTGATGTGTATAGTGTCTTGTTAAGTTTATCCCACTGACCACATTCATCGTGCAGCCACCATCTGGTTCTAGTTACTTATACTCACTAGAGATGAGAGGATTCCCAAACCCTGTTTGCGCATGGGTCGGAATTACAAGTCAGGAATTTAACGCATTCAGTAATTATCGGACACATTAAATACCTCAGCCTTCATTAAACTTCAGCAGGTCAAACCTCCTGAAATATGGATTATGGTGCAATAAAGACCAAAATGCACAAGGCAGCACACATGGAAAAAGAAACAAGCACTGACATAGCCAATAAGTCATGCTTTTGGGACCTTATAAGTATTTAGTTATGCAGCACAATATCCTTGGTACAACAACAACTGTTGCATGGCTAAACACTTATAAGGTCCCAAAGGCGAGACCTATTGGCTATGCCAATGCTTGTTAATAATGTATGACATACTGTAGATGGGAGCATAGGCACACAATATGGCACTAGCAATTTCCCTAAAGCACAAGGATGTGGCGTAATAACCAGAGCTGCGGAGCAAGAAGCTAGAGAACCATGTTAGAGTTATGGCGTTGGCTTACAGCCCTGTGAAATAGAATATGTAATGTTAAGATCATATCTGTAACCCCACATTGTGTGGTATACAGGCAGAGGGAAAAGAATTAAGGCCAGATTTAGGAAAGGAACCTGTACTAAATTTAAACTATGTAAGATAAGGCCCATAGAGACGATTAACAATGTTGTGGCAATAATTAGTAAAGTCACACAGACTCCTAAAGTGGCCAAAATGATGAGAGATCAATAGTAGCTCCCGTAAAGTGGTTAAGTCAACCAAAACATGACCCGCTCATCCTTGTCTGCAACTGGTGCCAGAATATAGTCACATATGGGGTAGTACTGTACAGACTATGCCGGCTTTCTTTTGAAAAGTGTCATTTTGAATAGATGCCCCAAAATATTAGTATGGGAGTAAAGATTGCTGTGCTAGGGCTAACCGCAGCTCACTAATGGCTGGTGAACTTTGGAAAAGTTGTGAATTTTGAAACAACCGGGGCAAACAGTATAGTTTACTAAATAATGTTCATATAAATTGGCTAAAAATCCAAGGGATTTGAAAGAGCTGTCCAATGCCAAACAGCAAAAGGATTTCAAAGTTAAAGAAAAACAGGGTGTATAATGCACCGAAAAAGAAGGGGAGAGAGGAGGGAGCTTGGTGTTGAGATTAGTCAGATATTGTGAGGAGTAAGGGAGAGAAGCTAGAGACTGAGGAGGAAAGAAGTCAGTAAGGATGTGGTTAGAAAGGGATGATTATCGCATTATACATTATTGCACATTACTGCAGCGTAGCCTAGCTCACGTGTATCTTCAGCACAATGAAATCCCCAGCTCATGGTAATCACCACAACACAGGGAAGACCCAACGACTCCGGTGATTATTATATATATTTTTTTTAATCGCAGATGCACAACTAAAAGCAGGCACTGAGAATCTCTACTTGACTTTCAGTGCGATGATGCGGAAACATGCACTGACTTGCTTTTGTTTAACTCGTTATGCCGTGGTCCCATTATCTGTAGAACACTGTATGTGTCAGCTGCGAGCGTTCATATCGGATATTAAGTGTTCCTTGAAATTCCAAGCAGCCTGGAGCTTGTAGGAACACCCTGTCACAAGATTTACAGTTGTGTACAGGCACAATTTGTGTTAAGGTAAGTGAAATTTGATGTCACGTGGTCTGAAGTTACAACTTGAGGACATTTCCATGGTCTCTCGCTGTACAGAGGCTTTAAAGGGGGATGAGAGATGATATCAGACTGCAAGGCCTTGGGGCAGCCCATGAGTGGGTGTTGAATACGACAATAGGTGGCAGAGACTTCCTGTGTACAAGAGCGAGATGCTGAACTCTAAACTAAGGGCATAACAGAGGCCCATGAACCCTTTGAGGCACAGGCTTTCTCCCAACTTTTCAGGGTGCCCCAATCATCCATGGCCTACATATATCTCTGAAATATGAGAGACTCACCTCATCACATTCAGCGAGGGCATTATTTTGTATTACACCACAGCTCTAAACATGACAGGGATGGCAGAATTGAGCATTAGATACAGGGCAGAGAGAAAGTAAGCTCAAAACTGCAGAACACGCTGGGTATGGAAACACATGGAGAGAAATACTGCCTATCAGCCAGAAATGGTATTGTCCAAAACTCTGTTTTTCATATCAAATCAGGGCCTTTGGTGGTCATATCACTGGAAATACATCATTAAAAAAACATGCGTGGATGCATAAAATGCCATGCCTTGGCTACGGTGGTTTACAGGAGGGGTATGAGAGGTCACATGTAGCTTCTTGCACAGACCTACTGCTCCAAAAAATAAAGTTATTTAAATTAACACATTTGAATTTTAAATTGAGACACGATTAAAACCATCACAATGTTAAGGTTTTTGAAATGGAGACTTTTAGCATTAGGTGCGTTGGTTTGCACTACATTTAGTTTTTACACAAAATAGTCGAGGGACGAGGAAAGCCTGCTGATCCTTCATGTAGGAAACTGGACCATAGAAATAAAGGCTGTACTCCCTGCCTGAGAAGCTAAGGAAGAGTGTGGCGGGAACCAGCATTAGGAAAATCAAAGCATAAGTTATCTACTTGTGTGACCATGACAAATGGAGTAAGTGACAAAAAAATATAAAGACCGCAAGTATTTGCTTACCAAGCCTTGGTTTGCTATGGCAACGTTCTCTGCATTTAGTCCTCCATGGTTATATGCAGTTACGGTGAGGCTAGAGAGTGTGCCTACAACTGCAAAACGATAACAAGGTGCAGTGAAGATTCGAGAAAGTGATCGCGGGGAGGGGAATGAATTGACAGTGATTGTGAGGAGGGGGAAAAAGTGAAGCAGCGCCCGGCCCGCACTGGAAGAAAATGAAAGTGACCTGCCGGCCGCGCGGCGGCGAAAGTGATCACTGAGAGGGGGAGGGCATTGAAACTGATCGCGGGAAGGCGGAAAAAGTAACGCGGCCCGCGGCCATTAAAGTGAAAGTGGCCAGATGGCGCCAGGAGCAGCCAGCGGGAGGAGCTGGACGCGCTCTGGGGTGGGGGAGGAGCATTTGAAAGGAAAGCCATTAACCAGCCAGGTGCAGAAAGCCATATGGCGGCTGCGCAAGTGCATGCACGTGTGGCCGCAAGCTGGTGGCCAAGCAAAGCGCTGGTGGTAGCACTTTGAAATGCCACTAACTAAATGTCTCGCCAGATCAGCGCATGGCTCTAGTGAGACCTAAAAACGAGGAGAAATGATGCATTTCTCCTAATTTCTCCAGGTTTTATCTAGTCTTATCTAGTCTTAATTTTGGTGCTGCCTCCTAAGTATGCAACCCTTGTACATAGGGGGCAGCTTCAAAATTATTGGCTTTTGCGGTGGAACGCCCACTGCAACACCCACTGCCCACCCCTTTTACACTAACAATAGGGTGAAAGGAGGCCTTATTTACAAAGATGTGTTAAGCAACGTTAAGTGGCTTAACGCTGCTTTGTAAATAAGGTGCAGCCCCAATCGCCACCACACTGTCGGTAAAAGTGACGTTTTGGTGGTGATAGCGGTTTGTACATATGCCCCTTTGAGTCCTTTTGCAACACTTTGTATCACTTTTTGCTGGTGTAAATTATTTGTACATCTCAGCTCTTAAATTGTTATTCTTCTTGATATTCTCCTTTTGTGTAAGTGCCTCCCAGTGAAGGTATGTATGAGTGGCAACCTCCCCTTCTGTGTCTTAAAAAAGTCCCCTTCACTGGGTCATCCACATGATTTCAACTCAGTAAACCCATAGAAGACCTTGAGGACTGATGTGAAAAACTTAGGCAATGTTCCATAACGTTAATATTTTAATAATAGTGTGATGTGGTCAAATAATCAACCATAGCATAAAGATGCATACATGAACATGTGGCAACACTAAATTTGCTTGCATGATGCAATAAAATTTACTAATATATGTTGCTATTGTGATGTGGGCTAATGCACAGCTTAATTACAAACAAACACAATTTAAATGTAATTATTGTACACGTTTTTGTGCCAGAAAGTCGTTGGATATGTAAGTATAAAGCGCATTTATGTTGCTTATTTGCTAGGTAACAACTAATGGGGAAACATTAGTATGGTGAGAGGTAAACAGAAGGGTTTCATTACCATAATTAACATGAATTTGCGTTTGTTTTTATGATAGTTCCAAATTGTGGCCTGTGAGGCCTACAACGAAAATGGCCACTCTGATTCACTGCGAGCGAGTATTTATCTGCGCATGTGCATCCAAAGCCTGCTAGCGCGAGTGAGCTGACTCTGCTTGGATGGGAGGTTCAAGGACGCTTTGCCCCAGATCCTAGGATGGGTGCCAAGCATGGACGATGTAATGCTCGGAGCATGAGAACTTTTCTCTATGTTTCAAGTAAAGGAAGTGCCTAGGCCATAGACTGTCTTAAACAAAGACCCTTTATTTTTCTGCTGATTCATTGAGAAAAACATGCTGTAATGACGGGGAAGCGCTCATCTTCCCCAAATTTGTCCAATCAGAACTCGAATTGGTAATGTTAGTTACTTTTTAGATAGATTAAGCTAGGAAATTAGTGTATAAAACCCCCTGATTTTGCTTAGAAGGGGTCGCTCTTTCGATTTCTTCTGGAGATGCTGCCGTACTGAAGATCGATTCTTGGATGTCAGAACTTGTTATTGCTTATTTGTTTTTCTTTGCAGGACTATTAGGATGAGATGAGGGTGTTAGCTAGGGATGTTAGGAGAGAGTGAATTTGGAACTATCTGTTCTTTGCTAAACTTCTTACTGAACTTTTAAATAAAATGTCTATTTCCGAGCTTTAAAATAAATGATCATTCTTTAAAATAAAGTTAAAGATTCTTATTGAATAAAGAAATAAATAAATGCCTAAATGTCGGACATACTAAAACCTTGCTTTGAATAAAAATTGGATAAATGGAGAAGTAAAAGCTGGTCTTTGCTTTTTCCTACTCCTGGTTTTCGTTCTAGCAGATCCATTGCCATAATGGTGGTGTGTCTGAATAAAATGGTGTTTAAATGAAACCATGGTGAATTGCTTTACATTGCAGGTGTAAATAAAAAGAGTTAAATAGATTTAGACACTCCGGCAATGTTATAGTAGGACTCCTGGTTCGTTGGCCAAATCTGTGAAACCAAATTAAATGAACAGATTAAGTGTGCAGTGTAATGGGCCCCACTGTTGAATGAATGTGTGTTCTGAGGATTCAGGGAAATGGCCATGTTGATTTAGAATATATTTTTGGAGTCCCGCTGTAGCAAGTGTAGGGCCCTTGCGCACTTCTGGAGGGGGGTGGTGGGATGCATGGCCAAGGTCCTGCTGTGGGATGTTACCCTGTCCTGGAAGCTACACCTGCTACACAGCACAGAGGGAATTACTGGTAATCGATACAAGTGGCACCTGTTGTTCCTTGGACTTGCCATCGCTAAGTGAGACATTGCCCAACAGTGATGGGGTGGGTGAGGGCATATGAGATTTTTACACATTCATTTATTTTCTATTATTGTTTTATTTCCTATTGTCCCTCTTACATTATCATTCCTTGGGAACTCCAATGGTTTATAGGCACGCTATTTATCTGGCAACTGATTGTATCTATTTTTTACCCTCTGGCCACTTCCAGGCCAAAACGCAATAAAATCTGTTGTGAAATGAAAAGAAAAACACTACAGTAATGGTTGTGGTACTTTATCGCCACACATCAGGCAATTGGTCCTAGGGCCAACCGAAGAATGTGCTAGCATTTAAGTATATTTCGACAGGTAAAAAAAGCATAATTTTACTAAGAGTCTTCAGGAAGCATTTTGCACTGGGCTTAATTTCCTAAAGATGAGTCGATATACAGAGCTTCAGAAAAATAATCATCCAGTTGTAAAAAAGCATTGTGAGACACACATATTCTTTGTGTTTCTTTCTTTGTTATTTTCCACTTTTAAAAAAAAGTACACAAACAAAGTGTTTCATCCTAAAAGATCGGGACTTCTTCAAGGCTGTTAAAAGACATATATGAAACAATGACTAAAAAGCAAGCAGACAGTGCAAATTCTCTGAACACCTTAAATTATAAACATCATGTGCACATGAAAGCGACATTACAATTGACAAGTAAAAAGCAACGTGGAGCAAACAGTACATAGAGTAACATCTACATTAACCCTTGTTGTTGTGAAAACCATAAAAAGTGGTACACACAAGTAGTCAGAGTGCTTTGCAGCTTTAGGTCATCATACACAAGGTGCAAGACCAACTGTTGCAGGAGTAGCATGCATCATCTTTTCCCTGCATCCACCACACCACCAACGGAAGAAGAAGAAAGTGAGGGTGTTGGTAGGAACACAATGGAAACGTTTTTGGGAACAAACTACACACTAAAATAACAAGCTGAAATAAAAGGCTAAAACAATATACCAAAATAACAATTGTGAAGATCCACTATCCTCCAGAGTTCCCTCTTGGACCTACAGAACGAATAATCATAAGGAAAATGTTAGTACTGATAGCAGGACAGATATAGCACTCAAACAGAAACTGACGGATGCGACCTGGAGGGTACTTAGCGTTTGCTAAGTGGGGAAACAAGATACTGCACCTACTAATCAAGCACACTGGAGGAGGGGCAACACACTATGACCTTATGATGATGTACATAAACAAGAATATCACAAGTGTATATAAATGACTTGTCACACCTCAACATTATTTATTACATGACATAACTTATGTAGAGTATCAATCTTCGTAAATAGTGAATGTGTGATGTCCAGTATGCGGACAAAGTGCATACCGATGCTTAGTGTTTTTTCCTCACACAATAGCACACCAGATTGCACAAAAATAAAGAGTTCCTAGGAAGGCTTAAAGAGAGCGCAATATACACAATACACAAAAAACTTAGCTGCACAGTTAAATAACCATAGTGTGGCTGTTTTTAGAATGTTTGGCAGCTTGTATATGTAGAGTACTCGCAGGTGGTGAGAGGTATCAAGCTTTCCTTTATTCAGGTTCGCTGCCAGAGGCCCAAGCAAGGTGGTCAAAGCCCATACCAATGAGCGTTGTGGCAGCTGGACTAATGTCAAAGTGGGAGAGCTCTAAATAGCGTAATTATCGTATCCAGATGGAGATGTGTGATCTGAATTCGGAGGCTGGCCATCAGATTTGTCAAATTTGGTTTTTTGATGCCAAGCAACGAATGTTCAGGAGCCATGCTACTTATAGTCAAGAGCTTAAAAATGTACGCCAAGACTTTGAGGTCTCACAAGATCTTGGCTGACCATCTCATGTTGTTGTTGTGGATGGCTCTGCAACTGAGGATGACTCACTGTTGTTGTGGATGACTCGTCAGCTGAGGATGACTCACCAGTATTCAGTCCCCAGTCTCATGTTGTCGTTGTGGATGACTCTGAAGCTTAGGATACCTCACCGTTGTAGATGAATCCTCCGCTGAGGATGGCTTACCAGTATTCAACCCCCTGTCCCATGTTGTTGTTGATGATATGCCACCTGAGGATAGCTCACCAGTATTTATTTTAGACCCCCTAATGTTCTGCTGAAACGGTGAGCTAAGGTGTCAAGCTCTAGACCCTACATACCCTTCATATCCAAGACCATGATGAACTGAAAGTGTGCGCAGAAGGCCTATTGGGTGCAAGTGCTTAAAGTGTGGTTTGGAGCAAGGAGTCTCAAAGATGGCACCAAGAGAACTGCAGGTTTGTAGGCAAGGGCCACCAGCGTGATTCCATGACAGCAAGGACGGTGGCTACCCTTGAAACCCTGACACAAGAAAATAATATCTAAAGTAAGACCATAATAAATCTATACAATTCAAAACAGAAAAAATACATTTCATGCAGAAAAGTATGAGTCACATGATTCCAGCATTTTATTGCACCATAATTCATAACAAAAACAGTATTACCAACCACACTCTTAGATTCATCTCAGTCAATATTTGTAAACCTGTACAACAATACTAATTATCTATTGAGGACAGCGTACTCGCTCAATATCAGCAAAAAGTAAAGAAAGCTATTTCCTTTTTCTATTTTCTTTTTTCAAAAGAAGAAATGTCTGGTGAGTAAACTGCAAAGTGAAAAAACCTTCACAAAATTAGTGGATTATATTTCTTCTTCAGAACTGTACCCCATAGTTCCTGTGTTTCTAATATTGCTGGGTAATTACTCTTTTAGACAAAAACAAACTACTTACCACAAGATTACGATAAGTTTTATGTTTATAGATTAGACATTTTTTCAGAATTCATCAACATGTCTGCATAGTCCATCCCCATTTATAATTCAGTTACGTTACCTAAAAGAAAGAACGTGTGTCCTGTAAGTGCTTCTGATCAATGAAGTAATTGAAATCTTGAACTAATTACCATGTACCAAACACAATTTGAACCAGAAGAGAAAATATAATGTCCTAGGTCTCAAAGTCCTCCCATTCATATGTGATTTTGTCCATCCGGGTAACGCTGTTTGTTGCTGCCTGCCGCTGTCTGCTGCTGGGGAGAGCCAGATGATAATTCTGACCCAGCCAGCCAGGACTCCCAGAACCAGAGAGGTAAGCAAGACAAGACTTAGTGAGCACAGCCATCATTAGATGGCGTACATGGAGCAGAACCTTAGGTAGATAAGTGGAGGCGGCCAAACTGGACTTGGGTGCAGCCTGCGGACCAGCCTGGTGTGCCCACCCACCACTGGGCCATTGGCCTAGCATCAAGGTGTTCAGGCAGTGCGTTAAGGGAGGACGTGGACAACGAGGCAGTGTAGGCAGCAAAAACTCTCTAACAAATTGACCTGCTAATACGACAACAAGAAAATTAGATCAGGGAAGCTCAGGAAAAAATTGGCACAAAACAAAGGCAAACATCAAAAAACTCCAACATTCTTGGGGCAAGTATGTCAAAACCATCTCAAACCCCTGGTGCAACATAAATATCACCAATATACTCAATATTTGGGTCAATAAATCCCAGAGGGAAATTCACCTTTCTAAAGAATCCAACTGCAGCTATTACTCAACATCGGATAAAATCTCAACACTCCCCAAACCTTTAAAGCCATAAAAGCTTGACTTCACGTTGGATGAGGACGCAAATCTTAGCGTAGAGCAGAGTTCAACAGCAACTGGAAAAGAACCAAACCACACCACAAACCGGAAATAATTAATAGCAGGCAACACTCAGCAAGAGGATGCAAAACTAAACAACACTAAGAACAAAAGGCTACTCACCTATGCCGCAATCCACTCCAGCGATGTAGCCCACTTCACTCCCAGACCGGAAACAGTGAAAAACAACAGCCGGGAGGTCCTTCACAATGTGGAACCACTCTCACTAAAAAGCAACATGGGATTCCCGCAGGCAATAGAAACATTTGTTAGGGACCCAGATAACACACAACCCAATGCTCTACCGATAAATTAGCCGGAAGTCCAACAACACACAATAATAGAAATATCAAGCTCTCTTGAACCGACAAACAATGAGGACACTAGCCTGACACATAAAAAAAAATTAAAAAAAGAACGAACAACAGAGCAATCTCGTCCAAAACTAACACAGAGTCTGTTCATTAAACAGTGCTGGGCCCATAAAGGAGCCAAACAACCTAAGGCAATCAACCTCCACTCAATAGTTGATGGGAAAAGATGACAAATAGGACATACAAGTGGAAGGCCTTTTAAACCTACAAACATCTCTAATAAACATCCTGCAAACCTCAATCAGTGTCCTTAATATGCAATCAGACAACCTTTATATTGAGATCAATCTGATGAAACTCATAGCAGCGCAAATTTCTGCTATGAACTAAATATTCGACACACTGACAGGATTAATAACTACAGAACATAACAAACTCTCCTCTGTCCCGGTAACTTGCTGTACGTATGGTCCAATAGTCGATAAACTAAGAGAAGTTCCTACAAACTTAATGAGTATATTGAAAGAGGGCAAATAGACCAACCAGACGCCAGCAACAACAACATATTTCTTCAACTCATCAAAAATCCCAAATAATATAACAGTGGCAACTGGTCCATGGACATACACATTAGAAAAAAATTATAACATATTCACTACTCAACCTCTATCATCATCACCTAAAATGGTATTCAACATAAATCGAGTCCCAACTGAGCAATTCACAAATCTCCAAACCGACCGAGCTAATTCATCAGTCCTCTTTCAAACAAAAAGACAAAGGAAACGCGTTAGTAAGGCCAGAAAGCCCCAACAGTGTAACAAGAGGACAGATTAACAGGTGAATAAAATCTATCCAAGTTTCAACTTTATTGTGAACAAAAATCATAGTCCAAATATATCTGCAATAAATCAAGACTACAGGGAAGAAAAAGGAACAAACTCCAACACCTATTCCATGATGTTGGACTCAGTAGACTCCCCGTCCGAAGACCTTTTGTGAACAAAATGCTCAAATAAAACCAATGAAAAGTGCTTGAGTAGAGAGCCCTGGCCTAAGACTGCTGAAACTGAAACAGCGAAGCCCACAGACAGTGTGCAACAGGGCCTATCACAGGCCACGCACTCGTCACCGGGGACAAAAAGAATAAACATTATCCATGCTTAACTAAACCGCGCCAGCAAACAGCTAAATACATAAATGAGGAACAACCCACCCATAAAAGAACAACAATAGGTCCACCGGCCCTCAACGTACGCATCAACCCACATAGAGGAGAACGCGCAGTCATACTACACCGATGCCTCAAATCAAATAGAGAACAGAGTGAGAGGATTTTGATAAACGTAATCTCACAGCACCACGAAGGGTAAAGAGCCAAATCAGCAATCTGAAAATCAAGCCTCTCGCCCCTCATATTTCACCCATGCACCTACGAGTGAGCAAAACATCCAAACAACCAGATTCTACTGACTCCACACTAAACATCACAAGGGCCAAAAGACTACCTAAATACAGGTATTGTTCTGAACTTAATGTCAGCCATCCCAACGTTAAACCATCTATCCTTGTTGGACTTGTTAGCAATTGAGTTCATCAATCAGGGGGAAAGCAGCCGAAATGAAAAATACTCTTTTAACCTTGAAAACCACAGAAACCGTTTCGTTAATTCTAAATGCAGCTCCACAGTTTGAGGCCTCGAGTATAACATTGTCAAAACCCACCCCACCTTTTACCTCTGCTACACTTGCACAACACCAGGATCAACAAGTTCAGTGCAGCTCCAGTTCACTCTGTACTACAAAGTGCAAGAGGTAAACAGGGAAAAAAGGAACCAAAACTAAAGACACAATCCATGATCCACTCAGAACATCACAGATAAATGACGGTCATCCGACGAGAATGACTTGCAAACAAAAACAATACATCTCAGCTCCTGTCACTAATCCTCTTATCATGGAATGTAGCAGGCACATAGCACAAACTGCAGAACAACTCAACAGCAGACCACTGGGAAAAGTATGAAATAGTAGGCCTTCATGAAACGTGGGTGATTACCCTAGTCCAGTTTGCAGGATACATTCTTCACCACATGAATGCAACAATATCGCAATGATACGGTAAACCTAAGGGTGGCCTTGCCGTTTAAATCTCTACAGCACTACGGCCCGATTACAATCTCGCTCGGAAGGGCACCGAACGTGATCTTGTCGGAAAAAGTACGAGCCGTACACGTGTTTTCCGCCCGACTCGTACAGCTGTACGAGCGAGCAAGTTCGATGCGAGCAACGCAAAACTCACCAACCGAATCGTTTCCGGGTCCAAACAGCTCTGTACGTCTAATCCGTAAGCAAACCGTCACTTATGCTAAGCTGACGATATAGTGCCCCCAAGTCACACAAGAATAGGCCTAGAAAGAGCATTCAACGAACTGGCGCACTACGCTACAGTTAATATACTAGAAATTCACTCCCCAAAAACAAAAGCTATGATTATAAGCCGCCGTTCTCATAAACAACTACCATTCAAAATCAGTAATACAATACTTGAAGTGGTCAGCAGCTATAAAAACGTAGGTGTATGTTTGGACAACCAATTCACCTTTAAAAAACAGAACAAGAACCTACTTAAAAAAGGAAACAGGGTAATATTGGCATTCTGTCAAATTGCAAAGAGCTAAAAGGCCCATCTTTCGCTCCACTACTAGCAGCTATTAAAGCAAAACTCCTATCAAGGGTAGCATACCCAAGTGAAATCCAGCATGGGAAAGACCCAGCAATTCTGGAGAGCCTCCAAATGCGAGAATACAAAACAATATTTTCCCTACCTCTTAACTTATCACAGGCACAGGTGCGGCTGGAATTTGGGCTGCAGTCACAGGAACTACATAGAAGATACGTAACAATGAAAAGGTGGAATAAAATTTGGATCATTCAACAAAATCTGATTAATACTGCACTCTGGAAGGCACTACATGATTACCCCCAGTCTGTCTATACTTAGGGGCAGATTTAAAAAGAAATTGCGGTGGTTTAGCATCACAAAAGTGATCCTAACCAGCGCAATTTTTTTTTTCCTATATTCTTTCCAGTGCAAAACTTGTTTTGCCCCGGAAAGCACGCTTTCAGTAGCGCAAAGCAGCGCGAAGCACTGCTTTGCGTTACTTCGCGTCAAGGGGGCGTTACATGGGCGTTCCCATGCAACAACCCATGCCTTTTGACTCAAAACCATATTTACAAATATTTGTGAACATGGTTTTGCGTCAAAAGTTAAAGCCCCTTCAAAGGAGGCGCTAGCAGGAGAAAGGCTTTCATTTCTACGTGCTTTTCCGACTTTCCATGCATGCTGCACTGTACAGCATGTATGCAAAGTGGGAAAAGCTTTGCACCGTGCCTTGCATGGTATTTTGTACAGGAAGGGTACCCTTCCTGTACAAAACCTATGCTACACTCATGCACACACCCTAGCGCTGCCGCGCTAATGTGTGTGAATATTACAAAAAGAATAGAGAGGTGCACTCGATGAAGTCAGTGGGGCAAAAAGTTCATTAATTGTATGAATCTTCAGTTCTTTTCTTTAATGTATTCTTTATTTTCCTTTTTAAAATACAACAGCACAGCCAACACGTTTCATTCCCTTTAGTACCTAGGGAATTTCATCAGGGCTGTAAAAAGATATTGACATGCATAAGCATTTGGTTTGCCTTGTGTTTAAATATACATAAAAGTGACATTCGTCCAAGTGACTTACAAAATTAGTTTAAGAAAGGTCTAGAAGATATACCAATAGATCTAGTTATATTAAAAATTACAAATTACCTGCCTATGGCAAGTTTGCTAATTTCTTGTGGATACAAGTACACCCTCACCGGTACCTTGCTACCACAAAGCGAATTCAAGCTATATGGCTTGACAAAAGATAGCATCATTGAAACGTGCCAATTGGGGAAAAGGGCACCCAAAGAGATTCATGCAATTGTGCCATGCATAGTGTTTATTAAAAATCAAAGAGATAAGTGTCACAAGGTGTGTGGTCAGGATGACCAAAGTCAAGATATGAAATAAAGCATGAGAGTAGCATTATGATTAATGAGATCACCTCAGGGGGTATAGGAAATAGAGTGTGGTCACCAGGATCCCCCTTAGATCTCACAGTATGTGTCCAAAAAGTATATATATGTGTTGGGGCTCACCATATGATGGAAAATCATACAGATGTGGTAGTCCTTGATACGATC
This sequence comes from Lissotriton vulgaris, assembly GCF_964263255.1. Classification (NCBI taxonomy): domain Eukaryota; kingdom Metazoa; phylum Chordata; class Amphibia; order Caudata; family Salamandridae; genus Lissotriton; species Lissotriton vulgaris. Next base: position 194,668,400 of record NC_141691.1, read on the forward strand.
GCACCTATGGGACTGGTGCTGAAGAATAATCGCAATATGATCACAAAGTATTCCTGAAATTGAGATATGATAATATGGCTTATTAGTGGTGCTACCGCCATGGCTGAGACGAGTTCCTAAGACAGAATGGTAAACAAGCTCGTTTCTCTACAAATCATAATCCAAATTGGGTACAGTATATCCCAATTGTGCATGATGGTTACAATGCTCCACATCTCAATGTAATACAGATTGGAGCAGGGAAGCGAGATATGTGAATCAGACTCCCAAGTCGAAAATAGCGACTAACAGAAACTAGGGGGTGCCATTAGTAGGTAAAAAGGTATTCCCTTCCAGACTTATTTATAAGTGCCAAGGGGGGAATAGTAATAAGTGGAATTGTACCTGAAATGGATTGGCGCACGATTCCAAACAGAGTATTTGTCGTAATCTCCGAAGTTAGCCACAATGTTAGGCTGGGAAAGTCAATGAATATTTATCCTGGCCCCCTGTGTACAAGAGATGCACAAGTATCAAATTCTATTATGCGTGCGGAGAAAGAGCACACTTATGTCCAAATCCTATGCATTAGTAAAAATCGAGGCGTATCGATGGGAACTGCGTATGTCAGGAGCTATCAGGTAAATGAAATGAGCCCCCTAAGGTATCAGCCGAAGCTGGATAGTGACACATAACATTTATTATGTGGGTAATGGGCATTTAAATCACGTATACAACATTAGAAAAAGGGGGGGAGAGGAATAAGTTACTGGGAATGATGGCTCGAGTTGGCTCCCTCCTCCCACTTCCCATTAGTACGATGGGAGGTCAGTATAAGCCTCCCCCCGTAGAGAACCAGTACACCACACGCAAACCTCGTGCTATGTCAGGACACATTACCTAGATATTTCCCGAAATGTCAGATATATGAGTAAAGCCCTCCAAGATAGCAATCGATGCTATTGGGTAATTGGTAACACGTCTAGTGTAAACCATAAACATTTAGATCCAGGATGCGATATGAGAAAGGTGGGGAAAGCAAAGGGTGGTGAACAATGAAATTATTGGTGGATTCCCTCCTCCCGTTCATATGATCGGGGATATAAAAATTCTGTATTGAACATCACCCATTAAAAAAGAATAAGTATGTTAGCTCAAAGTCCCAAGGCCCCCGGGATACCAGATAACAAGTTCTCGCTAATGGGAATACAATACCCTTTGCTTTCCCCACCTTTCTCATACCGCATCCTGGATCTAAATGTTAATGGTTTACACTAGACGTGTTACCAATTACCCAATAGCATCGATTGCTATCTTGGAGGGCTTTACTCATATATCTAGGTAATGTGTCCTGACATAGCATGAGGTTTGCGTGTGGTGTACTGGTTCTCTACGGGGGGAGGCTGATACTGACCTCCCATCGTACTAATGGGAAGTGGGAGGAGGGAGCCAACTCGAGCCATCATTCCCAGTAACTTATTCCTCCCCCCCCCTTTTTCTAATGTTGTATACATGATTTAAATGCCCATTACCCACATAATAAATGTTATGTGTCACCATCCAGCTTCGGCTGATACCTTAGGGGGCTCATTTCATTTACCTGATAGCTCCTGACATACGCAGTTCCCATCGATACGCCTCAATTTTTACTAATGCATAGGATTTGGACATAAGTGTGCTCTTTCTCCGCAAGCATAATAGAATTTGATACTTGTGCATCTCTTGTACACAGGGGGCCAGGATAAATATTCATTGACTTTCCCAGCCTAACATTGTGACTAACTTCGGAGATTACGACAAATACTCTGTTTGGAATCGTGCGCCAATCCATTTCAGGTACAATTCAACGTATTACTTTTCCCCCCTTGGCACTAATAAATAAGTCTGGAAAGGAATACCTTTTTACCTACTAATGGCACCCCCTAGTTTCTGTTAGGCGCTTTTTTCGACTTGGGAGTCTGATTCACATATCTCGCTTCCCTGCTCCAATCTGTATTACATTGAGATGTGGAGCATTGTAACCATCATGCACAATTGGGATATACTGTACCCAATTTGGATTATGATTTGTAGAGAAACGTGCTTGTTTACCATTCTGTCTTAGGAACTCGTCTCAGCCATGGCGGTAGCACCACTAATAAGCCATATTATCATATCTCAATTTCAGGAATACTTTGTGATCATATTGCGATTATTCTTCAGCACCAGTCCCATAGGTGCGATCGTATCAAGGACTACCACATCTGTATGATTTTCCATCATATGGTGAGCCCCAACACATATATATACTTTTTGGACACATACTGTGAGATCTAAGGGGGATCCTGGTGACCACACTCTATTTCCTATACCCCCTGAGGTGATCTCATTAATCATAATGCTACTCTCATGCTTTATTTCATATCTTGACTTTGGTCATCCTGACCACACACCTTGTGACACTTATCTCTTTGATTTTTAATAAACACTATGCATGGCACAATTGCATGAATCTCTTTGGGTGCCCTTTTCCCCAATTGGCACGTTTCAATGATTCTATCCTTTGTCAAGCCATATAGCTTGAATTCGCTTTGTGGTAGCAAGGTACCAGTGAGGGTGTACTTGTATCCACAAGAAATTAGCAAACTTGCCATAGGCAGGTAATTTGTCATTTTTAATATAACTAGATCTATTGGTATATCTTCTAGACCTTTCTTAAACTAATTTTGTAAGTCACTTGGACGAATGTCACTTTTATGTATATTTAAACACAAGGCAAACCAAATGCTTATGCATGTCAATATCTTTTTACAGCCCTGATGAAATTCCCTAGGCACTAAAGGGAATGAAATGCGTTGGCTGTGCCGTTGTATTTTAAAAAGGAAAATAAAGAATACATTAAAGAAAAGAACTGAAGATTCATACAATTAATGAACTTTTTGCGCCACTGACTTCATCGAGTGCACCTCTCTATTCTTTTTGTAATATTGCTCTGACAGACATCCTTGGCAGCGGATGGTGAGAGTGGATGCACCAATAACTACTCGGAAACAAAAAAAAGTTGATGTGCGAAACCTTGGTCAGCTGCTGTGTGCTTTGGTTTATTCTAATGTGTGTGAATGGCGCACGGCAGCTGAAATCAGCGCCGGCGCAAGGGAAAGGGGAGGAGAGAGCTATATCTCTGAAGGTATGACACTCTCCTGCTCCCTTACTGTCGTGCCACGCAGCCCTGTGGGGGGCTGCGCTGCATTGCGCAACTTTCTGGAAAATCCCCCCCCCCCCCAAGTATTTACAATCATCTTTAAAATTTACAAACACTGCAGGCCTCTGGCAACAGAATTTACCATTCTCTTCCTTTCAACAAATATTGAAGAAAGTGGCAAGAAAGCACTCGCTAATGGAAGATAAAACCAGACTAAGCAAGCAACTACATGCATGGATGGTCTTACAATCAAGCATTAAAACACGAGCTGAGGGAACAAGCATAATAGCACGTTACAGACTAGGTCATACAAATTTGTTATTTACCTCTTCTCCGTGTTATTTCTATATTACTTCTGCATCATTGTAACTCACATAATTCAGCTTGTATACTTTACTTGTTCATGGTATCATTACAAACCTGTAGCTTTTAAAATGTTAATTTTAATAGGGTCACTAATTCAGTTGTATTGGTATATTGTTACGGTTTTAATTAACTAAACAATAAAGTGCATTCTGATTCTGATTCGGACCATCCCCAACACATACGTGGACGAACAATTGCATCCATGGCTATTTAAAAAGATGGCTCTGCAATTGATGAGCACACCTTGCTCTAATATTGTTAACGCATTACCTGTGATTAGAAACAGAATATTATGTTTTCCTAGAAAAGCTGAAGAGATAAAAACAGCAAATGCTTACTAATATTGATCTAATCATGGCAAACATTTATTGGTCGAAAATGGTCGATGCTTTGGGTGCACTATTAAAGGGTAAGAAACGTACTTACTGTTTTTCCTATGGATTATGGCGCAGTAAAATGCTGGAATCAGGTGACTCATTTTTCTATATAAAATTTATTCTTGCTTTTTTGAATTGTATAGATTAAATTATGTTCTTACTAGGATTTAATTTTTTTCTGTTTGATGTGTTTTCACACAAACTAGGGTTATTGTAGATGTTACTGTGTGTGCTGTCTGCTCCATGTTCCTTTTAACTTGTCAATTGTTTTGTCACTTTATTTTACACATAATGTTTATAATTTAAGGTTGTCAGTTGTTTTGTACTGTCTGCTTGCTTTTTAGTCATTTGTTTCATATATGTTTTTTACTAGCCCTGAAACAGTCCCTATGCTTTTGGGCAAGACGTGCTGGTTGTGTTTGACTTTTTTAAAGTGGAAGAAAAAAGAAAGAAATAACATAAAGAATATGTGTGTCTCGTGATGCTTTTTTATGACTGGATGATTATTTTTCTGTAACTCTGTATATAGACTCATCTTTGGAATTTTAGGCCCAGTGCTAAATGCTTCTTGGTAAAATGAGAGTGCTTCTTCTACCTGTCGAAGTGATTTTTTTATTAGTGAATTGCCCTGGTTGAGATATAAATGGTGAGCTTACACATCCTGTATGTAATTTCCTGTATGTCCCATCCTGTGATTAATTCCTGGCCCGACAGCGGAGTCTCCAACTAGTGTGCCTAGATTCCACTCCGCACGCAGGGTGGAGATCCAGCACTTGGGGCAGACTCCAGGATTGGGCTGGAAACCAATGAAAATACACAGAAAGTGACATATAGGAAATTACATAAGGATGTTGAAGGCAGCCATATTTTTTGTTCATGCTGTGTAATTCTCATATCAGAGCACCCTCCTCCGCCATCCTGCTGCTCTGTACATTTATCCTGCCCTCAACATGGCTGAGGGATTTGATGGCAAGGCACCCCCCTTAAGTGAGTCTGAATTGAATGTTGCTCAGTTTTATGGGGAACCAGATAACCAGTTGAGTAATTCTCAGGTACGCAAATCTGGCTTGATACCGCTGCACACTGCAGTCCAGTGAATGGGTGCCAGTGGTAGGGCAGATGTGCCTCAGGAGCTGGTAGGACATGCGATGCTGGACCCACATTAAGACCTAGGACATCATGGGCATGTACTCCCAGCCTCATTCAAACTGCCCTGGATGAGCCCACTGAGAGGAGGGTCCTTTAGAAAGCCTGGCTGGCCATCTATGCTTCGCTGGAGGACTTTGAGCAGCAGAAAGCTGATAACCGCAGGAACTGCATTATGCGTCTTGAAGTATGATGTGAGTGGTGAGAGAGATGTGTTGTTTGTCACTTTTCATTTTATCTGAATAATGGCTGCAAACATAATAAGGGCTATGCATCAATGGAACTATTGGAATGCTGTTTTCTGAAGGAATCCTGGGACTTGTAGTTTTCAGAACACAAATGGGTAGATTTTCATTAAAATTGCATTTTGAGGGAAAAAAGCACTTGCATATTCATGACTAGTGAACTAAGGACGTTACAATTGTTGTATGCTATGGTGAATGAATGGATTTTACAATCCCCATTGTTGGTATGTTAGTGATTTTTCATTCAAGTTTTTTTGTGTGTGTTATTTGTCATAAATACTAATATTCGTTGTAAAATAAAGTAAAGGCTGACATTGTGTCACTTGTCTCACTTTAAGGATACATACAAATTAAATGTGTACTAAATGCACTGATATTCTCAACAGTGGAATGGATGTCATTTCCAATTGATATGTAGCTGTCCTGAGTAAGCAGATATGAGCTGCAGTGTAAAGCACATGCTAAGCAGTATTTTAATGCAAAATGTGGCTTTTGTCATGTACCGTGTCTGATGTTTCAAGGAATATACAACAGATTAGAATCACATCTTTGAATCACGTTTTTGCCGAGGTATAACTAATTTAGCATGTATGGTGTTTTTCGCTTTGCTACACACTAGATGACAATTGCTAGTAAGTGTAAAACTGCCGAGCTGTGAATTAGGGGCTGAGAACTTCACACACAAATGGAAAAACCTGGATCCACTTTTAGGTGTGTAGCTCTCCATCCCAACTGTCTAATGTCTCTACTTGTAAAATAACATTGAAAGATTACTATGTGAAAATATCAGGAACATCACATGGCACTAAAGCTAAAGGTGTGGTTGGTATATACTGAAGATTATTCTGACCTAAATTAAGAATATTTGTTTTTCTTAAATTAATTTCTTGACATTACAGTGACACCTATGTTTGTATTCAAAACGCCTATTATTGGTTAATGAGATCAAGGAACTGCAATTTCAGGACTTCATTTATGCCGTCTGTACCTTTATTAGAAATTGTACACTACCTACATAATTGTTTGTTTTCATTTTCAGTGGAACAGGCTTGTCAAGGAACATCTCAACAGGGGCAGACCAGGACGTCCTTGACTCGTCGGCAAGCACGTTCTGTGGATACCACCATCGAGAAGGAAAACCAAGCAACAAGTAGGGGTAGTCTACCCCCCCCGGACAGAGACATTACCATCTACATCAATAGACCGGGTGGAGGGTGAGGAGACTGAAGGAGGGACATTGAAAGGGATACCACTAGCCAGAAGGATGATGAATGTGGGCGTCTACCAGCCCACCAGAATTAGAAATGGAGATGGTGTCTCCTGAGCAGGCTCCAACACCATCTGGGACTGCCAGATACCCCTTCTTAACTCTTGAGGCCCCCTAGCTGCACCAATGCCACTACTCCTCCTCCAAGTGCCTGCCAAAAAGAGCTGAAGGAAACATTTGCCCCTGACAACCCACATCGTTAATCTTTGTCCCAAACCCCTCCATATGTGGTTGCTCCTATGCTGCACCCCAGGAAGTGATGGTGGCAGATGATGATGTCTGTGTTCTCTTTGGGTCTACAAGAGGTCAGAGAGATTTTCTCAGTTTTCTCCAAGATTCACAGTCCTGACTTTTGGAGAACGTCAATGCCTCCAACACTTTCTTGGGTGCAGCTATATTGCCTTCATTGTCCCAAAGACCAAATTTGAGACATTGGCCTGGCATATGCTGTCCACTAGTTAAAGTGAGGGGAAACAAGGAAAGGCTTGGGTCCTATCACTGTCCGGCCTGGACCACTACTATGAAGTAAACAACGACAGTGGCCGAGCAGATTGAGTTATTGAAACAGTGCACCACCTAGTGAAATCAATTGCTAGGTTGGACAACCATTTGTGTTGAATTAATTCTTATTTTATAAAGTTTTGAAAAACTTTTTTGGCATCTAAATACAACACAGCATTTACAAAAACACATACATACATTCAATCTACTGAAAAAACATATCAAACAAAGAATTTAAACAAGGAAATTATGACAAAAAATTAACATAGACAACTGTGCTATGCCACAAGTCGATCAATTGTCGAGGCACCAGTCCTGGATGAAAACAAGTGGACTAGCAAATTGTTACATTGGCCTACTTGTTAACACCAACACAAGATACACAATGAAGTTCGTCACAGAGTGCTTTGATTAGGAATAACACATAAACTACCAAGTAATTTACAAGTGTATCAATTATTTCCTATCAAGCCCCATCTATTTTGTATCTTGGAGGTAAGAACGTCGACGCGTTTCGAACCCAATATAATTCTGCGGGTTCTCCTCAGGACACGGACTGGGGGGTCGCTGTCACTGTGAAATAATAATTAAAATGTGGTGTCAGTAAGGAAACTACCTCTAAGGGCCTCTGCTCACCGACTCAAACACTCTTATAATAAATGTACCTTATTTATGAAGGGTTCAGATCACTCCCTATGAACAGATAACGTGAAGACGTCTGTTAGATACGTTATTACACTGTCCCAGATATGCTAAGCTTATAAACCTATAAGACCATGACATACCTCGAAAATGCGCATACCATGCGGAAGGCGGGTGCCGGTACACGTCAGTTATTCAATGTTCGAATCTTTGTGGCTACAGAACACAGAGGGACCTCGCGTTATTGCCCGTTTGTTGTGTACCTAAAAATTGCTTCGCCGTTCGGGAAGATATCAAGTCCTACCTTCGTCTAAGGGCAGGGTTCGATCTCACTGCACGCGTGTGGAGGCGGCGGCCGCCGCACGGTCTTGTCGGCTGTTGGTACAAAGAACGAGCGGTTAGGAAGCCGTTAGTCTCCCCGCACTCTCTCGGTATACAGTTGTCCCTAACAGATGACTTACTTCTCAGCGGAATTTGTGGACGCTTCGGTCCAGCACCCATCTACTTCTGAAAGACAGACTCGTAGCCCAGAGGGGCGTGTCTTCTTGTATTTAAACTGACTACGGTCCCGGTGTCTGATGGGAGACATAGTTTGTTCAACCTTATCTTTTTACTTGGGGTGTGACTGTGATTTAAAAAATGGGACTAGTGTTTGGATAAACTGACGTCCCAATGTCTGTGGCGACGTAGTTTAATGGGTCATCTCTTACTGGGGTTATCTGAAAGTTATGCAGTACGGTCACATGAGCAGCAACAAGCGGAGACAGGTACACGTTGCAGATGTACCAGGTTTTATACAAATCGCTACAGATTGCTGAATTCATTTAGGTCGTTGAGTCCCAACATCGCGGTGTCGAATTTTAAAATGAGGTAGGCCTCTTTTTGTGCCAGTCGTACATCCGGGTCCCCGCCGGCACCCGCAATGTTTTTGATACTTGCCAAGATCGTCCATTTAAGGTCAGTGACCGAATGTTCTTTCTTCAGAAAGTGGGACACTAGTGGTGCTGTAAGCACTTTGTTGTTAATCCGTGATTTATGTTGGATTATGCGTTGGCGCACTTCTTTTGTGGTTTTGCCTATATAAACTGTCCCACACGGGCGGGTTATGGCATAGACTGCATATTTGGTTTTGCAGTTCGTGAAGTCCTCATGCCGCCAATGTTTTTTGCCGTCAGTGAAGTGTGTTCCTTCCATCGTCAGGCTGCACACCGAGCATGTGCCGCATTTATGATGTCCTTTCACTGGGCCCATGTTGAACAGGGTACTTTGTGTTTCTCTTTTGGTTGTAGGCCAAGTGGAAGAGATCTGCTGGCCTAGGCTGCGGTTTTTCTTTAACGCGAACAGTGGTTTGCCAATCTCGGGGATGACTTCTTCAACCAAGTGCCAGTTGTTCCGGATGATTTTCTGCACCGGGGTTGTGTGGGGTCCGAAAGTGGATACACATACCATCCGCTCCGTAGGTGTTTTTTCTCTCTTCTGCAGAAGATGTTCTCTGGGTGTCCATCTTGCCCTCTTCATAGAGTGTTTCAGGAGCTTACAAGGATATGCTCTTTCTTTCAACTTATTGGCAAGTGCTTCACCATGAGTGACAAAGTCTTTTGTTTTGGAGCAATTCCTCCTCACCCTAAGGAATTGTCCATAGAGGAGATTGTTCTTAAGGCTCTTCGGATGATAGCTTTTATAATGTAAGGAATTGTTCTTGTCAGTTTTCTTCTGGAACAAAGACGACATAAGGCCTTGCAGTGTGGATTTAATCTCTACATCCAAAAACGGCATGGTTTTACAATCATATGCCAGGCTGAATTTGATGTCCGGACTTCTGTTGTTCAACCAGTCATGAAATTCTTCTAGAGACTGTGGTGTACCATTCCAGATACACCACACGTCGTCTATATACCTGAGCCATTGCCCAATGTGAGCTCTGTACGGGTTGTTGTTATACACGAATTTCTCTTTGTACTGGGCCATATATAGTATTGCCATCTCCGGTGCGAAGGGACAGCCCATCGCTGATCCCTTAATCTGCGGAAACATTTCTTCTTCGAACATGAAAAAGTTCTTTTTTAGAGCAAGTGCTGCGAAATTTACAATCAACTCGGTTGGTACCCTATGAGGGCGGGGTCTGGTGTCAAGATACAGGTGGTGCACTGTTTCAATATCTCAATCTGCCCGGCCACTGTCGTTGTTTACTTCACTAGTTAAAGTGGGCACCTTGTACCAGTCCAAACAACCCTTATGGTGATTTAAGAGGTCAAAGATAACCGTAGAAAGCTATCCAAGTGGTAGCTGTGGAGAGCATTCTTCAGGCTTAGTCTTGAAGAAACGTTAAGCAGCTTGTTTCACCAGAATGCAGTCTTATTTTATTGAGTAAATGAAAGGAGAACCACACAGTTGTTATAAAAATATGTATTTATTTATATAACACACTCTAAATACTTCACAGTATCTGCCACATGCAGATAACCACAAAGCACACAATACTATAGCACAGAAACAATTGTAAGTAACTCTAATACACAGTGGGCTCCAGGGGGAGACCAAACCATTTACTAAAATAGTGGTAAAAGAACCACGACTCAAGTCAAGACAGTGTCTAGAGGATGTAGAATCACTGGGATTCCAAGGAACCACCTAAGGTGAGTAAGTAGGGACCACAAGGAGTGCAGGTGCAGTGTGGGAACACAACTGTGTGTTCCGTACAATTCTATGGGAGAGTCGCAGTTGCAGTTTTAAAGCTTAAGGAGCCTTCTGAGTAGACTCCGAAGAAACTCTGTGGAACTTAGGAGGGTTGGAGAGCCACCCCCGTGGATACTGTAGTACCAGAGTTACCTACCCCAGGGAAGCTGGGTGCATATGGTCAAAGTGGTGTCGGAAACCGCTGTCAAACTCAATGGGGGACTTTGAAGAAGAACCACTGCAGGAAAGAAGAAAAATGTCAGTTGGAATCCAAAGGTGGATTCTTGATGAAGAGTGCCTAAAAGAAGAGGGTACAGAGTCTGGGTCACTCAGGAGTTACCAGGGGCTTGGTAGACGAATGCCCACCGATGTCGGGTGCTTCACGTGTGTTGAGGGGGTTTTTGACTCTCCAGCAATGGGGACTAGGGGACGTCGAGGACAACCAGGAGCCAGATACAAGCTGTTCCACAAAGGATGTCGAGTGCTGAGGGGTTGGTGTCCAGCTGGAGCACCAAAAGCCTTGGCAGCGAAAAACCACGAGGAAGGACAAGATAGGTTACGTTTCGGACCAGCAAGGTCCAGGAGATTTGCAAAACACAGGCGGAGTGAGGGCAGGCCTGGAGCAATGAGAAGAGCCCAAGAAAATTATTTTTGACCCACAAGAGGACCCACAGGCTGCAGGCCCAGGAGTCACGAGGGGATTTCAAGCTCTTTTACAAAGCAGTAGCCTACGGAGCACTCTGGGCTAGGAGGCCAGAGTTCTTTGTAGGAAATGATGCCAGAGGTTGGGGCTACTTAGAGCCCAGTGCACTTGTCCATAAAATGCCAACAAGCATATGCACTTGCAAGTGAATGCTGTGTACAAGGGTACAAGTATTGCAGTTCCCAACAGAGATTCTGACCTCAGACTTGGTGAGAAGACAGCTCGGACCTCAACGTACTTCAAAACCCACATTCAGTGCTGCTGAAGCCTTCAGAGTCTGTGGGAGCTCAGGAACAGCAGACCAGTCAGTTGAGATGTGGTGCCTGCGGTTGCAAGGGAGTGACTCCTTCACTCCAAGGGAAATATCTTCAGTTCTCCTTGATGCTCCACAGTTCCTGCATGGAGCTTGTATGGTGCACAGGTACAGGCGACGCTTCAGACTGAGAGGGAGACGAAGTCGGGGCCAAACGAAGTCCAGCAAAGTCCAGAGTGTCCAGACAGTTGAAGTTCAGTGGTTTCCAGTTCAGAATCTTGTCCACATCAAATCTAGGTTCCTGTAGCCAGGTAAGCCCTTTTGTACCCACAGGAGAGGGTTGGACAAATTCAGGGGACCCTCCTAGGGGAAAGTCAGGACAGTGGGGAGGTTACTCTCAAGTTTTGCATCAGAGCAGGAGCCAATGGCTCCTAGGACTGATTTGAACTGGACTATGCACAGGGACAACATATGTGCCCCTCATGCAGACTTTCGGTTGTTGGCAAGCCCCCCTGCCAGGCCTAATACACTAAATCCTGTCTGGGAGGTAGTCACACCTCCTTGTGACAGGATGCCTTTTGTTCTGCCTTCCCCTGCTTGAGCATGGCTCAGCAGCAGGAGGGCATACATGTGCAGGGGAGTGACTCCTTCACTCCAAGGGAGATATCTTCAGTTGTCCTTGATGCTCCACACGTCCTGCATGGAGCTTGTATGATGCACAGGCACAGACGATGCTTCAGACTGAGAGGGAGACGAAGTCGGGCCCAAACGAAGTCCAGCGAAGTCCAGAGTGTCCAGAAAGCGGAAGTTCAGTGGTTTCCAGTTCAGAATCTTGTCCATGTCGAATCTAGGGTCTTACAGCCAGGTAAGCCCTTTTGTACCCATGGGAGCGTGTTGGACATATTCCGGGGACCCTCCCAGGGGAGAGTCAGGACAGTGGGGAGGTTACTCTCATGTCCTTTCTCAAGTTTTGTGTCAGAGCAGGAGCCACCGGTTCCCAGGGCTGGACTGAATTGAACTTTGTACAGGAACACCAAATGTGCCCCTCATGCAGACTTTCGGTCGCTGGCAAGCACACCCACCCAGGCCTAATACACTAAATCCTGTCTGAGAGGTGGTCAAACCTCCCTGTGACAGGATACCTTTTGTTCTGCCTTCCCCTGCTCGAGCTTGGCTCAGCAGCAGGAAGTCAGAAATGTGTCTCTGGTCGGCAGCAACGTTTTTGTGTTGGCTGGGACTAGAAGGCTGGTACCGGGAACCCCGGGGACCTCACAAAGCTGCTTTCCGAGTGGTGGAATCATACTCCCACATCGGTTACCGGTGGTGGGGTATGATTCCACAATGTTTGATACCAAACATGATAGGGTTACTTTCAGCTATATTAGAGTTGGTCATTACATGGTAGCATAATGCCACTCTATATGTCCTAAAAGGCTGTTACACTGACAACCCGGGAGAATGGACTCTGTAGGCTGCAGGGGTGTTCCGCTCATGCAGTGGCACCCCCTCAAGCACCTTGCCTTCATGATTGATAAGGCCTGCCATAGGGGTTACATATAGGTTTCAAGTGCAGTGACCCTTAGATATAGTAAACCTATATCTAAAGTAAGATGTGCACGCACCATCTGACACAGGCTGCAATGGCAGGCCCGCAGTTCCATTTTGCATGGCATCTCATGGGTGGCATAATACATGCTGCAACCCATGGGAGGCCTCTGGGGTACTTATGCCCTGGGTACCTGGGTACCATATACTAGGGACTGACAAGGGTACCCCAGTATCCAATCAGGAGTGTACCTAAGTACATGAAATAACAGTTTAGGGAGAAAGCAGACAGACTGGGGTCCTGATTAACACAAGACCTAAACAATATTACCCAGACCAATATGAAGAAGGTGACTAAGGAGATTGACCATCTTTTCTCCAGGCGGCAGAACTTACCCCTGACAATCTACGGCCGGGTGAATTTGGTTAAGATAGTCATCTTGCTCAAACTGACATACCTGTGTAGTACCATACCTCTGGTTTTTCCAGATAAAATCTTGGGGAAAATCCAGGGTAAAATAGGTAGTTTCATCTGGGCAAACAAAAACTCCAGGCTCTCCTGGAAAAAGCTAAAAAAGAAAGCTGCTAAAAGGAGGCCTAGCGCTCCCAGATGTGCTGTGGTACACATTTTCTTTCCAGCTAAAAAATATTCAATGTCTCCTTTCTAGCCCTGACTATTCCAACTGCGGTCAGATCTTGACTATTATGGCTCACCTTGAGGGTGGAAACATAGGCTTCTTATATACATTTGGAGCGCCAAAATTCTACAAAAAAGTCTGCCTCAAGGTATTAAAATTAGCTTTTATGGTCTGGAACAGAGTCAAAGGGAGATGGGGTATAAGATATTACTCCGACTTCGCCCCAATCTGGGACTCTCCTGGTTTACCGCTATGCCTTAGGGACAGCTAATCACTCCCCATTAGGAGAGCAGGGATCAAGGTGTGGTCTGATTTAGTAACATCGGAGGGGGTTCTCCCTTCGGAGGTCCTGAGAGTTAAGATAGGGGACTCTTTCTCCAGATTTAAATATATGCAATTTTGCTCTTGGTATCTGGCGGAGAAAGAGAACATTGGGGGTAATTGGGATACCTAACCCCAGGAAGAAAGAGGTGGGATTTTGGTATAGAAACTTGCTGGACTCGGAGGAACTACAGTCCCCCCCATTTCATCTAGTCTTGAATTCCTCCATGTTGGAGGAAGCCTCAGCTAGCTTATATGGGACATCCCTCCAAATCTTCTATAAGTTTGTCAGGCCAGCTTCACTCAAAAAAAAAACACTTCTATGTTATTAATAGGTTGTACTATACGCTGATCAAAATAGCGAAGTTTGTGAGTCCGTCCCCAAAGTGTCCCAGATGTGGCTTTGTTGAGGACGACATTCACATCTTTTATGACTGTCCTAGTCTGGGCCCCTTTTGGACTAATGTTGAGCGGGCTATGGAGGGTATTTTTAAAGCTAAATAGGGCCTTAATTTGGTTAGAGTAATGTTTGGTCTTGACGCAGACCTTTTAAGGCGGCTAACGGCGACACAAGTGGCCTTGTTTTTTAGCTTAATTTTGATTGCGCGTAGAGAGACCTGCAAACTCTGGAAGGATGCTAGTCCTCCTCTTTATGAAAACTGGCTGCGTGCAGCATTAGGTATGGCACGCTTGGAAATGGGGCTAGCACACAATGTAAATAGTAAGGTATGGGAACCTTTGATCTTGTGGGGGAGAGAAATGAAGTTGGTCTAAGGTCTCAAAGGTTCTATGATAACACCATGCCTCGGACGAAGAAGGAGGCCTGGTCGGCTCCAGGTGAATGCAAGAACATCAACCCGGGGCGCCCAGGATGGATCGGGTTTTAAAATGTTCAGTTGCAGACGCCAATGGTGAAATGAGGATCCAAAAAAAGAAAAAAAGATGTGCACGCACCATCTGACACAGGCTGCAATGGCAGGCCTGTAGTTCCATTTTGCATGGCATCTCATGGGTGGCATAATACATGTTGCAACCCATGGGAGGCCTCTGGGGTACTTATGCCCTGGGTACCTGGGTACCATATACTAGGGACTGACAAGGGTGCCCCAGTATCCAATCAAGAGTGTACCTAAGTACATGACATAACAGTTTACGGAGAAAGCAGACAGACTGGAGTCCTGATTAGAAGGATCCCAGTCGGACTAGTCAAAAACAGTATCACATGAAGCACAAAGTGGTGGTAACCATAAGAAGCAGATTCTACTTTCCTACACCCACCCAGACCACTGTTGCTGTGCCCCCAAATATGTATTTGCTCTCTGTTTCCCCTGCTACACCTTGTCCTAAGCTCCTGTGGGTGTCTGGTCGTTCATCGGCCAACCACAGTGAGTCCACAGGTGCGAAGGATCTGAACATAGTCATCAAAAAGGACAGTGATGATGGCCTGTGAATGTGTCACCCTGAGCCTGGACACTTATAGGGTAACTACATTGGCATTAGGGGGGCTGACAGTATTGTGTTTATGTTGACAATGGACTCTTCTGTTAGAACAATGTTTGACTGTGACCTTAATTTTATTTAATCCTTGTATATAGACAGGTTTCCCTGCTGCTTACTGGTGTGTTTTTATTATGTTACCCAACCCCCTCCAACTTCCCTTGCACATTCTGCTTGAAGATTGTTTTTCCTTTCTTCCTTCCCATTGGGCAGTATTTATTAAAGTGTTTTTTAAGGAATTGTTTTATACCTGCAATTTTGATCGTATTATAAAAACTTATCCAATACCATCTATCTGTCTTGTGTTTTCCATTATATATGTTGGATTCAAAGTAGTGAAGTCTACATATGTAGGTGTTTTGCTATGCCCCTCTGGTTTTGCCAGTGTTTTTGCCCAAAGTTTGTGCTTGTTTTCTTTGCGCCGCCTGATCGCTTTTTTTAGCTGTTTTCCTCTGTTTTGCCCGTCATTTGTGCCTGTATTCCCTTGTGCTGTACCACCGTTTTCCTTTCTGTTTTGCTTTATTTTTCCCTCCATTTGTGCCTGTTAATGTAATTATATCCTCCTTGCCGTGTCCAGTTTCCTTCCTGTTTGCCCGCCTACCTCGCCGCCCTCCGCTCTCCCTCCCCGCTCCCCGCTTCCCGCCACCGCCTGTGGCCCCGCCCCTTTTCTCTTCTGTTCCCTCCCCACTCCCGCCTCCCAGCTGCTCCGCCCACCCGCGCACTTCGCCTTAAATGGCGACCGTGCGAACGCGCAGCGGTCACGCGCAGCGGGCGCGCCGATTGTGCGCTAAAGGCGCGCCAAAGGTAAGCCCGTCTGCGCCCGTCCGCGACCGGATCGCGACCAGCGCCAGGACCCCTGGCCCACGAAGACCCCAACCGACCCGCCTGACGTACTCCGCCGCCACCCTCATCGCACTCAACACCGGCCGACTCCCAGAATGCCATCAAGCCACTCCACGACGCACCCACGGACCTTTCAGCTGCCAAGCCTGCAACTTCACCTGCATCCGGACCTGCCTCGCACCAGCACCCGCCAAGTCGAACACCAGCAGCACCCACCTCAAGTGCATCCTGCTCAACACCCGCTCCGTCCACAGACACGCCATCGAACTCTGGAACCTCCTAGACGCCACAGCCCCTGACGTTGCCTTCCTCACGGAGACCTGGATGAACGCCTCTTCAGCTCCCGACATCGCCATCGCTATCCCAGAGGGCTACAAGATCGTCCGGAGGGACCGCAACGCCAACCAGATGGGAGGAGGCATCGCCATCATCCACAGGAATACTATCCGTCTCACGACCAGCACCGACAACACCCTGACCAGCGCCGAACACCTGCATTTCCAGATCCACATCAGCCCGAACACCACCCTCAGAGGCACCCTGATCTACCGACCCCCTGGACCACGCACACAATTCAGCGAGGACATCGCCGACTTCGTCAGCCCGCATGCCCTCCCCTCCGCTGACTACATCCTCCTGGGGGACCTCAACTTCCATCTGGAGAACAACAACGACCGCAACACCACCACCCTGCTGGACAACCTCGCCAATCTTGGACTCAAGCAACTGGTGTCCACCCCCACCCACCTCGCCGGACACACACTGGACGCAGTCTTCTCCTCCAGCCCAGACATCGACTTCAGCCACGCCACAGAGCTCCAATGGACGGACCACAGCTGCGTCCACTTCACCTTCAAGAGAACGACGACCCACCACCACCAGCAACAGGCCGCCCGCAGAAGCTGGAACAAGATCACAGCAGACCAGCTCGCCACCTCCCTGAGCCAGCACCCTCCTGCCAGCTCAGCGAACCCCAGCCAGGCCGCCGACAACCTCACAAAGTGGATCAGCAACTGCGCGGACGAGCTCGCCCCGCTGAGGACCCCGCCCAGCAGACCCGGCAGCAAGAAAGCCCCGTGGTTCACCGACGAACTCAAGAGCTCCAAGAAGAACTGCAGAGCCCTCGAGAAAGTCTGGAGAAGGGAACCCACACCGGACAACAGGACCTCCCTCAAGCTTGCCACCCGGAAGCACCACCAGCTGATCCGCGCCGCCAAGAAAACAGCATTCAAGGACCGACTGGACAACAACGCACACAACTGCAAAGAGCTCTTCAACATTGTGAAAGAGCTCTCCAACCCCAGCGCAGGAAACAACGACATCACCCCATCACAAGACCTCTGCAACTCCCTCGCTTCATACTTCCACAACAAGATCGCGGACATACACAACAGCTTCAACAACCAACCAACGCACACCAAGACCGAACAACCACCCCCCACCACCACCCTCCACGCCTGGACCCCGATCAGCAACGAAGACACCATCCGCACCATGAACTCCATCCACTCCGGATCACCGACCGACCCCTGCCCTCACCACGTCTTCAACAAGGCCGACGCTGTCATCGCACCCCACCTGCGGGACATCATCAACACCTCCTTCGACACCGCCACCTTCCCTGAGAGCTGGAAACACGCGGAACTCAGCGCTCTCCTCAAGAAACCAACAGCGGACCCCACCGAACTCAAGAACTACCGCCCCATCTCGCTCCTCCCGTTTCCAGCCAAAGTCATCGAGAAGACCGTCAACAAGCAGATGGCCGCCTTCCTCGAGACGAACGGATCCCTCGACCCCTCACAGTCCGGCTTCCGAGCCAATCACAGCACCGAGACCGCCCTCATCGCCGCCACCGATGACATCCGAGCCCTGATGGACAATGGAGAAACAGCGGCCCTCATCCTCCTAGACCTCTCCGCGGCATTCGACACTGTCTGCCACCGCACCCTAGTGCGGCGCCTCAGCAACGTTGAAGTCCAGGACAAGGCGCTGGAATGGATCATCTCCTTCCTCGACGGAAGAACACAGAGAGTCCGCCTACCACCGTACAAGTCAGAGGCCTCCGAAGTCATCTGCGGCGTCCCTCAAGGGTCATCTCTGAGCCCCACCCTCTTCAACGTCTACATGAGCCCCCTCGCGGCCATCGTACGCAAACACAACCTCAGCATAATCTCCTACGCCGACGACACCCAGCTGATCCTCTCCCTGACCAACGACCCCGCCTCCGCCAGAGCCAACCTACACGAAGGGATGAAAGAGGTAGCCGAGTGGATGACGACCAGCCGCCTGAAACTGAACTCTGACAAGACGGAGGTCCTCATCCTGGGCTCTTCACCCTCCGCCTGGGACGACTCCTGGTGGCTCCCTGCCCTGGGCACCGCACCCAAACCGACAGACCATGCACGCAACCTGGGCTTCATCCTGGACTCCTCCCTCTCCATGACCAGGCAAGTCAACAACGTCTCCTCGGCGTGCTTCAACATCCTACGCATGCTACGGAAGATCTTCTGGTGGATCCCCACCGAGACCAGGAAGACCATCACCCAGGCCCTCGTCACCAGCCGTCTGGACTACGGCAACGCCCTCTACGCCGGTACCACCGCCAAGCTCCAGAAGAGACTCCAGCGGATCCAGAACGCCTCAGCCAGACTCATCCTCGACATCCCACGAACCAGCCACATCACCGGACATCTGAGAGACCTTCACTGGCTCCCCGTCAACAAAAGAATCACCTTCCGCCTCCTCACCCACGCACACAAAGCCCTACACGACCAGGGCCCGAGCTACCTCAACAGCCGAATCAACTTCTACGCTCCCAAACGCCACCTCCGATCAGCCAACCACGCCCTCGCCGCCGTTCCCCGCATCCGAAGAGCGACTACGGGAGGAAGGTCCTTCTCTTACCTGGCCGCCAAGACCTGGAACTCCCTCCCAACCGACCTGCGCCTGACCCAAGACCACCTCTCCTTCAGGAAGAAGCTGAAGACCTGGCTGTTCGAGCAGTAGCGGCACCCCCCCCCCCCCCCCAGCGCCTTGAGACCCTACGGGTAGGTAGCGCGCTATACAAGTGTCACTGATTGATTGATTGATTGCTTTCCACATGATACCTTACAACACTTTTGGTTCTACAGGTCAACATACATTACTCACACACATTTATAGTCAGATATATGTCCTACAAACAGAATCACCATTTGAACATAATCAAATATTAATCAACTCAGAATTGAAGTTCTGATTTGTGCAAAGTGTGCCAGTTTGCCCCTCAGTTCAGAAGGGTTGGGCCCGTACAGTTGGTGTGAGTGCCTGTATAGGAGGGGGTTCTTGTACAAGGGGACATGCCTGGACTGGTGAGGGGGTACCTGCTTGTATATGTGGGTTGCCTGTATAGTGGAGCCTCTACTGGGAGTGGGGTGCCTGTACAGGGTGTGGTGTCTGTAAAAGTGGGAGCCTATATGGGGGGACATGCTTGTGCAGGTGGGGGTTGCCTGTGTATATGGGGGAGTTAACTGTGCAGGTGGTGGTACAAGAGGCTGGGTGGGGTGTTGTGCAGGGTGGTGTATTGGGTCTCCTCCATGTGTTGACCATGAAGGAAGACTTTGAAATATTTTCAACTTACTCTCCATCATCTTCCTGGCCAAGGCATAGTGTCTCCCATGCTCTTCCCTATAGATAGATATTTGTTCATGGTGCATCCTTTACATGTCTTGGCAACATTTAACAATATTGTCCAAGACACAGGTTTGTCTGTCAGTCATTTGAGAGATTTCCTGTAGTGAGTCTGAAATGGGAGACAGATAAATCCTATTGTATGAATGTCCTGCCTCATATCAGACTGTTGTTGGAAAAAATCTTCCTCCCACTGGTCAACATGCCCTCTGCATGAAATCCTATGAAATTACCATCAGGTCCACCAGCATGGGTAAGGGTGGCACTGGGAGGCTGTGTGGAGGAGATTCATGCCTTAGTGATACCTGCTCCACTCCTGTGGTGTTATGTCCTTCAGGTGCTTGAGAGTAGGCCTGGGATGCACTGTTATTGGAAGAATTTGTTGGAGAATCAACACATCAGCCTTGGACGTGATAGCTCTTGAGAAGTTGATGGTTGTGTTGGGGGAGGTGAACTCAGGGGATGGTTGGTTGACTACTGGGAAGGGGCAATCCTTGTAAAGGAAGTGGGAGGTACAATGCTGGCCGGACATGATGTAGTCTTCAGACATTTGGCCAGTGAGCCAACAATGCACTCCCCTTAATCCATATCATCCTCTGCGACCAGCACCTACTCACTTTCTTCCTCCTCATCCACGTCTTGTTGAGCAGTGCTGGCTGCTGACATTGCTGATTGGTGGAGGATCGGGTTCTCTCCTGGGATTGCTCGCCAACCTTCACTGGTGGATAGTTCAGCTAAATCAAGTGACTCATTGTCCGCAGCATCTGAAAGACAGAGGTTGAGACATATAAAGAATTTGCCATAGTATATCATGTGCACCAGTACAACAGTTTGAATAATTCTTCTTTGGATCTATTTGAAGTTCCACATGTGATCTGGCTTGTGTACACCTACAAGTGACAGCTCACACTGTAGCATTGAGGTGTTCAATGAAGATGCAAAATGCTAAATCAAACTCACCAGCTCCAGCCATAGAAATGTGCGGTATTGACATCCCATGATGTCAGCTGCTGTACCTGGCTCCTTGATTGTATGGCAGAAGACATGATCCTTAATCACGCAGGTCAGATGGAATTGACATCCTAATTAATGTTCACAATGATTAATACGTGAACATGCAAAGTAAACACAGACGTTACTGGTTATGTTGAAAACATACCACACACCAACATTAGATGCTTAGAAAATGAGGTTATGTTGGAAAATTTGCTTGCATAATTAATTGGTAATTGTGAAATAATAGTTTACAACACTATATAGCACACTTTAACTGACAGATGAACGCTAGTAGGTATGACTGATTGAGCCTGAAGGCCTCCAAATCCCTGTATGAGGTATTTTGGATGACTGAGGTGCTCCTTACAACAGCTGTAATGAAACAAACATATCCATTTTACAATACATAGGATGATGTGTATTACTTCATATGTACGTGTCATTAAAATTAACCCTGGGCGTAGAACTTCGCTATGCTCGCAGAGCGGGCGTAGTTTGTGCTACTACACACTACGAGAAATGCACGTAGCACAGTGCAAAAACGCGTAGCGGGCATTTTTTGCTTGCTCACGGTCCTCAACGTCAAGTTGGCGACCGCGAGCGAGCAAAATGACATTTGCAATGATTGCACAATGCGGACAAGCATCCGGCACTGTGCATTCAGTGGGAACAGCATTTTCTCTACTGCACTACTTGGTTCGCTTAGCCACGCGTAGCTTGAGTAGTGCAAAGTGCACTTCGCGTAGCTAGGCGTAGCGCTACTACACAAACTACGCCCAGGTTTTAATTAAAATACACTTTCAACACAGTTAGTGCAACTCCTCTTTAAATAGGACAATATAAGCAATTTAATAGGCGTAGGCGGTAAACTCCACTCTGCCAGCAGAGTTCACTGAGTTTGTGAGGAGTTCAGCAAAAACTCCACCAACCGCCGGCAGAGCAGAGTTTTATCAGGGCAAGCAGCTCACCCCCCACAAACAGATCAGGTTATTCAGCTGTACATCGTGTTTTAGCCAGTTTTATTTTTATCTCATGTTCTGTTGTTGGAAAATTGGAGCAGCATTATCTTAAACATACATTATATTTTTTGTGGAAAAACAGTTAAGGGCTCGTGGAATGGCCATAAAACCAAGCATTTTCGAATCTATCTTTTCTACAGGGTTCACCTTCAAACTGCAGTTCCCATGTACACTTGCGGTGGTTTCAGGCAGTCAGGCCCTCTGCCACTTGTTCACCGGGAATGTTTTCTTTTCTCCCATTTAATTAAACAACAGCGAAAGGAAAATGGCAGGGAGTTAATGAAGGGAGGAGAAGGTGCTGCTGATGCGCTCAGGACATTGCACTACCCGTGAGCTGAAATTGATGTACATTTTTTAAGTGATGCCAGAGAAGACGTTCTTGTCATGAACATTTATTTTCCATTCTGGTTGGTTCTTCTAAATCTGCCTCTCCCCTTAGACATGTTTCTTTCAAACAAAACAGTTCCCTAGGCCCGTGATATTTTCGCATCAGAGCTGTCCTAAGTTACTTTTTTCTTACTACATTCATGAAAAATATTACATTTTCCCCCAACACAGTTAAAAAAACAGTTAAGGACTCGAAAACAACGTCTTATTTTTTGTCTTGAACAAAGTTTGATTTTAAATGTGTTTTTGGAAAATAAATATGAGTTTCCTTGATGTCTAGCCTCATGTTAGTAGTGGGAATCAGCAATATTTTACCACATCTTGGTGCCTCATGAGTTCACTGGCAAAGGGATTATTATGAGCCTTTTCTGAATTCTATTAGGGCAAAGCAAAAAGTAGTTTTCCTCATTTTTGCACTCAACATTAAGTGGGTGATTGCTGACAAAATGAATATACGGGCCTGGTGAGTGCCCACGCTGCTGTGCCCACAGCGAGGGGTGGGGGCACAGCTCTGGGGCTGTGGACGCAACTGACAAACTGAAATCCTTTGCTTAGGGATTTCCTACATATATATTATTTCTAAACACGTGATAACTTTTCACTTCTGTATTTCATTTACATGAGGAAAACCACGCTTACCTTCCTCACGGGAGCTATAAATAGGCTTTGCAATTGAGAGAATTCTGTCCATGCCATTCAGGCCTGTCCGTTTAGTTTGTGAGTCCATGGTGAGTGTCTTTGTGCAGCAGTAGAGATATAATATGCAAAAAATATACAATAAAATATACCGCGTTTCTCATGGTGTAATTCCTGTAGTTGAGAATTGCCAGCACCTGCACCACTTTGGCATTTTGCTGTTGTAACTTTAATTCCACATTCTTTTTGATTGTAATCTCTTCTGGGAGTAAAACTATGGTGGTACCAGTGTGATGTAGGGCGCCCCTACAGAACACCCTGATAGACCTTGTTGTATTGGCTGCAGGTGGGCGGCGGAGGTGGTAGTGCGGAGTTGGTATGGGCCGCAAGAGAAGAAGCGTCAACAGGAATAGTTGTTGTTGTTGTATGAACTTTATTCCGACAGCTCGTGTCATAAAAGCTATGAAAACACCATTTTGAATAAAAAATATATGAAATTGAACAGTTCATACAGCAGCATATTTAAGATAAATATGTATAAGCAATCCATCCTAGTATGCAACTGCAACCAGGTTACAATATGCAGTTTGCCTGGTCAACAATAAAGCAATTAATACAACATAGAACAATAAAAACATACATCAGACACATAATAAATAAGGGGAAGAAGCATTACAATACTTCCTAGTGTGGTGCCCCTGCTGGTGGACCCAAATTGCAATCCCCGGAAAGCCTCCTTAAAATTTCCAACTCTCCTCAGGGCAACATCGTGGAGAGACTAAAAACAATAAAGTGCACGCGGATAGCATATATATATATAAAACACAAATTGCCAGCCTATGTGTTCTACAGCAGTTGCGTGTAATCATACTTCTGAGTGCTGTAGCATTCCTATCTGGGTCTTTCGTCTGATAAGCCATGCTTGGCTTAGGAACTTGGCCACTCTGCATGCAAAGAGTGGTCTGGAATCTGATCTGAGGATGCGCAGGGTGACGCCTTAGTCCTGTGTGCCCAACTGCCCGCAGATTGGTTTTTACCATTTCACCCTCTGTGTGGTGTGTGCCTGGCAAGCAAACATAACGTGGGCAATGCTTTCTACCGGGGCCCTGCAACATGGACAATCCTTTGGCGCTCAATTGCATGTGTTCCAATTAGCTATTGTCTCACAGACAGGAAGTGTGCCAAGCCTAAAATGGATGTTTAACATTCTGTCCCTTGGGACCTAAATTAGGTCTAAAAAGGGCTCTAAATGTCTAGTCTGTTTATGGAAATAAAATTCTGCGGTTAGTCTCCCCAAGCTTGTATTCTTGTTGTTCCACCCATTCCCAGTAGAGACATTTAAGCTCTTCTTTCCTAGGTGGGTCCTGTTTGTCCCAATGGGATTGAAGCCCTAATGCTGACATCATTTTCCTAATGTTGGAGATCCATCCTACTTTAATACTTTTGTCTATCCGGATAACCTCAGATAGGGGTTCTGCATTGGGTAGGAGCTCTTGGGTCTGCCTAATACGAGCCCAAAAGAGCAGCGGGCGAAGCCTTGCTATATCGCCAATGGATCGCCTATCCATTTCAAACATAAGGGGAGTGAGGGGGATGTTATGAGGCAGCATCACTAACTCCCTTAGAAACTTGTGCTCAGATCTGTAAAGATCGTGGGCCTTATCAAATCCCCATAGCTGTGCTCCGTACAGTCATGTGCTCACTGCTTTTGCATCATAGATCAGGAGGGCTGGGGCTACCGGTCTGCTATATGAAGAACGGTGTTCCTGCCCAAGTGACCCCGTTACTCGCTTGTGGCCCATCAACATCTTTGTTAGGTGGGGCTTCCATGACATTTTATCTGAGAGTAAGACACCAAGATAGTCCAAAGTGCCAACTCTTTCCAAGGAGGTCCTGTCTAGCTAGGGAATGCCTTAATAGGACTTTATGTGGTTAAAGGCCATGAATTTAGTTTTTAAGGTGTTAATAACCAGCCCCCTGATATCGCAGAAAAGTTGGAAACTATTAAGTAGTCACTGCAACCCCTCTGGAGTCTTTGACATCAGCAGGGTGTCATCTGTGAACAAAAGGGTTGGTACCTTGTCACCCTCACGGTGGGTGCATCTTCTGGATCTTCTAGCAGGAAGCTAACCACTCGGTTCATATAAAGGGAGAAGAGAGTGGGAGCCAGATCACAACCCTGTCGAACTTCCCTGCTGAGAGGAATACAATCTGTCGGTTGTCCTTACATCCTCCACCTAATCTAAGCATAGTTCACTTCATGTAGCCAAACCACCAAATTAGGAATAAGTGGGGGGATGCCCATGTCTTTGAGTGCCAGCCATAATTTGCTCCTAGGAACTAAATCAAAGGCAGTCTTTAAGTCAATGAATGCTAGGTAAAGACTGCCCTTGCTGATCACCACCAATGGATAAGTAAGAGGCAGAACGCCTGGCGATTGTTCCCGTCCTCACCCTAAAGCTGGTCTGATACTGCAATAGAATGGCATTTTCATCTGGCCATAGCTGAATCCTCTGCAACAGAACTCTGATGAAGACTTTCTGCAGGACATCCTTTTTTGTAGACCGGGACCACCTCTGCTCCTTTCCGAAACCCGGGTCTGGGGTGCCATTAGCTATTGCATTTACCAAAAGAAGAATACAGCGGGTCCAGTGGGAATGTCAGCTAGGAATAAATCTCCCAGAATGCTGCCTGATCCTGCAGCTTTGGATGGCACTATTCTGCCTATGGCTGCCTCTATTTCATCCAAGGAAAAAAGTTTGTCATCTGATGGATGCCCCCAGAACTCGGACATCTCCACTGGGGGCGTGTCCTCATATGTTGAGTATAGCTTCCAGAAGTGATCTTACTATTCCTGGCCAGTAATTTAGTTAGGGGGCGAGTGTGCTCCTGACTTACTATCCCAGGTGGCTAAGGACCAAAATGACTTGGCTTCCTTTGCTGCACTTGTTTCCTTGAGTTGCTGCCATGCGAGAGTCATCCCATGCTAGCTTTGCTGAGTGCAAAGCAGCCTTATAGTGCTTCCTGGCAGTTTTGATCAAGGGGCAATTCTTATCTTTAATTGCTGACGTTAGGAGTGATCGCTCATGCCTGCAATCTTTTGTGTCCCACAAGTGGGCCCCTTTTGATAGCATGCTGGACTTACGGTCTGACCTAGGAACTAAAAAATATGCATTAAGTCGATCAATGATACGGGAGTGAACCACAGCTACATCGGACAACCCATTTCTGCTAGCAACCACAGCCTGAAGCTCAAGTGTACTTACTGCCAGGACATGCCGTAGGTCTATGATCTTGGTTTCTTGCAAAGCTACCTTCTGCAATTTTAAGGATCTGTTGCTATTCGAGGAGAAGATCTCCCTACTGTGGGTCAGAGGTAAGTTGCTTAGAGGATAGTATGGAGATCCCCACAAAGGGTTCATACTTAGACAGAGAGGATTTTGATCACTCTCTGTAGTGGTACTCATGTTCATGTCAATCAAGTCTCCCCAGAGCCTCATATTGAGGGGAATGTAATTGATGCGGGACAGGCAGCTGAATTTGTTGTACCTATTCACGCCCTGCCTGTCCTAGAGAGTTCTGCCAGTTACTGCGCTCAAGCCAAACTCAACATTAAGGGTGTTAAGTTGGAGCGCCATCTGCATCCATCTTTTGACTGGGGATAGATTTAAGGGGGTGCAGCCATTTTGGTGCCATCATCCTCAGTACCTAACAGATCTTCTTTGTTGAGTGGTTCGAAGGTACTGTTAAGTTAACCTGCTACTATTACCCTACAATGAGATTAGCAACTAGCTAAGCTCTCTTCCACTAAAGTAATGGTAGGTGAGGGCCTACCCCCTTTGGTTCCCCTCACATAAACGTTGAACAGGTCGATGGGTCTCTCCCCTAGGTCCCTCGATGCTAACCCGCAGAATATCAGGGCTGGAGATTAAATGGAGGGTGAGCCTGCAACCCAGGGCAGTTCTCACCCAAATAATCAATACCCCTGCCGGACACCCTCTCCCTATTGTCATTGTTAGTGTGCAGAAGCATACAAAACCTGATTTAAATAGAGGAACCAAACTCCAGGTCTCCTGGAAAATGCAAATGTCATAGCCCTCAATTAGATCGTTCCTGTGGTGGATTGACATTTTGCTATTTAACCAAGCCACATTTCATGATATTACCCTAAGCTGTCGATGAGAATCTGGGCCAAGGGCAGCATTTAGAGTAGGAGGACAATGGCTAATAGGGGCCTGTAATGGAGCTTGGGATTTGTGACTCATGCAAAAATCCGCAATCCCCAACTCGCTATGGTTAGTAAGGGAGCTGCTCATACCAGCTTCTACTAGAGGAACACCTTCTCCTGGGTGAGATACCTTCTGCCGGGCCTCAGTACAAGGAAGCTATCAGGAATAGTTGACACACACAACATACTGCCAACATGTCATCCAATAAATTAGACTATGAGCGTTACACAAAGTTATATATCAGTGACCATACCAGAGTATACCATATGCTCAATGCGTGATGCTAGACCATTTGTCAAACCCATACATTAAGGAGAGGTCACAATACTATGTGTTGTCAGGGCAAACATCTCAGGCCTTAAAAGGATATGAGTATAATTTCATTATCATTCTAGTTGACACGTTAAAACCAAAATATACTGGTTATAATCACATGAATGAAACAAATGAAGGAGTTTGTGAAAAGCAACTATAGGTTGTTTGATAATAATTTAGTACATGGAACACACTGGTGGTCGTATTTACTTACCAGTTTGTGGCGCAGGTAGTAGTTGATCTGCTACATGACGTGGCCTTCCTGCAAGTGCAGGAACCTGTGCTCCAGTGGGTGGATCTACTCTGGCTGTATGTGGAAATTAGATGAAGAACCCAACAGACAAATACAACAAATGATTATTACGTACAAATTATTTCATAGTTGGATAATTGCATTTACAATACAACTCTGATATGTACTAATTCACGCTTACTTTCATGTGCCAGTAAAAACATAATTGAAATCCCCAGCATAGAGGACGTGAGACTGATCCCATCCAGCGCTTCTCTAAGATCAAAATGAGGAACGCTGTCTGAACTCTCAACTAAGGAGCTCATGCCCTGCCTATTATGAATGAAAAACTTTTCCTGCCCTCAATTACATATATGTTCAACGCTGGTCATATACCTGCTCTCCTGTTGCTGCTCCGCAGAACTACAACGGATTAATCAATGTTAGGAGGAGGAGGCCCTTAGCAACCATGATCACCTGCCCCTCCCTTCTTGGCTCACAGGGTGGTGTTGGAACACGTCAGAGTCAGGGGCCCCAACTTGAAAAGGCTGCCAAGTGAGCCAAAGGATCTCCATCTGCCAAAGGAGCCCAAGGAGCCCTAGGCTTCACTCACTGAGCTGAAGGAGCACAAAACACACTTTGATATGCCTTCAGCTTCAACTAACATGGGCTCATCGGCAACAATGGAGATTCCTTAAGCTAGGATGGGTACCCTCACTGGAGGGGGGAGTGTCTTATATACAGGATATATATCTTTGCAAAATAGCAATGGGGGTATGCTGCTTATGGGAGAGCCCAACAGGAAAGTTTAATATTGGCACTAAAAGTAGGCACTCTTTTTGATTCTCACGCAGCTGGCTCATTGGCAAATGGCCTTCCCCAGCCCTATGTGAGGAGGACACTGGTGGATTTTTTTTTACCTTAGGGACATGTCTCATATGACTCCTACGCTCCTGCTGATGCATTTCTTGCCTCTACTCTGACTGCCCACCGTACCTATGGTGCCTAATGGGCCCACTAAGTCACAGATTCTGAAATGTTTAGCTTTGGATTAGCATT
This sequence comes from Lissotriton vulgaris, assembly GCF_964263255.1. Classification (NCBI taxonomy): domain Eukaryota; kingdom Metazoa; phylum Chordata; class Amphibia; order Caudata; family Salamandridae; genus Lissotriton; species Lissotriton vulgaris. Next base: position 194,697,122 of record NC_141691.1, read on the forward strand.
CATTTTTGATGCCAACCTGACGCTAAACACATTTTGTGAGTCTCAAACCAACGCAAATGATTAAAAACCCAACACAAATGATTCGGAAAACCAACGCAAATAAATATTAGCATTCATTTGTATGGAAAAGTGGTGCAAAGCAATGCAAAACACTGATTTGCATTACTTTGCCTTAAGGAGTTGTTACATGGCTCGTGCATGCTCATTTCCATGCAACCAACCCTGCTATTTGACGCAAAATCTGATTTACTAACATTAGTGAAAAGGGTTTAGCGCCAAAAATTAATGCTGCTGTAAAACAGGCGTTACATTGAGATGCCTTTCCAACTTTGTATATGTGCTGCACTGTGCAGCACTCATACAAAGTAGGAAATGCTTTTGGACATGTCTAGGCATTGTAATTTGTAAAGAAGGGCTACCCTTCAAGTAAAAAACCTATGCTTGACTCAGGCATGCGCCATAGGCCCTTCACCACCATCCCCCCCTCAAGAACCTTACGAGTGCATGGTTGCGCTTTACAAGACACTTGATTGATTGACTGATTAGGCCTTGCCGCCAAGGTGTGTGTCTGGCGCACTTCATCTTAAAACAGCGCCAGCTCTAGAAGAAGGGAAGTAGAGTGCCATTTCTCTGTGAATATGGAGTTCTCCTGCTCTCTCCCTGTCACACAATGCAGCACAGCCTGTGCTGTGTTGAGAGACAGTGTTCAGAATCTGGGCTTAAGTCTTTCTCTCTGCATAATTCACCTGGGCATTCATTAGACATTTGTATTGGCGCTGTTACCAACAATAATGGCTTTGGTAATACCGGGGTAAGCCCTGTAACTATTGAGGGCACACTGTCTCAATGTCATCTGGCGGTGCAACAGACATTAAGCTTGTGGTATGGACTGAGTTTCAGCTGATTACTTGCTTGGAGGGGACTACATTTCAGTGTCTTGTAGTAGTACCAAGTCCCACAAGAGTCAAGAGGCCCTGGAAGCTTGTGGAAAGTAGGTGCGTCGCCGTGAAACTATTTCATCATTTCAGAACCTTGGTTCTATGGTCTTTTTCACTGAAGCCAGCCAAAATATATGCTTCATGGGCCAAACAATGTATTGTGAAGATCCAGTAAGAGCGCACAGCTTTTTAAGACATTGGGGGAATCCAGTGAATCTAACAATCTACCTGCTGACTCTTTAACTTGATTACCTTTCACAGAATGTTTTTATAGCATGGGCCTTTGAAGGGCACTAATGTTTGTCTTCTTTTTTTATTTCTTGAATGTATTCTTATCATTTGCAGTATTGAGCACCACTCGAGGTCGGGACCAGTGGTCGGCTGGGTTGCTAACTCATATCGGGGAGGGGGGTCGATGTGATCTCACATCAAAGGTTCTAAGTCCTGCTCGACTGAACAGGGCAGGATTGGGTTTGGGTGTGGGTGATGGGGGCGAGGAATATAAGGTTGGGGTGCATGATGTGTCAAGTCGGAGAGAAATAACCTTGGTAGGGCAAGGGAGCCTCATAGGGATAAAAAGAGAAGATACAGCATTAAGCAAGGTCGTGGATGCCGCAAAGACTCATTTGGAAATTATGCGTAGGAGTGGCAGTACACTTTCCCCTAACAATGGATAATACTGATGGTGGTCGCAACCAAGGGATTCAGTTTTGTAAGTGGAAAATTAATTGTATGTACTCCACTGCAAAGGTTAGGTATATCAGAGAAGAACCCTGCATACTTAAACCTCCTCTGCTTTGTATATAGGAGACCCATCTCGCTATTAGTGGAGTGGTGCGGCTCACTGGTTAGAGGCAGCAGACCTGTAAGCAGAGAACGGCCCGGGACCAGGGTTCAATTCCCGACGCGGCAGGGTCTTGGACCAGGGTCAAAGGACTTGATAATTCTCGCCTCAGTGCCTACTCTAACCAGGGAACACACTTGACAACTCTGGGCATTTAGCTTGCCTCATCTCTACAATGGCCCCCCACAGATGCCTGGTTTTACCCTGGAGATACCCAGAAAGGGACCATCTCACAGGGAAAACCAGGACGGGTTCCCCAGCGGTCTATAGCGCCAGGACACTCGGGTAGAGTAACAGTGCGCTTTACAAGTATCCCACATTTACATTTATTAGGGAACTGTATAGGCTGAATTGCTTAGGGTCACAAACTCTTGCTGCATCAGAGATTGATATTCCTACGAGGGGGTGGGATTACTCGCCAAGGATCTGGAGTGTGCTATTCATTGGGTCAAGCCTGATAAAGCTGAGTAATGTTTAATTGCGTATATAGGGAATAATAGTCTACAGCTAACACACTGTGTGGTCTACTCTATGCCCCAAATTGGTTATGCACACAAGGTGCATTCTACCACACGTGGCAACATCCACTTGGGGCATAAGGAAAAAATCTGGGGTGGCCATTCAACAAATTCTCATCCCACACGCTCTTCGGGTTGCCTGGTGGGCATGGATTTACTTTCTGCTCTATTCCACAGGCCCATCTTCTTGTTTAAACATTTTTTTGTTAGCCATCGTCTTCCACCCATTGTGTCCATTGGAGTGAATATTACAATTATTTTAGATCACAATCCCTTATCATTAGTTATTAAATCAAGCCATTTGGCTCAGTACAATCTCGCAGTTGGTGAACCTTCAACTGTAATTGTAAATTATTGTTGGATTCTACATATGTCCATTTTACGAGGTCTTGCTTGTGCCAATGTATTAGTATAAATAGAGTATTTGCTAGCCCACTTATAGTTTGGAATGCCCAAAAGCCTTTGTGAGGGGCCAGACTCCCAACTTTATTACCCATAACAGCAAAGTAGATCAGGCCCAGGAGGCTTTGCTAAGGGATAGGCTCATTAGGCTTGAGTTTGAATACTCGTTACACTGTAAGCACCCTAGAGGCCAAGATAGTATCCCAGATGTCTTTGGACTCAGGGCAATGCTGCAGGTAAAGCTTGGAAGATAATTCGAGATATGGCTTGTAATAAATATTGGGCTAGGCATCTTTGGCCTTTAAACGTAAGGGGGAAAAATGTAGTATTAGTTATAAAAGATGTTATTGGAAATTTGTAACAAGTTGCTCTGAGATACTAATAACTGTCTTCCATCGATACTATATTAATCTGTATAAGGAAGATTGTGGGGCAACTCAGGATAGGATTGACTGCTATTTTCTGGGCACAAAACGTAATAAATTCACTGCTTAACAGAGGGCAAGCATTTCATAAACAGTTTAAGATATTCTGATCCCTCTCTTTTATCAACTCATCAATTCACCTGCCTGTCTCCTGTCTGGTATCGTCTACGTCATCCTGGGGGAAACCTATATATCTATATTTGTTAAAAAGAACAAGGATCCACTTGATTGCGGTTCATATTGCCTTATTTTGATAATCAATTGCGACTCTAAAGCCTATACTAGGGTATAACCTAGTCAGCTCACAGGTGCCATAACCTCATTAGTTGACCCGATGCAACATTAGTTTGTTCCTTCACAGGATACCACTTCTCATATCAATCTCCCTATATCTGCTTTAGATGTCGCAAGTGGACTGGGATTCGCTGCCGTGATCATCCTGTTGGATGCAGAAAAATAATTCAACAGGGTGCCCTGGCAGTATTTGTGGATAGGTATGTCCTCATTAGGACTCGTCCTGTGTTTTTAGACAGGAGTAAAACCCATTATTCCTCCTTAACTTATATGGGGAAGCACCCATCCATATCTATTGGGGCACTAGACAATAATGTCCCCTTTCTCTGTTATTATTTGCCCTTTATCTCGACCCTTATATTCAGGCTCTTAAACAGTTTCCTTAATTCCACGCCTGTGACTGTATAAATGGCAAGTAAAGCTTTTGGCATATGTGGATGATATTGAAGTTCTTAACATCCCATGGGAATTATTTTTCAGCAGCCTTTACATTCAGATCCGTCGCGGCAGTTTGGACTGATACCTGAGAATTTGTATTCAATGTGCTGGTGTGAAGCCAACCTGTGGTCCTTGGGCAACTCTTTTGTGATGGCAATCTCTGTTCCTTTCAGGACATTAGCAGAGGATATTGGCTCCCAAAATAGGCTTTCTTTGTTACCTACAGTTAAGGGAATTCATGTCACATCTCTACCCCAACAAATTTAGCATGAATTGAAATGCTTTCTTACAAACGTTTATCGGAATCTCTAGATGCGGGTACACTCATACCATTCACCTGGGTTTATGGGGCCAGAGAAACATTAATAATAAATTCGACATTTTGTCTTTCAGGTGGTATCATAGTTAGCTCTGTAATTTCTCTACTGCTGATCTCCGATATGTCAAATTGCTTGCTCAGAGTGTAGTTTAGTTCCTATATTCCCAATAGGCTCTGCGCATTGGAATAATATATTCAGGAGTGTAGACGTAGGACTGAGGTCGACTGGGTGTCTACTGACTATATTAGACTTAAGGTTTGCCAGCTAGCTCAGAGGTCACTAGAAACTTTCTCGAATAAACAAGGAGAAGTTTAACCTCCCTGGATAGACAAGAAGGGATTAGCTTCCGACAACCATATAACATGACAACTTTGCTCCCTCAGAATAAGAGTGTATCTCTAGAGTCGTGTGAAAACAATAGACAGCTATTTCACTCAGTCAAATGTGCGTACTTAGTTTCACCAGAGTGCAGAGAAAAGAGAGACGGGCGTTTTCAATAAAAAGGTGTAATTTATTGAGCAGTCTTCTTTCTCATGCAAGAGAAATGAATTGCCATAATTGCAATACTTAATGTAAAGTAAAGTGCGTACAGTAAAAGGGGTATTATGAAATAATACTGTGAAAGCATTGATATGGTTTCTTAGCCGTAAGATACTTTAAAATGGATAAAATATATACATACATATATACATTGACTAATCGTACTCAACTGGTGCTTCTAACTATGCCTACCCCGGTGTACCTGACCTAAGCCTAATATGTGGGAAGGAGTAAGTAAGTAGCAGTTTAAGTTAAGTTGGTTTTGTCAAGAATCTGATTCAAGAATTCTCTTTAAGGGTTTAGTCAGTTCCGTACCTGGGTAATAGAATGCAGGAGGTCTGGTATCTCTCTTTCAGGACTCGATATCCCAGTAGCCCATGAAGGCTGCTGAGAACACCGGAGATGGATTTCTCGGCAGGAGAAAAGACAGCTTCTCTCTCAGTGCATCAAAAAGGTGGGGCAGCGTCCATAGGCTCTCGCATCAGCTGGGCTCTCGGGCAAGTAGATAGCTGCTCGGCTCCAAAACCACCACCGTGTGTTTGCTTAAGGCAACGTTGGTATATTTATACCTGAAAGGTGCCGAGTTTGACGTAAGGTTTGGACATAAGACGTCAATAAAGATGTCACTAAGAACTGACTGTTCCTTTAGTGTTCGCAGGAGTTCAATGACAAATCAAAACAAAAGCAAATGGGGATTTCCCTGGATGCTGGAGGTTTGGTGTGTCGAAAGAACTCTTTGTGCTCTCTAGGAATCTAAGGAAGTAGCTTTGCCGTGCTTTGGACTGCAAGGGCTATTTACTAAGTATGGATCTGATTCTTATGCCATTTATAGGGATATTATTGATTATAGTTTGAAAGTGCCGCAACAGTGCAGTCGTGAGAATGATTGCTATCATCGATGTCAGGATCAGCAATGCTCACAGAAGGTCGTACCTGGGTGATGCTGCTCTCATCTCGTACTTCACTGTCACCTAATCTTAGTGGTGAAGTCTCAATGAATGCCGTCATCAGAATAGGTAGCCGCTGGGGACAACACGATGCATGAGCCGTTACAGGACTTAGCAAAGTATCTGTATCCAATGGTACTGCTGATGGTAGTGTAAGCAGACGTCCAATACGCATTCTTCTCCGCATAGCATACATCGAAGCACAGGTAGGATGCAATTTTGCCAGATAGGTCTGAATGAAAGAAACCAGGTCATATTCAGATCTCTTAGCCGGGCTAATCCAAGGACTTTAGTTATGCGGGCCCGATAGCGTATAGCTAGGATCGTTTCTTCCATCGTTGCTGGAGTCTTGTCTGCGACTTGGCTTGCCATATCGGAGCAGAAGGGTCAAAAATAAAATTCCTGCTACGAGTCCCAAAAGTAGTGGTAGGCCGCCAAAGACAGAATGGACAAAATTGGGAAAAATGCCCAGAACTGCTTCGAAGGGTGTTAATAGTCCCGAAAAAATTGTCTTAAATATATGTGGGATACCACTGGCATCAGACATATTTAGGATTTGGCTTAGCATTTCTACGAAATGCACGGGGCAATTTGTTGATAAAAGGGTATCTATCTCTGCCGTTGTCCTTGCAACCAGAAGATCATACGTTTCTTTTGATGACGTTAAAGGCACGGTTGTCTGTAAAAGAACAGACTTCATTCTGCTTAAAGTATCAATTCGAATAGAAGAGATATTCAAGAAGGCCAAATCGTCGCCTCCGTATCTGGAGTGCTGTTTGGATACAATACTTGCATACAGCAAGTGACCATGGAACTAACGCTTACGAGATAGGCTTTCCCTGGCACCATGCCACAACAGCTGTGGTCCACTAAGAGAATATAGCTCCCGTTAGAAAGCCGGCCTAAAGAATGGCTCTATTTGTGTTGCAGGTGTGCCGTGCTGGTGACATGAAAGGTTATTTGAAGTCCCCTCACAGGCCCCATGCAAATTAATACCTTGGCACAGAAGTATACCGTTTAGTGATTGTTTACAATTGTTACCACTAAGAAATACATTCTGTTTCTTTTCACTATAACATGTGTGTGTGTAAGGCAATTTCCATGATGACTTAATGTACCCTTTACCCAACCTTTCATACTGGCCCGCTGATATATACTCTTGGCAGTATTTAAATTGGAAAGTTGTTATCAGAATTGTAATTATTCCGTGTATTATCCATTCAATGACAGATCTTTCTGACATTGTCAATGGTAATCTCTCAAGTTTTTCAATGCTCAGAATCGTATAGTCTGCTCCTTTTTGTGCCAAACTGATTTGTTTATCAGTAAGGTTAAAGATAGAGAATAATGACGTTGTGTTTATCAAACGCCATGGCACGTAGCCTGAAGGCAGATTTTGCAACGTCAGCCGAGCTGTACAATAGAACGTAATTGGGACTGACCGTGTTGTAACATTAGTAAGTCCTGATCTATTACATCGATAGCAGATGATACAATACTGTCCAGTGAATATATTCTGGAGGACAGAGTCATTAACCCATTGACCACAACAGAAAGTGATTTTTCCAAATTAATACGATCAATTTCTCGTATTTTTTCTGCTGTCTCAATTTGAGTTACTTTCCAAGCTTCATTGTACGCAGCGTATATACCGGCCGCTATGAAACGTTTTTGACGCTGTTTTCGTGGTCCCATTATGAAATCACGCAAGTCAGCACCGTCTTTAAGTAAAGTCAAGTGTTGCTTAATTTCAGCCAGTGTGGATTTCTGTAGCCACTCAAGGCATAGTTTCCCTACACTGTGTATTGTTACTATCCCTGGATGTTGTCTCTGGGAGTATCTATGGTCTGGTCTAGTCATTTTGAACCCCCGTTTTTTGTTCAGGAATCTATCTTGACAGTTATTTGTGCCTGTTGGCCAGATCAACCACTTTTTCCAATCAGGATGTGTTCTGTTTTGGTGTAAAATATGGGATACGCCTATCTCAACATCTGTAGTGGTATTACTATCAGGTATTGGCTTTGGAATAGACGGTTTGTTTAAGTCTTTAATCTTAGCTAGGCCAAGACAAGTAGTCTGTTGAATGGTGTCATTCAAGAGTATTATTTGTTCTGGGATCATGCAGGCTCTAAATAATGCATCTGAACCTTGGACCTGCCAATTTTTGTACCCAGAGATGGTTTTCGTTTCAATGTTGTCTTTCCAGAATTCAAAACCAAATGTAATCATTTTTTCATAAAATGTTTCAGAATAAATCAATTTAGTATTTGTCAACATTGTTTTTATCCCTGTCTTATTTACTAGTTTAAAATAAAACGTTTCTGCATCAGTTGTGTTAAACCCTGAGAAGTATGGGAATTTCTCATAAAATGTTTTCGAACTGCTTTTAGGTGGAGTTGCACAATGTTCCCATTGATTATATTTAAAAACATTTTTATGTTGAGCACATTTATGTAAATAGTGATGTGCAAAGTGATTGTAGCAGTACATTTGTTCATAATTCGACGAACCCTGTAAGTAATCATGTTCTGTAAATTTTGCTGACATTACTAAATCTGACATCATGTTATTTATGCTTTCAAAGTCCCAATCATCAGAGAATATACTTGATTTTACAAAGTCACTTAATGAAACCTTGAACTGATGTGGATATTTCAAGAGTTCAACCGGGCCATAGATTTCGTAATCCGTTTTGTCCCAAGCTACCCCACCGAGTTTTGGAATGGCTGTGACATTCACTGATGATAGTTCTCTTTTCTCGATGTGAGATGACTTGTGTGGCTTTAGGACCAAGTTGATGTTTTGACTTGCTGTGTCCATTGTACTGTATTTTCCCTCAATGAATCTTCCCAAACAAAGTACCATGATGAGCCAAAGCAGAAGGAAAAGTACACCTAACACAATCCAAAATTCAATCCATGGAGAAATCAGATAGGTTTCTTTGAGTTGATGAAAGAGTTTAGTTAATTTGTCTTTGAAAGTTTTTGTTGTTGGCGTTTCTTCAGGTTCGCTTGGATCTTCAGAAAAGTTATCGAAATTGATGAAGTAGCCTGATGCAGTTCTGTCAATTGTTGGAATTGCTTCCAATTTTCCTTTGCTTTTTCATTTTTTCTTTCATCGGCATAGTCTGAGGCTACATCGTTGTAGACAGGTGTTTCTTGACGAACTGTTGCAATTTGGGTTTTCAGAGGCACAAGTTCCATGGCATTGTTGCATAGTCCTTTTTTATTCACTGCAGGTTTATCAAATGTGATTAGTCTCTCAGTTTGATTCTCTTGGTTTGTAGCAAATTTTGGTATTCTGCTATTTCTTGGGAGTCCACTGGGCCTACTACTTATTATTGGCCACATGATTGTGGTTTTACCAGGTCGATGGATACAACTCGGTTCTCCTTTTTACCAGCAAGGGGCGGTAGCACAACTGATCTTGTTCCGCTGACAGCTAAGACAAGTACTGCTTTTCTGTAAGAAGGCACAAATTCCTTCTTCACCGCGATCTTCTCTCTGACCAGATCCCCAATCTTTGGAATTCAGACAGGCCTTGCTGGGACAGGTGGTTTATCTTCAGTGGCTGTTGGCTGCTGTTTTAACTTTATGTTGCTCAGGGCTTTTCTTGTTTCATTTAAGTCCTGTAAAACAGCCAAACGATCTTTGATATCAAAGCATTTTCTTTCTACCACTGAAGTCTGACTATCTAAGTCCTGAATATGCATTTTAGTACCGAACAATAGTTTGTACGGACTGAAACCTTTTAGAGAATTTCTTGGCAGATTATTAAGACTACGTTGGACACTTGTTAAATGTTGGACCCACCCATCACCCGAACCTAATACCCTCGCCGTTATAGATTGCTTTATGCCCCGGTTTTTTCTTTCCACAATCCCATTTCCCTCAGGATGGAAGGGACAAGAGAACCGCAATGCAATGCCCATGCTGGTCATGGCCTCCTTATAAGCTCGAGAGCTAAAAGTAGGACCCTGGTCAGAATGCAGCATGCCAATTGCGTATGTGCCGATAAAGACTCGCAAATCTTTTATAACAGTTCTGGCGTCAGCCGAGCGCTGGTGTCTTTATTTTTAAGTGAATCTAGTCTTAAAAAGAAATTAATGGGATGCTGGATTTTACTTATGCTAACTACAAGAAGGTCCATGGCAATACTCCGGTCGGTTCGCTACTGCGATCTCTGTTGCAGTTTGGACAGCTCTTTGCAAATTTGTAATGTTACAGGCTCATCCCCGGCCACCAGTATTCTGATTGTAATTCTTTCAGAAATTCCTTGATCTCTTGGTGCCTTAAACCCAATCCCATGTGTGCGTCCGCTATTAAGAAGATTCTCCTGTTCGTGTTTGGAATTACTCTATCCCCCACTCCAGGGATTCGAGCAAAAGGAACGAAGTTTGCATCAATTATGTATATATAATTGAGTGGATAGTTCACTGGAAGTGCTGCAAAGTCGCCTTTTGAAGACATTTTTACCGCCAGCATGGTTTCCCCGTCTACGTATTTTTCTGAACGCTTTTTTGTGGCTACGGAAGCCGGTTGAGCTGCTTCTGCTCTGGCTGTATTAGCCAATGAATTCCCTGCAACGTGAACGCCATCATGTTGATGACTCAGTGTATGTATCGCGTGAGTCTTTCGTAGTTCTTTCTGCAAAAGAACTACTTGTTCCCAAAGCTTCTTATGCTTTATTGTGGCACCTGTGTCATCTTTGTAATCATTTTGAACCCAGTTCTGCAAGTCATTATTGTAAGATTTGACGCAGAAATGTGAATCGCACACTATTAGTGTCGGGAATTCACGATCGGCATTTTCAAGCGCCATCTTTAAAGATCTGATTTCAGCTCGCTGAGCCGAACAGTTTCTCAGGGATTCAGTTTTTGTTATTTTTGGTCTGAATTTACCACAGCGCCAGCGACCTTTAACAATCGCGCACGCTGCATTGTAGGATTTATTATCCACATCGTAATGTTGTGTAAATCTGTCCATATAGATTACACAAGAGTACTGTTGGAGAGGCAGAATTTGATTGGCAGAGGATATTTTTCTTCATATTTTAGATCCTTCAGTTTTTTCATGTTCGGGTCAAAATAGGATTTTACGTCTTTTGCAGCAAGAGAATTTTCCCACTGTATCCATTTTGTATCTAATGCCACCGTTTTTAGATTAACTGGGCTTAATAGCGCCTCAAGGGCTGATTCTGCTGTATAAACAGTTATTCTTTAGCCTTGGGCTTGGGCTCTTTCTTTTGCTACAGCAATTTGAACTGCATTTACAATATTTCCTGTAAGACTGAATGTTTTTTCAGCTTGTGTGTACAAATGTGAGTTGTAAGCTATTGGTACAGTTTCTCCCTCATTAGAGGTCATGTACGGAATCGCATCTTCCTGAGATGACTCGGATTACAAGGTTGCGTGTGTTGTCGCGAGTTTGTAATTTTGTTTTAGCTAACATGTCTGTTTGCAATGATCTCAAAATTTCTGTGTGTTTCTGAGTCCAATTGATTGGTTTAAAATCAGGTTTTAATAATTCATAGAGAGGTTTAACCCTCTCTGCATAATTTAGAATGTAAGTTCTTCCGAAATTCAGGAAACCTAATATTGATTGTAAGGTCTTCAGCGTTTTTGGTGCTTGGAGTACAGCGCACTTCTCTAAGAAGTTGTCTGCTAGGCTTTTGCCTTCACTTGATATTTCATATCCTAAAAACAGGACAGTTAGGTGGGCAATTGGTGACTTTTTAAAGTTTAATTTGTAACCCTCTGCTTCGAACCCAAGTATTATGGTGTTCACTCTTTTCAAGTGAGTATCCAGGTCATCATCTGTGAGATAGATGTCATCGACATAAGATAATGCCTCATCATCATATATTTGTAGTAACTCTGTTACCCTTGCTGAGAATAATCCTGGGCTATTCTTGAATCCCTGTGGGAGTCGACAGAAATTTTTCTGTGACCCCATTACTGAGAAAGCGGTTAAATACCTGCTTTCAGGTGCAATGTTTTGACAAAAGAATCCATTAGAGATGTCTAATGTTGTTTTGTATTTTTTGCGAACGATGTTATTCATTAGTGCTGCACTGTGTGAATTTTGTACTGCAAATGTTTTGCAACATGAGTTAAGGTGTCTGTAGTCCAAGACTAGACAATATGAATCTTCTGGTTTGGAGACAGGAAACAAAGGATTGTTCATTTAAGAGGTGCATGTTTCGATCACCCCTTGGTATTCAAGTTGATCTAAGATCTCCCTGACTTGTTTTTTAGCTTCTTGCTTAATTGGGTACTGCCTTTGCGCAGTCAGTTGACATTTTAACTGGATTTTGTGAGGAGGGGGGGTCCTCATCCCATCCTACATGATTTTTATATAATGCAGGAGCTTGAGCTACTGCCCATTTTCTTGCATATGTGTATTTTCTATGAATTGGAATATAATTTGAGAAGGCAGGCATAATCATTTCTTTGTCATGAGGGCACTCCCTAACAAACTCTGGTGGCCAGTCTTTCTCAGCTAATAGGATGTCATAGCCTTTTGAAAGGTTATCCCAAAACAGACCCCTTACTTTCCTAGTCTTATCTCCCTCTATACGCAATGTTATTTCGTATATTTTATGAGGTTTGCTAACTCTGGTATCTGCAGTTTCCACCTGAATGTATTCATTCGTGTCCACTGTCTCCAGATGATTCATCAGGATCTTGTGAGCTATTGTCACTTCTGCTGCACTGTCTAGCATTGTCTGGGCCCACTCTCCGTTTTTCAGCTGTGTCCTCAGTATCCTCGACATGTTTGATTATTTTAATACTGGCTACCTTCTTTCTTGGAAATTTTAATTTTTTACTTTGAGCAGGTTCCTTGTCTTTGGACTTGACGTGCTCTTCCCTGAGTTCTGACCGTCCTCTTCTTTCCGATTTCTGCAAGGAAGTCTGAAAAGATCGAGAGGGACGTGTATCAATATCTTGATATCTATCAGGCTTTTTCCAATTATCCCTATTTCTAAGGTTGTATCTTTTCTCAGAGGGCTCCCTCTGGGGAGACTTATGTCCTTGGTCCGGAGATCTTTCTCTCCGCCGAGGAGACCTTCCCCTGGACTGGAATCTTTTTCTTTGGGAGTGGATTGTTTATTTCCATCCCAGCTCTTTTTTGGAGTGTTTAGATTATTCTTAATAAATATCTTTTCAGGATTTGCAGTTAGTTGGGGTTTTACCGGTTTCCCACCCAAACTATCTCTACCTAGTTCTTCATAGGATTTTTCTATGATTCTGGCAAGTTCAATTGGTTGGTCTGCTATATCTGTTTCTTTCAATTTCTGGCGGATCGCCACAGATGCTGCTTCTCCTTTAATGTTGGTTAATAATATAGCTGAGACCTGCTTGAAGTCTTTCAGTAATTTCATACCGAGAGTTAAAGCAGGTTCTGGACCGTATTCATTTTGAATCTGTCTTGGTACATTTGGTATTACCGCCAGGGACGGAACACCATGTGTTTTTGTGTAAATGGAAGCAAAGACTGTGCCCCAAGTGTCACAATCCTCCACATGTGGTGCGATCCCCATTGGAAGGCAGATAGTCAGAATTCTGTGTTTCTCACTAGGGGTAGTATCCGGAAATACTGCCTCTATTTGAGTTATCTTTTGTGCTAGCCAGAATGGAATTTGTTCCCGTTTTGCGGGTGTTTTACCAAGACATGATTGTATGTTCTGTGGTGTAATTTTGTTTGTGTTTCCCTGATGAGGGGTTAGCTGTGGAATGTTAATAGCTGGTTGGACTGTTGAAGTCCGCATTACATATTGGACTAATTGTCTATGTATTTTAATTAGTACTTTTAGCTGGGCTAAAAGTTCCCGGTCTGACATTTTTTCGATGTCTGGATGTGGTGTGTAGCTGGCTAGAACCGGCCACTTTGCTCCTGGTCTACCTAGTGGACCAAGCCTGGTGATGTGATCATTATGTTTTAGGGCGCCTTTAAACCAGAGCAGGTGCTCTTGGTAATTTAGTGGGATTTCAACGTCCTCGAAAGGAGTGTATTCATCTGGAGGTTTCTCTTTGTTGTAATAGTTTGTGTGTTACATTGTTTGCTGCTGGAAAATGTATCCATGAATAGAATACCTCTGTCTGCCGATATTCATGGGCCTCTACCACGAATATGACTGTACCACCTTGTGATGTCAGTCCATTTTCTATAAGTTTAAGAGTTATAGTTTTTCTTATGTTGACCGGAATGAGTATAGCATTCGGGTCAGTCTGTAGGAGACTCTTGTCCTCCTCTAGGAGTCGAGCTGCTATTCTAGCTGCCTCCCTCTCGTCTTCACTTTCCCCCATTTTACTGGCAGAAAGGTTTTTTGTTGCAGATCAAGGGCCAGATGTAGGTAAAAGTCATTTACCGATTCTTAAATACCGAATTTTACCGATTCGGTATTCAAGAATCGGTAAATGAGATGTAGGAAAAAAATCGGTAAAAAATACCGATTCGGAAAAATTCGGTATCGGACTTTCGGTAGTTACCGAATCGGTATTTACCGAATCGGTAATGGGCATACAACCCTGTGGGACAAAAGGCCCATAGGAATGCATTGGAAATACCGAATCGGTAAATACCGAATCGGTGAATACCGAATCGGCAAGCAAGTAAAAGTGAAACTAATGAAAACAGCCAATCAGGTGGCACCACCCTCCCCCACCCTACCAGGGAGTGGCTACCCAGGCAGCTGCAACTCATTAGAAGGTTCTGGAGAGGCAGTCAGAGCTGAGCAGAGAGACAGAGCAGCAGGGAAAGTTTTGTTTGAATTGAAAGAGTGTGATAATGGCAAGCAGCACAGAGAGCCAGAAGGCTGAAAGAAAACGCTAAATAAAGTTCAGCAACATGGAGCTGCAGGTACTGGTGGAGGAAGTGGTGAGGGTCCACAAACAGCTCTTTGGCAGGCAGTCCCTCACTGTACCAGAGTCAGCCAAAAGAAAACTGTGGACTGCCATAGGAGAGAAAGTGAATGCTGTGGGTGTGACCCCCAGGAGCATAGAGGACCTTAAGAAAAGGTTCTGCGACATGAGGAGCCTCACCAAAAAAAAATGACAGAGATCCACAAGCAGGCTGGTGTCACCGGTGGAGGCAGGTACCTAGCGCCCCCCCTGACTGACCTGGAGGAACTGGTGGCCTCAACCATCGAGCCGAACAGTGTTGTGTGAGTTGGAGATGTGGACAGCTCAGCCAGAGCTACTACAAAAGGTAAGAGGCTTGCGCAGCATGACACCCCCAAGCAAACAGCTCCCCTTTAGCCTTTGTGTACAGGCCAACCCCAGTCCAGTACTGCTAGCACTATACATGGGCAATGCATTATGGGAAATGTAGTCAGCTAATGTAGGACCATATGTAAGTGCACAGAAATCAGTAAGGCAATGAAAGCAAATGAGAGTAATGAAAGTGAAATGTGCAATGCATTTATTGAAGTGACTGTAACACATTAGCACTCAGTTTACATACGCTTCTTTATACCTAGGGGAAACATCAGGCAGTGGAGCATCTGTATCACAGGGAACTGCACCAGCGAGGGAGGAGAGTGTGGAGGCAGGGCCAAGCACCATAGATGCCTCGCAGGAGGAGGAAGACACCACTGCCATCTTCCATGAGGACGACCCTGTGCATCCCCTCGTGTTTCCCCACTCCCCACACCTATCTCAATCCCCCCCATTGGTGTTCTCACCTGAGAACTCCCCGTCACGGTCCCTGCCAGCACCTGCTACCTCACCAGCCAGGAGGAGAATTGTGGCCCCACTGAGAGTCATGGCGGGAGCTGAGGGTGAGGCTCCAGCACCCACACAAGTTACTCCTGCTGCACAGCAGTCCACCCATCAGCCCAGCACCACTCGCCGCCGCCAACGCACTCCCAGCAGTGCAGGTCCACCTGGAGAGGGCACTGTATTCCTTGACCTTGAGGGGAGCATGGTACGCATCCAGTGCATGCAGGGTAAATCTATTCAGGCCTGCCACCGCCAATTCCGGAGCCTAAATCTGCAAATGGGAGACAAGGGCAAGGGCATAAGTGAGTTAGTGGAAAGCAACAGGGAGGTTGCAAAAACCAACAGTGACATTGCATCTGGAATGCTACACATGACCACCGCCATCAACCAGCTGTGTGCAAAAATGGAAACCATCGAGCACACAAGGCGCAGGGATGCGCGTGTGCACAACAGGGCAATGAACCGGCTTGCCACGGCAACTTCCCAGCTATGCCGCAGAGGCGTGAACATGCAGGAGAGCCTCACGCAAAACACTGCAGAGGTAACCAGGGGCATGGCCAGGATCACCAGTGCCCTGGAGGCCATGATCATCTCTCATACTGCTGTCAATCCTGCCCTGGACGTGGCTGAGGCAGACAGCAGCAGTAGCCGCAGCAGCCTGGCTAGCGCTCTTGTAGAGCCATGCAGGAGCACCAGGCGCTCAGCAGAGCCTGCAGGCCATGCTGAAGGGAGTGAGCAACATCCCAGTGGCTCTAGGAAGCACGGTCGAAAATGACATTGACAGTGTGGGTGAGGCAACCCGGGGCATTACCAGTCCCCACCTTTAAATTATTTCTTTTTTTTGTTGCACATCAGTGCATGAACATTGTGGCAACATTAAATTTCGTTTTTCACATTCACAACCTGTCTGTGTATCTTTACTCACTCAGAAATAGTTGTCTGTAATCTCCTCACGTCTGTATCTGCCATCACTTGGTGTTGACACTCCAGCAGTTTGGGTTTCTGGCACAGCAATGTCATCGTCATGATCCTCGTAGTCTGACAACTCCACCTCAGTGCCCTTCTTCACCGCAAGGTTGTGCAACATGGCACAGGCAGCAATGATCTTACAGCAGGTGATGGGGGTATACTGCCTTGCACCTCCACTCTTGTGCAAGCATCTGAATCTGCTTTTCCATATGCCAAAGGTCCGTTCTACTACATTCCTTGTGCTTTTGTGGGCCCGATTATACCTCCTCTGGCTGGGTGTTGAGGGGTTGAGGTAGGGGGTCAGTATGAATGAGCGGAGGGCATATGCACTGTCTCCTAGAAGGATAAGGGGTAACATTACTTACGTGCATACATGTACTTCACACTGCTATTGTTATTATGGGGGTCTGACAATGTGTCTCACCTAGGAGGTATCCTTCACCAAATTCCCTTGCAGTCAGCCGTGCATAGATGCCGCTGTTTTGAAATATGTAGGAGTCGTGGGTACTCCCAGGGAATTTTTGCCACCAGGTCAGTGATGGCGCAGTTTGCATTGCAAATCACCTGCACATTGACGGTGTGCGTTGACTTCCGATTCCGGTATATGTATTCTGTGTCAGCAGGGGGGCAAATGGGAATGTGCGTGCCATCAATGCAGCCAATGATATGGGGGAATCGTGCCATCTGGTAGAAGTCTGCTTTTGTTTGTACCAGTTACGCATGGATTGCAGGAAAAGAAATGTATTGGTCCATCCTCTGTAACATGGCGTCAAGGAATTTGTGGAAAAACCTTGACAGGCTGCTCTGGGTCACCCCACCTACCGCAGCAACCACACTCTGATAGCTGCCAGACGCAAGCAGGTGTAGGCTGCATAGCACCTGCACGTGCGGTGGGATAGCGTGTGCACTTGGGGTGGTGTGCTCCAACAGTGGTTGGAGGTCCCTGATGAGGTCCAAAATGGTGTCTGAGTCCAGCCCGTACCTCTGGAGGATCTCTGCCTCTGTGAGCATGAACAGGGTGATCCTCTGTCTGTAGACCTGCTCCTTTCTCTGCCATTCCCTCTCTCCTTCCTGCTGTAGCCGTAGCCGTCTTGCAATGACATAAAATGCCGCCATACTGCAAGTTGAATTGCATTTTGGGTCCTTTTTTATGGGTTGCAGTTGGTTACCACCTGATTCCAATCCATGGTAAATACCGACTCCTAAATACCGATTTGGAGGCTAATTCGGTATTTCTGTGCTTCCCTACATCTCAATCAACGTTTTTACCACTTCTTATTTTCCGAATCAGTATTTTACCGATTCGGTAACTCTTCCGATTCAGTAAATATACCGAATCGGTATATTTACCGATTCGGTATATTACCGATTCAGTAAATTTACTGATTCTGTGTTTTTTCCGATTCGGTATTTTACCGATTCTGTAAATTTACCGATTCGGACGGATTTCGGACTCCTACATCCCGATGGCTCAATACCGGTCGGTAACGGCCATGAATCGGTATTTTTGGCCGTTACCAACCGGTATTGGGCCACCTACATCTGGCCCCAAGTTTCAAAGAAACAAAGATTAGGTGCACAATATTTTGGAACACTTTATCCTTCAACGTTGACTAAACCAAAAACTATACATAGGAATCTCTTCCTACTAAGTTCCGGTGGATTTTAACCTCTTACCCACTCCAGACATCTTTTGGAGTATTTACGGGAAAAAGGGTCTGTGTGAAAAAGCACGACTGAGTTACTCTAACGTCTTGCGTTAGATTTATCGCCTTACCAAACGTTGGGCGCCATGTAGTATAGTTCCTATATTCCCTATAGGCTCTGCACATTGGAATAATATAAGGTTTGCCAGCTAGCTCAGAGGTCACTAGAAACTTCTCAAATACACGAGGAAGAGTTTAACCTCCCTGGATAGACAAGAAGGGATTAGCTTCCGACAACCATATAACATGACAACTTTGCTCCCTCAGAATAAGAGTGTATCTCTAGAGTCGTGTGAAAACAATAGACAGCTATTTCACTCAATCAAATGTGCGTACTTAGTTTCACCAGAGTGCAGAGAAAAGAGAGACGGGCGTTTTCCATAAAAAGGTGTAATTTATTGAGCAGTCTTCTTTCTCATGCAAGAGAAATGAATTGCCATAATTGCAATACTTAATGTAAAGTAAAGTGCGTACAGTAAAAGGAGTATTATGAAATAATACTGTAAAAGCATTGATATGGTTTCTTAGCCATAAGATACTTTAAAATGGATAAAATATATACATATATATATACATTGACTAATCGTACTCAACTGGTGCTTCTAACTATGCCTACCCCGGTGTACCTGACCTAAGCCTAATACGTGGGAAGGAGTAAGTAAGTAGCAGCTTAAGTTAAGTTGGTTTTGCCAAGAATCTGATTTAAGAAAAGAATTCTCTTTAAGGGTTTAGTCTGCTCAGTACCTGGGTAATAGAATGCAGGAGGTCTGGTATCTCTCTTTGAGGACTCGATAGCCCAGCAGCCTGCGAAGGCGGCTGAGAACACCGGAGCTGGATTTCCCGGCAGGAGAAAAGACAGCTTCTCTCTCAGTGCATCAAAAAGGTGGGGCAGCGTCCATAGGCTCTCGCATCAGCTGGGCTCTCGGGCAAGTAGATAGCTGCTCGGCTCCAAAACCACCACCGTGTGTTTGCTTAAGGCAACGTTGGTATATTTATACCTGAAAGGTGCCGAGTTTGACGTAAGGTTTGGACATAAGACGTCAATAAAGATGTCACTAAGAACTGACTGTTCCTTTAGTGTTCGCAGGAGTTCAATGACAAATAAAAACAAAAGCAAATGGGGATTTCCCAGGTTGCTGGAGGTTTGGTGTGTCGAAAGAACTCGTTGTGCTCTCTAGGAATCTAAGGAAGTAGCGTTGCCGTGCTTTGGACTGCAAGGGCTATTTACTAAGTATGGATCTGATTCTTATGCCATTTATAGGGATATTATTGATTATAGCCGTACAAGGGCATAAAATAGCAATATTGATTTAGGTTCCTAGATAAAAACACAATTTGAGTACTCTCAGTGTGTCTTGGCTTAAGGTCTACTCCTTTAAACTTCTTATCATTTATACTATAGCCAATACAATTTGTTTAAATGGAGCCTAAGGGAAACTACGGATTGTTTTCGGTTTGGGGAGCTGAGGCCAGATACAGTACATATCTTCACAATTTGTGATATTGATGCTCAATACCCGCATAGTGTCTTTACACATATTAATCGATTTTTGAAGAGCAATGTTAGATTTGACCCCCCCAAACGATATTGTTTTGTCATGCCCCATGTATTTCACATGTTGTGGGGGTGGATTTTCTTCTTTGCTACATCTGCCAGATTGGGGATTACCCACACCTGTCTTCAGAAGAAAGCCCCAGACCAACTATCATGGTGGCAAGAATTCAAGGGCCAGATGTACGACGTGCAAAATAGCCCTTGCAAATTTGCTTTATTTTCCATGTACAACAGTGTGATTACGAGGCTCATCAATATTAATAAGCCTCTCGCAATTTGAGAGCCCATTAGGAATGACAGGCCCTCCCAGGGATGGTGGCACGCTGGGCTCAGCAGACCACCATGTCTGGGATTGTTTTTAAATAAAGCAGTTTTTTATGCAGCCCATTTTCCTTAAAGGAAAACGGAATGCATTTTTAAAAAATGGACCGTTTTCGTTTTATTTTTTAAGGACAGACAGTGGTCCCTGGGGCCACTGCCTGCCCTTAAAAAATATTTTTGGAGCCAGTCACAAAATGGAAGGTTTCCCCTGGGGACCCCTTTCCATTTGCGACTTCATTTCCACCCTCTTGAAAAGGGTGGCAATTTGCGAGTATTTTGCGACCGCAATTGCGGTTGCAAAACATTCATACATTGCTTTGTGGTCACTATTAGGAAGGGAACGCCCCTTCCTAATAGCATGTCACAAAACCTATTTAGCAAGTCATAAGTATTTAGAGCCTCGCTAAATAGGCTTTTTACATGGCCCACAGTGATTTTGCATGCCCAACTGGGTCACAAACCTGTTTGCGCATGCAAAATCATGTTGTACATCTGGCCCCAAATCTCTTTGGGGGTTGGAACAGGCAATAATTCAGCACCATCCCATCAGTCAAAAGCTGTAAAGAAAGTGGAAGCCTGTCAGGCTGGGCCATTTGGAACTTAGACCTGGTTGCAGCCTTGTACCAGAAAGGAATCCGACTATCTAATGCTCTTTGATTTATCACTTAATTTCTTTATGTACGGACTAATGAGCTGTATTCATCGACTTTACCTATGGATGTATAACTGACTACTGGACACTAATAAATGTTATTAATCTTGACGTTGTTTCGGAGAAATCTTTGTCTTTGCTATGATTTGTATCTCCACAATAAATATAAAAATAAAATAAAAATAAACGGAACTCACTAGCAGAGATGGTCAACTGTTTCTGAAGAGGAACTTGGAAGTTTAAATTAGCAGTACTTAACATTCTGGGACTTGTAGTGTGATTGACAAAATGAAACCCATGAAAGTAGAATTCACTATGAATATTTGCACAAATTTCCAATGGCTTCCATAGTCACATTTGCACTTCACATTAAATATTTTCCTTCTAAAGTCATTAAGTCTGATTCACAAAGAGCCTCCGCAGTTGTGGCGGAATCTTTGCTTTACAGCTTCTCATTATAGAGCATTTGCCACACAGGAGGAGGCTCTTTGTGAACTTACCTGAGACCACAATTAGGTCATCAGTGACAAGCAGCCCATGCAGTAGGTGGAGCTGCATGGTGGAGAGGATGTCCTTCTCAAGTGATGTGAGATGGAGACAGGCTCCAGGTTGTCAACCAGGAAGAGCTCTGGACACCTCTATCCGGGTGAACTTCTCCATCACATATCTCCTCTCATCCTGATACTTCGATTTGATGTCAGTGATATCTGGACTTCCTTCCCAATACACTCACAGCATTAGCCAACTCCTGCAATAGGGATGCCTTCTGTGTTGCACTAGTGAGGTATGGAGGTGGACCATGGAGTTTTTTGTAGTCCTTTGATGCAAATTTGACTATCATTTGGGACTCCTCCTCTACAAAGTTTTTCTTTCTCCTTGCATTCAGCACACGAATGTGTTTGGAAAAAACAGAGCCTTGGATATGTTCTGCTTTACGTGGTTTGCAGTTCATGGGTTGCAGGTGGCGTTAATCATATGCAGGTGTATGTAATTATATGTTCCCTGCCCTGCCCCAGGTGTGGACCTTCCAACCAGAGCGCGGAGTTTCCATCCCGAGTGCAGAACGTCTGCTGACTCCGGAACCTCAGCAGGCATAAAAATACTACACATAAGTCCCTTTGGGAATACCACAAATTACTAACATTTAACTTTTGGTGTAACTTTACATTTGGGAATCAGGCCCAGACATTTACCAGCATTGATGTGATCCTAAGATCATTAATGGCTGCAATCAGGATAGACTCACTACTGTGAGCTGGTCAACGGTCTGTTTGGGTACCACAAAGTATATTAACAGATTGAAGATAGCTACAAACCTGGCTTGCAATCTGGCCTTCAAGTACCTTGGCAGGAACTGGTAGCAATGATATAGTCTGATAATTCCTCATAATGGGGCCGATTCACAGTACTAACTTAAGACAAAATCCTAAACTTACTACTTTTGGTATTCACAGAAGTTAGGATTTTGTCTTAAGTTTGTCTTAAGACAAACTTAAGACAGACTTAAGACAAAATCCTAACTTAAGTCTATCTTAAGTTTGTCTAATGACAAACTTAAGACACAATCCTAACTTCTGTAAATACCAAAAGTAGTAAGTTTAGGATTTTGTCTTAAGTTAGTTCTGTGAATCGGGCCCAATATCTGGAGAGCACCTGATTTAACTGATATGGAACCTTACAAAGATATACTAAGATTTACTATCAGCTAACTTAAACTGATGGTCCGGTACATTACAAAGATATATTAAGATTTACTGTCAGCTAACTTAAACTGGTGGTATTTCAACAGGAATATTGGATGAGGTCCAGTTCTGAGCAGACTAATGAGTGGTTGGAATTCTTTATTAGAGAGGATGTTAGATCTTTCAGCCTTAGGGGATCTTCCCCAAAACCCTTTGCCTTTTCTTTCCCTTTTTGCTGAAATAGGTTTTGCTGGCCTTAGGACTCTGTGCACTTTGACACTTCTAACCAGTACTAAAGTGACCACTGCGCCTGTCCTAGGCCTGGTTGCCCCCTCCTGCTCCCGCTGATGCCGACTGCCTCCAGAGCGACCCAGCCACCGCAGAGCCGGCCGCTCGAACCTACTTTCCCCTGCTGCCTCCCTGCAACCCCGCCCCCCGTCGCCCATTCGCCGCCACCCAGCTGACCCACCCTCCCGGCTCCTTACTTATGTCACCCACTCCCACGGGCAGCGTTGACGCGCAGCGGGCGCGCCGATTGTGCGCCGAAGGCGCGCCAAAGGCAAGCCCATCTGCGCTCGTCCGCGCCTGGACCGCGCCCAGCGCCAGGACCCCTGGTCCCTACGATGCCTGCCCACACGACGGACCTACGACGCCGCCACCCTCATTGCACTCAAACCCGAGCGAACAAGAGCATGCCACCGTGCCACCCCGAGACGCACCCACGGACCCTTCACCTACCAAACCTGCAAGTTCACCTGCATCCGGACCTGCACCACAGCCACCAAGCCGAGCACCAACAACCTCAAGTGCATCCTGCTCAACACCCGCTCCAGCCATCGAACTTTGGAACCTGCTCGACACCACCTTACCAGACGTCGCCTTCCTCACAGAAACTTCCTCCGCACCCGACATCGCCATCGCCATCCCAGACGGATACAAGATCACCCGGATAGACCGCGTCAACCAGATTGGAGGAGGCATCGCCATCGTACACAAGCACACCATCCGCATCATGACCGACTCCAACGACACCGTCGCCGCCGCCGAGCACCTCCACTTCCAGATACACACCGACCCAAAGACGATCCTCAAAGGCACCCTCGTCTACAGACCCCCGGGACCACGTACACAATTCAGCGAAGACATCACGGACTTCATCAGCCCGCACGCCCTCCGCTCCGCTGACTACATCCTCCTAGGAGACCTCAACTTCCACCTGGAGAACAACAAGGACCGCAACACCTCCGCCCTGCTGGACAACCTCGTCAACCTCGGACTCAAGCAACTGGTCAACACCCCCACCCACTACGCCGGCCACACGCTTGATCCCGTCTTCTCATCCAGCAAGCACATCACCTTCAGCCACTCTACCGGACTTCACTGGACCGACCACAGCTGCGTCCACTTCAGCTTCAGAAGAACCACGACCCACCACCACCCGCAACAGGTTCCTCACAGGAACTGGAGCAAGATCACCGCCGAGCAGCTCACCACCACCCTCAGCCAGAACCCACCGCCAGCACAACGGACCGCATCGTAGCAGCACGCAACTTCACGAAGTGGCTGACCGCCTGCGCCGACGACCTTGCGCCACTAAAGAACCCTCCCAGCAGACCCAGAAGCAAGAAAGACTCCTGGTTCACCGACGAACTCAAGGATTCCAAGAAAAACTGCTGCACCCTCGAGAAAGCCTGGCTCCTCGACCAGACCACAGACAACATGACCGCCCTCAAACACGCCACCTGCAAGCACCACCAGCTTATCCACACCACCAAGAAGAAATCACTGAAGGAACGACTAGACAACAACGCCCACGACAGCAAGGAACTCTTCAGCATCGTCAAGAAGTTCTCCAACCCCAGCACCGGCAACAACGACATCACTCCTTCACAAGATCTCTGCAACTCTCTCGCCTCGTTCTTCCACCACAAGATCGCCGACATCCACAACAGCTTCAGCGCACCATCCACGCACCCAGCCGTCGAACCAATGCCCCCCACCGCCACCCTCCGCACCTGGACCATGGTGACCACCGAAGACACAGCCCGCACAATGAACACCATCCACTCCGGATCTCCAACGGACCCCTGCCCCCACCACGTCTTCAACAAGGCCGACTCCATCATCGCACCCCAACTCCGGGACGTCATCAACACCTCCTTCAACACCGCCACCTTCCCGGAGAGCTGGAAGCATGCCGAGCTCAACGCCCTACTGAAGAAACCAACAGCCGACCCCACCGACCTCAGGAACTTCCGCCCCATCTCGCTCCTCCCTTTTCCTGCCAAAGTCATCGAGAAGACCATCAACAAACAGCTTGCAGCCTTCCTCGAGACGAACGGATCCCTCGACCTCTCACAGTCCGGTTTCCGTGCCAACCACAGCACCGAGACCGCCCTCATCGCAGCCACCGACGACATCAGAACCCTGCTCGACAATGGAGAAACAGCGGCCCTCATCCTCCTGGACCTCTCTGCAGCGTTCAACACTGTCTGCCACCGCACCCTAGTTCAACGCCTCAGCAACATCGGTATCCAAGAGAAGGCACTGGAGTGGATAATCTCGTTCCTCACCGGTAGAACACAGAGGGTCCGCCTCCCCCCGTTCCGATCTGAGGCTACCGAAGTCATCTGCGGCGTACCGCAAGGATCATCACTCAGCCCCACCCTCTTCAACGTCTACATGAGACCTCTTGCAGCCATTGCACGCCAGCACAACCTCAACATCATCTCCTACGCCGACGACACCCAACTGATCCTCTCCCTCACCGGAGACCCCGCCACCACCAGAACGAGCCTACACGAAGGGATGAAAGACGTCGCCGAGTGGATGAAGAACAGCCGCCTGAAACTGAACTCAGACAAGACGGAAGTCCTCATCCTGGGACCATCGCCCTCCGCCTGGGACAACTCCTGGTGGCTCCCCGTCCTGGGCGCCACTCCCAAGCCAACAGACCACGCACGCAACCTGGGCTTCATCCTGGACTCCTCCCTCTCAATGACAAGACAAAGTCAACGCCGTCTCCTCATCATGCTTCAACACCCTACGCATGCTCCGCAATATCTTCCGATGGATCCAGACCGAAACCAGGAAGAGGTCACCCAGGCACTCGTCACCAGCCGACTGGACTACGGAAACACCCTCTGCGCCGGAACCACATCCAAGCTACAGAAAAGACTCCAACGCATCCAGAACGCCTCCGCCCGACTCATCCTGGACATCCCCAACGCAGCCACATCTCCGGCCACCTGAAGGACCTGCACTGGCTCCTCGTCAGCAAGAGGATCACGTTCAGGCTCCTCCCCCACGCACACAAGTCTCTCCATGACCTGGGCACCATGTACCTCAACGACCGCCTGACCTTCTACACGCCCACCCGCCAGCTACGTTCTACAAGCCTCGCCCTCGCCGCCGTACCACGCATCCGAAGAGCAACCGCCGGAGGTAGATCCTTCTCCTACCTGGCGGCCAAGACATGGAGCTCCCTCCCCATCCATCTTCGGCTGACACAGGAGCATCTCGCCTTCAGGAGACAACTCAAGACCTGGCTGTTCGAGGAATAGCGGACCCCTTCCCCAAGCGCCTTGAGACCCTGCCGGGTGAGTAGTGCGCTATACAAATGTTATGATTGATTGATTGAAAGTGCTTGTACTCTCTCCTTCAAACATGGTAAGATTGGCTTACACCAGATTGGTATATTTAATTTACCAATTGATCTCATGTACAGTTGTATACCATATATCCAGGGCCTGTAAATAAAATGCCACTGGTGTGGTTCCAGCACTTACTGTGCCACTCACTTATGTAGCCATTATAACATGTCCTAAGTCTGCCATTGCAGCCTAAATGCAGGTTTACACTGTTAATTCGCATTGGCACTATAACCCTTGTGCCAAGCCTAAACTCCCATTTTACTGCATATGTCACCCCTAAGGTAGCCAATATGGCAGGGTGCATTGTATTTAAAATGTTGGACATGTACTATTAAGTTTTACATGTCCTGGTATTAAAAAGCTCCTAAATTTGTTTTTCACTACTGTGAGGCCTACCTGTCCCACAAGATAACATTGGGTTGCCTTATTACATTTAATAAGTGATAATATTTCATTGGGACAGGTAAGCATTTCATGTTTGGGGTCTGAGAAAATGTAATTAAAAATCCTCTTTAATAGTAATGTGGGGTTTTAGGTTGCAATTCTGAAAATGCAGTTTTTAGAAAGAAGAAAAAAAAGAAAAATGTGTAGATTGTGCACACCAATTTCCAATGAATTTTTTTATAAATAATTTATGGTATTAGAAGTGATCAGAGTGCTACGCTTTCTAAATTCTTTCCTGGTGTGAGCTGAAAATATGTGAGGCCAAGTTCCAGTGGGCAACTTGGACAAAAGCAAGCACAGCTATAGAGACAACATGTCAAACGTTAATCCTTTTCGATATGATTAGACCTCATATCATTTTTATATTTCATGGTAATTTTTTTTTTTTCATTTCCTTTTTAGGTCTCGGGCCTAGCGTCACACTGCGTAAGCAGTGTGGGCGGAGCCCGAGATTTATTGACTTCAACAGTGTGCTTTATTCCGCCTCTCTCTTCCATTGGCTAGCTTCGTAAATGGAGGCTAGCCATTGGAAGAGAGGTGTGTCAATTACTATTTTCCCCGCCTAGATGCGATCCGTGGGCGTTTCCGTCTCTTTTTTTAAGCCCCGCCCCTTTTCTAGCGATGGGCGTTACACCCTCCCTCTTGCCGAGGTCCCAGTCTATTTCTCCTGTAATGTACCCTTTGCTACCTCTTGTATTTTGTTTGCTCACAATTGTCACTTTTGCCTAATGTAACTTAACGTCTGCTTTTGTAACGTGTTCACTCGTCTCATGGATAATTTCTGTTCCTATTGTGAAGCCCTCTGACGCACCGCCTGCAGTGACCTGAAGGGGCCGCCGCGCTGCCCACGGCGACCCGGAAGTGCTTCTCTCCAGGACCCGGATCCAGACCTCTCCCCGAGTATACTCAATAACAGGACAGCACGGTAGCTTGCTGGGGGCGCGAGGACCTCCCATGGTGTCTGCAAGGCACCCGCGCTCTCTGGTCACTGTTGGGGTGGTATACCGGGGTAGGGGCGAGGATAGGAGGGGCGGGGATACGAGGGGGTGGAGAGGGAGCTACGCCTCTGCTCGAACTGTGCGCTAAAGCCACGGTGGGGTGCAGAGTGCATGCGTGCGGTATCTGCAGTCTGTTTGCATGCCTCTGTCCTGGGCGCGGTTTGTGGAGGGACGGGGTCACAGTCATGAGGAGTGCTGTGCTGCTCGTGTGCTTTCTCTGAAGCACTCTGCTCATGCTGCTGCCGTCCAACTCATGATCGCGGGAGGAGGGGCTCTGCAGTGGGCTGCACTCTGTCTGCAGCCCTTCTGATCGAGGGATGCTGTGAACTTGTTTGTTACTCTGCCTTCTTGCAGCCCTCCTTACTCCCGCCCCCACCCCCTCCTGCTTGCCTCTCCCTGCAGCGGTCTGTGTGCTGTCATCGGACCTAGCCTCGGTTTTGCCTCCTGAGCCTCCGGTTATTTTCTGGTTCTCTCCCTCCTTGCAGCCCTCCTTACTCCCGCCCCCACCCCCTCCTGCTTGCCTCTCCCTGCAGCGGTCTGTGTGCTGTCATCGGACCTAGCCTCGGTTTTGCCTCCTGAGCCTCCGGTTATTTTCTGTTACAAAGTTCTTGCAGTTAGGGACTTGTCCGGTTTATCCCTTATGAAATCAGAAATACAAGACCCAGCATGCAAATAAAAAATCTTGACTGGATAAACAGAGATCACATTCTGCAGAAAGCGGAGTGCAAGCTTGGTCAAGTGGAAACTTTTATCGCTGAATGAGCTCACAAACAAGATTTACTGCCGAGTGGGTGACCACATTGGAGTCCAAGCATACCAGCGTGATAAAAACCCTTGAAGAAAGCAGAAGTCGCTCAAGTAGAAATAATATCAGAATATGCGACATCAGTCCCGGGGTTCCCCAGTGTAAACGTGGAGAACGATGTCAAGGCACTTCTCAGACGCATATTGTCAGAAAATGACAATTTCGATATTTAACTTGTTTTCCTAGCGATTTACCGCTGTGGTCTGATTTTCCCTTTTAAAAAGTTATCGACAGAGCATTTTGTTTTTTTATTCAGAATTTAAATATAGCTTACTCCTCGTTTTCGAATTCTATGTCAAACACACCTCGACCATCCGTAAAGACAAAGGCAGGAATCCTGGGGTAGAAAGAGCGTGTGTATGTGTGTGTTGGGGATGTTTGTGTACGTGTTATTGTGTATGTGTGTATATGTGTCTGTTTGAGTGTGTGTCTGTTTGTGTGTATATGTGTGTGTTATTATGTGTGTTTAGATGTGTGTGTTTGAGTGCGTGTGTGTTTGAGAGAGAGAAAGAGGGAGAGAGCGCGAGAGGGATTAGACAATGATTTAATTCTTGTAGTTTAGGGTCCTCCCCCCCCCAAGAAGAAGTTTTGCTCCCTTGTGTGTATTAATGAAAGCTAGAGGATCATAATAAAAATAATAAAATCATATGGTATACAGAAACAGGCACAAATGCATAATTAAACACACGACTAAAAGCAATATCATGTAAGATACCACACACTAGACAAAATGAACATTTGAACTAAAACTCCAGACACAAGATCAGGCTAACTGAACAGAAGTAGTCCCCTATCTGACGAGTGCTGCCTGAACTGCAAGGAAACACATCACTCTCTTCACTGAACTGCTGGCGAATCACAGCACGACGCTGGGCGATTTTATACAGGGCTCTCGTAAATGCCTAATAGTTTACTCAAGTTTTTAATACGGTGGAATAGCCTTCTTATGAGAGGTGTCACTTTTTACAGAAAAGGTGCTAATACATATGGATGCAGAGAGATTTTCTTGGAATCATTCAGTGTGGCTATCGTTTAATCCAGGGTTAAAATGAGTGTTTGTGTGATCCATAATGCCCAGCTTAGCCAGTGACCCACATGCTATTGGTGAGGCAGATCTGTAGTGTTTTCAACCCCTAAAGCCTTTTCTGTAAGTTATTTTATCTTACTCCTACCTTAGATGGGATTTACTCTGTTTTCAATAGTAGGATAAACTTAGTCATGGAAAAATGACTATCGCTCAATTTAGTTTACCTGACTGTGAAAGACTGTAGGTCATAATTGTTATGAAGACAGACCCCTCTAGATGATACCTAAAGCCTCCAAATATATCCCAATATAATCCTTAAGACAGGTAACTCCCAGACTTAAAAAAAAACACACGCAGTATGGCTTATCATCAAAATAAGCTGTGTTTTTGTCATTGTGAGTCCCAGATTATGGAACTTTTTGGATATCATCTGTTTGGAAAGCAATTACTTAAATGTAATCAATGTTTTAAAACTATGAATCAGGGAGTCTGCCTTGAGAAAAGAATGCAGTGGACTGATAGTCTGATGAGTTTTACTCTTCCATTGATGATACTATGTGCGCGGCTCTGTCTGTCTGTGTGTGTGTGTGTGTGTGTGCGGCTCTGTCTGTGTGTGTGTGTGTGTGTGTGTGGCTCTGTCTGTGTGGGTGTGTGTGCGTGGCTCTGTGTGTGTGTGAGTGGTTCAGTCTGTGTGTGTGTGCATGGCTCTGTATGTGTGGCTCTTTGTGTGGGTGCAAATGCAATAGGTCTCGCATTTGCGAGCGATTAAGCTATTGGCATTGTAAATGACTGCCATTTATTTATATATTTTAAAAACAAAAACATAAATAAAAAAATGTCATGAGCAATGCCAATAGCTCTAACTTTAACAATGCCGAGACCATTGCATTGTAAATGCTTGTTACGTTATTGACACTTTACAATGAACAAAGATTTTTCAAATACAAGCATAACATCATAATAAACAACTGATAACATTGAAATTTAACGTCCTTTGCCCAATGCATTTTGGGACTGCCGTCCCTTTGTCAGGGGAAAATCTGAAAAAACACATTTCATTACCAAACGGGGTGAAGAACCCTGTGTGGATATATCTTGCTGTGACCTAGTCAGTGCCAATCACCATACTGCCTAATAATACCACAGTGGGATTAACCTGCTCATGCCAAAGGAGAAGCTCCTTACCATGAGAATAACCATAACTACAGGAACCATTACCTACTATTCGAAGACCCTTTCAACGCGTCTCAACCTGAAACAATCCAAGAAAAATGCAAGTTCACCAGAGTCCATGCTATGACCCAAACGCAGCCTACTGCATTTCAGTAACAGTATAAGTCTGTGTTTTCCTAGCCTACCTTTTCATTTCTCTCTAGCTTCACAAGGTCACCAGTATAAAACTGCTCGTAGCCAATGATGTGAAAACATAAGAATCCGTGCATCAGAACAGCGCACTTGGGGCCAGATGTAGGTCGCCCAATACCGGTCGGTAATGGCCGAAATTACAGAATTTCGTCTGTTACCGACCGGTATTGGGCGTTTTAGATGTAGGTGGCATTTGTTTAGGATTCTGTAAATTACCGAATCCAGGATGTAGGGAGCACTCAAGTTAGTGCGTTCCTCAGTTAAGGATTAGTTATTTACCACCAACCACAAGTTGGTGTTAAATAATGAAAACCTTTGAAAAAGCATTTTTTTTGCTTTTCCAACAGTGCGATGTGGCAGACATACATGCCCTTAGGACATGTATGTGTGCCACATGTGCACCCTTACACAATTGAGGGGTGCAACAGGGTGTCAAAGTGACACCCTGCCACCCTTCAATGTTTTCCCCCTTTACCAAATCGGTATTTAACGATTCGGTAATTGCCATTCATTCCTATAGGCAATTACCGAATCGGTAAATACTGATTCGGTAATTACCGAAACTTACTGATTTAGTAATTTTTCACGAAAAATTACCTACAGCCCATTTACCTATTCTTAAATACCGAGTCGGTATGATTCGGTAATTGCCACGCCCTTGGCAATAGGGGCCCCCATATGAGCTGTAGTAGAGGCTCACGCTTCCAGAACGAGAGAGAGGCTGAGATCCTGTCCCTCCGTGCCTGCACCGGCCCCAGGAGTCTATGCACGTCTCCTCTCCTTGACCAGCAGTTTGGACCTCCGATGCAATCTTGGCGAATGGGCAACTGCAGGCAGCTCAGCTCCTCTGGGCAGCTGGCCTGGGCTGCTACTGCTATGAAGATCTCAGGCTGCCACAGGGCACACACACACAGTGTTGCTGAGACTTCCTTAACCTTCAGGGAGCACGATCACAGGCACTCCACACGAAGGTCTCAGACTGCACGAAGAACACACGCACAGCCCCGCTGAGACTTACTTTAACTCCGGGTGCACGTTAACAAGGCAATCCTCACGAAGGTCTCACCCTGCACAAAGCACACGCACACAGAGTCGATGAGACTCACTGGGACTCCGGGTGCACGATAACAAGGCAATTCTCACAAAGGTCTCACACTGCACAAAGCACAAGTACACAACGTTGATGAGGCTCACTTGGATTCTGGGTGTGCAC
This sequence comes from Lissotriton vulgaris, assembly GCF_964263255.1. Classification (NCBI taxonomy): domain Eukaryota; kingdom Metazoa; phylum Chordata; class Amphibia; order Caudata; family Salamandridae; genus Lissotriton; species Lissotriton vulgaris. The sequence goes on from NC_141691.1 coordinate 194,728,899, forward strand.
GATAACAAGGCAATCTTCACGAAGGTCTCACACTGCACAAAGCACGCGTACACAGTGTCAATGAGATTCACTTGGATTCCGGTGCACACAATAACTGGACAATACTCACAAAAGCTTCAGGCTGCAAAGAGCGCACGCTCACAGAGTCGCTGATCCTTGCTTTTATTCCAGGTACCACGATCATAGAGCATACCTTATGAGGGTCTAAAGGCTGCAACAAGCACTCGCACACAGCGTCGCTGAGACTCTCCTGGAAACTTTTGTGTTCCAGTGTTTCCGCAACAGGGAGACAGCTCACCTTGGGCCCTTGGGTATACATTATTTCAGGACACAGCACATCAAAGTCCTTTCAAGCAGGGGGACACAGCACACAGCAAAGTCCCTTTAGCCTTTCCTTGGTTAAAACAGCAAACTGCAGGCCCGCCACAGAACACACAGCAAGGGTCAGTCCTTTCCTTCAGTCTCTTCAGTTGTTTCTTCCTTGGCAAAGGTTCCTCTAGGTCACCAAGTAGCTCCAGTCTTCTTCAATCTTGATCAAGCTTTTCTCCAAAGTTCAGGGGCTTCAGCTTTCATAGTTATACCCCTCAATGACTTTGAAATCTTTGTATTTCAAGGGGCACCGACCCCTGCTCAAACCAGTTCTGGGTGCCTCCCTGCCAGTGACACCTTCTTCCTTTGATCAGTGGGGGGTCTGGATTCTTAATCACTAACCAGGAGATGGGACAATTGATTTATAGCAGCAACCCAGGCCTCTTCACCTCTAAGGGCTACCCCTCCCATACACTCCAGATGCAGGTCAGCCTGCTACTGTCCCGCCTCCTTCCCTGGGTCAAGACATTCTCCAGATCCTAGCACTTTCAAATCCAGACAGTCAATCCACAACCAGGCAGCGACACACAGAAATATTTAGAGTACAAAAACCCAGACATTTCTAAAGGAGTGGCTTATAAACAAACAATGCAAAAAGCACCTTCATTGAAAGATGCGTTATTACATTGTGAGTTCAGGCATAGTAAATGTCACCTCTCCATCTTAAGCCTTTGGGAAGATAGGCTGGAAAACATATTACACAGCCTTCCCATTCTGTCCTTTGGGCAAGATGACTTTTCAACAGTGAAAAACGAAATGGAGATTATTTCACTGTCAGGACATGGTACACACCTTAGTAAATGTCCTACCTTTCACATGCACTAGACCCTGCCCAGGGGGTACCCTGGATCTACCATAGGGGTTCTGATGTGCCTAGAACGGGAAGGGTAAGGTCTGGCAAGTGGGTGAACATGTCAGAACAACATGAACGTTTAACAAATGAGCATAGGCCCTGCAACGGCTTGCCTGTGTTCACTATTTAAGGCTACTTGTGTGGGTGGCATAATTAGTGCTGCAGGCCCACTAGTAGCATTTGCACTACCCACCCTGGAACACATAGTGCACTTTACTAGGCACTTTAATAGTAAGGCAAACATACCAATCATGGACAACCAATTATCATTATACTTTTTATAGGGACCACTTGCACTTTGACACTATTTAAGAGTGGCGAAGTGTTCAAAGCATCTAAGATGGCAACACCATGTCAGAAAAAAGGTCTAGGGGGAAAGGAAAAAGTTTAGGGAATTTAGTCAAAAAGGGCCAAGTCCTACACAACCCCCTCCCAGCCAAAAGCCAGGGTAGACCAATCAACTACATTACTGGACTTCCCTTCTTAGGGCGACAGAACAAGGACACAGGCACGCTGCCATGGGGACACCCTACTGTTCTATGCCTTTCAGACCCCAGGGGATTCTCTTGGTCACCACTCCCTGGGCCAACTATGCTGCTCCATGGGTACTACCAGACAGTTGGGGCCACTCTAGGGGTGCTGGCCCCTTGCCAACCCCCATCTAGAGCGGTGTCCCTGGAAGACTCATCGGTCAGGATGCTGTTCCCAGTTATCCTGTCCTCCAGGTTAGATGTGGGTGTACCCTTGTCATGCCTAGGGGACACAGCCCTACTGGCTAGACACGGTCCCACAGCTTTTCCCACAGGGGAACACCTTCCTCCCTTAACCTTCCATTTACATATTTGTGCCTGCCATTTAGGAGTGGCACCCACAAACTTCAGGACGGCGGAAGCTCTGGTGACAGATGCCCCAGGCCCTCCAAACGCTAGGTGTTCTTACTCGCACAGCTGGCAAGTAGGCGCTAGGCCTTCCACCTGGTGCTCCTGTGAGGTGCCCTCATGTCTCTGGGTTGGGGTGGTGAACCCCTGGAGACGCTGCTCACACTCTATCCCTTTCCTTTGACACAGGGCGCTAGCCTGCATGCCCCCCCCATTATTCTTGGACCTAACGGTTCTACTTTGCCTCTATTTCCTTTCTAAGGCCTTTTCGGGCCCTTGGGCCCATGACTAGGGGTCCGGCTCTTGTGCCAACTCCCTGGACGCAAAGAGCTCATACCCTAACACGGGTTGGCACAATCCTGGAAAACAATTATTGAGCCCAGGCTCCCTAGGGGAAACGTAGAGCACCCCCTTCAAATAATTTGCCATGCTCACCAACACCCAGTCATCCAGTCCACGCTTGTACTCATCCACATTTGGCACTGGCTGTACGCTGCCACCATGCAAAACTGGACTCTGCCTGTTTAACCTTAATGTTCAGTTTCCTCACGCTTAACTAATTTGCTAAGAGAATCTTTTTCTCTTCCAGGACGAGAGGGTTCCGGCTCTCCTCTGCTCGCTCTTCACATTCAATGAGCAGATTCTTCTCTACTGCTTCAGCTTTAAGTTTTAAAACCTCCAATTCATGCTCTCTGACCCTTTGGTTTTCCTCCAACTCCTCTGGTGAAAAACTCCTCCCTGAATGGCTACTACCAGCCCCTGAGCTGATCCCTCCACTGGCAAAATCTGTGGACCAAATCTATTCCCTGGATCATCCTCATCCACCTCAACATCACCCGCCTCCTGAGTCCCCTCAGCTTCCCACCAGGCCCTCAAGGCCATTTGAAGCTCCTCCTTCTTGGCACTACTTTTCTTGGGACATCCCAAAGCTCTTCAGAATTGCCTCAATTGATCAACTTTGAAGGTAAGCAATGTCTCAATGTCGAACTCTAATTCTGCAGCCTTAATGGGCTCCTTGACTCCTCTGAGAAATGATGTGTGGCTTAAAGGTTGCTCAAAAATAAAACCACCAAATCAAGAACACAATATGTGGTTGCGTTGCGGTCTGCGCTAAACATGTGATGTACACCAATCACTGTGACTGAATTTGCAAATACACATACAAATCCCACACCACTGACCACGAGATTTTAGAAACAGGATCCCTGGTTGACTGAGGTAGGTACCTTAGGCCAAATATGGACCTGTGGTTCCATGTCACAGTAAGGAAGGACACCTTCTGAGATAGCCCTCACTCACTCTCTCGGTAGCTTGGCACGAGCAGCCAGGCTTATCTTCAAGGCAAATGTGTGAAGTATTTGCTACCACGCTCACAGAAACCAGATGATGACACCACAAATGGACTCCACACCAGTGTTATAAAAACGAGTATACATTTTATATAAAAAAACATATGATAAGACCACACAACATAAATCCAACATATGAATATGTGTACCATCTCACCTAGCCGGTTGTTAAGCCAGCCAGCCCTTGTAAGTTCTGCAGATATTAATGAGCACTTCTAAACATCCTACTGTCATCCTAATACCATGTTATGCAGTTTGTAATGTTAGAATAAGTCACTTTTGCAAGGTAAAAAATAATGCAATGCGTAAAATAATAATAATCAGGCGCTTTGCAATGTATAAATAATGCAATGCGTAACGCAACAATCCGGCACTTTGCAATGTAAAAATCATGCAATGCGTAATACAACCACCAAGTATTATTGTTATGCAGAAATAAGGCAATGCGTAATACACTAATCAGGTAGTGCGACATGCAGAAATAATGCAATATAACATACACTAATCCGGTACTCCATTATTCAGAAATGATGCAATGTGTAATATGATAATCAGGTACTCCGTTATGCAGAAATCAGATAATGCGTACTACACTACGGCACTGATCTCGATGCCATTGGGGGCCTCTCCGCCATTTCTTCTAACTCGCAGTCAGCCTCTGTCAACAGTTGCCCCCAACATGGGTATGGTGTAACAAGAACTGCAGCTCCGCACTCCAGCATCAGTACTGCCATGCCATAGGCAATAGAGGCCGTGATACAAGCTGAAGCAGGGGCTCGCGCTGCCAGAACGATGGAGAGGCCGAGAGTGTGTCCCTCCGAGCCTGCACACCACCACAGGAGTCGACACAGGTTACCTGGGGGGCGCAAACTCGCTCTCCTCTCCTCGACCAGCGGTTTGGGCCTCCAATGCAATCTTGGTGAGTTGGCAACGGTGGGCTGGGCGGCGGCTCAGCTCCTTTGGGGCTGCCGGTTCAGGCCCTACTGCTACAAAGATCTCAGGCTGCCACAGGGCACACGCACACAGCGTCACTGAGACTTCCTTAAGCTTGGGGTGCATGATCACCAGGCACTCCCGCATGAAGGTCTCAAGCTGCGCAAAAAACACACGCACAGACCCGCTGAGACTTATTTTAACTCCGGGTGCATGTTAACAAGGCAATCCTTCACGAAGGTCTCACGGTGCACAAAGCACACGCACACAGGGTCGATGAGACTCACTTGGACTCCAGATGCACGATAACAAGGCAATCCTCACGAAGGTCTCACGCTGCACAAAGCACGCGCTCACAGTGTCGATGAGACACACTTGGATTCTGGTGCACACGATAACTGTACAATCCGCACACAAGGTTCAGGCTGCATAAAACAGATGCACATAGCGTCGCTGATCCTTGCTTGGACTCCAGGTGCCATGATCACAGGGCACACCTTACGAGGGTCTCAGGCTGCAACAAGCACACACACACAGTGCCGCTGAGACTCTCCTGGAAACATTTGTGTTCCTGTGTTTCCGCAACAGGGAGCCAGCTCACCTCGGGCCTTTGGGGATAAGTTACTTCAGGACACAGCACAGCAAAGTCCTTTCAAGGAGGGGGACACAGCACACAGCAAAATCCCTTTAGCCTTTCCTTGGTTAAACAGCAAACTGCCAGCCACCCCCAGAACACACAGCAAGGGACAGTCCTTTCCTTCAGTCTCTTCAGTTGTTTCTTCCTTGGCAACGGTTCCTCTTGACCACAAGTAGCTCCAGTCTTCTTCAATCTTGATTAGGGGTGGGTGGAAGTCGCGGAAGGGACTATCATGGAGAGGCACGGAGATTGAAGCAATTTCCGTGCCTCTCCGCGATATTTCCGTTTCGTGAGCCGCCCGCCGCCCGTTTCCTGCCCGCCCGCCTTCTTAAATTAAATCTAAAGGCTAAAAACACAACTTGAATCAAACTTACCCTATTGCACCGCAATCTTCCCCAGCGCAGCTTCATCTTTGGAAACTGCGCATGCGCGGGAGACTGCGCATGCGCAGTCCTTGCCTTGCCAGGACTGCGCATGCGCAGGCTCCCGCGCATGCTCAGCTTCCAAAGATGAAGCTGCGATGGGGAAGATTGCGGCGCAATAAGGTAAGTTTGATTTAAGTTGTGTATTTAGCCTTTACATTTAATTTAAGAAGGCAGGCGGGAGGCGGGCGGGCGGGCAACTTCCGTTCCGCCCGCGAATGGGCGGAAATGTGCCTCGTTTTTCTGCCTTCTTTGTGGAAGGCGGAAAGTGCAAATTTCTGCTCATTCCGTGGGTGGAACGGAAATGTCCTCCCACCCCTAATCTTGATCAAGCCATTCTGCAAAGTTCAGGGGCTTCAGCTCTCATAGTTATACCCCTCAAAGGCTTTTAAGTCTTTGTGTTTCAGGGGGTACTGACCCCTGTTCAAACCAGTTCTGGGTGCCTCCCTGTCAGTGACACCTTCTTTCTTTACTTAGTGGGGATCTGGATTCTCAATCACTCAGCAGGAGATGGGACAATTGTTTTATAGCAGCAATCCATCATCTTCACCTCTAGGGGCTACTCCTCCCCCTACACTCCAGATGCAGGTCAGCCTGTTTCTGTCTCACCTCCTCCCCAGGTCAAGACATTCCCCAGATCCTATCGGTTTCAAATCCAGACAGTCAATCTACAACCAGGCAGAGACACACAGAAATGTTTAGAGCACAAAAAATCCAGCCACGTCTAAAAGAGTGTCTTATAAACACACAATGCAAAAACCAACTTCAAAGAAAGATGTGTTATTACATTGTGAGTTCAGCATACTAAACTTCACCTCTCCATCTTAAGCCTTCGGTAAGATAGGTTGGAAAACATATTACACAACCTTCCCATTCTATCCTATGGGCAAGATGACCTTTCAAAAGTGAAAAACAAAATGGAGATTATTTCACTGTCAGGACATGGTGCACCCCTTAGTACATGTCCTGCCTTTCACATGCACTGCACCCTGCCCAGGGGGTACCCTGGACCTACCATAGGGTTGTCTGATGTGCATAGAAAGGGAAGGGTAAGGTCTGGCAAGTGGGTGGACTTGTCAGAACAACATGGCAGTCTAACAAACTGAGTGCAGGCCCTGAAATGGCTTGCCTGTGTTCCCTATTTAAGGCTACTTGTGTGGGTACCACAATTAGTGCTGCAGGACCACTAGTAGCATTTGCATTACCCGCCCTGGCACACATAGTGCACTTTACTAGGGACTTTACTAGTAAGGCAAACATACCAATCATGGACAACCAATTACAATTATACTTTATACAGGGAGCACTTGCACTTTGACACTGTTTAGCAGCGGTAAAGTGTCCAAAGCATCTAAGTTGGCAACACCATGTCAGAAAAAAGGTCTAGGGGGGAAGCAAAAAGTTTAGGGACTTTAGCCAAAAAGGGCCAAGTCCTACAGAGCTTTAACAGCATAAAATTGTGACAACCATCTCATGTCGGACAGATCCTAGACCACAAATTGTTTTCCTAAAGATAATGCCATAATGTTCCATTGATATGTAGAAGCAGAAAAAAAGGAATACAGATGCTAAACAAAGTCAAAGAATTTTACAGTCTGTATACAACACTCCTTCGCTTTTACTCACCCCAAGTTCAAGCTCTGTCCTGCACAGAGGAAATACATGGCGAACTCATTCAGTTGATTAATATCTGCTTTCAATCCAGTATTGCATCCAGATTTATTTGAGTAATTGTCATAAGACTGACTACGGCAGTTTGATTGAGGAATTTTGTTCTCATTAGAGAAATTCACAACAGTATCTGCTAGATTCTTTGCTCCATGAGAAAAGATGGAGATGAACTTAAGGAAACATTCCTCAGCTCTCATCCTTGAATATGCCGGACAGTAAATGTGAGTTGATCAGTGTGTTAGATGTGTGGAGTGGAATCCACACTTATTGAATAATACTTGGATTATTTTATTTCTTAAAGAATAGCACATAGAACATTTTGTCCCATTAATTAGGTATATTCCTCTCAAATGTTTGCCGAAAAAAATATGATGGGTTCTCCTTTCCTTGATTCCCATACAGTTTGATAGGTTCTTCCAAAAAATGGTCAAATTCACTCGACAGCTCTAAAATACCGAAATAGTTTCCATTATTTGCTGACCCAGTTGTTTGATTTTCTCTACAAAATGGCAAACCTCTGGAAGCAAGAAAGCGAAACCACACATATCAACACTTTATGCCAATACTCTTGCTAAGAGAGATGATGTTGAAGTAATGAAGAATCTACATTTCCAGTTTCTTTATGCAAACCAAATATGCCGTCATGCACTTTCAATGTTCTTCTCCGTTTTCATGGTTGTATAATAGCATTGCCGTGTTTCCAGTCATTGAATCCTGATGTGCAAAGTGAGATTCTGTCTTGATAAATAGATAACATACAAAGCAGTATAAACGACCTTGGGATGGTCAATAGAGTAGCCATTCACGCTATACACTCTCGGCATTTCGCAGTTCACTTTTGAACACATTTTTTGATAAATACCTCGTCTGAGTATTCTCTCCTCCATATTCTTTATTCACTCTTCATGAGTTTGAAAGCTTGCTGTCATGATTCTGACAGGTATGTTACACCTACAACGCAACTTTTACGTCGCATTCCGTTACAACGCAGATTTTACAACGCGGGATCCATTACATCGGATGTCATTACAATGCATGGCATTACATCGCAGATGCTATTACAACGCATACTATTACATCGTAAGTATTGGTAAGTATTTAATTTTTTTTAAATTTTATTTAATATTATTTAATTGATTTATTTATTATTAATTATAAAAAAAAATATTTATTTTTGTTTTTAAATATTATAAATTAAATATATTAATTTAAGTGATTTTTTAAATAAGTATGAGTATAGGAGTATATGTTTTGGGGTACTGAGGTATATGTTTTGGGGTGTTTGGGTATTTATAGGTTTTAGGGCAGGGTTTGGGTTTTGGGGTACAGGGGTGTTTTTAGGTTTTAGGGCAGGGTTTGGGTTTTGGGGTACAGGGGTGTTTTTAGGTTTTAGGGCAGGGTTTGGGTTTTGGGGTACAGGGGTGTTTTTAGGTTTTAGGGTAGGGTTTGGGTTTTGGGGTACAGGGGTGTTTTTAGGTTTTAGGGTAGGGTTTGGGTTTTGGGGTACAGGGGTGTTTTTAGGTTTTATGGCAGGGTTTGGGTTTTGGGGTACAGGGGTGTTTTTAGGTTTTAGGGTAGGGTTTGGGTTTTGGGGTACAGGGGTGTTTTTAGGATTTAGGGTAGGGTTTGGGTTTTGGGGTACAGGGGTGTTTTTAGGTTTTAGGGTAGGGTTTGGGTTTTGGGGTACAGGGGTGTTTTTAGGTTTTAGGGTAGGGTTTGGATTTTGGGGTACAGGGGTGTTTTTAGGTTTTAGGGCAGGGTTTGGGTTTTGGGGTACAGGGGTGTTTTTAGGTTTTAGGGCAGGGTTTGGGTTTTGGGGTACAGGGGTGTTTTTAGGTTTTAGGGCAGGGTTTGGGTTTAGGGATGATTAAATTATATTTACCATTTTAAAATTAATTAAAATATATTTAATAAATTAAATTAATTATTTTACATTAATTACATTTTTTAATTAAATTAATTAAATTAAATAAATTAATATTATTATTTTAATTTAATTTCATTATAAAAAATATGTACATTAAACTAATTACTTTTTTTTAATTAAATTAAATTAATTACAATTTTTAATAAAATTACATTTATTAAATAGATATTATTTTATTAAATTAAATTAATGCCAATTTTTAAATGTCTTTTAATTAAATTTTATTAAAAAAATTAATTACAATAAACTAAATAACATTTTTAAAAAAAGGTATACTTACCTATACTTACGATGTAATGCCATGCGTTGTAATAGCATCTGCGATGTAATGCCATGCATTGTAATGACATCCGTTGTAATGGATCCCGCGTTGTAAAATCTGCGTTGTAACGGAATGCGTTGTAACACAACGCGTTGTACTGACACCAATCCTTCTGACATTATGTTGGCCCACTTTGAATCCCGTAATCCTCTGTGTCAGTATTGCTAATGTTCCATAACCCCGGATCTGTGTCTTGAATTGCAAACTCCTTTACAGTTTCACATTTGGGCATTTCCTCTTGTGGAATGTCCTCAGCTAATGATACCATTTTTATGTCTGCTGTAACTGGATAATTGGGTGCAGGAGTGGATGGAGATGCGGATGATATAGTTGAAGCAGCAGTACTAGTGGTTAACATTGCACTTAAATTGAACCAAGAAGCTGCCTTTGGAAGTTTGCTTTCTCCTCTGCAGCTCTATTCCTCTTCTGTGCTCCACTCAAAACATTATGTTTAATTTCTGCTCAAAAGGTTATTGATGAATTTCACCAGCAGGTAATAAGTCCACATTTTTTTTTCCTTTTCCTCACTTCACTATCTTACATTTCCTCTTATCCTTCACCACACAAATAGAATTCTTGGAACACAAAGCGGAGGCTTTGCTTCTGATAATGGAAAAGCACACTGTCAGCAATTGTTGTCCCCAGCTGTTAATTACCTCCAGCGAATCTGTTACAAAATCCTGCTTCCATAACATTTCAACCAATTTTAACGGCAACATTTCTCTTGCAAATGCAGACATGTCAACTCTCTGCTACAAGTTAAAATTGTTCTCCTTCTACTGAGTTAGTAAGAGATTTGAATGTTGAGACGGGTACTCAGAAAAGGAGTCTTAAATTTAATGACTGACAATATTGATTTAGAGTGGTAGGGTGGGTGGAGTGGAGGGGGACTGTGGGGGCAGTGCGCGGTGGAAGCACGCGGGGGTGAATAATGAAAAAACTTACCGGAGGCCTTCCGCTCCTCTGCGTCCACGTCCTGGTCCTAGCAGACACTGGGCCAGCATCACAGACTCCCCATCCAATCCCTGTGCTGCTATCAAGAAAGAGGGCAGCGTGGGGATTGGCCTTGCTCAGGCACATGGATTGTGTGTTTTTTCCCAACCCAGCTGTATGTACAGCAGAGTTGGAGAAATCTAAGTGCGCATGTCATTTAGGCGGGCCTGAGATGGCCAGCAAAACTGACGTGAACTTAAGTTCAGATTTACCACTCCTCCTCCCACCTCCTATGGCCCCTGGTTTAATTCTGGTCTGTGCATAGATTAGCATGGGGCCCCTATGCTCGTGGGGTTTTTGGGCAACTGCCCAATGTGCCTATGTGTTAAGACGGCACTGCCTCATACTACACATTGGATTCTGTAAGAAGAAATGTTGGACTGTGCATGCTGTGTCTTGATCTCAAGTGTCATTATTAATTCTTTATGTGTAAAATTTAATAGACTATGTTCTACTTTCAGGATTTACAACCCTAATCGTACATGATTTACGACTTAATGAGAGATGACATACCATATATTACAAAGGCCATTAGATGGTGAAATGTCTGAGCTATATCAAAGTGGCATCAGTTGTAGGGAAAGGCCTCTTTGCATCGCCGCCCTCCATGTTTTGGACTGATGTTTCTAGTCTTTCAACTCTGTTGCACTGGGGACCTACTAACCAGGTCCGAGTGCATGTGCCCTGACCCCTAAAACATGTGTATCATTGGATAGTCCCTAATTGCCACAGTGAACTTACCTGTAAGTCTCTAGTATATGGAACCTTGAGTACCCAGGGCCAGTAATGCAAATGGCGCTATTAGACACAGCATTTATTGTGCGACCACTAAATTGAAGATGTAAAACATGACTCTAGGACTGCCACATCAGCCTAGCAGGCAGTTTTAAAAATGTCATATCTACCTATTAAAAAAGTCCTTTTTACAGACCTAAACCTTCCTTTTTAATTACTTATAAGGCTCCCAGTTTTATGGTATTTTGTTTTTATACATTTCGGTGAGTATTTATCCATATTTATTTTTGCCCAACTTATTGGTATTTATCCATATTTATTTTTTATTTAGTGAACAGGTCCGATGATAACTTCTATATATTTCTGCATTAATTTAACTGATAAGCGTTTGCTCGTGCTTTGAGACCTGGTAGGTTTTAGCACATTATGCAGTCAAAAATAATAAAATAATAAACCAATCATAAAAAATTAGCATAATAGCACAAATACATGTTGAGATATGGAGTAACTTAAGCAAATCTCATTTGCAACATTAGATGCTGCCAATATGTACAGCCATTGGCCTGAAAGTAAGTATTCTTAACATGGAGAGTCACTCTAAAGAAGCCAAACATCTGTATTTTCCATTAAAAAAATAAATACTGACATGAAACACAGTGATTTCTGTCTGCATTCATCTGTAAAAATCTGTGCAAATGAAAAACAGGGAGTCCTACTTGTAAGGCACCCGTAAGGAAGGCTCTAAATACCCAAAGGGCGGTGAACATGGTATTTAAAAAGTAGGAAATGTACACTTAATTTTCTCATTACCTGGCAGTGAAAAATCTCCAAAGTCGTTTCTCACCGTGGAAAGCCTCCTGTTCAGCTCCATGAACACAAAAACTGCAATAAGCCCAAATTTCTGTTGAGCCCAGCTCCAGTTGGATTTGCCCTGAACCCTGCTGATGGCTTAAGGGAGATTGAGGGATAATGTTCAAGTGGTGTCCAAAAGATCCTGGACTCTTGGCTGGTGTTGGAGTGTACTCTTTCCATCTTCAAAACTGGACACCTAGAAACCTTTTCCAAACATTATGCAAAAATGAACCAGGGCTGCCACCGGACTGCCACTGAGCCAATGCTGCCTCGAACTTCCAATCATGGCTCAACATGCTGATTTGTCTCACTGAAAGTATACTGATTTTCAGAAACGTTTCTAAGTCTGAACATAGAGACTTCAATTAGACCAATGCTGAGCAACACCCTGCTGCTGACGACACCTTCCTGACCCTAGACTTTTTGACTTTCCCACTTGGAGGTTTCCTGCCATCGATGTTGAGAGCCCTGAATTTCCTGCAGGCACTGAGGATTCCATTGAGTTCCTGCACATCAGCCAGCCGCCGTCAACACGCCCTTCCTTGGATTCAGCCTGCAACCTGACCCGCTGACAAACCTACATGCGAAGGTATTTTTCCAGAAATAAGACTAAGTCAGATAGAAACTTTCCACTATATCTGACCAGAACTTGATTTCAGTCTGCCTTAACTTTTGATTTCTGCAAAAAACACAGTTGATGGACAGAATGTAGAACAATGTCATACATTCACCCCAGTACAAGGATCTGGGCCTAAATCCATCGTTTTTTTGCACTCCACACCACCCTGGGTTAGACACTGGCTATATGCAAATCAGCTCTGAACCTGTGCCTCATGGGAACAGTCCAGTCCGAACTACCAAGCCATGTGTTTCCCAGACCGGAATCAAGCATCCAAGGACTGGTTTCTTGCTATCAGCCTTCATTCAGCCTGGATAGCTTGCCTCTTGTGGTGTGGAGAGCCTGGGGCTCACGTCTGAGCATACCCAGCCCACTCGGGGTGAAAATTGCAAAAAACACAGTTGATGGACAGAATGTAGAACAATGTCATACATTCACCCCAGTACACGGATCTGGGCCTAAATCCATCGTTTTTTTGCACTCCACACCACCCTGGGTTAGACACTGGCTATATGCAAATCAGCTCTGACCCTGTGCCTCATGGGAACAGTCCAGTCCGAACTACCACGCCATGTCTTTCCCAGACCGGAATCAAGCATCCAAGGACCGGTTTTTAGCTATCAGCCTTCATTCAGCCTGGATAGCTTGACTCCAGTGGTGTGGAGAGCCTGGGGCTCACGTCTGAGCATACCCAGCCCACTCGGGGTGAAAATTGCAAAAAACACAGTTGATGGGCAGAATGTAGAACAATGTCATACATTCACCCCAGTACAAGGATCTGGGCCTAAATCCATCGTTGTTTTGCACTCCACACAACTCCCTGGGTTAGACACTGGCTATATGCAAATCAGCTCTGACCCTGTGCCTCATGGGAACAGTCCAGTCTGAACTACCAAGCCATGTCTTTCCCAGACCGGAATCAAGCATCCAAGGACCGGTTTCTAGCTATCAGCCTTCATTCAGCCTGGATAGCTTGACTCCAGTGGTGTGGAGAGCCTGGGGCTCACGTCTGAGCATACCCAGCCCACTCGGGGTGAAAATTGCAAAAAACACAGTTGATGGACAGAATGTAGAACAATGTCCTACATTCACCCCAGTACAAGGATCTGGGCCTAAATCCAACGTTTTTTTGCACTCCACACCACCCTGGGTTAGACACTGGCTATATGCAAATCAGCTCTGACCCTGTGCCTCATGGGAACAGTCCAGTCCGAACTACCAAGCCATGTCTTTCCCAGACCGGAATCAAGCATCCAAAGACCGGTTGCTAGATATCAGCCTTCATTCAGCCTGGATAGCTTGACTCCAGTGGTGTGGAGAGCCTGGGGCTCACGTCTGAGCATACCCAGCCCACTCGGGGTGAAAATTGCATAAAACACAGTTGATAGACAGAATGTAGAACAATGTCATACTTTCACCCCAGTACAAGGATCTGGGCCTAAATCCATCGTTTTTTTGCACTCCACACCACCCTGGGTTAGACACTGGCTATATGCAAATCAGCTCTGACCCTGTGCCTCATGGGAACAGTCCAGTCCGAACTACCAAGCCATGTCTTTCCCAGACCGGAATCAAGCATCCAAGGACCGGTTTCTAGCTATCAGCCTTCATTCAGCCTGGATAGCTTGACACCGGTGGTGTGGAGAGCCTGGGGCTCACGTCTGAGCATACCCAGCCCACTTGGGGTGAAAATTGCAAAAAACACAGTTGATGGACAGAATGTAGAACAATGTCATACATTCACCCCAGTACAAGGATCTGGGCCTAAATCCATCGTTTTTTTGCACTCCACACCACCCTGGGTTAGACACTGGCTATATGCAAATCTGCTCTGACCCTGTGCCTCATGGGAACAGCCCAGTTCGAACTACCAAGCCATGTCTTTCCCAGACCGGAATCAAGCATTCAAGGACCGGTTTCTAGCTATCAGCCTTCATTCAGCCTGGATAGCTTGACTCCAGTGATGTGGAGAGCCTGGGGCTCACGTCTGAGCATACCCAGCCCACTCGGGGTGAAAATTGCAAAAAACTCAGTTGATGGACAGAATGTAGAGCAATGTCATACATTCATCCCAGTACAAGGATCTGGGCCTAAATCCATCGTTTTTTTGCACTCCACACCACCCTGGGTTAGACACTGGCTATATGCAAATCATCTCTGTCCCTGTGCCTCATGGGAACAGTCCAGTCCGAACTACCAAGCCATGTCTTTTCCAGACCGGAATCAAGCATCCAAGGACCGGTGTCTAGCTATCAGCCTTCATTCAGCCTGGATAGCTTGACTCCAGTGGTGTGGAGAGCCTGGGGCTCACGTCTGAGCATACCCAGCCCACTCGGGGTGAAAATTGCAAAAAACACAGTTGATGGACAGAATGTAGAACAATGTCATACATTCACCCCAGTACACGGATCTGGGCCTAAATCCATCGTTTTTTTGCACTCCACACCACCCTGGGTTAGACACTGGCTATATGCAAATCAGCTCTGACCCTGTGCCTCATGGGAACAGTCCAGTCCGAACTACCACGCCATGTCTTTCCCAGACCGGAATCAAGCATCCAAGGACCGGTTTCTAGCTATCAGCCTTCATTCAGCCTGGATAGCTTGACTCCAGTGGTGTGGAGAGCCTGGGGCTCACGTCTGAGCATACCCAGCCCACTCGGGGTGAAAATTGCAAAAAACACAGTTGATGGGCAGAATATAGAACAATGTCATACATTCACCCCAGTACAAGGATCTGGGCCTAAATCCATCGTTGTTTTGCACTCCACACCACCCTGGGTTAGACACTGGCTATATGCAAATCAGCTCTGACCCTGTGCCTCATGGGAACAGTCCAGTCTGAACTACCAAGCCATGTCTTTCCCCGACCGGAATCAAGCATCCAAGGACCGGTTTCTAGCTATCAGCCTTCATTCAGCCTGGATAGCTTGACTCCAGTGGTGTGGAGAGCCTGGGGCTCACGTCTGAGCATACCCAGCCCACTCGGGGTGAAAATTGCAAAAAACACAGTTGATGGACACAATGTAGAACAATGTCCTACATTCACCCCAGTACAAGGATCTGGGCCTAAATCCAACGTTTTTTTGCACTCCACACCACCCTGGGTTAGACACTGGCTATATGCAAATCAGCTCTGACCCTGTGCCTCATGGGAACAGTCCAGTCCGAACTACCAAGCCATGTCTTTCCCAGACCGGAATCAAGCATCCAAAGACCGGTTGCTAGATATCAGCCTTCATTCAGCCTGGATAGCTTGACTCCAGTGGTGTGGAGAGCCTGGGGCTCACGTCTGAGCATACCCAGCCCACTCGGGGTGAAAATTGCATAAAACACTGTTGATAGACAGAATGTAGAACAATGTCATACATTCACCCCAGTACAAGGATCTGGGCCTAAATCCATCGTTTTTTTGCACTCCACACCACCCTGGGTTAGACACTGGCTATATGCAAATCAGCTCTGACCCTGTGCCTCATGGGAACAGTCCAGTCCGAACTACCAAGCCATGTCTTTCCCAGACCGGAATCAAGCATCCAAGGACCGGTTTCTAGCTATCAGCCTTCATTCAGCCTGGATAGCTTGACACCGGTGGTGTGGAGAGCCTGGGGCTCACGTCTGAGCATACCCAGCCCACTCGGGGTGAAAATTGCAAAAAACACAGTTGATGGACAGAATGTAGAACAATGTCATACATTCACCCCAGTACAAGGATCTGGGCCTAAATCCATCGTTTTTTTGCACTCCACACCACCCTGGGTTAGACACTGGCTATATGCAAATCAGCTCTGACCCTGTGCCTCATGGGAACAGCCCAGTTCGAACTACCAAGCCATGTCTTTCCCAGACCGGAATCAAGCATTCAAGGACCGGTTTCTAGCTATCAGCCTTCATTCAGCCTGGATAGCTTGACTCCAGTGATGTGGAGAGCCTGGGGCTCACGTCTGAGCATACCCAGCCCACTCGGGGTGAAAATTGCAAAAAACTCAGTTGATGGACAGAATGTAGAGCAATGTCATACATTCATCCCAGTACAAGGATCTGGGCCTAAATCCATCGTTTTTTTGCACTCCACACCACCCTGGGTTAGACACTGGCTATATGCAAATCATCTCTGTCCCTGTGCCTCATGGGAACAGTCCAGTCCGAACTACCAAGCCATGTCTTTTCCAGACCGGAATCAAGCATCCAAGGACCGGTGTCTAGCTATCAGCCTTCATTCAGCCTGGATAGCTTGACTCCAGTGGTGTGGAGAGCCTGGGGCTCACGTCTGAGCATACCCAGCACACTCGGGGTGAAAATTGCAAAAAACACAGTTGATGGACAGAATGTATAACAATGTCATACATTCACCCCAGTACAAGGATCTGGGCCTAAATCCATCGTTTGTTTGCACTCCACACCACCCTGGGTTAGACACTGGCTATATGCAAATCAGTTCTGACCCTGTGCCTCATGGGAACAGTACAGTCCGAACTACCAAGCCATGTCTTTCCCAGACCGGAATCAAGCATCCAAGGACCGGTTTCTAGCTATCAGCCTTCATTCAGCCTGGATAGCTTGACACCGGTGGTGTGGAGAGCCTGGGGCTCACGTCTGAGCATACCCAGCCCACTCGGGGTGAAAATTGCAAAAAACACAGTTGATGGACAGAATGTAGAACAATGTCATACATTCACCCCAGTACAAGGATCTGGGCCTAAATCCATCATTTTTTTGCACTCCACACCACACTGGGTTAGACACTGGCTATATGCAAATCAGCTGTGACCCTGTGCCTCATGGGAACAGTCCAGTCCGAACTACCAAGCCATGTCTTTCCCAGACCGGAATCAAGCATCCAAGGACCGGTTTCTAGCTATCAGCCTTCATTCAGCCTGGATAGCTTGACTCCAGTGGTGTGGAGAGCCTGGGGCTCACGTCTGAGCATACCCAGCCCACTCGGGTGAAAATTGCAAAAAACACAGTTGATGGACAGAATGTAGAACAATGTCATACATTCACCCCAGTACAAGGATCTGGGCCTAAATCCATCGTTTTTTTTGCACTCCACACCACCCTGGGTTAGACACTGGCTATATGCAAATCAGCTCTGACCCTGTGCCTCATGGGAACAGTCCAGTCCGAACTACCAAGCCATGTCTTTCCCAGACCGGAATCAAGCATCCAAGGACCTGTTTCTAGCTATCAGCCTTCATTCAGCCTGGATAGCTTGACTCCAGTGGCGTGGAGAGCCTGGGGCTCACGTCTGAGCATACCTAGCCCACTCGGGGTGAAAATTGCAAAAAACACAGTTGATGGACAGAATGTAGAACAATGTCATACATTCACCCCAGTACAAGGATCTGGGCCTAAATCCATCGTTTTTTGCACTCCACACCACCCTGGGTTAGACACTGGCTATATGCAAATCAGCTCTGACCCTGTGCCTCATGGGAACAGCCCAGTTCGAACTACCAAGCCATGTCTTTCCCAGACCGGAATCAAGCATTCAAGGACCGGTTTCTAGCTATCAGCCTTCATTCAGCCTGGATAGCTTGACTCCAGTGATGTGGAGAGCCTGGGGCTCACGTCTGAGCATACCCAGCCCACTCGGGGTGAAAATTGCAACAAACTCAGTTGATGGACAGAATGTAGAGCAATGTCATACATTCATCCCAGTACAAGGATCTGGGCCTAAATCCATCGTTTTTTTGCACTCCACACCACCCTGGGTTAGACACTGGCTATATGCAAATCATCTCTGTCCCTGTGCCTCATGGGAACAGTCCAGTCCGAACTACCAAGCCATGTCTTTTCCAGACCGGAATCAAGCATCCAAGGACCGGTGTCTAGCTATCAGCCTTCATTCAGCCTGGATAGCTTGACTCCAGTGGTGTGGAGAGCCTGGGGCTCACGTCTGAGCATACCCAGCACACTCGGGGTGAAAATTGCAAAAAACACAGTTGATGGACAGAATGTATAACAATGTCATACATTCACCCCAGTACAAGGATCTGGGCCTAAATCCATCGTTTGTTTGCACTCCACACCACCCTGGGTTAGACACTGGCTATATGCAAATCAGCTCTGACCCTGTGCCTCATGGGAACAGTACAGTCCGAACTACCAAGCCATGTCTTTCCCAGACCGGAATCAAGCATCCAAGGACCGGTTTCTAGCTATCAGCCTTCATTCAGCCTGGATAGCTTGACTCCAGTGGTGTGGAGAGCCTGGGGTTCACGTCTGAGCATACCCAGCCCACTCGGGGTGAAAATTGCAAAAAACACAGTTGATGGACAGAATGTAGAACAATGTCATACATTCACCCCAGTACAAGGATCTGGGCCTAAATCCATCGTTTTTTTGCACTCCACACCACCCTGGGTTAGACACTGGCTATATGCAAATCAGCTCTGACCCTGTGCCTCATGGGAACAGTCACCCCGAGTGGGCTGGGTATGCTCAGACGTGAGTCCCAGGCTCTCCACATCAATGGAGTCAAGCTATCCAGGCTGAAGAAGGCTGATAGCCAGAAACCGGTCCTTGGATGCTTGATTCCGGTCTGGGAAAGACATGGCTTGGTAGTTCGGGCTGGACTGTTCCCATGAGGCACAGGGTCAAGGCTGATTTGCATATAGCCGTTGTCTGACCTAGGGTGGTGTGGAGTGCAAAAAAATGATGGATTTAGGCCCAGATCTTTGTACTGGGGTGAATGTAAGACATTGTTCTGCATTCTGTCCATCAACTGTGTTTTTTGCAATTTTCACCCCGAGTGGGCTGGGTATGCTCAGACGTGAGTCCCAGGCTCTCCAGATCACTGGAGTCAAGCTATCCAGGCTGAAGAAGGCTGATAGCCAGAAACCGGTCCTTGGATGCTTGATTCCGGTCTGGGAAAGACTTGGCTTGGTAGTTCGGGCTGGACTGTTCCCATGAGGCACAGGGTCAAGGCTGATTTGCATATAGCCATTGTCTGACCTAGGGTGGTGTGGAGTGCAAAAAAATGATGGATTTAGGCCCAGATCTTTGTACTGGGGTGAATGTAAGACATTGTTCTGCATTCTGTCCATCAACTGTGTTTTTTGCAATTTTCACCCCGAGTGGGCTGGGTATGCTCAGACGTGAGTCCCAGGCTCTCCACATCACTGGAGTCAAGCTATCCAGGCTGAAGAAGGCTGATAGCCAGAAACCGGTCCTTGGATGCTTGATTCCGGTCTGGGAAAGACATGGCTTGGTAGTTCGGGCTGGACTGTTCCCATGAGGCACAGGGTCAAGGCTGATTTGCATATAGCCATTGTCTGACCTAGGGTGGTGTGGAGTGCAAAAAAATGATGGATTTAGGCCCAGATCTTTGTACTGGGGTGAATGTAAGACATTGTTCTGCATTCTGTCCATCAACTGTTTTTTTTGCAATTTTCACCCCGAGTGGGCTGGGTATGCTCAGACGTGAGTCCCAGGCTCTCCACATCACTGGAGTGAAGCTATCCAGGCTGAAGAAGGCTGATAGCCAGAAACCGGTCCTTGGATGCTTGATTCCGGTCTGGGAAAGACATGGCTTGGTAGTTCGGGCTGGACTGTTCCCATGAGGCACAGGGTCAAGGCTGATTTGCATATAGCCATTGTCTGACCTAGGGTGGTGTGGAGTGCAAAAAATTGATGGATTTAGGCCCAGATCTTTGTACTTGGGTGAATGTAAGACATTGTTCTGCATTCTGTCCATCAACTGTTTTTTTTGCAATTTTCACCCCGAGTGGGCTGGGTATGCTCAGACAAGAGTCCCAGGCTCTCCACATCACTGGAGTCAAGCTATCCAGGCTGAAGAAGGCTGATAGCCAGAAACCGGTCCTTGGATGCTTGATTCCGGTCTTGGAAAGACATGGCTTGGTAGTTCGGGCTGGACTGTTCCCATGAGGCACAGGCTCAAGGCTGATTTGCATATAGCCATTGTCTGACCTATGGTGGTGTGGAGTGCAAAAAAATGATGGATTTAGGCCCAGATCTTTGTACTGGGGTGAATGTAAGACATTGTTCTGCATTCTGTCCATCAACTGTGTTTTTTGCAATTTTCACCCTGAGGTGGCTGGGTATGCTCAGACGTGAGTCCCAGGCTCTCCACATCACTGGAGTCAAGCTATCCAGGCTGAAGAAGGCTGATAGCCAGAAACCGGTCCTTGGATGCTTGATTCTGGTCTGGGAAAGACATGGCTTGGTAGTTCGGGCTGGACTGTTCACATGAGGCACAGGGTCAAGGCTGATTTGCATATAGCCATTGTCTGACCTAGGGTGGTGTGGAGTGCAAAAAAATGATGGATTTAGACCCAGATCTTTGTACTGGGGTGAATGTAAGACATTGTTCTGCATTCTGTCCATCCACTGTGTTTTTTGCAATTTTCACCCCGAGTGGGCTGGGTATGCTCAGACGTGAGTCCCAGGCTCTCCACATCACTGGAGTCAAGCTATCCAGTCTGAAGAAGGCTGATAGCCAGAAACCGGTCCTTGGATGCTTGATTCGGTCTGGGAAAGACATGGCTTGGTAGTTCGGGCTGGACTGTTCCCATGAGGCACAGGGTCAAGGCTAATTTGCATATAGCCATTGTCTGACCTAGGGTGGTGTGGAGTGCAAAGAAATGATGGATTTAGGCCCAGATCTTTGTACTGGGGTGAATGTAAGACATTGTTCTGCATTCTGTCCATCAACTGTGTTTTTTGCAATTTTCACCCCGAGTGGGCTGGGTATGCTCAGACGTGAGTCCCAGGCTCTTCACATCACTGGAGTCAAGCTATCCAGGCTGAAGAAGGCTGATAGCCAGAAACCGGTCCTCGGATGCTTGATTCCGGTCTGGGAAAGACATGGCTTGGTAGTTCGGGCTGGACTGTTCCCATGAGGCACAGGGTCAAGGCTGATTTGCATATAGCCATTGTCTGACCTAGGGTGGTGTGGAGTGCAAAAAAATGATGGATTTAGGCCCAGATCTTTGTACTGGGGTGAATGTAAGACATTGTTCTGCATTCTGTCCATCAACTGTGTTTTTTGCAATTAACTTTTGATTTCGACACGGTTTACTGCTACCAGATACTCATGGTTGGCACTTTGTGGTTTTTGATGCTAGAAATACCTAAAACTTTGATAAAAACATGTCTCTAGTTCTCTACATCAGATTTTTGTCCTTTTGCTGACTATTTGCTCATTAAAATTTACTCTACAGTTATAAATTGGAAAGAAATTTTTGGGTACTAAGAAATGCTTTATATATTTCTCCAAAATGTAGCCTGTCCATTCTGTGCTGCAGGTACCAAGGCTTGAGCTTAGTTTTAAATTACTGCGGCCTAACTGGACTGGCTAAGAAATTCTGCTATTATTACTTTAAGAAGCCCACAATTAACTTCAAATAGTTATACACTTTCTCACAATAACTATGCACATAATGAGTACATTTCAGGGCTTTTTTGTTTGCCGAACTATAACTGACTTTAAACTGTTTCTTTCTCAGTGAATATAAAATATGACTCATCTATGTCTGTAAAAAGTCAAACATATGCAATCAGCCAATCAAGAATGCCCATTGGGGTCCTACATCTTACCCAGAAGGAGCCCCACTTTGGAGACCTATGCAGTGCATTTCTTGTTGGATCATGCCATAACCTGTTTAAGGTGAAGCCTGAAGAGGTCCTGTTAGACCTAGCACCATTGGCGTGGGTCTCCCTTCCATTTTTGTTTTGCCTCATGTATTTTTGCTGGTGTTAGATGCTTTGGGCACTGTGCCTCTGCTATTCAGTGCCACGGTGCAAGTGATCCCTATTGTAAATTGATGTATTAATCAGTGGTCTCATATTTGTCTATTTGGTTTACTTGTCAGACCCTAGTCTAGTGCACTGAGTGTGCCAGGGGCATCTAAATCCAAATGCTGCTGGTGGGCCTGCAGCACTGGTTGTGCCACCCACAAAAGCAGCCTTGTAAAATGTGTCTAAGGTCTGCCATTGCAGAGCCTGTGTGCAGTCTGGTACTGTCACGCTGACTGGGTAAGTGCACCCACTTGCCAGTCCCTAAACCTTCCCTTTTTTCATATCAGTCACCCCTATGGTATGCCCAAGGACACGGTGCATTATAAGTATAAGGTAGGACAAGCCCTGATGTCTGTGGCATGTCCTAATAGTGAATTATAGCCATGTTCGTTTTTCACTATTGCAAGGCTATCTGTTCTCAATAGGCCAGAATGGGCTGTTAGTTTATTACATGTTTATAATCCTACCTGACTCAGAGCACATGGTAGAAATTCGAGTTTAGTATGCCTGAACTCAGAATGATAAAATACATCTTTTAGAGTAGTTGGTTTTAACATTCTGTGTTTGCAAATACCACTTTTAGAAAGTAGGTATTTGCTTGCCTAACCTTTCAAGCCTGCCTCTGGTAGGTTGTGTATTCCTTTGTCTGGTTTTGTGAGTGACAGGGCTGGGGGACTCCAAGAGACAGGCTGAGTCAGCCCAGTGGTGAATAGAGAGATCTGCATCTAGATGGGGGGGAGGAGTTGCACCTGAACCTTGAATAGGGCTATGCCTGCCTTCCACTATGCTGGCTCCACCTCCTGTGGGGAGTCTGATGTGCCTGCCCTGCACTGTGAAAGGAAAGGAAAAGTATGGTAACCAGAGTGCTTCAGAACTGGTTTGAACTGGGCAAAGGCCACTCTCCCCTCAGAGAACAAAGGATTTTGGGGTATAAATATCGGGACCCTGATCACATGAAATTAGATCATTTTGGACTACAAGAAGAAACCTTTACTGAGGAGAGGAACCTAAATAAACTGAGGAGAGACTATTCCCAAGCTGCAGTGCTGCTTGGGGGATTGGCCTGCCGCGGTTGCCTTACTGCCAAAGGAAGGAGAAAGGAACTTTGTGTACTTTGCTTTCAACTTGTGAAGGATCTCCAAGTGCTTGGAAAAGAGCTTGACTCCTGCTGAAGTCTAAGGGACAACAGACTTCACCCCCAGCTCCCCAGAGTTCTTTTGGAAGTGCCTGCTTGTGTTTTGGGCCTTCTGCAGAAATGCATGTTGCAAGGAGCTGGAAGTGCAACTCATCGAGGAAGAAGCGTGTCGCCGTCGCTGTGCTTGCTGTCGCATCTCCGAAGGAGGGTGTCACCGCTGGAACTGTTGCACTAAACCACATCAAGAGAAGTGTCTCGCTGCGAAGAGGAAGCGTGTTGCCGTCGCTGCTGCTTCCATCGCAACTCCCAAGGACGGTGTCACCGCTATAGCTGTCGCTTTGCACCGCATCGAGAGAAGAGTCTTGCAACAAGGTCGGAGCGTGTCACCGTCGCAACTCCAAGGGAGGGTGTCGCCTCTGGAACTGTCGCACTGCACCGCATTGAAGAAAAGCGCCTCGCATCCCCGAGAATTGCGCCGCCATTGGATCTGCTGCAGTTGCATCATGGATGTCGCCGCTGTAGTTGTCATATCGTGGGGATGCTTCACGCATCGTGGGAGAAGAGTGTCGCAATTGGAGCTGCTGCCGTCGCATCGCGGAACAAGAGTGTCGCCTCTGCAGTCAACACACCGAATCGAGAACTTCTCGCATCCCCGGAAAAGCGTGCCGCATCTGGAAGATCTGCACGTCTTTATTTCTTTGTACTTGAACTTTGCCGCATTTCCTTTGCTGCAACATTGCTTGTCGTGGAAGCGCAACGCAACCTAAGGTACATTGATGCAAAGTTTCGCATCTTAAGAACTGAACTTAACTAAGCTAAATCTACCATCTTAAAGTAACAGTATTGTGTTTTTTTGTCGTTTATGGTCTTGTGGTAACTCTATATAAAGTACACTTCTTTTTTATATAAAACATTGTGTGGTGTCTATTTGTAGTGTTGTGACTGGGTTACTGTATGTGGCCCCTAATGCTTTACACACTGCCTCTGAGATAAGCCTGTCTGCTCGTTCCAAGCTACCAAGAGGGTGAGCAGGGGTTATTTAGGAGTGTAATCCCCTTATCCTGACTAGAGACAAGGGTCCCTATTTGTGACAAGTACCTACCTGTGCCAACTAGAGACCCCAAATCTAACAGGTCCCCACTCCAGGTGCCACATCGGGCTGCAGACTAAGGATTCTATGTTTTCTTATGTATCAAGTCACATTGAGGATAATTGAAATGGAATGTGTACGCTCAGAGAAGAGGTCATTATGGACATGAGCAATACAAGTAATGTGACCATAAATAAGTGAAAGAGACAGATCAATGAGTTCAAACTATGAGACAGGTCGGCTAGAACATGAGAATGTAGAGCCAACACACCTCAAATGTGGCCTAATGTTCCACTCCTGTTCAGAGCATCCTGCCACGTGAACCATATCATGTGTGATACCGTAAGCTAGGCCTGGCTTTCTAGCCACAAAACACAGGTTCTCCTAACATACCTTTAAGACTGGAAGTATGGACTTTAGTTGTGACTTGAGAATTGTGGCCTCTTATCAGCTTTCGAGAGAGCTGCGTATTACTTCCTTCAAAGGCAGGAGTTTTAGCTAGTAGTGTGGGAGTTAGGAAGCAACATTGCTATATCAGTAAATGGCTGAAAAGACATATCTGATGTTTTCTGGGAAGTCTGGGCTATTTCTGCGACGCAGATCAATTACGTAATGTAAATGTTTGTAATACTCCCAAACAGGAAAAGTGTTTGATAACACAATTATCGCCATTCTTTCCTCTCCAAACTAATGTTGAAGGTAAATATCTCCACAACATGTAAAGCCTTAAAGGGACTTTGAATGATGGTTAATAATTTTTAAACCACTTTCTTTAAAAACAGAAAGAAGAGACATACCAACATTCCATTGTAAGAGATTGTTGTCTGGTGAAATTCACCTGGCACTAATGGGCTAAGCGGATACTCATGGCAGGAAGTCATGGTAAAGCAGAAATAAAATTCTAAATCAGTCACAGGGCTGAGACAGCGGTGAGGCCGCTATTTTTTTTTTCAACAAAGTCCTCGGTTGTTATTTTCTAAAGTAGTGTCGTCATCTTGCATTATGTTTAGGGGACAATTAAGTAATTTGTAATTCAGTGTGATGATTTTAGATGCTGAAACCCACGCCTGAGATGTTCTTTCATCAAGTGCGGGTTGCATTTCTGAATGCATGCCACTGTCTGTGGCCTACTTTGCTAGGATGAGCGGCTTGGCAGCAAAGTAAGCATAAATATTTCATTTACCGAAGGTATCAAGCCTGTAATTATAAATTGACCCTCCGCAATAAAAAGCAATAAAACATGCAAAGCTCTAGGAAAGAAAACCTGGCTGGAGGCTAAAGATATTGTTTTGTAGTTGCATGGGGATCTTTGTCGATCACTGTAATGAATTTAGCATCTTTAATTACCATCCAAAATAGCCTGCTTGGAAACACATATCTTCAGGGCAGGTCCACTAAGGGGCTTAGATCCGGCAGCACCTACGGCCCTGCATCTTGCAAATTGAAGGTATCTGCAGTCATTTGCTAGTAATTCGATAATAGATTTCGACCATAATAACATGATGTCCAGATCAATAAAGAAGGCCCAGGAGTGTTTACAGCCTTATCCTTAGTACTTTCTACAAATCAACTTAGCTGTCAGGCCGAACACGGATAAAGAGATTACTTTTTTCTTCTCAAACTGCCGTGTGTCCAGCAAAGATTATGCCCCTCGCTGGGTATTAATGTTCGGTTTAACTAGGTTGTGTTTTATAATTGTGACCAGTGGTATAGAAAATGTGCGCTGTTTTGAAGGAAAGGAGAGAGTTCTGTGCAGATTTCATAAGAAACAGAGGAAAAGGCAGTGGTCAAAGCAGGCGGTGCACTTTATTTAAATAGAATTAATTTGCAATAACATCACTATACAATATATACTTGTTCAACTTCTATAGGTTTACACCTTTGTACACAACCAATGTGGATTTGATCTGCAAAAGTGTAATTAATGTAAAATTTAGGGAGGGAGGACATTTGTACACGCTAAAATTAGTCTTCTGGCTAACCAATGTGTTAGCATCTTTAAAGGCACCTAAAGTCATTTTTGTCTGGTGCAATCAACTTAGTAGTAAATAGTAATATCCTTAAAAAAACTGTTGCTGTAGATTCAATCTCCTTTGGCTAATGCATTCTGAGTCGGTGTGTTAAGCAGGTAGTGGAAAGAGACACAGGCCAAAGTTTTTATAGCGCCCACGCAGCACTAGGGAAAAAGATGTACTGCGCTAAATTTACTTTGCATCTCGCAGCAATGATGACAGCAGATGCTCAACTAATGGAGTAATGTGCTCTTTGCATCATGCAAACATTATATAGTTCTGGACCATCCACACCTAAATAGTGTAGGACAAAGTTGAAGGAAAGATGTTTTGGACTGATTAAGACACCTGCACGAATAGCAGAAGCAGGAGGACTGTATCTTGGGTGAGACAAACACGAATAGGAGTGTCCTGAGGCAGTGAGAAGTTATTGGGCCTCGGTAAATACATCCCAGGCGTTACTTCTGGGGTCCTGGGTCACACTGTAATGTAATTCCTATATTCCCAATAGGCTCCGCGCATTGGAATAATATACACTATAGATTTGACATAGGACTGAGGTCAGTATGTCTCTATCGAGTATATTAAACTTAATTATGTGTGTGCCAGCTAACTCAAAGGTCACTAGAAACTTTCTCGAATAAACAAGAAGGGATTAGTCTCTGACAACCACATAAACATGACAACTTTATTTCCCCTAGAACCAGAACAATATCTTCAGAGTTGTGGAAACAATAGATAACTATTTCACTCAGTCAATCGTGCATGCTTTGTTTCTACAGAGTTGCACAGAAATAGTGAGACGGGCGTTTCAATAAAAGGGTATTTCTCATGCAAGAGATATGAACTGCTACAATCGTTAGACAGAATGTGAAGTATAATGCGTACAGTGCAAACAGTAATATAAAATAATACTGTAATAGAATTGTTTTTTGCTACAAAAATATAGGCTAAAATACTCAACTGGTGCTTCTAAAATATGCCTACCCCAGTGTACCTAACCTAGGTCTAGTACGAGGGAAGAAGTAGATGCTAACTTTTAGTTATAGTTTAGTTCTGCCAAGAATTGCTAAAGGTTTCTCTAGGTTCTAATCAGCTCCATACCATAGAATGAGAGAGGATGGTATCTCTTTCTCGAGACTCGATTTCCCAACACCCCGCAAGGGGAGTCAGATACACTAGAGCTGGATTCTCAGCAGGAGGATGACAGCTTCTGGTCAGTCAGATGAAAGCAGTATATCCATACACTACACCTCAAGACACAAAATGCTTATTATGTGTCTCCATTTTGGAATGATGCCTCCTGTAGAGTAGTGAACACCTGGGGAAGCATCTTTGCATGCATTTACACCTGTATGATGGTATGCCTTCATTATCAATCCTCCATAACATGTACGAGCTATCCCGGCTCTGGACTTAGGAATGAAGCTAACGGGGAACTTCTCTACAGCATCTTCTACCACCCCAAGCAACATTAAGGGAGAGACTTCAGTCCTGGCTACATGTCAGAGACTAGAAGCAGTTCCAGTTCAAGACCATTAACGGGAACTACCAAAAAGAATCATTTATTTTTATCCCTGTACGTACCAAGGGTACTCCACCTATTAAGCCACACTTAAAATTTAAAATGATGTTGAGGATTCAGTTAAAGAGAAATATGCAATGGAAGGAAAGAAAAAACGGAAAGACAAAGACAAAAGCAAGGCGTACTGAATCATATGCTTCTCTGGAACCTGGCAGGGGTGGTTATAACTTAAGAGACCACAAAAAAATTAAACACCCTGATCAGTATCAGTATTCTGGTAGCCGCTCTTCACATTAATTTCAGGACACTAAAGGTAGAAGAACAGCAATGGGGAGCTGACCTGGTTAACGAAGAAAAGACGAGTACAGTATGAACAGTGATGCAGGACATAAGACTAACATCTGCGTAAAGAGGAAAGAGAAAGGATTGGATTCTAAAATACCAGATAAAAAGTAAGAAAGCTGCAGGACTTTCTAAAAAACATGTCATTGCAAAATAGGACTTGGGTAAGAGTGCTACTAGACAGCAGCACAGCATAAGTTGCAATAATATATCAGACAATGGGGAGGAGGAAGTCATAAGGGTAACTTTTTCTCCAAAAGTGCCTAAGCATAAGAATGTCAGGGAAATTTATTACAGTGAATGGGCTGTGAAGCAACCGCTGACCTTGCATAGAAATTGTTGTGTAGCATTATAGGATACAAGCGTAATTTAGCAATTCATGCCCTTATATAGGTATAATTCACATTACCCTATATAGACATAGAAATCATACCCATATTTAGACATAACCCATCCAGTCCAAATACAGGCATGGCTACTTCCACTAGTTCCAAAAAGCCACAACGATTTCTTGGAAAAATCGGCTTCAGCAGTCAGGGACCTCCCCTTGCTTGAATATTGATTTGTCCTAAAAATCATGGAGTTTTCAAAGAACTACCATTCCCTTGGGGTTCTTTGATGATGTTATTATGTCCGACTTTACTTCAAACTAGGCACCTTCTAGGTGTAAATATGCCTACACTTGCCCTAGCAAAGACACAGTGGTTGAGCAGCTCGACTATCTACTTGCCCGACGCAGCTCACAACAGCAAGTGCCAAAGGACGCCAACCCTCCAGCTGATGCACTGACAGATAGGCTGCCTTTCTCTCGCTGAGAATCCAGCTCCAGTGTTTCCAAGCTCCCCTCTCGGGGTGTTGGGAAATCGAGTCCGAGACAGAGATACCAGACCTCCTTCATTCTAAAACCAAGGTACAGAGCTGATTAGACCATAAGAGAAATCTTGGTTAGATTCTTGGGACAGATAACTAAGCCTATGCTACGCCTCACTTACTTCTTCCCTCGTACTAGACTTAGGTTAGGTACATTGGGGTAGGCGTATTTTAGATGCACCAGTTGAGTACTTTTTAGCCTTTGTTATTTATGTATGTATTTACCTAAGGTCTAGAAACCATACAATGCTTTTACAGTATTATTTTATAATAATCTTCTTACTGAACGCATTATTGCAACCAGTATTACGATTGTAGCAGTTCACTTTACTTGTTTGAGAAAGAAGACTGTTCAGTAAATCCTTTTATTGAAAACGCCCGTCTCTCTATTTCTTTGTACCTCTGATGAAACGAAGCATGAACGATTGACTGAGTAAAATATCTATCTATTGTTTACACAACTCTGAAGATCAGCTTTATTCTTGAGGAAACAAAGTTGTCATGTTTATGCGGTTGTCAGAAACTAATCCCTTCTTGTTTATTCGAGAAAGTTTCTAGTGACCTCTGAGCTAGCTGGTCCTCACAATTAAGTCTAACACATTTGTTAGAGACCTAGTCGACCTAGGTCCTACATCAAATCTATAGGATATATTATTCCAATGCGCAGAGCCTATTGGTAATATAGGAACTACACTACAAAATGATGCGGGGTGGTACAAAGATTCTAGTCCACATTAGGGGTGTGCAGCAAAACCTCTCCGTATGCGGAGTTCATGAAGTATTGGCACTCCACTTTCAGCTTAGAGAACAGAGTGTGATGGTAAAAAATCTGTCTATCGCCAGTGAAGTGACAATTACTGCAATGCTCACTGATCACCCCTTTATTTAAATAAAAACCAGTGGTAGTTATTTTGAGAACTTGCGCTTCATCAGTATTCTGTATTTTCCACCAATGAGTCCATTCCACCATCCTCTGCCTCAGTATTGAAATTGCTGTCAGTTAGTTTCACTGTCTCCCAACAAAGTAAAGATGAGATCTTCAGCAGTAGAGTGCATGTGCGCCCCTCATCTTGGTCACCCCTCCTCCTGACTGCCCTGGTGTGGCAGTGCAAGTCACCCAGTATCCCCATGCCCAGTCTGACCAGCAGCAGAGAGTCCAGAGATGACCAGAGGCACAGCACCATGCAGCCGCAGGACCACCAGTGAGGGATTTGCGGTGCTGCCCCATCGCCAGGTCTGAAATGGTGGTGGCAGTGCCACCCAGGTTGAGGGCCACATCAAACCTCCTGGCAGGTGAGTACTGAGGATTCTTCAGATGAGGAGTGAATGAATATCTTTTGTTTGCCACACAGAGAGTGAATCAACTGTACAATATGAGTTCAATACAATGCGTTCAAAGGTGCCTCTGTCTGCTTTCAGGTAATATAGCCACATATGCCTCTAACTCATTGTTTAGATTCCAAGTGGTTTCCCGCTCCATGTGCAAGCCCACAACTCATTTTCTTTATCGATATAACTCTGGTATGCTTGCACTCTTTTCATCTAGCATGATGGCCTATTTTATTCCAGGCCTTCCCCTTTATTTTGACTCAAGTGTGCGTTTGTACCAATGTATTATATTAGGGTTGCTACTGTGTGCCTGCACTCTACCCAGGTTTTTCCACTAATGTGATTTTGAAATGCTTGCGCATTTTCTACTAGCATCATGGCCTATTTTATCGACTGGCCATGAGTGTACACGTTCCTCCATCATTCTGACTTGTGGGAGTGTTTCAGAATATTTAACTCGGTATGTAGCACACACAGAAGCCTATGATTTGTGCATAAGAAGGGCCTGAGGGATTTAAGAAAACACACAGGCTTTGCACCTTGGCACCCCTAAAAGCAAAAAAAGTAATCATCTGCCCATAAAGCTCACATAAATTCCTTTAATTACCACAGTATCATAGTGAACACATGTAGTGCTGAGGAGGAGGCAGAAGCCATTGCTTGGAAAAATAGGATCATTCCCCAGCCGTAACACACATTTGTTTATTAGCAATACTCCACCCACCCGCGGAACTCCACGGAGTCACCAAGAAACTCCACCAGCTCCGCCCCCACTAGATGTCATTCTGTTATCCTCTGACCACAGCCACAAGCTCAATACCCTTTAAAACCAGAAGGGGGATGGGAGCACACTGCCTCACCTCCCAGCACAGTTCGCCCCTTAGCATTGTGGTAAATGCAGTTCACAGTGATTTCTTATTTGAATTTTAGCTGTAGTGCTTCACCAAAGTTGGTTCAGGTTAGGGCTGTAAATCTCTAGACACATGTGTTTCTGGATATTATCCGTCATCAGTGGAGATAAAAAACGAATAGTCCTTCTGGGGTTGCTGGAAAGGTTGCCACAGTCTCTCAGGTCTCAGTACCTCTCTCTGGCGCACAGGTGATTCTCCAAGAGCTCGTAGGCTCAGTGGCTCAAGGGAGCCTTTTCAAACAGAAGGGGGATGGGAGCACACTGCCTCACCTCCCAGCACAGTTTGCCCCTTAGCATTGTGGTAAATGCAGATCACAATGATTTCTTACTTGAATTTTAGTTGTAGTGCTTCACCAAAGTTGGTGCAGGTTAGTGCTGTAAATCTCTAGACACATGTGTTTCTGGATATTATCCGTCATCAGTAGAGATAAAAAATGAAAATTCCTTCTGGGGTTGCTGGAAAGGCTGCCACAGTCTTTAAGGTCTCAGTACCTCTCTCTGGCACACATGTGCTTCTCCAAGAGCTCGTCTGATCAGTGGCTCAAGGGAGCCTTTTCAAACAGAAGGGGGATGGGAGCACACTGCCTCACCTCCTAGCACAGTTCGCCCCTTAGCATTGTGATAAATGCAGTTCACAGTGATTTCTTACTTGAATTTTAGCTGTAGTGCTTCACCAAATTTGGTGCAGGTTAGTGCTGTAAATCCAACTAATGAGGAGATGCCCAGTCTAACTTGAAAGGAACTGAATTTCAACTGAATGCTGCAGGAATGTAAAGACCCAGTTCTAATATTTGACTCACCACCTGGCTAGATTCAAGAGTCCATCGGCCCACCCTTGGACAAAAACTATCTCCTGGCTATAAACTAGTTTATAGCCAGGAGATAGTTATTATTTCTCATACTATCAGGTTATTTTAAATATGGCACTTGGATAATCCTTAATAAATATACATTTTTTGTCCAAGTAGCTATTTTTAAATCCTCACACACTTTAGCACTGCACTACACCAGAGGACATACTGTTTGAACATTCACCTTGGCATGAGTCATTTAGGAGCATGAGGTCAGGTACCCTGCAGGGCAAGATGGCTCAGGGCTGTGGTCCTAGACCTGAATCTCCTTGAGCTCCAGATGACGATGTTCCGCCAGTAAGGGTGGGCTGATGGACTCTTGAATCTAGCCAGGTGGTGGGTCAAATATTAGAACTGGGTCTTTACATTCCTGCAGCATTCAGTTGTTTTCAGTTCCTTTCAAGTTAGACTGGGCATCTCCGCATTAGTTGTGTTCACTTTGATTAGGGAGCGGAGGTGTTCTCAGTCTTTAATCAATTCCCCTTAGACCCTTCTTTACACTCTTTTTCGTTCTTAGTGCTGTAAATCTCCAGACACATGTGTTTCAGGATATTATCCGTCATCAGTAGAGATAAAAAATGAAAATTCCTTTTGGGGTTGCTGGAAAGGTTGCCACAGTCTCTCAAGTCTCAAGTGGCTCAAGGGAGCCTTTTCAAACAGAAGGGGGATGAAAGCACACTGCCTCACCTCCCAGCACAGTTCGTACCTTAGCATTGTGGTAAATGCAGTTCACAGTGATTTCTTACTTGAATTTTAGCTGTAGTGCTTCACCAAAGTTGTCACAGGTTAGTGCTGTAAATCTCTAAAACTTTGCTCTGTCTTAGGTGGGATAATATTAGCAATATGTATCTCAATATCATTATGTTGTTGTATTCAGTGTGTTCCTAATCTCTTATCTATGCTTTGACCTAAAGCAGTTGATTTCAGACCGATATGTTATGAGAGCCAATGGTCAACAGGTGGAGTGTAATGCTATTAAGAATGATATATGGACCATTTGCTCCATTTTGCATAATTGGAACATGTGGTGTGGGAAGCATGCTATTTACCTTTCAGGGAATGTGTGGAATGTACAGCTCTGTCTCAGAGTAAAAATACACGGGCCTGGCCAGCTTCTGTCTTGACCTTGTTACAGACCAGTGCGGCCAGCTTGGTTTTACGTAACAGAAGAAAGGGGCGAGGTTTCTAGAACCTTTGCCTCATGTTGAGTAAAAGGTATTAAAGGTGGCAGAGAACCTTCACAGTCAGATTGGAGCTCACTTGTGGGGTAGACGTGCTGTCACAAGAAGAACCCGGATTTGAGTCCCAATGGAGAGTCTTCCCTGGCTGTCAACGGGCACCCCAGCTTGAGTTGGCAAGGAGGTAGAGTGAAAGATCGGTGAGATGTTACCAACTTTGTGTATATCATTTCTAGGTTTCTTTGCTACATGTATATATTGTACATATTATTCTGGTTTTGTGCTTAAGTTACTTGATATTTGGGAGTCTGCATTAACCAATATATTTTGCCTTCCTTTTCAACGTATTGAATCAATAAATATGTGGGTGTCACTTTAAATGCACCTGAATTTGTTTTCTATCCTCGCCTTAAGAGAGGTCTAGGTCTTCATTTATCACCTCGTCTTTTTTTAGTGCTGTTTTAAATGTGTTATTTAAAGTTGCAGCAGTGCATTTGCCTACTCTCAGGAGTGCATGGCTTAGGTGTGTCCTATTGTGTCAAATTAAAAGCACGACAGTACCCTACACTCGAGATGGGTGCATTGGGCCACTTCTTTAAGTGCCGTAGATGTAAAGTTTCAGTATGATCCCTCCCTTCATACAGTAGGTTTTCTCCAATATGAACAAGATGCCCCTCTAACACCAGCCACTTTACCCATTGAGTGTTACCAGAATCTTCTATAGAGAAGGCTCTGCCTAACCAGCGGTAAGAACAAAATCCAAATACTCCACAGACTAAGTATCAGTACAAGGTGCAGTGAAGGATGATGAATTCCTCCCACAACACTTCCACACTAAAATATTAGCTAACACTACTGCACAACATGCAGAATGGCATCCCCTGCTACTTCTCTTACAAAACAAGGACTCATCACTTCTTACACTTATCATGTCCGACTCATCCTTTTGTGTGCAAGGCTACAATGTTGATTTGCAGCCTTGGAGGGTGAATGGATTCGAAGATTCAAAAGAAAAAACCTATAAGGAATTAACAGCTTTGCAGAAAGGTAGCTGTGTTACAAGATAAGCTTCCATTGGTACATGTGAGATACACTTTGGCCCATCAGTGTGATTGCATCCTGTAGTGTAGTTCCTATATTCCAAAAAGGCTCTGCGCATTGAGGATGGTGGAATGGACTCATTGGTGGAAAATACAGAATACCGATGAAGCGCAAGTCCTCAAATTAACTACCACTGGTTTTTATTTAAATAAAGGGGTGATCAGTGAGCATGGCAGTAATTGTCACTCCAATGGCGGTAGGCAGAGTTTTAACCATCACACTCTGTGCTCCAAGCTGAAAGTGGAGTGCCAATACTTCACAAACTCCGCATACGGAGCGGTTTTGCTGCCCACCCCTAATGTCGACTAGAATCTTTGACTTATGTCTACTAGGTCTCTATCGAATATATTAGACTTAATTGTGAGTGCCAGCTAGCTCAGAGGTCATTATAAACTTTCTCGAATAAACAAGAAGGGATTAGTTTCTGACAACCGCATAAACATGACAACTTTTTTTCCAAGAATAAAACTGATCTTCAGAGTCGTGGAAACAATAGATAGATATTTTACTCAGTCAATCGTGCATGCTTCGTTTCATCTGAGAAATAGAGAGACGGGTACTTTCAATAAAAGGGTTTATTGAACAGTCTTCTTTCTCATGCAATTAAAGTGAACTGCTACAATCGTAATACTGGTTGCCAAGTATAATGCGTACAGTAAGAAGAGTATTATGAAATAATACTGTAAAACCACTGTGTGTTTGCTAGGGCAAGTGTAGGTATATTTATACATTGAAGGTGCCTAGTTTGACGTAAATTCGGACATAATAACGTCATCAAAGAACCCCAAGGGAATGGTAGTTCTTAGAAAACTCCATGATTTCTAGGAAAAATCAATATTCAAGCAAGGGGATGTCCCTGACTTCTGAAGCAGAGTTTTCCAAGAAATCGTTGTGGCTTTTTGGAACAAGTGGAAGTAATTGCCTGTATTTGGACTTGATGGTTTATGTCTAAATATGGGTATATTTTCTTCCTATATAAGGACAATGTGAATTATACCTATATAAGGGCATGAATCAGTAAATTATGCTTGGATTCTAAAATGCTACACAACAATTCATGCCAAAGGGAACTGTTAGAAATGGGATCCCTGGCTGGCCAGAGCTTGCGCCAAAGTCAGTCAGAGACCACCACTCCTAAGTCAGGGCAAGGGAGTTACACCCCAAGATAACCCCTGGTCACCCTCTAGGTAACATGGCGCGAGCAGCAAGTCTAAACTCCGGAGGCGTGGGTTCAAATACCACTGCTGCCACCAATGTTAGAAATGGGATCCCTGGCTGGCCAGGGCTTGCGCCAAAGTCAGTCAGAGACCACCACTCCTAAGTCAGGGCAAGGGAGTTACACGCCAAGATAACCCCTGCTCACCCTCTAGGTAACGTGGCGCGAGCAGCAAGGCTAAACTTGGAGGCTATGTGAGTTAAGTGTTTGCGCGCGCACCCAGCAACAACACCCAAGGCCCACCACAAAGGAAACTCCACACAAGGTTATATATAAAAATAGCCTTTGTATTGAAAAACTCATTAGATAAAAACACACACTTTGCAATGTGCCAACAGGCACGGGCAGAATTTACAGGGGATATGTACAAGACAGGGCCACCTGGACCACTGTCAGGAATCAGCACTTTTAGAACTTAGCACTAGGTAGAATTAGCACTTAGAACATGGAATATAAATCACTGTAGCACAAAATAGAACATAAAGCACACAACCAGTAACTACTGGTAAGTACCACCTACGCAACCCTAACCACCTTAGGAACAGGTCACGCAGGGAACCAGGACCTCACTAGCACCACCTGTACTAGCAAGAACAACCAACTAAGTATCACAAGACCTGTAGGGGTATAAGCATTGGAACATAACACATGATGCATAAACATACATTCAGCGGTGTGAGGAAGGAAAACACATGATGCATCAACAACACATTCAGAGGTGTAACAAAAGAACAATTGCGCCAAACTCACATAAGTCACTACCTGTAACTGTCCCTAGGCCAACTGGCCTTGTTGGGGCTAGGCCGCCCTGTGTCCCAAAGACAATCCTAAACGGATCACCTGCCCACGAAGTGCTGGGCAGTGATGACAATGAGGGGGGGCACGTGGGAGCCTCTCTGGCTCTGAACAAATGACTGGGCTCCCTTGAGCCTCTCTGGGCTCTCTGCAAACAACTGTGGTGCTTTGGAGCCTCTCGTGGGCTCTGAAGAATGGTGCCCGGTGAGGGGGGGGGAGCGGCCCGCTGCCTGCCGGGGCCGCTCTACCACCTCCGAATGCACCCCAGAGCCTCACAGGCTCTAAAGATATAATGCGACCTTGAGCCTCTCGGGGTTCAAAAACATAGTAATGCCTCTGGAGCCTATCTGGTTCTTTAACAAATATACCGCCTTGATAGAGTCCCCCCCTCTGGGGACTCGCGAATGCACCGATTCTTCCTGAGCCTCTCGGGGCTCTGCCACGCACTTTGCCCCCTGAGCCCTTCTGGGCTCTCTGCCAGAAAGGTGCGGCTTGAGCCTCTCTTAGGCTCGAAAACAAAGAATGCGGCCCGAGCCTCTCCGGGCTCAAAATGCAGCAATGGAGGGGGGCGCGCACCTGCAATGTGCCCCGACGGCCCCCTCTCTTTCCCGTGACGTGTGAGCCTCCTAGGCTCAAAGAAGGAATGCACCCGGGGCCCCACTCACCGGCTTCCTGTGGTGGGGGGGGGCTCCTCAACCAAAGTTTCACTACGGGCCTTAGTACGCCTCGAGCGTACGCTGCGAAGGGCCTGGGGCGCTTTTGGTACGCTTCCAGCGTACGGAGCGTACTCCGGTGTACGCTTGGGTGCTGGTGCGAGGCGTACTGCCACAGTGCGATATTGTACGC
The DNA here is from genome assembly GCF_964263255.1 of Lissotriton vulgaris. Lineage (NCBI taxonomy): Eukaryota > Metazoa > Chordata > Amphibia > Caudata > Salamandridae > Lissotriton > Lissotriton vulgaris. The sequence goes on from NC_141691.1 coordinate 194,766,420, forward strand.
TTCTAGCGTACGATGCGTACGGTGCGGTTTTGTACGCATCTAGCGTACGGGTCGTCCCTTGCTGGCCGCTTCCCAGTCGTGGCGGCGTTCAGCGGTGCGGTGCGGCTCCGGCCTCGGGGAGGTCACAGGCGAGACGGATGCGGGGCAATGCCAGGTGGGCACCGACCTTAGCAAAATAAAGTGCTCCCAGCGCTAGATGACCATCACAGCGCTCCCAGGTGCTTTAGAGGAAAAGAAAGCGCTCTCCCGCGCTAGAAGCACAAAGAAGGTGATAAAGCGCTCCCAAGCGCTAGTGGTGCACCAGTCCAGCCAAAATCCTTCTAAGTATGCAGCAGGGCAGGGGGGCAAGGCTGGGCCAGGGGCCAGCTCACTGAGCCCTGCAAGCAAGAAGGGGGTCCCAAGTGGCGGTTCCTCCTGGTGCCCAGCAGCAGCAGCCCCCCTCACCAAAGTCAGGAAGAAGAACTGTGTGTGTGGGGACGCAGCCCCATTTTTATACAGGTAATCCTTTGTTCTGGCACAGGGTGAGGGGGCAAACCAGTTGCAGCTGGTTGGTGAGCACTCTTGATTTGCTCAGCCCCTCACTCTATTCACTGGCAGTGCCGTTAGACGCACCACAGGGGGCGGAGCCAGCATTGTGTGGGGAAAGCCCATCCCTATTCAGGAACCAGGTGCACTCCTCCCCAGCCATCAGCATGCTGATCTCAACACTCACCACTGGGCAGGCCCATCCAGACATCCTGGAGCCAGGCTCCAGCCAATCACGTGTCAGCACACTCACTACACACGCACACCCATGTCTAGAAGTGGCACTTCCACACTAGACACATTCATGCAGCATACATCATTACGCAGCATTCAATCTCACGAGTTCGCAAATACCAAACTCGAGCCTGCACACCTCACGCATCAGAAACTACCAAGGACACAGACATTCCCCATGCATTCCTATGGGAGGGCAGGCCAACCTTACTCCACGCACTCAGAGTGCGCACGCTCTTTCCACTGGGACACAGTGAAAGTGCGCAGAACCCACAAATCACCATCACCAGGTCACCATTAAAAGCAAAAAGTTTAGGGGTGAACCTGCCAGAAGGGCCAAGTCCAACAGGAACTGTGAAGCTGACCTAGTGGCAAAGGCTGGAATTCTGACCGTCAGAGTAGCAGTTCTAACCAGAACTCTAATGAAGACTGACACTAGCCTATTAACAGCTGTAAATGTAATCAAGCAAGCAGGTTTTCCTCCTAAATACTCCTTCATCCTTAATTCAGATAACATTCCTGTATTTGTGATACCAGAGTGGGGGACAGAATAATTCTCTCTAGATTATTCTGTCTAGATTATAATTAATCAAAGAAGCTCATGAAGGGTTGGCTTCTGCACATGCAGGAATGAACACAACTGTAGCCATGCTACAGCAATGCTGCTGGTGCCTGGTTTATATGAACAGAGTGGGGACTATGTTAGGCAGTGTGAGATTTTTTCAACAGATTTAACCCTCTACTGTAAAAGGCTCTTGCCAACTCCCCTTATGATTTCAAATATCCCCTTCTGGGTAGTTTATGTGGAACACATCAGTCCTCTCCATTCAGCTAACTGATATGAACAAATATTGGTGGCTATTGATTCATGCTCTCAATTAGTATGGGTTTGGCCAAAAAGAAATGCATGCCCTTCAGCAGTAGCAAAATATTTGTGGTGCCTAGTGTCAAAGGAAGCAGTTCATTCATTTAATTCAGATAATGGTCTGCATTCACCTGTAAGGCTTACAGGGGTTCAACGTCTGCTCGGGGAGTTTGTCTGCAAATCTGAATCCCACCCAAAGCTCAATTGAATGGCTCTGTAGAGAGGTACAATGTCATGAGTAAACAAGTGAGAGCATTAAACCACCTGACCTAGATGAGTTTTGTGAGGACGCATTCCATACGAGGTCTCTTCAGAGTTCCTTTGTATGTGCTTGGCTTAGATAATTCTGGGAAGGTGGTGGACGACAATAAATTTGATTTGGAGAAACATTTGTATATTTTACAAAGTACCCAAAAAGTCAGAGTGCTATCTACACATGCTACTCTGATGCTACCACCTGTGAAGAGAAGATTATCACTGCTGCTGACTGGTTGGTTCTCAATGTTTGGGAGAGAATTCACATCAAGCAAGCAATTCAACCATCTGACAGACCACTGATCACTGTTCTTGGGGTAAAAGGCAATATAACTATTATTCTGCCTCAACTGTCTAGTTCAAGGAGAAATAGACATGTGCCTATCAACCCCATTGAAAAGCGCTTTGTGACCAGTCCTCTACAACTGACCACTACAGACAGAAGCTCTACCCCTGAACAAAGCACTAATATTGCTAGCTCACCTTCCCCGCTGGGGATATCTGAGCTTAACACTCTACCCAGAACAATGAGTGCAATAAACACAGCTGATGCTGCCAATATGACAGTGGGTACTGTCCAACATAATTCCATGGTTTACTATAAAATTCCGCCTAGTGCTATATCACTTGAACTGGTACCCTTTCGAGAACCTCAAAAGATCAATGATATTGAAAATGGCTCTGGCTATTTTACAGGAGTCCACCCATTCTACAATCACTCATCTTCAGAGACTGCTTCATGCTTGTCAATGATTTCGTGACAAGTATTTGGTTCCTCTGTGGTCTTACACTTGGATCATTTTGAGAATGTATCTTTTCATCATGTGGTTGTCAACTATACTCATTGTTCTACTACTACTGAATGGACACTTCGTCCCTGCAAGAACAATTGCCTTACCTGTGGTCCATGAACTGCAGCCACATTCCTCATCAAAGCGAGCCCTAAGAGGTCTCTATTAGTCGAACATTACAACTTATTCTGTGGTATAGTCTAGGAAGGTTCCATATCAGATTATGGGGCTCACTAAGATATTGCAATTGACAAATGTGACAAAAGTTCCAAAGAATGATGTTATAATCCCCGGTACTATTTCAGATGATTGGGTCATTGAGACTGTTAAAGGAATTATGTCTTACTTATAGGCATATGCTACTTTGAATGATGAGGATCCTTTTTTGAATTCAGAAAATTACAAAGAAATGTATTGTGATCACCACTATGCATAAGATTTCATACATAGGACTAGCTATCCTAGAGAAATACACAATTACACCCCCGAGCCATTCTAATTTCTTAAAGAAATGGCCTTACTTTCAGATTGCTGACAGATCACACCCTTCAGCCTTCTATGTCATACACTGCCAACAATCTGATTTACTCCTCTGAGTTTAGTTTAAACCTGGCTATTGAAGGACATGAGTATTGGAACGCAAATGCTTATGAGAACAGTATATGGGGAACCATAATTTAGCAAATCCAAGGCAATCAATCAATCAATCAATCATCAAATTTATATTGCGCGCTACTCACCCGTGAGGGTCTCCAGGCGCAAAGGGGGGGGTTGCTACTGTCCGAACAGCCAGGTCTTGAGTTGTTTCCTGAAGGATAGATGTTCCTGGGTCAGCCATAGGTGAGTGGGGAGGGAGTTCCATGTCTTGGCTGCCAGGTAGGAGAAGGATCTTCCTCCGATGGTGGATTTCCGAACTCGTGGGATGGAGGCGAGGGCGAGGCTGGTGGATCGGAGCTGGCCGGCGGGTGTGTAGAATGTGAGGCGGCTGTCGAGGTACTTCGGGCCCATGTCGTGGAGAGCCTTGTGTGCGTGGGTGAGGAGTCTGAATGTGATCCTCTTGTTGACGAGGAGCCAGTGAAGGTCTTTCAGGTGGGCAGAGATGTGGCTGCGGCGGGGAATGTCCAGGATGAGTCGTGCTGAGGCGTTCTGAATGCGCTGGAGTCTTTTCCTGAGTTTGGCTGTGGTTCCAGCGTAGAGGGTGTTCCCGTAGTCCATACGGCTGGTGACGAGGGCCTGTGTGACCGTCTTCCTGGTTTCGGTGGGGATCCATCGGAAGATCTTTCGGCGCATGCGCAGGGTGTTGAAACAGGATGATGAGACGGCGTTCACTTGCTTGGTCATCGTGAGGGAGGAGTCCAGGATGAAGCCCAGGCTGTGTGCATGGTCCGTTGGTTTGGGTGCGCTGCCTAGGGCAGGGGGCCACCAGGAGTCGTCCCAGGCGGAGGGATATGGTCCGAGGATGAGGACTTCCATCTTGTCTGAGTTCAGTTTCGGACGGCTGATCTTCATCCATTCTGCGACATCTCTTATTCCTTCCTGGAGGTTGGCTTTGGCAGTGGCGGGGTCGCTGGTGAGGAAGAGGATCAGCTGGGTGTCATTGGCGTAGGAGATGATGTTGAGGTTGTGTTGTCGGGTGATGGCTGCGAGAGGGCTCATGTAGAGGGTGGGGCTGAGTGAGGATCCTTGCGGGACGCCGCAGATGACTTCAGTGGCCGCGGATTGGAACGGGGGGAGGCGGACTCTCTGGGTTCTTCTGGCAAGGAAGCCTTATTTCAAGCCTGTATGATACAAAAATAAATAATCTTTTTTTTAAAAACAATCCAGCAGACTTCTTGTCTGAGGTTCGAACATTGAAGGAATTAAAGACACCTTCTATTCCAAAGGTTAATCTGACCATGTGCAGTAATGGGCGGTTTCAAATGAAAATGTCTAAATCGGTCATTAATGATAATTTATCACAATTTCCTGTTAAAGGTTTAGCCTTGTGGCCTTATGATTCTGTCATCTGCATGCAGTGATTCCTTTCCAACACTCCTTGACCTAAAATGTATCATCCTGACCTTCACTACTATACACAGGCACCTGTAGTAGTTACCAAATATAGGGCCAGATGTAGGAAGGCAAATACCGGTCGGTAACGGCCGATTTCGGCCGTTACCGACCTGTATTTGAAGATGGAGATGTAGGGGCATGTTAACGTACAGATTCAGTAATTTTACCGATTCGGTAATTTTACCGATTCTGTAAAATACCGAATCGGTAAAATTACCGATTCTGTATTTTGACATGTAGGTAGCACTGCAATCAGTGCTGCAGGGGTTTAAGAATTTGTTATTTACCACCAACTAGAAGTTGGTGGTAAATAATGAAAACCCTTTAAAAAGTATTTTTATTGCTTTTTAAACAGTGCCATGTTGCAGACATACATGCCCTAAGGGCATGTATGTCTACAACATGTGCACCCATGCACAATTGAGGGGTGCAACAGGGTGTTGAAATGACACCCTTCCACCCTTCAATGTTTCCCTCAATTACCAAATCAGTATTTACCAGGCCCATAGAAATGAATGGCAATTACAGTTTTCAGTAATCAAATACATATTTAGAGAAAGAAACTGTAGAAAGAATTAGACAAAAAGATCAAGAAAATATGAAACTGTTTTTAAAGTTATTGACAATGGAATAGACACGCTTTCTAAAGGAGGGTACTCATTAAATCACATTCTGTCCTCAGCTCTAGACCTCCTGAAAGAAGACATGAATTTATTATTACATGGTAAAGCTCAGTTAAGAGCAATTATACATGTAAACTTGGTGCAACAATCATTAGATCATGTTTCGTGCCTTGGCAACTTCTCAATGAAACAGCCCTGTTTGAGCCATATAATTAGTTGCTCACGCAAAAACAATGGCAAAACAAATATGCAAATACACCCTATTATGTATAGAACAATTTGAATATGCATCATTTAGTCATTGACGGCTGATTAATACAAGACATTATTTCATTGCCCATCACAAAGTTTCATTTTCACGTCTGTCAGATATATAAATACATTGACTGGTAGGAAACCATGCTCACTTCACAATTATTTCATTCATAGAAGTTCGCCTTCACCCACATCTGTTTAAATAAAAATGAAGATGGACCTGTATACATCAGTACAGCACATTGCATAAATCCTCGTGGACACTCCCTCCTGTGTGACACCATATCACAGCATGGAATCTGTAGCGCTTTGATACCAGGGCTAAGGGTAAAGGGACGGATGGGCAAATGGATGGTTGTGAGAAAGGGTGGACTGTGAATGGATGGATAATGGATTGGAAATTTTGGTGAAAGACTGGATGATAGAAAGCAAAGCTTAATCATGTTGGCTATGCGTGAAATAGAATGAAAGGATGTATGAATATTTGGATTGATTGGATAAATAAGCAAGTCAGCTCTTTTCATGAGCAACATGCTGCTCACCCACTACGCTTACTGTTTATGAAGGGATATCAAAGCTATGGTTCAAAGTAACAGGTATTTTTTATTTTTTGTTCTACTTCCTAGACCCGCTGTATTTTTTTGTTTAGTGAGCCAGATATATCCTACCCATCATTAATCACTTCCCAGCCAGCCAATGGCATTTCGCCACGTATGACTGTAGTGCAATATGGTTCAATCAATTTGAGACCACAGTGTTGGCAGTGCAATGTGCATCATCTTTAGTTAAAGCAGAATTTACAATGTTTTCAATGTCAAGTCAAGTCAAGTCAGAGAATTTATATAGCGCTCTACATACCCAGAGGGTCTCAAGGCGCTTGAGGAGGGGAGGGGAATTACTTGTCAAATATCCACGTTTTAAGTTGCTTTCTGAATGCTAGGTGATTCTGAGTAAGGCGAAGGTGAGTGGGAAGGGAGTTCCAGGTTTTAGCTGCCAGGTAGGAGAAGGATCTACCTCCCATTGTGGTTTTGTTGATGCGGGGTACAGTGGCAAGGGCTTGGTTGGAAGATCGTAGCTGGCGGGAGGGGGAGTAGAAGGACAGTCGTGTGTTGAGGCATTCTGGTCCGGTTTCGTAGAGTGCTTTGTGTGCGTGGGTTAGGAGCCGGAAGGTGATCCTCTTATTGACGGGTAGCCAGTGGAGGTTTTTCAGGTGACCAGAGATATGTTCTTTACGCGGGATGTCTAATATGAGCCTGGCTGAGGCGTTTTGAATTCGTTGGAGTTTTTTCTGGAGTTTAGCGGTAGTACCGGCGTAGAGGGTGTTTCCGTAGTCCAGTCGGCTCGTGACCAGGGCGTGGGTGACCGTTTTCCTAGTTTCGGTGGGGATCCAACGGAATGTTTTTTTGAGCATGCGAAGAATGTTGAAGCAGGATGAAGAGACGGCGTTGACTTGTTTGTACATCGAAAGTGAGGAATCCAGGATGACGCCCAGGTTCCGTGCGTGGTCTGTCGGGATGGGTGCTTTTCCAAGGGCTTCTGGCCACCAAGAATCGTCCCATGCAGAGGGGGAGGTACCTAAGATAAGGACTTCTGTTTTATCAGAGTTCAGTTTCAGACGGCTATGTTTCATCCATTCGGCAACTTCTTTCATTCCTTCGTGTAGGTTAGTTTTGGCGGTGTGTGGGTCATTGGTGAGTGATAGGATCAGTTGAGTGTCATCCGCGTAGGAGATGATGTTGAGGTTGTGTTGGCGTGCGATGGTTGCGAGGGGGCTCATGTATATGTTGAAAAGGGTGGGGCTGAGTGAAGATCCTTGTGGAACGCCGCAGATGACTTCAGTGGCTTCTGACTTGAAAGGTGGAAGGCGGACTCTCTGGGTTCTTTCGGTGAGGAACGAGGTGATCCATTCTAGTGCTTTTCCTTGGATTCCGATGTTTCTGAGGCGCTGTAGAAGGGTGTTATGGCAGACTGTGTCGAAGGCTGCGGAGAGGTCGAGGAGGATGAGGGCGACTGTGTCTCCATTGTCCAGTAGGGTTCGAATGTCATCTGTTGCTGCGATGAGGGCGGTTTCAGTGCTGTGTTTGGCTCGGAAGCCGGACTGTGAGGAGTCGAGGGAGTTGTTGGCTTCGAGGAAGGCGGCGAGCTGGTTGTTGACGGCTTTCTCGATGACTTTGGCCGGGAATGGAAGGAGCGAGAACGCGGAAGGTGTGTTGGTTCTCTTTGCCCACTCAGTCACCTCCTAGTACTACACTCCTTTATATTTTTTTCCTAAGTTCTTACATCCCAGCATTGGAAAATCCATTCTTGGCATTTGCCACATTTGATTTTATAACCATGTGAAGTGACGTGATTCCAGAATATATCTCCTGGTTTCCCATAACAGATTTATTTTACACCTGTTCAGATTTTTCCCTTTTGACTTCCATCAACTAGTACAATGATAAGCCAAAGATGATCAGTTTAGTGACCCCTCTAATCTATATTAAAAAAAACTTCCCTGCATGTCAAATGCATGTATCCTACCCAGCAGTAGGGAAAGTCAAGTTTCCGTTCCTTACTTACTGCCCATAGAACTCATTTGCTGGAAATTATACGTGGTGGTCGGAAAGGCCAGTGAGTAAAGTGGGAGTATGTGCATGCTTTGATGTCAAGTTTGGCATATGGGATATACTGACAAGCATGTCAAATAGAATCTATAGCCCGTTACTTTGCCTGAATGCAGTCCATAATGTTTGCCATCATACAACTTACGGCAGACAGGATAATACCCACAAGTAGTGTCAAGTGTATCTTATTTATTATTCATCTGCCTCTTTGGATTCAGGGTAGAAAGAGAAATACATTTGGAGATTAGCAGGGCCATTGGAATTAAAAATAGATAATTGTCACCCACAGCAGCTCCAGCTGCAGAGGATAGTAAAATACCTGTCTAGCTGGATAGCAAATGAGCATGGCTACATTAATTTAGCACAACACACACCTTATACTCTATAGGGCATAATGCTGTACTAATTAATGAGAGGTAATTTATTTTTTCACTCAAAGTGTCTGATTATAGTGACAAGAAAAACCTTTAGAAGAGACAAAACCACTGTTTTTTAAATCTGGTTTTCTTCTGCCTTAATACTTTCGGTCAGTGCTTTTTATACAAGACATTTGTGGGTAAGAAATAAATTTCCCTTGTAACTCTCCCAATCATATCACATACAATTCCAATGGCCCAAGGGGACCAGCAATATATTGCTACTGTGCCACCAAGTAATTAAAAAAAATTGTTTTCCTAGAACATTATTTACAATTTGTCTTTTTACTTTTTGTTTTTCTCAATAGAGCTTCTTCTGCTGGTCCACCCGTAGGACCCTACAGGCAGGAGATAGCAGCCCGTCTGCAGAGGCTGTAGCATATCCAGTGAGAATAACAGTGGCTGGTGGCCCTGGTAGAGGCGGAGGAGGTACCACATGCCTCTTAGTCGGTCCTCAGTGTAGACAGTCCCCTTAGCCTCCAGCCTGCCAGCCAACCTATCGCCGGCATCCTCCACCAGGATGCATGATTAAATGCTGCCTCTCTATCCCACAACACCAGGTCATTGATGTTCTGCATCCTGCAGTGGATGAGCAGGACAGTGAGTTGGCTCACCACTCTGAAGCAGAGCCAGAACCAGCACCAAACCGATATCCACAATGCCCTCTTCTAGCCCTTTTTATTTTTTTTTATATTTCTTTTTATTAAAATTTAAAACATAAACAGTAAAGAAACAAGGCAATACAGTCATTCCAATGGTGAAGCGTCCTGTGAGAGAGGAAAGCATACAATGTTGATACGATCAACAAGAGTACAGGAAGGGGGAAGCAAGGAGATTTGCAAATCAGGAGGCATTTTAGCTGGAACAACGGTAGGAATGTCGGGTTAGGGGGAAGGTGGGGTAGTCACTACATGTGCAAAGGGAGGTGTACATATATCACTTCGGTAGGAGTTCCACTGGCCTCAAACTTTCCCCCATTTTCGAGGCTTGCTACATGCAACGTATACCGTCTTCTCTCTAAACATACACCAGTCCATATTTTCCTTCCATGCCAGAACAGTGGGCGGCCTCTGGGATCCCCATAATTGCGCTATATATCTCTTGGAAATCATATTCCCGAGGGTCACCCACTGCATCTGCGCCACATCATAGTCAGTCGGCTCCCAAACATTCAACAAGCATCTCCTAGCTTCAGGCAACAACGCAACACCCGTGACCTCTTCCATTACTTCATGCACTCGATTCCAGAAACGCACAACCACCGGGCACTCCCAGAGTATGTGGAGAAAGGTGCCCGAGAAGCTGCACCCACGCCTACACATCCCGTCCACGGAATATCCAATGCTAACCAGGTGAGGACCAGTCACGTAGATCCGGTGAAGGATTTTGAGCTGCACGAACCGAAGACGAGCCGGAATTGCAACCTCCTTTGGCGAGGATACCGCCGACTGCCAGTCCTCGTCGTCCAACTCCAGACCATCGCTGGTCCAGGCCTCTCTGAGACGGTGTAGAAGGTCAACCCTATTATTTATCAGTTTTTTGTAGATTAGCGAGATCGTACTGTCGGGGACGTACCCATCCAGAACCAGATCTTTAAGTGAGGATGCCTCCGGGACAGTAGTGCCCGATGGAAAAACCGATGTCAGTGCGTGCTGAAACTGCACGTAACGGAAAAACTCTCTGTCACTCAAATCATACTCCACCTTCAACTCCTCAAAAGTCTTGACCCTGTCCTTGGTCCATACGTCATTCACCCTGCATATACCAATCATGTCCCACCTGTCGAAGCCTTTCGTCTTCCACAGGGAGCCCAGTCTCTCGAATGCATAAAGTGAAGTCGCTCGTGTTAGTCTATCCTCCCATCCCATTGCCGCATTTGCATGATACCATACTTGCACCGCTATCTTAGTTGGACCCGTGAGCATCTTCCCTGCAGATTTTGTATAGAGCGCCCTGTTGTAGTCCCCGCCAGGCAACAGCCACTTGTCCATTTCGAACGCGGGATTCGATGCGGGACCGTATGTACCATGATTAATCGCCCCAAGTTGGGAGGCCCAATGGTAGCGTCTAATATCCGGGAGTGCGATTCTACCATCGTACCACGGGAGTGTCAATTTGGCAAGGGCAATACGGGATCGCCCGCCCCATATCAGTTGTCTCTGTAGACTTTCCACCTCTCGGAAGTAGCTTGCTGGGATTGTGTTAAATGTATTCTGTAACGCATATAAGAACCGGGGTAGCGACATCATCTTGAATAATGCTGCTCGTCCGAGAGGGGACAACGGAAGCTTGCGCCATGCCTCAACATCGGACCTTAGGTGTTGGAGCGTGGGTAGCAAGTTACATTCATAGCGGACCACAGGATCCAGGGCGATAAAGACCCCCAAGTATTTAAACCCCACCTGCACCACCTGTATGGGGCATCCATGTGGCAAGAGATGAGACTCACCCGAAAGGACATATACACAGGACTTGGGCCAGTTAATTACGAGGCCGGAATTTTTCCCGAAAGAATTTAACACGTCAAATAACAACTTCCGAGGCGACGTGAGATACAGCAGGATATCGTCTGCATAGAGTGACACCCAGTCCTCGAAGTCCGGGGTCCATCAAATACCCTTCATCGATGGCTCCCACCTCAGCCAGGCTGCAAAGGGCTCCAAAGCGAGGGCAAAAAGAAGCGGAGACAACGGGCATCCTTGGCGCGTGCCTCTTCCGAGGATAAAGGAGCGAGAAACTCGAACATTAACGACTACCTGGGCCAATGGTTCCTCATACAGTAATTTCACCCAACCGATAAAGACAGGGCCAAAACCAAACTTTGCAAGGGCTGCCCAGAGGTACGGCCATTCTAGCGTATCGAATGCCATTAAGCCGTCCAAAGAGGCCAAAATGGCCGGCTCACGTAACGACGACGCCCTCGCGAGGGCGCCATGCAAGCGCCGAAGATTCAACGACGTGTTATGGTGTGGAATGAAACCGGATTGGTCTGGATGGATCAGGTCGCCAATGACGGTTATCAAGCGGTTCGCGAGCACTTTTGTGAGGATCTTGGGCTCAGCGTTTAAGAGCGAAATGGGTCTGTACGATGCACAACGATCTCGCGGCTTCCCCTCCTTGTGAATCACGACAATAGACGCAAGTCATTGATCAGGTGCTATTTTGTCCGGGCGCAGCTTGTAGAGCTCAATGGGGAGTCCATTAGGGCCCATGGCCTTTCCTGCCTTCACGGAGCAGACAGCAATTGCCACCTCCTCGACGGAAAGCGTTGCGTCCATCAGTTCCCTGTCTGATTCCGATAAGCGGGGCAGTGCAATGTCTCGTAGAAGCAGATGTGAGTCCTGCTCCGGCCTGTCTGATACAGGGGAATATACAGTTCGGAAGTATTCTGAAAACAATCCACAATCTCAGTGGGATCAGTTTCTCTCACTCCATCCACTCTCTCAATCAATGGAACCACACGACTAGCCCTCTCCTTCTTATCTAGCCAAGCAATCAACTTTCCTGCCTTATCACCCACATCATACAGACCTCCTTGCTGCTCTCTGCTCATCACTTTGGCGGCATCCGTCACCAGCGCTCTATAGTCAAGTTGTTTGAGACTGAGGAGGTGGAGCTTGTCCTGGGCAACACCAAATTCCAATTCCCTTTCTAAGTCAGTTATTTCAGTCTCAAGTCCGACAACTGCCTCATATTTACGTTTCTTGGCGCTATTGATTAACGATAGCGCCTGGCCATGGATAACAGTCTTGTAGGCTTCCCATAGTGAGACAGAAGATGACACAGACCCCTCATTTTCCATGAAGTATTGATCCAGTGATTTGACCAACTCTGCACGGATCTTGGGGTCGCGGAGATACCAAGGGTTAATCGGGGCTACCCGGCCCTCAGTTCCCGGCCTTGTTTCCATGACAAGCCATAAAGGAGAGGGGTCTGAAATACCCCTGGCCAGATGTCTAATCTCTCTGACAGAGGAGGCCTGTGTCGCGGGCATCAGTATGTAATCGAGTCTCGAGAGACTACTGTGAGCACCAGAGTGAAAGGTGTATTGCAATTGCCCAGGATGAAGCAGTCTCCAACAATCTATACTTCCCAAAGTATCCAGGAATCCACCCAGCCAGGACCGAGACTTCACGAGTTCTCAGGGGGGTAGCGGTCGCTATTTCGGATACTACCAAATTAAAATCACCGCCGATCACCAGGATACCTTCCGGGAATCCCAGAATCACTCTCCCCAAATCGGCAAAGGTCGTAGTCTGGAGGCCAAGCGGAACATAAACAGAAAGCAGGGTGATAACCTTCCCCTCCCATCTTCCAATAATGGCGGCGTATCGCCCCCTATCATCAAGGATGATATCATCAACCTCCAGAGGGAGGGAACCCCTGACCAGGATACCCACCCCCCTACAGCCGGTAGTGAATCCAGAGTGCGCCAGAAGACGGTAGCCCCGTCGATTCAGAGCGTGGCATGTGTTTCCTATCAGGTGTGTCTCCTGCAGCAGCAAAACATCAGGGGAGAGGCATCTTAATAGTTGTAACACCACACCACATTTTATCCTGTCCCCCAACCCATTAACATTCCAACATAATAATTTCAATCCCCTACCCCCATCCCAGGAATGATTGCTGCATTCACCCCACAACGAAGGCGACATCCACGTCAAGAAGTCTATCAATACATTGCCTTGAAATAAACCAAACATCAACAACTTCCCCCCCTCCACCCCAACAAACTCCCAGAACCAGACCCGCCACCCTGCACCCCTGCGTTAGACTCAAAAGCCACCCCAACTTGCAGTGTGCCTGTCACCCTAAAATATAACTAATCTACAAAAAGTAACCCCAGAGGAGGAAGAGACTCACCCCCCCACCACCCCTGGGTAACCACCTCTATCAAAGCAAGTTTAAGAATCATCAAACCACAGCTGGAAGGTCTATATGTAGTCCAGAGAACCAAGTCCGTTTCTCATTCCTGTTCCATCGGGCCACCTTCAGCTCCTCCAGAGTGTTCAGAGTGTTCCTGCTGCCTGGGCAGTGTGTCGAGCCAGTCACTTGCAGCCTCAGGATGATCAAAAAAGAACGTCCGATCTCCATATTCCACACGTAGCCGAGCTGGAAAGAGCATTGCGTATTTAATGTCCCTGTCTCTCAGTCGTCTCTTCACCCCCTAGAACCCCATCCTTTTTTTCTGCACAAGCTGGGTGAAATCCGGGTAAAAGCTCACTGTGGTATTTTCGAATTTCATGGGGCCACCCACGCGCCACGCCTGCAGAATAGCGTCTCTGTCGCGAAAGTTTAAAATCCTGGCGACTATGAGCCGCGGGGCAGCACCCTGCTTAGGTTTACCTCCCGGCACCCTGTGTGCCCGTTCCACCACAAAAAAGTTGTTCAGGCCTTTAGGTGCAAGGTGGTTTACGATGAGGTCCTCCACGAGGAGGTCAACAGTCGGACTGTCTGTTTTTTCAGGGACACACACAATACGGACGTTATTTTGTCTTGCATGACTTTCGAAGTCCTCCAGTCAGCGAGGAAAGAAATCGTTTGAGTACCGCAGATTGTGGACCTCTGTTTGTAGATCGGAAACATCAGTCATGAGGCTGGAGGTCTTCAAGTCCAGGGATTTGACTTTTTCATTGGTCTTAGCTAAATCTGCCCTGATCAGATTGACATCGATCGCCACAGTATCAAGTTTTTGGGCCAGAGTCTCATATTGTTGGCCAATAGAGGTCTTCATGCCAGCAATGGCGCCCATGACATCACGTAGAGTCAAATCATCTCCCGCCGTCGAGTCATCTCCCGCATCTCCCAGGGGCCTACCCGCCCCACCGGGGGATCCCTTAGGATGAGTGTACCTGTCCATAACATTAGATTGTATGGTACCCACACGGTGGCCAGGCCTGGTCTTTCGCCTCTTGATCTCCGGTTTGCCGGCCATCTTGAAAGCTGCGCCCCCGAGGGGACCTTGAGGCCTGGTTAAAATGGCTTCATTCAAATCACCCAAAGGGGTTCGCTAGAAGAACAGGTTACCACTTGCCATACAACGAACAGTGACATTCAATTACGGCACTAGAGCGAAGTTGCGGAGTTGAGTAAACCCTGGGTAGCAGGAGCGAAACCGATGTAGGGGAGGGTACGAGGCCAAAAGCAAAACCGAAAGCTAAGACCTGGGTAGAGAGTAGGATCAGGCTGGCCGATGTTGTTCAATTACTGCCCGGGCAGGCCAGTGACTCGAGTCCGGGGCAGTTCCGTGGAGCAGGCCACAAAAGTTCAGAGTTTCGTAGAATCGGTTCCCGGGGTCCAAATCAATTTCTGGAAACAGCTATTATATCAGCTGGGCTTCGCCTTCAATGACCCGTCGTTATAACCAGGATAATAGTCAGGATAAGTGCTGGAGGTGGCGAAGGTCCGGGAGCCCTGTGCTCACGCGGCCATCTCGGTTGCGCGCAAAGCTCCTCCTTCTAGCAAATGTGTTTATTTTGGTGGGAGAGACTTGTTTGTTGTGGCTGGGTGTGAGGGTGGGAAGGGAGTTGGGACCGGGTTTCACTTTCTTGGGACATTGGGACTTGGATCAGTTTGATTGGGGAGAGGGGGGTCATTTTGTGTGGGTAGAGAGGGTGGGTTTCCATGTAAAATAAACTATTAAAGGGAAACTATTTTATATTAGCAAAAAGTAGTTTTTTATTACTTTTACTTTACACTGCTGCCTTCAGCTTTTACGCAGCCTGTTTATATGCTTGTGAGAGAGAAGGTTGCGCTTAGTTATAGAGGTATACTTCTAACTATTTTCTCCATTGGGGGATGCTGCCATGACCCATATTGTCTAAAACGACAAAGATAAACGATAGTAGCACTTAGTTACTTACTTACTAAGTTAATTTAGTTCACTTTACTCTATAGTTGTCTTACCTGAATATAGATGAAACAATAACAGGGAAGGCAAGTCATCACAACTTTGCAAGCACTGTCCAACTTCTAATTGCATCCAGGTGAACTCCAACTTTAGGATTAATCTGAATGATTGATTATCCATCGTAGGCATCTACATGGAAAGAAAAGGTCTGAGTTAGTGAGTTATAGCAAAGCTTTACAAAGAATTGACACCGGAGTACTACTTGATGACACAACAAGAATTCCTGATAGTGATGAAATATAAAAAATAGCTATAGTTGTATTTTTGGCTAATGGGGAGCTAGTAGTAAATCACGAGAAACTGATGGCTAGAGGCTATCCTAACAGCATAATCAAAAAATGTCAGAAAAGAGCACGAAACCAGCCAAGAGAAGCTCTTTTGGAAGAAAAAACGATCAATGATAATGCCATACCCCTAACATGTGTCACAACTTTCAATGCAATATCAAATCAAATGAGTAGATGTGTGAACATACATTGGGCTATACTAAACACAGGGAACTTGCATTGGGAAAAACCCTTGTTCTCCTTTAAGAAGTCTCGCAGCTTGAAGGATACCTTGGTGAACACAAGACCTAAAGTAACGGAACACAATGAGGACCAGTCAATCACTAGAGCCTGGGGACTACCAGAGATCGTGGGACATTTTTGCTGTGGAATTTGCAGTGTCTGCCACTTAACTAACAATACAAAAACCTTAGATCTGGAGTAAGGAAAAACATGGAAACAACTGTCACATACCAACTGCAACAGCTGCAATGTGATCTACCTAATCAAGTGCACCTGTGCAAAATCATACATCGGTATGACAACAAGGAAAGTGAAACAACGGATCTGTGAACATCGTAGCACCATCCGTTGCAAAAAAAGTGCAACCAGACTCACAGATCACTTTCTTGAAGTAAATCACACCCCAAATGACATGATGTGGACTGTAATAGAGCAGGTGAAAGCTGGACTGAACTTACAAAAATGCCTGTTTGAGAAGGAACAGCGTTGGATACCTCGATTATCCACCCACATAACAGGCCTTAATGATAATATCCCTTGGGCCTCTGTCCTGCAAAAATAGTGGGACCACCCTGATACTGCGTTCTTCACAGACTTTCTACCATTTGATGGGTCTCTGTCCCTCCTAAACAATACTGCCATCTAGGTTGTACATACTGTGGAGGATTAACCTTATTGACCTCTGTACTGTGCTACCCATCACCACTGATGGCACACTGGTCGCCTTCACCTAGTGACAACCGACTGAACCCCTTACTGAGTACTGTCCTACAATAATGCCCAGATACTGCATCTTTTAGAGCTTCTCTACTAATTGATGGGGCCCTGCCTTTTTAACATTGCCACCCAGATAATGCATACTGTGGAGGCTTAACATTGTCGTCCTTTGTACTTTGCTCTCCATCACCTTCGTTGGCGTACTGGCCGTCTTCACACAAACTGAAGTTCTTCCAGTCACATTGTGACTCCATGCTTCCAAACGTTTGTTCTATGTTAATTCATTTTATTTACTGTAATCACCCCTTGAGCAGGTCATTTAGCATGCTTACGCTGCTCAGTGTTTAAATTAAAATTTCATTTGCACACGCAGAGCTCTTTCTGAGACTACCAGGCCACAGTACTGGCGTCTCGCACTGTTGCCTAGCAACGATCCCACACGTGCCCCACGTAGCCCCGCCCACTCCTGGATGTCACAGCTTGATATCCATCTTGCCGGCGCCCGGACGTAGTAGCGGGGACACCAGAGAGGCGCGTAGGTAGACAGATTCCGTTGTTCAGCAAAACTGTAAGTACAACAACCATTTAGAACGTACTGCTTGTCATCGCTAATACAGCGCTGCATTGACTACGAGCCCAGTCAGTCTGCTCCTATGCTTACCAGCTCACTCTGGGCCCCTTAAGTGTAATACCTCGGCCGGCTTGTTGTCTGACCCACTGTTCATCTATTACAGGATATGTTTCACCTCTGAACAAGCCTCCCCTCTGCCCCCACAAAGTCCTTGAGACACGCAATAGGAGTAAGATCTCTCCCCGTGACAGTTTGTTTTGTTTTATGTTTAATTATAAATGCATGCATTTATGTTCCACTCACTATACCGTCTGTGAGCATGGGTAGTCACCCAGCCAATCATTTTTGTGCTATTGACTCTTTTAAAATATGACCGCAGCCACCATTCACACCATTATTGATCAGTGTGGCTGAGTGAGCTCATGAAGATCGCTATAATATACCACCAGTTCACAATGAAAATACGGCCAACCAGCACTGTATCGCCATAATACAAGCATGTGTTCACACCAGGCACAATATATGTTTGTTATTCATTCAGAATGGTATCCGCATGAAGCATGCAGACACGTGAGAGCCTACACTACGCTACAGGCACGTAATCTGTTTGTTTGTGACTGATTCTCCTTTTTCCTCCCACAGGTCTCTTTTTTCCTCGCCTACTTTAGGTTTTTGAGGTTGCCTACTGCAGATTTTTGCAATAAGGCCACAGGAATCTAGGACTAGATACACGTTAGTGTGTGTAGACCTTCCATTTTCCTTTTTCTGGTCCTAACGAAAACCTGGGATTTACCGTTCACAGGTTGAAACATGTAGACCTTTTTAATTACTTTCACATAGATACTTACGGTCATTATCACCCTTTAGTATGTCTACTTTGTTTTTAACATTGTCCAGTAGCTTATGAATAAAGTTTTTTTCAAAAAGTCATGCCAAGACAATTTTTATCATCACTTTTTGCACTATTCACTCAAAAAACCAACTCCACTGTAGTCAGGTGTCGCAGCACACCCTGATGGCCTTCGGCCGTCAGGGTGGACCCCGATGATGAAGCATGTCACCAACCAGTTTGGTGAGTGAGGGGTTTCTAACAAAAGGATACTATCCCTTTTCTTTTCTGACATCCCATTTAGAACCTTTTTCAAGGTCCTAGTGGTGATACTCCTCTTTTGTTTATTCTATATTGAAGTCCTGGGGACTGGGAGTACCTTCCATTCACATTTGTGAAAAATCCCTTACTCTCTTCTTTTGTTTATACATACATTGTCGTTTCTCCCCATACCAATACTTCAATGGATGACATATACGGCTTTGGATAATCCAGATACTCATGGAACATCCTGTGGATAGTCATTGGTGCTGCAGCTTGATCAACCTGTTTTGCCATTGCCTCTGCACTGGACTTGAGCCCTGCTGATTGAAACCAATACAATGCAAAGGTTGGATCTGGTCCTTCTATTGCTGTTGTTGCCGGTGTTCTAGTTGATGCTATTATGGGCTGCTGTGAGACAAGACCGCCCTTTCTCGAAGTAAAGTAGTGTGGCACAGATGTACTCTTTGGCAACAATGATGTTACATTGCAGCCTTGAATTACAAGCCAAGTGAAGGATGTAGCTCTCAACCAAGGTATGCGCTTCCGTGTTTTCATTGTCACCTACTGGCATGAACCTTTCAGACACCTTCTTTATCTGGTCCTGTAGGAGATGCAACACTGGGATAACGTATCCCATCATAATATCCTCCTTACTAACATCCTGTGTGGAAACCTCAAAAGGGAGTAGCATCTCTGTAAGGCATTTGACTAGGCCGCATTTGTCCGCATCCATGGTCATAGCTTCCCCAACTGCATCCCCTCCTATTTGAATGACATAGTCAGTTATCTGTTTTTACTTCTCAGACATTGCAACATGTATAGGTTGAGTACCAACTGGTTGGCATCTCCTGTATGAGGGCTTTAAATGGGGCTCTATTACTACTAACACTGGGCGTAGTGCGCATAGTCGTGCTTTGTGTAGCTACGCGAAGTGCATGTCGCACTATGCAAGCTACAGTAGGGAAAATGCTGTTCGCACTGATTGCACAGTGCCTGATGCTTGTCCGCAAACTGCAATCATTGCAAATGGCATCTTGCACAGTGCAAGCGGTCGTTTTCTGCTGCTCGAGTAGATTTGTACTCGAACAGCAGTTTTCTCAATGAGCAATGGTAGTTTTTCATTGCGAGCATACGCAACCACTTGCAATGAGAGACCTGACCTCCCCACGTTGAGAATGTCACCGGGAGGTTTATTTTCCACACTCGCGATCGGCAACTTGATGTTGCTGATCGCGAACAAGGAAAAAGTCTCGCCAGGATGTCATTTTGCACGCTCGCGGTCCCCAACTTGACGTTGAGGACCGCGAGCAAGTAAAAAATGCCAGCTACGCTACGCGTTTTTGCACTGTGCTACGTGCAATTCACATAGCGCGTAGTTGCGCAAACTAGTCCTACGCCCAGGGTTAATTATTACACTGAATAATCCACAACTGCTTTCGTGGATTAAAAGAATGGCTAACAATTAGTGCAGATTTTTTTGTGGGTGATATGTATCTTGCTGACTAAGTCTTCTTTTTTGAGAAAGTCTTGCACCACCAGATTGATGAAATGGGTCAAACACAGGACCCTGAAATAGCCTTTCTCTGGGTTGGTTTCGACTATGGGTTTGCCATTGTCTGTGGCAACAAATCCAATTCTCAGACCTCTGTGCCACAGCCATTCATACAACTTGTTATATTCCTCCAAGATGTTTTCAGATTTATGTGACGGTTCACTGCCAAAATATTGATAGCAAAAATATAGATGAAAAAAATATCAATGAAAAAATATAGAATGCAAAAATATCGACTCCCTATACTTAAACAGGTAAGTACAAAAATATTGAATCAAAAATATTGAAGTTAAAAATATATATGTTAAAACTATCGATTTAAAAATATAAATGAAATAAAATATTATATATTACATATATAAAATATTAATATTATCTTTAACAAAATAAATTAAATGTAATATACATTTTAACTAAATTTAAAAAAGAACCTTAATTAAAAAAATAAACACACGAACATTATAATTTATAGATATACATATATTTACTTTAAAATAATTTATTAACTATCTTTTTTAATTTTTTTAACTTGTAACTTATATAAAAATAACATATATACATACATCAATATTTAAAATTTAAAAATTCATCTAAAATTAATTAAAATCGACTATTAAACAAAATTTAAAAGTACATTTCGCAATACAATCAGTACAACAGTAGGGAAAATGTTGGATAGCAGAATAACAAAATTAACTATTCCAACTCTAGTGAATACAAAAGTAGTGAAAGTGTTGGATAGCGGAGGGGTAAAATTTACTATTCCCACACCAGTGAGTGCAAAAGTAGGGTAAATGTTGGATAGCGGAAGAATTACATTTACTATTCCAACTACAGTGAGTGCAACGGTAGTGAAAATGTGCATAGCGGAGGGGTGAAAATGACTATTCCCACTCCAGTGAGTGCAACAGTAGGGAAAGTGTTGGATAGCGGTGGGGCAAACATTTCTATTTCCACTCCAAAGAGTGCAACAGTAAGGAAAGTATTGGATCGCTGAAGGGTAAACAGTGAACAAAGTGCTGCATAGCGGAAAGGCAAAAATTACTATTCCCACTCCAGTGAGTGCAACTGTAGGGAAAGTATTGGATAGCAAAGGGGTAAAAATTACTATTCCCACTTCAGTGAGTGCAACAGTAGGGAAAGTATTTGATAGTGGAGGGGGGTAAATTACTAATCCCACTCCTCTGAGTGCAACAGTAGGGAAATTGCTGGAACGCGTAAGGTTAGAAATGACTATTCCCACTCCAATGAGTGCATCAATCGGGAAAGTGCTGGATAGTAGAGGAGTAACAATTACTATTCACACTCCAATAAGTGCAACAGTAGTGAAAGTATGGGATAGTGGAAGGGTAAAATTTACTATTCCCACTCCAGTGAGTGCAAAAGTAGGGTAAATGTTGGATAGCGGAAGAATTACATTTACTATTCCAACTACAGTGAGTGCAACAGTAGTGAAAATGTGGATAGCGGAGGGGTAAAAAAATTACTATTCCCACTCCAGTGAGTGCAACAGTAGGGAAAGTGTTGGATAGCGGAAGGGCAAACATTTCTATTTCCACTCCAAAGAGTGCAACAGTAAGGAAAGTATTGGATAGCTGAAGGGTAAAAATTACTATTCCCCCTCCAGTGAGTGCAACAGTAGGGAAAGTGCTCGATAGCGGAGGGGCAAAAATTACTATTCCCACTTCAGTGAGTGCAACTGTAGGGAAAGTATTAGATAGCAAAGGGGTAAAAATTACTATTCCCACTTCAGTGAGTGCAACAGTAGGGAAAGTATTTGATAGTGGAGGGGAGTAAATTACTATTTCCACTCCTGTGAGTGCAACAGTAGGAAAAGTGCTGGATAGCAGAGGGGAAAATTACTATTCCCACTCCAATGTGGTGCAACAGTAGGGAAATTGCTGGAACGCGTAAGGATAAAAATGACTATTCACACTCCAATGAGTGCATCAATTGGGAAAGTGCTGGAAAGCAGAGGAATTACAATTACTATTCCCACTCCAATGAGTGCAACAGTAGGGAAACTGTTGGATAGCAGAGAAACAAAAATTACTAAGAAAATTTAAACAATTGAAAAAAATCTTAAAAATAAATACAAAATATTTTAAAAATATACGATTAAATATATTAAATATATAAAAGAACCCGTCTTATAATATTAATTACATGTAACAAAAAGGTACAAATATTATATAAAACAAATTAATAAATATATTTATAAACAATATTTATTGAAAAGGAGCAAATATTAACAAACAAATTATTTAAAACATGAATGTACTTATTTTATTTTCCTATCCTATAACAGCACACCAATAAAAAAATACATCAACATTTGTATTTAAATGTATTTCCATAATTAAAATAATTAAAAAAATGTATTAATAAAAAAACATTCATTGAGTAACATTAATGAAAAATCGGTATTTTTAGCAACTATATTTTTGCAAACAATATTAAACACTTCAATATTTTTTAAATCAATATTACTTACCTAATATCGATATCCTTGACCAGGAGAATTTGTCTGTCGATATTTTTGACATGATATTTGTTAAATTCTATGGGGCCGATTCCGATCTGTGTTGAAAAGCTCTCCGACCGAGGTGTTTTCCGACTGATCCGGACGCCTGCAGTCCGACCGAGCGAGTACGATGCTGCTGTATGCTGTTGGACTCGGTTTGGTCGGACTCCCATAGAAGTCAATGGGAGCCGGTCGTACGACGCGTACATGGGCTCCCATTGACTGAATGGGTACGTCGCAGATAAGTGCGCCCACTACAGTGGGTACGCGTTGGTACATGCCTGTGTTGGGGAGATCCATGGGTCTCCCCCTGTGTCCGAGTCATAAGGCTGCGGGTACCAGAGTGTCCGACGCGGACCCCTGAAGTCCAACTCTGGGAGCTATTGCGAGCCGGACGCTGCGACTCGATGCGGCTGTCCGAATCGAGCATCGTACTAGCTTGGTGAAAAAGTCCTAAAGTTAGGAGTCCTAACTTTACTACTCCTAAACTGACAAAAATCCTAACTTTAAGACTTTTGGTATTCACAGAAGGCATTTAGGAGTCCTAAAGTTAGGAGTCCTAACTTTACTACTCCTAAACTGAGAAAAATCCTAACTTTAAGACTTTCGGTATTCACAGAAGGCCTTTAGGAGTCCTAAAGTTAGGACTCCTAACTTCTGTGAATACCGAAATGAGTAAGTGCCTTCTGTGAATACCAAATTGAGTAAGTGCCTTCTGTGAATACCAAAATGGTAGTAAGTTTAGGTTTTTGTCTAAAGTTAGTTATGTGAATTAGGCTCTACATTTTTAAAATCGAATAAAAGTACAAATACATCCTGGTGCATCCCCCAATCAAACAAACAACAGCCTTATACACCTATTTTTCAACTTATTATGGAAATAAAAAGACTGATTTAGTGGGTTATATCACAGCTTTACGAAGAATTGACACCAGAGTACAACTTGATGACACAACAAGAATTCCTGATGATGATAAATACAAAAAAATAGCAATAGTTGTAATTTTTGGCTAATGGGGAGCTAGTAGTAAATCATCCAGTCATAAAAAATTCATTCAAAGTCTGGAGAGACAACCTTAGGCCTTTATGGTTACACAACACAAACCTGAATGATGATGCTAATGACTGATGTTCGGCTTTCTATTTCATATCTAAAATATGGATCACTTTTTATGCTTTGTGGGTAAATGGGGCCAGTGTGGGCTATTGCTTAGAAGATCCTGCAGTAAGTTAGTGTTGCTTTCACCACAACCAACCCACCAAGTGTGTGATCCATTGATGGTGTATATTAAGCCTCACCTCAATAAATCACACAACTTGGGGGAAGAGGGTTAGTAGTTTGATGAATTGATGGGAAAAGGGATTTGGGGAATGGACTAACAGAGATAAATACTACACAAGGACAACACTCATCTAAAATACAAAGTCCTTAAATACAATAGTATATATGTAGTAGGCAAGGACAGTGATCCTTCCAGCTCAAAATCTTAAAGAAAGGTGTCCAGGAGATTGATAAAGCATTGGGAGGAGCCTGCAGGAACAGGAAGTTGGAGTTTCTGGGGCACATCCTTCGTGTTGGAAAAAAGTTTTAAAAAAGGTTTCTTGCACAAAAATTCACACCTTCAACAGCCAGCTGGAGAATGAAAATCTACTTCAAATGGCTTTCAGCTGCCTCTAGAGCACAAAAACTGCTCTCGTAAGGAGCCCAAGAGTATCATGGCACCTGCACATGAGTGCTAAAACAAATCTTGAGCATGCAAACAGAAAACAACCTCTGCTTTGCTCCAGAGAGGCAGCATTCAGGTACTCCGTGCTCCTCCATGGAGTGGCTGAATTCTGCAAACTCCACAAGCAGAGCAGTTTTACACCATAGCTTAATAACGACAGCCCAGGCTGTCAAAAAGTTATGCAGTGCGTCTCTTCTTACTAAGAAACTTTAGACTACAATTTGCTATTCCTACTATGCTCCCTTAGTGTAGCACATAGAAATTTTTTATTTATTTATTTATTTATTTAGTGTCTCTTTTATCGCGCGCAGCTAGCCCAACGGGGTGTCCCGGCGCTCCAGAGGGTGAAATGACTCTTTCTCCATGAGTATTAGCAGAAAAGGTATGTTTTTAATGCCTTACGAAAGGGGGTTCTTCCTGGATTGAACGAATGGTCTGCAGAAGTTTATTCCAGTGGGATGCAGTGCATGTTTGGAAAGTTTTTCCTCCCGATCGTATTTTTTTAAATCTCGGGATGGTGAGGAGATTTTTGGAGCATGATCGCAGGGATCTGATGTTTTTGTAGGGGCGCAGACAGGAAGAAAGATAAGCAGAGCCCTTCCCCTTGATTGCCCTATGAGCCAGTGTAAGGGCTTTGAATTCAGCCCTTTTCTGTATAGGTAACCAGTGAAGCGAGCGGCGATAAGGGGAGATATGTTCTCTGAGGGAAATGCCACATACTAGTCGGACTGCCGCATTCTGTACTGTTTGAAGCCGGTGGCAGAGGCCTGCGGCAAGTCCGATATACAGACCGTTGGCATAGTCCAAGTGAGATGTAATCAATGCTTGGACAATGGTTTTCCTAGTATTACTGGGTAGAAAATTAATACGTTTTTTGACCATCCTTATTTTAGAAAAACAGGCGGCAGAGACCGTTTGAACTTGGGTGTGGAAGGAGAGGTTGGAGTCCGATCTGACTCCAAGGTTTTTTACGGATTCTTTAAAGGTGGGGGCTTGCTTAAGTCATGCGGCCACCACAGATTAGAGTCCAGGGATTATGATTGGTGGAAGAAGAGGACCTCTGTCTTTCCAGCATTAAGTCGGAGACAGTTATTGTCCATCCAACTTGCGACTTTGCGTAGGCAGTCTTTTAGTGGATCAAACGTAGACTGGGAGAGACTGTCATAAGAGAATAATAGTTGGATATCATCCGCGTATGAAGTGAATTTGATTCCAGATTGAGCAATCAGCTCGGCCAGAGGGGAGAAATAAGCATTGAAAAGAAAGGGACTCAAGGAGGAGCCCTGAGGGACTCCCCACTTGAGTGGTCGGCTTTCTGAATAGGCATTGGAATGTTAGGCTTTAAAAACAATTTTAAAACATGCACATACATTCTTTTATTCCTGTTACTTATTAATGTGTCTGGTTACTTTTTGTAATATTCTGTGTAATTCCTTTACACTTACTGAGAAACATATTATTCCCATATTAATAGATAATTTTTAATTAAACATTTTAATTCTTCATACTACAGTGTGTTGTGTGTGTATGATACTGTGATTAACAAAATAAGGTTTGAGACTGTTACCACAGTGTCACTGATCTCTGTATAGGATTGTCAGTAACCCTAAAGCAATACTTCTATGTCAATTACAAATTGAATACTGTCTTGTAAGGCTACAATCACCTGCCTTTCACATTCATCGCAGGTGCATTTGAATCAAGTTCTCCCATGTCACCCGAGGGTGGGAAAGTACACCTCATAGAGTTACGCCAAAGTCATAACATATATAACAACGTAAGATTTTTAAATTGCGGTGGCAAGATTTATAGCCCAGACATCCCTTGCCAATCCTGGGTTGCCACATCCCTGCTCCACAAAATCCCCACCCTCCTGCACAGCATGCTGGCATAGTTCAAGATGGCATCAACCAGAAGTCACAGGTCACATCTCCTCTGGGAGCCTCGCTCTGCCCGAGCTGACATAACTGCCAGCATCTTTTCCCACCAAACCTTCAAAGAGTAACCCCCACCTGTGTTAGCCCCAGTTGTTTGGGCTGCCTTCTGTGTTTAGTAGACCTGGGCTATCACAGCCCTAGTACAATGTGACAGCTAATTAACAGATAGGGTTTCTCTTCAACGCCCTTTTCTCCTCATCAGCTGAGGGGAGCACTGTTAATTACTCATTTTCTGTGGGAAGGCCTTTGCTTCATCTGCTGTAGAGCAGAGCATTTAACTTTACCTAGCAGTTCGACAAAGGGCCTGGACTGTGATACTGAGCTAAGCCAGAGAAATAAGAACATTCTGGATGACTCATATATGTACATGTATCCATGGGGATATTTGAACTGGGAGTACACTTTTCACTCCAGTTTCATACATAACAGGACTGTATAGGCTTAAGGGAATCAAAATTCCACTCTAAGTCAGATTTAATGTATTATACACTGTCACTGCAGACAAAACGGTAAACCAAAGTAACTTTACTTTTAATTATGAGTACCCACTAATATTATAAGCAGTACAAAAGGGGGTGGTGAAGGACTGAACTGGGGTGGCAGAGTGGGCCACCCCAGTTCAGTCCTTCACCACCCCCTTGTAGCTTGTTCCCGGTCCAGGGAAGATATGGCTTGGCAGTTCGGGCTGGACTGTTCCCATGAGGTACAGGGTCAGACTGATTTGCATATAGCCATTTCTGAACTGGGGTGGCAGAGTGGGCTAAAGAACGGTGATGGATTAAACCCAGATCTTTTGACTGGGTGTGAGTGTTTGATTGATTCAGATGCTCCGCCCATCACCACCCCCTTTTGTACCGCTTTTGGCCGCCATAAGTGTGGCAGGTTATGCTCAGACGTGAGTCCCTTGCTCACTTTGCCACTGGATTCAAGCAAGCCGGGCTGAAGACGGCTGGAATGCCAGAAACCGGTCCCCGGAAGCTTGTTTCTGGTCCAGGGAAGATATGGCTTGGCAGTTCGGGCTGGACTGTTCCCATGAGGCACAGGGTCAGACTGATTTGCATATAGCCATGTTTGAACTGGGGTGGCAGAGTGGGCTAAAGAACGGTGATGGATTAGAGCCAGATCTTTTGACTGGGTGTGAGTGTTTGATTGACTCAGATGCTCTGTCCATCACCCCCCTCTTTTGTACTGCTTTTGGCCGCCACAAGTGTGGCAAGGTATGCTCAGACGTGAGTCCCTTGCTCACTTTGCCACTGGATTCAAGCAAGCCGGGCTGAAGACGACTGGAATGCCAGAAACCGGTCCCCGGAAGCTTGTTTCCGGTCCAGGGAAGATATGGCTTGGCAGTTCGGGCTGGACTGTTCCCATGAGGCATAGGGTCAGACTGATTTGCATATGGCCATGTCTGAACTGGGGTGGCGGAGTGGGCTAAAGAACGGTGATGGATTAAACCCAGATCTTTTGACTGGGTGTGAGTGTTTGATTGATTCAGATGCTCCGCCCATCACCACCCCCTTTTGTACCGCTTTTGGCCGCCATAAGTGTGGCCACGGAGAAGCAGGCGGACTTCACTCTGGGGGCCCCCTGCAGACCCCCAGAGTGAAGAAAAGTAGGGGGTGCACACGGGGGATATCTATGGTACCCCCCTGCATTTGCATAGTGAAAGCAGCAAGCACCGCGCGGTGCCTGCCGCTTTCATTATGTAAATGCTGCAATGCATTTTCAGCATTGTGGCGGGCGGTGCAGAGAGCACCACCCGCCACAATGCTGAAAATACAGGATGTGCCCGCCACGCAGAAGCGGTTGCTCCCTTTGCCCTGCTGCCTGCTCCTGTGTGGTATCGTTATTCAAACTGCTTTGCTTTTCATCTGCCTGCATTATTTCCATCAACATTTGATTTGCCTGCATAGCGCTGCAGCGCGAGCGTTGCCACTCTTAATTGGGACATTTTTAAATAGCCTCGGGGAATGCAGACTCGGCGCTCATAGAGCTACTAATAGACTTAGGAACGCTTGGGGGCATTGTACTGTCGGCGCTTCATCTTTAACACTAATTTATAGAGGACGTTTTAGCTGCTAGCTTAATCAATTACCTGTGCCTCTGCATAACGCAAGTAGCGTTTATTTCACATAGCTGCCGCCATCTTACGCCTGTTGTTGTTGTTCTGACCGGCCCCCACAGCCCACCCCGCCTCCCTGCTGACCCTCCCTCGCCCCTCCCCCTCCGCTATCCATATATGACCGACGTCTCTACGCGCAGCGTTTGCGCGCAGCGACCGCGCCCAATCCGCGCCGAAGGTGCGCCAAAGGTAAGCCCGTCTACGCCCGTCCGCGCCTGGACCGCGCCCAGCGCCAGTTCCCCTGGCCCTCGCATTGCCCAGCCCTCCCGCATTACCTACGATGCCTCCACCCTCCTAGCCCTTAACCCCGGCCGCTCCCCCAACTGCGTCCAAGCCGCTCCTGGACACACCCATGGACCTTTCTCATGCTACTCCTGCAAATTCATCGGCACCGTCAACAACCCCGCTACGATCACACCTCAGATTCCCGACCCCAACCACCTACAATGCATCTTGCTCAACACCCGATCGGTCCACAGGCACGCCATTGACCTATGGAATCTACTAGACACCATCTCTCCGGACGTCGCCTTCCTAACAGAAACATGGATGAACGCCTCCTCCGCCCCAGACATCACCATTGCCATCCCAGAAGATTATAAGATCATACGCAAGGACCGTACCGGCCACACAGGAGGAGGAATCGCTATCGTCCATAAGAAATCCATCCACATCTCAACCAGCTCTGACGTCAATCTCGCCAACTCTGAACACCTTCACTTCCAGATCCACATCGACCCCAAGACCACACTCAGAGGCACCCTCCTTTACAGGCCACCAGGACCCCGCGCACAATTTAGTGAGGACATCACGGACTTCATCACTCCACACGCGCTCCCCTCCAAAGATTACATCCTTCTGGGAGACCTCAATTTTCACCTTGAAAAGAACAACGACCGCAACTCCACCACCCTTTTGGACAACCTCGCCAACCTCGGACTTAAACAACTGGTCACCTCCCCCACCCACATCGCAGGTCACACTCTCGACCCTATCTTCACCTCCAGCAATCATGTCTCCTTCAGCCACACTACGGCTCTCCTCTGGACTGACCACAGCTGCGTTCACTTTACCTACAACAAGCCCAAACACAACAACCACCCCCAACCAACTCTGCAAAGAAACTGGAACAAAATCACCATCGACCAGATCTCCTCATCGCTTCTTCTAAATCCCCCAGCCCACTCCTCAAACCCCGACCAAGCCGCCACCAACCTCACCCTATGGTTATCCAACAGCGCCGACATCCTAGCATCACTGAAAAAACGACAAAGCAAACTTGGCAGCAAGAAGGCCTCATGGTTCAACGATGATCTTAAGAAATCCAAGAAACTCTGCCGCTCCCTTGAGAAGGCCTGGAAAAAAGTCCCAACCACCAGCACCAAGGACGCCTTCAAAAACGCCACCCGCATACACCACCAACTGATCCGAAAGGCCAAGAAAACCGCCTTCAAGGACCGACTAGATAACAACGCCCACAACAGCAAGGAACTTTTCAACATCGTCAAGGAATTTACCAATCCCTCGGCCAACTCTAACGACATCACCCCCTCTCAAGCCCTCTGCGACTCCCTAGCTTCATTCTTCCACAACAAAATTGCAGACATCCACAACAGCTTCGACAACCAACCCGGAGACCAACCCACCCAACCATCTGCTGGACCTTCACCCCCCTCGAACATCCTTAATGACTGGAACCCAATCTCCACTGAGGACACCATCCGCCTGATGAACTCCATCCACTCAGGATCCCCCACAGACCCATGCCCTCACCACATCTTCAACAAAGCAGACTCCATCATAGCACCGCACCTCCGAGACGTCATCAACTGCTCCTTCAACTCCGCCACCTTCCCGGAAAGCTGGAAACACGCTGAACTCAGCGCCCTTCTGAAAAAACCCACAGCGGACCCCACCGAACTCAAAAAATACCGCCCCATCTCGCTCCTTCCATTCCCGGCCAAAGTCACCGAGAAAGCTGTCAACAACCAGCTCGCCGCCTTCCTCGAAGCCAACAAATCCCTCGACTCCTCACAGTCCGGCTTCCGAGCAAAACACAGCACTGAGACCGCCCTCATCGCAGCAACAGACGACATTCGAACTCTACTGGACAATGGAGACACAGTCGCCCTCATCCTCCTCGACCTCTCCGCAGCCTTCGACACAGTCTGCCATAGCACCCTTCTACAGCGCCTCAGAAACATCGGAATCCAAGGAAAAGCACTAGAATGGATCACCTCGTTCCTCACCGGAAGAACCCAGAGAGTCCGCCTTCCACTATTCAAGTCAGAGGCCACTGAAGTCATCTGCGGCGTACCACAAGGATCTTCACTCAGCCCCACCCTTTTCAACGTATACATGAGCCCCCTCGCGGCCATCGCCCGCCAACACAACCTCAACATCATCTCCTACGCGGACGACACTCAACTGATCCTATCACTCACCAATGACCCTAGCACCGCCAAAACTAACCTAAACGAAGGAATGAAAGAAGTAGCCGAATGGATGAAACACAGCCGTCTGAAACTGAACTCAGATAAAACAGAAGTCCTCATCTTAGGTACCTCCCCCTCCGCATGGGACGACTCTTGGTGGCCAGAAGCCCTTGGAAAAGCACCCATCCCGACAGACCACGCACGGAACCTGGGCGTCATCCTGGATTCCTCACTTTCAATGAACAGACAAGTCAACGCCGTCTCCTCATCCTGCTTCAACATTCTTCGCATGCTCAAAAAAACATTTCGTTGGATCCCCCCCGAAACTAGGAAAACGGTCACCCACGCTCTGGTCACGAGCCGACTGGACTATGGAAACACCCTCTACGCCGGTACTACCGCTAAACTCCAGAAAAAACTCCAACGAATCCAAAACGCCTCAGCCAGGCTCATATTAGACATCCCGCGTAAAGAACATATCTCTGGTCACCTGAAAAACCTCCACTGGCTTCCCGTCAATAAGAGGATCACTTTCCGGCTCCTAACCCACGCACACAAAGCACTCTACGAAATCGGACCAGAATGCCTCAACACACGACTCTCCTTCTACACCCCCTCCCGCCAGCTACGATCTTCCAACCAAGCCCTTGCCACTGTACCTCGCATCAACAAAACCACCATGGGAGGTAGATCCTTCTCCTACCTGGCAGCTAAAACCTGGAACTCACTTCCCACTTACCTTCGCCTTACCCAGAACCACCTAGCATTCAGAAAGCAACTTAAAACGTGGATATTTGACAAGTAATTCCCCACCCCTCCTTAAGCGCCTTGAGCCCCTCCGGGTATGTAGTGCGCTATATAAATTCTCTGACTTGACTTGACTTGAATGGCACCCCTGGGTCCCCCGCCCTTAAGGCGGGCGGTCCCATTTTCCGATAGGGTGGCGGGCGGGCAAAGCCCGCCCGCCATCCTAATGAGGCCCTTAGTGTGTTGTTGCCTGAGCATGAGGGACATTTTATTAACCAAAAACGTTCCCTAATATGGAAATCGAAAATGGAACACTAAAGTGCTGCATCTTCACAGCAAGTGCAGAGGGCTTTTTCTGCGTTGCAGGGCGGACGCGGCCATGAGGGTGTACGAGGACAGTGGTGGATGGAGGAGCTACAACAAAAAGTTGCGCCCCTAGCGGTAACAAAGTTACACTGAGGGCATTGTTATTGGGCCGTCAGCTCAATGGGAAGGTAAGAAATACTAGGAGCAGTCTGCGAGGGCTATTTTGGGAAGTATATAACATGCAGGAAAGTTATGAGATGTCTTCCATTTTGGAAACAAAAGAAAACCTTGGGAGGGCGGCCGTGGCGTTAGAGTCCACGCGGGACGGCACAGCATTAATGACCCTCACCTGACAGAGTTACTCTCTCACTCAGGCTTTGACTTTGAATAACTTTATTCGGCGTTTGATAAACACCATAAAAGTACAACATTAAAAAATCAATTCATAAATGTGCTAACCCCATTAATACCATACAGGAGAAGAAAATCACAGTCAGCAACATAGAAATTAACATAATACATAAAAACAGGTTGGGAGCAAAACAGTTTTAGTTTGTATAAGGAGAGCAGGAAGAGTGTGAAATAATACCCATCAGCCCACCCAATGGCGGATTCTCGTCATCTGGGTTTTGTTAAGAACTGGTATCTGCTAAGTACCTCCTTGATTGTATGTAGAGGAATACTAGCGACAGATCCACCAGTGATAGAGAGCTAGCAAAAAAGTATAGGTGGGTTGAAGATGGAGTATTGTTGTAGTGCTAAAAAGACATTTTGTGAAGTGGTGAAAGGGTGTGTGTGTTAAGATTGCCTAGTGTGAGGCCAAGAAATGACTTTATTAAGGGGGGTCATCATACTGGCAAGATTAAAAGCAGAGTGAAGATAGTGTGTTAAACAAATATCACTACCAGTTGTGAAAATAGAATGGTCAACATGTTTCAGCCATACAAGGCTTTCATCAGGATCTGTTGGATTTACACTACTGCAACTGTAAAAAGTGAGAAAATAAAAATAAATGACCTACCAGATATAAATTATTTATTTATGTGGTGGTCTCAACATCATGAACAAAGAACTCTCCTATAACAAAAACAAAGGTAATTACATTATTGTAGTAAACAGAAGCCATGAAATGAGTGTGTGAATAGTCCACATTTCAGGTTCAAAGTTGAATAAACTCACCCATAAATTTATATGGAGATGGCCTCACCTCGCCTGGCACTCGCTTAGGTCAAAAAAGAGGCCCGCTCTAAAGAGATGAGAGGGAGAAAACATATAATTCATTATATTTTTTGAATTAGTAGGCTTCAGAGAGATGACTCTGAGTAGAAAAGGCAAACGCAAAGAGGAACTTCTAAAGCCCAGCTGGAAATGACGAAGAATAAGCTGGAAAGAATGTACTGAAAAAGTCCCCATATCATAGTTGTAAAAAGGTGGACTTGTTTATCAAAAAAATGCTTTTTCCAAAGTCGTTGAGCCTATTCTGTAGTTAAAATCTTACCCCTTACTTTTAGAGCCCACCTCCATGACATATGATTTAGTTAAATTGGCAGACAGATCTAGGCCGTTCATGAACTCAATGAACCCGTCAATTAGACGCTGCAGACCCAGTGGCGTACCTGCCAACAGGACCACGTCGTCTGCATAGAGCAGGACCGGCACTGATCTGTCTCCTATCCTTGGGGAGTCCACTTTTAAGCTGGTTAAAAGATTTTCTCACTCAGGCGGTTACTAGATGACATTCGGATATTGTGCAGGACCCCACGTGGAGATGCTGTTTTTCTGTTTTCCAGGACATTATGTTCCTGGTGTTTTTAACACATTAGTGGTATCTATGAAAATAGACTTTCCGGGCTAGCGTGGTCCAGTTCCACACTATCAGCAACTTCGTGATCTACAAAGATATCTATCTCCTGATATTTTTAATAAAATAGCTGTCATTTGGGGAATTTTTTATCCAGGCTCAGCATGTTTGTGTCATAAATAAATTATGTATCTAATGAATTATCAACCCTCCATGGTGGCACGGTATAACTATTTTCCGGTTAACCTATATCTAATAAGGACACCCTATCTGGAATAGCTGTATTTTCTGACAGTCATTTTTAAAATTAATCAATATATGGTGGTTATCTTTCTCGCTCGTTATCAACATATACATCGGACCCCCATTTTGGAGTCCACTCTACATATACTACATTTTAGTGCAATAGATGGTTTCCTGATGAAGGCAGCAATGCCGAAATGCGCGTAGTCTACATCTACCGCATTGCCCCCATCAACTTCTTGTCTATCGTTCGATAATGTTGTAATTTTATACTGTACATATGAATTAATACATGTAGATCATGCCTGACATTTATACAAATGGTTTGAAATTCATTTTTTGGTTAAACGTAAAAAAAGATTAAAACAAAAATTATAAATGAAAAATATCTATATTATTCAATATAAAATGAAAAAGATTTTCCTAGATTTATGTGTGATCATTCTAGTCAATTTGTGATGTTTTAGGTGAGATCATTTTGTGGTTATACATTACAACTAGACCTAGAACTGTTTATGTCAATTCATTGAATCAACTAGCTATAGATCTTTTCTTAAACTGACTCTCTCACTCAGGGTCAGTCAGGCAGCATGGCCGCACGGCATGATCAGCATGAGAGGCATGGGCGCTACAGGGAGACTGCACGAGGCAGTGCTGCACAGCTGTGCGCCCACGCCCCAATGCTTCCTGCAGCCAGATTGAAGTTCACAACAAGTTAGTTTTTTCTGGTCAGGGCCAGCCTGCCACTGACTTTACAGTAGTCATGTTGTTACAATACATTTATGTTACAGTACAGCAGCAAACACACAGTCTGCAGATCTGATAATTATTTCAGTAAAATCTAATCTTCAGGGCTTCTCTTTCCCGTCACCCTTTTGAGGTTTCAGATCATCTGCAAGATTTGTTCCTTTTATTAATGCAGGCAGGGCTGATCATGTTACACAAAGGGTTATGATGATGATCTTCACAGTGACTTACGGGTGTGTGTGTAACCTGTTCCACCAAGGAGATCTGCATCATAAATCATCAGTAAGTGTATGAAAGCTGTAGTTGGTATTATTAAAGTGAACACATTTCTGACTGACAAATATTGCTGGTGTTATGCCCCAGCCATCATGCAAGTGTGTAACTGAATCTCGTGTTGTAGTGGATGGCACAATATAACAACACTAAAGTACCAGAGGGTCTGTAGATAGTGTAAGTTAATGGTGCAAATCACCACCTAGCACAAGAACTCCCTAATTGACAAAAAAATAATAATGGTGAACTAAGACACCTAAGCAGGTGGTCAAAGATACTCATCAGTCACCACTGGTCCTCTCCGCTGAGATAAAAGGCAGTATGGTCTTACCACTTCCCTATACGGATGAGTTATAAAAAGTGAGGTGACCACAAAAGTGCAGTGCAAAAGGAGAAAGTGAAAAAGATGAAAACAGTGCATTAAAATTGGATGAGGGAGTACTGAATGATTTTATGCTGGTGATACTCGCTCTACCAATATTAAAAAATTGTCAAGACAGTTTAAAAATTAGCTGTCTAGATATAGTACCAGGTCGACATGTTTCATCAATGAGGGACGTATTCGTCCTTGCTTTCTTGTGGGTAGCGCACCAGACCCCGGGTCAATTGGCGGCTGGGCTATAAATGATCTTTATGGTATAGCTCTCAGTGTCTTTTCCAAATAATGTTCAGCCGGCCAGGCTGTGACCTTGACTATTGTGTGCCTGAGACAGCTTCTCCTGAGGCTTTTCCCCCCTAGGAGTGTGATCAGGTACAAAGGCCACTAGGTTAGTGGCCTTGAATTTCTGGTGCTCTGCAGCAATTTAAAGAGTTTCTCGTTCGTCAGATGTGTGTAATTTCTCATATTTGTTTCCCTCGTCTACCTTCACTGCTTGATTTTGCTCATGAGAAAATGTCACTCATAGTCGTTGAAATGTCATTCATAATTACACTAAAATTATGAACATGTCACACATAGCAATCTTAAACCTTGGCAGCTATGCCACCCCCCACTGGTTTTCGGAAGTCTGTAAATTTTGATAGTCATGTCAATTGGTGCATGGCCTGATAAAGGTTGAGTCCCTATCTTTATTTCTCTCACTCTTTCTCACAGGTGCGAGGAACCCAAAAAAATCTACTCTAATTTGACTTATCGCTTGTGCACAGATAAATAAAACTCATAATCATTACTTTTGACATGGTTGACAAATGCAAATGGCAATTAATCACAGTTCCTCAAGCCAAGCTTTTCTGTATGAGGACAGTTACCCTGTCTGGCCCACCCTTTACGCAGATTTGCTACTTGCATTATCCATGACTAAATTAAAGTCCATACTGACATTTGTTGGGGGGATACATTGAGGCCACTGTGAATGCATGATCACTCCGAATGCCAAGTTGTCTCCCACTTGTTTCTGCAATGACTTCCATTATCTCTTTTTTTTTTTATTTAATCACCTGTAAAATGATGACCACGTCCCTCCTTCCTCGGTTCAGATGAATCGAAGTAGAAGGGCAGTCATTTCAAAACCAAAGTGTCTGTCTATCATGAGGCGCAGGTTTCTTGTCATTGCAGGTATCGTAATGGACATCAAACAACAGTCGGAGGACTGCAAGAGTCTTAGCCTGAGTGTTTTCACCTTATGCATCCATGTTATTTATCTTAATTGGCTCTGATGTTCTGTTTGGGGACATCTAGAACCTAGGGATTGACTGCTGCTTGGAGTCATCCTTGGCCATTAATTCCTGGACCTGGTCTGCTCTTTATGTAATATGCATTAATTATGTTTGTCAATATATTTCTCTTAAGTCTCTTATAGGTTTTAAATGTGACTAGTGGGTCTCCTCCCCTTTCTCCCCGAATGCTCTAATGCAATCTAACCATGCCATTAATGGCTTTTTAGCAGCAGCCTGAGCTTCGGGCCAATAGTGCTTGAACGCAACACATTCTGGCCAGTGACTGATAACCAGAGTGGACAGGGGGCAGTGCATTACTGGAGACATCCTTTTGACCTCAACCTCACGTGAAAAGGTAGACTCTGAGGGCCATGTAGGAAGCCAGACATCCTGAAAATGTACTGGGTCACTGACTAAGCTCAGGATTAGATTTCAAGTTTTCTAAAAGGCTACAACAGAATCTTAAGACCAAACAAATGGCATTCTGGGTAGGAAAATGTTAGGGGATCCACACAAGCCATACCTCGCTGGACTCCCCGGGTGTCTAGTTTTCAAAAATGTGTGGGTTTGGTAGTTTTCCAAGAAGGCCCCCGTGCCCTGGGCTAAAAACCAAGGTGACCCCCCTTGTAAAACCAGGTTGTTTTGTGATAGGAATTTTGATGGCTCCTCAATACGTTTTGGGCCCTTGCTTGTCAACAGTATGTGACTCACCCACGTGATTGAGACCTGGGGGAACGTTGGGTGGTAGGAAATTTGTGGATCCACTTAAATTCAAGAACTTTCCCACACAGAAATTTGGGAAAAAAGTTATTTTTTTCAGCTACATTTGAGGTTTGCAGGGTATTCTGGGTAGGAAAACGTTGGGGGACGCTAGCAAGCCATACCTCCCTGGATTCTCCTGGGTGTCTAGTTTTCAGAAATGTGTGGTTTTGCTAGTTTCCCAAGATGGCTTCTGAGGCCAAAAACCCAGGTGACCCCCCTTGCAAAACCAGGTTGTTTTGTAATAGGTAATTTTGATGTCTCCTCAATACGTTTTGGTCCCTTGCCTGTCATGGTTACTTGACCCACCCATGCTAGTGAGGTATAATTTTTATTGGGAGACCTGGGGGAATGCTGGGTGGTAGGAAATGTGTCCATCCACATAGATTCTAGAACTTTCCCACACAGAAATTTGAGACAAAAGTGATTTTTTTGAGCTAAATCTGAGGTTTTGCGGGGGATTCTGGGTAGGAAAACTTTGAGGGCCCCATGCAAGCCATACCTCCCTGGACTCCCCCGGGTGTCAGGTGTCAGAAATGTGCATGTTTGGTAGTTTTCCCAAGAAGGCCGCAGAGTCCGGGGCTAAAAACCCAGGTGACTAACCTTGCAAAACCAGGTTGTTATGTGATAGGTCTTTTTGATGTCTCCTCAAAACATTTTAGGCCCTTGTCTGTCGCAGGTACTTGACTCACCCACGCAAGCAAGGTTTAACTTTTATCTGGAGACCTGGGGGAACGCTGAGTTGGCGGAAAATGTGTGGATCCACGTAGATTCCAGAACTTTCCCACACAGAAATTTAAGAAAAAGTGATTTTTTCATAAAAATTTGAGGTTAGCAGGGGATTGTTTGTAGGAAACTTTAGGGGACCCCCGCAAACCATACCTTCCTGGACTACCCCTGGTGTCTAGTTTTCAGAAATATGTGTGGGTTTGGTAGGTTTCCCAAGATGACTGCCAAGCCCGGGGCCAAAAACCCAGGTGACTACCCTTGTAAAACCAGGTTGTTTTCTGATTGGTCATTTTGATGTCTCCTCAATACGTTTTGTGCCCTTGCCCGTCACAGGGACTTTACTCACTCAAGCGAGTAAGGTAACATTTTTATCAGGAGACCTAGGGGATCGCTGGGTAGTAGGAAGTTTGTGGATCCAAGTAGATTCCAGAACTTTCCCACCTGGAAATTTGAGACAAAAGTGAACTTTTCATCAACATTTGAGGTTTGCAGGGGATTCTGGCTAGGAAAATGTTGGGGGACTCACGCAAGCTATACCTCCCTAGACTCCCCTGGGTCTCTAGTTTTCGGAAATGTGTGGGTTTGGTAGATTTCTCTAGATGGCTGCAGATCCCAGAACCAAAAACTCAGATGACCCCTATGTATCCAAAAATTACCTGGTTTTGCAAGGGGGCTCACATGAGTTTTTGGTCCCGGGAAGGAATTGGGGGGAGTTTGTCCTGATATACCCCCTAGGTGGGCAGAAAGACTGTGGCTATTTTTTCAGAGGGTGGGGGCATTGCCATGCCCTTTTTGGGCAGCCCCCACCCCAACATCTCTAAAATAAAACATCCCTGGTTTCTAGTGGGCTTTCTGCCCCCCTGGAGGGAAAGATTGGGGGCTACTGCTATGACCCAAAAAATATTGGTGGAGAAAAGGCCCTTGCCTAAGGGGCTGCTCCCCCCTCCCTGGTGGTAGAGGGTGGATCTCTGCTTGGGGATAGCCCTCCTGGGGTGATCCCCAAGCAGGGATCCAATAGGGAAGGGTACCATTGGAAAGGGGAGATTCTCCCCTTTCCAACGATACCGTTCCCACCTGTTTCGGTGTTCGGGGTGCTGAGAAAGCCCCACAAGCACTGAAACTGGGTTTCAGTTTTGTTTTCGTTGCAATGACGATTGCGTGCCATGCGCTCGATCGTCATTGCAATAACATTCAAAAATAGGCCAGGGGAGGTTGGGGAAGCTCTTCCCTGACTCCCCAGGCAAAAAATAAAATGGGAAATTCCTCTGCTGTCTGCAGCAGAGGGATTTTCTGAGCATGCGCTCATGACGGAATGTTTCTGTCATGAGCAGACTTGAACTTGTGCTCATGATGGAACCATTTCGTCATGAGCATGGAAGGGATTAAATAATTACAAATACATATACGTATTTACTCATATAAAAACTCATAAACATATGTGTGTATCTATATATATTTATACACACACACATATATACATAAATACATGTTGACTGTTAATAAAAATTTGTTTGAATTTATATTTTAAATTGTTTGTAAGTTATTATTTTAAAAGCATAAATATATATGTATATATATGTATATGTATAAATATTAATATATACATAAATGAAACATAAAATATATATTTTAGTAATTAAAAAATATATATATTTAAATAGGAAAATAAAAAATACACTATTCCCACTCCAATCTTTGCACGGTAGGGAAAGCATTGGAAATCAAAGGTGTAAAATTTACTATTCCAACTCCAGCCTGAGCAACAGTAATGAAAGCGTTGGACTTCAGAGTGGTTTACTATTAATTAAAATCTGCTTGAATTTATATTTTAAATTTTTTGTACCTAAAAATTTTAAAAGCATATATATATATATATATATATATATATATATATATATATATATATATATATTACCTACTGGCAGTCGCCAGTAGGTATATATAGTTAGGATTTTTTCTCTATGGGATTTTTGAAATTTCTATGTCTAATAACTTTGGCGTTTGTGGACGGAATTAGCTGAAATTGTCAGAAAAATGGAACATTTTGTTTCTGAGCAGCCCCTGAAAATTTGGGGGGGTTTCATCAAGGGGGGGCCGAGAAAAAAGGGGGGTCCCAAAACGCGTTTTTCCCATGTTAATTTCCATAGGGCGGTTGGCCTCACTTTTAGCTCGAACGGCTGAATGGATTTGCACGAAACTTGGCAAAATTGTAGGGACTGTTAGCCCGATGTGCCTTTGCTAGGTCTCAATATATGTGCTCCAGTGGATTTTGAGTAATTTAGGTTCAAAAGAATATATATATCTGGGCGGAGCCTAACCACACATCTGATCTGATTGGCTGTCAGCACTTCATCCAAGAAGTGTTGGCAGCCATCTTGGGACGAATATACATGATAGCACCTCATTAAAAAGCATTGTAGTTAATAGAGGGTTTTAGGACTTTAGTTACATTATAAATCATTTGTTGATGGTACCATACTCGTTTTAGGAATTGTGGTGTGTGCTAA
This sequence comes from Lissotriton vulgaris, assembly GCF_964263255.1. NCBI lineage: Eukaryota > Metazoa > Chordata > Amphibia > Caudata > Salamandridae > Lissotriton > Lissotriton vulgaris. Next base: position 194,806,904 of record NC_141691.1, read on the forward strand.
GGTGATTTTACCATGTGAAAAAGCCTTCTGCTGTGATATCATGAATATTGTTTGAAAGAAAACTAATATCTCACGATTTTCCCACAGTGGTTTGGAAGGGGATCTATAAGCTAAACTGAAAGCATATTTTCTGTAAATTCACATTATCTTTCTCAGTCATGTGAAAATGAAGTCTGACATTCTCAGTAAAACATGTACATCCAACAAGGACAGAGATTGTCAGTTGATTCCTTTGTGCTCTACTGCAGCCTCCTAAAGTGTTCTAAAGAACAACTAGAGCGCTAACAGTCCTACGTATTACAAAGGTATAGCACACCTGGAGCCATCGTGATGAGAATAAAGTGGTAACTCTTAAAACATTTAATTTAAAAAGGAACAAAATGAGGGGGTATATTATGCAATAGAAGGTATTATTAGTGCTGCAGAAAGAAAAATTAGGGCACATTTTGAGTGACTTCTCAAATCCTCTTCTATTTCATTAAAAAATTCTGACATGCAGTCTCCCAAGATGGCCACCAGAGACAAAAGAGCCCAAATGTAGCCCAAATATCACCCAGATGTAGCCCAAGTATAGCCCAATGACAGAATGTCCCAGAGTGTTCTAAAGAACAACTAGAGCGCTAACAGTCCTACTTATTACAAAGGTATGGCACACCTGAAGCCATCTTGATTGGAAGAAAGTGGTAACTCTTAAAACATTTAATTTAAAAAGGAACAAAATGAGGGGGTATATTTTGCCATATGAATTATGATTAGTGCTGCAGAAAGAAAAATTAGGGCACATTTTGAGTGACTTCTCAAACCCTCTTCAATTTCATTAAAAAATTCTGACATACAGTCTCCCAAGATGGCCACCAGAGACAAAAGAGCCTAAATGTAGCCCAAATATCACCCAGATGTACCCCAAGTATACCCCAATGACCGAATGTCCCAGTGTGTTCTAAAGAACAACTAGAGCGCTAACAGTCTTACTTATGACAAAAGTATGGCACACCAGAAGCCATCTTGATTGGAATGAAGTGGTAAGTCTGAAAACACTCAATTTAAAAAGGAACAACATGAGGGGGTTAATGTTGCCATAGAAAGTATGATTAGTGCTTCAGAAAGAAAAATTAGGGATCATTTTGAGTGACTTCTCAAATCCTCTTCTATTTCATTAAAAAAATTCTGACATGCAGACTGAAACATGCACTTTGAATACCAGCAGCAGACGTCCCTGGTGAGCAGTAGCTTTACTACAGTGATCTAATGTGCAACTAGAGTGCTAACATTCAGAATTTATGGCAAATGTGTGACACATCTGAATGCCTTCTTGATGGAACCAAAGTAAACAAGCATTGGAAATGCAATAGATCTCGCCCTTGTTTAAGTTAAAGCCATTCTTTTGTAATGAGGTGGCTTTTTAGCTTTGCTTTTATTAGTGTTTTTTCAACTTTCATGTAAATAACATGCATCTGTATGCATGTATGTATATGTATGCATGCATTTATGTTTGTATTTATATAGATATACAGATGATATATGTTTATATATGTATGTATATATATATATTCACTGAAAAAACCATAGGTTATAGACCATATATAGTTAGGAATTAGCATTTACAAAACCTTGAAATTTCACTGAAAAAACCATAGGTTATACACCATATATAGTTAGGAATTAGCATTTACAAAACCTTGAAAATTCACTGAAAAAACCATAAGTTATAGACCATATATAGTTAGGAATTCGCATTTACAAAACCTTATTTTACTCACACAAAACCATTGAAATTCCATATATAGTTAGTTGCACTAACTATATATCGCGCACCCGCAATCCACTGCTGATGATGTCACATATTACATCATTCATGACATGGTCAGTGACATCACTGATGACATCACTGATGACATCTCAAATGACATCACTGATGACAACATCCAGTGACTGTATGTTTCTGTAAAGTTAAAATATGTCTTACATATTGAAGAATGAGTGGATGTATAAGTGTCTGGATGAAGGATTTAGTAGGTGCATGACTGACTGTATGAGTGAGTGATTAAATGTGTCTCACTGAGTGCATGGGTTAGTGACTAAACTGTCTTAATTTGTGCATCATTATGTCTGTTGTTCTGTAAACTGTTGCATGTGTTGATAAGTAGCTATATGAGTAACTATATGGGTTATTGATTGGTTGCCCAAGTATTTGTATGGGAGACTGAGTGTATGTGTGGGTGCCTGGGAGGTGTATGACTCTGTGCATAGATGTGTGAGCAGTTGATTCACTAGATGTATGGTTTCAAAAGTGCATGTGGAAACAGCTGTATGGGCGGTTGACTGTGTGCATGAGTGTATTGGTGAGTGAATGGATATCTCAGTGCTACATGTCAAAGTAAGTACATATGTAAAACACAGTACATGTGAGAGTTGACATATATAAATAACTGTGCATAAGAGCCAGTGAATGTGTGAGTGGCTGTATGGATCATTGTGAACTTGTATCAGGGATTGTATAAGAGAGTAAATATGTGTTAGTATATGTTTGAATAAGTAAAGTTTTAATACTGTATAGTTGAGGAAATGGAGGTGTGATTGATTCTTTGCATGACTGACTAGGTGTGTGAGTAACTCCATGGATGAGTGACAGTCTGTGAGTGTCTGTTTACACTGATTGTATCTAAGGTTATATTAGAGTCTGAAGAGGTTCATCGTAGTATCACATGAATGATATCATCAGTGATGTGATCAGTAATGTCAAATGAGATGTCATCAGTGATGTCATCAGTGATGTCATTTGAGATGTCATCAGTGATGTCATCAGTGATGCCATCAGTGATGTCACTGACCATGTCATGAATGATGTAATATGTGACATCATCAGCAGTGGATTGCGGGTGCGCGATATATAGTTAGTGCAACTAACTATATATGGAATTTCAATGGTTTTGTGTGAGTAAAATAAGGTTTTGTAAATGCGAATTCCTAACTATATATGGTCTATAACTTATGGTTTTTTCAGTGAATATATATATGTACATATGTATATAAATCCAAAGGAAGGCAAATCTGTGCGCTCCCAGGCAAGGAGACACAGCAAACTCCAAACAGTGTCAAGGAAGTTTAATCCACACAACGGGCTTCACCACACGAAGTGGCTTGATCACGTGAATTTCATACACTTCAATCACCACATATGTATTGCAGGGTAACATAGTCATAGAATTGGGACTACGGTATTCATTCATACACTGACCTCGTAAATGGCATTGTGAACACCATGAAAAATAATTCTACCACAATAAGTGGATGACAAAAAACATATAGCGTGAAAATGCACATATACCGATCGTTAACTAGATGCACAGGAATACACATCATTAGTAAAGCATTACATGCAAAATTGCATCACATCATGGTATCGTTGCCGATATTGTCCTTATTTGTTGTGTGCCCGTGAGATACAGTAAAAGCTGTTCCAGTACATGCATAAACGTTTCTCGTTCCCACCTCTTGGAACACATGATCCAAGGGTCTGCCCATGTCACCACCCCCTTGTTAGATATACTGCAACTAGCGTGAATGTCTACAGCAAGTCATTCAATAAAGTAAAATACATTGAACACACACAAGGCAGAGGAGGGGGAAGAGGGGGGGAAAAACGACAAGGAAATGCTTGTGTTGGAACATCACCCGGGTGTCTACTGCAGGCAAGTGCCCTAGATCGGAACAGACTATGAGCCTTGTGTGTTGACATAATACATAATCCATAGGTCCGCCCACACAACCGCCCCTTTGTAAGATCTACCGCAAACTGCATAAGAGTAGCAGCGGGTCAATCAAGTAAATCAGGTTTGCATCAAAGGGTAGAAGACATGACCGAAAGTCAATCAAGTAATGCACCATGTGAAATCTCAATGATGTTGAAACACAATTGAAGGCAAAGTCAATCCATCCTGTTTAGGATGCAACAGTAGGAAAAGCATTGGAATTCAGAGCATTTATATTGACTATTTCCACTCCAGTCTATGCAACAGTAGAGAAAGCGCTGGACATCAGGGGAGGTAGAATGTACTATTCCAACTCCAATCTGTGCAACAGTGTGGTAAAGCATTGGACTTAGGAAGGGTTAAATTTACCATTGCTACTCCAGTGTGTGTAACAGTAAGGAAAGTACTTCACTACAATCACATAACATATTTTAATAACCTGATTCATTGAAAAAAATATACAGTTTTTAATATATAAAATATATACATAAATTTAAATACACAATTAAACAATTAACATGCTTATTCAAAAATGTATTAATAATTCATTTTGAATGATAACTGATGTACAGGAATGTATAATAGGCTAATAATTATGTGGAATAATGTAACATAAAATACTGCAATGTGTATGGTTGATTCAAAGATAATGCAGTGTTACACAAATGGAAATAAGATATGTTTAAAAATTAATGTTTTTTTAATTATAAAAAATGTTATTCATTTATTATTCACTATACTTCCGTATAATGGAAAATATGATTAAAGTAAAGAAGTATAACACAATGAACTGATTTAATGATCAATTAAATATTTACTAATAAGAGAATATTTAATTGTTAAATATAGCTTAAATAACTTCCCACCCTATGCCTCTACAAAAAGCCAAGACCAAATATATAACAAAAGATATAATTTTTGATCAATTTAAATAATTATGAATTCATTTGAAAATGACAGTATAATAATTAATTGTTAATGAATTATTACTTAATTAACATCCTGCCACTTACGCCTACACACCCAACACGTTTAGGAAAATGTAAAGAATATATTTACACATTTCACATAATTACCAATCAATTGAATAGTTAATATTAACTTAATAATCAATTATTAATAATGTATTACTTAATTAACTTCCAAACCTATATCCCTACAAATCCAACTTCCTGCATATAAAAGATTACTTAGAAAAATAATAATTACACAATTTACATAATTGATCATCAATTAAACAATTAATACTGAATCAAAAATATATTGTTAATTAATCATTCTCAATTGTTTTCCACCCTCTCCGCATACAAACCTCACAACCCGCTACAACGATATAACTTGCTATTAACAATTAAATTAAAACTGATAACTTAAAATGACATATTATATTTAAAAATATTGTCAACAATTATACAAACAATATTTAACATATCAAAATAATATATGGAATACAAATTCATAAAGATAATTAAAAAACAACATTTTTAAACACTTTATTATTGTAATTGATTTTAGAAAAACACAAACAATCAATATTCTTGTCAACGGTATTTCTGCTTCAGGATATTTATGTGTCAAGACATTAAAAACTCAATATAAATATCTATATTTATAATTCGATATTTTCTCCAAATACTGTCCTCTGGAAAAGTGTGTTAGACTGCTCTCTTCTGAATTGCATAAGGCGTGGGCCAGTTCTGATGTTAATGGGGATGTTATTTCTCATCCTGGGAACATAGGGGTTCATTACAATGGCAGAGAGACCGCTACTGCCGGCCCGGCGGTGGCGGTCCCTCCGCCATCTGTCTCCCATTTCCCCCGCCACATTAGGATGGCAGGTGTAATGGTGCACACAAGCGTGGTGGAACGCTTCCGCCATAGGCAATCTTAACGATTGCCTGGTGGAGCGGATAAGGCTGGGGATTTGGGAGCAGTGCATCGAAGGCACCACCCGCCCAATCACAATGCTGGCATCAGCCAGCCTTTCCATGGCTGTGGAACTGCTGCGGTGGCAGTCACATCATAATTGGTGTGCGGGACTGCTGCATTACAGGCTGGCGGTCCTGATCCCACTCTGATGGCAGGTGGACTCAAGTCCGCCGGCCATCGTAATCGGCCCCATAGATCGAGAAAGGCTATTTTCGGGTTGTCTCTTGTTTACAGTTTCTTTTTGATTTGCAGAGTCTCATATGTCTGTTTTCCTCTGAGACACAACCCACACTTATTATTGGGCCCATTAATGTATAAAACATCGTTTTGATGGTGGACCTTCTTCAAGAATTTACCACAATGAAATGTGAGAGCATGGAAAAATACACATAACAACTGCAGGGGACAAATAATAGCTGCATCTGTGGTGTAGGAGAAAATTATTTTGTGACCTCATGGTCAGCAGAGAACTACTGTAGTAGTATATATCTTGTCAGACTTTTTACCTTGAGCTGATCTTGTGCTCATGGCTGGTCATTTTTCAGCATCCTACAGTATGAGATGTACTGTTCTATTAATATCCTGTCAGACAGATTTTCATCCCCTTCAAGGTAGAGTGTTTGTGACGTGAAATGACAAACAATGTTAATATGTTCTTTCTTTCTTTTTCTAAACTATCAAGTACGTTGAAAACTGTGACAATGCTAGTAAAGTAAATTAAAGCTATGGATGCACTTAATAAAAACAATTGAAACTTTTACAATTAAAACATTTTATTTTACTTATATATATGCAAAAATAACACTATTAATTACATGGTATAATTTAAAATATAAAAAAAGTAAAATAATAGTTTCTATAGCCTCAATAAATATTGTCAATTTCATAAATTTCATTCTGGAAATAAGAACAGACCTTTAGTTCATAAAAAGCAGTGCAAATTCAGTGGAAAAACATATTTTAACATTCTATCGGGAAAATGTAGACCCTTAGTGGTGCATACCTGTTGGACAAGGTCCTCGGTGCAGGGACACTGTAAAACCTTTTGCCTTTTACATTCCACTTTTTGCTGAATTTGATTTTGCTGACTTTAGGAATCTGTGCATTTTGCCACAGCAAACAAATACTAAAGTGATTGTGTTTTCTCTTTTAAACTTGATTTAATTGTCTTATACCCAATTGGTATATTTATTTACTTGTAAGTCCCTTGTAGATTGGTATACCATACATCCAGGGCCTGTGAATTGCATGCTACCAGTGGGCCTGCTGCACTTACTGTGTCACCCACTTAAGTTGCACCCTAAAGCAGGTCCCAGGCCTGCCATTGCAGCCTGATGCAGCACCATGCCAACAACTTAGTGTTAAAACTGCCTTGCCAAACTGTAAACTCCCCTTTATCACATATCAGCCACCCATAAGTAAGGTCCTAGGTAGCCCATAGGGAAGGGTGTTGTGTAATTATAAGGCTGGATGTGTACTGTTAAATTATACATATTCTGGTAGTGAAAAACTCCTAACAAAATGTTTCCGAGTATTTTTTCTTTTTCTTTTTTTGTTCTCATTTGTCTGTATATGCTAGGATTTCGATAATACCCCGTCTACTTAGACCAAGAAAAGCCCGGTCTCTCCTACCAGAGGGGATGCAGTTAACACCAAGGGCTACCATTTCCTCCAGTCCTTCAAAAAGAAAGGGGATAATCAGACCAACCTGTAAAGCATATTTTAATCATAGGACCATGAGTAAAACTAAAAAGGAGGGGCATTAGATAATAGCAAAAACTAAGGAGTCTTAAAACCCCTAAATTACCTGCTGGCCTGTATTTAATATGTGTTAAAACGATATTCCAAACTAAGAACAAGTTAGGTTCTTTATGTATACCTCAAACCAAATATCCCATAATGCCCAAAAATCAGTTCTTTTTGTTTGCCTGGCAGCACGATCCAAAGTTGCAATCCTTTGTACCGTTTGAATCCATTCAGCTTCTGTAGGGGGTAGGGGCGTATCCATTTAATACATCACTCCCTACGGGCCAACGGAACTAAAACAAAAATAATAACTTTCTGATTTTTACTAAAGCAATAAGCTTTTTCCTCCCTTCCTGCAAAAAAACCCAAATATTACTGTTTCCATGCTCACCTTCAGTTCTTGGCAGAGGATCTCTGGAATAATCGTACCCACTTTTTCACACATAGGCTGGTTCGAGGGACACTGCCAAAACATATGGACTTCATTAGCGTTACCCTCTCTGCACTTATGGCACTTCTTCACAGCTCTACTTCCCATCTTTGATAACTTCTTGGATGTACATTTATGCCTTGTGGACAGTGAAAAGATGGTTCTTTTTCAGTGGAGCAGATCTCACGTATCACCATAGAAAAGACATAGATACTTGCCATAAAGTTTTGTGGTCTTTGTCTGGCAGCTCCCTCCTCCAGCTCTCCACCAGGACGTTATGTTTCTCCCCATTTGTCTGAGTCAGCATCCAGTACCATTTTATTTTTTTTATTTATTTCAACACTTGTAAAGAGCAGTGCTACCCAGCAGGCATCCTGGAGCTAACATATGTGTGCCCAGCTGGGCTCTTGCTAGGGGGGTCCCATGAGAATAGTAGAGTTATGCACTAGGGAAGAGCCATGTCTTTAATCTCTTCCTGAATGGAAGAAGATCCTCCAGCTATATCAACTCAAATGGAAGATTATTCCATAGTCGGGCAGCAGAGGTGCTGATGGCTCTACCGCCTGACTTTATTTTTTTAAATCTTGGCACCATCACCATTCTAGCTGAGGAGTAGCGAAGGCTCCTACCAGGGACATACCAGGCGAATTTCTACTGCATTAGTTTAGGTCCAGACCCATGCAAGGCCTTGAAAACTATGCAGAGAGACTTAAATTGGATTCTTAGCAGTATAGGGAGCCAGTGTAGCTTCGACAAGGCCAAAGAGGCAGATGAATGTCTTGGCCTCCTCCAGGCTAGCTTAGCTGCTATCGTTTGAATCCTATGGAGCCTCTCTATCAAATATCTTTGAGACTCCAGCAGCAAGGCATTGCAGTAGTCCAATCTGCTTAGGACCGTACTTCGTACTATCAGTGCTCGAACTTGAACTGGCAGGACCGGAAGCATCTTTCGAAGGGCTCTGATAATGGCAAAGCAGCTCCCCATGGTTTTATTAACCTGTGATTCAAGGGTCAGTTTGTTATTAAACATGATTCCCAGATTCCGTACCTTCTCCGCGGGGTCAGTGGACTGGCTGTGGATAGTGACCAGAAATTAGTAGGAAGTGAGGGGGGAGACTTCCCTGCCACACAGTAAAGGATCTCGGTTTTATCAGCATTGAATTGAACCGAGTTCTCTCTCAGCCACTGTGCCGTATCCTGCAGGCAAGCATGAAACACTTCCAGGGGTGTAGATTGTTCTCCCTTTAGGATAAAATAAGTTGAGTGTCATCAGCATAGTTTACGATATTGACATTATGCGCCCTTATGACAACAATCAGAGGTCTCACGTAGATGTTAAACAATATTAGGCTGATCGCGGAGCCCTGGGGAACGCCATGTATGGTGTTTGTAAATTCAGACTGATAGGGGGGAAGGGCCACTGCCTGCCTCCTATCTAATAGGTAGGATTGAAACCATTTCAGGCCTGTGTCTGCTATCCCCACCTCTTCAAGTCTGTTTAGGAGAATCAAATGGTTGACTGTCTCAAATGCGGCAGACAGGTCAATCAGGATAAGTACCACTGATTGACCTCTGTCTGCACGCATTCGAAGATCGTCCATCACAGTCACCAGGGCGGTCTCCGTTCCGTGTCAAGGACGGTAGCCAAATTGCACATCCTCTAGGATATTATTAGTTTCCAGGTGTTTTGAAAACAGTCTGCTAACCAGTTGTTCTACAATCTTTACTGGCTGGTCGCTTCCTAGTTAAAACACCATTCTCCGGCAGATCGAGACTTTTACATTGATTCAGCGCCAAGATGCCTATGGGCATACGTGCCTTTATAAATTCATAAATCAAATCAAATCAAATCTTGTCTTCTTTATACCTAGTAGACCTCTATTATTGTAGCCACTGGGGTCTTCTACCCCCCTGGCCGATTATCCCTTTGAGGCCATCGATGATAGTTCTAATTTTATCATTGAAGAACGTTGCAAGGCTGTTGCAGAGGTCCTGGGTGGGATGAATCTTGTTCTAAGCACAGTCCGGGCTGATCATATCATTCATTATTTTGAAAATACTTCTAGCACTGTTTGGTGCTTTCAAAAAAGTATTGGAGAAGTATTTAGCCTTCGCCATATTTATTTCTCTTTTATAGCTGATAATTGTTGTCTTCCAGGCAAATTTGTCCTCGTCTTTGTAAGCCCTTCCCCATTTCCTCTATACCTGCTTACATTCCAGTTTCAAATTTTTAAATTTTTCACTGAACCATGGGGCCGAGGGTCTGTCCACTTTCTTATGATTTTTTAAAGGGGCAGCCTGGTCCAATGTAGCTGTTATCTGTACACATAAGGCCGCATGATTATCCTCCACCTGTCTGTCTATCTAAAAGTATTCATTTGTAGAGAACACACAGGAGGCTCTTGTCTTTATTAAAAGAGACTTCCAGTCCCTACTGACAAAGTTTCTCACCTCATTGGCTACCGGGCTATTTATTCTCGGGTTACATACCCGGAATATAATCAGGTGGTGGTTGGGCCAACCCACGGGCAGATGTCCAGATCTCCTAATACCTGTTCTTCAGAGAAAATTAGATCTAGAATGTGTCCACCCTTATGTGTTGGCTCTGTAACTCACTGATGTAGGTTTAAGCCTTCACATGATTGGAGGAGATTATTGTAACTAGAGTCCAGGATACCATTTAGCCAGAGGTTGAAGTCCCCCAGAATCAGCAGTCTGGTGTGTGTAATTGCCATGTTGCTGAAGGTCTTAAAGGTCTTAAAGATTCTAATGCCCACTCATATACCCACCTGGGCACTCATGCACCCACTCACAGATCCCCTCATATAGTCCTGCACCCACTTGCAAACTCAATCGTAGAGACATGCACCCATGTACAGACCCACTCAAAGACTCACGCACCCACATACAGACCCACTCACACACATGTATATACTCACAGACCCACTGTGACCCACACACACCCACTAACAGACCCACTGAGACACTCAGACACCCACTTATAGATCCACTCAGATAACCATACAGTAACTCACACAATCATTCACAGACTCTCTTAGAGACTTATGAACTCAGTTATTTACACATATACTCAGAGACTCACATACCCAGTCACAGACTCACTCAGGTAAACATGCATCCACTCACACAACCGCTCAAAGAATCACATCCAACAGACCCACCCAGACACTTGCCCTCCCAGTCACAGACCAACTCAGACACTCATGCATACACTCATTTCCTCACCCACTCAGAGACTTATGCTCTCAATCACAGACCCATTGAGACCCTCATACAGCCACTCACAGATCCACTCAGATATTCACTCAATAACAGTCACTCCCACACTCACTCACAGATACTCTCACAGACTTATGCACCCCGTCACTGACATACTCAGAGACTCATGTATCCACTCACATTATTCGCTGTGTGTCCTCTGCAATTGGAACGTCATTGCAAAAACCAAAAATATCTTGAAATATGATGATTAATGTACTTTGGAAATAAATAGATGACAAATACAACAATAAGTGGTGCACCATGCAAATGCAATCTTCAATATCTAATTCTAGACAAAAACAACAACAACGTTGTAGCTATGAAATAGAATAAAAGAGAACTTGGAAATTCACTGAAAAGAAACAAAGGTTGCATGGACATTATAGTTAGGAAATAGATCTTGTAAAACCGCAGAAATTCACTGAAAAAAACAAAGGTTACAGTGACATTATAGTTAGGGAATATAATTTTAAAAAACTTTTCACTGATAAAACAAAGGTTACAGTGATGTTATAGATAGACTGACATTTCACTCGTACAAAACCAGAGAAATTCAGCACTATAACTCACGCCCCTGCAAGGACTGCTTAGGACCTCACATTACTCATCACATATACAGTGACATCACTGATGACATCGCAAATGACATGAAAGGAAAGCGTTGTCATTGGATGGCCTTGGGTTGAAGCTGTGATGAAGATTTCTATGCTTGGACTGAAATGGAATGGAAATCAAAAACCTCCAGTGGGACAAAACAGAGGGCTGTGGCCAAAGACAGTTACACAAGGTTGGATATCCCTTGGCAAAGGACCGCTGAAAAAGGGGTTGCTGCTGTGGAGAATAATGTACAGGAAGAAGCTGTAAAGTCCTTCTGACTGGCGATGCACCTCTGGCAGATATGGGAGCAGGTTGGTCCCGGTCTTCTCCTGGTTTTCAGAGCACTTTAGGTCAAATTTTGGCCAACTCTTCAGTTTTGAAAATTGGCCATCTGGGCATCTATACACCACAACCAAGGGTCCAGGATTGGGGGCTACCTCTTGGTTGCTCGGGACTCACTCAGGCTGGGTTCAGATGGGCGTTTAAGTTGGTCGGAGCCTTTTATTTCCCTGTAGTTCTGAACAGGAGGCCAGCAAACTAGCACATGGATTCACTACTGGTAGTCCTGGGAACAGATAAAGATGCAGGACTCAACAGCAGTGCTGGTCTCAGAGGGTTCAAGGCAGGCTCCAGGCAGAAAAGCAGTTCTTCCAGGTACAGCAGGAGTCTAGCAGAGGGCACAGCTGGTCACAGCAGCAGGCACTCCTCTTTGAGTCCTTACACAGGTCCAGTGGTGAACTGAAGAAAGGGTCTGAAGGTCCTGTATTTATACCCTGATTACCTTCCTCTGGAAGGTGGGAGAAGGTTCTGGAAAGATTCTGGCTTAAAGCTGACTACAGTGAAAAGACAGGTTAATTAGGCCCTTTGTATGAAGGCATTGAACAGGCTACTCAGATGTAAGATGCAGTGCTCAAATCCACCCCCCCATTCTTATTTATTTATTTACTTTAGTGTTACATAGCACTGGCTAGACCCGGAGGTATCAGGATGCTTTAAATGAAGAAAGTTACATCGGTTGCAAAAAACATTGTTACAAAAAATACATAAGTTATAAGTTACATGTGTTGATTAGTGGTGCGTAGAAGGGTGAGGGGGATAAAGTAAAAGGGTAACAGGTAGGGGATATGGCGGAAAGACAAAGGAAAGTCTGCCCAATGTCCGGCTGGGTAGGTGACGGCCTAGGGGGAAGTCCGCAGCCCACTTCCTCTATAGCTCACAAGGTAGCTCCATCGGGCATTGGTCAAAAAGCTAGGTCTCCACAGCCGGTGGAATGTTTCATTCACTACAAATAGGTGTCAAAGCGGAGACACTTGCCCAGGGCCAAAGAATTCCAATGCGCCGACCAGCAAGGGAAGGAGACACTCTCCCGGAAATTTTCAAAAGGACGCCATCTTAGGGTCAGGCCGTACAGGCAGTACTCGCTGTACTGTAAGGCTTGTATATAGTTTGTATCCAACAAATAAGCACCACCCCTGAAACACATGCCCAGGATTCTAGTATTCCAACGTGTTGAACAGCAAGGGAAGGAGAAGCGCTCCCTGCACTACTCGAATGGGCGCCATCTCAGGGTCAGGCCGTGCAAGCCGAGCTCATACTGTATATTAGTGGCGGAAAACAGTATCTTAGGGAGGAGGAGCTGGGTCGTCATGAGCATTCGGCGATGGGCCCTTCAGAATGGAAATGTAGGCCCCGACTTGTTTCCACGTCAATGTCGTGTGCACTGTTCTTCGTCGGACCTTTTAAACCCATTGCGCTTATGGGCATCTTAGGATCAGGCTGGGTGTAGGACTGGAGCAAGCCTCTGAACATACAGGGCTCGAACAGACTGAGTGTCTTAAAATGGTACATGCCCCGTTGAAACTTGTGTTGAGCTCTGTCAGAGACACGTGTGCTAGGAAGGAAACCGGAGCTCCGGTTTTCAGTAAGCTCCAGCGTTGTGCACTCCGCCTTCTTGTGCTCAATGGGAGCGTGTCCGGCTCAGGTAATTCAAGGCTGCTCCCTTCGCACCTTGCGATGGCATGTTCGATGCTAGTCAGCTCCGGAAATGCCCCACAACTTGCGGGCACCGGAACCGATTCCGAGTCTTGTCCGGTCCATTGTTGAGCAGCGAAGGCTGCACTGCTGACTCAGTGGCGGGCGGGGGGATGTGACTAGATAGCCATCTGCTTTGCTGACAGAACCACGCTCCATCTATCATCGGCCATGGTCAGATGGAGAATCGGAAGGACCGCAGACCCAGGAAAGCCAAGGTAAGCAAGAGGGGTCAAAGGAGAGTGTGGATTCAAAAGAGGGTCAAAAACTTATCATGCCCTCTATTTGTATTTATGTAGGTACCCAGCCCCGAAGCCCTGAAGACGAGCCTGAACAACTATATAGACAGGCTCAGAAACGCGTCGGCTTACAGGCTCTTGACCTTTCATTCGTCTTAAATCCGAATGTTTGTTTACTGTGCATAAGGCTCTTGTGTTTTGTCATAAATACATTGAATGCTCATTGTACTAGCCGCCCCTTGCGCAATCAGGCCAAAAGAAAGAGAAAAACATTTATTTTCAGTGGCCTGACAGAAAATATGTGGACAGGGTACTTTCAACCTTAATGAGTAATTTTTGTCTTAAATGTTTTTTTGTGTAAAATTATATGAATGTGTAATTCTTTTTTGTCCTTCTAAGTAATGTGCAATTTGAGTTATTGTAAATACATGTGTTCCAGTGCAGGACAGCAAGTAATTCTTCGGACTGTCATAGTATCTGTAAAAATCATTGCATTTACTTTTCCTGAATCTCTAAAAAACATAAAGGTTGCACATAAGGATTAAACACCTTAGTGTATGATTCTGCCCTAAATAAAAATTGAGCAGAACAAATAAACGAGTGACCGGGTTTTCCTCTTTATTCAAAATTGCATTGTCCTACCCGGCCACATTTTTGGACAAAACCCCCCTGGTAACAGAACTTTCTAAAAGTAGCATTTTCAAAATTCTAACAATCAGACTCTGCCATTAAAGAGGGTTTCTCACTGTAATTTCATAGGCACCAAACATGAAATATCTAAGTGCTCCCAGTTAGGAACTACAGATTATTTAATGTAATGAGAAATCCCCAATGTTATACTATTGGAGGGTAGGCCTTACAACAGTACTACTGAAACCAAATAAAAATCTGAGGCACTGCAAATCATACAGACCAATAACTCTTCTCAACAATGACTACACAATTTATACTCAGATTTTTAAACTTTTGGCTTTTATGGTGACTGTATGGACTTTTTTAAGTGTATCAAAATGGTATTGCTGTTTATATTTTGTATACTTGTTTGTTTTCTTATAGTTGTATATATTTTGCTTACAGGTGTATATAGATTTGCTTGGTTTTAATCCTGTGTTCCAAATAGTATTTATTTTTAATAACGTGCATAGCAAATCTGTGGGAGCAATTGTCATGCAGCATCTTGGACTATGTCCATTTTTGTAAAAGGGAAAAGACATGTAGTATCTATGTATGTTATGGCTGGCGTCACTGCACAGGCTCATGGAATCTTGGCATGGTTGTGAGAAAGGTCCATGTGGAATGTAGTTTTGAATATATGGCAGTCGTTTTTACTTGTAAGCTACCAGCAGCTCATCTTCATCCAGGCTCAAATAAACGCTACTTGAAACGTACCTTTGGTCTTCCGTGTCCTTGGGACACTACACTGCCCTTCTCCATGCTGATGACCTGATCCTCCATGCGTGTGCATCAAAAGGTTAACAGCCCCAACTTACAGCTATGGACAGATTTTACCTGGAAAATAGGCTGAACATCACCAACAAGAAAACCAAGAAAATGGCCTGCACCTATACATAACAAGTACCACAAAACGGCCCTCCATAACCAAAAAGCAATTGAGAAATCTGAGTCTTCACCAAATGCTATCCTCAGGATTGTCCAGTCATATTGTAATTGATTCTCAAACTGGATTGAAAGAATGGTGTATGCCATATCAGAAAGCTAATTCTCATAAGGGGATGAACTCGGGGATAGGATAAAAATAGATCCTCAAGATAGAAAATTTGGGAACTCTCTATTCATGATATCAACATGTTTCCTCACTACAGCCGTAGAATTGGACATTGGTTTCAACTTAATCTCAAACAGATGTCAGATGCCACCAAGCAAATATGGGCTGAAAGACTAAAGTAAGATAGGAAAAACCTGGTGTAGAAAGTCTGTAAGGAGTGCTTCCCCCGTACCCGAAATCCAACTATGACTTGGCCTGTGGAGGGGAACCACAATATCTCAGACTTGAACTAATAACGGCTATGCCAAGTCTGATTGTCATGCCCAAACAATATTATTATTTCAACAGTTACATACCTTATCCTTAACCACCATCTCTTATCCGAACACAGGGCACAGGAGAAGGTGCAGCCAGCTTGTCAGTATGGACTCTGTGATGTTTCTCAACATGCTCAGGCTCACTTGTCTATCATGACAAATCCTAGAGAGAGGAAACTGTTCACATTGGCCAGAAGTGGAGCCTTCCATTGATGACAATGCTTATGAAAGGAAACCTTGCAATCTCAGGAAATTGTGCTTGTGTAAATGCAGAACCCCACCTCACTTCTTGCTGTTCTGTTCACACTACAAAACACTAAAAGGAAGATCAGTTTTAACACTGCTTTGCATAACTTATTTATTGTAGTTTGTAATCATAGTAAAAGTGATCAACATCTGTAAAATAGAGAAGAACCATTTGTACATAAAACCTGTACAGAGGAAGACATTCCCAAAACAAGTGTACAGTATCTAGGTCTGATAAGCCACATTTCCAGAATATGGGAGAATCTTGGCAGTGCTTAACCTCTTAAAAGACTAATGCCATCTGTGTAGCACTGTGAAGTGAACGTCGAGCAACAATTTATCATGTTTGGCCAGTAGTCTGTCCAGTCCATCATCTACATATTGTACCAGCAGTCGTGTGGCTCACCATTCCTTTGTGAGACATTCAGTTACTGGTTGACTTGGGTGTAAGTCCTGAACAAGCAGCAACCACAATAACCTAGTCAGGGTAAGGCACAAGCAATACCAAAATTAACCTGTGCTCAACTCCTTGGTAGCTTAGCACAGAGCAGCCAGACTTTACTTAGAGGCAATGTGTGCATTTGTGCAATACTTCAAACAGTAAAACAGTGAAAGCACAACACAAAAAGATCCCACACCAAGCTTTAATAATATGGATTGAAATAATAAATAAAACAAGACCAACATGACAAAAATATAATTATTAGAACCAGAGATATTTAATTTAAAAAAAGATTTTATGAGAAAATAGCATCAAAAGGGGAACAGTGCCAACTGTGAATATTTGGTCAGACGTGGACAAAGTCACATCTTCAGGTCGACCAAAAGGAGCATGGGTCCAGCTACAGGGACCCAGTTAGGCCTGCTGAACGGAGTACCTTATATCATGGTTTGCGGAGCGTTGCATGGATCCGTGTCGGCAATGTGTCACACAACCAAGGTGATGCATCGGTTTTGAGATGCAGTGGGCTGTGGAGCAAGGTTCTGTTGCATCTTCTTGGGGATCCCATTGATAGGGCTTGTGATATGATGTTTGGTGTCAGAGATGCGGCACACAGTGTTAATGATATGTCGGTTCCGAAAGGCTGAGAGGCGGCGATGTGGAGCCCGGTGTCGTCATCAAGGCTGATGTCGCCAAGACATGAGAGGGCCTACCCCAAGGATTCATCATGCAGTGGTGGTTTTGTAGGAGATGTGGGCTGCAGGGGCGATAAACGTTTTTGTGACAGGTCCAATCCACGCAGCACAGGAGATGCGTTGGTTCCGCAGCAGAGGAGATGTGTTGGTTGGGGTGGCACAACTTAGCAGGGCAGACTTACAGATGACAGAGTCCAGGTGCAGATAACATTGGAAGTCTCTTATGTCCTGAGACTTCAAATTAGGAGGGTAGCCACCAAGCACTTGGAATCACTCCGGGCTCAAGTGATAAAGGTTCAGTCCTTCTCACCCACGCAGGGGAATGGAAGGCAGCAGGGCAGCACAGCAAGGTAGGAGTTTAGCAAAGCAGCAGCCCAGCAGAGTGGCAGTCCTGTTAGCTGCATAGCAGTTCTTCTTCATGGCAGAGTCTGCACAGGTCCAGAAGTGTACAGAAGTGGTGGTCTCCGAGGTCCAGTACACATACCCAGTGGTGACTTTGAAGTGGGGCTAACTTCAAAGGAGGTCTTTGAAGTGCACAGAGGTTGTCCACTCCTGCCCTAGCTCTCAACTCACCACAGAGGGGAATGCATCCCTTTGTGCGGGGACATGGGATACCCTATTCAAGTATAAGTGTGAGGCTGTGCCCAGTTCTTCCCTCCTATCCTGGCAGGATGAGCAATCAAGGTCCATCAAGTCACCCCTAAGCTTTCTTTGTGTGTGGATGTCTAGAGGGAATGCACAAATACCAGATGTCACCCAGCCCAGAATAAACAGAGACAGGCAGTAGGCACCAAATGGCTAATGATAGAAAATGCCAGCCTTCTAAAGATGGAATTTTCAGAAGCGCAGTTTAAAATCTGACTTCATCATAAGTTGTGATTTTAAATTGTGATTCCAGAGAAACCAGACTTGAGGGTCGTATACCTTCCAAATTAGAAATTACAATTATAAAGTGGAATACAGTAATCACAATGTTATTCTATGGGAGAGATGGGCCTTGCAATAGTGAACATGGAGAGTTTTTCACTACCTATGCAGGTAAAACCTAAAGATTCATATTACCTATTAAACAAATTGCACCCTGCCCTGTGGGGTATAGAGGGCCTACCTTAGAGGTGATTATTATGCATAAAAATGGATGGTTTCGATTTAGCAAAAGGTTTGTTTTGCCATGTTGACATGTCAGTGTAAACTGCACACACAGGCTCTGCAATTGCAGGCCTGAGACACAGTTAAAGGGCCTACATAAGTGGGTAGCACAATCAGTGCTGCAGGTATACTAGTAGCATTTAATTTACAGGTTCTGTGTGCTAGGGGTACCACTTTTCTAGGGACTTCTAAGAAACTTAAATATGCCAATTGGGTATGAACCATTACTACCATGTTTAGGGGCGAGAGCACAAACACTTTAAAACTGGTTAGCAGTGGTAAAATGCACAGAGTCCTAAAGCCAACAAAAATGAGATGAAAAAAGTAGAGAAGGAAAGCAAAAGGCTGTCAAGTCTTACAATAAGGCTCTGATGCTGGCTGCCGCTGGCCCGTCTTACAAATGAAAACCCCTACATGTGGCAACCAATAAAGGGATCCAGTCACCTGTGAAATTCTTATTCACAGATCCTTATAAGCCATCATGGAACAATGATGCTGGTTCTCAGCAAAGGCCTCAAGGCGTATCTGTCTTGTGGTGGGCAAAATGGCTTGGCAATGATGACCCTTCAATCTTCACTGTCTCCATATAAGGCATGTTGATCCCATCAAAGCAAGTGTCAGAGTCCATGGAGCGCCTCAGAAGTGCTGGGGCTCTCCGGCCCCCATGCAGTCCAACAGTGTTGCGGAAGGGAAGGAGCTCCCACATCTTTGGATCACAGTTGAGAGCTTAGTTATGTTCAGGTCAAGGCGTCCCACTTCCAAACAGTATTCCGCCGGACTCCGAGACACTCCTGGTGCTTGTGCTGTTGCGTAAACTAAAAACTTTGGCATAGTCCTGCAAGATTTCCTTTGTCACCCACACACAGGTGACACAGGTGAACTCAGTTCAATGCACCCGCTCTGAATGTGAAGGACAGGTATTGACACATCAATCTTCACTGTAGCCCCTTAGCCCCGCAGAACCCCACCCAATATACAGCTGAAGTACAGTTATTATATTTCGGTTACTAAGAATCCCTGTAACAGGATCAGGGGCACTGTGGTAACTTAAACAAACCTATATCATTATTCACAATATCACAAATACATTGCACTAAAAAGAATAGGCACTTTTAACTAAAGGCATTTACTACAACAGGGCAAACCTGATTCTCAGCACATCTAAAATAACTACACAGCAAATCATAAAAACAGCAACAAGGCACATTGTGGGCAATGATAATAAAACGAACATTTCTATCATGATGCAAAGAACATACTTCATGCGCTACACTAGGAATACATGGAGAGTAGAGCAATTTGCTTTCTAAAGTTCCTTAGGGAGAAGCAACGCACTGAATACCTTGTTGACAGCAAGTGTTGTCATTATCAGTGTAGGTGTGAAGGCTGTGTTCCCTGCAAAGGGGAAACATGCACTCTGGTAGTAGCCAACATCCAGGACTTGGCCTTATCAGCATCAGGCAAAATGCGCTGGAAGTAGGTGATACCATATCTGGCAGAATCTTTTTTATTTTTTATAATTGAAGCTTCATTTTACAGTTCCATGCAGACAGTCAAGGCTCAAAAAAATACAAAAAATTCTAGCACAGCATCCCCATATCCATCATGTTTCTATCGCTCTCATACCCTCCCGATCCCTCCCACCGCCACATATGCATTGTTACAGTTCAGTGAGCTGCCTAATTCAGCAGTGCTAGATAGCAGATAGGACACATACAGACGCCAAAAGTCTTTTGGCCTTGAAGGCGGGAGTAATTCTTCAGCATATGTTTCAAGCTGGGTCTTACAATACGCTAGGGCTTGGAGCCAATCGGTGTGTTTTGGTGCCCTCCTCCCACCCCAGAACATTGACACTCTATGTGTAGCTAACAGTGCTTTGGCAAAGCCCAATAGGCACAAAGATGGGGGAGCAGCCTACACATTCCTCTACCATTATCGATATGGTTTGTGTGAAGCGTGTCCAGAATTGGGCCACTGCGTAGTATAGCCATGCCAAATGGGGAAAATCTGCCGCAGCTGACCCAGAGTGCACAGAGGACGCCTCCACCAGCATCCTGAATTTATGAAGTACACTCTGGCAGAATCTTGTGTGATAATCTAAGAGAAACCGGTCCCAGGATTCTTGTTTCCAGGCCAAGGAGGGCCAGGCCTGGCAGTTTGGGCTGGACTGCTCCTATGAGGAACAGGGCAAGACTGATTTGCATATGGCTGGGGCTGAAATAGGGTGGTGAAGTGAGCTAAAGAACGATGATTGATTCCACCCAGATCTGTGACTGGGGTGAGTAAAATGTTTCAGCGCTTCGTTCATCATATTCTTGTGTTTGCCCTAATTTGAGAGGGTATGCCCAAACGTAACAAAAGCAGCAGTGCTTCA
The DNA here is from genome assembly GCF_964263255.1 of Lissotriton vulgaris. Taxonomy (NCBI): domain Eukaryota; kingdom Metazoa; phylum Chordata; class Amphibia; order Caudata; family Salamandridae; genus Lissotriton; species Lissotriton vulgaris. The sequence continues at coordinate 194,827,858 of NC_141691.1, forward strand.
CACTGGCACCCCCCAAACCCCCCACCTGAGGATTGGTCTGACAAAATTGCCCGGGCTGCTTTGTGTTTCCAGTCCAGCCATGTATACAGATGCAACTTTAAAAACAACAACTCCAGAATGGAGTGTGGAAGGGACAGAGAAATAAAAAGAGTGTGGGTATGTGTGCATGTGTGTCTGTGTGTGTGTGTGTATGTGTGAGATCTGATATCCTTCACACTCTATGCCCTGAGACATGAGTCAAGTGGTACTTGTTTTTGTTTGCAATTTGGTTTACGCTGAAATGTACGTGAGTACTCTAAAACAAAACCTCTAAAGGTCATAACTTTGTTGGTCGGTCAGAGACAAACTGAAGGCCTGCCCGACTATAAATGAAGCAGGTGGATCTTCGGTTTGGCTAAGAGGGCACTCAGCAAAATAAATTGGCCTCTAAGTTTCTCCTCTATATTTGCATGTACATTCAATAAAGGTAGCAATAAAAAGGCAGTGCAATTATTCAGCCTCATGAACTCGGAAAGGCTAAAAAATATATAACGTTTCCACGCTCTCTAATGCCAGGTGTGCAATAACTGTCCAGTCATTATTTCTCTAAGCATAGTATGGAGTGTCCTGTTGTAATAAAATAAATAAAATGAATACAAGTACCACTCCTACATTGACACGTGAGTTCTAATGTGCGTGTTGGTTATACTTTTCAATCCAACTAACAGATTCACCTGCCCACCGCTCAAATGAACTCACATGTTCACTATACTAATCCACCACTAATCCTTTTGGGTTCTGAAATAGCATGCTACTCGCTGAAAAAGGTTTCGACGCCTCGTCAATGGTAGTAAGCGCTATATGAATACAATTACATTACAATAGAATATATAGTCATTCTCGAAAATTATCATCAGTTCCCTTTAATATGACCATTAGGTTAAAATGCATACATTTCCCTTGTTTATAAACTTATCAAAAAGACCTCCCGACTTCTTAACAAGCTCTTTACAAAAACAGATGATGATGGGCTGACTGTTCCAGTAACAACGGTCTAGACGAACCTCCGTAGACTTGGTTGTCAGTAAAACCTCGACTTGTGCTCTCCCTGCCGTCAGCGGTGCTTAATGGGCATGTGTCGGGCACCTTTGCACCCCAGATATTGATCCCAAAGCCCTCTGTGTGCACCCCAGCTGCAAAGGAGACGGTTCGAAGGTACTCTCACTAATCAGTCGAGGAACAGAGTGTACGCATTAACATTAAAGTTGATATGAAATGGCCCTGACGTGCAAAAAGATACGACGGCTTTTTTAAGGAACCAAGTTGATAGAAACTGATCTAATATTGTTTTTTTTAAATAAAAAATGCAATAATGGAGCGTCACCCCTCCTTACTCTTTCTACTATTCCTATGAACCCTTCCCATGGACGTCCAGTGATTTTGTTCCCGTGGTGGTTTCTTAGCTGATATTTTAGTTATATTGCGCATTGTTCTAGTGCGCCACTCAGTAATGGCGGATAGTGTAATAATAAACCCTGCCCACACACCACCCCAGAGACCAGTAGCCGTCACCGCTTCCCTTTAAGTGAACACAGTAATACGTACTCTAAGCACTTCTCTGCCTCGAGGAACAAGCGAAAGGGCAAAATATATTGGGAAGCTTAAGCCTCGTAAAGACCAGTTCATAAGACTAGATTTCATTTTGGTGTTACAGTCCCTCTGGGATCAATATCAGGAGTGAAATGTTTGACTATTTTTTACTCATGTTTTTATGACATTCCTTGTTACGCTGAACAGAGTTTTCTTACTCTCTATTGGATAATGTAAATAAGCAATGTTATGTGGTCATGTATTATTTCGGTATACAATTTGACAAATTGGCGTTGGAAATTCACTCTGTGCTCCTGATTTGTGCAAGCAGTACATATTAGGATTCTTTATCACAGTTCCCCAAAACTATTTAAGTAGACATTGTCTGCTCAAGCACATTTTTTGCCAATATGCTGCGCCACTTTTTAACAAGTTATATGCCCTTGTGTGACAATGGGCTCTGGGGACAGCCGACCAAGGGAGGTGTGCCTCCCGTGGTGTTTGGGGCAATGCTGCAGCCTGGGCCACATTGGGCCTCTTAGGGCTTTATTTGGGCTGTGCCTTTCGGCTTCTTGCTCAATACATAACTAGCCATAGTGCCGGTTGCACAAAATGACCAGTCCACACAAATGTTGGAAAACAGTTTGCTGCGGGATTATTAAACACAAGAAGTATGTCAACGTGGCGAGTTAATTTACAGGCAATCCAAGGGCAGGCAGCGGTGACTAATCTAAGCTGCCCTGCCGGCCTGATGAGCCAAACTGCACCATGGCCAACCCAATCAGTACTACCATTTATGTGGGGGTTATCACCCTTAAATACCGTGGACTACCACTCCATAATTTTACTCATGACTTTTTAATGGCGGAGCATTGCAAGGCAAGCCCCCGGTTGCTCAGGCTTACAACCAACCAAAGAATGGGTGGGGCACTGAAGTGTTCATCCAGGGAGCTGCTGTAAAGACTCCTGGGGTTTGGCATAAGGCATCCCTCTGTGCTCTTGAAAGGGTACATCTTTGTACCAATCAGCCTCCGGATCGACCTGTAACTCTGCCTGCAACACAAATTCATACATTATTATGTTCAATTCCTTTGCCCGCCCTCCCTCCGGCACGCAGAGTAACGGTTGGGAGGGTGACAGCGTCTCCATCGGGGAACAAAGAGGATGGCCAATGGGTGGGGGCAGGTATAAATACCTGTCTCCAGCCCACTACACACCGGAAATGATGCAGCAGAGGCACCGGACATAGGCGGAACTCCCATGGGAAGGGGGGTCCAAGCAGCTGGTGTGCGTGGATGCGCATAATGCTGCTCTAAGGAGGCCGCCCTCTTATAGGGCCTACTGCGTGGGCCGCGGGAACCCGCATAGTCTGACATCGGCAACACCCGCTTAGCAGTAATTGGTCACGTTGCACAAAATAATCAGTCCACACAAATATTGTTGGAAAACAGTTTGCTGCTGGTTTGTTTAACACAAGAAGTATGCCAATGTGGTGGGTTAACTTATGGGCGATTCAAGGACAGGCAGCGGTGACTAACCTAAGCTGCCCGCTTGATGAGCCAAACTGCACTGTGGCCAACGCAATCAGTGCTACCATTTATGTGGCGATTATCTCCCTTAAATTCCATTGACCACCAGTCCATAACTTTACTCACGCCTTTTTAGGGGCAAAGCATTGCAATGCAAGCCCCCGGTTGCTCACCCTTACAGCCACCAAAAGGAAGCCGATCTTTTCATTCAGGGTCCTGCTGTAAAGACTCCTTGGGTTTGGCATAAGGCACCCCTCTGTGCTCCTGAAAGGGTACCCCTTTGTACCAATCAGCCTCCGGATCGACCTGAACTACGCCTGCAAAACAAATTCATACATTATTATGTTCAATTCCTTTGCCCGCCCTCCCTCCGGCACGCAGGGTAAGCGGTTGGGAGGGTGACAGCGTCTCCATCGGGGAACAAAGAGGATGGCCAATGGGTGGGGGCAGGTATAAATACCTGTCTCCAGCCCACTGCGCACCGGAAATGATGCAGCAGAGGCGCCGGACATAGGCGGAACTCCCATGGGAAGGGGGGGGTCCCAGCAGCTGGTGTGCGTGGATGCGCATAATGCTGCTGTAAGGAGGCCGCCCTCTTATAGGGCCCACTGTGTGGGCCGCGGGAAGCCGCATAGTGCCGACATCGGCAACACCCGCTTAGCAGTAATTGGTCACGTTGCACAAAATAATCAGTCCACACAAATATTGTTGGAAAACAGTTTGCTGCTGGTTTGTTTAACACAAGAAGTATGCCAATGTGGTGGGTTAACTTATGGGCGATTCAAGGACAGGCAGCGGTGACTAACCTAAGCTGCCCGCTTGATGAGCCAAACTGCACTGTGGCCAACACAATCAGTGCTACCATTTATGTGGCGATTATCTCCCTTAAATTCCATTGACCACCAGTCCATAACTTTACTCACACCTTTTTAGGGGTGAAGCATTGCAATGCAAGCCCCCGGTTGCTCACCCTTACAGCCACCAAAAGGAATGGCGGGAAGCCGATCTTTTCCTCCAGGGTCCTGCTGTAAAGACTCCTGGGGTTTGGCATAAGGCACCACTCTGTACTCCTGAAAGGGTACCCCTTTGTACCAATCAGCCTACAGATCGCCCTGTAACTCTGCCAATGCCCAGGATGCGGCTGACGACATATCTGGGGCCCCCACACCATGAAATGCTCCATAACCTACTGCAAACTGCCATTACTTGTCCTTTTAGGTGGACCATTTCCTTATCTACCTCTGACAGGTGCACCCGTCCCTATTGGGTAAAATTTGATGTTTGATCAAAAGAGGCCGCGCCTAATTTACCTAGCAGTTCCTATATTATTTTGAATTTGAGTTGAACCAAGCCCTCCTGCTTGGTGGGTGTTAGACCTTGCACCATTGGCGCGGGTCTCCCTTCCATTTTTTGCTGTGCTTCCTATGTTTTTGCTGGTTTTAAATGGTTTTGAGCACAGTGCCACTGCTATCCAGTGCCACAGTGCAAGTGCTCCCTATGGTAAATTGACGTATGGATTAGTGACTCCATGATTGGCTTGTTTGGTTTACTTGTCAGACACTAGTACAGTGCACTTTGTGTGCACAGGGCTTGTAAATCAAATGCTGCTGCTGGGCTTGTAGCACTGGTTGTGCCACCCACCGGAGCAGCCTGTAAAGTGTGTGTCAGACCTGCCATTGCAGAGCCTGTGTGCAGCCTGGTACTGCCATGTTGACTTGGCAAGTGCACCCACTTGCCAGTCCCTAAACCTTCCCTTTTCTACATATTCATCACCCCTAAGGTAGGCCCAAGGGCAGGGTGTATTGTAGGTAAAAGGTAGGACATGCCATGATGTGTGTGGCATGTCCTGATAGTGAATTACAGCCATTTTCGTTTTTCACTATTGCAATGCTACCTGCTCCCATAGGCCAGAATGGGTATTATAATACATTATAATCCTAACTGACCCAGGGAACATGGCAGAAAAACGAATTTAGTATGCCTGTACACAGAATGATAAAACACATCTTTTAGTGAAGTTGGTTTAACAGTCTGTGTTTGAAAATACCACTTTTAGAAAGTAGGTATTTTCTTGCCTAACTATCCAAATCTGCCTCTGCTAAGATTGTGTGTTCCTTGTCTGGTTTGTGAGGGACAGTGGCTGGGGGGCTCGAGGAGACAGGGTGAGTCAGCACAGGGCTGAATAGACCTATCTGCATGTAGAAAGGTGGGAGGAGTTGCACCTGGGCCTGAATAGGGCTGTACCTGCCTTCCACAATGCTGTGTCGACCTCCTGTGGTGTGTCTGATGACCCTGACCCACACTGTCAAAGGAAAGAAGGAGTCCTGTAAAAAAAAGTGCTCCAGGACTGCACAGAACTGGTTTGGACTAGGCACTGACACTCTCTGCCTTCAGAGACAAAGGATTTTGGTGTATAAAAGAGGGGACCTAGATACCAGAACTTTAGATAACTTCTGGGAATCAAGACAACCCTTTGCTGAGGAGAAGAACCATGGAACTGAAGGAGGAGACTGCCCCTAAGCTGCGTGTTGTTGGGCTTTGCCTGCAGTGGTTGCTCCATTGCCCAAGAATGGAGAAAAGGACTGAGTGTGATTGCATCATCTTGAGGAAGATCTCCAAGGGCTTGAACTTAAGCTTGCTTCCTACCTGATGTCTCAGGGATTCAAAAATTCACCCCTTCTGCTTGCCTGCATCTAGAACTGTGGTTTTAGCTGCTGCAGAAGAAAATCGCAAGACCGACGCTGGAGAGCAATGCTGTCTTCTGCACCTAAGCCGTGAGCGCTACTCCGACTTGCACCGTAGACCCGACGCCGGCCGCCGTGCCACATCGACGCCAGCCAGCAATCCCGTAACCTGCCTGAAGCGGTGACCGACTTGTGCCGTGGCCCCGACGCCTGCTGCTGGGCCGCATCGACTCTGAAGCTGACATCGATATCGCGGAGCTGATCCTTGACGTGGAAGACTGAGAATCCATTGACATCACGACATCGTAAGGAACCGTGGTTTTGGTGCAATCGTGATGTCACCTCCCCGATGCAGTAAGGAACCGTTGTCTCACCTCCCCTGCGATGCAGTAAGGAACGGAGTCTACACCTCCCCTGGGGTCGTAAGGAACCGACACCGCGCAGCGCCAACGAAGCTGCACCTCCCTGACCCCATGAGCGGTCTTTGTTTTTCATCGCTTTTCCAAGGTACTGTTCTTTGGGGGTCGGTTTAACTCTGAGCCCGACGCCGCGCACCTCGTGGTCTGTGCCGTACTTTGGCATTTCTCCATCACGACCTATTTTTAGGTCTATTTTTTAGTACAGTGTTGTGGATTTTTGTTGTTTGGTCCTGTGTTAAGTCTATGTAAAAATACTTATTTTTATAATACAACATGTGTGGTGACCATCTGTAGTGTTGTCACTGTATTACTGTATCTGTTCGCAAATGCTTTACACACTGCCTCTGAGATAAGCCTGCCTGATTGTGCCAAGTTACCAAGGCGGTTAGCAGGGGTTATTTTAGGAGTGTAGCTCCTTACCCTGACTAGATGCAAGGGTCCCTATTTGGTCAAAGGTACCTACCTCTGCCAATTAGAGACCCCCAAATCTAAAATTGGTGGCAGCAGTGGGATTTGTTCTTGCATTTGTGATTCATATACAGTGATTGGTGTACCCTACTAGTGAGTGCAGACCATAACACAACCACATACATTTTGGTAGAGTTTTTCCTCGGAACTTCTTTTCTAATTTTGAATCCTGAGAACTGCCAGCCTTTTCTGATGTTAGATATGGGGGTTTCTAGTTTGCAATGGTATTCACCTTTGTCCAAATAGGGACCCCTACTTCTAAGTCAAGGTAAGGGGATTACACTCCTTAATAACCCCTGCTCACCCCCTTGGTTGCTTGGCACGAGCATACAGGCTTATCTCAGAGGCAGTGTGTTAAGCATTTGTGAATATGCACAGTATTACAATGAAAACACTACAGATGAACACAACACAGGTTTTATAAAAATAAGTATTCTTTAATTAGACTTAACACAAGACCACAAACGACAAAAATCCACAATACAATACTTAAAGTTGATTTAAAGGTGATGAATGTTGCCTAATTCAAGTTGATGATAAATGCAACACAGTTATCAACAAAGTACCTGGATGTGTAACGCAAAGTAAACAAAAGGCTCACAAAAGGGGAGATGCATCGGTTCCGTGAACCAGGGGAAATGATGCATCGTGCCTCAATGCTTGCGCAGAGTATGGGATGCGTCGTGATCCTTTCCGTTGTGGAGGTGATACATAGATTCTCGGCCTGCGGGCCCGTTGCGATGCGCAAGATGGTGCCTTGATACGATGCGATGATCCAATTGCGATATGAGTAGATGGCGGCCTTGATGCGATGATGTGATGATGCTGCGATGATGATGCGTAGGCGCCCTGGCAGCCTTGTGACGACTCTGTACTTTGGAGCCGCAACGGGCCCTGGAACATACTTCTCCGGTGATGCGATGGCGACTCTCTCAATGGCATCACACTTCTCCGGTGATGGGACAGCAGGCAGTTCCGATGAACACACGCTTCCAGGGAGATGCGGCGAAGGCTCGCTTCTCCTGCGATGTGACGATTTCAGCTGCGGCGGCGACACGCTTCCTCTCGATGCATCGCTCTTCCAGCTCCCAGCGACACGCAAATGTCTGTAGATAGAATTCCCAGCAAGGAAATTCACAGTGGAGCTGGAGATGAAATCTTTTGTCCCTGAGACTTCAGCAGGAGGCAATCACAGTTCAAGCCCTTGGAGAATATTCTGTAGATGAAAAAAGTCCTTAAAAAGTTCCTTCTCATTTCCAATGAAGCAACCACTGCAGGCCAACCCAGCAAACAGCACACTGGCAGAGGGGCAGTAAAACTCCTGCAGCTACCTTGGTTCTTCTCTTTGGCAAAAGGTTTTTTGTTCCAGAAGTGATCTAAAGTCCAAAATCCTTTGTTCTCTGAAGGCAGAGAGGCCTCTGCCTTATCCAAACCAGTTCCTCAGCACTTTGTTTACATGACTCTCTTCTTCCTTTCCCTGTGCAGGGCAGAGACATCAGCCGCCTCACAGGAGGTGGAGCCCCATCTAGATGCAGATCTCTCTATTCACCACTGGACTGCCACAACCTGACTCATGGAATCCCCCAGCCCTGTCACTCACAAACCCAGACAAGAAATACACAACCTAGCAGAGGCAGGCCTTGGCTGTTAGGCAAGAAAATACCTACTTTCTAAAAGTGGTATTTTCAAACACAGGATATTAAAACCAACTTTACTAAATGATGTATTTTATTATTCTGAGTTCAGGCACCTCATATGGACCGGTCCACCTGTCCTGGAGCGCACAAGGCTCCACAGGGGTCATGCCCCAAACTTTCTGTCCAGGCTGAAGCTCAATCAGAGTGGCATTCTGATCGTACCACCACTTCATTTCCTCCTGGCTGGCTTACAGATTCGCCTGAGCGAGATCTCTGAATCGCCGAGTCTGGTTCCTGAAGGCCAGCATGTAACTATATACATCCTGGGAAGGTTTCCTGGGAGATTCCTCCCAGCTTTCCTTGACCAGACTCAAAGGTCTTCTTACCAGGTGTTCATACAATAGTTCAAAAGGGCTGAAACCTAGGGACTTTTGTGGCAACTCACGGTAGGCAAACAGAAGGCATGGCAAGAGGACGTCCCACTTACACCTCATTGGTTCCTCAAGACCCATGATCATGCCTTTGAGGTTCCGGTTGAATCTTTCAACCAGCCCATTACCTTGTGGGTGGTAAGGAGTGGTGAACTTATAGGTAACACCACACTCCTTCCACAGAGACTTCATATAATTAGAAATTAAGTTTTTACCTCGGTCAGACACCACCTCTCTGGGGAACCCCACATGGTAGAAGATCCCCATCAGTGCATGTCCCACCACGGGGGCCGTCACTGTCCTGAGCGGAATGGCTTCCGGGTACCGGGTAGCATGGTCCACCTAGACCAGGATAAGCCTGTTGCCCATGGCTATCTTGGGGTCCAGGGGCCCCACAATGTCAATGCCCACCCGTTCAAAGGGGGTACTGACTACAGGGCAAGGTTGGAGAGGGGCTTTGTGCCTCCTTCCACTCTTCCCACTTGCCTGGCAAGTTTGACAGTTCCTACAATGAGTATCTGAATTCTTCCGCATCTGGGGTCAATTTAAGTGGGAGACAAGCCTTTCAAAGGTCTCGTTCTGCCCCAGATGGCCAGCTAAAGGAACATCATGAGCCAAACCCAGTAGGAAGGCTCTGAAGCGTTGGGGTACCACTAGAACACGGGCTGACCCAGGCTCAGCAACCTTAGGCTCGCTATACAGGAGACTGTTCTCCCGGTAGATCCAATGTGATCCAGACTGCTCACCTGCTGCCTGGTTTGTGGCCTGTTGCCTCAAACCCACAAGAAAAGGGCACTTCTGCTGCTCTTCACAAAATTCCTCCCTGGAGGGACCCCCTTCTTGCTGCCAATGAGTCAGCTCAGGTAGGTTCCCCAGTTCAGAAACATGATCCCCTGTAGGTTCCAGGGCATCCCGCTCAAGGTCTGCCTCCTCATGGACCATGGGAACAATGGGGGCTGGTTTCCCATGCCTCCTACCTCTTCTATTTAAGGCAGGTCCCTGGACCATATTATTAGGCTCCAGGGTCTCTTGAACACCTTTGGCTGCCATAGACTGAGTGGTCACACATGCCCACTCAGGCAGACCTAACATCTCCAAATGAGCCTTCTTCTCCACCTTAACCCAAGGGGAGCTTTCCAAATCATTGCCTAACAGACAATCAACAAGCATGTCTGGCCTCATAGCTACTTGAAGAGTACCAGAGACCCCCCACACTCAAAGGAAACTTGCGCCACTCTGCAATAGCTCTCTGTATTGTCAGCCGCAACAACTGGGAAGAATTCATTGGGGACCACCTGCTCTTCAGACACCAAGTGACACTTGACAGCTGTTACATTGGCTCTGGTGTCTCTCAGAGCCTCCACTCTTTGGCCATTGATGGTCACCCACAGCCTGTATTTTTTAGTGTAATCAGGCAGCTGAGTTCTAGGGACTATCTCAAAGTCTCCTAATGAGACAAGGGACATTTCTGTGGGACCCCGCCCACCTTGGGCACCCATCTCCTCCCCACCCAGGGCTACACTGGCCATCTGACGGGGTGGTGCACCGGGTGGCACATACTGACTCTTTTGGTGACACTGGGGATCATACCAACGGTGTCCCACCTGCTTACACTGAAAGCAGGTAACAGGCCCCCTATGAACAGGTTTACCTGTCTGGGGTCCTGACTTCTTCTCAGGGGGAGGCTGGAAACGGTTAGCTTGGTTCCCTTGGGAATTACTTTGGGGCACTCTCTGGAACTCCCTGTGTTTATCCTTGTCCCCCCCAGTTTTCTGCTGGGGACCCTGCCCACCTTTGGCAGAGTCTCCCACAAGACCCTTGTGGACACTGGTACTGACCCAGCGGTACACTTCTTTAGCAAGCTTCCTAGGGTTAGTCACCTTGCTATCAATAAGGTGCTGGCGTAGCTCTGGAAAACAATTAGCAGACAAGTGCTCCCTAGCAATCAAATCATAGAGTGCTTGAAAATTATCCACATTGCTACCCCTCATCAAACCATCCATAGCTCTGCAAAAGAAAGACACATATTCTACCCAAGTGGTTCCCTCCAACTTCTTACAATTCCTGAACCTCTGTCTATAGAGTTCCCGAGTTAAACCATACCTTGTCATCAGTGCTTCTTTCATGTTGGCATAAAACACCCTATTATCACTGGGCAGGTCTAACAAAGTATCCCTTCCTTCAGTTAAAAAGCGGCCCCACAACCCCACTCCCCAAACGTTCTCAGGGACCTGGTGGGCCAACATTGCTATCTCATAGGCTGCAAACCACTGCCCAATATCTTCACTTTTTGTGGAAATCTTTGATGACATCTTTGGGAATATATACCCTGCCTTCTGAAGGCACACATGGGGCACGGCCACCAGAGGGATTGATTTTTAAGCCATTGGCCTTGATTTCTAACTCCCTCAACATCCTCTCATGTTCCATTCTCATTCTTTCTCTTTCCAAAGACAATCTGTTATTCTCTGTTTCCCTCTGACTCTCCATCTTAAGCTTAGCCAACTTCACCTTGAGTGCCCTATTTCTCTCCCTGTCTTCCACCTCACTGGGGGACAGGTATTTGGAAGAGAAACTGCTGCCAGGTGTAGAGAGTCCCCCTCCCCTGGCTGAAAACACTGGCCTCTCAAAGGGCCCATTTACATCCCCAACTGGTTCCACCACAAGATCAGGGGCATTTCTGGCTTCTACCCAGGCCCTCAGCGCCTTCTGGTAGTCATCCTTTTTAGAAATGCCTGGTGTAGCAACTTTTAATTTCTTGCAGAGATGCTTGAGCTGTTTCAAAGTGTAGGTTTCCAAACTCTCTTCCTCAAATTCAAGATCCATAGATGCAATAGATGCTGGTTTACTCATGGTAGTAAGAATTGGGATTTTTCAGGAAAAACTAACAGTCCACGGAAAAAGATTCTAAAAAAGTATGTGGTCGCGTTTGGTCTGCACTCACTAGTAGTGTACACCAATCACTGTATACGAAACACAAATGCAAAGTCCAAATCCTCACCGATGACCACCAATGCTAGATCTGGGGGTCTCTAGTTGGCAATGGTATTCACCTTTATCCAAATAGGGACCCTTACTTCTAAGTCACGATAAAGGGATTACACTCCTTAATAACCCCAGCTCACCTCCTTGGTAGCTTGGCACGGGCAGACAGGCTCATATCAGAGGCAGTGTGTTAAGCATTTGTGAATATACACATTAATACAGTGAAAACACTACAGATGGACACAACACAGGTTTTATAAAAATAAGTAATCTTTATATAGACTTAACACAAGACCACAAATGACAAAAATCCACAATCCTATACTTAAAGTTGATTTAAAGGTGATAAATGTTGCTTAATTCATGTTGATGATAAATGCGACACAGTTCTCAACAAAGTGCCTGGATGCGTAATGCAAAGTAAACAAAAGGCTCGCAAAAGGGGAGATGCGTCGGTTCCGTGATCCGGGGGAAATGATGTGTTGTGCCTCAATGCTTGCTCAGAGTAGGGGATGCGTTGTGATCCTTACAGGTGCGGAGGTGATGCGTAGATTCTCGGCCTGCGGCCCATTGCGATGCGCAAGATGGCACCTTGATGCGATGCGATGCGATGATCCGGTTGTGATGTGAGGAGATGGCGCCCTTGATGAGATGATGCGATGACGCTGCGATGATGATGCGTAGGCACCCTGACAGCCTTGCGACAACTCTGTACTTTGGAACCGCGACAGGCCCTGCAACTCGCTTCTCCGGTGATGCGATGGCAACTCTCTCGATGGCAAAACCAGTGATGCGACAGCAGGCAGCTTCGATGAACACACGCTTCCAGGGAGATGCGATGAATGCTCGCTTCTCCGGTGATGCAACCATTTCAGCTGCGGCGGCAACACGCTTCCTCTCGATGCGTTGCGCTTCCAGCTCCCAGCGACACGCAAATGTCTGTAGATAGAAGTGTCTGTTTCCTCTTTGATAAACCTTGTACTTTCCCTGGGGAATGAAACAGACCCTTAAATCCCTAGTCCCTCCACATTGATTGATTGATTGTAGATAGAATTACCAGAAAGGAAATTCACAGGGGGAGCTGGAGAAGAAGTCTTTTGTCCCTGAGAACTCAGGAGGAGGCAAGCACAGTTCAAGCCCTTGGAGAATATTCTGTAGATGAAGAAAGTCCTTAAAAAGTTCCTTCTCCTTTCCTTTGCAATGAAGCAACCACTGCAGGCCAACCCAGCAAACAGCACACTGGCAGAGCGGCAGTAAAACTCCTGCAGCTTCATTGGTTCTTCTCCTTGGCAAAAGGTTCGATGTTCTAGAAGTGATCTACAGTTCTTGGGACTGGGTCCCAATATTCATACCCCAAAATCCTTTGTTCTCTGAAGGAAAAGAGGCCCCTGCCTAGTCCAAACCAGTTCCTGAACACTTTGTTTACATGACTCTCTTCTTCCTTTCCCTCTGCAGGGCAGAGACTTCGGCCGCCTCACAGGAGGTGGAGCCAGCACAGGTTAGGGAAGGTACAGCCCTGGAGCACTTTGTTGACATGATTCCCTCACTCCTTTCACAGTGCAGGGCAGAGACATCCGATACACCACAGGAGGTTGAGCCAGCATTGTAGAGGTAAGGCCCAGCCCTATTCAGGTCCCATGTGCAACTCCTCCCTCCCATCTTGATGCAGATCTCTCTATTCACCACTGGGCTGCCCCAGCCTGTCTCCTGGAATCCACCAGCCATGTCACTCACAAACCCAGACAAGGAATACACAACCTAGCAGAGGCAGGCCTGGACAGTTAGGCAAGAAAATACCTACTTTCTAAAAGTGGTATTTTCAAACACAGGATATTAAAACCAACTTTACTAAAAGATGTATTTTATTATTCTGAGTTCAGGCATACTAAATTAGGATTTCTACCATGTTCCCTAAGTCAGTTAGGATTATGAGAATGTAATAATCTAACTGCTCATTCTAGCTTATGGAGCACAGGTAGCCTTGCAATAGTGAAAAACGAAAATGGCTGTAGTTCACTATAAGGACATGCTACACACACCAGAGTATGTCCTACCTTATACTTACAATGCAGCCTGCCCTTAGGTCTACCATAGGGGTGTCTAATATGAAGCAAAGGGAAGGTTTAGGGACTGGCAAGTGGGTGCACTTGGCCAAGTCGCATGGCAGTGCTAGACTGCACACAGGCCTTGCAATGGCAAGCCTGAGACATACTTTAGAAGCTGCTTATGTGGGTGACACAACCAGTGCTGCAAGACCACCGGCAGCATTTGATTTACAAGCCCTGGGCAGCACACATGGTGCACTGTACTAGGGGCTGACAGGTAAATCAAATAACCCAATCATGGAATCACCAATTAGTACATCAATTTAACATAGGGAACACTTGCACTGTGGCACTGAATAGCAGTGGCGCAGTGCCCAAATCATATAACCAGCAAATACATATCAAAACAGAGGAGGCAATCCGTCAAAAATGGAAGGGAGACTCACCCCAATGAAGCCAGGTCTAACATTTATCTTGAGCAAGTCAGAATCCATAGCATCTTAAGACATTGACTTGGAAGAAGAGAGAATTGATACCTACACTGTGCCTAATCTCAAAGCTTTGTGCAAGAAATTTAAAATCTCTCTGAAAGGCCTCACCAGGAAAGAGGAATATCAAAAGGCGCTGAGGGCCTGAATAGAATCTAGGAATTCCAGTGAGCATACTGAGGAACCAGTGATGAAGGCAGAGAATTTAGATGAACAGCTTGAGCAGCCAGTGGGCCCAACCGGGGAAAAAGCACCTTCCAGGGCGGGCAGCAGTGTTTCTTCCAAGGGTCTGTCCCCTGGAGAGCCAGAGGACACAGCGAGGAGAGGATGCACAAGTTGGAGCTAGGCTCAAAATAGATGGTCAGAAAGACATAGAGTGCAAGAATATAGAGCTTGGGATGGAATTAGAAATGAAGAAAATAGCCTTAGAGGAAAGGGAATGCATTTTGAGCATGAGAGGATTGACGGAATTGGAACTCAAGGCCAAAAGTTTAGAGGTTCCTTCCTCTGGTGGCAGTGCACCCTAAGTGCCTGTGAAAGCAAGAGCATCCCCAAAGAAGTAGTTAAAGATTTCCACAAAAATTAGGATATTGGTCATAGGTTTAGGGCTTATGATGCTGAAATGTTGGCCCACCGGGTCCTGAGAAGGATTGGGGGGTGGGGTTGTGGGGCAGCTTTGTTAGTGATGGGCGGGACACTTTGTTAGATTTACCTACAGAGGAGCAGGTGTCCTATACTCACATCAAGGGAGCCCTAATGTCCAGATATGGTTTGACCCCAGAGTTGTACAGACAAAGGTTCAGGAATTGCAGAAAACTGGAGTCTACTACATGGGTGGAATATGCGTCTTTCTTTTGCAGAGCATTGGCTGGTTGGGTGAAGGGTAGCAAAGTGGATAATTTTGAGGCGCTCTGTGTATATTTTGCATGGGAGCACTTGCCAAATAATTGTTTTCCAGAGCTACGCTATCACCTTATTAATAGCAACCTGACTAACCCTAGGAAGCTGGCTGAGGAGACCGACCGCTGGGTGAGCACCCAGGTACAGAAGGGTCATGTGGGAGACTTCGCCAAAGGTGGGCAGGGTCCCCAGCAGAAGAGTGGGGGGACAAGGGTAAACAGAGGGAGTTCCAGAAAGGGCCCCAAAGTAATCCCCAAGGGAACCAAGGGAAAGGTTCCCAGCCTGCCCCTGAGAAGAAGGCAGGCCCCGACAGATAAGCCTGTTCACAGGGGACCCTGTTTAAAGGGTGGTCTAGTAGGCCACTGTTCTTATGCTGCTAAATGTCCCCTGTATAGGAAGACAGTACCCACTGGTGCACCAGCCCGCCAGATGGCTAGTGTAGCCCTGGGAGAGGAGATGGGTGCCCAAGGTGGGTGAGGTCCCGCAGAGATGTCCCTAGTCTTCTAGGAGACAGTGAGGTGGTCCCCAGGACCCAGTTGCCTGATAACACTAAGAAGTACAGGCAGTGGGTGACCATTAATGGCAAGACGGTGAAAGCTATTAGAGACACCAGAGCCAGTGTGACAGCTGTCAGTTGTTGGCTGGTGTCTGAAGAGCAAGTAGTCCCCAATGCATTTTATCCTTCCTGTTGTTGCTGCTGACAACACAGAGAGCCACTGCAAGGTGGCACAGATTCCCTTTGAGTGGGGTGGGTCTCAGGGACTCTTCCAGTAGCTGTGAGGCCAGCCATGCCTGTTGATTGTCTGTTGAGTAATGATTTGGAGAGCTCCCCTTGGGCTAAGGTGGAGCAAAGAGTTCATGTAGAGATGGTGGATTTGCCTGAGTGGGCATGCGTTACCACTCGGTCTATGGCAGCCAGTAAGGGTGTTCAACAGGACTTGGAGCCTGAGAGAGTGGCCCAGGTACCTGACTTAAAGAAAAGAGGGAGAGGGCATGGGAAACCGCCCCCTGAATTTCCCACGGTCCAGGAGGAGGCAGACTTTGAGAGGGATGCCCTGGAACCTACTGGTGAAGAGATTGCTAAACTGGGAGACCTGGCTGCGCTGACCCATTGGCAGCAAGAAGGATATCCCTCCAGGGAAGAGTTCTGTGAGGAGCAGAACAGGTGCCTTTCTCTTGTGGGTTTGCAGCAACAGGCTGCAAACCAGGCAGCAGGTGATCGGTCTGGATCACATTGGATCTACTGGGAGAATGGTGTCCTGTATAGTGAGCCTAAGCTTGCTGAGCCTGGGTCAGCCCGTGTGTTGGTGGTACCCCAGCGTTTCAGAGCCTTCCTACTGGGGCTGGCTCATGATGTGACTTTAGCAGGACGTTTGGGGCAGGACAAGACCTTTGCAAGGCTTGTCACCCACTTGTATTGGCCCCATATGCACAAGAGTTCAGACACTCATTGCACGACCTGTCAGACTTGCCAGGCAAGTGGAAAGAGTAGAAGGAAGCACAAGGCTCCTCTCCGGCCATTCCCTGTGGTCAGCACCCACTTTGAGATGGAGGGCATTGACATTGTGGGGCCTCTGGATCCCAAGACAGCCATGGGCAACAGGTTAATCCTGGTCTTGGTGGACCATGCCACTCGGTACCCGGAAGCCATCCCTCTCAGGACAGTGACGGCCCCCCTAGTGGGACGTGCACTGATGGGGATTTTCTCCCGCATGGGGTTCCCCAGAGGGGTGGTGTCAGACCGAGGTACAAACTTAATTTCCAAGTATATGAAGTCCCCGTGACCGGAGTGTGGTGTAACATATAAGTTCACCACTCCTTACCACCCCCAAGGTAATGGGCTGGTTGAGAGATTCAACCGGACCCTCAAAGGCCTGATTATGTGTCTTGAGGAACCCATGAGGCAAAAGTAGGACGTCCTGTTACCATGCCTTATCTTTGCTTACCATGAGGTGCCAAAGAAGCCCCTAGGGTTCAGCCCCTTTTAACTTCCCTATGGTCACCCAGTGAGAGGACCTTTGAGTTTGGTCAAGGAAAGCTAGGAGCAATATCCGAGGAAAGCTCCCCAGGATGTATATAGCTACATGCTGGCCTTCAGGAACCAGACTAGGCGATTCAGACAATTGGCTATGGCAAATCTGGAAGCCAGCGAGGAGGAGATGAAGCAGTGGTACTACCAGAATGCTACTCTGGTTGAGCTTCAGCCTGGGCCTAGCTATCGTCTATAATCCTATTCGCAACACTCACTGGGGTTGGAATAGTGTATTTAGTAATAGAAAAAGAGAATTGCTCTTTTTCTTGGTGTCCCCTCACTCACCAGGGTTGCCCCACGGTGACATGCTACATCATAGGGGCCATCCCAGTCCCAGTCTATGGGTGCTCCTCCGATCCATAGGTGAAATTGAGGGAGGTATCCATCTTGCACATTTGCTGGGATACTAAACCCCTCCGAGACCATGAGGCACAGTTAGGCCCTATCGCATGAACCACGTGATTAATTTTGGTTACGTAGGAACCACATGATTAATTTTGGTTACGTAGGTACAGGATGCATGCTTTATTATTTGCAGCATTTATCTATTTATCACTAATTTTTCCCTTTATTAGCTTATTGGGCATTTATTAGGAGTGCGGAACACAGGGCTGGTCCCTGTGTAGTCCTGAGGAAGTGCTTGGGGGACGCACGAAACATGTTGACAGACAGAAGTTGATAGGTACACCTAAACACATTATCATTTAGGCACCCTACTATTTCTACCCCGGTTTTAACTCTACCACCTGGGAGCAGGAATAAAATTATTTAAAGCTTACTAGGCAGGTAATTTTACTCATTCACACAAACCCCACTCCATCACATCACAACTCTCGCACCACACATAGTCTATTTGTAAGTGCTCCTACGTAATTCGCAAGTCGCAGCACGCCCCAGCCCGCAGCAGACTGGGATGGCCCCTATGATGAAGCATGTCACCGTGGGGCAACCCTGGTGAGTGAGGAGACACCAAGAAAAAGAGCAATTCTCTTTTTCTATTACTATATACACTATTCCAATCCCAGTTAGTGTTGCGAATAGGATTATAGACGATAGCTAGGCTCCTGATCTCTGTCCTCAGAGATCAGAGATCAGTTTCTGGAGAGTGAGCCT
Source organism: Lissotriton vulgaris (assembly GCF_964263255.1). Classification (NCBI taxonomy): domain Eukaryota; kingdom Metazoa; phylum Chordata; class Amphibia; order Caudata; family Salamandridae; genus Lissotriton; species Lissotriton vulgaris. The sequence goes on from NC_141691.1 coordinate 194,846,158, forward strand.
TAGTTTTTTTCCCTCTACCTCCCTTTATTTTTTTGTTGAGCTTCAGCCTGGTCAGAAAGTTTGGGTGATGGCCCCAGTGGAGCCCTGTGCGCTCCAGGATAACTAGACCAGACCATTTAAGGTGGTGGAGCGCAAAATTCCTGTTACCTACTTGGTGGACTTGCTGTCTCCCAGGAACCTTTTGCGGGTCCTGCATGTCAACTGCCTAAAGCCCCACTTAGAGAGGTCCAACAGAATGACTGTCACTAGTTGCTGGGACTGTTTTCTGACCTGTTTTCCCTGATTCCCAGTGACATTGATTGGTGCGTCCATGATGTAGACACTGGGGACAGTCAGCCTGTTAAGCACAAATCTTACAGGGTGACTGACGGGTGAGAGCTTGCATCAAAGAGGAAGTCTCAAAGATGCCTGTGTTAGGGGTGATTGAGTCCTCTAACAGTCCTTGGGCCAGCCCAGTGTTCTTGGTCCCAAAGGCTGCCGCACCGGATGTCACACCAGAACTGCGGTTTTGTGTGGACTACCGAGGGCTCAATTCAGTCACCAAGACTGGCACGCACCCCATCCCCAGAGCTAATGAGCTCATTGATTGGTTAGGGGCTGCCCGGTACCTCAGCACATTTGACCTAATGCCTGGGTACTGGCAGATCGCCTTGACTGATGGGGCAAGAGAGAGGTCAGCATTCACCACACCAGATGGGCACTGCCAATTCCGGGTTATGCCCTCTGGGATGAAGAATGCCCCTGCCACCTTTCAGAGGTTGGTCAACCAGATGTTGGCTGGACTTGAAGAGTTCAGTGCCGCCTGCCTGGATGACATTACAGTGTTCAGTGCCAGTTGGTAAGAACATCTGCACCACCTCTGGGGAGTGTTGATGGCGCTGCGGGGAGAAGGCCTCACCATCAAGGTGAGTAAGTGCCAGATACGGACGGGTTCCGTGGTATACTAGAGACACCAGGTGGGGTGTAGCCAGGTGGCGCCCCTACAGCCAAAGATTGAGACAATCCTGGCTTGGGAACCCCCCATGACCCAGAAAGAAGTGAGAGCCTTTTTAGGACTCACTGGGTATTACAGGAGGTTTGGTTTGTCAAAGGGTATGGCAGCATTGTTGCACCCTTGACAATGCTGACTTCCAAAAAACAACCTAAGAAAGTGAACTGGACTGACACCTCTCAGAAAGCTTTTGATGCCCTGAAGACTGCCATGTTTAACAGCACCCGTACTCCTGGCACCCAACTTCTCAAAAGAGTTTATTGTTCAAACAGATGCTTCAGAACATGGTGTGGGGGCTGTTCTGTCACAGATAAATGAGGAGGGCCTAGACCAACCTGCAGCCTTCATCAGTAGGAGGTTACTTCCACGGGAACAGAGGTGGAGTGCGATTGAAGAAGTTGAGACCATACTTGTTTGGTACTCACTTCCGGGTTCAGACAGACCACAGACCCCTCAGATGGTTGATTCAGATGAGGGATGAGAATCCAATGCTGTTGAGGTGGTCCATTTCCCTACAGGGGATGGACTTCACGGTGGAACACCGCCCTGGTACAGAACACACCAATGCTGATATGGTCTGTCCTGATTTTTCCACCTTTGTGATGAGAACTCCCAAGAGGTAGGGTAGTTCTACCCACATTTCAGCTGGAGGGGACATGTGTTAGACCTGGCACCATTGGCGTGGGTCTCCCTTCCTTTTTTTGCCGTTGCCTCTTGTGTTTTTGATGGTTTTAGATGCCTTTGGGCACTGTGCCACTGCTATCCAGTGCCACAGTGCAAGTACTCCCTATGGTAAATTGATGTATGGATTAGTGACCCATTGATTGGCTTGTTTGGTTTACTTGTCAGACCCTAGTACAGTGCACTGCATGTGTCCAGAGCTTGTAATTCAAATGCTGCTGGTGGGTTTGCAGCACTGATGATGCCACCCGCCAGAGCAACTTATAAAGTGTGTCTCAGGCATGCAGAGCCTGTGTGCAGTCTGGTACTTCCAGGTTGACTTGGCAATCGCACCCACTGCCAAGTCCCTAAACATTCCCTTTTCTACACATTAGACATCCCTAAGGTAGGCCCAAGGGCAGGGTGCATTGTAGGTAAAAGGTAGCACCTGCCCTGGTGTGTGTGGCATGTCCTGATAGTAAATTACAGCCATTTACATTTTTCACTATTGCAAGGATTACCTGCTCCCATAGGACAGAATGGGCAGTTTGATTATAACACCTTATAATCCTAACTGACTCAGGGAACATGGTAATAAACAAAGTTGGTATGCCTGAACTCCTAATGATAAATTACATCTTTTAATGAAGTTGGTTTTAACCCCCTGGCTGCGTCCGCAATTCTGGGCCTGTGCGGGACATTCCAATCACGGGTGCGGTCATGACGGCCGGGAGCCGTCATCAGCACACGAGCACTGTGTGCCATGACGGCTCCCGGACGTCATCAGCATGGAAGGGGTTAACATTCTGTGTTTGAAAATACCACTTTTAGAAAGTAGGTTTTTTTTTGCCTAACTATCCAAACCTGCCTCTGCTAGGTTGTGTATTACTTGTGTGGTTTGTGAGTGACAGGGGCTAGGGGGTTCGAGGAGACAGGGTGAGTCAGCACAGGGCCGAATAGACCTATCTGCATGTAGAGGGGCGGGAGGAGTTGCACCTGGGACTGAATAGGGCTGTACCTGCCTTCCACAATGCTGGCCCCAACTCCTGTGGTGTGTCTGATGACCCTGGTCCACACTTTCAAAGGAAAGAATGAGTCCTGTAATAAAAGTGCTCCTGGACTGCACAGAACTTGTTTGGAGTAGGTACAGACACTCTCTGCCTTCAGAGACAAAGGATTTTGGTGTATAAATGTAAATGTAAATGTGTGTGTCTTGTAAAGCGCACTGCTACCCGGAGGTGTCCTGGCGCTATAGACCGCTGGGGAACCAGTCCTGGTTTTCCCTGTGAGATGTTCCCTCCTGGGTATCTCCAAGGTGAAACCAGGCATCCCCGGCGTTTGTGGGGGGCCGTTGTGGAGATGAGGCAAGCTAATGCCCAGAGTTGCCGAGTGTGATCCCTGGTTAGAGTAAGCACCGAGGCAAGAATTATCGAGTCCGCTGACCCTGGTTCACGACCCTGCCGCGTCGGGGATTGAACCCTGGTCCCGGGCCGTCCTCTACTTCCGGGTCTGCTGCCTCTAACCAGTGAGCCACACCACTCCAAACCCCTGAACTCTATATCACTTCTGGGAACGAAGAAGACCCTTTGCTGAGGAGTAGAACTGTGAAACTGAAGGCGAAGACTGCCCCTAAGCTGCATGTTGTTGGGATTAGCCTGCAGTGGTTGCTTCATTGCCAAAGAAAGGAGAAAAGTACTGAGTGTGCTTTCATCATCTTGAAGAAGATCTCCAAGCACTTTAACTTGAGCGTGCCTCCTGCCTGAAGTCTCAGGGATACAAGACGTCACCCTTTCTGCTTGCCTGCATCTGGAACAGCGGTTTTAGCTACTGCAGAAGGAAATTGCAAGACCGACGCTGGCGAGCGACGCCGTCTTCTGCACCGAAGTCGTGAGAGCTGCTCCGACTTTCACCGTAGACCCGCCGCCGGCCGCCGTGCCACATCGACGCCAGCGAGCGATGCCATAACCTGCCCGAAGCTGTGAGCGCTGCTCTGACTTGTGCCGTGATCCCAATACCTACTGCTGGGCCGTATGAACTCCGAAGCTGACATCGACATCGTGGAGCCGATCCTCGACGCGGGTGACCGAGAATCCATCAACAGTACCGCATCGTAAGGAACCTTGGTTTCAGCGCCATCGTGACATCACCTCCCCGACGCATTAAGGAACCATTACCCCACCTCCTCTGCGCTAAAGTAAGGAACCGAGTCTACACCTCCCCTGAGGTCATAAGGAACCAACTCCACGCAGCGCCAACAAAGCCGTACCTCCCTGGCTCCGTGAGCTGTTTTTGTTTTTCATTGCTTTTCCAAGGTACTGTTCTTTGGGGGTCTGTTTGACTCCAAGCCCGACTTTGCGCACCTCACGGTCGGTGCCATACTTTGGCATTTCCCCCTGTCACGATGTCATGATCACTCACGTTGGAGTTATTGGTTGCTAGAGACTGCTTCTAAGTGAACAACCTATTTTTAAGTCTATTTTTGAGTACAGTGTTGTGGATTTTTGTCATTTGGTCTTGTGTTTAGTCTATATAAAAATACCTATTTTTATAATACAAACTGTGTGGTGTCCATCTGTAGTGTTGTCACTGTATTACTGTATATGTTCACAAATGTTTTACACACTGCCTCTGAGATAAGCCTGCCTGCTCGTGCCAAGCTACCAAGGGAGTGAGCAGAGGTTATTTTAGCAGGGTGGCCCCTTACCCTGACAAGAGCAAGGGTCCCAATTTGGTCAACTAGACACCCCCGAATCTAACAGTGGGCTTGTACATGGCTTTATTTACCCTTCCGTAAGAATGTCAATGGCGATGCTTAACAAGAGATTGCTCGTTTTGGCTGGGGGAAGATGGCGGCCGGCTGAGATGCTCGGTCGCGAGCTCCGACAAGACTCCAGGTGAAAACGGTCTAGAAACGCTTCCCAATGCTGAACTAGCCGAAAAAACATGATGTGGTTCTGAACGCTGTAACAGAGTAATCAGCAAACCTCCCAACGCGCTCATCGAAATAAACACCGGAATACGAACAACTAGACAGAGTTCGTTACCTGATCGATGTGGGCTGTGTGGCCGAGGGCGACGGTGAAAGCAGATTCGGCGGCGCTGGCGTACTCCAGGCTCGTTGTTGTGTGCCTTCACATTGGTGGCTGTTTCGAGGGCTGTTTCTAGGGCTGGACGAGCTGAGCAAGGGGAAGCACCCGTTTCCGCATGACGGGGTGGGTCGCGGCTGTGGTGCGGCAAAGTCCGGATCCGGCGGTCGACTCTGCAGGTAGCGACGGATTGTGGGAGAGAGCACGAGAAGCTGCCCAGAGCTGCAGGAGGAAACTCTTCAAGATCGGGTTTCTCTTCCGGGGTAAGAGCGGCAGAGAGTGTAACACTGCTGTATGTGAATGTGCAGAGGGGGCAGGAGGTAGCACGAGAGACTTGGTGGAAGCTACACAAAGCAATAGCCACGAAGTCGTTAATGTGGGGGATTGGGAAAGTTTGAGGAGCCCTATTTTTCTGGAAAATCAAAAGTTTTTACTAAGAGAAAAGAGCGAGAAAAGACTCTGTGATAGGGTTATAAATATAAATACAAAACCGTCAATATTTCCCTGCTGGATGAGTGAAAGGAAAGGTGAAAGCCTCTCCCCTAAGGAAGTATTTGAAGAAGAAGGCCACACACCCAGTGAGCAACAGAGAGGGACAGAAGCAGCAACAGAAAAAGCTGATGCAGGAAATCAAGAAAAAACAGATTTGCTATCACAAAACTCAGGAAAAACTGACAATACCCTCATCTCTCTATCGTTGGGAAAAAATAAAAGTGGCAAAAATAAAAAATAAAAAAGCCCGCCACATTTCAATTATTCTACAAGATCTAGAACGAGGAAGGTACAAGGAGCAGGAACCTTTTTCTCTATCCCAGAGAAATCAGAAGAGGGAGAAATAAGGTCAGCATACTGTTTAAGGAATCAAAATCTAAGCAAACAGAGCCTTCTACAGCCTACAAAAAAAAAGTGTATGACCCCTAGAAGCACAAAAAAAACGTGAAACATCCCCCACGATCAGAGGAATTAACAGAGAGTATAAAAAGCAGAGGGTCGAGGAAAAACAAAGATCAGAAAATAAAGATCACACCATCATTAAGATCATACTTTAAAATTCAACAAGTAGTACTAGTAAGAGGAGGGAGTCACTGTCTAGCAAATAACACGTCTGACACAACAAATATAACACATATAGCGGACACAGCGTCCCCACAATTTCTAGCTCCAGCATCAGATAGTCAGTGCGCTAGCCCTATCTCCGAAGAAATCTCCGAAGAAATAGTGAAAGAGTCTGCAGACAAGGAAAGGTTGGCAGGAGCAGATATGCAGTCACCTCCTCCTGCCCCAAACAAAAGTGTGACTTTCCCATTGGAACAATCTACATTACCAAACCAGTTACCGCAATCAGAACTTTTACCACAAGCAAGTTCAATGACCACACCGCAAGTTGAAATTGATCAAGAGATTCAAGAAGATGAGCCAGAACAAGAACATATGGAACATATAGATAAAAACAAGACAGAAAGTATTCTGGAAGCATGCTTGGATAAAATGATGGAAAAAATAATGGGGGAAATGAGAGAAAAATACTCAATCTCAGAAGGAAATCAGAACAAAATACAAGAAGTCGTCGAAAGTCTAGATCAGAAACTAAATGATTTAGGGATCAGAGTCACAGCGGTTGAAAATGAGCTAGGCTCCTTAAGCAAAAAAGTAGACACAAACCAAAGAGAATTAAGACAGCTAAAAGAAAACGAGAAAGCCATCAAGGAGAAACTAGAATCTTTGGAAAACCAAGGAAGAAGGAATAATATTCGTGTACTGAATGTCCCTGAGAACTCAGAGGGATCTGATATTAAGGCCTACGTAATATCTCTCTTAGAAGAATTTCTCCCCTGGACGAAAGACTGTGACTTAGCAGCAGACATTCAACGAGTCCATAGAGACCCATTCAGAAAGAGTAAAGAGAAAAAAACTCTGAGAAAAATTTTGGTAAATTTCAGGACCTATTCTCTGAAGGAAAAAAAACTGAGTGAGGGTCTAAAAATTGGGAATTTCAACAAAGTCAATTGTTCATTTCGTATACGATCAGATATATGTAAAGCCACGCAAGACAGGCAATGGGAGCTGGGGCAGCATATGCAGGAGCTGAAAGCTCTAGGAGCAAGTGTACAATTGAAATTCCCCGCCTCCCTAAGAATAATGTGGCGAAATAAAATGCATAACCTAAGGGAACCAAAAGAGGTAGAAAACCTTATCCAACTAATAAAAGATCAAATTGAGATCGATAAACTAAATAAGGAATAATGCGGCAACGCAGTAGTCGAAGGAACTAACTCCTTGTACTAAAACGGTAAGAAGGAACTAGAAAAATGTTTTAGAGACAAAGAAAATAATAACAGTAGAACAAAATATTGAGATGCACTCACGTATTAAAAATCAAAAAAATGAAAATACCTGGAGAAACGGAGCACGAAATCGGGTGTAATAACACCTGAAAGAAGAAAAAAGGGAGGCTTCCCCAGGGAGGGAATCCCAAGTAACACGCAAACGCAAAATGCAATTCTGTAAATACACACGGGTGGGGAGCAAAGTAGGGAAAAAAGAAAAAAAATCCTCAAAATTGGAATATAAAAGGAATTGTAAGGGAGTTAAGGGCTGCCTCAATAGAAGCAACAATTTAAGATGGAAAAAGAGAAATCAATAAAAATTCTAACATGGAATGTTAACGGGCTTAGAACCCAATCAAGAAGAAGAAGGATTGTGGAATACCTGAAAGAAATAGAAAGTGAAATTATTATTCTTCAAGAAACACATCTAATAAATGCAGAGTGGACCCAACTGGTAAAAAATCTGAACTGGATTGGATCGAGCATACATACAACACAAGAGTGCAACATAAAGGGGGTAGCAATCATCATAAAGAAATCCCTTAATGCCAAAATAGAATTTAATGAGGTAGATAGTAATGGTAGATGGGCAATTGCTAAAGTCAGAATTGAAGACCGCATCCTCACAATTGTGGGATATTATGGCCCAAACAGGGACGACCCAGCGCCCCTCAAAAAACTATATTCTGAGCTTCTAACATTCCCAACCCCAATAGTTATGGGAGGAGATTTCAATCTTATAGAGGATCCTAAAATAGACAGAAGGCCGCCAACAAAACAATGGAATCTACCAAAAATGAGGGAATGGTTAGGGATTTACAAAAAAGACTTAACTCTGGAAGACATGTGGAAGCTAAAAGGTGTAAAAAACTACCCGTATACCTTTCATAACAAAAAATTAGGACACAAATCTAGAATAGACTTCTTTTTAGTGAACAAAAACCTGCGAGATAAGGTTAAAAGCATTGAACACCTACCTGCACACTTATCAGACCACTCTGCAGTTCAGCTGAATATAACACTTCCACAACAGCATCTGGCTAATAGGTGGATAGTTGACGTACAATCCTAAGAGACGAACAATGTGTGGAGAAACTCATAACAACCTCCCGACAATATTTTGAAGATAACGCAGTTGGTTCATCAAAAAGAGTAACGTGGGATGCTCATAAAGCGGTAATAAGAGGCAAACTGCTCAGCTTGGGAGCACACAAACATAAAATAAAAAAATTGGATATTAAGAAGCTGGAACTAGAAATTAAAGAAGTAGAACTACAGCTAGAACACGACAAATCTCAAGAACTGAGGGAAAACCTAGAAGAGAAGCTTCGCAATTCAAATTAGAATCTGACAAACTACCTGGAGAATACAGTTAAAGAAAAATGGGAGAACAGCAAACTAGCAGATCATGAATATGGAGAAGGTTGTGGGAAATTGCTAGCCTGGAAAATGAAATCAGATCAGACTAGAAATAATATATTAAGTATTTACACCCAAGACCAATCAGCTATCTGCTCAGATGATGTTTCAATAAGGCAAGAATTTTCCAGATTTTTTACCTCAATATACAAAGAAGATACAAATCTATCAGATGAAGAAATTAAGAATTATCTAGAAAGTGTCCCCCTTCCAAGCTTGACAGAGGAAGAAGTGAATTTCTTGAACACCGAAATAACACCAGAAGAAGTAAGAAGTGCCATATGTAACCTAAAGAGAGGAAAAGCTGCGGGACCAGATGCGTTACCCAATGAACTTTATATCGCATTAAAAGAAATATTAATTGAACAATTAACAGAAATAATGAATAAGACTTATCTGGGACACGAAATGATACCAGATTCATGGAATGATGCAACGATTAGCATACTATTAAAACCAGGGAAAAATCCAAAGAACTGCGCATCGTACAGACCAATATCACTCCTCAACTGCGACTATAAGCTGTTTATGAATATAATAGCCAAAAGGGTATCAAAGGTTATGGCTAAATTAATTAACCCGGACCAAAAGGGTTTCATAAAAGGCAGACAAATCCAGGACATCAGACACGAATTAGTGGCAATAATTGACGTAGCTGTATGCGAAAAGTTACCTCTAACGATTGTCACATACGATGCTGCCAAAGCCTTTGACCGTGTTAACTGGGCCTTTCTAAATAAAATCATAGAAAAAAGTAAATTAGGGACTAACTTTAGCCACATGGTAAATGAAATATACACTAACCCAAGAGCGAGGGTAGCAGTTAACGGGAACCTCACGGATAATATCGAGATTCAGAGAGGCACAAGACAAGGCTGCCCCCTGTCCCCGTTACTTTTCAATTTATATATCGAACCCGTGGCCTGCTCTATCAGAAATCAACCAATTATAACACCTTTTAGATACCAAAATTGGACAAAGAAAGTTGCGCTTTACGCAGATGATCTAATGGTGTTTACTGATAACTATAACTCTTCTAAAGTAGCGATTGAGGATGTAATGAATAAATTTGGTAAAGTTTCAGGTTATTTGATAAATGTTGATAAAACAGAGGTAATGAGTTGGAACACTAACTTAAATTCATCTCTTTTAAAGGAAAAAATGAAATACTTAGGCATCACTATAACACAAGATCTTGGAAAATTATCGGAAACAAACCTAAACATAGTGGTGAAAGAAATGAAAAGACTCCTTCAAATCTGGTCTGGCCTGCCGCTAAGTTTCTTAGGAAAATCCAATATAATAAAAATGTCAATCATCCCCAAATTCACCTATCTCTTTAATAACATTCCGTTAGAATTCAAAAAGGAAGCCCTAAAAAAAATACAAGGAGAAATATCTAGCTTCATTTGGTCAGCAAAGAGTACAAGAATTTCATGGAACAAACTCAGGAGAAAGAAGGAACAAGGAGGAATAGCAAGCCCTGACATATATGAATACTATAGATCCTTCCAATTTAAAAATTTCAGAGCTTTGTTAAAGGTGCATCAAGCCTATCCAACTTACCTACAACACTTAATAAATGGTGATGATCATTTCCTCTTCAAATTTGGTCACCCAAAATTTTTCAAAAAAGTAAAACTGAAGGTATTAAATAACGCCGTTAAAATCTGGAATCAAATAAGAATTGCCACAAAGATTCCATATTACAGTAGTATGGCTCCAATATGGGACTCACCAGGTACCCCGGAATGTTTAAAAGACTCTCTATCAAGTCCACTCAGACAATCTGGAATTGAAAAATGGGGACAACTCCTGGTTGAAAACGCCTTAATATCATGGGAACATTTGCAAGTAATAACAGATCGAAAAATTTCAAAGTTCAAATACTATCAATTGAGCAGCTGGGCAAATACCATTCCGAAAGGAGCAACAGATCCGAAAAACTTAGAATCAGAAATGACGATTGAAACAGTATTAAAAAAAGAAGTCTCAAAATGGTATTGGACTCTAATTGAATCCGGCGAAGAAGATCTTACTATCTCTGAGAAAATATGGAGGAAAGACCTACCAAACGAAACTCTGGATCTAAGTCAAATCTGGAAAAAATCAGTAGAGAAATGCTGGCTGTGTGTAAAGCCTGCAGCCTTAAAAAGGAATCATCTCTTCTCTATACATAGAGCGTATTGGACACCCAAAAAATTATCAAAATTTAAAGGCTCGGCAGTAAAATCGTGCAGTAAATGTGGCGAAGAAAAAGTGGATGATATTCACATGTTTGGTGGCTGCTCAGCGCTTACGCAATACTGGCAAGAAAGAGATTGGTAAGACACTAACTGCAATACTTGCAACACCGATAACTGTGAGTATTTTTTTAATTATTTTTGGGATACACCATACTACTCAACCAAATCAGATTAAGTTAAATAAACATCAAGAAAATCTTTTGTTTGTTATGATCCTATTAGCATGTAGAGAGATTTGTATTAACTGAATAAAACCAGCACCACCGGCCCATGAGAATTGGTTAAATGCTGTAATAAGAACTAGCAGTCTGGATAGAAAAGGGAAACAACTCAAAAGAATGAAATATTGGGAGATCCTGGAAAACTATATCACCTCCAGATGACAAACTAGAACCTCTCCTTGTTGGAGGCTTCTCTGGCTCTTTTGCTTTTTCTTTTCTTTTTCTTTTTCTTTTGATTCCAATGATTAAGCGGAACAATAATTCCTGGCATGACTTGAAGTCTGTCAAACATCCCAAGGGTCAGATACCTCCAGAAACAAAGGAATTATTGAGCAAGATAAAGGTGTACGGAAGGAAACAGACTGGAAAGAACAAAGAGAATGAGATACGCTCCTTGTACTCACCGAGAGACGATCAGGGGCAGTTTGGAGGCACAACCGCTCAGATACTGTCAGACTCCCAAACACCTTTCTTTCTGCATAAACCGCAATATGAGGAAAAAAAAAAAAAGGAATGTCAATGGCTTCCGCTGAAGTTGGGATCCCCTGTTCTCTTCTTTAACCACAGCTTTAATTACCCTTCAAAATATTGCTTGGAGCCAACATATAGACTTATATCTACCCGCTAACATCCAATTGTTTGGGAGCGCAGCGCCAGTAGGGAATAGGACCCCATGAAGATTGAAAAACTACTGCTCTCTTCGTAACCGCAGTTCTGTGTGATATAATCCATTGTGCACTGGGTGCAAATTTGCATTGTATCTAAACAAAAGAGAGGGGTACCAGGAGCCAGTTACGGCACAGTGCCCATGCTCCTACCCCCCATGTGCACCCCCCAGAATCCCTGGGGGCCCGCTACGGGCCCCCATTGTTAAAAACCGCCTGCCTTTCCACGGCGGCATTGCCGCCACGGAAAGGCACATCCCCGCCCTCATAGTAATATGGATGGCGGTGTCTACCATACACCACCACCATATGAACTGCTTTTCTGCCCGGTAGGCAATCAGGCGGATTGCCTACCGGCGAAAAACCGGTGGACGGTCTTCCCGTCCTCCGGGGTCCCCCCCGCCATGCTAATGTGGCGGGGGAGAAATTAGAGGCAGCCAGTGGTTTTTGGCGGGCAGATCGCCACCGCCATAATGGGTCCCAAAGTCTTGTGCATCATGTTATTAAACTCCTGGAACATGATCTAATATTGAACCACTTTATTACGCACCAGCAATCATACACACTGAATAGAAACGTCCACACACAGTGAGAGCATCACTGATTACCATGGTGATCGGGCAGATTAGGAACAGCACATTTGCAGAAACCTTGGGTCTCGTAGACACGCATGCGCGAGAGGGCACCGCTACATGTAACACACAGCTGAATCTACTGCTGGCCGATCGGACCGGATGAAGGCACCACCACAACCAATTAACAGGATTGCAAATAACAACACTGCCTGAGACAATTCAGATGCAGGCAGGAGTATGGTTGAGGTGTACAAGAGCCAGCACCCAAGCAAAACTGCGAGTAAGACCCTGTCATAGGGAACCCGTGGAGTTTCTAGAAACTCTAGTTGTTTTGTTCCCATTAGTGCAAGATTCTGACGAGTGTTTTACTTTGTGTCATTTTCTGTTTAGCCCGGTAAGGTGCGGGCGCTCGACTCCTACTAGCCCATGGAGCAATTATCCTCTTATTTTCAGGTAAGAGTGTTTGTGACATGGTCGCTGGAATCATTGCAGTGAGAACGTGGCCACAGCGGGGATGGTTTTACAATCCCCTAAAAACAGTCACCCTGTGAGGCATGCCACTTAGCACGCCAGCGAAATGTTGAGATACGACCCGGTGATATTTGCATTGGGTGTTTGAACAGGAGTATGGTGGGCCCTGTGGGTGACTCCTTCGGGGGTCTGCGGGACCACACACGTCGATGCTTCTCTGCCTCTTAGACGTGTGTGGCACCCTCACGTCACTCAGAGTTGAGACCCCGCACCCCTTCCGCTCCTGGGAAGGCACTTTCTAATTCATTTTATTCATGTCTAGCTCGTGCTTAGGAACTTCTAAATGTACATAAACCAAGGATAAGCTCAGGGAAATGTTGCCATTCCCACATAGAGCTTGGATGCAATTTCCTGTTATTTTCTGACATTTGTCACCTAAGTGGTATCCAGGAGTGGCCAATATCTAACTTGCTGTAGCAGTTAGCTGCAGGGTACAGTGTTACCATGCATGCCAGGATACCCATTAAGGGCAAGACATGCTCTTTCCCCTCACACGTGGGCCTCAAAAAGCCTAGGACTATCTATACCTCTAACTTCCTTATTCTACATTGAGTGGGTGACTACTTGTACCCCTTTTTTGGAACAGTGCCCTCCGTTTCGACTAATGCAAATTTGCATTTACATTTGGGGGTTGTCTAAGCCCTTGTTCACCCCTCCAACTTGGCGAGTCATAAATATGAGGGTTCAAACTGATAACCACTGCTGCACCAGCAGGTGAAATGTGGACAGCCTGGAGGTGGCCATTGTGCGTGGAAAGGTTAGATTCTTGTGACAGATGTCACCATCACCCCAACTGAACTAGTACCTTGGCATGGCCCTCTCACCCATCAGAACCATATGACATGATTGAATTTAAGCTTTGTGATGTCCTTACGAGTACGCCAGTTGGACCTCCCCACCTAAAACAAGAAAAAGGTCAGTGTAACCACAGGGAGGGGGGAGTTCTGAGGTCCCCTAAGGGTGCTCCAATTATGCTGCTACATCACATGTCCTTCTTGCCTGGAAAACCCTTCTGTCTGACTGCAATCTTCAGATGCTGTGTCGCAGTGCTAGTGTCCCCACCCAAGTGAATATGGCCCATAGCCAGCTTTTGCTGCAGGTATACTAGAGTGCCGCAAAAGATGCCAATGCTTTTGGATTGTGAGGACAGGCGTAAAACATGCAAGCATATTTACGAGCACCTTCTTAAACAGGAATGCAGTATGTGCTCTGGAATTGTCAGCATTTGTGCTCCAAACCCCTAGTACGCGGCACTTTTAGAGCCACGGCACACTTACTGGCATGACAAACTAACTCAACCCCTCTGGCTGAATGGCCGCTGAGTGTTTGTTTTTTTTGCTTAAATGCAGGAGCCGTTACCCATAGTCTCATGTCTATGGGATGCACATCTTCTATAGGATTGGCCAAGGGACAGCCTCTTTAAAACCCCACTCTATTTACACTGTTTCCTGCCCAGGGTACCTTCTGCCCCTATATGGGCAAATGAAACGCCTGTAGAAATGCGAATCCCACCGCCCTACGATCTTGATGCCATTGTGGGGGTCTGTACCCCTAGATTCTGCTTTAATACATGGCTTTATTGCCTGCAAGCCTGTCGCCATTTAGATGCGACCTTTCGATTAGGCCTGGGTGTTAAATTCCGTTCAACTCGGAGAATTTGCGGAATTTGGGTAATTTTGCATTCCGCGTAGAACGTGGAATTGCCCAAAAATTCTGCGATCCTCTACTTCGCGGAATTTTTTGCCTGTTCACGCTTTCAAAATGCGTGTTCGCAAGATGTTTCTCCCCGAGCATGCAAACAGCGTTCTTGACCAGGAAAAAAAGTATTGCGAACAGGCCGAACAAGCAATTCCGTCTGTTTGCAGAATTTTTGCGTGCTCGCTGAGATTTTTTACCATTTCGCTGAGCTTTGCGTAGCGGGACTACGCAAATTTCACCCACCCCTACTTTCGATGCTGTGTCGCCATCATAAATGTCCCCACCCTGGCTCAAGTAGTCCAGATCGATACCTCTGCTAATGTACACTATAATGCAGACAGTGGATCGAAAAGCTTTTGGGATGGAGGCAGGAGGAGAACAATATGTACATATACCTGCCGTTTCTTGGTTAATGGGAATGCCAATGTATTTTAATGGTTGTTACCTTTGTGCTCTAACTCAGTGTTTCCCAACTTTGGAACCACAGCACACAAGTTATGTAACAAACGTGCGCAACCTGCCTGTCTGCAATGGCGATAAGGTGAGCAACATTTAGCTTAACTGAAGCAACCATCACATGCACTGGTTTACAGAGTGCACAATTTCTGCTGACCTGATCAGACATTTGCACAGACAGTTTTAGAGATAAAACTATGTTGAACAAATAAATAGTGTCCAATCAGGTTCCAGTGGTTGTTTGTCTATTGTGCATCACCAGTAAGTACATTGATTTGTTTTGGCTGTGTAAAACTATTGTTTCCGTCGCACTCCAGGATTACACGAAATGCTTAATCTTTTATTTTCTTAACTGCTGAGCGTGCCCAGTCCTTTCACAGATATTTCTTTACATTTTCCGTTGCGGAAGCGAAAGAGAGATATTGCATGCACCAATCCCAGTGCAAATAAATAAAATGTTTGCATATTCTGTCAGCGGACATGGGCTTATTTTCATCCTCCTTGGTATGATATGAACTGCTATGACTATGCGTCTATGAAGGCCTCAGCAAATCATGTGTATCATGTTCCATATTGTGATACACATTTGCTAACTGTGATAACTACTATACTCCCCATACATGGAACTGTGTCGTAAATCAATGATGTTGTCAACAGCAGGCACTCTCCTGGACTGTGTGAGAATATTCACATGCATGGCCCTTCTACCCCACAAGGGGGGAGTCCCACATTATGTGCTAATCCACTGTGACCCATGTTCCTTAGACTAGAAATTAGACCTAGTTCATTTGGATTATACCTAGATGAATTGCCCTCCACCAAAATTAAAGACCTGCCTTGTTTCAGTTTACCTTCTGGTAACATTGTAATTAATATTACAAACATTTTTACTCAGCAGAAACTGACAGTCTTGCGTAGCCATTGCCATCACCCGTCCTATGCCCTTAGAAATGACCTATATCCTTCTTGCGCAAGTGTTCATTTGGCTAAAGCCTGGTGGGTGCAGCCGTGGCATGTTGGCGCTGAATAAAAGATGTTTATTGATACCACACTCAATGATACTCAATTTAACGCCGCGGCGCGTGCGTTTAAGGAGTGGGCGGGACTGCATCGGCCGTTCGCAGCACTGGGGAGGGAGTGCTCCAGTCGGCCAACGGCCGACGGGAGCGCGGAAGGGGTTAACGACCTCAGAAGGATGAAAGGCAGCGTGAACCCAATGGGGTTTGATCCTATGACCATGAGGTCGGACCTAGGCCCCCGCAGTGGATGCTTTAATCCACTAGGACGTTATCTGCCGTTATTTCTGACTCGAGAGGGACACCTGGTAATGACCGGTTACTCACCGGTAATATTCATTACTCCGAGTCGTAGCCCTCCCCGTCCCAGTCCTAACCAATGAGCATAGCTCCTCCCACCAGAAACTCCCAAGCAACTAAAAACCCATCCCTTCCCTCCAGGCCACACCCACACCCTAAGGCATATAAGCATGTGACCCGCCCATCCACATCCTGTACTACCAAGCACAAGAAGCCGAACAGGGAGGGAGGGATGGGAACCAGGACTGGGACGGGGAGGGCTACGACTCGGAGTAATGAATATTACCGGTGAGTAACCGGTCATTACCTCCTCGTCAGCCCTCCCCGTCCCAGTCCTAACCAATGAGCAGATACCAAAGCAAGAATCGGCTTCACATAGCAGAAAAATAGACTCAAGCCGCACAAGCAGAAAGTCACACAACCCGAGCAGAACGCAAGCCAGCGTTCCCAGACCCAGGAGACACAGTCCCACATATCACTCAATGACTACAGGACATAAAAGCACGAGGAGAACACCCAGCAGCATCCACACCGAACACGGCCAGGGAGCCCCATCCCGGAAGCAAGCCCAAGGAGCAGCCACCCCAGAGGTGAGGAGCCACGAACCGACCCAGGCGTCAACACACCACAAGCCCAACAGCAGGCCGCACAGCCAACACAGCCACCGATGGAGAGCAGCCACAGAAGGCCCCAGAACACGACCAGCCAGCCTAAGGGCAACAAAAAGGGAACACCACCCCATAAAAAAGGCACAGCAGAAGGAGGCACACCGCCAGAGTCCGCACAACCGCCAAACAGAGCAGCAGCACCCAAACCCCAGTAAGAGGTACAGGACAGACAACCGGCAGAACCAGAAACTCCAACAAGGAGCAAAGGAACGAAAGAACGGCGCCATGGGGAAACAACCCCACAACCACCCGGAAAGCAAGGGGCGCACCAGCCCAACGCCCGAACCCCGAAAGGCCAACCAACCGCCCACAGAGCTCGCAGGGAGGATACAGCCCGACTCAAGTCGAAGCCAACCACCCAGAAACCCAAGACAAGCCCCGGAATCCAAAGCAGACACACCCCGTGTCGGACAGCAATCCAGGAAAGAAAACCCCATGACAGGCACAGGACAGGAGAGGCGAAGGGCCCCCGAACCGAGAAAAAACACAGCCAGAACACCCCAAAGCCAGGAGGACCCGACACACCACAGCCAATTTATTTTAAATATAAAGGCACCGAGGCGAGAATTATCAGGTCCGTGGAATTTTGAGCCCAAGACCCGCTGAGGCGGGAAATTGAACCCTGGTCCCGGGCTAGACCTCTGCATCAGGGTCTGCCGCTCAAACCATTGAGCCACACTTCCCCATCGCAAGTGGACCAGACACCCCGAGACAGAGGGGAAACAACAAGGGACCACCGGCAAACACCAGCAACGCCCCACCGCCAATCACAACAGAGGGAGCCAAGGCCACCCAGACCCAACCGGAGCCACCAGGACAAACGAGGCCCGACCCAGTCCAACCCGCAGCAGGACCCATGGAACCAGCGCAAACGGGGGAAAAGCACACAGCAGGCCTCCGTACAACAGAAGGACAGGGCAACCACCCCGCAGACAGGGCCTGACCAAACCAGAGAACAACCTCAACCCAAGGCAATCCCCGGAGAAGCAAAACAGGCCCAACCACGAGACTCTGAACCAGGACAGCAAGAGGCACAACTCGGACCGGGAGGGAAACACCCCACGCAGGAGAGCCGCCCCGGGAAGAAAAACCCCCCGGTAGACGAACAGTCCTAGGGGCCACAAGGAAGAAAACGCCCCCCCCCTCCCGGCCGAACAGCCGAACCGTCAAGTGAAGCCATCCCAGCACAACAAAGGCGGACGACCAAACACACCACCAGCACACAGTCCGACCAGACCAATATGAACCTCAGGAGGAACCAAGGCAGAAAAAGGCCAGGCCAACCGAACCAACCATGGGACAGACTGAAAGCACAGGCAATCAGGATTCAACCCCAGACCAGAGCGAGCCAGCGCCACCAGAGGCACAAGAGCAGCAACAGCACCCAGCATACCCAGGCGACCTCCCAACCAGGCACCAACCAGGCCAGAAACTGCAGAACCCCAGATCCTTCAAACAAGAACAGGAGCACCCAGGCAAGCAAGGCCGAAGGCACAAAACCCCCACGGGACACCAAGAAAGCAGAGGCAGGAAATGAACCCACCGTCCAGCGGGAGCCTGCGACAGCAGAGGCACAAAACACTCCACAGAGTACTAGAGCCCAGGTCAGAGAACCAACCCCTCTCAGGACCCAAACGGATAGCCCCGCAAGAGGCCCAGAGCAAGACACGCCAGGGGGAACAAGAGCCAACGGGCCCAAGGACAAACCACACAGAAGCAGGAACAGCCGCCGAACATGGAGCTGCCGGGGAGTAGAGGAAGACCGAGCCCCCAACCACCACCGTAGTCTGCGGGGCACCGTCAGGAAAACCCCACCAACCGAGGTGCCGAAACCACCCCACAAACAGCAGCACATGAGAGATGCAAAGAAGGAAGACATCAAGTAAAGAAACCCCAAACTGAATCAGGAGGCAGCAAACACCCCTTGAAAGGGCCTAAACCGGAAGGAAAGAAGAGGAAGAATCAACCTACCTAACAAGGCAGGGAACACCCGGAACCCCCAAGTAGGCAAAGAAGCCGCGGGAACCGGCATAAGAAGAATGCGTCCCGGAGAACCAGAAGGATCGACGAGGGAGACAAGCGTGCAGCTGCCACAACCAGCACCGGATAGCAGACCCCAGAAGGGCCCCGGAACAGAAACAGGAGCGAGTACACCCCCCGACCCTGCCGAAACACTTGCACCCACAACACCGCCCCCTCAGAAACGAGACCCGAGCCCTGAGCAAAGAGCCCGCCACAGCGCCTGAGAAATGGGAAAAAGGGGCAGCACAGAACACAGCCAGCAGCCCAGCCCAACAAGGAGGGACAAGAAGAAGAGGAAGCACTCCGTACACCCTGGGACAAGAGGAAGGAAGGGACACCCCGGCCCCATACCATACCACCAAAGGGCAGGGCCACCAAAGTAGAACGAAACGCCGCCCAAAAGCAGGCGCACAATCCCACGGATCCCAAAATAGTAAAGAGTCCGCGAAGGGAAGCAACATTATGGGAGTCCCCCAAGCAGATCCGTCCACCAAGGCAAAACCCAGCGAGCAGACACAGAGGACCCAGCCACCGGCTCCACCGCACCAAGGGTCGCAAAGGAAAAAGCCTGCCCCCAGCACAGAAAAAACGGACAGTCACACGAAGCGACCGAACCCAAAAGCCAGGGCAAGACGCAGCCCGGACCGCAAAACCAGAGGTAGCAAAAGCCAGCTTCAAGGTCCCCCATCCCGCACGACCACAGGAGAAGAAGGAACCGCAACCACGGACACCACCAGGCACCGAGCTGCCACACCAGCCACCGGGATCCCCTCGCCACACAGCCAGGATACCCCAGCGAACCATTGTAAAGGAAACCCCAATCGCTACACAGCCAGGACATCCGCAGAAAAAACAAACAGGATGTGGATGGGCGGGTCACATGCTTATATGCCTTAGGGTGTGGGTGTGGCCTGGAGGGAAGGGATGGGTTTTTAGTTGCTTGGGAGTTTCTGGTGGGAGGAGCTATGCTCATTGGTTAGGACTGGGACGGGGAGGGCTGACGAGGAGGTAATGAGTTGAGGTATTGCATTTATGTGAAATACCCAACCTATTGGCGTTGCCCATCACTGTTCATATTGTGAAGACAGTCATTTGAGATCAATGTCCCAGGGTGCATCCATTGCATGCCGGGGATTTGGGGCAATATGTACCCTGATAAGTACAGCAACCGGCCACATGTTCAAGTGCAGCTAAAGGCCCCAGGCTGCAAAAAATACTGTTCGCAATAATACTGGCCCTAGGGATAGCGTGACCTACGTTATTTGGGGCTGTGTTCTGCTTCTGAGTGATCTTACCTTTGTGAGCATGTTAAGTTACAGTTTCCTTTTTTTTATTGCATGATGCTTCAGTGAGGGGGTGTATTAATGCCATTAAAGAGACTGTACTCTGTGTGTGTGACAGGGAAGTGAGTTTGTTTGCTGTTAATGCTGTTTCAACTCCAGATATTAAATCTTCATGAAACTACTGTCCCCGTAATACTAGAAGGAATAATAGGAAGATCCGTTTAAATTGAAACTCTATAGAAATGGCCAATTACAACACATTTTCTGTTAAATCTAGCGCTTCAGATCGTCTATTGTTATCTCAGTGCGGAGTCTGGAGATGCTACTGTCTGTATGTGTTTCCTGTCGGTACCACAGGAGGAGGGAAGGTGGCATATCAGCAGAGCTGATGACAGGAATACATTTCCGCAACTAAATTTGCACAGATACACAGTTTGCTGTCACTATTATAGTGACTCTGACGTGAGGCAGTTAGAGAACACAAGACACAGGCAATATGCAAGAAAATTAGAATGGCTTTAGCGGCCATAATGATCAGAACTAACATCAAACCTGAAAACAACATATTGGAGGTATGCTAAGCTGCTCCCAAACTCCCCAAACCTGGTACTTTACTGGGATATCTTGCATGGAGGGTAAACGAGGCAACTACCACTCAGGCACAATAACTCTAGATGAGACCAACCAGCTGAAGCTGCACATAGCAGAACATTTAAAATTGTTTGCCCAAGCATGTTGAAAGGACAATAGACTTTTAGTGTTCAGCACCCTTGGTGATACTAGACCTGGGAGGCGGGACCAATGTCTGCCTCTGGAAGCAGCCTCGTTGATTTAACTTATTTTGGGGACTTAGGCTGTATAAAACACCCCTTTCAGTCACCATTATCAGCTTAAAATTGAGGCATCTAATTGTGGAAATTGCCTTAAGAACCATAAGCAGGAACAGCCATCTGGCGTCTTATGGGGACCTGGAAAGAGCTATACATTGAGTCCCAATATGCGCTCTACTGTGTCCATGGGGAATTTACTTGTGCTGGGTCAACTTGAAAGCACTGCTATCAGCCAGATGTAGATCAGGGCAGACTACTGTAAAATCAGAACACCAAGCATGTTGCACGGTATGCTCAATGCTGCAGTCTAGGGGATACGGAGTAGTGCGTGTGTTGGATCACATATGTATCTGCAAGCAGCATCAATTGCTTTACTTAGTTCAGAATAAAAACACAGCTACAGACTGCTTAAATTGCCCCCAACAGAGTACTGCATTTCAGATCAGATATTGAAGCTATACAATATTCTGCTTTATAGGATGAAGCCATGTGGCTTCTTAAGGTAACAGGGCTCGGGCATCAGATAAAATGCGGCACAATGCGAGATTGTTGACCCATGTTGTGAAACTAAGTTATACATACTCAATATGCTATAACTGAAAATTAGAAATGAATACCAGTGCGGAGGTGTGGACTGGTAGAGTGCTGCTGACCTATTAACACATGAATTCTCCCATGCTCCATCTAGGCTTTCCTAAGCATTAGATTCACACACTGTGATATACCCATAGTTTTAACACAATAGGTTAATTCAGCCCCCATTTAACTTTCCTAAGAGTTCAGAAGTCCTTTTGCCTGTAGGAGGCAAGGAGTTATTAAAGTAATGGCACTCCTAATAGTGCTCGACAGTGTGATGTAAGTGCAATTAAAATAAAGGTCCAAAACCAGTCCTTCACATATCCTGACCACGTTTCACAACCCCGACAGTGATAAAGATTAATCCATACTCACCGGGCCCATGCCAAAACCGACGAACAATTCACTCCATCAGCAGTAGCAAAATTCCTTCATTACGTAAATGGAAGAACATGAAATCACCTATGCTTGCACAAGGACTTTGCTGGCCAGCAGGGAGGTATTCGATCAATGCAATTAATTAAAACCCTACTCTTACCAGCAGTTTCCCTTGAGACTGATGGCTTGAGAACGTAAGCCTTAGTATAAGCCTATGCAAGTTAACCAACAGAACAAGTTGGCCCTCAAGAACCTAGGGCCATATTATCAAGAAAGGGCGATACATTATCTCAGCTTTTATCGGTAGGAAACTGCAGCTAAAGCGGCGATAATGGGCTTGATAATATGCCCTTGTGAATTTCCATAGAAGCCCAGGTTCTGGTGTTAACCTGGGCTTCTATGGGAATTCACGAGGGCATATTATCAAGCAGGGATGTGAAAGGTCTTGTAACCATCCAAATGCTTTTCATTTAGGAGCCAGGTTTCCTGTATACATAGGATATCAAAATTCTGCGTGAACTCCCCCCAAACAGTGTTAGGCACTTTACTCTCCAGGCCACAAACATTCCATGAGACTATCCTTACTTGTCCTCCCTGAGGAGGGGGGCTATTTGGTGTTGGACACACTTTATCAGTAGTGAGCTTAATGGACTCCACATCAACAACAGCTTCCCCCCATTCTACATCCTTCCTGACCTCGCCGGCGTCTATTTTAGAGCTAACTAATATTTTGCAGTTTTTAATCGGAGGTGTATCCGTATTCCTATGTTTATCATGATCTGGTGCATTTTTAGTAGGAATAGGAGATTTCTGCCATACCAAATGGGACTCAATTTGGGTTTCCAGTGGAAGCTTTTCCACCTGGACTCCCCGATCTTTGTGTACTGTCTGGACAGGCATCTGGTTTAAGAAAGGGACATGGCTACGGTTGTAGTCATTAGCTACTTTGATCTTACCACGCAGTCAGTCGCAGTCATTGAGGCCAGAGAGTGCTGCAAACCTGTTTGTCCCTTCAAAAAGAGAAGAAAAACCCTCACCACCCCCAGCTTGTTTCTCTAGGTGGCCACATCCTTGGTTGACCCCACCCTTGCCATGCTTGGTAATACGGTATCCGAGTATATCTCCACCCGTTCCATTTATTGGGTCTTAGTTGTTTCAGTTCCCCATAGAAGAACTCCAGTGGTAAGATCTCAATACCTTGACCCCGAGGCCCTGCGCCATACATAACCTCTCTTAGTACCCTTCCTACTGGTTCTGGACTGTTGAAGTTAATTACAATACAATCACCACTTTTAGATTTCCGTGTCTTGCCCAACCAAGCCACCCGTCGCGCCATTATGACACTGTTCTCTATCCTGCTTCCCGCTGTGGTATTACATGATAGCCTGTGGACCACCTTATTTTTTAGCTGGCTATAGTTCTCCTTTACTCCCTCATTAAGTGCTGGGACATTTCCTAGCACCAATACCAGGGGTAAGGATTCAGGGGGTAGGTCAATAACAGGCCATTTTTGGTACATTCCGCCCGGTCACCAACCCCCTCAGTCTCTTTCGCTGTTGGTGTCGGTAGCGGGGTATTCTGCCCTCCTTTTATACTATTTTTCTCTACGATAACTTTATTCCCTTGGCCTCCATTCGTTATTTCCTCCTTTTTTTTAGATAACCTCAGATCGTCAACTGCAATCTTTGGTATCAGGCAAGTGGTATATAATGTTATTGGTTCAGCATGTTTACCATGGTCTGGACGAGTACCCCTATTTTGTTCGGGAAGTGCTAGGTTTGCCAGTTTAAGAGTGGTCTCTGTGGTAACCTTACTCAAAATATCCAATTTATCGTTTATTACCTTCAATCTTTCGATCAAAGGAAGTGTGAACGATTTTAACAGCTGTTCCATATTAGATACAGTGAGTTCCACGTCGGTAGATGGGACTTGGACACTGATTGGAGGCTAGTGCCCCATGCTATGTACAGGTATAGTTGGTACAGGCAGACCTGTAGCGTGGATAACAGACCTTGTGATTGCTTTAGTAGAGACAGGTATTATCAGTTTATCTGATGTTTTAGAAACTTTTGGTTTCCTACCTAATTGGCGAGCCCCTCCCCTCTTTCTTTTACCCGTTTGTTTAGAGCATATGGCAGTATTTTTATGCAATTCAACAGCCTGCACATCTTTAGTAATAACAATAGGGTGAAAATCATCCGAGGATATGCTGGTACAAGAAGAAGATGTATTCACAGAAGTTATGTCAATTCCCCGTTCTAGTCCTTTTTCTCGCAAACTTGAGCTAGTTGCAATTAGTCTTTGGATTTCAGCATAATCCGGTGTGACAGCATTCTTTAAGTCACCCAGAAAAGATCGCTTAGAACCTACGAGTTCCAGGGATAGCCATTTCTCTGTGAGGGCAATTTCTCTCTCCAAAACCACAGCAGCTCTTGTAATAAAGTTATCCAGTGTCCCGGTAATACTCCCCCCAGTTATACTTGGAACACTTTTCCTCCCCTTTCCAGAATGAAGGGCCATGCTCGAGCAGAATATAAAAAAAATAAAACAGTGAGGCTAGTTCTTTTTGTTTTAACACACTTCTATAAACCAAGTGTTCAATGGTAGTCTTACCAGCCAGTGGGGGACTTTAGGGAGGTGGCCCAGCCCAGTCTTATCCTGCCTTGGATGGCCGTAGACGGCCCGCACTTTGCCCGGGCTTAGCCCGGCGACGGCCCGCGCGTGTCCCGCGACGCGGAGGGAGTGCCGGTATTTCAAGCGCCTCTGTGCGCGGTGATTGGCGTTGGTGGTCGTGACTATCCCACAAGGGCTACTGGACGATGTAGTTGTGAGAAGTTGGCCTGATATATGATGCTCACTAGTTCTAGTGATCACCTTGTATCAGTCCAAACAACCCTTATGGTGATTGGTTGTAAGTCAACCTTATAGACCAGCTATCCTAATGGTAGCATGGACAAAGCAGTCTTAGGCTAAACTCTTTTGGCATGTGAAGCCAGCTGTTTTACCACATACAACCCCTTGAATACCAAGTGAAATGACACCACACAGGTTGTTATGAAAATAAACAAGTATTTATTATCTAACATACACCTCTGAACTCTTTATGAGGTCAGAGGGCTAAGCACATGACAAACTCTTAGGAAAAATACGTTTAAGTTGCATGATTTACAATGGTGCCCTAGGGGCATGACAAACCATATACTAAGTAAGTGGAATGTGAAAGTCAATAATAGGAATGGAGCTGTCCAGAGGGTGTAGGATCGCTGGGACCACGCTATACTAACTTGAGGTAGGTAATAGGAGACCCACGGAACGCGTGTGCAGAGTGTGAACTCACACGCGAGATGCGTACAAACGTCTATGGACAGTACAGTTTTAAGAAAAAGGTGAGTACGGACGTCCCAGACTAGATAGGACCAAAACGACTGTGGAACTGGACACTAGGAGAGTCAAGCTACCCTTGAGCACCAAAATGCTCGTGTTACCTCACCCACAGGCTGCAGGTGCATAGGTGCCAAGTCGTGTCGGGTTCCGGCGTTGAAGTCTATGGAGCCTGGAGGAAAAGATGCTGCAGGCGGTCAGGAGGAAGATGTCCGGTGTGTTCCAAGGGTTTACCCCTCCCCAGGAGAAATTAACAAGTGCCATACTATGGTTGGTAGTGACATTGCTAGCATTGGTCACTAGGTAGTCTGAACCTAGTATTACCTGTCCAGGGTCCACAAATGCTGGTGTCACCATTGTCACACTGGCACAGGTATCCCTGTAGGCCTGAGCCATCTTTCCATTAATTAAAGGCGTTTGCCTGTACTTGCCCAGAGTACTGGGACTTATTGTAGGGGTCAAATCCATGTCCCCAGTACAAACAAGAACAGCCTGGGTAGGTACTCTGACTAGGTCAGAGCCTGCCTCAGATACCAAGGTTAACCCCACTATAGCCTTTGGAGGAACACTACCACTACTAACTGAACTAGGGGTTGCAGGTGCCTTAGGGGCAGTAGTGGTAGGAGCTGGGCCTTTCTTGGTTCACTCACTAAACCAGTGAGTATTACTTTTACAGTATTGGCACCATGGTTTCCTCTGACCATTATTCTTCTTTTGGGAAGTCCGGGACCCACCCTCCTTAGATTGTTGGGGCCCTGTTGAAGACTTCTGGTCATTTTGCTTATTCTCATTACCCTTTTGGTCTGCTTTCTTCTGGCCACCACCCTGGTTCTGGTTCTGCTGCTTGACCCTTGTCCTGACCCATCTGTCTGCCTTCTTTCCCAATTCTTGGGGAGAGGTCAGATCTGAGTCAATAAGGTGCTGATGCAACAACTGATTCTGACAATTACTTCAGATTTGTTCTCTCATAATTAGATTATACAATCCTGTGTAATCAGTAACTTTACTTTCCAGTAACCAGCCTTCAAAAGCCTTAGTGGCACAATCAACAAAGTCAGCCCAATCCTGAGACTGAATTTTCTGCGTGTCTCTGAACAGCAACCTGTACTGCTCAGTTGTTAAGCCAAACCCATCAATCAGTGTATTCTTCAGGACTTGGTAATTGTTAGCATCCTCCGCTCTAGTAGTGAGGAGCTTATCTCTACCTTTACCTTCAAAGGAGAGCCACAATATAGCTGCCTACTGACTCTAGGGGATGCAATGGACAGTGCAGGCCCTCTCCAAAGCAGTCATCCATTTGTGGATGTCATCCCCTTGTTTAAAGGGGGGCACTATTTTACTCAGGTATCTAGTATCAAAACTCTTGTCTTTATCTCTAGGGATAATGCTGCCACCAGTGAGGTCTGCCCCACTCAATTTCTGCTCTCTGGCAAAGGCAAGTCTTTCTTTGGCAAGGGCAAGTTCTTCCCTCTCAATCCTCAGATTGACTTCCCTCATCTTAGCTTCATGCTCCCTTTTCTGGGGGAATGCCATCCCTCTCTGAGAAGATGCCTGAGAGACATGGGTGTGAATAGATCTGTTAGAGCCTCTGGAGAGAGACCTAACTCGTCTATTCCCAAGGTTAAGCCTGCTTGAGGATAGGCCTGGGGCTCCCCCAGTTCCATTCTCATGTATGCTTAAGTTGGCCCTGGTAAGTCTGCTGACTCCTCCCTGACCATGGGTTACCTCACCATCAGACGAGTCTCCATCTCCCTCCACTTCATCAGTTTCAGGGAGATTGGAGTCCTCCTCTAGTGGGGGTATGTCTTCCTCTGTAGGATCAGATGGGCCTGGATTAGAAGCCCTTCTGGCATCAAATGTCTCTAAGAGACCTATCAGGAAGTTAATTGTAGGGTTAGAACCCTGTTTTAGTTTCCTGGAGGTACACAATTGTCTCATCTCCTGGAAGCTAAGGGCTGCATATCTTGACATGACCTGTGGAGGGCCAACTGCCACAAGGGGTGCCACTGTGTTCTCTCCTGTGGTAGACATGCTTTTCTAGTGAGGTGTAAGTGGTGCACTTACCTACACTATGGGTTTACCTACTGATCCCTTGCTAAGAGTTGTAGTCAGGGTGTGCTACTCCCTTTCTACTACAACAGCTGGTTCAGTCGAACTCAGAGTATTTCTAAGCTTGTTATATGTACATATGGCACCTTATGTGATCTTTCAAATGATATCTCAAGATTATATTTGGTAAAAACAACAGCAAGCTCAAATCCCAACTTCTGCACACCAATGTGAGAAGTTGGCCTGATATATGATGCTCACTAGTTCTAGTGATCACCTTGTATTAGTCCAAACAACCCTTATGGTGATTGGTTGTAAGTCAACCTTATACACCAGCTATCCTAATGGTAGCATGGACAAAGCAGTCTTAGGCTAAACTCTTTTGGCATGTGAAGCCAGCTGTTTTACCACATACAACCCTTTGAATACCAAGTGAAAGGACACCACACAGGTTGTTATGAAAATAAACAAGTATTTATTATCTAACATACACCTCTGAACTCTTTATGAGGTTAGAGGGCTAAGCACATGACAAACTCTTAGGAAAAATACGTTTAAGTTGCATGATTTACAATGGTGCCCTAGGGGCACGACAAACCATATACTAAGTAAGTGGAATGTGAAAGTCAATAATAGGCATGGAGCTGTCCAGAGGTTGTAGGATCGCTGGGACCACACTATACTAACTTGAGGTAGGTAATAGGAGACCCACGGAACGCGTGTTTGGAGTGTGAACTCACACGCGAGATGCGTACAAACGTCTATGGACAGTACAGTTTTAAGAAAAAGGTGAGTACGGACGTCCCAGACTAGATTGGACCAAAACGACTGTGGAACTGGACACTAGGAGAGTCAAGCTACCCTTGAGTACCAAAATGCTCGTGTTACCTCACCCACAGGCTGCGGGTGCTTAGGTGCCAAGTCGTGTCGGGTTCCGGCGTTGAAGTCTATGGAGCCTGGAGGAAAAGATGCTGCAGGCGGTCAGGAGGAAGATGTCCGGTGTGATCCAAGGGTGGATAAGTGAAGAGAAGAACCTGAAAGCAGAGGGAACAATGTTCAAAGTCACTAGCCAGTGACTGGAGTGGAACCAGGAGTGGAACCAGATGACGTCGTCGCGATCAGGTGAAGGTGGACGCTTGTCTCTGCAGCCACGTGGACCAGGTGATTTCTTTGATGACCAGGATGGAGGCACGAGCTGTTCCACACAGGTTCTCGCTGTCGGCGGTGTCGGCTTTGGATTCGAAATCAACAGGCCTTGGCAAAGGCAACCCACGCGGTGAGTGGAAACGGCGTCTGGGGTGGACCAGGAGGGTTCGGGGTGCTCCTCTTTTGGAAGGGAGCAAGGGCCAGTCTGAAGCAACCAGACCAGCAGTGAAGTTGTTGGGTTTTGTCGTCTAGGAGGTCACAAGCCAGCCGGCCAGTGACCGGACAACGCGTGGAGCAGCAAACAGGCAGAAGGGCCCCACGCAGATCTCGTGGATGCTGGAGGGCTGGTCTTCGGTGCAGGAGCTGCTCGGGGTCGGGCTTCTCAGTCCCCAAAGCACTTGGACGAGGATGCTTCTGAAGTCGTGCTGGAGCGAAGTGCTGCTTCTTTCAAGATGGCCGGTCCCACGTGTCTCGTCGCACCCACGGATCTCAGCTGTGCTGCAGATGTAGGTAGAGGTCGGAGAGGTCTGGGAATCTGGGTCTCGTTGGGCTCTGAAGTCTGGATCCGGGAAGAAAGACGACAAAGTGAAGCCGCTGGACGCTGATGGTGGCTGCTTGTGCAGAGTGGACACTCCTTGCCCACAAGGGAGATTTCTTCAGTCTTCTGTGGAGCAGAACGTCGAAGTCCAGAGTTTCTTCTTGTAAAGTTGTTCAGGATAATCTAATTTGGAATGGGACCAGCTCCTACCCTTATCCGGCTAAAGGGGGCTGCACTACGACTAGGTCCCTCCTCTGGGTGGGACCAGGAAGGGGGGTGGTTACACCCCCTATCCTTTGTCCGGTCTTGCACCAGCTCTGGGGCTGGAGTGCCCCAGGAACTGGTTTAGACCGGAGTATGCACAGGGACACATTGTGTGCCCCAGGCATGTCTCATTCCTTTCCGCCCTGTCCTACCTAATACACAAAATCCTGTCTGGGGTGGTGCTAGCACCTCTCAAGGCAGGAAACCCTTTGTCCAAGCCTCCCTCGCTGGAAGGACTCCCAGCAGCAGGAGGTCAGACTTGTGTCTGTGGTGGTAGCATCCATTTTGTGATGCTGAAGCTCGAGTTAACTTTAACCGGGGTTCACAGTTACATACATGTCGTGTCCCTGTAGAAGGGTGGAATGCTATCCCCGTCGCCAGATTTGGTGAGGGGGTAGTATTCCAATTCGTATGACACCTTACTCGACATGTTTTGATAATGCTATACCAAAGTTAGCAATAACCGCAAGGATTATAATGCACTTAAGAGTATATGGTATAGTGTTATCATGGAACAGCTATTAGGACTTGGTTCCGCAAGCTGCAAACGGGCTCAGCTCATGCCAGAGCACCATCTCACATAATTCCAAGCACTCTGCCTTCAGGATTGATAAGGCCTGCCATAGGAGTGACTGATAGGAATATATGTGTCCATTTTACGTTTAGATATAGGTAACTATATCTAAAGCAAAGGGTGATTACACCACCTTGCCCCAGCTGTCGTGCAGCCAGTTGTGTCTGTTTAGATGGCCAGCCAGGGGTGGCATAATACATGCTTCAGCCCCTGGTAGGCCTTGGGTACACCTATGCCCTGGGTACCTATAGTACACTGTACAGGGACTGATAAGGTGGCCCAGTACCAATTGGTAAATGCACCTAAGGTACATGGTTGTCAATTAAGAGAGAGAACAGCTAGGCTGTGGGTCTGATTAGCAGGCCCACAGCCAGGGAAAGTCGTAAACCAGTGAAGCAAAAAGCAAAAATCGGGGGTGACCAAAGGATTGCAGACCCTACTCTCCTACATAACCCCCCCAAACTTAGGGACATTAAACTAACCTTGACCAGGTGAGCCTTCTTGTTCTAAGTGGAAGTACCTGGAGAGACCATCTGCATTGCCATGGTCAGTCCCTGGTCTGTGCTCCACTGTAAAGTCCATCCCCTGTAGGGAAATGGATCACCTAAGAAGTTTGGGGTTTTCCAGTTTCATAAGTCTTTATTTCTGTAAAATTAACCATAAAAGACATCACAGCATAAAACACAAAGTATATCATTAAAACCAACATAATACATAAATTACATACTACACGGTACATCACTGGCTGTTCGATAATAAAAGTAATAGTGCTAATAATAATAACAATAACAATAGACTGTCAGACTAGCTAGAACTATGCATATATTTAACTCTAATTAGCCAGGACCAGCCTAGAAATTTGGCTACTGATACGGCCACCGGGAGAGATGTTACCATTCCAAACAATCTTAAAGCCTCGTCTGCCCCTCTACTTTTGAGCTTCTGGCAAATCGGTTTGAGCCATTTTTTTCGTGGTCCAACATATGCAGGGCATACAAAGAAAAAATAATCCAAAGTTTCCTTCTGGTCATGACACCATGGGCATGAATCCCCTACACCCCCCCTCCATTTGTGTGTGAACGACCTCAAGGGTAACGTTCCTGCTCTAAATTGATGGAAGAGTTTTCTGTCAATACTCTTTGTTATGGCATCCCAGTAGTTCTCCAATCTACTATCCACTTTATGGCTCAAAAATCTGCCAGAGAGGGTTGATGAGCTATGTTCCATAATCAGTCTATTTCTATAAGCGGCCCAAAACTGGTCTTTAAGATCCTTTTTTCCGGGAAACACACTGGTCCTGGGATCGGACCATAGCTGGGTAAGGCCCATATCTGACAGGGTGGATTTGACCGCTTTAAACCAAGGAAGATCTCCACAACCCACTATTCGTCTAAGGTCTTCTATACCCACAGCAAAGGAAGCCAATTCCGGGGTTACCCATATTCTCCTCCATAATAGGATAATTCTCAGTTTGGCTAGTTCCTCTATTGGATAACAACCCAGGTCCAACATTAAAGGAAGCATGGGGGTCGATTGGGGGAGACCCACCAAGTTTCGTAGAAATTTATTTTGTATTTTCTCAAGTTGGGACAAGTTAGCGTAACCCCATAGATCCGCTCCATAGACAATTGCCAATCTGATCTTAATATTATACATTTTCAGTGCTGGGCTCACTCTCTTAGTTAGAGAGGATCTCTGCTCTTTAACCAGTTTCCCACTCAACTGTGAAAATTTTAATGACAATGCGTCTAACTGAGCAGACCATCTTAATCTATGGTCCAAGACCACCCCCAGGTAAGTCATCTCATATACCTGTTCTAGATTTACCCAATTAAGATTAACATGTCCCAATCTTGGTCTATTTTTGGTAAAAACCATAAACTTGGTTTTGCTTGTATTGACCTGTAAGTCATTAGCATCACAAAATTCTATAAATTTACTAAGTGCCAATTGTAGCCCCTTTTGGGTTTTTGAAAGTAAAAGCGTATCATCAGCAAAAATTAAAAGCGGAACCTTCATACCACCCAAACTAGGAGCATCTGTGGGAGTGTCCGAGAAATAATCAACAACTCTATTAATAAAAAGGAGAAAAAGGGTGGGGGCAAGGACGCATCCTTGGCGGACACCTCGAGTCACTGGGAACTTTTTGGTGACTTGGCCATGCATGCCCCAACGAACCTGTGCATAATTCCTCTCATGGAGTCTTATAATTAAATCCAACAGGTCCATTGGCAGACCCATTTGTGATAGAGCCTCCCACAATTTGGTTCTTGGTACCAAGTCGAAGGCGGACTTAAGGTCCACAAAAGCCGCATAAATCACACCTTCACTTAAGACCACCACCTTCCAATAGATTAATAAGAATCTTAAGATCTGATCTATTGTGCTTACACAAGGCCTAAAGCCGGCCTGCAGGGGTGATAGAATAGACTTTTCGTCCATCCATGTTGTAATCTTAAATAGCACCATCCGAGAGATGATTTTTTGGATGGCGTCTATGAGACTAATTGGACAGTAATTAGTTGGCAAGGAGCGATCCCCCTTTTTAAAAATTGGGATAATTTCTGCCCCCTGCCAAGAGTCTGGTATCGGGGCGCCATCTGCCACCGCATTCGCTATCTTCAATATGTAAGGGACCCAGGCTGCCTGATCTGATTTAAAGAGATCTGAGGGGATGCAATCTATGCCGGGAGCTTTACCCCCTTTAGTCTGATTTAAGGCCAACTCCACATCTAGACGATCAAAAAGGGAATCATGACTCAGGGATCTTAAGGGGGCCTCCCTTATGCTTACAACAGGGACTACTAGAGGGCCAGGATTGCCAAATTGAGCCCCAAAATGTACAACCCATCCATCTTCGGCTACGTGGTTGGAAGGAAGTTGTGATTCATAAGAATTCCCCCACTTAAGAACATGCCAGAACCTTGATTGATTAGAGGATAAACTCGCCTCATAGAGATCCTGCCAATGTTTGTCGTCCCAGGTCGACTTGGCCTCTTTCTGGCTCCTTTTATATTCCTGCCTAAACTTTCGTATGTCGGCACTGTCACGCGATTTGAGTGCTGCGACTAAGTCAATATGGGCTATACGACAAGATTGGTTATACCACTTTCCCCCTCCCAATGGTGTTCGGGATTTTTTCCCAGATTTGTTATTTGTTTTTGTAAAAAGCGATTTCAAAAAAAGGAAAAGGTTATCGTGTAGCCCGCAGATTTCAACTAAGTCAGTCGTTATCTCCATGGCGGTCGAAGCCTCCACCACTTTCCGTGAGATTAAGCTTAAAGTCGCGGGTTCCTCAGCTACTCTACTCCACTGTACCCTTCTGCTGTCATTCTCCAAAAACACATCAGCTGTAGCACAATTGTTGGGGGCTCCCAAGCGGTAATTACTGTCTAGAGCTAACCTGATTACTAGGGGGTTATGATCACTCTCTGGGCGATCCTCCACCATCATATCAACTAGATAGGACCAGTATTCCGCCTTGATAAGAAAGTAGTCGATCCTACTCGTCCTATGCCCGTTATCAAAGGTGTGCTTCCCTTGTTTGTACGACGGGGTTCGCCCATTTACGGCTCTCAATCCCCATTCAAGGCAGAATCCCAACCAATGGAGGGCTGCTTCTGTCCCCCTTTTGATAGGAGATAATTCTAGGGGCGGAATCTTCCAAAGTTTATCCTCTTCTGCCTGGAAGTCCATCTCTCTATCAGAGAACGGCTCAAAAGTGCAATTAAAATCGCCTGCCAGAATAACAAAAGATTCCCTTTCGATGTGATTAAGTATTAGCTCTAGATAATTAAATATGCCAATTGGGCAGCGTCCGCCTGCGATCCCCCTGGCGTAGACGTTTATAATAACTATCGTCTGGGAGCCTGGATTTGAGAGCTTAAGCACAAGAATATCAAGATTAGTAGTGGACATCTCTGTAATGTGATACACCAGTGACTGTCTTATTCAGACACATAGGCCCCCTTAGGGTCTACCCACTCCAGTCCTACAAGCAGGTTTATAAAAGTTTAGAAACCCAGGTTGGAAAATCGGATCAATTGCCAAAGTCTCTTGGAAAATGAAAATGTCCTGATTATTCACCAGATCCACCCACTCCTCAATTTGAAGCCTACTTCACAGGCCAGCTATATTCCACGAATTAATTCTCAATAATGTTGAGTGGTTGGCCAAGTCCGACCCTGCGGAAATATACGTGCTAGATGGTAAAGGGTTTCCCCCCCTTGGACTTTGGATAACCTTTAAAGGTACATCATTACTCCTCGGTTGGAAACAGGTTTTATCGTTTTCATGCGCTCCATGAACAACCATCTCAGCTTCCTGAATACTATCTTGAATCCCTCTATATGTGCTAAGCTCCTTATTAACATCCTCTGATGCCAGCACGTCCTGGCCATCGACCTCATCTACTGCCAAACTCTCGCCCCGATCCCCTCCAATAAGATCAAGCTTCTCATTCCCTATATTAAGAGACATTACATTCTGTGCTTCATCAAAAAGAGGTACTGAATCTGGGGTAGCAGAAATACCCGTACAATCTTAAATGAACTCTAAATCAATGGGTGGGAAGTCAAGTCATTCATTTAAATCCAACCCCGAAATGGGTTCATAAAAATTATCCAACAGGATGTTCCAGTGCTCGTTGTAGTTAGTATGATTGGTATAATTGTTTGGTAGGGGAAAGCATCTGGGGGGATATTGACGTAATGGGAGGGGAAAGGGAATGTTTAGATTATTAACAGGGCGAGGAAAAAGAGGTGTACAGTGAGCTAAATTCTGAGGGTTTGAAATTCTATCAGTTCTGGAATGAGTAGGTGGTCTAAACAGGGCCACTGGATAAAAATAGATCAGGTTTCTGGTTGAGATTCCACCCTCATTATTTCCTGGATACCAGTCGCTTATGTATGTAACGACTCTGTGATCCTTAAAGTAAACGATCACAACGTCACCTTCAATATCTTTCGGTCGGGGACCCACCCAGTTACATCTTCTTACAGAGATTATATCTCCGTTTAAGTGGGCGGGAAGGGGCCTGTTGGTTCTCAACCAAAAAATAACTTTATTTTTCAGATTGACATTGTGTTCGAAATTTCCATTATGAATAGGGGGACACCTGTTAAAAGGATCACAAAGTTAGCTGACTCTGGAGGTAAGTCCACTGTTGTCCTACGATTTAGGGTGGTCCTTTGGCTATTAACTGCCCCCGGAAACATAGTAGGCTTAATCGTTGGAGGGGGCGGTTTATTTGGGACCAACAATTTCTTCTCTTTGGCTGGCTTATGTACAGCCGTCGGCTTAGTAGGAATTGGGGGGGCACTTTTATTATTAGATGTTAAATTTCCATTTGTTTTGTGTGAACTCCTTGGTTCGATGTAGTTGTGCTTAGCTGGCGTTTTGGTCGGGGCTGGTCTCTCGGTTTCACAAGATCGGGGGTTGTGCTCTGGTGAGCAGCTGCCAAAAGGCAGTCCATTTTTTCCCCCAAAATTCTAACTCTCTCCATAAGTGGAGCATATAAGATTTTAGAAGCTGTTCAAATAGTTTTATTGGCTCTTTATTAGACATGGTTAATGATTCTCCAGGGCGGGGTGGCAATAATTGAGGACCTGGTAGAACATCACTCGCTAGTGGACCAGCAGGTTTTGTTTTTGGGTTCACTAAGGGAGGAATAGTGCTCAATAAATTATCCCCTTTTCTTTTTACCCCTCTGTTGGACTTGGCCCTTAAGGCAGATTCACCCCTAATCTTTTTGCTTTAGATCTGTGATCTATGTGGATGATTTTCTGGTCTGTGCGCACTTTTTCCCTGTGTCCCAGAGTAAAGTGCGTGCATGTAGTTAGGCTGGCCTGCTCTCCCATAGGAATGCATGGGGAATGTCTGTGTCCCTAGTAGTTCCTGATGCGTGGGGAGTGCATGCTCGAATTTGGTATGTGCGAGCTCGTGGGAATGAATGCTTCGCAATGGTGTATGTGGCATGTGTGTGTCATGTTTAGAAATGGCATTTCTAGGACTTGGCATATTAATATAAAATATGCCTGCCGTGTGATTGGCTGGAGCTGGCTGGTGAGCCTGGCTCCAGGAAGGCTGGATGAGTCTGCCCGGTAGTGAGTGTGAGATTAGCATGTTGATGGCTTGGGAGGAGTGCACCTGGTCCCTGATGGGCCTGGACTTTCCCCACACAATGCTGGCTCCACCCCCTGTAGTGCGACTGATGTCCCTAGCCCTGCCAGTGAATAGAAAGGGTGGTTGAGGTAAACAGAGTACTTCAAAACCAGCTGCGACTGGTTTTCCCCCACCCTGCACCCATGAGACAAAGGAAATTTACTGTATAAGAAGGGGCTGTGTCCCCATACAATTTGTCTTTGGTTCTTCTTGTGGATCCTTGCCAGAGGGGGCTGCTGCTGCTGCTGGGGCCAGGAGGACCGCCACTTGGATTGTCTCCCTGCCTGGAGACCCAGTGAGCTGGCTCTGGCCCTGCCTTGCCCCCCTGCCTGCCTAATAGACTTTGTGCTTGACTTTGTGCTGAGAGAGAGCTGCTCTCTGCCCTTCAGCGCTGGGGAGCGCTGGAATCCCCTGCCTAGCGCCTGAGAGCGCTTTATTCGGCTCCTAGCGCTGTGAGCACTTTATTTTTGTCCTGTGGCGCTGGGGAAGCGCCTGTTCCTCATTGCCAGAGCTTGGGAGCGCTTTGTGTGTCGCCGGTGCCCACCCGGCATCTGCCCGTTATGTTTTGCCGATTTTCGGCAGAGCGAGTGCCCACCTCGCATTGCCTTTTATTCGAAGGCCGGAGCCCACCCGGCATTGCCCCGTTGTGTTTATTTAATTCGAAGGCCGGAGCCCACCCGGCATTGCCCCGAGATCACCGCCGCAGCCCAGGAGTGTGTGTTGCCCCTGCCGGGCCGCCGCGCTGCCTGCGATGACCCGGAAGTGCTCGTGTGCCCAGCCAATTGCTGTGCGGCCTGGGAGAGGCGAACCGGAAGTCCCGCCCCCGGAGCCGAGCAGCAAGGAAGAGAGGCAGCCGGCCGTGCCCGAGGCTCCCCGTGAGGAGAGAGGAGCAGCGCGAGGAGAGCCAGCAGTGTTCCTGCCCCCCGCAGCACCAGCGAGGTACCGGTGAGTGCGGGGACAGGGTCCTTTGTTCGCCGAGCGGCCCCGTTGGGAGAGGGCCGCTCCAACGTGCGCAGCAGTCCTTTGTGGAGAGCCGGTTGAGGCTCTCCTGGGCATTTTGCATTTGCCCATGTTCTGAGTCCCCCGTGAGGGACTCCACCGAAGCCCAGATTTGTGATTAGGAGCCCCGAGGCTCCTGGGGCCAATTTGTATAGTTCGAGCCCGAGTGGCTCAGGGCATTCCTTACTTCTAGCCTTGCGAGGCTCACAGCGCAATTGTATTCACGAGCCCCGAGGATCGAAGGGGCAGTTGGTTTACGAGCCCTGAGAGGCTCCTTGGCCACATCTATTCTTTGAGCCCACGAGGCTCCTTGGCCACATCGATTTAGAGCCCTGAGAGAGGCTCTAGGGGCATTTCATTTGTTTAGAGCGCTGAACCTCTTAGGTGCCAGTCACCTTTGTTCTTGAGCCCACCTGGCTCCAACGTTTGCCCAGTTCTGATTTACAACTGTCCAGCACTTAGTGGACAGTTGCTACGTTTAGGCTTTGTGTTCTGTGCTGCCTGCGCAGACCCCCTGACATTGAGACTCAGGGCATTCAGCCCCTTGCGAGGCCAGTTGGCTTGAGGGACAAGTTCTAGTGTTGTGCTCTATGCACCCTGCGCATTGTAAGTTACTGATGTATATGATTCTTGCGCAAAAGTTCTAACCTGCACCTCTGAATGTGTTTTAATGCATCATGTGCAATTGTTGATGTCCCATTTTATGTTTATCCCCTTTGCTAGATGTGACCTGCTTAGAGGATTGTTGATGTCCCATTTTATGTTTTGGTTTCCTTCCCTTTGCTAAGAGTGACCTGCTTAGGTGTTGGTATTCCTTCCTTAGGTCCTGATGATAAGGTCCTAGTTCCCTGCGTGATTTCCTACAGTGTTTTAGGGTTGCGTAGGAGGTATTTACTCTTTACCAGTGATTACTGGCTGTGTGCTACATGTACTATTTTGGTGACAATCATTATATGTTTATGTGCTAAAGTGTTATACCTACAAGTATTATTTCTAACAAGTGCCTACCCCTGACAGTGGTCCATGTGGCCCTGTCCTGTACATAATCCCTTGTAAATTCTGCCCGTGCCTCTGGCACATTGTAAAGTTTGTGTGTTATCTAATGTGTTTTTATTATAATACAAAGGCTATTTTTTATATAACCTTGTGTGGAGTTTCCTTTGTGGTGGGCCTTGGGTGTTGTTGCTGGGGTGCGTGCGCAAATACTTAACTCATATCGCCTCCAAGTTTAGCCTTGCTGCTCGCACCACGTTACCTAGAGGGTGAGCAGGGGTTATCTTGGCGTGTAACTCCCTTGCCCTGACTTAGGAGTGGTGGTCTCTGACTGACTTTGGCGTGAGCCCTGGTCAGCCAGGGATCCAGTTTCTAACACCCTCCTTTTTTCCTTTTTTTCCTTGGCGGAGAGTGAGGTGCTCTCCGTGGGTTCTTAGAATTAATTTTGGTCTTGCTAGCAGTGTGTGAGGAAGTAATCTCATGAGATTCGACAATGTTGATTAAAAGATTAGAAAAGGTTGAATGAAGTTGCGTGACAGGAATCGGGGGAACTGAAGAGTTTAGATCAATGAGACTATTGGAAACAATAGGAGGACTGATTATATTCCAAAACAATTGAGGAAGTGAAGAGGTATTGACAGAATCACCCTCCGATCAGATATATATAAACAAAGAGATTCTATCAAAGTGTAATGATTTTTATTATTTTGATTGTTTTCTGTGGGTGGTAAAAACTAATAAATGAGCTCTCTCTTAGGGTGGTAAAGATGAGAGCACAGTGTGCTTTTTAAAATACCCCTCACACACTAAAAAAATCCAATAGTGTCATGCTTCATCATTGGGGTCTTCCCGTCCCTCTACGGGGCGGGGCGTGCTACGACCTGACCGACTATGCGGGAGCACTAATATAGTGACAGGACTATGTGACTGTGCAAGTGTGGGTGATGTCAGTGAAGTGTAGGGACCTAATTATGTGTGGGAATAAAAAAGGTTAAAAATCCCCTGGCTAGTGGAAAAAAACAATTTATTCACTTCCCTAGCTGGGGACGTTAAAAAGGGGGTTTTGTTGAGGTAGAGCGATTCGCTACTACCTGGTCTACATGTTTCGTAGGCAGTCCCCTACTGCCTACTCATCAGGACCTTCTAATGGTCCCTACTGGAACAAAGCTCAGTTGCTAAATGTAATAAGCCTGTCGTCCTAGAAACCAGCAGTAAAAATCCACTGCTAGTTTCTGCTTCAGGGCATGAGCTGGCCCTCTATAAGCAATAGGTATCAAAAATAATGACCTGAATGTGGTCTCTGTAAAATAAGGAGAAAAAAAGGGGGGGAGAGAAACATACAGAATTATACAATGATACTGTAATCTGTCTGTGGATGCTCATTATTGTTAGCGCCACAGGTCCCACATTTTAGTAGCAATTGCCCATACCACAAACGATACACTTAAGACTTTATGGACAGAATGATGGTTCAATCCTCCATCCCCTAAATGTTTGTTTCATAACAAACATTGTCACGCCCCTTGTAATATAGGCTGTTTTTTATGGCGCGAATGATAATTCAATCTGCCATCCCCTATATGTTTGTTACTGTCGCCGAACATAGGGAAGCCCCTTGTAATTAGGGCTGTATCCATCTTCAACATACACACACTCTCATGACTCAATACATACAATGGAATTCTGCAGGGTAAAAATAGAGGAACCCGACTTGATCAATAACAATGGTGATCCGAGAAACGATCGTTCTAAAAACCAAGGGGCACTCCCCAATCATTAAGTAGTGTGCAATACATACTGCTGTTGCGCAAAAGATATGCCCCATGAGCTGGTACTTGGTAGGTATTCAACGCGGCGTCCTGAAAAAAGAGAGACCGCGCCCTTAGCAAACTCGTCAATGTACACCCATGTCATATAGCCCTCGTCTTGATTAGCCAAGTGTTTAGCGACTTTTGGCAAAGTCAAATACTCACAGTGACCGCTATATCATTAAGGCTTACTTCTACCACGAGGTACCGCTCCGAGGACTAGTCGCGTCTGCGGCTCAGTGGTTAAATGAGCTCTGCTTACGCCCCTGTGTCGCGTGGGGAATCACCCGCAAACACTAGAACGCTCACCCCAAGATGGCCGCCCTGAAATGGACCAAGCGTGTGCTAAAAACGGAAGTCTGTCTTCCGTGTCCATTAGGTAAACCAATGTGATTGAATATGAAGATATATTTTCAGAATAGCAAAATATCGCATCCTAGCTCCTTGCATTAATACCAGATTAATTACAAAACGAACATGTCTTATTATATTACAGAGAAAATGTTAACTGAAATACAATCTAATGAAATCGGCTTCTGAGTGCCTCAGGGATGAATATCTTGGCCGAACAATTATATTACCCATGTTACCTCAGATAATTAAAACGACGATTAATACATTACAGAAAAACATGTTGTCTGAACTACAGTATTATAACACGCTTCCTCAATTTCTCAGGGGTTACTGGCGTTGCCGGACAATTATCTTAGATAAACTATAGATCTTTTTGGGATGCATACATGTCCGGATATCTAGTAGGTTGTTATGACGGAGTGCCTCAAACCGCAGGGTTGAGACCTGTGATCCCCAATGTATAACAAAATGTGGGCAATGGGTTGTAGAATGCTAAGGTGGGTATTATCAGTGGATCACTGATAGGACGCAGGGGATCTCCTCGAGGCCACGGATGAACTGCCTCTCAGTGGGATGATGGTACGAGGCTTATAGCTGACCCCATGGAATTTCATCGTTCAATCCATGTTTGTTTGACTGGACACGAAAAACCCATCTCTGTTCTTTCTCTAGTAGATGTTTCTCGTTGTCAATCTGTTCGATGACCGTCCAAGTGATATCCTCAGGTTTGTGCCCACTTTCCAGGAAGTGGTTTGTTAATTTCGTACTCGCCTTTCGTATGCCAAATCAATCCCAACTTTGTACAAGGGCATCACCCGTGCGGCGGATGTAAGGTATGCTGCCTAACCAAAAAGAGCAAAAAACTAACCTTTAACAACGGGACCTCATGGGAACAAAGAGCCTTTACCAACTGCAACAGTTCGAACGTCGTCTATCTCATTACTTGCCCCTGCCATCTCGAATA
This sequence comes from Lissotriton vulgaris, assembly GCF_964263255.1. Lineage (NCBI taxonomy): Eukaryota > Metazoa > Chordata > Amphibia > Caudata > Salamandridae > Lissotriton > Lissotriton vulgaris. Next base: position 194,887,338 of record NC_141691.1, read on the forward strand.
CATTGGTATGACAAGCAGGGCAGTGAAGTTGAGAATAGGCGAACATAAGAGCACCATTAAATGTAAAAAGGCGAGTACGAAATTAACAAACCACTTCCTGGAAAGTGGGCACAAACCTGAGGATATCACTTGGACGGTCATCGAACAGATTGACAACGAGAAACATCTACTAGAGAAAGAACAGAGATGGGTTTTTCGTGTCCAGTCAAACAAACATGGATTGAACGATGAAATTCCATGGGGTCAGCTATAAGCCTCGTACCATCATCCCACTGAGAGGCAGTTCATCCGTGGCCTCGAGGAGATCCCCTGCGTCCTATCAGTGATCCACTGATAATACCCACCTTAGCATTCTACAACCCATTGCCCACATTTTGTTATACATTGGGGATCACAGGTCTCAACCCTGCGGTTTGAGGCACTCCGTCATAACAACCTACTAGATATCCGGACATGTATGCATCCCAAAAAGATCTATAGTTTATCTAAGATAATTGTCCGGCAACGCCAGTAACCCCTGAGAAATTGAGGAAGCGTGTTATAATACTGTAGTTCAGACAACATGTTTTTCTGTAATGTATTAATCGTCGTTTTAATTATCTGAGGTAACATGGGTAATATAATTGTTCGGCCAAGATATTCATCCCTGAGGCACTCAGAAGCCGATTTCATTAGATTGTATTTCAGTTAACATTTTCTCTGTAATATAATAAGACATGTTCGTTTTGTAATTAATCTGGTATTAATGCAAGGAGCTAGGATGCGATATTTTGCTATTCTGAAAATATATCTTCATATTCAATCACATTGGTTTACCTAATGGACACGGAAGACAGACTTCCGTTTTTAGCACACGCTTGGTCCATTTCAGGGCGGCCATCTTGGGGTGAGCGTTCTAGTGTTTGCGGGTGATTCCCCACGCGACACAGGGGCGTAAGCAGAGCTCATTTAACCACTGAGCCGCAGACGCGACTAGTCCTCGGAGCGGTACCTCGTGGTAGAAGTAAGCCTTAATGATATAGCGGTCACTGTGAGTATTTGACTTTGCCAAAAGTCGCTAAACACTTGGCTAATCAAGACGAGGGCTATATGACATGGGTGTACATTGACGAGTTTGCTAAGGGCGCGGTCTCTCTTTTTTCAGGACGCCGCGTTGAATACCTACCAAGTACCAGCTCATGGGGCATATCTTTTGCGCAACAGCAGTATGTATTGCACACTACTTAATGATTGGGGAGTGCCCCTTGGTTTTTAGAACGATCGTTTCTCGGATCACCATTGTTATTGATCAAGTCGGGTTCCTCTATTTTTACCCTGCAGAATTCCGTTGTATGTATTGAGTCATGAGAGTTTGTGTATGTTGAAGATGGATACAGCCCTAATTACAAGGGGCTTCCCTATGTTCGGCGACAGTAACGAACATATAGGGGATGGCAGATTGAATTATCATTCGCGCCATAAAAAACAGCCTATATTACAAGGGGCGTGACAATGTTTGTTATGAAACAAACATTTAGGGGATGGAGGATTGAACCATCATTCTGTCCATAAATTCTTAAGTGTATCGTTTGTGGTATGGGCAATTGCTACTAAAATGTGGGACCTGTGGCGCTAACAATAATGAGCATCCACAGACAGATTACAGTATCATTGTATAATTCTGTATGTTTCTCTCCCCCCCTTTTTTTCTCCTTATTTTACAGAGACCACATTCAGGTCATTATTTTTGATACCTCTTGCTTATAGAGGGCCAGCTCATGCCCTGAAGCAGAAACTAGCAGTGGATTTTTACTGCTGGTTTCTAGGACGACAGGCTTATTACATTTAGCAACTGAGCTTTGTTCCAGTAGGGACCATTAGAAGGTCCTGATGAGTAGGCAGTAGGGGACTGCCTACGAAACATGTAGACCAGGTAGTAGCGAATCGCTCTACCTCAACAAAACCCCCTTCTTAACGTCCCCAGCTAGGGAAGTGAATAAATTGTTTTTTTCCACTAGCCAGGGGATTTTTAACCTTTTTTATTCCCACACATAATTAGGTCCCTACACTTCACTGACATCACCCACACTTGCACAGTCACATAGTCCTGTCACTATATTAGTGCTCCCGCGTAGTCGGTCAGGTCGTAGCACGCCCCGCCCCGTAGAGGGACGGGAAGACCCCAATGATGAAGCATGACACTATTGGATTTTTTTAGTGTGTGAGGGGTATTTTAAAAAGCACACTGTGCTCTCATCTTTACCACCCTAAGAGAGAGCTCATTTATTACTTTTTACCACCCACGGACTGATTATATTACCATTGCTAATGTTATCAGAATGAACAGGGGTTGTTGTACTATGATCTTGAAAAATGCTAGGTATAGGGTCGGTGCTGAATAATTCAGCATCTACATCCAACCTACCAGTGCTGCCCAGTTCTTGGGTAACAGTTACATTTTGGGAGGTAGTCAGTGGTTTCTTTTTTAGTGATTCTATAGAGCGACGACGTTCTGCACGTTTTTCTGCTAGCAGTAGTTCTTTGTCAATTTCTTTATTTGCCTTCGCAAAGTATTTATCAAGGGGGCCAAGGATGGAGACCCCAACACTGGAGGGTAAAGAACTAGGCATGTCCGTAGACATCCTTGATACTTGAGGTACCCCAAAATACAACAAGCCTTTAGCAGAAATAGACAAATTATAAATTATAAATGTTAGGGTCCAGGCCCAGCCCAGCCTCCTTCAGCCCCTGACGGCCACAGACGGTCCCGCCCTTGTCCCGGGCTTCTCCCGGTATGCTCCCGCGCACTCCCGCGCAGCGGTAGATAATTGTGGTAATGTAGGGAAGTGTTTGGTGTGGGCGTGTCCTCAGGGAGAGCGGCCCAGGTGACTCGGGTGTGGCGAAACGGGACTCCTGGGAGATGGAGTCCCCGTTCCACTCGCTCGCAGCCCTGGAGGATTTCAACACAGCCCACAACGGGCTTACAAGTCCCCGCCCACTTCACTCCACACTCCTGGGTCTCTGCAGGTGCAACAATGCGGGACCCGCGAAGCGGGTCCGGCGAGGGGTAGCGCTGTGCAGAAACAGCGCACAAGGTAACAGCAGCTCTCCAGCAGCTCCAAGGGTCCAATCCCGCAAACAAAGATAGTATCCCACGCTGATGTGGAGGTCCTCAGTTCTTAACGGCGTTAGTGTGGGCGTGTCCTCAGGGAGAGCGGCCCAGGTGACTCGGGTGTGGCGAAACAGGACTCCTGGGAGATGGAGTCCCCGTTCCACTCGCTTGCAGCCCTGGAGGATTTCAACACAGCCCACAACGGGCTTACAAGTCCCCGCCCACTTCACTCCACACTCCTGGGTCTCTGCAGGCGCAACGATGCGGGACCCGCGAAGCGGGTCCGGCGAGGGGTAGTGCTGTGCAGAAACAGCGCACAAGGTAACAGCAGCTCTCCAGCAGCTCCAAGGGTCCAATCCCGCAAACAAAGATAGTATCCCACGCTGATGTGGAGGTCCTCCGTTCTTAACGGCGTTAGTATGGGCGTGTCCTCAGGGAGAGTCGCCTAGGTGACTCGGGTGTGGCGAAACGGGACTCCTGGGAGATGGAGTCCCCGTTCCACTCGCTCGCAGCCCTGGAGGATTTCAACACAGCCCACAACGGGCTTACAAGTCCCCGCCCGCTTCACTGCACACTCCTGGGTCTCTGCAGGCGCAACAATGCGGGACCCGCGAAGCGGGTCCGGCAAGGGGTAGCGCTGTGCAGAAACAGCGCAGCAGGTAACATCAGCTCTCCAGCAGCTCCAAGGGTCCAATCCCGCAAACAAAGATAGTATCCCACGCTGATGTGGAGGGCCTCAGTTCTTAACGGCGTTAGTGTGGGCGTGTCCTCCGGGAGAGCGGCCCAGGTGACTCGGGTGTGGCGAAACGGGACTCCTGGGAGATGGAGTCCCCGTTCCACTCGCTCGCAGCCCTGTAGGATTTCAACACAGCCCACAACGGGCTTACATGTCCCCACCCGCTTCACTCCACACTCCTGGGTCTCTGCAGGCGCAACGATGCAGGACCCTCGAAGCGGGTCCGGCGAGGGGTAGCGCTGTGCAGAAACAGCGCACAAGGTAACAGCAGCTCTCCAGCAGCTCCAAGGGTCCAATCCCGCAAACAAAGATAGTATTTGGGGTTTTCACCCTTCATTTGATTTAGCGATAAGAGGGGCTTATGGTTGGTCTGAATCTTGAAGTGAGTGCCAAACAAGTATGGCCTCAGCTTCTTCAGGGCCCAAACCACAGCAAAGGCCTCCCTCTCATTAGCTGACCAACGTTTCTCTCTAGGGGTCAGCCTTCTACTTATAAAAGCAATGAGCTGGTCATGACCATCAATATTCAGTTGAGATAGAACAGCTCCCACACCCAACTCAGAAGCATCTGTTTGGACAATGAAAGGTTTGGAGTAGTCTGGACTCTTGAGAATAGGTGCGGTGCACATGGCCTGCTTTAGGTCATCAAATGCCTTTTGACAGCTAACTGTCCACTGAACTTTCTTTGGCATTTTCTTACTTGTCAGGTCATTAAGTGGAGTCACAATGGTTCCATCATTTCTGACAAATTTCCTATAGTAACCAGACAGGCCCAAGAAAGCTCTGACCTGTGTCTGGGTGGTTGGAGGAGCCCAGTTCTTGATGGCCTGTATCTTGCTCTCCAAAGGTTGAACCTGGCCCCCACCTACAAGGTGGCCCAGATATACAACTTTACTCTGCCCTATCTGGCACTTAGTAGCCTTGATAGTGAGGCCTGCCTTTTGCAGGGCCTCCAAAACTTTCCTCAGGTGGATCAGGTGATCCTCCCAGATGGAGCTAAAGACAGCAATATCATCTAGATATGCTGCACAGAAGTCATCCAGCCCAGAGAGAACTTGGTTCACCAACCTTTGAAAAGTGGCAGGTGCATTTTTCAAACCAAAGGGCATCACCGCAAATTGGTAATGACCTCCTGGGGTAGAAAATGCTGTTTTGGCCTTGGCATCCTCAGCTAACCTGATTTGCCAATAACCAGCTGTCAGGTCAAATGTACTCAAGAATTTGGCAGAAGCCAATTTATCTATGAGTTCATCTGCTCTTAGTATTGGATGGGCATCTGTCTTAGTGACAGCATTGAGACCCCTGTAGTCTACACAAAACCTCATCTCTCTCTTACCATCCTGGGTGTGAGGTTTAGGCACTAGAACTACAGGGCTAGCCCAAGGGCTCTCTGAGGGTTCAATGACTCCCAATTCCAACATCTTTTGTCCTTCTTGTTTTATTCAGTCCCTGACGTGGTCAGGTTGCCTGTAGATTTTTCTCTTTATAGGCAGACTGTCACCAGTGTCCACCTCATGGGTGCACCAGTTTGTCTGACTGGGTGTCAGAGAGAACATTTGTCTAAAGGATTGAATAACTTGTTTGCAATCCTTTTGCTGATGTTCAGAGAGGCTGTCAGAAAAGACCACACCATCTACTGACCCATCATCAGGGTTCTGAGTGAGCAGGTCTGGGAGAGGGTCACTCCCTCCTGTCCCTCATCTGTAGCCATGAGCAAGCCCATGTCTTCCCTGTTGACAAATGCCTTGAGCCTGTTCACATGAAGTGCTCTGTGAGGGCTCCTGGGAGTTCCAAGGTCTACCAGGTAGGTGACCTCTTCCTTTTGTTCAATTATAGTATGGGGTCCAGACCATTTGTCTTGGAGAGCTGCTGGGGCCACTGGCTCCAACACCCACACCTTCTGTCCAGGCTGATAAACAGTAAGGACATCCTTTTGGTCATGCCAAGCTTTTTGTAGTTCTTGGCTGGCCTCAAGGTTTTTAGATGCCTTTTTCATATACTCTGCCATCCTGGAGCGGAGACCAAGTACATAGTCCACTATGTCTTGCTTAGGCTTTTTGAGAGGTAACTCCCATCCTTCCTTCACAAGACACAGGGGTCCTCTTACAGGATGCCCAAATAGAAGTTCAAAAGGTCTGTAGCCAACCCCCTTCTGTGGGACCTCTCTGTAAGCAAACAAAAGGCAGGGTAAAAGGATGTCCCATCTTCGCCTAAGCTTTTCTGGTAACCCTTTTAACATCCCTTTGAGGGTCTTGTTGAATCTCTCCACAAGCCCATTGCACTGTGGGTGATGGGGGTGGTGAATTTGTAATTGACACCACACTCCTTCCACATTGCAGTCAAGTATCCTGACATAAAGTTTGCACCTCTGTCAGAGACAACCTCCTTAGGAAACCCCACTCTGGAGAATACTCCAAGCAGGGCCCTGGCCACAACAGGAGCTGTAGTGGTCCTAAGGGGAATAGCTTCTGGATACCTGGTGGCATGATCCACTACCACCAGTATAAATCTGTGCCCAGATGCTGTTGGGGGGTCCATTGGTCCAACAATGTCAATCCCTACTCTTGCAAAGGGTACCCCCACCACAGGTAGTGGTATAAGGGGGGCCTTTGTGGTGCCACCTGATTTGCCACTGGCTTGGCAGGTGACACATGAGCGACAAAACTCTTTGGTGTCTTCAGACATATGAGGCCAGTGAAAGTGAGGGACAAGCCTGTCCCAAGTCTTGTTCTGGCCTAAGTGACCTGCAAGAGGAATTTCATGGGCCAAGGTGAGAAGGAAACCTCTCAGTGACAAGGGGATGACCAGCCTCCTGGTAGTACCAGGCTTGGGGTCTCTTGCCTCAGAGTAAAGGAGTCCATCATCCCAGTATACTTTGTGGGCACCTGTGGCATTCCCTGCAGCCTCAGCAGCAGCCTGCTGTCTGAGGGGTTCAAGAGATGAACAGTCTAATTGAGTCTGTCTCAAGTCTGCCCTGGAAGGTCCCCCTGTCCCAAGAAACTCAACCTGTTCAGGCTCAAGCTCTTCTAGGACAGTTCCTTCTGGGGTCTTTGGGTCAGCCTCCTGAGAGAGCTGATCCTCACCTTGAGGCAGGGGGGAAGGCTCTGCCTTAACCCTACTGCTCTTTCTCTTGGGAAGTGTCTGGCCCATTGTTCCAGGATCCAGCACTAGTTCAGCTGGGCATTTTTTGGCCTGTGACCTAGTCACAGCAAGGACATGTGCTGACAAACCTAACATTTCCACATGAGTCCTATACTCCACATCTGACCATAAGGAGGATTCCAAATCATTGCCCAAAAGACAGTCCACTGGGAGGTCTGAACTAACAAGAACCCTTTTGAGGCCATTTACCCCTCCCCAGGAGAAATTAACAAGTGCCATACTATGGTTGGTAGTGACATTGCTAGCATGGGTCACTGGGTAGTCTGAACCTAGTATTACCTGTCCAGGGTCCACAAATGCTGGTGTCACCATTGTCACACTGGCACAGGTGTCCCTGTAGGCTGAGCCATCTTTCCATTAATTAAAGGCGTTTGCCTGTACTTGCCCAGAGTACTGGGACTTATTGTAGGGGTCAAATCCATGTCCCCAGTACAAACAAGAACAGCCTGGGTAGGTACTCTGACTAGGTCAGAGCCTGCCTCAGATACCAAGGTTAACCCCACTATAGCCTTTGGAGGAACACTACCACTACTAACTGAACTAGGGGTTGCAGGTGCCTTAGGGGCAGTAGTGGTAGGAGCTGGGCCTTTCTTGGTTCACTCACTAAAGTAGTGAGTATTACTTTTACAGTATTGGCACCATGGTTTCCTCTGACCATTATTCTTCTTTTGGGAAGTCTGGGACCCACCCTCCTTAGATTGTTGGGGCCCTGTTGAAGACTTCTGGTCATTTTGCTCATTCTCATTACCCTTTTGGTCTGCTTTCTTCTGGCTACCACCCTGGTTCTGGTTCTGCTGCTTGACCCTTGTCCTGACCCATCTGTCTGCCTTCTTTCCCAATTCTTGGGGAGAGGTCAGATCTGAGTCAATAAGGTGCTGATGCAACAACTGATTCTGACAATTACTTCAGATTTGTTCTCTCATAATTAGATTATACACTCCTGTGTAATCAGTAACTTTACTTTCCAGTAACCAGCCTTCAAAAGCCTTAGTGGAACAATCAACAAAGTCAGCCCAATCCTGAGACTGAATTTTCTGGGTGTCTCTGAACAGCAACCTGTACTGCTCAGTTGTTAAGCCAAACCCATCAATCAGTGTATTCTTCAGGACTTGGTAATTGTTAGCATCCTCCGCTCTAGTAGTGAGGAGCTTATCTCTACCTTTACCTTCAAAGGAGAGCCACAATATAGCTGCCCACTGACTCTAGGGGATGCACTGGACAGTGCAGGCCCTCTCCAAAGCAGTCATCCATTTGTGGATGTCATCCCCTTGTTTAAAGGGGGGCACTATTTTACTCAGGTATCTAGTATCAAAACTCTTGTCTTTATCTCTAGGGATAATGCTGCCACCAGTGAGGTCTGCCCCACTCAATTTCTGCTCCCTGGCAAAGGCAAGTCTTTCTTTGGCAAGGGCAAGTTCTTCCCTCTCAATCCTCAGATTGACTTCCCTCATCTTAGCTTCATGCTCCCTTTTCTGGGGGAATGCCATCCCTCTCTGAGAAGATGCCTGAGAGACATGGATGTGAATAGATCTGTTAGAGCCTCTGGAGAGAGACCTAACTCGTCTATTCCCAAGGTTAAGCCTGCTTGAGGATAGGTCTGGGGCTCCCCCAGTTCCATTCTCAAGTATGCTTAAGTTGGCCCTGGTAAGTCTGCTGACTCCTCCCTGACCATGGGTTACCTCACCATCAGACGAGTCTCCATCTCCCTCCACTTCATCAGTTTCAGGGAGATTGGAGTCCTCCTCTAGTGGGGGTATGTCTTCCTCTGTAGGATCAGATGGGCCTGGATTAGAAGCCCTTCTGGCATCAAATGTCTCTAAAAGACCTATCAGGAAGTTAATTGTAGGGTTAGAACCCTGTTTTAGTTTCCTGGAGGTACACAATTGTCTCATCTCCTGGAAGCTAAGGGCTGCATATCTTGACATGACCTGTGGAGGGTCAACTGCCACAAGGGGTGCCACTGTGTTCTCTCCTGTGGTAGACATGCTTTTCTAGTGAGGTGTAAGTGGTGCACTTACCTACACTATGGGTTTACCTACTGATCCCTTGCTAAGAGTTGTAGTCAGGGTGTGCTACTCCCTTTCTACTACAACAGCTAGTTCAGTCGAACTCAGAGTATTTCTAAGCTTGTTATATGTACCTATGGCACCTTATGTGATCTTTCAAATGATATCTCAAGATTATATTTGGTAAAAACAACAGCAAGCTCAAATCCCAACCGCTGCACACCAATGTGAGAAGTTGGCCTGATATATGATGCTCACTAGTTCTAGTGATCACCTTGTATTAGTCCAAACAACCCTTATGGTGATTGGTTGTAAGTCAACCTTATAGACCAGCTATCCTAATGGTAGCATGGACAAAGCAGTCTTAGGCTAAACTCTTTTGGCATGTGAAGCCAGCTGTTTTACCACATACAACCCCTTGAATACCAAGTGAAAGGACACCACACAGGTTGTTATGAAAATAAACAAGTATTTATTATCTAACATACACCTCTGAACTCTTTATGAGGTCAGAGGGCTAAGCACATGACAAACTCTTAGGAAAAATACGTTTAAGTTGCATGATTTACAATGGTGCCCTAGGGGCACGACAAACCATATACTAAGTAAGTGGAATGTGAAAGTCAATAATAGGCATGGAGCTGTCCAGAGGTTGTAGGATCGCTGGGACCACACTATACTAACTTGAGGTAGGTAATAGGAGACCCACGGAACGCGTGTTTGGAGTGTGAACTCACACGCGAGATGCGTACAAACGTCTATGGACAGTACAGTTTTAAGAAAAAGGTGAGTACGGACGTCCCTGACTAGATTGGACCAAAACGCCTGTGGAACTGGACACTAGGAGAGTCACAAAAGGGGGTGGGGTCGCACACCACTCACTCACCAGCAGAGTCGCCCCTAAGGACTATGGTCAGTGTAGTTTTGTATTCCGCGATGTATCTTTCTTCGCCATCCCTGTACACGTGTTTCGGGGTATTTACCCCTCATCAGCAGGGAATAGGCCATCTTCTTATCTTCTGGGGTTGCCGGTGGCTGCCAAATATTGCCAGGTCTAGTACCACACGGGCGCGCAGGTGCGGGGTCCCAGGCTCGTCAGCCCACAGCTCGAGGGAGCTTAAACGTTTCAAAAGGGGGTGGGGTCGCACACCACTCACTCACCAGCAGAGTCGCCCCTAAGGACTATGGTCAGTGTAGTTTTGTATTCCGCGATGTATCTTTCTTCACCATCCCTGTACATGTGTTTCGGGGTATTTACCCCTCATCAGCAGGGAATAGGCCATCTTCTTATCTTCTGGGGTTGCCGGTGGCTGCCAAATATTGCCAGGTCTAGTACCACACAGGCGCGCAGGTGCGGGGTCCCAGGCTCGTCAGCCCACAGCTCGAGGGAGCTTAAACGTTTCAAAAGGGGGTGGGGTCGCACACCACTCACTCACCAGCAGAGTCGCCCCTAAGGACTATGGTCAGTGTAGTTTTGTATTCCGCGATGTATCTTTCTTCGCCATCCCTGTACACGTGTTTCGGGGTATTTACCCCTCATCAGCAGGGAATAGGCCATCTTCTTATCTTCTGGGGTTGCCGGTGGCTGCCAAATATTGCCAGGTCTAGTACCACACGGGCGCGCAGGTGCGGGGTCCCAGGCTCGTCAGCCCACAGCTCGAGGGAGCTTAAACGTTTCAAAAGGGGGTGGGGTCGCACACCACTCACTCACCAGCAGAGTCGCCCCTAAGGACTATGGTCAGTGTAGTTTTGTATTCCGCGATGTATCTTTCTTCGCCATCCCTGTACACGTGTTTCGGGGTATTTACCCCTCATCAGCAGGGAATAGGCCATCTTCTTATCTTCTGGGGTTGCCGGTGGCTGCCAAATATTGCCAGGTCTAGTACCACACGGGCGCGCAGGTGCGGGGTCCCAGGCTCGTCAGCCCACAGCTCGAGGGAGCTTAAACGTTTCAAAAGGGGGTGGGGTCGCACACCACTCACTCACCAGCAGAGTCGCCCCTAAGGACTATGGTCAGTGTAGTTTTGTATTCCGCGATGTATCTTTCTTCGCCATCCCTGTACACGTGTTTCGGGGTATTTACCCCTCATCAGTAGGGAATAGGCCATCTTCTTATCTTCTGGGGTTGCCGGTGGCTGCCAAATATTGCCAGGTCTAGTACCACACGGGCGCGCAGGTGCGGGGTCCCAGGCTCGTCAGCCCACAGCTCGAGGGAGCTTAAACGTTTCAAAAGGGGGTGGGGTCGCACACCACTCACTCACCAGCAGAGTCGCCCCTAAGGACTATGGTCAGTGTAGTTTTGTATTCCGCGATGTATCTTTCTTCGCCATCCCTGTACATGTGTTTCGGGGTATTTACTCCTCATCAGCAGGGAATAGGCCATCTTCTTATCTTCTGGGGTTGCCGGTGGCTGGCAAATATTGCCAGGTCTAGTACCACACGGGCGCGCAGGTGCGGGGTCCCAGGCTCGTCAGCCCACAGCTCGAGGGAGCTTAAACGTTTCAAAAGGGGGTGGGGTCGCACACCACTCACTCACCAGCAGAGTCGCCCCTAAGGACTATGGTCAGTGTAGTTTTGTATTCCGCGATGTATCTTTCTTCGCCATCCCTGTACACGTGTTTCGGGGTATTTACCCCTCATCAGCAGGGAATAGGCCATCTTCTTATCTTCTGGGGTTGCCGGTGGCTGCCAAATATTGCCAGGTCTAGTACCACACGGGCGCGCAGGTGCGGGGTCCCAGGCTCGTCAGCCCACAGCTCGAGGGAGCTTAAACGTTTCATAAGGGGGTGGGGTCGCACACCACTCACTCACCAGCAGAGTCGCCCCTAAGGACTATGGTCAGTGTAGTTTTGTATTCCGCGATGTATCTTTCTTCGCCATCCCTGTACACGTGTTTCGGGGTATTTACCCCTCATCAGCAGGGAATAGGCCATCTTCTTATCTTCTGGGGTTGCCGGTGGCTGCCAAATATTGCCAGGTCTAGTACCACACGGGCGCGCATGTGCGGGGTCCCAGGCTCGTCAGCCCACAGCTCGAGGGAGCTTAAACGTTTCAAAAGGGGGTGGGGTCGCACACCACTCACTCACCAGCAGAGTCGCCCCTAAGGACTATGGTCAGTGTAGTTTTGTATTCCGTGATGTATCTTTCTTCACCATCCCGGTACACGTGTTTCGGGGTATTTACCCCTCATCAGCAGGGAATAGGCCATCTTCTTATCTTCTGGGGTTGCCGGTGGCTGCCAAATATTGCCAGGTCTAGTACCATACGGGCGCGCAGGTGCGGGGTCCCAGGCTCGTCAGCCCACAGCTCGAGGGAGCTTAAACGTTTCAAAAGGGGGTGGGGTCGCACACCACTCACTCACCAGCAGAGTCGCCCCTAAGGACTATGGTCAGTGTAGTTTTGTATTCCCCGATGTATCTTTCTTCGCCATCCCTGTACACGTGTTTCGGGGTATTTACCCCTCATCAGCAGGGAATAGGCCATCTTCTAATCTTCTGGGGTTGCCGGTGGCTGCCAAATATTGCCAGGTCTAGTACCACACAGGCGCGCAGGTGCGGGGTCCCAGGCTCGTCAGCCCACAGCTCGAGGGAGCTTAAACGTTTCAAAAGGGGGTGGGGTCGCACACCACTCACTCACCAGCAGAGTCGCCCCTAAGGACTATGGTCAGTGTAGTTTTGTATTCCGCGATGTATCTTTCTTCGCCATCCCTGTACACGTGTTTCGGGGTATTTACCCCTCATCAGCAGGGAATAAGCCATCTTCTTATCTTCTGGGGTTGCCGGTGGCTGCCAAATATTGCCAGGTCTAGTACCACACGGGCGCGCAGGTGCGGGGTCCCAGGCTCGTCAGCCCACAGCTCGAGGGAGCTTAAACGTTTCAAAAGGGGGTGGGGTCGCACACCACTCACTCACCAGCAGAGTCGCCCCTAAGGACTATGGTCAGTGTAGTTTTGTATTCCGCGATGTATCTTTCTTCGCCATCCCTGTACACGTGTTTCGGGGTATTTACCCCTCATCAGCAGGGAATAGGCCATCTTCTTATCTTCTGGGGTTGCCGGTGGCTGCCAAATATTGCCAGGTCTAGTACCACACGGGCGCGCAGGTGCGGGGTCCCAGGCTCGTCAGCCCACAGCTCGAGGGAGCTTAAACGTTTCAAAAGGGGGTGGGGTCGCACACCACTCACTCACCAGCAGAGTCGCCCCTAAGGACTATGGTCAGTGGAGTTTTGTATTCCGCGATGTATCTTTCTTCGCCATCCCTGTACACGTGTTTCAGGGTATTTACCCCTCATCAGCAGGGAATAGGCCATCTTCTTATCTTCTGGGGTTGCCGGTGGCTGACAAATATTGCAAGGTCTAGTACCACACGGGCGCGCAGGTGCGGGGTCCCAGGCTCGTCAGCCCACAGCTCGAGGGAGCTTAAACGTTTCAAAAGGGGGTGGGGTCGCACACCACTCACTCACCAGCAGAGTCGCCCCTAAGGACTATGGTCAGTGTAGTTTTGTATTCCGCGATGTATCTTTCTTCGCCATCCCGGTACACGTGTTTCGGGGTATTTACCCCTCATCAGCAGGGAATAGGCCATCTTCTTATCTTCTGGGGTTGCCGGTGGCTGCCAAATATTGCCAGGTCTAGTACCACACGGGCGCGCAGGTGCTGGGTCCCAGGCTCGTCAGCCCACATCTCGAGGGAGCTTAAACGTTTCAAAAGGGGGTGGGGTCGCACACCACTCACTCACCAGCAGAGTCGCCCCTAAGGACTATGGTCAGTGTAGTTTTGTATTCCGCGATGTATCTTTCTTCACCATCCCTGTACACGTGTTTCGGGGTATTTACCCCTCATCAGCAGGGAATAGGCCCTCTTCTTATCTTCTGGGGTTGCCGGTGGCTGCCAAATATTGCCAGGTCTAGTACCACACGGGCGCGCAGATGCGGGGTCCCAGGCTCGTCAGCCCACAGCTCGAGGGAGCTTAAACGTTTCAAAAGGGGGTGGGGTTGCACACCACTCACTCACCAGCAGAGTCGCCCCTAAGGACTATGGTCAGTGTAGTTTTGTATTCCGCGATGTATCTTTCTTCGCCATCCCTGTACACGTGTTTCGGGGTATTTACCCCTCATCAGCAGGGAATAGGCCATCTTCTTATCTTCTGGGGTTGCCGGTGGCTACCAAATATTGCCAGGTCTAGTACCACACGGGCGCGCAGGTGCGGGGTCCCAGGCTCGTCAGCCCACAGCTCGAGGGAGCTTAAACGTTTCAAAAGGGGGTGGGGTCGCACACCACTCACTCACCAGCAGAGTCGCCCCTAAGGACTATGGTCAGTGTAGTTTTGTATTCCGCGATGTATCTTTCTTCGCCATCCCTGTACACGTGTTTCGGGGTATTTACCCCTCATCAGCAGGGAATAGGCCATCTTCTTATCTTCTGGGGTTGCCGGTGGCTGCCAAATATTGCCAGGTCTAGTACCACACGGGCGCGCAGGTGCGGGGTCCCAGGCTCGTCAGCCCACAGCTCGAGGGAGCTTAAACGTTTCAAAAGGGGGTGGGGTCGCACACCACTCACTCACCAGCAGAGTCGCCCCTAAGGACTATGGTCAGTGTAGTTTTGTATTCCGCGATGTATCTTTCTTCGCCATCCCTGTACACGTGTTTCGGGGTATTTACCCCTCATCAGCAGGGAATAGGCCATCTTCTTATCTTCTGGGGTTGCCGGTGGCTGCCAAATATTGCCAGGTCTAGTACCACACGGGCGCGCAGGTGCGGGGTCCCAGGCTCGTCAGCCCACAGCTCGAGGGAGCTTAAACGTTTCAAAAGGGGGTGGGGTCGCACACCACTCACTCACCAGCAGAGTCGCCCCTAAGGACTGTGGTCAGTGTAGTTTTGTATTCCGCGATGTATCTTTCTTCGCCATCCCTGTACACGTGTTTCGGGGTATTTACCCCTCATCAGCAGGGAATAGGCCATCTTCTTATCTTCTGGGGTTGCCACTAGGAGAGTCAAGCTACCCTTGAGTACCGAAATGCTCGTGTTACCTCACCCACAGGCTGCGGGTGCATAGGTGCCAAGTCGTGTCGGGTTCCGGCGTTGAAGTCTATGGAGCCTGGAGGAAAAGATGCTGCAGGCGGTCAGGAGGAAGATGTCCGGTGTGATCCAAGGGTGGATCAGTGAAGAAAAGAACCTGAAAGCAGAGGGGACAATGTTCAAAGTCACTAGCCAGTGACTGGAGTGGAACCAGGAGTGGACCCAGATGTCGTCGTCGCGATCAGGTGAAGGTGGACGCTTGTCTCTGCAGCCACGTGGACCAGGTGGTGTCTTCGACGACAAGGATGAAGAAACGAGCTGTACCACGCAGGCTCTTGCTGTCGGCGGTGTCGGCTTCGGATTCGGAGTCAACAGGCCTTGGCAAAGGCAACCCACGCGGTGAGTGGAAACGGCGTCTGGAGTGGACCAGGAGGATCCGGGGTGCTCCTCTTTTGGAAGGGAGCAAGGGCCAGTCTGGAGCAACCAGACCAGCAGTGAAGTTGTCGGGTTTCGTCGTCTAGGAGGTCACAAGCCAGCCGGCCAGTGACCAGACAACGCGTCGAGCAGCAAACAGGCAGAAGGGCCCCACGCAGATCTCGTAGATGCTGGAGGGCTGGTCTTCGGTGCAGGAGCTGCTCGGGGTCGGGGCTTCTCAGTCCCCAAAGCACTTGGACGAGGATGCCTCTGAAGTCCTGCTGGAGCGAAGTGCTGCTTCTTTCAAGATGGCCGGTCCCACGTGTCTCGTCGCACCCACGGATCTCAGCTGTGCTGCAGATGTAGGTAGAGGTCGGAGAGGTCTGGGAATCTGGGTCTCGTTGGGCTCTGAAGTCTGGATCCGGGAAGGAAGACGACAAAGTGAAGCTGCTGGACGCTGATGGTGGCTGCTTGTGCAGGGTGGACACTCCTTGCCCACAAGGGAGATTTCTTCAGTCTTCTTTGGAGCAGAACGTCAAAGTCCAGAGTTTCTTCTTGTAAAGTTGTTCAGGATAATCTAATTTGGAATGGGACCAGCTCCTACCTTTATCCGGCTAAAGGGGGCTGCACTACGACTAGGTCCCTCCTCTGGGTGGGACCAGGAAGGGGGGGTGGTTACACCCCCTATCCTTTGTCCGGTCTTGCGCCATCTCTGGGGCTGGAGTGCCCCAGGAACTGGTTTAGACCGGAGTATGTACAGGGACACCTTGTGTGCCCCAGGCATGTCTCATTCCTTTCAGCCCAGTCCTACCTAATACACAAAAACCTGTCTGGGGTGGTGCTAGCACCTCCCAAGGCAGGAAACCCTTTGTCCAAGCCTCCCTCGCTGGAAGAACTCCCAGCAGCAGGAGGTCAGACTTGTGTCTGTGGTGGCAGCATCCATTTTGTGATGCTAAGGCTCGAGTTAACTTTAACCGGGGTTCACAGTTACATACATGTCGTATCCCTCTAGAAGGGTGGAATGCTACCCCCGTCGCCAGAATTGGCGAGGGGGTAGTATTCCAAATCGTATGACACCTTACTTGACATGTTTTGATAATGCTATACCAAAGTTAGCAATAACCGCGAGGATTATAATGCACTGAAGAGTATATGGTATAGCGTTATCATGGAACAGCTATTAGGACTTGGTTCCGCAAGCTGCAAACGGGCTCAGCTCATGCCAGAGCACCATCTCACATAATTCCAAGCACTCTGCCTTCAGGATTGATAAGGCCTGCCATAGGAGTGACTGATAGGAATATATGTGTCCATTTTAGGTTTAGATATAGGTAACTATATCTAAAGCAAAGGGTGATTACACCACCTTGCCCCAGCTGTCGTGCAGCCAGTTGTGTCTGTTTAGATGGCCAGCCAGGGGTGGCATAATACATGCTTCAGCCCCTGGTAGGCCCTGGGTACACCTATGCCCTGGGTACCTATAGTACACTGTACAGGGACTGATAAGGTGGCCCAGTACCAATTGGTAAATGCACCTAAGGTACATGGTTGTCAATTTAGAGAGAGAACAGCTAGGCTGTGGGTCTGATTAGCAGGCCCACAGCCAGGGAAACTCGTAAACCAGTGAAGCAAAAAGCAAAAATCGGGGGTGACCATAGGATTGCAGACCCTACTCTCCTACAGTAGTCCCCCCACTCGGCAGCCGCTTGGTGTGAAGGTGAGCGGCGGCAGGGGGGACTAGCAGGCAGCAAGGCAACAAGTGGCAGTACCGTAGCGCTATGACAGCGCAGCCCGAACGTAGCCCAGACAGAAGTCAGAGGTCCGGAGTGTGGCAAAAGTTCACCAGTGTCAGCGTCAGCGTTTCCCTATTTACAGTGTAAGGCTTGGCTCCAGACACACCACTGGAAGGCAGGTAATACCCTATTCAGGTGCAGGTGCTAATCCTCCTTCTTCTGGTTAGAGGTAAAGGTGCCCCCAAGCCCCAGTCCGGGGTTTTGCAAATCAAATGTCCGCCAGCCCCATTCCCTTGGAGGTCTGTGCAGGCAAATCCCAAAAGAGTGCCACCGGAGGCACCAACATTGCTTTAAGTGTAGCTCCACTCACTGCGGCTCTCGGGGGAGGACTTCGCTCCTCTGGCTGGTTGTCACTCTGCACTAGGAGACCTGGAGGCCCTGGTCGGATGTTCCCTCTCCCTCACTCAGCATGGGGGGCTCTCTACAGACATGGGATCCCGCCGACGATCCAGTACCAGCTAACCTGTCAGTCTTTGCACCAGGCCTCTCCTCCCCTCACCTGGGCCCCTTACTGGAACCCGGGATTTCAATGTGGAGCCCGCCAGGCTCCAGACTTCCTGCTTCCAGTTTGCGCTAGTCGGCCTGCCCACGATCAGGCTTTTAGGATGCCTGTCTTCCTATTTCGTGGCCGATAGCAGTGGCCGGCGGCTTCTCTCCGCTTTTTCCTGCGGCATGTGTGGTGTGGGCTCCCGCCACAAAAGAGCACACAGAGGCGGGGTGAGCACCTGCCCTCAAATAACACCAATGTGGGGTGGGCACCTGCTCTCAGGATCAAAGCATAAAGCGGGCTGGGCACCAACTCCGAAGACGCAAAAATGCGGGGTGGACTCCTGCTCTGATCAGCAGCAGGGCGGAGGAATCCCCACGTCGGGATTTTCTCCCAATGCTGTTGCAGCCTAGCGCTGCAAGGCCAAGCCAAAGATGCTCCTCTTCTCCCTGAAAATTTAAATATAGCACTCAGGAGGCGCTAGATGTAGCAAAAAGTCCTGAGAGGGTAAGGGGGTAAAGCTCGGCCCAGGGAGGCCAGCACACCGGGCCCTCCAGCAGGGAGGCAAGCCCCCATGGCAGTTCCTCTTGGGCAAAACACACAGGATGATGGATGGAATGTTAGACATTGGCAAAACATTCTCCCCAGTCACAGATCTGGGTTTAATACATCGTTATTTTGCTCATCACGCCACCTCAGTTCAGACATGGCCATATGCAAATCAGCCTTGACCTTGTGCCTCATGGGAACTGTCCAGCCCGAACTGCCAAGCCATGTCTTCCCTGAACCGGAATCAAGCGTCCTAGGACCGGTTTCTGGCTATCAGCTGTCATCAGCCAGGATAGCTTGACTCCAGTGGCGTAGTGAGCACGGGACCCACGTCTGGGCATACCCTTCCCAAGTAGGACAAACAGCAAAACACAGAAGATGATGGTCGGAATGTTGCACATTGGCAAAACATTCATCCCCAGTTACAGATCTGGGTTTAATCCATTGTTACTTTGCTCACCACGCCACCCCAGTTCAGACATGGCCATATGCAAATCAGCCTTGACCCTGTGCCTCATGGGAACAGTCCAGCCCGAACTGCCAAGCCATGTCTTCCCCGTACCGGAATCAAGCATCCTAGGACTGGCTTCTGGCTATCAGCCGTCATCAGCCAGGATAGCTTGACTCCAGTGGCGTAGTGAGCACGGGACCCACGTCTGGGCATACCCTTCCCACATAGGGCGAACAGCAAAACACACAAGATGATGGACGGAATGTTGCACATTGGCAAAACATTCACCCCCAGTCACAGATCTGGGTTTAATCCATCATTATTTTGATCACCACGCCACCCCAATTCAGACATGGCCTTATGCAAATTTATTTTATTTATTTATTTGGCTCATTTATAAAGCGCATGAATCGCCCCACATGGGGTATCTCCGCGCTAAAGACTATATAGGTAAAGTCGACTAGCTCAGAACAGGAATGTCTTCAACTTCTTCCTGAAACTGAGGTAATTGTGGGTTAATCGCAGTGTCTCCAGGAGTTGGTTCCACAATTTGGGCGCAAGGTGGGAGAAGGCTTTACCTCCCCATTTGGTTTTCTTGAAGCGGGGGATAACTAGTAGGCCTTTGCCTTCCGAACGAAGCTTGCGCGAGGGCGTGTATACTGTCAATTTATTTATAAGTATGATGGACCAAGCTGGTGGAGACCTTTAAAGACTAAGCAGCATATTTTAAAAGGAATTCTTTTGCGAACTGGGGGCCAGTGCAGTTTGTGGAGAAGGGGATGGGAGGGAGTGCGGCAGGGGGCATTGGTGATCAATCGGGTTGCTGTATTCTGGATTTCCTGCAAGGCCTGTAAGGCGAAGTCTTTCGCTGAGATAAAAAGCGCGTTACCGAAGTCCAGCCGACTTAGTACCAGTGCGTGTACCAGGGTCTTACGGGTATTGAGGGGGAGGAAGTGAAAGACTTTCTGTAAGAGGCTGAGGGCATGGAAGCAGGACCGTTTCGTGGATGCTATGTGTTCCTCCATGTTTAACTTATCGTCAACAAGAACCCCTAGGTTTTTTATAACTGGTTTAGGGGTTGGAGCCACACCTAGTTCTTCCGGCCACCAGCTCGGGGACCAGCTGGTGACTGCCTCCGTAAACAGCATGATTTCAGTTTTGCTTGTATTAAGCTGGAGAAAATTTTGGTTCATCCATGCCTCAATTTTGAGCATTCCTTCAGGGAATATTTCATGAATGTTGGGGGCATTGGTATCGTAGGCAAGAAGCAGCTGTGTGTCATCTGCGTAGAAGGCAGGGATAAACCCGATCTTCCTAAGCAGGACAGCCAGAGGGGCAATATAAATATTAAAAAGGGTGGGGCTAAGACAAGATCCCGGAGGGACTCCCTTCGTGACCAGGGTGGTTTTTGCTTCGAAGGGGCCCAAGTTGACTGTTTGGGTCCAATCCCTGAGAAAGTCAGTCAGCCATTCCAAGGCTGTGTCCTGAATGCCTATATTGCTCAGTCTGTCCAAAAGAATCTGATGCGAGATGGTATCAAAGGCGGCGGATAGGTCGAGCAGTACCAAAATAACTGCTCAACCCCCGTTCGCTTGCAATCTATTGTCATCTAAAACCTTTACCAGGGCAGTTTCCGTACTGTACCTAGGTCGAAATCCTGACTCGGAATGGTCCAGGCAGTTGGAGATCTCCACGAAGGAGGAGAGATGCTTGTTAATATGTTTCTCCAACAGTTTACTATAGAGCGGGAGCAGGGAGATAGGACGGTAGTTTGTGATCATGTCCGGTGGTAATTTTGGGTTCTTCCTAATAGGCATAACTTGTGCATCTTTCCATTGCTTTGGAAGTTTGCCATCACTAATTGAGCTGTTAAAAACTACCCCCAGGGGTCCGGCCAATTCAGACGCAAGAGTTTTAGCAATTTTTGCTGGAATAAGGTCTTTGGGGGACCCTGACTTGGCAGATTTAAGCAGGGTTTCGGTTTCTCCTGAAGTAAGGAGGGGAAACTATTTTTTGGGAGAACTGGGCATGCGCCAGGGAACTCGGTAGAGGGGTAACTATATCTGGCTCTCGGGGACCACAAGGGGAAAATTTGGCATAAATATCTTCAATCTTTTGCGTTAGGATCTGGCGATGTTCTCACAAAGTAGTTGCGATGGCTCGTCTTCAGGATTGCAGGCTTTAGGGTTAACTAAGGAATTGAGGATCTGGAAAAGTGTTTTAGAAGTGTTGTCAGCTTGCTCCAATTGAGAAGAGATATATTTCTTCCGAGTGTTTCTAAGATTCTTGTGATATATCCTCTGTCTCTCTTTGAAACTGTCCCTGTCTGAAATTGCTTTAAATCTGCGCCAGGTCCGTTCCAATGCTTTACAAGTGCTTTTTTCTGCCTTCAATTCTTGTGTAAACCAGGTGGCTTGGGGCCGGCGTGCCAAAGTGGTAGCCTTTTTTGTAGGTATGGTGGCATCTAGGGTAGCGATGGTGGCCTCATGAAGGAGTTTAAGGTGCTCCTCAACTGTTCTATCAGCGGGGTGTGAGAAGGCATGGAATGCTTCTGCAAAGGACACTGGCGAAAGTTTATGCCATTGCCTATAGCTGCGTACTCCAGGTTTTTTATTTGGTACGTTCGCTCTGGGCACTACTAGGTCGAAAGTAATCATATGATGGTCCGACCAAATTAATGGTAGAGTTTGTTTATATATTAGGTTGGAGGAGTTTGATAGTATTTGGTCAAGGGTATGCCCTGCATTATGTGAAGGCCCATTATTTTTCTTGATCAGACCAAGGGGGGATATTTCTCCGACGAAGTGCATGGACTCTGGATCTAGGCTATTTTCACTGTGGATGTTGAAATCTCCCAATAGGATAAATTTATTAGAGGACATGACATGGGGTGCAATAAGCTCAGAGAGAGTATTAAGCGAAGTGGCAGTAGGACCGGGGGGACGATATACAAGTGCTCCTTTCCAGCTGAGTTGAGCATGTAAATGTAGCCTAAATACGATAACTTCTAGATCTGTGTTCATGTGTTGGTCTAGGATGTATGACGTTACAACGTGTTATTTTACAACGCAGACCGTTACATCGCAATTTTTACAATGCAGGATCCATTACAATGCATGCCTTTAGAACGCATGTCATTACATAGCAGATACTATTACAACGCATGCCATTACAACGTAAGTATAGGTAAGTATATCTTTATTTAAAAATGTAATTAAGTTAATTTAATTAATGTAATTTAATTGATTTATAAATTGTAATTAAATTAAATTAATTAAAATAATTTAATTAATTTGAATTAAATTAAATTAAAAAATGGAATTAATTTAATTAAATTAATTTAATTTATTATAATTAATTTAATTTAATTAATTTTAAAATTGTATTTAATTCAAATTAATTAATTTAAATTAATTAATGTAATTTAATTAATTTATAAATTGTAAATAAAATAAATTAATTAATTTAATTTTATTTTAATAATTTCAATTAATTAATTTAAAAAATGAAATTAATTTAATGTAATTAATTTAATTTAATTAATGTAATTTAATTAATTTATAAATTGTAAATAATATAATTTAATTAATTTAATTTAATTTAATTAATGTAATTAATTTAATTTATTTAAAGTCGTTTTTTTAAAAAAACCGAACCCCAAAAATGCCCCTGTACCCCAAAACCCAAACCCAGCCCTGAAACCTAAAAATACCCCTGTACCCCAAAACACATACCCAGCCCTAATACCTAAAAATACCCCTGTACCCCCAAACCCAACCCTAAAACCTAAAAATACCCCTGTACCCCAAAACCCAAACCCAGCCCTAAAACCTAAAAATACCCCTGTACCCCAAAACCCAAACCCAGCCCTAAAACCTAAAAATACCCCTGTACCCCAAAACCCAAACCCAGCCCTGAAACCTAAAAATACCCCTGTACCCCAAAACCCAAACCCAGCCCTAAAACCTAAAAATACCCCTGTACCCCAAAACCCAAACCCAGCCCTAAAACCTAAAAATACCCCTGTACCCCAAAACCCAAACCCAGCCCTAATACCTAAAAATACCCCTGTACCCCAAAACCCAAACCCAGCCCTGAAACCTAAAAATACCCAAACACCCCAAAACATATACCTCAGTACCCCAAAACATATACTCCTATACTCATACTCATTTTTAAAATTACTTAAATTAATAAATTAAATTTATAATATAAAAAAACATAAATAAATATATTTATTTATAATTAATAATAATTAAATTAATAAAATAATATTAAATAAAATTTAAAAAAATTATATACTTACCTATACTTACGTTGTAATGGTATGCGTTGTAATAGCATCTGCTATGTAATGTCATGCGTTGTAAAGGCATGCGATGTAATGGAACCAGCGTTGTAAAAGTTGCGTTGTAATAGACTCCCGTTGTAAAAGTTGCGATGTAACGGTGCAATACCGTTGGTCTAGTATGGTTGCCTTGATGGGGCCCTTATATACGATGGCTATCCCACCCCCCCCTTTTCTTTGGTCTATCTAGTTTCAGGATCCTATATCCATCCGGCAGGGCTATAGCTATGGCTGGGGCGGAGGTAGTTTTAATCAATGTTTCTGTGAGAAACCCAAGGTCTGGTTTCAAGGAAGTCAAAAGGTCCCAGATGTGAGTTGCATGCTTAGGAAGGGAGCGCACGTTAGCCAAAAATGTTGTCCATCTATGATCAGCTTGGGATTCCTCCGTTTCCTGGGGGAACAGAGGGGGGGGTACTGGTGCCTTCGTGAAGACAAATCAGCCTTGACCCTGTGCCTCATGGGAACAGTCCAGCCCGAACTTCCAAGCCATGTCTCCCCTTTTCAAGTCACGTTTACCTGAAAGATGGTTGAACCTTACCTGTAAGGCGCTTGACAGGTTTTGCAGAGATGCTATGGGCCAAACTCCCAGAACCCCTAATTATAACCAAAGGATTAATTAACACTGTGGCTACAGAATAGAAATCTACAGAGGAGGGCCGGATTCACACGCTGATGAAATTCCCGTTGTCGACCTGCGAGGCAACAAGAATATTTTGAGTTTTTTACTACTAAGGGTTTTATACTCAAGACTTGTCTTACTCCTAGCCCTTTAACCAGAGTAGTATTTAGTACCAACGTCCTACCTGCGATCTTACAGGAATAGTCATAGTGTGTGATGAGTCTTTTGATTGCAAGAAGTCGTGAAGAGTGTTGTCCATTTGTAATGTCGTGAAGAATGTTGTTGTTGTTGGGAAGACCTTAGTTGCTTGACATCACCTCTTGTTTTTTTCTGTTATAACAAAAGGTTTACATTAGTCTTTATTTCAACTGTTCAAAAGTACCAACACACCTATAATCTCCTTCCTAGTTTTTTGTTCACTTACTTGAATTATTCTCTGGCCCTCTTTATCACACGATTCTATCTTACGATATCTTTTCTTATGTCGCTAAAACATTGTCCCAAGATCACTAATATATTGTCCTAAAGTTTTTCTACCAAATACAAAATAAACAATTACTAAAATAGTTGCTCATTTCCTTGAAAGTCCGAATGTTTTCAAGTGTTTCCAAAAATTGTTCTTTGATTTATTGTTCAAGCAATTCTATCTGTCTTGCGTAGGGCGCCTTTAAGCTGAAGGAAAAAAGAATTCACTTAGCTTTCTTGTTTCTTGTAGGAATTGGAATCATTGCCGACGAAATCCCTGCAGCCAGTTGTTTCCCAGGTAAAGCCTCCATTGACAGCAAGTCCTCGTCCTGAAGATCCGAAGGCTAAGCGCCTTCCAGAAGCTCGGGTGTGGCTTTTATACCCTGTCACACCCGAGACCGCACCCTGGCAGACGTTGACGTCGCTCGCGGTAATACGCGAGACGACGTGTCATTAAACTTGTGCTTTTCTCGGCAGCGCGTGCATCCTGCTGCTTTTTCTCAAACCTGACTGCCATTCCTCAGCCCCCTCTCCAATAGAGCGTCAGTGCAGAACGAGCTCCTTGTCAAATTGTGCTCTCATGATATCAACTCTTTCCTTTAGCTAAAGCGACAGATCGTTTTTTAACCATTGCAGCAACGTGGCCATAATTAAACAGGTTACAAGAAAGATCATTTACATGGTTTCAATAAACATAGTTCACATTGCAAACATACACAATATACTCACTGGTGTGCTGGATACACAGGACTGGGTTTTATTTTGTTAACTGGGCATAAAATAGACTCATGGGGTCTATTGCTGCATAATATCATAGGCACTGACCTCATGACAGTACTCCCCCCCGTAGAATCCCCCCTAAGACCATTGGAAAAGGTTTGGGTTTGTCAGGGTACAGTGAATGAAAAGCCTTTACTAATTAAGGTGCATTTTGTAAATCTGGGAGTGGTTCCCATGTTCTTTCCTCTGGACCATACCCTTTCCAATCTACTAAAAAGAGTAATTTTCCTCGAATTCTCTTTGAATCAAGTAATTTGTTAACTTCAAATTCTGGTACACCATCTACTTCTATAGCTGCTGGAGGGGTAGTGATTCGAGTTTGAGTATAAAAAGGTTTGATTAATGAAACATGAAACACTGGATGAAATCGGTATTTAGATGAGAGTGTTAAACAAACACAAACAGGATTAAGCACTTTTTCAATAACAAATAGTCCTATGAATCATGGGCAGAACTTCCTACAACCATTGATATGTAAGTTTTTGGTGGATAACCAGACTTTGTCTCCTTGTTGGTATACTGGTGGCGTAGATTGATGTTTATCTGTAGTTCTTTTCTGTGTCTCTTTAGCCTGAGCTAAATGGTATTGAGCTTGCTGTTGGATGGAAACCAAGTTCTTTATATACTCATTTACAGTTGGCTTAACTATAGTAATATCTTTTTGTTCAAAAAACATTTTAGGGTGAAAACCACGAGTACAAAATAATGAAGACATGCCCATGGAAGAATGATCCATGTTATTATATGCAAATTCCATAGCCCATAAAATGTCCGACCATTCTTCTTTACAAGTAGCTAACATACATCGTAACATTTGCTCAATAGTTTGATTTGTCCGTTCAGTTAAACCGTCTGTTTGGGGGTGTTAACTAGACGAGGTACGCACTTCCATGTTCAATGACCGTCCTAAATTGTTCCCAAAATTAGAAATGAATTGAGCACCTCTGTCTGAAATTACTACCAAAGGAATTCCATGTAATCTGAGTATTTCTTTGGTGAAGATTTGAGTCAATTCAAAAGCCGTTGGAAGTTTCCGTAAGGAATAAAATGAGCTGTTCGAGTAAAATGGTCTATGACAGTTAAAATAGTGGTAAAGCCAGACTTAGTATGAGGCAATTCCACTATAAAATCTAGGGATATAGTGTGCCATGGTTGTGGGGGTATTGGTAGTGGTTGCAACAAACCGCTTGGGGCTTGATGAGTGGACTTGTTTTGAACACAACTCACACAAGTTTTCACATATCGTTGTAGGTCATTGAACATGGAAGGCCACTAAAAGGTTCTTTTTATTAACTGATACATCTTAAAAATACCTGGGTGTGCTGTTAAAGGTGTATCATGATGGATTTGCATGGCTCAGTGTGGCAGCTGAGGTGTTGGTACAAAAATGTGTTCATTGTTATACAGACAGTAATCTTTCCAACGTAATAAAGGAAATTCCTTCTGCCACTCTTCTTGTTTTTTTGTTTTTATTTCCTTCGGTATGTCTTGGATAACATTAGAGTTAATTACCCCTACTTGAAAACGAAGTGTAGGTAAAATGGAGGGAGACATTTTCAAATCAGCATTGACTTCTTCTTTAATACCAGTTCTCGAGAGGGCATCTGATTTGTTGTTTTCTTTTCTAGGTCTATAAGTGATTATAAAATTATAATCATTAAAGAATAAAGTCCATCTCAAATGACGGGCTGACAAGACTTTGGCTGATCTTAATGCTTGTAAATTCCTATGGTCTGTATAAATGGTAATAGGATGACGCGCGCCCAACAAGTAATGTCGCCATTCTTTATAAACTGCTTTAATAGCAAGTAATTCTCTATCAGAAATTGCGTAGTTCTGTTCTGCTGGGGACAATTTTCTAGAATAGTATGCAATGGGGTGCATCTTTCCTGTGTTTTGATTTCTTTGAGATAAAATACCTCCCAGAGCGAATTGTGAAGCATCTGCCTCTACTATGAATGGTAGAGCAGGATCTGGATGCATGAGAATGGGGGCTGAAGTGAACCTATCTTTCAATTCTAGGAAGGCTTGTTCGGATTCTTTATTCCACTCAAATTTCGTATTTATTTGTAATAACCTTGTGGTAGGGGTAATGAGCTGAGAAAAATTAGGGATAAATCGTCTGTAAAAGGTAGCAAACCTTAAAAAGCTTTGAATTTGCTTTACAGACGACGGACTAGGCCAGGCACAGACTGCTGCAATTTTCTTTGGGTCCATTTCAAGCCCTGAAGGACTAATTATGTAACCCAAAAAGTTGACTTTGGTAACATGAAACAAGCTTTTTTCTAGCTTAACATATAGAGAAATCTTTAAAAGCTGTTGAAGAATTGCTCTTACTTGTTTTACATGTTCTTCGGTGGATTTAGAATATATTAAGATGTCATCAATATATACCACACAACATATATTCAAGAACTCTCTTAACACCTTGTTTATAAACAACTGAAACGCTGCTGGAGCATTACAGAGTCCGAAGGGCATTACTTGGTATTCATATAGACCAAATTTGGTTCGGAAAGCTGTTTTCCATTCATCGCCCTCTTGGACACTTACTAGGTGATAAGCTCCGCATAAGTCCAATTTAGTGTAAATGGTGGCATCCTTGATCTGATCTAACAAGGTTGGGATTAATGGTAATGGGTACCGATTTTTAACAGTCATGTTATTTATGGCGCAATAGTCGATGCACGTACGCAATTCGCCTCCCTTCTTCGGAATGAAAAAAAGAGGCGATGATACAGGCGACTTGGAATGTCTGGTAAAGCCGTTGGCAAGGTACTCGTCTAAGTAATTACGCAGATGTTTATTCTCTGCCTCAGTCAGTGCATAGATACGACTACATAGCAGTGTGGCTCCCGGAGTCCAGTCAATCCGACAATCGTAGTCCCTGTGAGGTGGTAAAGTGTTTGCCTTCTTTTTATCAAAAACATCTAAAAGGTCTTCATAGTCTTGTGGAACTCCTTCTAATAATAATAAAACAAATTATTCCATAGGAAAATCATAACCTTGGAATAGATGTTCTGTCTCTTGATGTGGTAAACAATGGGATACACAATGGTCTGATTTAAATAAAATAGTTTTTGTACCCAGTCAATTAGAGGGTTGTGTAAAACTAACCAAGGGATCCTGTAGTTCCGTAGTTCGAGGGTCTGTGGTTCGGTGGTTCCGAACCCGTTCAATAAAGGCCGTCGGAAATAGACTATTTTGGTGTCAGCGGACCGCAAATCACGAGTGCGGTGTGTACGAGTGTTTTCGTCTTAATCGATCAATGAGAACACTACGTATTCAGGGATTTCGTTTGAACCCTCGGGTTCCATTTTGTGTGCGGCAGCTATTTTGTGTGGTTGCCCTCACATAGGCCGATGACTTCGGCCGAGCGAGTCATTGGGACACGTACACCTTAGCTGACTTCTGAATGACCTGGCTGAACTGACTCCCTTGCCCGAGGCTGACCTAGCTGAGCCAGTTCCTTGTTAAGCAGCTGGTCAGATAAAAATCAAAGAGTAGGACATTGCTGAGTTTACAGTACACTGCACCCAACTTTCTATCTTGCTTTTAATCTGTTTCTGCTCCTTCCTTTACGACATAATCACTGATTTGGGTTGAGGTTTTATGATGGGTTTATCCGGCCTGATGCGACAGGATATTGGAATGTGCTTGGTCATTTCTGGTGGGCTGGACAACGGAAAATGGGATTGTCGTCATGCGCTACTTTTGAAATGTCACACTGTCATTGGTTAGTTTGTATGTAATCGATGCTACTTTGGAATGTGATTTTTGACATAAAAGACCATGCTCCGCTCATTGAAATTGTGCAGTCTCTAGCGAACCACCCGTGTTGTGCTTCGTAGATCTCTGTTCCTGGTTGCAGCCAATAAACTTTGGTCTTTGACGTCATCGAGAAGTGTCCCGTGTCTCTGTTTGCCGAGGCATGGGAATCCCAAGACTTCGAGCGTTTTCCCTGGCGCTGCTGGGTTCTAAAACGCGGTTCTTCAATCCCTAATATTAATCGGAAGTGTGGAGCATCTACAATGTCAAATGAAATGGTTTCTGTATGTTTTATTGAACAAGTCATGGCAAGAGTTTCGGTTTGATGATTTATGAGGCCTGAGGTTGATTCCTTTCCATCCACAGCACGTAGAGTTTCTGGAAAATCTTTTAGAATTATTTTTAAACCTAATTCAGCGATTAACAGGGCTTCAATAAAGTTCCCTGTTGCTCCTAAGTCTATTAATGCGTCCACTGACCAAACTCTTTCTTGCTCTATCTGTGATTGTAATGTCACACAAATACTAATGTGACATTGTGAAGTTTTTGGAGAAGTGGAGGCCAAATTGGATTGCTTACTCGACCTACTGACCTCATTGTTAGTCAAGCTTGTTAGTTTTCCGACTGTTGAGATATTGCTACGTCTGTAGTTTTTACTTTTGGTTTTGCCGGTTTACTGGGACACTCTTTTACGAAGTGACCGGCTTTTCCACAATACAAGCATTGATTTAATTTTTTACGTTTCTCCTTTTCCTCCTTGGTGAGAGGCCCTCTAAGGGTTCCTATTTGCATGGGTTCTCCTAAAGCACTTTTATTGGATGTATCAGATTTCGTGTAAACTCTATCCTTAAACTGAAATACCTTATGATCTGTTTTCCCTCTCTCATTATGCCTTTCAGAAAAACAATGGTTAATTTTACTACTATATCTATACATTCTCCACAGTCTGTTGAGGGATCCAGGATTTGAGTCACCATATCCTTTAACTCATCTTTAAGACCTTTATAGAACAGGGAAACACTCTTTTCTTCTGGCCATTCTGCTTCAATTACTAGCCTATTGAAGGTTGAGATATAATGTAAAAGATCTGACGACCCTTGTTTTAAGTGCAATAGTTCATGATCTGCTGATTGCACAAAGACGTGCTTTGCAATTAGCTTTTTTAAAGCTTCCTTAAATCTTCTAAAATCATATAGGATGGGATCATCTCTTTCTAAGATAGGTACTGACCATAGAGCAGCATCTCCTGCTAAATACAAGAGAATAAATGCTACTTTAGATGAGTCATCAGGGAATGCTGTGGGTTTTGCGACAAAATTAAGATGGCATTGGTTTAAGAATATAGTGAATTTATTACTGTCCCCACTAAATCTCTCTGGGGGAGCCAAAGGTACTGACACTTGAGTAATCACCTGAATCTGAGTGAGTAAAGCCTCAGTACTACTATTCGCTAAAGTCTGTGTTTGAGGACTAAAACTAGAAGGCTTTAAAATAGGTTTCTTCACTGAAGGAAAACTCCAAGGTTGAGGCTTAGTAGCACCCATTGTAGCTTGTAACTCAGAAATATCTTTACATAAATCTGCATTTTCTTTTTTAATATCCATTAGAAGATCGGCTATTTGTTGTAAAGAAATCTGTGATGCTTGTTCCATAGCGTCTGGGCAAAACTTTTTACTTGGGCTTAGCCGTCTGTCAAGGTTATCAAGTCACGCTTACCTGAAAGATGATTGAACCTTACCTGTAAGGAACTTGACATGTTTTGCAGAGACGCTATGGGCCAGACTCCCAGAACCCCTAATTATAACCAAAGGATTAATTAACACTGTGGCTGCAGAATAGAAATCTTGGGAGGAGGGCCGGATCCGGACGCTGATGAAATTCCTGTTGTCGACCTGCGAGGCAACAAGAATATTTTGAGTTTTCTACTACTAAGGGTTTTATACTCAAGACTTTTCTTACTCCTAGCACTTTAACCAGAGTAGTATTTAGTACCAACGTCCTACCTGCGATCTTACAGGAATAGTCGTAGCGTCCCGCGTGAACAATGTTGTTATTCTTGAGAAGACCTCAGTTGCTTGACATCACCCCTTGGTTTTTTCTGTTATAACAAAAGGTTTACATTAGTCTTTATTTCAACTGTTCAAAAGTACCAACACACCTATAATCTCCTTCCTAGTTTTTCTGTTCACTTACTTGAATTATTCTCTGGCCCTCTTTATCACACGATTCTGTTATAAAAGACACAAAACATACATGCACCAAAAGATAATAACCTAACAGTGTTTTCTTATGTCGCTAAAACATTGTCCCAAGATCATTAATATATTGTCCTAAAGTTTTTCTACCAAATACAAAATAAACAATTACTAAAATAGTTGCTCATTTCCTTGAAAGTCCGACGTTTTCAAGTGTTTCCAAAAATTGTTCCTTGATTTATTGTTCAAGCAATTATATCTGTCTTGCGTAGGGCGCCTTTGAACTGAAGGAATAAAGAATTCACTTAGCTTTCTTGTTTCTTGTAGGAACTGGAATCATTGCCGACGAAATCCCTGCAGCCAGTTTTTTCCCAGGCAAAGCCTCCATTGACAGCAAGTCCTCATCTTGAAGATCCGAAGGCTAAGCGCCTTCCAGAAGCTCAGGTGTGGCTTTTATGCCCTGCCACATCCGAGACCGCACCCTGGCAGACGTTGTCGTCGCTCGTGTTAATACGCGAGGCGACGTGTCATTAAACTTGTGCTTTTCTCGGCAGCGCGTGCATCGCGCTGCTTTTTCTCAAACCTGACTGCCGTTCCTCTGCCCCCTCTCCAATAGAGCAGCAGTGCAGAACGAGCTCCTTGTCAAATTGTGCTCTCATGATATCAACTCTTTCCTTTAGCTAAAGCGACAGATCGGTTTTTAAACATTGCAGCAACATGGCCATAAATAAACAGGTCACAAGAAAGATCTTTTACATGGTTTCAAGAAACATAGTAAACATTACAAACATACACAATATACTCACTGGTGTGCTGGATGCACGGCACAGGGGTGGGTTTTTTAACTGGGCATAAAATAGACTCACGGGGTCTACTGCCGCATAATATCATAGGCACTGACCTCATGACACCTAGGACCGTTTTCTGGCAATCAGCCGTCATCAGCCAGGATAGCTTGACTCCAGTGGCGTAGTGAGCACGGGACCCACGTCTGGGCATACCCGTCCCACACAGGGCGAACAGCAAAACACACAAGATGATGGACGGAATGTTGCACATTGGCAAAACATTCACCCCTAGTCACAGATCTGGGTTTAATCCATCGTTATTTCGCTCACCACGCCACCCGAGTTCAGATATGGCCATATGCAAATCAGCCTTGACCCTGTGCCTCATGGGAACAGTCCAGCCCGAACTGCCAATCCATGTCTTTCCTGGACCGGAATCAAGCACCCTAGGACCAGTTTCTGGCTATCAGCTGTCATCAGCCAGGATAGCTTGACTTCAGTGGCGTAGTGAGCACTGGACCAACGTCTAGGCATACCCTTCCAACATAGGGCGAACAGCAAAACACACAAGATGATGAACAGTTTGTTGCACATTGGCAAAACATTCACCCCCAGTCACAGATCTGGGTTTAATCCATTGTTATTTTGCTCACCATGTCACCCCAGTTCAGACATGGACATATGCAAATCAGCCTTGACCCTGTGCCTCATGGGAACAGTTCAGCCGGAACTGTAAAGCCATGTCTACCCTGGACCGGAATCAAGCATCCTTGGACCGGTTTCTGGCTATCAGCCGTCATCAGCCAGGATAGCAAGACTCCAGTGGCGTAGTGAGCACAGGACCCACGTCTGAGCATACCCTTCCCTCATAGGGCGGACAGCAAAACACACAAGATGATGGACGGAATGTTGCACATTGGCAAAACATTCACCCCCAGTCACAGATCTGGGTGTAATCCATCGTTATTTTGCCCACCACGCCACCCCAGTTCAGACATGGCCATATGCAAATCAGCCTTGATCCTTTGCCTCATGGGAACAGTCCAGCCCAAACTGCCACATTTATCACAGAGAGCACACGCACTTTACACTGGACAGCAGTACTAAAGTGCCCAGAGTTCTAAAACCACAAACACCATGTCAAAAACAAGCATTGGCATAGCCAATAGGTCTCCCCTTTGGGATCTTATAAGTGTTTAGTTATCCAGCACAATATCCTTGGTGCAACAACATCAACTGTTGCATTGCTAATTTCTTATAAGGTCCCAAAGGCGAGACCTATTGGCTATGCCAATGCTTTTTTTATTAGGCTGCGAGTGTGCATTAATAATCCGGTTAGACACAGTGCACATTTAATGACGCGTTTGTTAAATATAGTCGTAGTTTGCACACCACAAACGCGACCTTCCCCGAGTTCCGCCCCGCGGTAATTATTATCGCTGTTTCCCCATCTCTTGGAGGGGAGGGAGGACGGAAGGGTGAGGGGAGATAACAACTTGTAAAAGGATTTTCAAGGTACCCTTCCACATTTCCTCTGTCACTCAGGTAATCCATCCCCGATTACATGGTCCCAGACAGACTTCGAACTATTCCAGTAATTTTGATGGAATGTCAATGTAAAATTCCGGCCCCGAAAAAAAACGTGTGAAGCAGGCAGGAACGCCGGATGGGGCAAAACGTTGGTCGTGTCTCTTTTTATCAAAGTTTTACCAGGAGCAGTGGTATTGTTAACGTGATTTATAAACTAAGGAAGCTGCGATGATCGATGGTAGCTGATCATTTATAACTCTTTATCCAGTTAGGCGGACATACGCGTGTCCACCTTACATAACTCATACCTTTGTTGAATAGAGCAACAAGGCCACCCTCAAGTGTGTGTTGTTCTTTTCTATTTTGTATTTGCTCACGCAGATCTCGTTCAAGTTCCATTATTCTTTTTTATATATGACAACAACGTATGTAAAAGCATACAGCGTTTATAAAGTCCTCTTTCAGCCTCAAGTATGCTTAGCTGTATTGTCTATGATGTCATAAACTATTAGTCCTATTTTATATGACGACCTAGCCTACTTCAACTTCCATTGTTCCCAGCTGTGATGCGAATGAAAACATAGTCAATTTTCACTTTCTGTTCTTTTTCTATCGTATGTGCTGGCCTGGTCCTCTTTCGGCTTCTGATATATTTGTAGCTTTGTCTATGACGTCATAGTCCTCAATCAGGTTCTATATTGCATATGACAACACAGTGCAATTGCAACTTCTAGCATTCGTACCCCTTTTGTGCTATGATGTCACCGGCATGTACCTTCTTTTAAATTATTGCCTATCAATATTTGGTCCTCTTTAAAGTTTTCTTATCCTACGATCAGCCCAGCTTTCCTACGCCGTGGTCCCCCGCACCAGAAAGACCAGATCGGGAGGCCGCTCCTTCTCCTTCCTCACGGCCAAAGCATGGAACGCCCTTCCGCTCCACCTCAGACAGACAACATCGCTCCCCATCTTCGCAAGAAACCTCAAAACCTGGCTCTTCGACAGACCCCCTCCTTGATGGAATGGAACCTGCACCCCCCCCACCCACCCCACCCCTAGCGCCTTGAGACCCTTACGGGTGAGTAGTCGCGCTTTAACAAAGTCCTGATTGATTGATTGATATAACGTCATTGCTCTCGTTCAAATTCTCTTTTATTTTTATTGCAGTTTTAATTAAGATAGTATTTGTAGTTTCTTCTTAAAATGACGACTAACTCATCTAACAATTTATTTCATCCACTACGTATAAATTACTACGTAGTGATGAAGCATGTCCGATATCTGTTCTCCCTCATTAAACTCTGATTAAAAACAAAATGCACTTCTTGGCTACATATTTCTTCCGCTTCTGGCCTCGCAAAGTACGTCACAAAAATTGTTGTATCGCTGTGAACAGTAACATGCGGTAGATTAAAAATCAAAGTTTCGTGAAAGTAAAAACAGATTATGTCGTTAATCTGCAGACGATGCCGTCAGTTAGCTCGTTAATTCATTCATTTATGTCAGCATTTGATGTGATAAAACACACCCTTGGTTTTAAAGACAATAAACTCGCCACGTGGAGCCCCTCAGAGAGGCTGCGGCTTGTGGAAGTCGCCTTCCCCACAAGTTTGGGAGGTGTTCGGAGCCCTCCACCCGGACAATAAGTGGACGAACCTCTTCTGGGTGTTAATGTTTTTTCTCATCTGAGGGCTTTTCCTTGGTACGTCTCAGATGTTTCCCTGGTCCCAGACTGTAATAACAAACTGCAGTGTTTGGAAGGATGTCGTTGCTCGTTTTTGTTGCCCCCTTTCTGATTCTTCCCCGTACCATGTCTTAAGGAAAACAAGCATTTGCAATGAAATAGGTCTCGCATTAGAAAAGTTTGAGCTTTTGGTATTGTAAATGACAATTTTTTTATGTATGTGTTGGTTTTGAAAATAGAGAAATTAATAGCTTAGTCATTTACAATGCCAATAGTTATAACTTTCACAAATGTGACACCTATAGCATTTGTAATGCAATATCTGTTGTATTTAAGTGACTTACATGTATTCCTATTACAAATAACAATGGATTTTAATTTTTTTAAATATTTAGGGCCAGATGTAGGTAGCCCTTTACCGATCGGAATCGGCCGAAAATACCGATTTTCGGCCGTTTCCGATCGGTAAAGGGCTATGGAGATGTAGGGGCACATATTCGGTAATTTTATCGAATCGTTATTATTACCGAATCGGTAAAATTACCGATTCGGTAATATTTACCGATTCGGTAAAATTACCGAAAATGCAATGTGGGTAGCCAATATTCCATTGGCACATGGCTTTCAGAATCGGTATTTTATCATGGAATACAAATCCATGGTAAAATACCGATTCCTGTGTACATGCACATCTGTGCATGTACACATGTGCCATGTGACAGACAGACGTGCCCTTAGGGCATGTCTGTGTGCCACATTGCACACATGCCCGTTTTGGGGGTGCTAGAGGGTGTCAAAGTGACACCCCCTGCACCCTTGACAAATTCGGTATTTACCGATTCGGTAAATACCGAATCGGTATTTGAATTGAATCCTATGGGCTTCAAGGCCCATAGGATTCAATAGCAAATACCGATTCGGTATTTACCGAATCGGTAAATACTGAATTCTTAACGAATCGGTAACTAATCCAGATGTTGGTACCTACATCACATTTACCGATTTTGAATTACCGAATCGGTACAATTCGGTATTTCAAAATCGGTAAATGTGATTTACCTACATCTGGCCCTTAATACTTAAATAAAAGTTATTGTAATCTATAATGGCAATAGCTTAAACTTTTGTAAATAACTTTTGTGAAGATTATGTTCAGTGTATCTTATTGTGAAGAAAATCCAAGAACAGAAGTGAAATATTAACATCTTTTTGTGACATTTGTAATAAAGCTTGAAACATTGAGGGAACATATTTGAACCAGTGATGCTGTGGTGGTACTGAGTGATGCTGCGGTTGCACTGAGTGATGCTGTGGTTGCACTGAGTGATGCTGTAGTTGCGCTGAGTGATGCTGTGGTTGCGCTGAGTGGTTGTGCCGAGTGATGCTGTGGTGACGCCGGGTGACGCTGTGGTGACGCTGAATGATGCATTCTTGGCCCTGAGTGATGATGTGGTTTTGCTGAGTGATACTGTGGTGGCGCTGAGTGATGCTGTGGTGGTGCTGAGTGATACTGTTGTGCTGCTGAGTGATGCTGTGGTGCTGCTGAGTGATGCATTCTTGGCCCTGAGTGATGATATGGTGTTGCTGAGTGATACTGTGGTGTTGCTGAGTGATACTGTTGTGGTGCTGAGTGATACTGTGGTGGTGCTGAGTGATGCTGTGGTGGTGCTGAGAGATGCTGTGGTGGTGCTGAGTGATGCTGTGGTGGTGCTGAGTGATGCTGTGGTGGCGCTGAGTGATGCTGTGGTGGTGCTGAGTGATGCTGTGTTAGTGCTGAGTGATGCTGTGGTGGTGCTGTGGTGGTGCTGAGTGATGCTGTAGTGGTGCTGAGTGATGCTGTGGTGGTGATGAGTGATCCTGTGGTAGTGCTGAGTTATCCTGTGGTGGTGTTGAGTGATGCATTCTTGGCCCTAAGTGATGAAGTGGTGTTGCTGAGTGATACTGTGGTGGTGCTGAGTGATGCTGTGGTGTTGCTGATTGATGCTGTGGTGTTGCTGAGTGATGCTGAGGTGGTGCTGAGCGATGCTGTGGTGGTGTTGAGTGATGCTGTGGTGGTGCTGAGTGATGCGGTGGTGTTGCTGAGTGATGCTGTGGTGTTGGTGAGTGATGCAGAGGTGGTGCTGAGTGATGCTGTGGTGGTGCTGAGCGATGCTGTGGTGGTGCTGAGTGATGCTCTGGTGGCGCTGAGTGATGCTGTGGTGGTGCTGAGGGATGCTGTGGTGGTGCTGTGGTGGTGCTGAGTGATCCTGTGGTGGTGCTGAGTGATCCTGTGGTGGTGTTGAGTGATGCATTCTTGGCCCTGAGTGATGATGTGTTGTTGCTGAGTGATCCCGTGATGGTGCTGAGTGATGCGGTCGTGTTGCTGAGTGTTGCTGTGGTGTTGCTGAGTGATGCTGTGGTGTTGCTGAGTGATGCTGTGGTGGCCCTGAGCGATATTGTTGTGTGCTGAGTAATGCTGTGGTAGTGTTGAGTGATGCTGTGGTGGTGCTGAGTGATGCTGTGGTGGTGCTGTTTGGGCGTAGATATTGCCCAACCCCTCGTTGTTTAAGAAATACTCTGAGGTCAGACTGAATTTGTGGTAAGGGGCATATCACATAAACTGTGTGGACAGAGTGCGAAATCAGTATAATGAAGTACTGAGGTCAGAGATAGAGAATGAAACAGCAAGGTAAGAGTGTCTGTGTAGGGGCAAATAAATAAATTTGCGACAAAGACAGAGCTAGTTAGTATTTGAGGAGAGCAATGGAATAGAAAGATACCCAGAAGGAGGAGAAAGTTGACAGAGAAAAGATAAGAGAAAACGAGTGCTTGTACAGTGGTAGTACAGCACAAGGGTAGATTTCATGTGCCAGGGCTTCCAGTTGTATGTTGCTGTGATGGAGTAAGGCTACCATGAACATAAATAATAAATGTATCTTCCTGTGCGCTGAACAACCATTCAAGATAAATTAATGGTAGATTTCGACAGAGGAGCCCAGACTCTCAGAAAGATAGGCTGGGGAGGAAGAGCTGATGGTAGACACAGGTCTGCTGATGCTGCATGGAGCGCAGCCAGATAGAGGAGGACGGGCACACAACTGATAGGTTGTGGGGCTTTATTTTATGTTCAGAAATGTATAACATAACACGTTTACCTCCCCCCCAATTTTTTTAAAAATAGAGTAACCATGATTAAAGTTTTGCTTTCAAATTAACATTGTTTGTAAAAATGCATCCAATGTAGGCTGGGGAAGAAGCAATACAAACAAAAGCACGTCATTTAAAGCACCGTGTGCAAAGTATGCCCCAGGCGAAAACAAAGAAAACACTGCACTTTAACTCACATATTCCTGAAAACATTTAAGAACGGAAAGTATACATGCGTGGGGGGAGCGAAGGAAAGTAAACACAAAAAGAACTGCTACACCACCATCTCACCTCTAATTCTAAGTGTGGCAGACTCCACTTCCTTCATATCCATGTCTGAGCAGTGGAGCAACGCTCGGAAACGGCGGTCGAGTAAAACAATTTTGTTTACTGTGTGCACGGAACCATAGGGCCCTCCTTTCAAACTTTACTGCACGAAATAGCTAGCTGGAAGCCTGTGGTGCGGGACCTAGTAAGGCTGCAGACAGAGGAGCTTTATTTGGGGGAAGGAGGGTGGGAGGGTGGGAGAGGGTAACACAGGCTGTTCAGGAACAGCAAGGAAAGTCCTGATAATGGATCAATGCTGCGGAGTCAATAAACGGTAATGAGGTGGGTTTAGCATCAGCAGACTTGCGAGTAGCTTCCCCCCTGAGGACAGAAACTACAGCAAACAATCATCACAAGCAATGTGTGTGTGGCTGCCATTGTGAAACTGAAAGCGAGCATTGCGTGCTGAAAATAAAATTAAAACAGCCACCATTGCTCAAGCAGTGTACAGACAGTGGTGTGTGAGGCCACCACTATTGAAGCGTGGGGTGCCGGCCTACTTGAAAAACAAGCTCTCGGCATTGCTTTATGGGTGGGTGGGGGAGCAGCAGCAGCCTTTGATGTGGTGTGCGAGGCGGATGGGGTTGAGTGGGCGATGGAGCAGGGGAGTGAGCAATCATGGGGTGTGAGTGAGGCAAAGAACGCCCCTGGCGAAGCGTCACGGTTCACTAGTTTGGTGACGCAAAGCGACGTGTATGATAACATTGATCCGCTTTTATGCACAATTATTTTTTTACACAAAAGCCTTTGCGAGTACAGAACTTAATGAAATTGTGTTGCATATTTGCAATTCCTAGGTGCAAAGGAGTGTTACAAAGTGAGAACTGACTAGATCGTAGAAGTGAACGCAATCCCATAGCTGGAAAAGCCACAAAATGTTGCATAACCCCACAGAGGCTTGCTGTAGAAGAAAGTCTGTTTTCGGCTTAACTGGTTAGTGAGGCAGTGCATTTCCTTGTGTATGTTGTCATACACAGAGTAGCTCGTGTTTGTAATTTGTTTACATGGTTTTATAAATAACGACCCAGGGATAGTGAGAGGGTAAGCCGAGTGCTTGTACAGTGGTAGTACAGCACAAGGGTAGATTTCATGTACCAGGGCTTCCAGTTGTATGTTGCTGTGATGGAGTAAGGTTACCATGCACATAAATAATAAATGTATCTTCCTGTGCGCTGAACAACCATTCAAGATATAATAAGGGTAGATTTCGACAGAGGAGCCCAGACTCTCAGAAACATAGGCTGGGGAGGAAGAGCTGATGGTAGACGCAGGTCTGCTGATGCGGCATGGAGCACAGCCAGATGGAGGAGGACGAGCACACAACTGATAAGTTGTGGGGCTTTATTTTATGTTCAGAAATGTATAACATAACACGTTTACCTCCCCCCGTTTTTTTAAAAAATACAGTAACCATGATTAAAGTTTTGCTTTAAAATTAACATTGTTTGTAAAAATGCATCCAATGTAGGCTGGAGAAGAAGCAATACAAACAAAAGCAAGTCATTTAAAGCACCGTGTGCAAAGTATGCCCCAGGCGGAAACAAAGAAAACACTGCACTGTAACTCACACATTCCAGAACACATTGAAGAACGGAAAGTATACATGCGTGGGTGGAGCGAAGGGAAGTAAACAGAAAATAAACTTAAATCTGCAGTGGTGGTTTACGCTGCTGATCAGCTGCTGTAGGGGAGGAGGGAAGGGGGGCAAGTTGGAGGCCGGCACAACAGCTTATTACTGTAGTGGTTAGGGGTACATCAAATGGGCAAGCTGTTTGCCGCGAAAGTGACAAAAATGCGGGCCGTGAAAGTCTGATGCGTGCAACAAATGGTAGTCTGGTGCGAGGCGTGGGGGGCGGGGGAGGGGGAGCACAGGAACAAGCAGGAGTGGGAGGGAATGAGCAGGCCAAGCGTGGGCCTGGCGAAGCATCACGCTTCAGTAGACAGCATGCATTGGGAGGAATCCGGCTTGGAATCCTCTTGGTCAGAGAGTTTGTTTCAACTCCATTACTCTCATTGATTTATCCCTGCGGGATAGAATAGTCAAGACCTAAAAAGCAATCACTGACTGAATGATGGTATGAGAGTACAGTTTGTGGACAAAAGAAATGGCCGGGAAGCTTAGATGAAGGACTGAGAAAAAACCAAAATACAAACTATGTGGCAGACCACACCATAACCAGGTGAACCCTGGAATATTGGGTTAAATCCGCATTGCAGGAAGGAGTGAACTCTTAACACGTAGAATTGGGTAAAAACATCTTTTAGTAGCCACTACGGCAGGCAACTGCATTTAAGGTTGGCAGCCACCAATTTTGTAGGTGGCACACTGGCTGCCAGATTTTAATCAGGAGAAAGGCATTATTGCACAGTTATAGGGGAGGAAGATGGAGGATTATTCAGTGGGTGGTTTGGGAGCCATAATACTCACATGCTTGCTTCTACATCGCTTCCATTCGGGGGGGGAGCAGTGTTCAGGTAAGCTCAAGGGACCGCTCAGTAACTAGTAGAATGACCCTAGAGGAACATGTGGCACATGGGCTGGGAGAAGCTCAGCACATCTGCCTGTTTTAGTTTTATTAGTGGGCCCAAATCCCATCCCTTGGGCGCATGTGCAAGCCACATACAGGGAAACTGACACAGGACATCTAAGCGATGCAGCCTGCTTAACAAAGGGGAGTAGTCTGGTCAAGGGGCAGGGTAAGCAAGGCCCCGGGATTGTGAGGGAGGGGGGAAGGGATGAGCTGTCTTCTACAGGGCAGCAGGCTGGGAGGGATGAGGTGAGAAATGATCGGCATGCCTCCCTTGGAGTGAAGGGGGAGGGGAGAAGGCATAGGTGGTGGGACAAAAGGGCTGAGGAGAGAGCAGAAAATGTTCCCCCATTCTTTAGGCAGCAGAGTGGTGGCTTAAGAGGACCCCCCAGAGCCTTGAAGGGGTTTTGGGGGAGATGTGAGGGTGGGTGCAGTAGCACAGTAGCACGACAACTGGGGCAGGCATGGGGGAGTTGCCACGGGGGAGCCCAACTATATCTGACTGGGAAAGGGTCCGCCTTAATTGTTGAAGCTTTAGAAAGGAGCTATGAGGAAGGCATGGAGGAGGAGGAACAGAAGGCAAAGGGCAGGGAGGGGTTGTGGTGGGAGTTATAGCTTTTCCCGGTGTGGAAGCGGCCCGGCAAAAGGGGATGCACTCCGTGGGAGGTGGACAATGGGGGCACATGTTTTTCAGTTCAGTGGGGTGAGGACAGGCTAGTGTGCCATGTGAGGAGACTAGTTAGGGGGAGTCACAGGGCAGTTGGCTGTAGATGTCAGACCTGAGTTAGGAGCAGGGAGAGAGGGACATTACCAGCGGCACGTTGGACCTGCATTTTCTTTTTCAGGGCAAGCATCAGGGAGGTCATGCAGACTTCGGACAGCCGTAAGTGTCTCACAGACCCCAAGGAGAAGAGATGGCAGAGTCTAGAGAGGCCAGCCAGATAGAGTTGTGGTATACAAATTCGAAAACAACTACATTTTGACAGACCCTTGTTGGATTGAGAATGTTGTTTTTTTACAACAAATTATTGATGACATCTTAATTTGGTCCAGCTCAGAGCAAGAGTTGTTGTACAAGATCAAAGAACTCAATTTGAGAAACGCACAGATTCAATTTACACATTCTTTGAACACCAGACAAATTGCATTTCTGAATTTGTTGATTACAAATACAGGAGGAAGGCTAGAAACAGCTGTGTATCATAAACCCACTGATCCTAACAATTATCTGATGTTTACTAGTTTTCATCCTAAGGCTTTATTAAAGAATTTACCATACTCGCAGATGTTGAGAACGAAGCGGATCTCGTTCACTGAACAAGCACTGTCAGAAGAAATCATTCCAGAAAGGGAGACCTTTTTGGCACACGGGTATCCCTTAACAATCATTTAAACAGCTGAGTCACGGTTTAGGAATATTTCTAGAGAGGAACTAAACATATAAGCAATCAAGGAAGAATGGTCTTTGTTACTAAATTTTCGACGGACTCTGATCAAATTAGAAAAATAGTGACCAGTTGTTGGGAGTTTCTTCCGAATGAAGATGATTTCAAAGGCTTGTCCAAAGTAAACTGTTGTTTGCTTACACCAGGAGCAAGAATCTAAAGGAGTTGTTAACAAAGGGATCTCAACCAGACATTGTGTCAGTGACTCGAGTAGGCACTAAGAAATGTTTGAATTGCACACACTGTAACAATGTGATTGTGGGAGCCAGGGGTTAGTGATTTGTCACACTTGCTTTGTTTATTTGTTCAAAGTTCAGAGGATAGCCACCTCTTTCCCTCCCAGCACGCCTTGATAGAACATTTGGTTTCAACATTAGAACGGTTTACATGTCACAATACCAGGTGTGCGAAGGCCAAACCAATATTTACTCATACGAACTACACTGCCACATGAAAGTCATGAGTGGCCTTGATAGTGCTGCAACTGGGACGGGTCAATGTGGCCTCTCGGAAAGCGAGCAGTGGTGTCAAACAGGGTCTACCGTGGGACGAGGCAGGAGTGCTTACTACGACACCCTGTCCTTCCTCAGAGAGGGACAACTGTGCTAAGAAAAAGGTGGACGACAGGTTCGATGACAGGGCCATGATGCCATCAGGGAAGGAGGATTTCGGTGAAGAGCAGGCACAGTTAGATGATTTGCTGACAGGGCCACAGTGCCATCAGGTAAGGAGGATTTCGTCCATGGTGCCATCAGGAAATGAAGATTTCGCCAACGAGTAAGAACAGTTGTCTTATGACGCAATGAGTGTAAAAGAAGGGTAAATAGTAGAGGAGCCACAGGAGAAGGCAGACAGCTGGCTGGCGGGGTGCTCGGGGGCGGGGATCACATAACACACTTGTTCATAGTAGTTCATTGCTGGATCATCACAATGGAACAGTGACACATCGGTCAGAATCAGATGGTGGAGCCACTTCACAACTGGTTGGGGGGCTAGATCCACAGAGGAGGCCGCCCTTGATGCCAGGTAAGGCTACCAGGGGCAGAGAGGACATAATAATGCACCCAGACAAGGTGTCCGTGGGAATTAATGTAGAGGATGGAACGGGTACTGGGTACATACGTTTGAGGAAGGGATGGTACAAAAAGGACACAGGGGTAGGCACGGAGGAAAAGGCAGACGATGCTTAAGATGGGGGAAGACCCCAGCGGAAGGT
Organism: Lissotriton vulgaris; assembly: GCF_964263255.1. Classification (NCBI taxonomy): domain Eukaryota; kingdom Metazoa; phylum Chordata; class Amphibia; order Caudata; family Salamandridae; genus Lissotriton; species Lissotriton vulgaris. Next base: position 194,930,860 of record NC_141691.1, read on the forward strand.
CAAGACACAAAGACAGTAGACACCACAGCAAAGGGAGGGCAGGAAGAAGGCAGAAGAGAAGGATGCTAAGCAGACGGCACAGGGCATGACACAAAGGTTCAGGAGAGTAATGAGATTCCGAGTGAGAGAAAGCGGTATGTGTGGGTACCAAGCCACTGGGTTCACATTTAGTGCTAGTGACCAAGGAAATAATATGGAAAAGGGCAATGTGAAGTGGCTGAAGCAACTTCACATGGAATTGCAGGCCAAAGAGTGTTTGAGAGAAGAAGTAGAACTGTTTAGGTAGCCAAGAGTGCCTAAAACTATAGAGAACTGAACAGCACCCTGTCTGATTTTCGCAAGTGTTTTCTGCGAGAAATATCTGATGTGATGCATGTCCTTCTTTAAATATAGGGATGTCATTTGCAGGCATATCATGTATGAAAGGTAGGCCTGGGCGCATTAGAATGAGGAGCTTAGGACCCGAAGGGCAAGGTGGGGGGAAGTTGATGCACACTTATATTAACAGACAGTGGGGTCAGGCAAGTTCGGCAAGACGACGTGCAGAGCAAGTAAATTGCCATTTGTGAATGGAACCAACACCTCGGGGGCAATACTGGACAGCAGAGCATTGCATCAAACAGGGGAGGATGGGGCACACAGGGCAATATGGAAAAAGGCTAGTATGCGAGTTAAGAGTGACTGCCTTGACGATTGGGTATGACAGGGACGGGATGCAAAGTTGCTGAGTGAAGGGGGTTTTGTTTGGGATACACGGTCTTCACTGTCACATGATGGGCAGACAATTTGACATTGTAGGCAATACATAAGCAATTCATGAGGGATACAGAGGCAAAAGGAGTACAAGAGGGTAGGATGGCTGGACTGTTTGAGCAATGGCCTATGCCCAATTTGATTGTCCCACCAATTGAAGTGGTGCCAAATGGAGAATCAGGGCCAATGCTGGCTAACATAACAGTTGTCATGGCCAGAAGGGTGGCGCTCATGGTGAAGTGTGACATTAAGTCAGCCTTCCGGCTGTTATCAGTTTATCCAGAGGATTTTTTGTTGCTCAGCATACAGTTTGTGTGCCAGTGGTATGTTGATAAGGCTTTACCTATGGGCTGGGCAATATCTTTTGCCCTGTTTGAGCGGTTTAGCTCCTTCCTACAGTGGTTCTTCTACATCACACATGGGGAAGAGGACTGTTATGCACTATTTGATCAATTTATTTTTTATGGGGATGCCCGGTTCTGTGGATAGTCATCCACAGTTGACAAGTTTCCATGAGCCTATTGGTGACATACGGGTACCGCTGGCTCAGGAGAAAACAGTGGGCCAGCAGTGGTGCAGTCGTTGTTGGCTATTGAGCTCAATTCTGTGTCCATGGAAGCGTGCTGGACAAACAAAAGATGACCTGCAAGAATGTGCAGGTTTTGTGGTGACATTTGAACTTTGCATGTGGAGTAGTCAGGATGGGAAGGACTTCTGCAGGCATTTGGGCATGTCCGTAGAAAGATGGCACTGCCTCATCACCACATAAATCTGTCAGCTCGTGCAAGGGAAGACCTGCTCATGGAATGCAGATTCTTGGATGATCTCAGTGGAATTAGAATCATCACCCCAAAAGTATGTGAGTGGGATGTGCAGATATACTCAGGGGGTAAAGGTGTGGGTCTTAACTGTCAAGGCAGATGGTGTGCGGAACGGAACAATGGGCAGCGACATGAGGCCGGGGGGTAGGAGCATAACCTCCCTGGGGTTCTTCCCTTTAGTAGTAGCAAGGATGTTATGGGAGCATGAGCCGGTGCTTAGGAAGATTTTATTCAGAGTAGATAATATGTCAGTGGTGCATGTAGTGAACAGGCAGTCGGCGAAGAGAGGAACAAATGCTACAGGATTTTGTAATGTGTAGTTTGAAATATGATGTGGCCTTTAAGGCTAAGCACGTGTCAAGTGACCAATGCCATTACGCCTTGTCTCATTCACAGTGGGACAAGACGATGGTACCAGCATGCACATGGAGCATAAGAGAAAGAGGATTCTGCAGCTGGCCGTAGGGTTGCTAGCCGTATCCACCAGGAAGGCAAATGCTTTGGCCTGGAAAGTGTTTGAGGGAGGGTGGGCAAGCAGAGTTTAGAACCGTGGGCCAGGGAAGAATATGTAGTGCAGCACATCCTCCTGCTGATTGGCAGAGGTGTCTCAGGGGTCATCATATTGGGTAAACTGGCGGTAATTGTATTTATGGGCAAGATTTTCTGGGGACACCCATCTTTGGCTGGGGAACTTAGCAGGAGAATGTTAGAGGGATTGTCAGGGGAGAGGGGTCCGTAGCCTTGGCTGAGAAAGCCTTTATCACAGAATTTGCTTGGAAGAATGATAGCTGTGCTGCCACAGAAAGACAAGGTCAGGGAAATTGGACACTCTTTCGACTCAAAGGTTATGGATGTTTTTTGGGGCTTTCTAGGTATTAGAGATGCGGGGTAGAAAAGGGATCCAAGGCCTTGAATGGAGAGATGTGGCGCAGGTGGACGGTGGGTAGGACTGTACAGCCGTCAATCCAAGTTAGACCAAAGGGTGATGGGAAACACAGTTCAGCTACCTGTGTTCCATGCTAGGGACAGGTGCCTTGTTTAGAGGGTGGAGGGTAGTTAGTGGGTTAGAAAGGGGGAAGCTTTGTCCTGTTGAAGAGGTATAGGTGACTGCTCATCAGTTCCTTTGGTTCATGAGGAAAATATTGGCAGCATGAGAGAGCCTCCAGGGGACTTTGGGACCGATTTATGTGAATTGGTGCAGCCACAGAGGCAGCTCGGAGGATCTGGGGAAGAGGGAGCATTATGTGGTTGGGATTCTGGGCATCAGATTGCTTCGGGCATTATGTGCGTGAGGAACACAGAGGGGGTTGCTGACAGGTGTCAGTGCTGTATCTCACAATTGTGTTATTTTTGGGTGCAGTAGCTTGGCTGGAAGCAATTGATGTGTCGATATGGATCAAGAGATATTCATTTATGAAATGGGAAGAAAAGCATGAGCTCCAGAAGGGCAGTGGTTGTAACTGTGGGATAGATGAAAAGCTGTTTACAGTAAAGTGGAATGACAAAAGTGGTTTGAAGTGGCACAAACTATTGTTGTATTTCTATCTAGGACCCTAATTCGATATTCCCAATTCATGTTCTTATGTGGGTATCACTAATAATATCCTTATAAAGGCATAAGAATCATATCCATATTCAGTAATAGCCCATGCAGTCCAAAACACAGCACGGCTACTCCCATAGACTCCTATAAAGCACAACGCGTTCTTTAAACAAACCAAGCCTCCAGCAGCCTGGGAAAACCCCCCTGCTCTTGTTTTGATTTGCACAAGAACTCCTAGAGTCCAGAAAGAACTGTTAGTTTTTAAAGACGTCTTATGTCCAACCTTACGTCAAACCCGACATCTTTCAGGTATAAATATACCAACGTTGCCTTAAGCAAACACACGGTGGTTGGGAGCAGAGCGACGTTCTACTTGCCCGGGAGCCCAGCTGTTATGAGAGCCGACGGAGACCGCCCCTCCCCTTGACGCACTGAGAGAGACGCTGTCTTTTTCTCCAGCCGAGAAAATCCAGCTCCGGTGTTCCCAAGTCACCCTTGCGGGTTGCTGGGAGATCGAGTCCTTAGAAGCGAGATACAAGACCTCCTTCATTCTATAACCAAGGTACAGAGCTGATTACAACCTTAGAGAGAATTATTAATTCCGATTCTTGGCAAAACTTAACTTAACTTAATACTGCAACTTACTTACTCCTTCGCACGTATTAGGTTTAGGTCAGGTACACTGGGGTAGGCGTATCTTAGAAGCACCAGTTGAGTTTGTTAGTCAATGTTTTTATGTATGTATATATTTTATCCATTTTAAAGTATCATATGGCTAAGAAACCATATCAATGCTTTTACAGTATTATTTCATAATACTAATTTTACTGTACGCACTTTACTTTACAATAAGTATTGCAATAGTGGCAATTCATTTCTCTTGCATGAGAAATAAGACTGCTCAATAAAATAACACCTTTTATTCAAAACACCCGTCTTTCTATTTCTCTGCAATCTGGTGGAACTTAGCAAGCACGACTGACTGAGTGAAATAGCTGTCTATTGTTTCCCACAACTCTGAAGATACACTCTTTATTCTGGGGGAGCAAAGTTGTCATGTTTATGCGGTTGTCAGAAGCTAATCCCTTCTTATCTAAATCAGGACGGTTAATCCTTTCCTGAACATTCGGAAACGTTTCTAGTGACCTCTGAGCTAGCGGGCAAAACTTTAAGTCTAACATAGTCAGTAGAGACCTAGATGACCTCAGTCCTACTTCTACACTGCTGTTTATGTTATTCCAATGCGCAGAGCCTATTGGGAATATAGGAACTACACTACACTATTAAAATGTTTGAATAACCTAATGCAGAGAAGTAAGTTTCCGCCATTCTCATCTTACATTAGGTGAAAATGACTTGGTGATTAGTGAGGGCCTTGCCCTGGTTAAGGAGAGGAAGAGAGGCATTTTGGTGATTAGGAGACAGTGGGTAGGCACATTTGTGATGTGGACGGACTCTATTCCATGGCAACACTGGTGGGGGGGCGGCTAAGTCAGCTGCCATTACAAAGCCAGCTGAAAGACCAACAGCAATTTGAGGTTTTTATTTTGCAGTGAGGAAAGTATTAGCAGGGTGGGACATCTTGAGCTGAGATTCAATGCACAGCATTTTTCAGAGGGGATGTGGTCCATTTATGAAAGTGTGGGATTTATTTATATCAGATTCAGGTCAGAGAAGCACTTGAGTCAGCATTGAAGGGGAGAGGAGTGAAGGGAGGTTTCGGGGTGGGGGGCTCAGTAACGGAGGGGTGGGGAATAAGCAGTTTTACTTGCCATAGTTATACATTAGGATGATGGTGGTGAACATAGGGGAAGCAGGGCAATGGATGTTGTTAATAAAGTTAAACCTGGAGGAAGCAAATCAGAAGATAAAAGTTAGGATACATAAATAGATGATGATAGATGTAAGTTAAAGTATTTATCGATGTAAATGTTGACAGTTCAATGCTACAGGATTAGTTACAGTTGCAAGATAAGGATGTTAAGGGTGGGAAGTTTAGGGGTTGTTTATAGGGGGAGGTTAGGTGAAGTACTGTATCGTGAGGGCTAGTTTTGTAAGGCAAAGGCCTAGGGGGATTTTATAGTGATGTGCACCTTTCATCAATAAAGCGGCGGTTTTCACACTAAAAGGCGAGTATGTGGGCTGTGCTGCCCCTTTTCTCCCAAACTACATTTTGGCTGATCACATGCGTTTGCTTGACTTTCATGAAAAAATACTGTACGATTTTGTATATCCCTAACTCTAATAAGTCAAAATTAAAGCCATTTATTGCTTGGTGGAGCTCTTAAATACTTTGTGAAAAATCATGTGACTCAATTTCCATTTTCTCACCTGTTTCAAAAAAGTAAATGCCAGTTCATTTGTTGTTTTTCAACGTTATTGACTTTTGTGAAGTGTTTTATGACGTCCCACTTAAAAGAAATGTTGTGTCGTCCATCCAGCCGTGCACTAAGAGTTCATAATCATTGATCTGTCGAAAAGCACTTTGTACAGCATGTGATCCAGTGACCGAAGTGCATTAAAACAGTATGGGAACTGTGATGCTGTGCGTAAAGGGGGGTGAGGGAGCTCAGGATGTGTTCAATGACATGGCTAAAAAAACAAAATATTCAGTACATTTTTTCCGGTAATTTACCCTCAGGTAACTATATAAAAAAATAGGGCACAGCTTAAATGAAAAATAAATGCAAATTACTTTATTCAGAGGTACATGAACTATTGTACATTCTGAAATGTCTATTAGTTAATGCACTGCAGAGGTTTGTGTCTGTAACCAGAGAGCCACATAATTGAATCTTGGTTGGCACAGTGGAGAATAGTGGCTTGAGTATGTTCAGTGCTATGAGGTCCCAGTCTGTCACAAAAAGCACTGTGAATATGTAATTCATTATTTTAAACTTGCATTGCACACAGCATAAATTAGGGTGGACAAAGTGTGCAAAAATGTTAAAGATGAAAAAGTGCTTCCAAATTATAGATTTTAATAATATCCACACCAATTATCTAAGAACTGCCCTTTTAAAGCACACACTTCACAGCGCAGTTGGTAGCTCCCTTGCAATATCATTCAAAAAGAATAAATGGGTCTCATCAGGAAGCTTCCAGTGATTGCATCAATTAAAGCCAAATACCGACTTGCAAGCACCCTTTACATTAGCAAATTAATCAGTTGTGCACAATTACATTTCTTTCAGGCAAGCAAGCACCCAGCAAGGTTTGTTTAACTGTCTGCCCCTCCTTCGGTTTCACATTTCAACACCGTAATTAACCTTCCCAGGATTTTTGGCTATTCACAAAAAGTAGGGTTACTGTAAGTATAGGCACGTCATGCCCCTTAGATCCTGCACACTTCAACCACTGACATGATCCCAATCAGGACAATCAAGTCCGATTACAGTTCCCAAAAAAAGATGAAGCATATTCCTAATCTGTTTCACAGACTATTTATTGAAAACGCAGATTTGTTGGCTCTCCGCAGATTTATTGCCCCTTACACAGATTGTGGACGTTTTACACATTTGCAGTAGGTTTTATACATTTTACAAATCCAAGCAGAGGGAAAGCACATATAAACATCAGAAAGAATCACAGAATAACTGTGTCAATAAAGCAGAGTGATAGTGCCAGTTGTTAATATGAAATATCTACACTGCTGCACTGACTGAGGTACTTGTTAAGTTGTAACACACAACAGGGCCCACTCTCAGTCCCCATTATTGTTATACCTTTTAGGTTGACATCTTGTTCTAATAGTGACTTTTACATGTGTTACACTTACACAATAATGTACTGAGAAGCTAGTCTACATGCAGTTCATTTCTTAGCAAGTGTTAATATCATGTTGTTCGTACACTTTGTCCAAGGCCAGGCACAAAAAACAAAACTTCCTTGAATTTGGTTGTCCAAATGGAAACCTCTCTAAGGCTCCACACAAACCATTACATCAGCTCTGCACCTTTGACTCCTTCTGCTGATATTATCATGGAATGCAGTGCACTGCCACTGAGGTGTGGTGTCCTGCTGAATCTAACCTTTATCCGACAAAGGACGATAACCTGTTCTACATCAGATCGACTTCCTGGCACAACATATCCAGGTATGGGGGATAGGCTATTTCAATGGATCTGGCAGGTACTGTCACTGTGCTCTCAATAGTATAGGTAGTATTAGAAAGGAGTATAATCACAAAGTAATGTTATCATGGTTAAACTGTTTATCTTTTTCACCATTCTCGTAATGCTGGTTACCATGCTTAGTTTCATCTGCCTAATAATTGCAGCTTACACTGTCTATATAATAAATACGATTGTTTCAATAAATGTTTGAAAAGCCATATTCATACTATTCTTGTGTTTACATTGGGCATGCAAAAGTAACAACGAAAGGGTAGATCTGTTTCTACAATTTCCTTTGGAAATAAGAGTAGGCATGTTTTAGGTTGCTGATACCATCTAGTACCCTGGTAAGGTTAGGGGTTCAGATGGGGCACTGTGAGCTAGTTAGGATTTGGGCCAATATATTCTGATATGTGGTAACTGAGTTCCTATATTCTGAAATTTAAGTTGTCCAGATACACAGTCCTACTTAATTCGTAGGAACCACATAAAATGGTGCCTCCAACATTCTAAGTCAGAAATTGGCCTCCTGTGTAGTTTTTGCATGTGCCCAAGGCCTCCTTAACACCTCATATGGAGACATCTGTGGTGTTAGGAATTCAAACTCCTCAGCTTAATAGGAATCCCATATTTTTGTCTGAAGGTTGTTCAAGCTTGTTTTTCTTTCTTTAAACTCCATTCATTAAATATGGCTCTAGCAGCTATAATTCCTGTTAATTGTATACATGCTGTTAAAGCATTGTTACTGGCAAGAGGGCTCCCTGTTGGGGGTAGAGATGTTATCTTCGTGGTTAAAGCCCACAAAGCATGCATATGCTAAGCATTTTCTTCTTTAGTTCAATTTACAGCAGCCAATGTCACTTTATGGGCATTCCTCACATACAGTCCAGCTGCAATACCAGATCAAAATAGAGCTTATAAAGATTTAAAAATACCATCAACAAATCAGAATCATCAGAAATAGCTTCAAGGTGCAGTCTCACGTCCACTAAACAATTTAAGACTGGGCCTCCACAACAATTGTAGGGTGAACTGACCGATCCTAACCTGCTATACACCATACCCAAATTTACCACCATTAAAGGTTGGTCTCTACTCAGGTCTATTTAGAACACAGTTTATTATGCATAGAATAACACCTACCCCGGCAAGGAATGTTCAAGCTATGCAGCCATAGTTAGCTGTGTCTGCAATTAGTCTAGTTACAATTAACTCAATTATGGATAAAGTTCCCATCAGACAGGAGGACATTTCGATTTGGGTTGCACAAAAAACGAACAAGCTTAAAGCAGTGTGTCCCATACGCGACCCCAAGACAAACATCAAATTCGTACAATGTGCTTACGACTTGGCATGGTTCTCCCAGAAGAGGATTATGCCACCTGGGGCACAGTCTTTGCTGTAACATATACTAAACCACATGGTACACCATTCATTGCTGTTTTCCCTAGGTACTAAACAGATTCAAAATGAATACAGGGCTGCACTTGCCCCAAATATGGGCATAGGTTCCCACTGTGAACCAAGAGCATGAATAATCAAAAATTATTGTTGAAACCTATTCATTTATAGCTTGAGATAATTCATGAGCCACACATAATAAGTTGTTGCTTAAGGGTAATTCTGAAAAAGACAATACCAAGCAAGCACCCGAGTCTCCTAAAAAACACCGGGGCAAACAGAAAAATAAAGATAAGACAAAAACACAGGATGGCTCTCTGCAACCGGAGCCCAATACATTTTTTTATGATTTACATTATTGTTATACTAATAAACAGCTTGATAGGTATCAGTACACTGATACATGTCCTTCTTGTTCTTTTAAGGACTCACCTGATAAATGCTTGGAGAGAAGGGGGTGACCAGCCCCCAGGTATGAAGAGTATGTAAAACTGAGAAAGGACGCACAACACTTGTCTGACATTATCATACAAAAGGAAGAGAAACTTCCACAACAACAGCCACAATTTAAAAAGAAGAAAGTGTCAGGTATTTCAACTAAATATGCTGCACATATTAAGAATGCTCCTTCAGAACAAGACGTGGGCATTGACATTGCTAGACAGCGGAGCAGAGGTCGCAATAGTTTGCCGTATCTTCAAAAGTTTCTGGTTTCAAAAGCCACTAATGAATGTATTCAATTTGAAACACATGATCAGCGGGTTAGCCCTACCAACAGACTTTATGATCTGGGCATCTAAATTGAGAGGGACGTACTTTGTACTTTAAAGGTAATATTTCGGGAAAATGTAACACCCAGCTATGACATTCCCTTGAATGAAGTAGATTGACCTCCTGAGTTCTGAGCCCCACAAGGAGTAGACGTAATTATACCTTCCTACTCTGTTCTTGTGTCTGAAGTTGTCAAACAAGCCCATTCCACAGAATAGGCTCTGGCATAAGCCTCAGCATTATACAACAATCATGTAGGCTTGATATGATTTGAGCAAGATTTATAAAGACCAGCAAATGCCCGTAGGTGTCAAGACAATGCAGCCTTAGTGGTCTGATTGAGCGAGAGCAGATTAGCAGAATTGCAAATGTGTGTGGGAGAATTCTCTATAGCTTGAAAATCCAGGTTCAAAGAGAGAGTGTAATGAATTCAAATGAATTGGCAGTGAGTTCCACAGTCCTGCTGCCACGACTTGGAAAGCCCTGCCTCCCCATCTCTTCTTCGGAACTCTGGGCACTGTCACCAAGTTAAGGCTGGTTAAGTGAAGATTTCTCTCAGGGGTATACCATTGAAACCATTGGCTTGATTGCCGCTGGTCTGGCCTAATAAAGGGCCTTGTGCAGTATGCCAGATGGCTAGAACACAATGGCTTTTTTATTGGGAGCCAGTGCAAATCATGTAGTCACTTAATTAATCAATCAATCATTTCATTTGTAAAGCACGCTACATACCTGTGACAGTCTCAAGGCACTGGGGGTGGGGCTGCTACTGATCGAAGAGCCAGGTTTTGAGGAGTCTTCTGAAGGCCAGCAGGTCCTGGATCTGTCGTAGGCTTGTAGGGAGAGTGTTCCAGGTCTTGGCGGTGAGGTAGGAGAAGTATGTGCCGCCGGCTGTGGTTTTACAGATGCGTGGGACTGTGGCGAGGGCGAGGTTGGTAGAGCGGAGGCTGCGGGTGGGGGTGTTAAAGCTGAGTCGGTCATTGAGGTATGCTGGTCCGGCATGGTGTAGGGCATTCTGTCCGTGGATATGGAGTTTGAAAGTGATCCTGTTGTTGACGGGGAGCCAATGCAGGCCTCTCAGGTGTGGTGTGATGCGCTGCGTTGTGGGATATCGAGAATCAGTCATGCCCAGGCGTTCTGGATGCGCTGCTGCCGTCTCAGGAGCTTGGTTGTTTTTCCTGGGTAGAGGGCGTTCCCGTAATCTAGTCTGCTGGTGACAAGGACCTGGGTGACTGTTTTTCTTGTGTCGGAGGGGGTCCATTTGAAGATCCTGCGGAGCATTCGGATGGTGTTGAAGCAGGAAGCGGAGACAGCATTGACCTGCTTGGTCATGGAGAGGGCGGAGTCGAGGATGACCCCCAGGTTGCGTGCGTGGTCGGTGGGTTCTGGAGCTGTTCCTAGCGATGTTGGCCACCAGGAGTCATCCCAGGGCCGAGGATGTCTTGTCAGAATTCAGCTTCAGCCTGCTGTCCTTCATCCATTCGGCGACAGCCTTCATTCCTCTGTGGAGGTTGGCTTTGGCGGTGTGGGGGTCTTCGGTGAGGGATATGATCAGCTGGGTGTCGTCGGCCTAGGAGATGATGTTGGGCTATGTTGTCGTGCGACGTGGGTGAGTGGTGCCATGTAGATATTGAACAGTGTTGGGCTGAGGGATGATCCCTGTGGAACTCCGCAGATGATCTCGGTAGTCTTGGAGTGGAAGGGTGGGAGGCGGATGCTCTGGGTTCTGCTGGAGAGGAAGGATGTGTTCCAGGCCAGGGCCTTCTCTTGGATTTTGGCGTCATGGAGGCGTGCTGCTAGGGTGCGGTGGCAGACCGTGTTGAAGGCTGCTGATAGGTCCAGAAGGATGAGGGCGGCTTTTTCTCCTTTGTCTATAAGGATCGTGATGTCGTCGGTGGCGGCGATGAGGGCGGTCTCGGTGCTGTGGTTGCTGCGGAAGCTGGACTGGGATGGGTCCAGGATGTTGTTGTCTTCGAGGTAGTGGGTCAGCTGTCTGTTGACGATCTTCTCCGTGACTTTAGCTGGGAAGGGGAGCAGGGAGATGGGCCAGACGAAGTTCTTGAGGTCGTTGGGGTCCGCCTTGGGTTTCTTCAGTAGGGTGTTGATCTCGGGGTGCTTCCAGCTCTCTGTGAAGGTTGCTGTCTCGAAGCAGATGGTGATTGTTTTCCGGAGATGGGATGCGATGGCTGTGCTGGCTTTGTGGAAAACGTGGTGAGGGCATGGGTCAGAAGGGGATCCGGAGTGGATAGAGTTCATTGTCTTGATGGTGTCTTCGTTGCTGACATTGGACCAAGCGGGCAGGCGATTGGTGCGGGTGTTTGTCGCCAGGTGGGTGGTCTCGGCAGTGGGGGTGGTCTCGGCGGTGGATGTGGGGGTGGCGGAGTCGAAGCTGTCGTGGATGTCGGTGATCTTGCGCTGGAAGAAGGTGGCCAGTGAGTAGCACAGGTCTTGTGATGGTGGAATGTCATTTGTGTTGGAGCTGTGGTTGGAGAGTTCTTTCACGTTGCTGTCTAGGCGGTCTTTGAAGGCGGTCCTCTTGGCGGTCCTGATGAGTTGGTGGTGTCTGCGGGTGGCGTTCTTGTGGGCGGTGTAGCTGTCTGGTGTTCGGTCGCGGAGCCAGCTCTTCTCCAGCTTCCGGCAGGTGCGCTTGGAGGTCCAGAGGTCTTCGGTGAACCATGCGGCTTCTTGTTGGTGTGGTTGGTGGCGGAGGTCTTGAGTGGGGCGAGGGTGGTGGCGCAGTCGTTGATCCACTCTTTGAGGTTGATGGCGGTGGTATCAGGGTCGGTGTGGTCGGCGGGTGGTCCCAGGGTGAGGGTGGTGGTCAGTTGGTCCTCGGTGACCATGCCCCAGCAGCCGCGTAGCATCTGTTGAGTGCGGTGGTGTGTGGTGGGTTTCCTGAAGGTGAAGTGGACGCATCTGTGGTCTGTCCAGTGGTGTTCGGTGGTGTGGTTGAAGGAGACGTGGGGACTTGCGGAGAAGATGGGGTCCAGTGTGTGTCCAGCGGATTGGGTGGGTGTTGTCATGAGTTGTTTGAGTCCGAGGTTGGCAAGGTCGTCGATCAGGGCAGTGGAGTTGGTGTCCTTGTTCTCGAGGTGAAAGTTCATGTCCCCGAGGAGGATGTAGTCCATGGAGGCGAGGGCGTGTGTCCTGATGAGGTCAGCGATGGAGTCGCTGAACTGTGGTCGGGGTCCGGATGGTCTGTAGACGAGTGTTCCTCTGAGGGTGGTGTTGGGGTTGGTGTGGATCTGGAAGTGCATGTGCTCGACGGTGGTGAGGGTGTCATTGGTGATGGTTGTGACTCTGAGAGTGTCCTTGTGGATGGTGGCGATTCCCCCTCCCACTCCGTTGGTGCGGTCTCTGCAGGATATCTTATAGCCTTCTGGGATGGCTATGGCGATGTCTGGTGCTGAGGTGGTGTTCAGCCAGGTCTCCGTCAGGAATGCAACGTCGGGGTGGTTGAGCCTAGGAGTTCCCAGAGTTTGATGGTGTGCTTGCGGGCGGAGCGAGTGTTGGAGGTGGTTGGATTCTCTTGCTGATGGTTTGGCGGGCCGGATGCTGGTGAAGCTGCAGTTCCGGCAGGTGAAGGGCCCTTGGATGCGCTTCGGGGTGGCCTGGTTGCTGGAGTGAGCTTGTCCGGGGTTGAGTGCGTGGAGGGTGCTGGGGTCGTAGTGCAGTTTGGTCTTGTGGTGGCTTCGGGGTCCAAGGGTTCGGGCGCAGGGCGCGGTCCAAGCGCGGACCGGTGCAGACGGGCTTGCCTGCGGCGTGCCCGTTGGGCGGCGGCGCAGTGGCCACCATTTAAGGGGATATGGGAGAGAGGGGCAGCTGGGAGGTGGGAGCGGGGCGGCGAATGGGAGTGCGGGGCGGAGCCGCAGGGGGGCAGCAGCGGGAAGAGCAGGACAAAGGCTAAAGGGGGCAGGGCAGAAAAATAAACACACAGTTGGCACAGTTAACAGAGAGCAAACTAAACGAAATGAAAAGTCAAAGTACAAACTGGAGCACAGAGCGAGACCAGTAGGCACATAGCAGCGATACCAGTGGAAGGGGGGGAGCGGTGAACTCCCGATGCAGCAGCTAGCCAGGAGGCAGGGGCACACAGGTGGACCTGTGTGGTATGGGGGGCAGCCTGACCTGCAAGCAGGGTCGAGGGTCGCTCTTTCTACCGCACAGCGGCCGCCATATAAGGGGATTCGGGAGGGAGGGGTAGCTGGGAGGTGGGAGCGGGTGCTTATGGGAGTGCTGGAGGCGGGACTGCAGGGGGCACCGGGGGGAAGAGGAGGATGAAGGCTAAACAGGGCGGGGCAGGGACACCACACAGTGAACGCAGGGCAGCAATGCAGAAAAATAAGCAAATGGCACAGTTAACAGAGAGCAAACGAAACTAAATGAAAAGTCAAAGTACAAACTGGAGTGTAGAGCCAGTTAACAGAGCAAACGAAAATGAAGTGGAGCGCAGAGCGAGACCAGTAGGCACAGAGCAGCAACCAGCGGAGGGGGGGGGGTGGAAGCGGCGAACTCCTGATGCAGCAGCAGCTGGCCAGGACGCAGGGGCACACAGGCGGAGCTCTGCGGTATGGGGGGTGGCCTGACCTGCAAGCAGGGTCAAGGGTCGCTCCTTAGCCACTGACTGCCATTTTGGAATGACCAAAGTGAGCCTGGCCAAAGCGTTCGGCTTTAACTGAGGTTGGGCTTGGGTGCTGTTGTTGGTATTTAAATAAAGGACATTACAATAGTACATTTTTGACATGACTAATGCCAGGGCCACTTGTTACCTTGCCAAGAGGGTGATGAAAGGAAAGATTTTCCTCAACATTTTAGTAAGCCAGAAACTGGGCTGGGATAATGGCTTGCCTTATCACATTACACCTTTAAGGTATAGCTCGCAAGTGCAACCACAATATACAAGTAAACATGAAGCAAAATACCTAGTTAGTGAAATCTATTACAATTAGAGAATCGAGGCCCAATAGAGCCTTGTATTTCAGCAATGAGAAATCCATTATTTATGGTAGCTAAACCAGATCCTTTATTTTGCTTAGTCTTAGACTACAGAAATTTAAACAGCCATGCATGTACTTAAGCAATTCAAAATTGACATAGCACAGCTGTAATAAACAACATAATTTATACAAAAAAATTAAAAAAACACTTTGGACATTTTAAATGGCTTTTTCTTCCAAAATATAGCACCTGAAAGTAGAGACCTAATGGTGTTCAGCACTTTAGGAGTACAGAGAAAATTCTGCGCACTTCTTCAGGAGTACAAGAACAGCCCAGTTCTGTTTGCTGCCCGAGTAACATCAATTCTATATGAAATTTACTCACAATGATTGTCCTACATTGATGACATATACCTTATTGACAATGACTTAAACACACACTAAGCCTGGTTAGATCGCATTGTTTTGGGATTTGCTGAACATGGCTATAAATTACATTTTCTTACATTTCTGATTTATTTCTCTGTGTCCTATTCTTGGAATATAAGTGATCAAATGAAGGCAAAAGCATTGCAAAACATTTCTTGTGCTCTGTTGCAACCACCAAACACCATGAAAAAAGCCACAATCACTTTCATGTTTTCTCAGCTTTAGGATAGAACATACATAACAGACTAAGCACAGCAGGTTAAACCATACAGATACATACACACTCATGCTAACACAACTAACTTGGTCATTTGCATAATTGCGGAATCCACTGATTATACTTATGTCACCTTTATAATGAGGGTGTACCGATTGCTTTTAAATTGCATTTATACTCCAATGCTGAAACGCTCTTTGCATCAGACAGACAGACAGTTCAGACAGCTGTTATAAAGGAAAGACCATTGCTCAGGGGAAACGCATAATAGGGGTTACTCCAATTCCTGCCCTAGAGGCTGTCACTAAGGGAAGCATTCCTTATGCAAAAGCTTTACATCCAAATGGATTCGATGGGCCACCTCCTTAGCAGCTACTGATGTTTACTATGTTTCTTACTTTACAAAGACAAGAATTTCCCCAGTATGAACAAGAATACCCTATGCTCCTGACATGTTGCCTCTTGATTACAAAAATATACTGATGGTTTAGCTTAGCCCATAGTTGGCACAACACCATGATGTTCAGCAGCATGTGCAGCAGTATGTGCCATCATGAAAAATTGAGAATTTCATTAACAAAAAAAAGTTACACAATCCTTAGGGGATTGGACTGCTCAGCTTTCTGAACTGAAAGCTTTAATTCTGGTGCTAGAGAATACTGATCCTGAATCCCCCACACACATAGGACCTCATTACGATGTCAGGCGGATGTGACCATTGCAGTCTATGGACTGACCGACCTCCAGTCACAGTCCCAACACCGCTATTACAAGTCGTGTCAGCAGAGTCGGCAAAGCAGCGAGTGCAAGGTAAATGTTTTTATTTATTTATTTATTTTACATTCCCTATGCTGTCGTTTGTCACTTTCATCCCCCACCCCCACTGTATCCCTGCCCGACAGCACTTACCTGCACGGACCGCTACTGCTGTTAATACAGGATGCACATCAGATGTGAATTTACAGTTTTCTACTGCTACTCCTAACAATCAAGTTGTTTATTACCAACCACCTTTGGAGTTGTCTACCGGTTCTCTTTTACTACAAAGAGGTCACTGTTTTTGCACAGATTGCCTCTGGTTACTATAACGATATTTATGATTTTGATTCAGATTCGTCACATACTTCACTGCATGGTATACGAGCATTTCTTTTATAGTTGAAACAGATTTATCTGATTCCTCAATGGTTCTACATTTGTATTTCCATTTCATTACTTCTCCTATTCATTTGGATTTGATTTGTTACAGTTTTGTTGTGAATGGACATTGTGCCTTCCAGAATGCTTTGCTGCGGAACTCGTAGCTGAGGTACTGAAGCCTTATTCATCTTCACATAAAGTGCGAACAGATCTTGTCCTCATGAACATTTCTGCATTTCCTGTTTCTGATGGAATTATTTGGGATAACGTCCCATTTGATATTTTTGGTCCTACAGAAACTTTGCTGATTCCTTCTGTGTTTAAGGTCGCTATGGATTAAATTATTACTCCTGGTTCTATGTCCAATGAATGGGATGTAGAGACTGTCAAGAGCAGACTTTCTGAACTGGAATATTTTGCAGTATTTGAAACTGAAGATTTGTTTTTAAACTCTGCTAATCATGGTGAAATATTTTGTTATCATCACTATGCTCACCACGATTTACAAAGAGCTGGTACTACATGTGCAGTTTTCAATTACACGCAATGGGAACTTTGCCCAACACTACTTGTAGGTAGTTCAAAACATATTTCAAAGACTTTGGATATTATTCTCGTAACAACCCTACAAACTCAGTTTCTTATTGTCAAGTCAAAGTATGCTTTATTCGAGATTTCACTCATAAAAGCAAGACATACAGTAATTAATTATTGTTATAAGCTTGCCCCTTCCCCAGCAAACAAAACAAATGTGCTGACCCTGACAAAATGTATTTATTCAGATTCATTTATTTTCCAGTTGACCATACAGGGCTATGAATATTGGAAGGAAAACTTCCAATATGCTTTATTTAGAGCTTGTCTGATCCCTAGACAAATGACCTTTTTTAACAAGACAGTGCAGCAAATTACTTCCCAAGGTTTGTTTAAAATTAAATATGTGCACACACCTAGCATTTCCCTATTGCACGTTTTGGCAATTGCTAACACTTTGCAAATTTTATAGTGGCGCAGATCAATATTATGGTTCAGAGTGGTACATAAACCTCTTCAATATCATATACAGATGGGTGCTTAGGGTGGCCAATTGACACTCAATAGGTTTTAAAGCTAGTGGACCAGACCCCAGATAAATTTAGTCACAACATTCAAGGGTGGTTACTAACTATAGCATATGGAAATTATGCCAGAAATGCTTACAGCATTTGACATAATCTGCAATAACGGAACATTTGTCTCTCCTTTACGATGGCATGGATTTACAAGATTTTCTTGTTGAGTCCTCCGTCAGGCTCTGGACGGTTGAAATATGCTACCTACAATGAACATTAATATATTTCTCAGCAAGAAGCTGCTGAATGCTTGAGACATATTGATAGGGTTTATTTGGAAAAATATAATGGCTATTGTAGATAATGCATGACTAAATTGCTGACTCACATTTATTCTTTGCATAATATTGTATCATCTGCTTTTGATATAATAAAGAATGACATCTGTCCTCCAGCATGGGAAAACTCGGCTGAGTTTGATTATACAATTGAGTTGGACATTGCTGTTTTTAAAATCAAACCGTATGCCATGGAAATATCTGAACATAACTGAGTTGTTTTTGCCTGAACACACACACAAAGATTGATGGCAAAGAAAGATACAATTTATACAAAGTTGTATATAGAGCGTTGAAAAAAATTGCCTTTTACACTAATAGAGGTACCATCTGCAGTATGGTTGATCCATGGGTTCATTTCATCATCAATATCAACTTTTCAGTTTACATCTTGTCTTAAACACTTTTAAGTAGACAGATATGAAGTTTTGGGAGAAAGTTTATTCACAAAACCTGGTTTGTTCCTTTCAATTATAGGTATTTGAGTGGGGAAACTGTATACTTCATTAGCAGAAACGAACGAAAAGCTACATTTGGCATTTCATTCGTTTATAAAGAGGTGACACTTCATGGAGCGTGCACTACTTCCATCGCACCTTTAGCATGTTATCTGAAGGGCGTTCCATTCTCTTTGAATTCGCCAGTGTTCCAATTACTTTCAAATGGAAGTTATTTGATCCTGACAACAAGATTGTTGTAGGATGAAGCCAGGAGTGTCATATGTGGTAACAGTTTCCAGGGTAGTGACTTGTATTAATGTGCTATTTCCACCCACACGGACTATTAGGGAAGTTACCTTGTGGCCCTCAATTCCTATTTTTAATATTAACTTTGATCATTTAAGTCAAGCCTTTTTGTTTCAAAATAATTTTACATAAACATTTGCTTGAGAAACTTACGCTCATCAACTTGTCTTCCTTCCAACATTGTGCTTACCTCCTCCATTTTCTGGCATTGTTTTTGCTGGCTGTAGGACTTGGTGCACTTTACCACTGCTAACTAGTGCTAAAGTGCTTGTGCTCTCTCCCCTAAACATGGCACTATTGGCTCATCCTCAATTAGCATATTTAATGTACTTATACGTCCCTAGTGAAAGGAACAACATGTTCCCAGGACCTGTATAAATTAAATGCTGCTAGTGGGCCAGTAAGCAAACAAAAAAGGATGATAGACTGAGCGTTGAAACTTTTCAAAAATTCAACACCAGTTACTATTAGATCTGGGCTAAATTCATCATTGTTCTTTTGCTCATTTCGCCATCCCAGTTGAGACCCAGTAATGTGCAAATCACTCTTGACCCTGTTTCTCACAGGAACAGTCAAGACCGTACTGCCAAACCCAGTCTTTTCTGGAACAGAAACAATCATCCTGGGACCGGTTTCAGAGTAACACCCCTCATCAGCCAGGCTAGCTTGAATCCAGTGGCAAAGTGAGCAAGGGACCCACGTTTGGGAATACCCTGCCAACCTAGGGCAAACAAGCAAACACATAAACATGATGGACCTAGTGGGCCTGCAGCACACATTTTGCTTCTAACTTAAGTAGCCCTCTAACCATGGCTCAGACCTTTCATAGCACAGCCTGCACCTGCAATTTACACTAATCAACCTCTTACCAGGCCTAAACCTTCCCTTTCTATTCATGTACATCAACCCTAAAGTAGGCCCAGAGTATCCCCGAGGGCAGTTTGCAATGTATTTAAGAAGCAGGCTAAGCATTTTTAAATTTTACATGACCTGGTAGTGAAAAACCCCCAAATGTGTTTATGACTACTACAAGGTCTATCTCTCCCATTGGATGACATTGGAATTACCTTATTACATTTTAAAAGTGTAATTTCCCATGGGGAAGAGCTGAAACCCCCCTAATCAGAATTAAAAATTCTAACTTATGGTAAAGTCAGATTTTAAATTACCATTCTGAAAATGCCAGGGTGCCATTTCCTTACTTTAGCCTTTCTGTGCCTGCTGCCTGTTTCTGAAAACACATCTTTTGTGGGTTCCCTAGAGACAGCCACACACAAAGGGGGCTTGGATGTGACTGATGGGCCAGCTACATACTAATTGGTAATCCTGGGCAGGATGGGAGGAGGAGCTGGATACAACCTTAAACTTACACCTGAATAGGCTGTGTCCTGGAACCCACACACATGGCTGCATACACCCCCCTGTACTGAGTCCGGAGCCAGGGCAGAAAGGGGGAACCTCTGTGCAGTTCAAAGACTTTTCTTTGTAGCCTCCCTCACTTCAAAATTACAACTGGACCTTTGACACCACCACTTCTGTACATTACTGGACCTTTGAAGACTCTGCCAGGAAGAAGAACTGCTGTGATGCTGAAAGGACTGCCACACTGCTGGACTGCTGCTTTGCTGGACTAATACCTTGCTGTGCTGCCCTGCTGTCCCATGTCTGGGTGAAGAAGACTAGACCTACATCACTTGAACCCAAAAAGATAACAAAGACGTGCTGGCTTGCCTCCTGATTTGAAGTCTCTAGGATATAAAATACTTCCAACTTATCAGCATATGCACCTGGACTCTGACTACTGTGAGTCCTCCCAAGCGGCACCACCCCTGTACTGGACACTTGGAAGTGAGGCCTTAGGCATTTCTGCAAGGCAACCCAACCATCCTCATAGGAATTGGTGCAGCTTTGCCTTTGCATGGATCCAAACTGGTGCATCCTCATCATTGCATGGAGCGGACCAGGCGCATCGCCTTCACAGCCATCCCATTGCCCTCCGCACCAACTCATCTACTACTGCAGGAGGAGTAGCAGCTCGTTGCATTCAGAAGGAGCACATTGCACTCAGAACCAGCACATCGGTTCCATTGGATGGAGAAAATCAATGCATCTCGTCCACTGCATGGCTCGATACAGACACATCGCTTCGGGTGCACATTGCAATTCTTTGGGCGAAGCAACCTAGATCAAGGTACTTTTATTCAGTGGGCCTAGCTAGGTCCTTGTATCCAGCCCTCGCTCCATCGCGGTTATCCTCAAATTTTTACCTTCTCACAGTCTGGCATTATCAGATATCCCAAATGGATCACTGACACAATATAGAATACAAAAATATAGAATACTAGAAATATCAAAGTAAAAATATAGAAAGCAAAAATATCGAAGTCCTATCTATAAACAGGTAAGTACAAAAATATTGAATCAAAAATATCGAAAAGATATATAGTTAGTCAAAATATAGAATTTTTTTTAATGTCTTAATAGTAATTTAAAATTGATGAAATAATAACAATAATTACCTAAAACATACTTAAAAATACTTAAATAACTTTAAAAGTATTAAATAACTTATTTAAGTTAAAAAAATAATCATACAATTACATTTTTTAACACACACATATATATATATATATATATATATATATATATATATATATATATATATATATATATATATATATATATATTAACATAATATTAATTAATAATATGCAATATTTTTACTGTAGGATAGCGGGAGGGTAAAATGTACTATTACCACTCCAGCAACTGCAACAGTAGGGTAAACGTTGGATAGCGTAGTGGTAAAAATTACTATTCCCACTCCAGTGAGTGCAACAGTAGGGAAAGAGTTGGATAGTGTAGGGGTAAAAATTACTATTCTCACTCCAGTGAGTGCAACAGTAGGAAAAGCGTTGGATAGCGTAGGGGTAAAAATGACTATTCCCACTCCAGTGAGTTGAACAGTAGGGAAAGCATTGGACAGCGTAGGGGTAAAAATTACTATTCCCACTTCAGAGAGTGCAACAGTAGGGAAAGCGTTGGATAGCGTAGGGGTACAAATTACTATTCCCACTCCAGAGAGTGCAACAGTAGAGAAAGCGTTGGATAGCATAGGGGTAAAAATTACTATTCCCACTCCAGTGAGTGCAACAGTAGGGAAAGTAAATACTTCATATATTATAAAAAATAAATTAAATATTAATACCAATAAAAAATTAATTAAAAGTAAACAATAATTTAATATAATATAATAATTAACCAATTAAAAATACAAATAAAAAGTAATTATTAAAATTCATTACCTATTAATACAAATGAATTACCAATTAACAATTAATTAATTTGCAATTCAAAATAATTCAAAATTAATTCAAAATAAATACCAATAAATACATTAAAATATTTAATTAATTACAATTAAATTACTTCCCACCCTATTCCCCTATAAATCCACAACCCGCTACGCGAAATAAATTTATAAAATTAACATAATTCTCAATTAATCAATTAATACAAATTAATTACCAATTAAAAAATAATTAGTTACCAATTAAAAATTATTTAACAATTAATTCAAGATAAATACAAACAAATAAATTAAAATATTTAATAATTATAATTAAATTACTTCTCACCCTATTCCCCTATAAACCCACAACCCGCTATGGAAAATAAATTGATCCAAATTAACATAATTATCAATTAAGTAAAATTAATTGCCAATTAAAATTTAATTAATTACCAATTAAAAATGTATCAACAATTATTTCAAAATAAATACCAATAAATAAATTTAAATATTTAATTAATTATAATTAAATTACTTCCCACCCTATTCCCTTATAAACCCACACCTGCTACAGAATTAAATTATGCAAAAATTAAATAACATAAAATTCATTACTTAAAATAAATTATAAAATAAACATACACTTTTCACACATATACTAACATACAAAACACTGAATAAAAATTCGATATATTTAATACCTATATTATATACTTCGATATTTAGAATTTCTATATTTATGAAAATCGATATTAAATTACTTACCTTAAATACGATATTTTTGTTGACTATATTCTGTCCATTCGATATTTTGTCCATTCTATATTTTCACTTTGATATTAGTGCTATTCTATATTTTTGATCATATATTTTGTCTGTATACCATCCCAAATAGGGGATTATTGCCTCTAAGCGCTATTTTAGTTTATTCTATACAAATTCATATCTTGCCTTCTGCTTATTGAATTTGTGTTGTTTTGGTCTTGTTTTCTTTATATAATTGTCTCTATGTTTCTAACCTGGGGCCTCATTAGGATGGGGGGCACAGTTTGCCTGCCCACCATCCTCGTGGTAAATGGGACCGCCCACCATAAGGGCGGGGGTCCCGTGGGGGGTATTAGGATATGCCCGCCACAGTGGGGGGAACATCCTGTATTTTTAGTTTTTTGTTTTTTTTTTAATCCTCATATTGCGAAAATTCTATGTGTATGGATATTCAGGTCTCTGCCTCTGTACTTTTGTACCTTCACTGCCCCTTGTTCTTTCTTGGTTGGGGAGTTTCCCTTATTTGGTTGTACCAGAGGAGTCCTTTAAGCCATTTACATATTGACATTTCTGTTTTCGGAGAGGGGGGGAGCTAGCCAACTTGGCTACTCTATGAGTATTATACTCATAAACCAGAAGATGTTTTTGCATTAATCATGGGACCGCATGTTCTATTCATTTATTGGAGGTCAGGTAATTTTCCATGATTTCCCAGTATTTGTATCTCTTGCTAGTTTTCCCTCTTCTATCTAGTCTGTTTATCTTAATGGCTGAATTTAACCACTCTTCATGTGTTGGAGGCAATGACCCCATCCACTTAATACAAATCTCTCTCCTGTCTATTACTATTAATACGAAAAGTAGATTTGCTTCACTTACTGTTAGTTCATGCCCTTCTCCTAAGTTATCAATCCCAAAAAGAATAAGACTTGTACTTACATTTAGTTGTCTTTGGAGAATCGAGTTTAGAGTCTTACCAACTTCTTCCCAAAATTTGTTCAGGGATGGGCAGTTCCAGAACATGTGGACGTCGTCTGCTCTCTCTTCTCCACATTTAGGGCACTTTTTCACTCCTGCGTTTTTAAGTTTTTATAGTTTTTTTGGTGTCCAATATGCTCTGTGTAGTGTGTAAAGATGGTTTCTTTTCAAGGCAGCTGATTTTAATGTTGACCAACATTTCTTTAAAGAATCTTCCCATATTCTGTTTAGTTCTAACGTAGGTAGGTCTCTCCCCCAAATTTGCTCTTCAGTCTGACTATTTTCGTCTCCTGCCATTATAAAGGTCACCACTTTGCAATTTCCTTCTTTATGGGTAAAATTTTTATCATTTCTTTTTCAAGATTTTTTCTGTCTTTGTCGTATACCGGTATTGATTAGTGTTTAGTTGATAGAACTTAAATTTTGAGACTGTTCCGTTGGAGATCTTGTGTAGTTCTTCCCAGGAGATTAGTGTTGATCCATCTAAAAGTTGGCCCCAGTATTTGATGTCTGCTTGTTTCAGAGGATTAGCCATAGCGTCTTTTAAACAATCCGGGGTTCCTGGTGAATCCCATATCGGTGCCATTGAACTATAATAGGGGATATTTAGGGTTGTTCTAATTTGGAGCCATAATTTAGCTGCCTCCTTTAGTGTCTTTAATTTGATTTTTTTGAAGTACTTTTGATGTCCGAATTTAAAGAGAAAATGATCTTCAGCTTCTGTCATTGCCTGTAAATGTTCTGGGTAATATTGGTAAATTTTTAAGAGTTTTCTCATATTTTTGAAGTGAAATGCTCTGTGATATTCTATTAGGTCTGGGCTTGCTTTTCTGTTCTCCGTTCTCTTTTTTTTCTCCTGAGTTTTTTCTTTGATATTCTTACTCCTTTAGAGGCCCATATAAAGCTAGTGATTTCCCCCTGTAATCTTTTTAGTGAATCTTTTTTAAATTCTAGCGGGATGTTATTGAAGAGGTATGTATATTTAGGTAGTACAGTCATTTTTATGATGTTAGACCTCCCTATAAAACTTAGAGGTAGGTCGGACCATACTTTAAGTAATTTTCTTACCTCACGTGCCACTCTATTTAGATTGTTCTGTGGAATTTTATCTAGGTTTTGACTCACTAAAATGCCCAGATATTTTATCTCTTGCTTAACGTTAGGGCTATTGAATTGTGTATTCCATGTCATAATTTCAGTTTTGGTATGGTTTACTAGTTATCCCGATACTTTCCCAAAGCTGTTTAAGATTTTTTCTATGGCTAGCTTAGAGCTGGCGTAGTCATCTGTGAATAGCAACAGGTCATCTGCGTAAAGCGCAATCTTTTTTTCCCAGCCTTGATATTTGAAAGGGGTTATTTCCCTGATGTTTCTAAGCTTGTTTGCTAAGGTTTCAATGTATAAATTAAAAAGCAAGGGAGAAAGAGGGCATCCCTGTCTGGTACCTCTTTGTATTCTGATGTCGTTTGTAAGATTGCCATTTACCAGAATCTTTGATCTTGGAGTTTTATAGATTTCTCCTACAGCATGTAGAAAGGAGTTACCTAGATTATTTTTGCTCATTATTATTTTCAGAAATGCCCAGTTTACTCTGTCAAATGCCTTAACGGCATCGACAGTCAGTATTGTTAGAGGGATCTTCTTTAATGTGGCGATATCTATGGCACTCAAAAGTTTGTGTGTAAGTTCGTGTAATTGCCTTCCTTTTATAAAACCTTTCTGGTCTGGGTGTATGAGCTGGGGCATGAGTCTTCCCAGTCTAGCTGCTATTATCTTTGTGAATATTTTATAGTCTGCATTGAGCAGAGATATCGGGCGGTAGGATTCACATTTAGTAGGATCTTTCCCTGGTTTTAAGATTATAGTTATTACTGCATCGTTCCATGAATCAGGTAGTTTATGATGTTGTTTGAAAGACAGATTTATCAACTCTGTTATATATGGGGATAGAGTTTCCATAAGTATCATATAGAGCTCATTTGGCAGTGCATCTGAACCTGCGGCTTTGCCTTTCTTCAGTGATTTTATTGCTTCCTTTACCTCGATAATTGAAATTTCTTTATTTAACTCGTCTTTCTCTTCTTCAGTTAAGGCTAAAAACGATATTTCTCCTAAATAGTCCTCTATTTGTTCATTGGATGGATTTGTATCTTCAGTGTATAATTCAGAGAAAAAAGTTGCAAAATCTCTTCTAATTGCCTCTTCGTCTGTAGTCAAACTTGATTGGTCATGTTGTTTAAAGCCCTTTACTTTGTTTCTTGCAGTGTCGGTTTTTAGCTTCCATGCAAGCAATTTTCCACAGCCTTCTCCATACTCGTGGTTTGCGAGCTTGCTTGCTTCTCATTTTGTTCGTACTCTATCCTCAAGGATATCACTTAAGGAATCTTTCTGTTTTTGTCTTTCTTTTAGTAGATACTCTTTCTTGACTAAGTCTCTTTCCGCTGATAATTGGGCATCTAAGATATTTATGCTCTTTTCCAGGTTTATTATCTCTTGCTTCATTTTCTTAGATTTATATGCTCCTAAGCTAAGTAGCTTGCCCCTTATTACGGCTTTATATGCGTCCCAGGTAACTTGTTTTGTTGTACCTAGTTTATTATTTTCAAAAAAGTTTTCTGTTTCTTTTTTAAGTTCCTGTGCGATTTGTTGATCTAATAAGATAGCCCTTTCAACTGTGAATCTTTTTGGCGTTTGAGCTGTGTTTATTTGGAGAGTTATCTGCACAGCAGAGTGATCTGATAGGTGGGCTGGTATGTGGGTTAAGTATGTTACACTTTCCATTAGGCTTCTATCTATCAGGTAGTAATCTATTCGACCTGTGCCCCAGTTTTTTGTTATGTAGTGTGTACGGCTGACTTTTATCTCCTTTCTCCTTCCATATGTCTATCAAGTCTAAATCTTTTCTATATATCCCAATCCACTCCCTCATTTTTGGTAGATTAGGTTGTCTTCCTGGGGGGGATCTATCTACTCTAGGATCTAAAATGAGATTGAAATCTCCTCCTTGGATTATCGGGTAGTGGCAGATAACAGGTGTGTGTATAGATTTTGGAGGGGCTCAGCATCATCAAGATTGGGGCCGTAGTAACCTGCTATTGTGTATGAGGTGTTTCCCATTTTTATTTTAGCTACTGCCCACCTACCCTTACTATCAACTTCCGAAGATTCTATAATTGCTTTTAATGATTTCTTGATAATAATGGCTACTCCTTTGATGTTGCACCCTTGATTTGTATTTGGTATCAAGGAGAAGGAGTGAAGGGCTTTTACTGTTCTAAAGAGAGAGCAGAAGGTCCAGTCACGACGTGCCCTGACAATATATCTAATCAACAGATGTCGCACTGTTCCTAACAAAGGGAGAAGTAGGTACAGTCAGTGATGTTGGTGAGTTATGGTAGGGTGATCAAAAATTCACCCTGGGAATCCATTTTGTTGGATTTAATGCCCTCACACACCCTTTCAGGTGTCATGCTTCATCATTTGGGCCTGCTCCTCGTTGGGTCGGCGGTGCAATACCCAACGGGCAACACCTCAAAGAGGGGCTCTTTATCAGAGATCTTTTTCCAACTGCCGTATAGATGAAGTGCGGGTATGGGGCCAGAATCAAGTGGTAGACGTAAATGTAGTGAGTTAAAAAAAAGCTAGTGGTACCAAAAATGCTTTATTCAATGGGCCACTGCTTTAGGTAAAAATGATTAACCTGGAGGAGAGTAATGGAAAATGATGTTTCCAACTCTTATCCAAGGGTTACTGTAGTCCGGTCAACATGTTTCTCGCTATTGCAAAATTATCTAGCGATTCTTCAGGACCAAAGGAGACTATCTAGCAGGTATCTAATGGTGAAGGGACTGTCTACACTAGTTTATCTAAAGTGTGGTGTATGTATGCTCGTATGGCTGCCACACTGTGAATGGAGAGGATAACACTATTATATTACCCTTCTTCAAGTTGTGATTGTCAGTACCTGTTAGGAGAAGAGGCAAAAGCATATCACAAAAACGTTTATAGGAAAAGTATAAGAATACATCATTGACTGTGGTACTTGTGCATTTGGCATGCCAGTGGGAATCAGGCGTGTATCAACACCCTTGCACAAGTGTATCAGGCACTCTCAGATGTGTCATTTCAGTGAGAGTGACATGTGATAAAATATAAAAACTTTAGAATATAAAAACTTTAGAATTGAAAATCCCCTTATGGGATCCCTCATCTACTGCTATTTCAAAACTCACCTAGTGTTACAAACAATCAGACAACGACAGTGTCCGGCGGGTAAAGCTTCAGGGAGATCTTCCACCATGAGGCTATATATAGGGGAACAGCTTAATAACGTATGGCTATACACATTGATTCATTAGTGTTTTAACATAATGGTATTGGAAGGCAATCAGACTAGTGTCAGAAAAATACATTCATACTCAGTAACTGCAACTAGCTGCGCATGGGGACATGATAAAGGTTAAAAGTCTGTTGTTCCTACCTTGGTACTAAAAGTATATGCTATCCACTCTTAAGGGGATGTGGATTAGAGCCATATTTTAAGTTCAGGTCGACTTGAGGGATTGTCTGTGGTTCGTGCCCTCTCTAATATGTCACAACAATGGATATATTTGTACCAATGCAGGTTTAGAAATAAAATTGAATTGAATTGAATGCCATATACTCTCACAGTACCCTGGGCATGCACGCTGCCTGTGAGGGGCTCATGATATGGGGAAGGTTCATCAGGTTTTGTGATGCGAGGCTTGTGCACACTCGGCGCCGGTAGCTTGCAATTGCCGAGTGTCCTTTACTATGGTGCCGGTTTGGGAGTAAAAGTAGAAAAATTAGTAAACCCCCTCGGTTATGCTCGCATGTGTCAACTTAGTGCCGGTAGCGTGCAGAGTCGAGTGTCCTTAGTTGTGATACCGGTTATGTAAGTCGGTGTACATAAATAAATGAAACCCCCCGCTCTGCTCGCATATGCCATATGGGGAGCCCTCGTAGCGCTGCCGATAGCAATGCCCGGGTTCGAAGTCGGACTGGTACCTTATTCTGTGGACCTCAGGAGACAAACGCAAAATTAAAAGCTATCTCAGTCTAGCTAAAAGCTCGTCGAATTAGTGTGTGCAGGCTAAATACCAATAGGGTGTAATGTGATTGGACGGCTAGTGTAAATAAGTATCCCCGGCTCTGTTCGACTGTGCCGATTGGGGAGTCCTCATGTCTTAGCACTAAATAATGCACGCTTCTAAAATCGGACCGACGTCTGTATTTTTAGACGTAATCCCCTAGTTTAAGTGCCCTCGTGTCTCTGCAGTACACAATGCATGCGTTTAGAACGGACTGACGTCTATACTTTTAAACGTTATCCCGAAGTTAAAGAGACCTGGTATACCTACATATGAGGACGCGCTTAGTAAATCCTCTCGTTAAGAGCCATCTAGTCGCCACTTACTTGGTATTTCCTGAGCTACTCTTCTAGCACCTACCCATCTCCGCCGGAACCGGGTGGATCGTGTGGGTGCTCGGAGTACCGGTTTTATAATGTATGCAGATCTCGTCTGGTTGGTCCAATACACTGATTGGTCCACTACTATGGGGGCCATCTTGTAATGGTAAAAACGGTAAAGGTTCGTAGTCTGTGCACACCACAGCCTTTTAGTTTTGTGATCAAGCCCGTTTAATTGGTCGAGTTCAGAGAAAGGGGTAAATAAAACGTAGAGTCTCTAGATTAATCAGATACGTATGATCATAATATTGGGGAGTAGCATTGTTTGAATTAAGTTACTAATTAGATGTAATAATCATTTTTGGTTATTTTGGCATAATCATATCAGCTTTTAAAATCGGGCAGCTCATATTATCGAGATTTTAGTGAAGTAGATTGGGCATATCTAGGAACCCATGTCAGTGTGTGGTGTTGTTTCGGCCATATTGGAATGGTGGAGTGATGTGGTGATGTAAAGTTATAGCTGTCAATCACACTCGCTCTCCCTTAATTTGTTTCTCTCATCGTATTAAGGAGTGAGGTTCAGTTTGTGCATTTGTAATAGATAACAATCCTGTTAGCTAATCAGAGGCTGGTCCAGGGTATGTCTACATTGAGACCATTACTGTTGCAAGATAGTCTATGTATCCACCGCTGTTCTTTGTAGAACAGTCCTTGTTTGGATACATGTTGACATGCTTCTAGGACGAGCCATTGGAGAGAGTCTGGTGTGTGGTTTGTTTCCAAGAAATGCTTGCACATCTTGGTGTTGTTTTTCTTGCATCTAAAGTTACTGCGGTGTTCAGAGATTCTAGTCTTAATATTGCGTGTTGTCATGCCTATGTAATACAAGTTACAGGGGCATATAAACAGGTAGATGCAGTTTGTGCTGTTACAGTTTGTGTGGCCTCTCATTTCCCACTTGAAGGATTCGGATAAGGTGATGCTTTTATATTTCTTGGTAAATGGGCATGCCGCACAGCTGCCGCAAGGGTAATGCCCTGTTACTGGTGGCAAGTTCCATAGTATGACTTGTCGGTTAGGTTCATTTTTGGTCTTGGGTCTAGTGTGGATAAGGATATCTTTCATGTTTTTTGACCGTTTAAAGGCGAACCTTGGTTGTTCTATGGTCAAGGTGCCGGTACTGAGTATGGACCAATGGCGTCTCACTATTTTTCTTATCTGGTTGGATTTTGGTGTGAACGTGGTCACACATGTCATTGGTTGGTCAGATGGGGGATTTTTTTCTCTTGGTTCTATCAGACTCTCCCTATTATTGTTCTGCGCCCTCTTCATACTTCTTTTTATATCTCTGGTTGGGTATCCTCTTTCTCTCAGATTTCTAGACAGTATAGTAGACTCAGTTTTGTAATTGGCCAAAGTACTACAATTGTGTCGTATTCTAAGGAATTGCCCAAATGGAAGGTTAGAGCGTAGGGCTTTGGGGTGATGACTGGTATAGTGTAACAGGCTATTGCGGTCTGTGCTTTTCTTAAACAGGGTAGTACTGAGGGTTCCCCCTTCTATGCTGATTTTCAAGTCAAGGAATGCTATCTGACTATCTGAGGGCGTGATGGTGAAGGTTAGGTAAGGATTGATGTTGTTGATCCACCTAAAGAACTCGGTGTATGAGTCTCTGTTACCTGACCAAAAGATCAGGATATCATCTATGTAACGTCTCCATAACTTGATGTTCTCATAGTATGGATTTGTCAGTGCAGATATGTGGTTTTCCTCGAAATTAGCCATATAGAGACAGGCTATACTGGGGGCTACCGTGCTCCCCATGCAGGTTCCCTGTACCTGATGATAATAGGTCCCTTTGAATTCAAAGAAATTCTCAGTGAGTACTTTTTCGGCGCACTCCATGATAAAGGGAATGGGTGTTGCAGATGTCCATTCAGTTCTTTCGAGTGCCGCCTCCATGACTCCTAGGGAGGCCCTCTGTGGGATGTTGGTATAGAGGGCCTCAACATCTAGGGTTATTAGAAAGTCAATGGATGGTGTCTCACCATAGTCTTGTAATAGGCGCAGCAGGTCTGTTGTGTCCTGTATGTAAGACGGTATTTGTTTCACAAGGGGCTGTAGGAAATGGTCGCAAAATTTGGACAGAGGTTCTAGCACTGAGTCAATCCCGGATACAATGGGTCGACCCGGAACTGGAGTTATCCCTTTGTGTATTTTGGGCAACGTATAAAAATACGGGACCCTAGGGTTTTTATTTACTAAGAAGTCTGCCTCTTTTTTACTCAGCCAGCCTTGACATTCTGCTGACTCAACCATACTCTTGATGGACAGTGTGAGACGTTCTGTAGGATTCTGTGTGACTGCCTTGTAGTATCTTGTGTTATCGAGCCGCCTTAAACATTCAGTTTCATAATCCACCGTGTCCATTATCACAGTGGCGCCCCCTTTGTCGGCTTGTTTGATAGTTAACGAGGGGTTGTTGGCTAGTGTATCCAGAATGTTTTTTTCTTCCTTGGACATATTGTTATATGTCGAGGGGTTAGGTAAGTTGTTAATATCTCTCAGAACAGCTTGTTCAAAAGCGAGAACTTCATTTGGTGTCACACCACTGTGGGGGGTGAAGGTGGAGGCGTTGTGTAGGCCGGAGTCTTCCTGGGGTTCGTGCGGTTTGCCATCAAAGAAAGCATGCAGTCTTATCTTTCTGAAGAATTTCTGCAATTCGACAGTTTGAAGAAAATTGTCGATTCTGGGAGTGGGGACGAAACCGAGCCCTCTTTGTAAAACCCTCTCTTGTTCATTTGTTAGTTGATGTGAGGAGAGGTTGACAGCAAGACTCATTTCTTGTTCGTTTTGCTCCGTGTATCCATCCCTTGGAGTGTCGTTTCCTCCCATTGCACCCGTTTGTCGGTTGCGTTCCCTCTCTTTCGCCCTCGCCCTCTGCCCCAACCTCTGTCTAAAAAAGGCCGGTTCCCTTGGGGAGCAAATTGAGGGGGATATTGTGGTCCAAATTGTGGCATAGGGTTAGGATATTGTGGGTACTGCCAAATGGGGTGTCCAGGGAAAGGTACCTGTGGTGTGGGGTATTGGTATTGTCCCCGTCTTCCACCTCTCCCGCCACGTCGTTGGCGGGGTTGCCACTCATCCCCACTGGAATTGCTTTCACTATTGGACCCTCTTCTCGAGGAGTTGTTGCTAGAGTCGGAGAGGTACCCTGTCCCCGACGGAGTGTAATCCTTTTTGAGGTATGGGTATACTTTCTCTTTGTCAAAGATATCAATGTCCTTTTGTAATTTATTCACTTTTTGTTTCATAAGATAGTCCTTATGCTCACTGATCTCTTTATTAATTTCTGCCAGTTTTGTTTTAAAGCCTGGGTTAGTGACCGCGTTCTTGAGCGTCGCTTCTAGTGCCTGTATCTTTTCCAACAGGGCATCGGCCAGGCGTTTGGATGTATTAACGATCAGAATTAATAAATCATGTGTGCACTTCCAGGATATCTGGCACCACTCAACCTTGAATTGACGTCTTCCCAGAAGATCCTCTGGAAATTCTTTACGATCAACCCGTTTGGTGCGATTTTAGCCTTGAAATATTCTGCCATTAAGGCGCCATGTAAGCTGACTCTAATCCACTCTCTCTTGAGATCAGAGAGTGTCTTCCAGTCGGCTGTATTACTGCCCGTTGCGGTGTCATTATCAATGTTTAAAATTGAGGGAGTTCTGAGAATAGCTGCAGCATCATCCTCACCGAAGCTTAATCCCTGCCCTTCCATTTTCAGCGGTATGGGATAGCGCGGGGATGTAGTTTAAGAAACCAAGCCTGACCGCACTTTGGGTTAAGTGGTTCGGATGGTAATGGGGGACAGAACAAATCTTACCTGCCGATAAGTAACCTCCTACGGGTGTTAACCGTGCAGAGAATTTGGTATCAAGGAGACGGAGTGAAGGGCTTTTACTGTTCTAAAGAGAGAGCAGAAGATCCAGTCACGACGTGCCCTGACAATATATCTAATCAACAGATGTCGCGCTGTTCCTAACAAAGGGAGAAGTAGGTACAGTCAGTGATGTTGGTGAGTTATGGTAGGGTGATCAAAAATTCACCCTGGGAATCCATTTTGTTGGATTTAATGCCCTCACACACCCTTTCAGGTGTCATGCTTCATCATTTGGGCCTGCTCCTCGTTGGGTCGGCGGTGCAATACCCAACGGGCAACACCTCAAAGAGGGGCTCTTTATCAGAGATCTTTTTCTAACTGCCGTATAGATGAAGTGCGGGTATGGGGCCAGAATCAAGTGGTAGACGTAAATGTAGTGAGTTAAAATAAAGCTAGTGGTACCAAAAATGCTTTATTCAATGGGCCACTGCTTTAGGTAAAAATGATTAACCTGGAGGAGAGTAATGGAAAATGATGTTTCCAACTCTTATCCAAGGGTTACTGTAGTCCGGTCAACATGTTTCTCGCTATTGCAAAATTATCTAGCGATTCTTCAGGACTAAAGGAGACTATCTAGCAGGTATCTAATGGTGAAGGGACTGTCTACACTAGTTTATCTAAAGTGTGGTGTATGTATGCTCGTATGGCTGCCACACTGTGAATGGAGAGGATAACACTATTATATTACCCTTCTTCAAGTTGTGATTGTCAGTACCTGTTAGGAGAAGACGCAAAAGCATATCACAAAAACGTTTATAGGAAAAGTATAAGAATACATCATTGACTGTGGTACTTGTGCATTTGGCATGCCAGTGGGAATCAGGCGTGTATAAACACCCTTGCACAAGTGTATCAGGCACTCTCAGATGTGTCATTTCAGTGAGAGTGACATGTGATAAAATATAAAAACTTTAGAATATAAAAACTTTAGAATCGAAAATCCCCTTATGGGATCCCTCATCTACTGCTATTCTATTTCAAAACTCACCTAGTGTTACAAACAATCAGACAACGACAGTGTCCGGCGGGTAAAGCTTCAGGGAGATCTTCCACCATGAGGCTATACATAGGGGAACAGCTTAATAACTTATGGCTATACACATTGATTCATTAGTGTTTTAACATAATGGAATTGGAAGGCAATCAGACTAGTGTCAGAAAAATACATTCATACTCAGTAACTGCAACTAGCTGCGCATGGGGACATGATAAAGGTTAAAAGTCTGTTGTTCCGCCCTTGGTACTAAAAGTATTTATTTATTTATTCATTTATTTTGGCGATTTTTAGAGCACGCAAATACCCAAGGGTGTCTCGGCGCTATAGTTGCAGAACTCTCAAGAGGGTAGGAGAAGATTTAGGCTGGGAACAACCAGGTTTTTAGTTTTTTTCTAAAGTTCAGCAGAGTCGGAGCAGATTTGATGTGGAGGGGGAGCGTGTTCCACAACTTAGCCGTGGCAACCGAAAAGCGTTTGTCGCCCCAGTTGACTCTTCTTGTACGAGGAACTCGTAGTAATTGAGCCAAAGATGAGCGTAATGTTCTTGGGTGTTCGAGCAGTTGGATGGCTTGTTTTAAGAATAAAGGGCCGTGGTTATGGGTGGCTTTGTATGCTATGCATAAAGCTTTGAATTTAATACGACTCCTCACCGGCAGCCAGTGTAACTGTCGGATATAGGGGGAGACGGATGTAAATTTGGGAATGGATAACAAGGTCCTGGCTGCTGCATTTTGCACTGTCTGTAGTTTGTTGAGGACCTTCTGTTGTGCATTCAGCAAGAGTATATGCTATCCACTCTTAAGGGGATGTGGATTGGGGCCATATTTTAAGTTCAGGTCGACTTGAGGGATTGGCTGTGGTTCGTGCCCTCTCCAATATGTCACAACAAAGGATATATTTGTACCAATGCAGGTTTAGAAATAAAATTGAATTCAATTGAATGCCATATACTCTCACAGTACCCTGGGCATGCACGCTGCCTGTGAGGGGCTCATGATATGGGGAAGGTTCATCAGGTTATGTGATGCGAGGCTTGTGCACACTCGGCGCCGGTAGCTTGCAATTGCCGAGTGTCCTTTACTATGGTGCCGGTTTGGGAGTAAAAGTAGAAAAATAAGTAAACCCCCTCGGTTATGCTTGCATGTGTCAACTTAGTGCCGGTAGCGTGCACAGTTGAGTGTCCTTAGTTGTGATACCGGTTATGTAAGTCGGTGTACATAAATAAATGAAACCCCCCCGCTCTGCTCGCATATGCCATATGGGGAGCCCTCGTAGCCCTGCCGATAGCAATGCCCGGGTTCGAAGTCGGACTGGTGCCTTATTCTGTGGACCTCCGGAGACAAACGCAAAATTAAAAGCTATCTCAGTCTAGCTAAAAGCTCGTCGAATTAGTGTGTGCAGGCTAAATACCAATAGGGTGTAATGTGATTGGACGGCTAGTGTAAATAAGTATCCCCGGCTCTGTTCGACTGTGCCGATTGGGGAGTCCTCATGTCTTAGCACTAAATAATGCACGCTTCTAAAATCGGACCGACGTCTGTATTTTTAGACGTAATCCCCTAGTTTAAGTGCCCTCGTGTCTCTGCAGTACACAATGCATGCGTTTAGAACGGACTGACGTCTATACTTTTAAACGTTATCCCGAAGTTAAAGAGACCTGGTATACCTATATATGAGGACGCGCTTAGTAAATCCTCTCGTTAAGAGCCATCTAGTCGCCACTTACTTGGTATTTCCTGAGCTACTCTTCTAGCACCTACCCATCGCCGCCGGAACCGGGTGGATCGTGTGGGTGCTCGGAGTACCGGTTTTATAATTTATGCAGATCTCGTCTGGTTGGTCCAATACACTGATTGGTCCACTACTATGGGGGCCATCTTGTAATGGTAAAAACGGTAAAGGTTCGTAGTCTGTGCACACCACAGCCTTTTAGTTTTGTGATCAAGCCCGTTTAATTGGTCGAGTTCAGAGAAAGGGGTAAATAAAACGTAGAGTCTCTAGATTAATCAGATACGTATGATCATAATATTGGGGAGTAGCATTGTTTGAATTAAGTTACTAATTAGATGTAATAATCATTTTTGGTTATTTTGGCATAATCATATCAGCTTTTAAAATCGGGCAGCTCATATTATCGAGATTTTAGTTAAGTAGATTGGGCATATCTAGGAACCCATGTCAGTGTGTGGTGTTGTTTCGGCCATATTGGAATGGTGGAGTGATGAGGTGATGTAAAGTTATAGCTGTCAATACACTCGCTCTCACTTAATTTGTTTCTCTCATCGTATTAAGGAGTGAGGTTCAGTTTGTGCATTTGTAATAGATAACAATCCTGTTAGCTAATCAGAGGCTGGTCCAGGGTATGTCTTCATTGAGACCATTACTGTCGCAAGATAGTCTATGTATCCACCGCTGTTCTTTTTTAGAACAGTCCTTGTTTGGATACATGTTGACATGCTTCTAGGACGAGCCATTGGAGAGAGTCTGGTGTGTGGTTTGTTTCCAAGAAATGCTTGCACATCTTGGTGTTGTTTTTCTTGCATCTAAAGTTACTGCGGTGTTCAGAGATTCTAGTCTTAATATTGCGTGTCGTCATGCCTATGTAATACAAGTTACAGGGGCATATAATCAGGTAGATGCAGTTTGTGCTGTTACAGTTTGTGTGGCCTCTCATTTCCCACTTGAAGGATTCGGATAAGGTGATGCTTTTATATTTCTTGGTAAATGGGCATGCCGCACAGCTGCCGCAAGGGTAATGCCCTGTTACTGGTGGCAAGTTCCATAGTGTGACTTGTCGGTTAGGTTCATTTTTGGTCTTGGGTCTAGTGTGGATAAGGATATCTTTCATGTTTTTTGACCGTTTAAAGGCGAACCTTGGTTGTTCTATGGTCAAGGTGCCGGTATTGAGTATGGACCAATGGCGTCTCACTATTTTTCTTATCTGGTTGGATTTTGGTGTGAATGTGGTCACACATGTCATTGGTTGGTCAGATGGGGGATTTTTTTCTCTTGGTTCTATCAGACTCTCCCTATTATTGTTCTGCGCCCTCTTCATACTTCTTTTTATATCTCTGGTTGGGTATCCTCTTTCTCTCAGATTTCTAGACAGTATAGTAGACTCAGTTTTGTAATTGGCCAAAGTACTACAATTGCGTCGTATTCTAAGGAATTGCCCAAATGGAAGGTTAGAGCGTAGGGCTTTGGGGTGATGACTGGTATAGTGTAACAGGCTATTGCGGTCTGTGCTTTTCTTAAACAGGGTAGTACTGAGGGTTCCCCCTTCTATGCTGATTTTCCAGCCAAGGAATGCTATCTGACTATCTGAGGGCGTGATGGTGAAGGTTAGGTAAGGATTGATGTTGTTGATCCACCTAAAGAACCTTTATCCTTTTTCTGACACTAGTCTGATTGCCTTCCAATACCATTATGTTAAAACACTAATGAATCAATGTGTATAGCCATACGTTATTAAGCTGTTCCCCTATATATAGCCTCATGGTGGAAGATCTCCCTAAAGCTTTACCCGCCGGACACTGTCGTTGTCTGATTGTTTGTAACACTAGGTGAGTTTTGAAATAGCAGTAGATGAGGGATCCCATAAGGGGATTTTCGATTCTAAAGTTTTTATATTCTAAAGTTTTTATATTTTATCACATGTCACTCTCACTGAAATGACACATCTGAGAGTGCCTGATACACTTGTGCAAGGGTGTTTATACATGCCTGATTCCCACTGGCATGCCAAATGCACAAGTACCACAGTCAATGATGTATTCTTATACTTTTCCTATAAACGTTTTTGTGATATGCTTTTGCGTCTTCTCCTAACAGGTACTGACAATCACAACTTGAAGAAGGGTAATATAATAGTGTTATCCTCTCCATTCACAGTGTGGCAGCCATACGAGCATACATACACCACACTTTAGATAAACTAGTGTAGACAGTCCCTTCACCATTAGATACCTGCTAGATAGTCTCCTTTGGTCCTGAAGAATCGCTAGATAATTTTGCAATAGCGAGAAACATGTTGACCGGACTACAGTAACCCTTGGATAAGAGTTGGAAACATCATTTTCCATTACTCTCCTCCAGGTTAATCATTTTTAACTGAAGCAGTGGCCCATTGAATAAAGCATTTTTGGTACCACTAGCTTTATTTTAACTCACTACATTTACGTCTACCACTTGATTCTGGCCCCATACCCGCACTTCATCTATACGGCAGTTGGAAAAAGATCTCCGATAAAGAGCCCCTCTTTGAGATGTTGCCCGTTGGGTATTGCACCGCCGACCCAACGAGGAGCAGGCCCAAATGATGAAGCATGACACCTGAAAGGGTGTGTGAGGGCATTAAATCCAACAAAATGGATTCCCAGGGTGAATTTTTGATCACCCTACCATAACTCACCAACATCACTGACTGTACCTACTTCTCCCTTGATTTGTGCACACGTATGTATCGACCCATCTTAGGTTTTTCATCACCTGATCCCATTCCTCCTTTAGAAGATGCGTCTCTTGTAATATAATGATCTCGCTTTCAGCTGTCTTAAGGTATTCTAGGATTTTATTCCTCCTACTTTTTGTCCTCATTCCATTTACGTTCCAGCAGAGTATTTTGATTTTCTTACTAATTTCTCCCATCTTTCATATTTGTTATTGGTGCGTTTTTGTTATAAAAATTAAATGTTCTAATAGGGGCTTCGACTTTCCGTTCCTTCCATTTTTTCCAATATTTGAGGATGATTTTTTTTGTTTTTTTCCCTATTTTGCTCCCCACCCATTTTTTATTTCCTGAGTTTCTAGTATTTTTTTGTTTTTGTACTTTTTCCTTACCCTCCCTGGGAAAGTCTCCTTCTTCCTTTCTTGGGGTTTTCATCTTGACCCCTTTGTAGCACCTTGACTCTTGACTTAATTGTATCTGTTTTTTCTAAAACTTATTGCGCCCTACACCGACCTATTTTATGTTTACTTATATACGTTGTATTATTTTGTTTTTATGGTTTCATCTTGAATTCCTTTTTAACTTGTGGGGTCTTCCATCCGAATATGGTCTCTCATTAGCTCGAGGAGACTTTTCACTTCTTCAGGATCTCTAATGTTCCTCATTTTGTTTCGCCACATAATTCTTAACGAAGGTGGAAACTTCATTTGCACTGTGGCGCCTAATGATTGTAGTTCTGGCATGAATTTCCCCAGCTCCCATTGCCTGTCTTGTGATGCTTTTGACATGTCGAACC
Source organism: Lissotriton vulgaris (assembly GCF_964263255.1). Classification (NCBI taxonomy): domain Eukaryota; kingdom Metazoa; phylum Chordata; class Amphibia; order Caudata; family Salamandridae; genus Lissotriton; species Lissotriton vulgaris. The sequence continues at coordinate 194,969,768 of NC_141691.1, forward strand.
TGATCCTAAAGGACCATGCACCTTTACTGTAGTTGCCTTTTTTTAACCCCTCTCCGAGAATTTTCTCTTTTAATGTGTAGGTTTTGAGGTTAATGAGTATTTTTCTAGGTGTTTTGTATTTTTAGTATTGTGGCGGGCGGTGCAGAGAGCACCGCCCGCCACAATACTAAAAATGCTTTGCAGCATTTACATAAACAAAGCAGCAGGCACCGTGCGGTGCCTGCCGCTTTGTTTATGTAAATGTGTGGGGGTACCACAAGTACCCCCTGTGTGCATGTCCCCACTCTGATTAACTCTGGGGGCCCGCAGGGGGCCCCCAGAGTGAACACCGCCTGCCTTTCCGTGGTGGTATTGCCGCCGCGGAAAAGCATGAAACTCAGCCATGTTAATATGGCTGGTGGTGTCTAATAGACACCGCCACCATATTAATAATTTTCCATCCCGGCCGTAAGGCGACCGGGGTGGAAAACAGGTGTGCAGTGTTTTCTCCCGCTGCGGTCCCCCCACCGCCATTGTAATATGGCGGGGGGAATTCAGGGAAGGATGTCTGGCGGATTGCCTCCGCCAGGCTGGCAGTGACAAACCTCCAGACATCCTAATGACCCCCTGGTGTGGGTCCTTTCTGTGTTTTTTTCACTGTGTTACTGTTTGAAGTGTTGCACAAATATGTTGCACATTGCCTCTTAAGTTAAGCCAGATTGCTCTGTGCCAAGCTACCAAAGGGTGAGCACAGAAAACGTAGGGTATGATGTGATTTACCCTGACTAGGATTATGGTTCCTGCTTGGAAAGGGTGCATACCTCTACAAACCAGACACCCAATTTCAAACAGTCTTCCTCAGAAGTACAATCGCTGTTGCGCATAGACTTGCACACTGAATATTTAATGCTTCAAATACCGCTGGAGTGGTACACTTTTTTAAAGCGATTGGGTCTGGATTTGTTTGTACATTGCAGATTATGTTCAGGGAGATTCCTTCCTTTTTACACTCTGGTTTCCGCTGTATTTAGAGGCATACCAATTAAGTTATTCCTGTTCATTACTATTTTAGTCCTATTTCCGTTCTTCTGCAATGTTCCACCTTGAGGCAATGTTCCACCTTGAGGCCAAATTATGAAGGACTTACCACACATCCTGCTGTGTCGTGAGCACATGGTACAGCACTTTGGAGTGTCTTTACTTCAGGAATTGAATGACAACTGGTCTGTGTCCTTTAGACCTGTGTGGTAACACTGCATGCAGCCTGTGTTCTACTTCTGATTGTATACTAGACCTATGTCTTGCAATGCAAGTGGTTTGATCCATGGATATAGAGCTGCAAGTGTGTCCTTTGAGGGAACATCTTCAGTGCTGTCCTATGAGACTTCTCTTGCTGCAGGACAATTACTATGAGCTATTATTATCACCAGGCTGCATGGATGCTTTGGCTCCTAGATTCCTGGGATATGGCTCTCCTACTATGGTTGCACTATCGGCGGCCACAACATCATCATCTGCTGCTTGGGCTACATATGACCATGTTTGTTCTGTGGACTTATTCTTCAGGCCACTTTGGATATATCATCTGTGGATTTGGTTCCTTCCTGGACCCCGCAGACTTTCAGAAAATGGGAAACATTTTAGGAGCATCCTACATTTTTATTCGCCCCTTGTTTTTAAAGCAAATTTAATGTTATTCATTTTTATTATTTGCCTGCTTTTCATTGCCATTGCTTATAGTTTTCATCTGCTTCGGTTATTAGTTATAACTATATTTTATCATATTTTAGCTTGACATTTTTGGCTGGTTTCTATGCTTTTAGTTTTAACCTGAGTCTCCCTCCGGCCAAGGAGAGGGTGTTGTAATGTACATCAGGGTCCACTCTTGGTGCCTGTTTTAATTACACGTTTTAGCTTGCCATCTTTTTCTAATGAGGACTTTTACATGTTTTACACTTACATGATAATGTACTGAGAAGCTATTCAACATGCAGTTACTTTCTTACTAAGCATTAATATTATCTTGTACATAAATTCTGTCCAAAGCTAGGCACATACAACACAATGCCCTTGTATGTGATTGTCCGGTTGGAGACATCTCTCAGGCTCCAGACAAACCATTGCATCAGCTCTGCACCTTTGGCGCAATGCGATTAGAACAGTGCTTTTATTATATAAACAGCCTCTGTACTACATTTTAAAGTGGATCACTTCTACTGAGATTATCCTGAAGAGCAGTGCACTGTGACTGAGATGCCGCCCTGCTGAATCTAACCTTTATCCTGTAACGGACAGTATACTGCTCTACATCAGATCGGCTTCCTGGCATAGCAAACCCAAGAATGGGGGGATGTGTTATCTCAATGGACATGGCAGAGGGCACTCCCACTGTGCTCTTGATAGTATAGGTAGTGCTAGGAGTATAGGAGTATTGATAGGAGTAGGTAGTATAGGTAGTGCTAGGAGTATAGGAGTAGTGATAGGAGTATAATCATATAATCACATAGTCATGTTATCACGGATGAACTGTTTATTTTTTTACCATTCTTTTAATGCTGGTTACTATTCTATGTTGCATCTGTCTAATAATTGAAGCTCATGCTAGTTTCATTAAATGTTTGAAAAGCCATATTCATATCTTAGTCATGCAACAAAAGGGTATATCTGTTGCCACATAATCCTTTGGGAATAACAGTGGTCATGTTCGAGATTGCAGATACCATAGGGTACCCTGTTAAGGTTAGGAGTTCAGATGGGGCACTGTGAGCTAGCTGTGAATTGGGCCAACATTTTCTGATATGTATAAACTGAGTCCCCATATTCTGAAGTTCATGTTGTCCAGATACACAGTCCTACTTAATTTGTATGAACTGCATAACATTTAATTTATGTTCTAAAATTACCGGCAACTGTGGAACAGAGGACTCCAATCCTGTAGTTGTTCACAGCAGTGTTTTAAATGAAACTATAATGCTGGGGCAGTTTCTTCATCCATTGCCTATAGATGTGAACCTGTGATTCATCAGCTGATGTATGACTCACAGGTAAAACACAAAGGACTACACTCCCCTTAAAACAGCAAATTACATTCACATCATCAGTTTTGTGAGATGTGTAGTTGGAGCTTTATTTTAAAGTTACTGATTTCTTTCCACAAATTCCTATGTATATATTATCATTCTTTCTACAAATAAGTTCCTTCCTCACAAACATCCGTCTGGAACAGGGGGTTGTTTTAGATTACTTCATTTCAGTCAATATCAGTCAATGTGTGTTTCCTCCTCTTTGACTTCTTCAGGGATGTATTCTGAAGGAAATTGAAATTGGGTTTTTGATTGAGAGGGGTGAAGACCCTTCTCAAGCAACAGTCATGATCCCTCTCAGAATGAGCCACACAAGTCACTAAATTGAAACTGTGCGTATACCTCTGGTAGCTTGGCAGAAAAGCAGTCAGTCTTACTTAGAAATGCTGTGTAAGGCATTTTTGCAGCACACAAAAAGTAAAAAAGTTAAAATGCAGCACAAGAAAATTCCTAAATCAGTTTAGAATAATAGAGTACATTTTAGTGATACCAGAACAACAAAAATCCAATCAGTAGAACCGGAGATATGCAATTTAAAATTTTAGGTAATTATGGCACCTAGAAGAATAAAGCCACACCCGCCTTCATCTGGTGGTGATGGACAGGGGTAAGTCACAAGTTCAGACCAAGCATGATGGAGAGCGTGTCAGGTACTTTGGCCAAAGTTAGTCCCACTGAAAATGTTACCATCTCAAATTCCGGCTCAAAGAGTACTGCTTGTGATGGAGGAGGCTGCAAGGATCAGGGAGATAGTCATGAATGGTTGCTGCTTAGCACAAAGTGCATGCCTGGCATAGTGGATGATCATCACTGTAGCATGAAGATGTTGTCAGGCATTGAGGACAGTCATGCTGAAGCTTCATGTTTGTGGTCTCCGTGAGCTGTTGTTGCTGTAGTCACACTTCTTTTCATCCAAACAGCCCAGGCGAAACTGCCAGTCAATGCCCCTTCCAGAAGGAAACAAAAACAACATAAGGCCGGTTTCAGACTTGTTATGCCACATTACCGAGGTAAATATTGGAACTCATTTTCTGGGCATTCTTTTTAAACCTTGAGGTACTAGGCCTGCCACCAGTGACCATCCTTTTAGTGGTATTTTAATGACATCATTTTCATACCCCCTTTGCATGAATCTGAGACTCAGGTCCTTGTGGTCTTTCACCACGAGGTATGTGCACTATTTGTAAGCTACGGTGTACATCGAAGCTAAGTTGCTTTGAATTGCAACCATTCTCCTTTCTTTGCATCCTACAATGTATACCGCCGTTCTTGTCATACAGTTCAATATCCAAGTAATTGATATTATTCTTATTATATCCTCAAGTAAGCTATAGATTGTAGTTGTGATTGTTGAGGTAGCAGTAGTGTTCTGTAAGTTTATCCTCTTATCTTGTCCTTGTCAACAGGTTGTCATCTAGTACATGCCCCAAAACAAAATCTGGTTCGTCTTCTGTTGGCAGAAGTGGGGGAAACCCCTTGACCCTCATTTATGCTTGTATCACCTTCCAGTGTGCAAAAATAAACTTCTATCCAAAATAATTTCTGTCATCCTAAGTAGAACAACCATCTAAGTATGATAATGTTCTAATTTAGAATTCAAATAGCACAGAAATTCTCCTTGTGAAAACAATATTGGCAATGGCGATAAATTCAATACAGTCATTCCATGCTGTGTCTTACAATACAGTTAGGATGCTGTTAGTATACTTTATGTAAGGTGATATATAAATCACAAAAGGCTTAAAAAATGTGTCAGCCTCTTCTGACAGTCCGTCATGGTGAGCAGATACCCAGTATAATTGGCCACCCAGTGGTAAGTCTGCTTGGTTTTGCACATTCAGCAATATATAAATACCAGCGAGTGATGCCCTGCATACTTTAAGGTATTAGCGCTCATCCTTATTTCTAAGTCCAGACTCATGTTGCTTCTTAAAATGATCATTTGCCTTTTTGGTTACTTGTGTCACTGGATTACTAGGGGGTGCCAAATTTGCATAAGTTACTTTCTCATAGTCAAGAAACAATTTCCCAAAGGTACGCAAAATTACACTTAATCATGTGAAATGCATCTTTCGCACCTCGTGTTAAAACATTACGACTGAGAAGCATTTTACGCTCAAAGATATAATTAAACAGCAAGCCGTGATGCATAGGCATGTGGCAATTTTTACTCCACCCAGCTCCTGCCTAACTATGCCTTTTGTTTCCCAGATTCCTAGGCCCATCCACCTCCATCCACCCCATTTCTGTACATGTCTCCTGTAGTTCAACTTCATTTTCAATTGTTGTTACTAGTTGACCGCCCCATGCAGTCATTTAAAACATTTTGTCCAACTTTTGTTAATTTGTTTGTCTAACTTCCCCTTTCCTTTAATTTTCCTAGCTATGAAAAATGCATGCAGCACTGCTTTGCTCTCCAGGATCCCTGTGGTCGACTGTGGCACGAGTAAGTAACACGCTGCCATATTTTTGTGGTAGAGGTGACAGCCCTAATTTCCAATAAGCATTGTCACCTCCCTCTCGTGCTGGCAACAGGTTGTAGGTCAGGTAGAGGATACAGCCTAACAGAGCACAAGCTGTGTTGAGGGATAGTGCAGGACAATATGAGCTGCCACACTGGGGTCTCCTGCAACCAGCAGCAGGTGAGGCAGCTTTGGGGTGACCTAATAGACCGGTGGGAGGACTGTGAAACAATTAAGTATTTTTTATAAAAAAGGGGAGGGGCATACATGTGTTCCACTCCCAAAGCCACCTAATGGCCTTGATGATCTCATCCGCTGGCCCCCAACGCTTGCTTTATTTATTTGAGGAGAGTCCACCTCCCTCCGCCAAACAGTGTTCTGAGAACCACATACCCTAAGTTACTATGTTGTACCCTGTCTGCGCTCTTGTGAGCAAGAAACATAGAATATCTCCCACCCGGCAGGAGCAAAGATAGGAGCTGCTCCTGTCAAGTGGAAGCAAACCAGTGTAGCCGGCACCCAGAATGATTGCTGGCAGGGGACCCTTGTGGCTCTCAATGGCTGCAAAGGTTGTGGTTGCGCTGGTGCCTATCAAAAACAAAAGGGATTGCCGGCTCCCACTGGCACCCAGGATGGGTGCTGGTTGGAGAGCAGATGGGGCTGTGGGGGCCATGGGCCTCCCGATGCGACCTTCAACATTGATATCCAAACAAAAAAATTATAAATTAAAATAAACCTGGCACAAATGTAAAATGAGTATCTGTTCATTATATATTCACTGTTCCTGCCTGGAAGCGCCCCATAATGACCTGCAACAGCTTTTTATTTCTAGATTTTGCTTCTCGTGCAGACCAAGAAGGGGCAAGGGGATCACCAGACATTTCTTAAATGTGGTGGAGGGCTGCAGGGAGTTCAGCAGCTCCCCCAAGAGCATACAAAAAAACCCGCTATGTTTAAATGGGGTATCTAGTTATGTTATGTTATGTTATGTTATGTTATGTTATGTTATGTTATGTTATGTTATGTTATGTTATGTTATAACGCGCACAATACTCCAGGGAGTGTCCCAGCGTGAGCCTTGAGGTGTTTAAAAGAATGAACTGATTAAAATAAAACAAGAATCTTTTGAGCAGTTTTTTAAATTGACCCAAGTCCTGGATGCTATCAAAGAGTAAGGAAGGGAGTTCCAGGCTAAGGCCACCCTGAAAGCAAGAGACCTTTTTCGCATTCTTGGCAGTGGTATTCAGCTTGTCCAAGTAGTGACCCACATTCTTGTCAGGGTAGGTGTAGTACACACTAAGTTTTCCTGTGCTCACACTCAGGTAGCTTGGCATAGAGCAGTCAGACTAAACTAAAGAGGCAATGTGTAAAGTATTTGCAAATACACAAACACACAGTAACACTGTGAAAACAGCAGAAAAGTACTCCACATCAGTTTATCAATCAATCAATCAGGAGTTTGTTAAAGCGCGACTACTCACCCGTAAGGGTCTCAAGGCGCTAGGGGTGGAGGGGGTGGGGGGGGGGTGCAGGTTCCATTCCATCAAGGAGGGGGTCTGTCGAAGAGCCAGGTTTTGAGGTTTCTTGCGAAGATGGGGAGCGATGTTGTCTGTCTGAGGTGGAGCGGAAGGGCGTTCCATGCTTTGGCCGCAAGGAAGGAGAAGGAGCGGCCTCCCGATCTGGTCTTTCTGGTGCGGGGGACCACGGCGTAGGAAAGCTGGGCTGATCGTAGGGTCCTTTGGGGTGCGTGGAATTTGAGTCGGCTAATCAGGTATGCTGGTCCGGTGCCGTGGAGGGCCTTGTGTGCGTGGGGGAGCATCTTAAAGGTGATTCTCGCCTCGACGGGGAGCCAGTGGAGTGTGCGCAGGTGCTGGGAGATGTGGCAGTGTTTTGGCAGGTTGAGGACCAGTCTTGCGGCGGCGTTCTGGATGTTCTGTAGCTTGCGGATGAGGTTTTTGTTTATTCCGGCGTAGAGTGCGTTGCCGTAGTCGAGTCTGCTGGTGACAAGGGCGTGAGTGACTGTCTTTCGGTGTTCGAGGGGGATCCATTTGAAGGTCTTACGAAGGAGGCGGAGGGTGTGGAAGCAGGAAGATGAGACAGAGTTGATCTGGCGGTCCATTTTGAGCTCGGAGTCCAGGATGATTCCCAGGTTGCGTGCGTGGTCTGTGGGGGTTGGCGGGTTTCCGAGGGTGGTGGGCCACCAGGTGTCGCTCCAGGCATTGGGGTTTGGGCCCATGATGAGTACTTCTGTTTTGTTGGTGTTTAGTTGAAGGCAGCTGTTTTTCATCCATTTGGCGACGGCTTCCATGCCTTCTCGAAAGTTGTGTCTGGCGGTGTTGGGCTCGTTGGATAGGGAGAGGATGAGCTGGGTGTCGTCTGCATATGACACGATGTTGAGTCCGTAGGTTCTGACGATGGGGGCAAGTGGAGCCATGTAGACGTTGAAGAGCGTCGGGCTGAGGGAGGAGCCCTGGGGGACTCCGCAGGTGATCGGTGTGGGGTCCGAGAGGAAAGGGGGGAGTCTGACCCGCTGCGTCCTGCCGGAGAGGAAGGAGCAGATCCAGTCGAGGGCCTTGTCCTGGATTCCTGCATCGTAGAGTCTGCGTATTAGGGTGCGGTGGGAGACTGTGTCGAACGCCGCTGATAGGTCGAGGAGGATGAGGGCTACTGTTTCTCCTTTGTCCAGTAAGGTGCGGATGTCGTCTGTTGCGGCGAGGAGGGCGGTTTCCGTACTGTGGTTTTTTCTGAAGCCGGATTGGGAGGAGTCGAGGATGTTGTGTTCTTCAATGAATGTGGCGAGTTGGCAGTTGATGGCTTTCTCGATGACTTTCGCTGGGAACGGGAGCAGGGAGATGGGTCTGTAGTTTTTGAGGTCGGTGGGGTCCGCTGAGGGTTTCTTTAGGAAGGGGTTGACCTCGGCGTGTTTCCAGTCGTCGGGGAACGAGGCGGTCGCCAGGGAGCGGTTGATGGTTTGGCGGAGCATGGGTGCGATGGTGTTGGCGGCTCTGTTGAAGATGTGGTGGGGGCAGGGGTCCGTGGGGGCCCCTGAGTGGATTGACTTCATTGTCTTCAGTGTGTCTTCGGTGGTGAGGGCTGTCCAGTCATCAATCGCTGGTTTCCGGATGTCGGGGGTGGTTGGTGAGGGTTCAGTGTGTTGGTTGTCTTCGTCGAAGTTGTCGTAGATGCTCTTGATTTTGTGGTGGAAAAAGATGCTGAGTTTGTCGCAGAGGTCTTGTGAGGGAGGGATGTCGGTAGACTCGCTGGTGGGTTGGGCGAACTCCTTGATGATGCTGAAGAGTTCCTTGCTGTTGTGTTCGTGGGTGGAGATTCTGTCTTCAATCGCTTTTTTCCTCGTTTCTCTGATGAGTTGATGGTGGGCGTTGGTGGCGGCTCTGAAGTTGTTGTGGGCTTCTGTGGATTTGGTGTTTCTCCAGGCCTTTTCAAGGCGGCGGCATGTGCGCCTGGACTCTCGAAGTTCGGTGGTAAACCATCTGGCTTTCTTGGCACAGGTATTGTTTTTCTTGAGGGGGGGCTATGGTGTTGGTGCTGTCCGAGATCCATCTATGCAGGGTTAGAGATACAGCCAATAATTTTTTGTGAGTGAAACAAGATCAGAACCATAACAATCTAACATACACAAGTCAAGATATGAATTCTTCAATATTAAATGCAGTATGGCATTTATAAAACAGTAGCTCCAAATGGGGCTACTTGGTCGCGCCTGACCAAGACAAATCCACAAGTTTAGTCCTACCGCAATGGAGTGCGGGCTGGCTACTGGAGTCACATGGACCCCAATACAGTACCTTGCATGTGTCACAAAGTCAAATACAGAGCAAGACACAGAGGAGGCGAGGCGTCATGAAGGCAGGTGATGCATCAGTCCTTACTGCTATGCAGGTGGTTGGCATGTTGGCACTTGGGGATGATGCATTGCACAAAGGAGGTGAGGCCTCACTGAAGAGAAGTAATGTGTCACTTCTTGGAGAGGGTGCAGGGTTATTGAGCTGCTATAACCTGGGGATGATGTGGGGCAGCGGGGAGGTGATGCGTCGGTTGAAGTTGTGAGACCTCCGGTCCTGGAGTCAATGCAGTGCAGATGTCGGTGAAGTGATGCTCGAGACTCATGCAGCGGTGATAATATGGAGGCGCTGCATCACTTTTGGGGTTTGCGCTGTAAGTCCCAGTTGTTGCATCACACACTCGGTGAGCGGGGACCACCGTTTTAGTGCAGGCAGTGGCAATAAGTTGGTTTTGGTGGGTTGTGCCAGTTACAAAGTAATGCTTGGAGTCGATCCTTAGATTTCTTGGTCACCAGAACCACCTCCAAGGCTCCAGGACTGGGTTTCGCACCACTTGGCATCTTGAAGACTCACAGTAGAGGAGTGCAGATGTTGGTAGCAAGATGCAGGTGGAAAGTTCAACCCATGCCCTTGGAGAAACTTTAGAAAGCAGGAGTCAGAGAGTAAAGTCTAATCCTATCCCTCCCAGGCAAAAAGCAGCGATCAGCAGGCCAACACAGCAAAGCAAGCAGCAAAGTGGCAGTCCATCCTGGCAGTACAACAGCTCTTCGTTTTCGCAGAATATCCTCAGTCCAGAAGTGTTTCTACTGCGGTGTCAGAGGTCCATTACTTATCCTAATTTTAGCCTTTGAAGTAGGGAGACTTCAAAGAAAGGTATTTGTAGGGCACAAGACTTTTCTGGCCCTGGCTCCAGGCACACTAAAGGGGGATAGGCAGTTCTTTGTGAAGAACTGACCCCCAAAGACCCCTCCTCAGCGGTGCAGGGCTCACCTTAATCGTCGGGTTCACCTGGACCTCCTAGAGGGCCTGCAATTATTAAATCAAAGACACTGGACAGCAGTTGAAGGGAGAAGGAAGTTTATTAGCCTAATAACTCGAGTTATACAGAGTCCCAGAGCGGTCCTCGACAATTCTACGGAGGCTGCTGCTTTACTCCACAGCGCACTGCCCAGCTAGCCAGTGAAATCAACATCTCAGGTAAACATTACTTACACACCTTTCTCAGCATCCGCACTCAAGACCCAGTTTGCTCACCATATCAGGTGAGTATTGTCCACGTACTGCTCTCAGCCTTCCCACTAGAGGCCTGTTTGCACACCATATCAGAGTCCCATTGTTCAGTGACCAGTTCCAGACAGCCGCAAACTATCCTTTGAAAATGGCTTTAGCCACAGTGTTAGGTGTGCGGGCTGTCTCTGTGTGTGTGGGGCTGACTGTTGCAATCCGCCTGCCATGTTGCGTTGACTTGGTTTGGCAACGTAACTTAGTTTTGCAGACCTCACAGGCCGAATAGGAAACTTACAGTCCAACATTTATGACGGGATATGCACAGCCCTACTCAGGTGCAAGTGTCAACTCCTCCCAACACTTTTGCTCAGGGAGACCCATCAGCCTGGTGATGGGCCTTCGGTATATGCAGGGCACACCTCAGCTCCTTTTGTATGTAACTGTCTAGAGTAAATTCACAAATCCCAACTGTCATCCAACTCAGATGAGTATTCTATGGACAGACAGAGGCATTGAATGGTTAAAGTAAGAAAACTCCAACTTTTATAAAGTAGCATTTTTAGACTTGCAGTTTAAAACCACCTTCACTCAAAGATGTGCTTTTAAATTTAAGTCCAGAGTTTCTATCAACTACCCACTGGAAGATACCGGTTTAAAATGCTACAGGGCAGCTCCAATGCTAACCTATGAGAGAGATAGGCCTTCCTATAGTGAAAATCAAATCTAGCAGCTTTAACTACCAGGCCATTTTAAAACTTAAAAGCACATGCCCCACCTTTTAAATGCACAGCGCCTGGCCCCTGGGGCCACCTAAGACCTACCTTAGGGGTGCCTTACATATCGTAAAAGGGAAGGTTGGGCCTGGCAAGTAGGTGTACTTGCCAGGTTGACATGAGAGTTAAAAACTGAGCGCATAGGCTCTGCAGTGGCAGGCCTGAGACGTGCGTGGAAGACTATTCATGTGGGTGGCACATTCAGTGCTGCAGGCCCACTAATTGCATTTGGTTTATAGGCCCTGAACACATGCAGTGCACTACATGAGGGACTTACTAGTAACCCAAATATGGCAATCATGGAGAAAGCAAAAACCATTAAATGTTAGACACAGGGCACATGTACTATAGCACTGCTGAGCAGTGGTAAAGTGTTCAAACACCAGCAAAAACGAAGTCCAGCACACAATAAAAAAACAGGAATGCAGAAGCAATCTGTCCATCATTTGTTTTTTATACTTGTGTCACCCTAAGTGGGAAGGGTATGCTCAGACGTGGGCTCCGTGCTCACTGTCCCGCTGGATTCAAGTGACCCTTGTTAATGAGGGGTGATACCACGAAAGCGGTCCCAGGATGCTTTTTTCAGGCCAGGGAGGACCTGGCCTGGCAAGTGGGTCTGAAATTTTCCCATAGGAAAAAGGGCCAAGACTGATTTGGATATGGCAGAGCCCAAATTGGGGTGGGGTGGTAAGCCAAAAAATATGGATTTTACCCCGATCTGTGGTGAGGGGAAAGTTTGATTTGTTCTTTTTGCTTTTGTCGACATAAGTGGGAAGGTTATTCCCAGACAAGGGTCCTGTGCGCACTGTGCCACTGGATTTCGAGCTAATCTCGCTGATGAGGGGTGATACGCCGAAACTGGTCCCAGGATGCTTGTTTGCAGTTCTCGTTCGACCCTGTCTGGCAGTTTGGGCTGGACTGTTCCAATGTGGAGCAGGTCAAGACGGATTTGCATATGACCGGGTCCAAACTGGGGTGGTGTGGTGAGGAAATAAATGATGGATTAAACAAGATCTGTGATTAGGGTGAATGTTTGATTTGTTAAGTATTCTGCCTATCATTTGTTCTTTTTACTTTCAGAAAGTTGGCATTTTCCTGCCCTAGAAATTTGGTGCCTGCAGCCTACTCCAGGGTCATATGACTGAGAATTCTTGTAATATGAACATTGTTCATTCCTCCCAGATAGCCCTACAATAGATAGTTTAGATTTAGCTGGTTGAGCTATCACTGGAAGGATGGGGGAGCAGAGCTGAGCACAGCCGCACTTGCAACTGAATACAATTTGCACTGCCTTCCCACAAAGGACTTGACACCACTGCAATGTTCATGGAATCAGCTTAGAGCCAGGGCAGGGGAGGCAGGAAACCTCAAGAACATAAAAAGGAATTCTCTATAAACTTCACCTACTTCAAAGAATACACCACGTATAAATATAGGACCTCTTATACTTCTTACCCCTATATTCTTTGTCCACATAAAAATCCCCTTTTAAGGTATAGGAGGTAATTTTATATTTTACTGCAAAGATCCCACAAAGTATTCTACTACAGATAGAGGCGTTCCTCACCTGTGAAGTGAGTATCCATGTGTGAAACCCAATAAGGCAACCTTGTGGTGAATGCTTACACCACTGATGGTAATTACTGGTGGTGGGTTTCAGGCAATACTAAAGGGATCCTGTCATTGTATACCAGAGTAATTCACTCCTCTTTTGATTGATAACAATACACTTATGAAAGCTGAGTGAACTCCCCTCTCATGCTTCTATCTCCCCCTGTTTGATTTTTGATGAAAATGGGGCCCTTATACCCACTTGGCGTTCACTTTCTGGACCTGCAGAAGGACTCACAGAGGACTGCCTGCTGTTGTGGTCTGCTGTGTACTTTAGAAGACTGCTTTGCTGCACCTTGAAAAAATGTCTCTGCTGCCTGAAGATTGCTTTGAACCCTCAGAGTCCTGATGTACTGCTTGAGCCCTGAACTCAGCATCCCTAGAGTGCCCCATTGGGTATTTAGCTGACCTCCTTATCAGAGCCTCAGACACAGAAAAGACTCTAATTATCTTTAACACACACCTGGACTAAGCCTGGGTGAGTCCCAACCCTCCATGTGGTACCCCTCCAATCCAGGACATTGGTGGTCATAAAGGTACCCAGATAGCAAAAATCCAAAACTTGTGACTTTGTTTTGGTCTAGAAACTGCTCTTAGAACCAAGATGAGACTGGGACTAACCTGCTCCTCTATCCGCCCAAGGTGCATTGCTGGTCAGCCTGACATTGTGGCAGTTCCCACTACATTCTTCTGTGCAGCAGTGAATCCTTTTCACAGTCCTTTGCCAAAAGGGTATCCAGCCTCATGGAACTCCCTTCGGCTACAGTCTCTCGCTTTGTCCCGCTGGAGATGTTTGACTTCCAAAAAAGAGACTGAGTCTGAACGTAAAAACCTTCACAGCGACTTCGACCAGCGGCTCTCCGATGATGATGTCTCTTCCTCGGACAGTGCCTGGAGCCTTGCCTTACTGATCCGGCCTTCTCAGTAACTTTTGATTCAATTTTTTTAAAATCAGAAGATGAGTGCCAACAGAACCCAATCCACTTTTTGTATATAACTTGCACTCCGTCACAGTCAGCCACATTTTTTTTACTTTGACCCAGTCTTGCATGACTAGATTTCCGCGGTTGGCGCTTTGATCTTTTAAGCGTTTGTTTCTCCCTTAAACTTTAAGAATTAATAACTCTGGTTCTAATTAAAGTTTTGCTGTTTTGTTGTCAAATAATTTATTAAAATTTAGGAAAATTTTCTAAATTGGTGTGGGACTTTTTTGTGTTGTGTTTTCAAAGGTTCAAAGGTTCAAAATTAGCTTTATTCGATTTTTTGTTGCAAAATCATAAAAGCACATATATCAAACATTCAATAAAACGTTTAAAAGGTTTAAAAATGACAATCACAAATATTTTCAAAAGGCTCAAAAGTAATCATGTTTGACAACAATCAACTTGTCTCCTATAGATCAAATATTAATAGAATGCTAATGAAATCATACAAATATGAGCATCCTTACTACTATCATTTTTTTGGACCAATGTTGAGCAGTAATAGTTAATTCACGAGTACTTCTATTACAAAAATGGTTTAAAAAAGAGAATACAAAGCACGAGGCATTAATCACCCAAATCATATAGGGCCAGATGTAGGTAAATCCGATTTACCGACTCTTAAATACCGAGTTGGTAAATTGGAAGGAGGCAGATGTAGGTAAAAAATTACAGAATCTGTAAGAGTCGGTATTTACCGATTCTGTAAATACCGATTCTGTATTTCCCATTGATTCCTATGGGCCTTGAAGCCCATAGGAATCAATGGGAAATACAGATTCGGTATTTACAGAATCGGTAAATACCGAATCCTGCAAGGGTGCAGGGGGTGTCACTTTGACACCCTCTAGCACCCCAATTCCAGACTTGTGTGCCATGTGGCACACAGACATGCCCTAAGGGCATGTCTGTGTGTCACATTGCACAGGTGTGCATGCACAGGAGTGCATGCACACCTGAATTCGGTATTTTACCACCCAATAGGATTGGGTGGTAAAATACCGATTTTTAAGGGCCTGTGGCACTCTTAGGAGTGCCATCTACATGTGGTTTTTCCGAATCTGTAAATATACCGATTCGGTATTTTACCGATTCTGTAAATTTACAGATTCTGTAACTTTACAGAATCGGTAAAATATAGGCCCCCTACGTCTGGAAACCCTAATACCGGTCGGTAACGGCCGAATTCGGCCGTTACCGACCGGTATTAGGGCTCCTACATCTGGCCCTTAGTGTTCCTAAGGTCAATGAGTATCCTCAAATAGGAGGAGACTGCTTTTATAACAAATTCTGTTTCCAGTTGTTTCAACTTACAGTAAGCTGCTCTGTAACCCCTTATTCCCCATTTAGTGAGGATCGGCTTCAAAAACCTTTTCCTAGGGGTAACATAACATTTACAGAATAGGATGTAGTGGATATTGGTTTGGTGGGATAAATCATCGCATGGCACTTTGGTAATTGTTTGGACCAATCATGACAATTAGGAAATGTCACCAAACGAAAATAAGTATCCACCCGAAACCTCAACAGCATTCTTGAAAAAGCACTAGAATCTAGCAATAAATAAGGCTGTATCCCTACATGAGAAAAGAGTGACTGGTTCGCCGTGGCAGTATGCTTGCCCTTTTCAACGTGCCACCTTTTCTTTTCTTGGTGTTCCGAGATCAGTTTTTTGAGCGTGCGTCTTGGAACTTTTTCTAGACAGGTCGGGTTATCAAAACATTCTTTGTGCCCCATATAGCTCTAGAGAGTCGAGCCCATGGTACGATAGTGCCTTAGTTGCTTTGAAAGGTACCTGTAGACGGGCAGAAAGACAATGGCGCAAGTCCTACGAGGCTGACAAGAAAGCCACGTATCTTGCTTCTGTTAAGCTTTACCATCGAGCCCATTGTAAAGCTCGCGCGGCGTTCTATTCCTTGGAATTTCGCAACAGTCCGAACCCGTCTAAAACCATCTTTAAAGTCCTTAAAGATCTTTTGGCGAAAAGGATCTCTTCCCCGGAAGCCTGTTCCACCTCTCACTGCGAGGCCCTGGCATCCTTTTTCCTAGAGAAAGTCCAGATTATCTATCAGGCTTTCCCTAGTATTGGACCATCTCCACGAGCCCCAGATTGCACTCAAGGCCATACCATCCAGCACTCTCTTCCCCCGTTACTTCCTGAGGGGTTCAACAAATTGGCCCAGCAAATCAAGTCCGGCTCCCCTTCGGATCCGGTAAGACCTGCCCTTTTTAGAGACCAGTCTTTTTTGGGACGCTCCACTGTGTGCTCCCTGATTAACCTCTCAGTGGCCTCGGGCATGGTTCCAGCCAAATGGAAGCAGGCGGTGGTTTCTCCAATCCTGAAGAAGCCTTCGTTGGACCCACTAAAACCGGAGAACTACCGTCCTATTTCATTGCTCCCCTGGCCGGCGAAAGTTGCGGAGGCACACGTCAATCTGGCCCTTTCAGACCATCTTATTCGGGCCAATGTCCTGGACCCCACGCAGAACGGTTTCCGTGCTGGTCACAGCAGGGAGACAGCCCTCCTCGCCATGGTGGAGCATTTGCGTGCGGTGTTGGATGCAGGTCAGACGGCGGCGCTTGTATTATTAGATCTGAGCGCCGCCTTTGACACCATCTCTCACCGTATTCTTCTGCATCGCCTGGAGGAGATTGGCATCGGTGGGCTCGCTCTGCAGTGGTTCCGCTCCTTTCTCGACAATCGCTCGACAATCGCTCTTTTTGCGTGGCCATCCCACCTCACCAGTCCAAATTCCATCCTCTGGGCATGGGGGTTCCGCAGGGATCCTCGCTGAGTCCCACGTTATTCAATTTATACGTGAGACCATTGGCTGATGTCGTCAAGCAGTGGGGCATGACTATGGTCTCATACGCTGACGACACTCAGCTAGCGGTTACTATCAGCGGGGATGCTGAGCAGGATGCCCCTAGGTTCCAGAGTGGACTGAGGGCGGTGGCTGGTTTGATGAATGCCAACTGTCTCCAGCTTAACGCAAAGAAGACTGAAATCATGATTGTTGGTAAGAAAGCGGAACTCTGGGGAGACAGGTGGTGGCCTCCGGAACTTGGGCCGTCCCCGACTCCGGTCACGGAATTAAGAAACCTGGGAGTCTGGCTGGACCCCACCCTCAGCTTTGTTGGCCATACAAAGAGAACTGCGGCCTGCTGTTTTGGTGTTCTTCGGGGCTTAAGACCTGTCCTCAAATTTTTTGATGCCTCGACCAGGCAGTTGGTGATTCAGGCGACGGTGATCTCCCGGCTTGATTACGCCAGTTCTCTCCTGATGGGGGCCAACCAGGCAGAAATCACTCGCTTGCAGCATGTTCAAAACGCTGCAGCCAGAGCGGTAGTTGGCCTGCCCAGGTTTTGCTCTGTTTCTAACACTCTACGATCCTTGCACTGGCTGCCGGTCAAGATGAGAATTCATTTCAAGGTCTTATGTCTGGCCTTTAAAATCTTGAAAGGTTCTGCTCCCCAGATCCTTACCAACCTCTTGTCTCTCTATACTCCGACGCGCTCTCTTAGATCCTTTGGCCAAGCTCTCGCTGTGGTCCCCCGGTTCAAGCTTAGCCGAGCTGGGGGCCGATCTTTTCGAGTGAGAGCGGCGGCTATTTGGAACTCTCTTACTGTAGAGATCCGTTTGTTGGAGGATCTGTTGCTGTTCCGTAAGGCCATTAAAACTTTCTTATTTTAATGTTGTCCCGTAGCTGTTCCCCTTTTTAATTCTTTGCATTTAGCGGTGTTGTGTTCTACCTTGTCATGCGCCGGAACGCTCCTTTGCTGGAGCATCTGTGCGCATTATAAGTGCCCATAGCATAGCATAGCATAGCATATCTGATGCCATGGTTTTAATATAATTTAACCATGTAATATTTACAGCTCCGTCTAGCGATAAACAATCTAAAACAACAACTCTATTTAAGGATGTTTCTGGGGTTACCCAAATTTTATGCCATAGGAGCAGTGGGAAAGATTTAATTTTATCCTCGAAAAATGGTAGCCCAACTTCCCTGTGGCTGAAATAAATAGACATGGATTTAGGGGCTGCCAATAAATAACGAATGAAATCGTTTTTGGTGCGTTGTATCTGCTCCACTTTGACAATCCCCCAAAGCCCAGCCCCATAAGTGCCAGTAGGAACACATTTTGCTTTATAAATTTCAATGAGTTCACGCACTGGCCCACCTAGTTTCATGGAAAAATTTATTAGGGCACCATTGGCCCTGCTAACGGCCAATTGTCTTGCAAATACTTCTTTCCAGCTCCCTCTACTGTGAAAGTTAACTCCCAAGTAAGAGAAGCTACTGGTGTTTTCGATCTTATTCTTCCCCAAAAAGATTGCCTTGGTCGATCTTGTCGAGGTACTATATGTCATGGAATAGGTTTTCGAGACAATAACTATTAGTCTACGAGTACTCATATAATTCGAGAATTCAACCACAGCCCTTTGTAGGCCGATGACAGTACGTGACATTATTGCTCCGTCATCCGCATACAAAAGGATGGGGATGGGTTTTCCTCCCACAGCAGGATAATCGAAATGAAAATCCTTGAGGTATTGTCCCACACTGTTAATATATAGGGTAAAGAGAAAAGGCGCCAACATGCTGCCTTGTCTCACACCTCTTTTTATGTTGAATTTATCAGAACAGACTCCCCCCCCTCCCATACCGTACTCTGGCCCCTGCATCCCTATACAGTTCCTTAATAAATGTTAGGATCTGCTGGTCTAAGTCCATATCGGTCAAAGTCTTCCATAACATAGATTGATCCACACAATCAAACGTGGAACTTAAGTCCACGAATGCAATAAGTAGACTTCCTCTCTTAGCTTGGGTATACTTCGCAGTCAGAAGTGCTAAATTAAGGTCCTGTTCAATCGTGCCCTTGCCAGTACGGAAACCATATTGTAGGTTAGTGATAATATCTTTTTCCTCCGCCCAGACCTGCAGCCTGTTAAGGATTATCCTGCCCGCCACCTTCATTAAGGCATCTAAGAGAGGAATAGGTCGATAACAGGCGGGGTTATTCCTATCACCTTTTTTGAAGATTGGTATTACAACTGCTTCTGGCCAGATTGAAATGAAGCCAGAAGCATCAGCGCAGTTTATGACATTTGTTAACACGGGTGACCAGAGAGAACTCAGATTTATATAGGTCAATCGGGACACCATCTGGTCCCGGCGCTTTCCCCGATGCACTATCCTTAATTGCCTTAATAAGCTCCTTGTGCTCAAATACAACCCCCCATTGGGAACGTCTCTAATCGCTCCGTCTCTACAAGTGACACTGTCTGGTTATCAATGCAATCTCAGGCACATTTAGATTCTTATATAAATTTGAGAAGTGCTTAACCCAAATGTACCCTGGCACAACTATGTCGATAATATCTGTTTCTTTGTCTGACAAAAAAGGGTTGTTTACTGCTCTCCAAAATGCTATATTATCATTTTTCAAGCATGCCTCATGAAGGTTCTGCCAGATTTCATTCTTTAACTCTTTTTTCCTTCTTGCCAAGGCTGCCCGGTAAGAACTTCGAGTCTGTCTTACCAGCTCCAAAGAGCTGGGGGTTTCATGAAGGGCCGATTTCAGGTTTTGGTGTGCCCTTGAACAGTCTTTATCGAACCACCCCTTAAACTTGTGTGTGCAATTTTTATACTCTCTAATCAGTTGTTTTTTAATGTCGCACGTGATTTTACCGAAGGCATCAAGAACTTGGTGATTACCTTCAGATAGAGAGAGGCAGGTTAATAGGTGGTCATAGACTTTGGTGACTAATTTTTGCATAAAAATTTCAGGATCTACTTTTGCCCATTTAATGGAGTAACCATTAATACTTGCCAGATTGATCGGGGCGTGATAAGTAACCTTATTAATTGTTTCAAATCCCTTTGTTTTCAAACAGAATGAGATGGGATAATGGTCGCTCGAGGCGGCGTCTAGTGTCTCCCATGACAAAACCAATGAGCAGTATCTGGAGGATAGGAGTGTGAAGTCGATTATAGAATTTGCCCCTCTCCCATTAAATGTTGGCTTAAACTCCTCCACCGGTGAACAGCTTTCGTTGATGTAGCCCAGATCAAACTCATATATCAATGAATTTAACAAATCCTCTAACCTGGAATGGACAAAATGAGTTGATGCATCCTCCCCATTCCCCTTCAGGGGACAAATACCAGTAACATTACAGGTACAAAGGAAGCAATTGAAATCACCCACCCATAAGAGTGCCAGATCCCCATCCCCTGTTTTTTTTAGTTCCCTTAGCGCTCTTCCAAGACTAGTGATGGTCCCTTCCCATAAGGAAGCATGAGCGTTATTGTAAAAATTTACAATGCCCTTGTTCTGCACACCCGGCCAGCTGACTAACAGGATCTGGTAACATTCTGCTGAAATGAAATTTTAAACTATTATCCCTGATGTATTTGAGATATAGGTGCATAAGCCCCCTTTATTTCTGCCACGCTGACTTATAATAGCAGGTGTGATAAAGGTTTGATATCCCAATAAGTTAATCTCTTTGGCCATCCATGTTTCTTGAAAACACAAAATATTGTATTTATTTACCATGTCTAACCAATCTAAGCGGTCCACTTTATCCTTTAAACCCGCTAGATTCCAAGACATAATCAGCTGACCTTTGAGGATTTTCTTATCAGTAGTGTCAACCTCTCCCAAGTTAGATATTTTATCTGGTGGGCCTTCTTCCCTATTTGTCACATCATCAGCAATATATGCAGGTGGCTCGTGATCCCTCACAATCTCTTCAGTCCCACTTGGGAGTCAGTCTACCCCCTCCAGTCCAGATAGAGAGGTGAATCGGTTGAAGGTGGCAATGTTAAAAGTTGGACCCGCCATGGCCCGATTATTCGGGTACTGTGGTCTAGAGTGGTTTCCTACCAGAGTTTGTGGATAAAAATAACTTAAATCATGAGTAGATATGCCTCCCTCATAACTCTCAGGGTACCAGTCTCTGATGTGATTAGTCGCCCTACGATCCCTGAAGTTGATAATGATGATATCCCCCTGTATGTCCTTCGGTCTTTGTCCCACCCAACCTAGTCTTCTAACATGTAAGATTTCACCATCTAGGTTGGGAGGCAATGGCCTGTTCTTCCTCAGCTAATGCACTACCTTATTCTTGAGGTCCTGGTATCATTCAGCTTTCCCCGCTATCAGCTCTGGTACCCCAGTGAGTACTATATCATAAGGTACCGCCTCCGGAGGGAGATCTATTCGCTGAGCTTGTCCTTTTAGATTTTTATCCAAATGAGATCTACTTACAGTATTTCCATACTCATGACCTTGCTTACTTGCCTGCCCTCTGTGTCTTACTTCTCTTACTTCCCTGGTTTTCGTAGGCTCAGGGACTGTATTCATGATTAGAGTAGCCGTGATGTTATCACCAACAGGGGGTAACGTATCAGCGCTCATCGCTGAATTAATTGTTTTCGGGACTGTCACTGACACGATGGGGATCGGGTCACATCTGTTAACTGACAGTTCTTTGAGTAGGTCTGTATTAACATTACTTGATTCTTGAATAGACCCGACTTGCTCTGCCATTCTCTTTACCCTCTCGACAAGTGGTATCAATAAGGATTTAACCAATTGCTCTGTATTTCTCATTAGGTCTTGATAACAATGAGAATGAGAATGTATGCACGGGTGATCTTGGTCAGGTTTACTTTCTGCAGGACCTTTATTATTCGTGGGGCTCGTGACCAATTTAGATGTTTTTGCTCGGCTTCCTTTTTGTCTATTCCCACCTCGCTTTCTTTTAATTGGCGGTCCTAACCCAGTTATTTTATTTGGAGTAATCTTCTTAGTGGGGGACTTACTAGGTATCACTAATATTTGTTCCTCAGAAGACATTTCAGTTTGTGATCCTTTGCTGATATCTATAGGGTTAGCTCCCCTCATTCTAGATGGTGATTCTGGTAGATTTTGGAGCTGTGGCGGAATACCAATATCGCTTAGTTGCTCTTTACCAGTGTCATAATGGGATGGTGAAATTGCTAGCTGGATGAGCCCCACGGAAGAGCGTTTATTCTGCAGTTCAGAGGATAGGCGCCGCTCAGTGAGTATAATTTCATGTTCTAGCACTGAAGCGGCCCTTGTAATAAACTGGTCTAAAGTCCCTCTGACAGACCCACCCACCAGGGACGTTCTGCCTGTACTAAGCCGAGTGTTCATGTTGTGAAATGCGAATATGGCAGGATATACAGATATAATGACCAATACAATCTTTATATTACGACATATGGTGGGCAATAGGTGTATGCTCTTACTATAATATCCAGTGACCCGGATAACAAAAGCAAGAGGGGAGGCCCAGCCCAGCCTTGGCCAGCCTCGGACGGCCACAGATGGCCCGCCCTTTGCCCGGGCTTAGCCCGGCGCCGCCCGCGCACGTCCTGCAACACGGAGGAAGGGTGGGTGTTTTCAGCGCCTCTGGACGCGACGTGTGCGTGGGTGGGTAGGGCAATCCCGCCGGGAATTCTGGGAGGTGTAGTCCCCCCGCACGGCGGCCGCTAGATGATGTGATGAGCGGCGGCGGGGGGACCGGCAAACGTCCACGTGCTCACAGCGCAAGTTGGTTCAGTGGGCAAAAGTTCCCCCAGCCAGGAAAACGAAAGGCAGGTAACCAGCAAGCTTTAGAAAGCGTCTCCCGCTCCCCTGAGGGAGCGCAGGTGTTTTCAGTGCCCCCGGGCGCGGAAGTGTGCGTGGGTGGGTGGGGCAATCCCACCGGGAATTCTGGGAGGCGTAGTCCCCCCGCATGGCGGCCGCTAGATGATGAGATGAGCGGCGGCGGGGGGGACCGGCAAACGTCCACGCGCTCACAGCGCAAGTTGGTTCAGTGGGCAAAAGTTCCCCCAGCCAGGAAAACGAAAGGCAGGTAACCAGCAAGCTTTAGAAAGCGTCTCCCGCTCCCCTGAGGGAGCGCAGGTGTTTTCAGCGCCCCCGGGCGCGGAAGTGTGCGTGGGTGGGTGGGGCAATCCCACCGGGAATTCTGGGAGGCGTAGTCCCCCCGCATGGCGGCCGCTAGATGATGTGATGAGCGGCGGCGGGGGGGACCGGCAAACGTCCACGCGCTCACAGCGCAAGTTGGTTCAGTGGGCAAAAGTTCCCCCAGCCAGGAAAATGAAAGGCAGGTAACCAGCAAGCTTTAGAAAGTGTCTCCCGCTCCCCCGAGGGAGCGCAGGTGTTTTCAGCGCCTCCGGGCACGGAAGTGTGCGTGGGTGGGCGGGGCAATCCCGCCGGGAATTCTGGGAAGTGTAGTCCCCCCGCACGGCAGCCGCTAGATGATGTGATGAGCGGCGGCGGGGGGGACCGGCAAACGTCCACGCGCTCACAGCACAAGTTGGTTCAGTGGGCAAAAGTTCCCCCAGCCAGGAAAACGAAAGGCAGGTAACCAGCAAGCTTTAGAATGCGTCTTTTCACTTTACTATTGTTTGTGTGCTCCATGAATGCTTTACATTTTGTTTCTACATTCGGCCAAACTGTTTTTGTGTCATGCTAACAGCGGGTTAAGTACAGGTTGATTTGGTGACTTTTGTGATTCACCTTGACGGTGATTGTACCTGTTACTTGAACAGGATTAACACCCCCACTCAACCAAAAACCCAATTTCTTACAATTACGTTGCACCTTTGACTCTCCTGCCTTCTAGTGAGCTGTTTACTAATCTTTTGATTTTTGTTTATTTAGCTTTTTTTTGCTTTTAACGTTTCTACAGCTTGAGTTCCAATGTTTCATGCTCCGTTTGATAGCAATCTCCCTCGTATGTCTGGCAGGTTAGTGTCCTCTCTTACTTTTCTTTAAGCAATCAGGATTGAAGTCAATGTTTACCCATAGATGGATCTATGACAAGAAGTATTTATCATTCATTCATGCATTCATGATGCTGGTGTGGCCGCAGTTTCTATATTGCCCTTTCTTCTTTTGCATTTTTACAGATGTACATGTAGTTCTTTGTGTCCTTGAGTATCTTTAGGGTGAAGCTATGAAGTAAGATTATGTATCAAGAATACATAGTTTATTTTCTCGGTCTCCCCCTCTCTCTGGTTTTGATACTTGGTCAAAGGCATAATGCAGAAGATTGTTAAAATTACTGTCATGTCGTGTTTCCATGTGCTTCACAGTTGCATTGCTCCTGTTCTTTTTATTACTGCTCGTTTGTGTTGAAGTAGTTTCTTATTTAAGTGGCATGTTTTACTGTCAAAATACATTAGTTTGCGTGGGCAAACCAGCACGTACAATACAAATCTATCTATTTTTTGTTGTGCTAAAATGCTATGTTGTGAGTTATTGATAAAATGCTATTAGTTTATTCTGTTTGTGTAGGTCTTGCAATGTGCACACTTCAAAATTCATTTTTCCTTAGACAATTTTTCAGATGATGTTTGGTGATGCAGCTGTGTTTTAGTTTCTCCCTCAGGCTTTTTGTCCTTCTATATGTGATAATAGGATGATTTCCTAATTGTTCTGCAATGATGGTATTAATTAAAATATACCCACATCTTTTTGCATTATTCATTTGACTTTTGCTGATTTCAATGAAAACTTTGCTGTCATTAATATCTTGCCTGAATCTTCCTGTTTGGCCTTTGTTAGTAGAGTCACTTGTCTACTATTAGTCCTTGCTTTGAATAGGTGGGATTGTATTAATTATGTGGGTATTTGCTGGCTTCAAATATCTGACACATATCATTGCAATGTTTCTCAAATTACTATTTGTCCGAACAGTTTCATTTCATTTGAGGGAATTCCCCATTAGGGATGCTTAATTTTAGATTGGCTGTTTAGAGACATAAACAATGTGTTTAATAGGTAAATATTACATACAAAGTGTGATACCCACTCTGTGGTTATAGTTAGGCTGCCAAGCGATAGGAATTCCTTGGATTTTTATAAAGCTCCACAAAACTTTGCAGTCCTATTGCTTTTTCTACTTTGATTGATGATGCAAAGTTTTGTGGTGATTTGGTAAGGGTGTGCAAAAAGAAAAAAGGGGATCCCAGAACACATCTTTCCACGAATGCATTTCAGTAAACTTTCAGTGATTTGGGGTCTTTTTGACCATAATGAGATTGTCAATAATGTGCTGCTACCATCTAAATGCCTCTTGTTTTGCTAGTTATGCTACTTATGTAGTGTTCTTTGGTTAAGCGTGGACCTCGTAAGTTCAACATATTTGTTACTTCGATACCAGTGATTTGTTGTTAGTGTACAATGTCGGACTTGCTAATTTTTCTACTATATTGCACATTACCCCTAGGCTGCATTGTTTTCCTTGCATGGACTGTCCTCTGCCTCACACCTTTATTGCTACCATTCCACCTTTCCTGGGATTATGACTCATAGTTACAGTGTAAGGGTAGGATACACTGGAGTTGCAAAGGGCAAGTCTCCCCGCCTATCTGTAATTTGTGTGTAAAATGTGTGAATGCATGCAGAGCTCACCATGTCTTGCAATCAATCAACCAATCAATCAGATGTCTTGTAACATGCAACTACTCATCCGTGAGGGTCTCAGAGCGCTGGGGGAGGGGGTTGGCTGCTGGTCCGACGGTGAACTGTGGTTCAGTTGAACTATACTGCTGAATGATTAACCACGTGTGGATTCAGCTGGTTTCCATTTGGATCTAGCAACCCCTCCCCCCTGCATGGAGATCGTAAGGAGGTCCAAACACTGTACTCATTCCTACTTTCCGGTCTCTCCTTTTAGGTGGAAAAGACGCCATTTACCTAGAACCTACCATGCTCTTTTCTCTCTTCTCACGAGTGGACACTTTTATGGTGGAGAAGTAGCATATGACCTTTCCTTTGAGTGCTAGACTGTTTGCATACATACTCCGCTTCTACTAATTGCATGTCACTGGATGACTGAATGCAGGAACGTTATCCTGAATGTGCTGTCTATTCCCCCCACCATATTACCTGGGGTATGGGCGGGAAAACAAGTTTCACCAACACTCTATTGTCTCCTTGTGTCTAGAATGAATGAAAAATTTGTAACGCAACAGGGACAGTGAATATGCTGCTAAATACAATAGGTTGCCTCATGAGTACAGAGGGCAGGGAAAGAAGCACACTTGCACCCAATAAATTTCCCTAGCTGGCAACAGCGTAGAGGAAGGCAGCAAGAGGAAATGGATGCACCAATCTGTTCTTGTTTCCCAGTTTTAAGTGCCCAAAATTCAGGAAACAGAAGGGGAAAGAAACTGGTGGAATTAAAAAGACACCCACCCAGTGCAAGGGTGCTAAAACTGAATGTATGAAATGTATTTTCCCAATAATACATATGGAGCATGCTACATGTGACTTTCAGCTTTTAATGCAAGATGGTACAATGTGTGGCATGTTTAAAACTGCTCATTGAGATTTGACAAATGCACATCAAGCTCTATACAATATTATTTGCCAGTGTGCACTGGAAGATGTAGAAAATCCGTCTTGTGTGACACAGTTTGAGGTAGATGGCCTCATAGATCAGATGATCTTTATCTTCAACAACTAATGGTCCCTATACTTAGTAGCATCTTTTTGGAGATGACTAGTAAAATATGGGAATGGCGTATGTACAAGTATAATTTGCTAAAAGTATTATTGGAAGAGGATAGAATTAATAAAGAGGCAGGGCTTGATTCACAGAACTAACTTAAGACAAAATCCTAAACTTACTACTTTTGGTATTCACAGAATGCACTTACTACTTTTGGTATTCACAGAATGGATTTACGACTACTAACTTTACGTCCGCGCTCGGGCCGGAGATTCCATCCCGTGGCGGAGATTCTGGCCCAGAGGTGGAGATTCCGGCCTGGAGGTGGAGATTCAGGCCGGTGGCAGAGACTTCGCCACGGCCGAAATCTCCATAACAGGGCCGCGATCTCCACCTCCGGGCTGAAATCTCCACCGCCGGGCCAGAATCTCCGCCACTGGGCCGGAATCTCTGGCCCGAGTGCGGACGTAAAGTTAGTGGTCGTAAATCCATTCTGTGAATACCAAGTGAATACTAGGGGGTTCATTAGGATGGCGAGCGGATTGCCCCCGCCCTGCCGGCAGTAGCCACTGCCGGCCTGGCAGGGATGATCCACCCGCCATCCTTGCAGGAATGACCCCCCGCCATATTATTATGGCTGGGGTGCCCGCGGGGAACGGAAAGACCATCCGCCGTATTTCTGCCACGTTCACATAGCGACCGGGGCAGAAAAGGCTGCAATATGGTGGCGGTGTCTGTTTAACACCGCCAGTCATATTACAATGTGCGCTGGGGTATGCCTTTCCGTAGTGGCAATGGCATGCTGAGTCTACCTGCGGGGGCCCGTTGCGGGCCCCCAGGGACTCATGGGTGGAGTGGGGGTTGCACATGGGGGGTACATATGGTACCCTTCAGCATTTCAAAGAACAACGTGGCAGGCACAGTGCGGTGCCTGTCAAGGTTGTGCTTTCAAATGCACAACATGTATTCTTAGCATAGGATGCGCCCCCCACTGTGGCGGGCGCATCCTAATTTCCCCCACGGGACCCCCGCCCTTATGGCGGGCAGTCCTTTTCTACGATGGGATGGCGGGCAGACAAAGTCCGCCCGTCATCCTAATGGACCCAAAAGTGTATTCTGTGAATACCAAAAGCAATAAGTACGTGCTGTTAAAACCAAAAGTAGTACGTTTAGGATTTTGTCTTAAGTTAGTTCTGTGAATCGGGCTCAAAGAGAATGAGATCAAAAATCCTTATTCTAAACAAATGCTTGGCAGCACAGAATTGAATGATTGTTCAGAACTTTCCGGTATTTGTATTGATATACAATTCAGGATTTTGGATTGGCCCCCAAACGTGGGTTCCTGATACAAGATGATTGGATTGTTGCATCTTGCATGCGACTGGGCAGATGAGAATTTGTGCCTCTTCTATGGTGTCTATGAGTATTACACTAGAAGATTGTTAAAAGATAGCATAAGAGCCCAGAGTATGCAAGATAAATATATTTTGCCTTGTGATTTGTTTCATTTTACTTCTAGCACGGTGTACATTTGGGTTCAGATAAAATACTGTTGCACCTCCAGCAGGTTATAGCCCAAGTATAAATATCTCAGAAATGTATATAGACCTGAATTGCCAAATACTTAATTTGCAAATAGAAGAATTAATATCTCCTGGAGTTATCTCCTGCAAATACTTTCATAGTAGGACATGTCAGTGCAATTCAACTTCCCCTTTTAGCCTGCTCTTGCTCTGGTGCCTCTAGCTCACCGCAAAACTATGGGCCTTGTGCCAAGAGCAAAGCCACACAGTGTAACAACATCCTGTGACTGCAGACAGAACTGAAAGAAGCAGGATAGTGTAATTGGTCTCGTGTGTATTCTTCGTAGCGGAGAATGAAAAGGAACACACAAACTACATGAATATGTATACAAATATTTGAATGTTCTTAGAATTTATAGTTTGTATGATGTTCATAAGTCCTGGAAGCAGGGATGTATAAATATATATCGATAGATCTAAAACAAGTTTTATGCAAAAGTATTTTGTTCCGCCCATGTTATTCTTAGGTTACAGAGAGTTGAAGCGTAGAAGTGTATTTTCTTACATGTTTCTGTTCAGTGTTATGGTGTTCTTGGTGTCAACTGCATCCCCCTTCCATGAAATAAGTATAGATGACCTGCATAGCAGTAAATCTACCGCGCCTACAGGCTCCCCCACCTATTAATTAGCTAAACACCATGGCCTCAGTGAGTGTCCATTATTAGAAAAATGTCACACATTGACAACCAGGGTCAAGGACTTGCAGTTCCTGTACATGGCACATGTGATATGGCACATATGATATGGCCAGTAGTTGAAGAAGACGTGAATATTGAAAGAGAAGAAAATAAGGGCAAGGGAGTGGACACATTTGGCAGATAAGAAGATTAGGGAAATTTTGAGACAAAAACAGTTGGATGTAACGGGGTCTTCCCCTGTGCTCCGGTATCAAACATGTGCAGGAGAAGGCCTCCTTAGGCATTAAACCTACACAGCTAACTAAGCAGACGAGGAGGAGAAGGCCTCCTTAGGCATTAAACCTACACAGCTAACTAAGCAGACGAGGCCGTGATGGGTAAATGGGGAACTAACAACAAACAGTATTTCAAACATCCTCTCACTTGCACTGATCAGGGAAGAATGCCTGGCGAAAGCATTCAAAGGGAAGAGCATGGTGCCACCAATATTAATTAAGCCAGTGTGGCAGCAGACATTTCACGATGGATCTTTAGACCATGCACTGGGCTGTGGGGGACTGCGTACACTGATATGGGATCTTGGAACATATGAGAAACATAAAGTACATGATACATCAGCTCTAGCAGACGCATGTGACAGGCAAAAAAGAACAACTGGAGTGATGGAGATGTTAGATCCTTTAACCCTTGCTAACTCCCCCAAACAGTCCTCAACAGCACAGAGAAGAATGTTCTTTTAAGGAATGGCAGATTGAAATGCAACACACTACTAAGTGACCTAGTAGGGGGCAAGTTACAAGTAAGCCAACTGGCAGGAAAGCATGATAGACCACACCAATACACAGTGCATGCAGAGTCTGGCATGAGCTAGTATCCACAGCATGGCAAGACATTGACCACGGATGTAACCACCCTCCATTGCCCCAGGCACACGAAGGGGATCTATCTAAATTTAGCTTCCAGAGTCCAGATCTACCATCTTGGGCAGATGCCTGAACAACTGACACATTACAGTATGCCGAAGACAAGCTACGCCAGTGGAGAGAACTACTGGGCTCCCTGATAACTTCAGGGATAGCACAAGAAATAGTAGCCCAATGTCAAGCGTTAACCAAAAAAGTCTCAATTATGCCCCTACCACCGGCATACCACTTCTCTAGGAAGAGCCAAATGGCCTACACACATACATGTCCCACCATCACACATTTTCATCAACAATGCATGCATAAAGGGGTGTCGGACTACTGCAGGACTACTTCAGACACTACTGAAGGCACTAACCCCTTCAGGCTTTGACACACATAGATGTTCCAGACACTTTGCTGTGGTCTGGTGACTCTGACATAGCATTCTAAATCCTAAGTACGAGTTGGATGTGGCAACAGGGATTTCCACTTGTGCTACAATGGAAATTGAGGTTAGTAACAAGTGATACTGACTTGGATGACACCACACATTGCCAATGAAAGACTCACAACCCTGAGCACTATCTGCCTTTTGCCAATGATGATTGTGTGCTCGCCGCTGAGGGACCAATAAAAGTATAGCCACATTTAAGTAACACAGCACTGCCAGGTGCCGATGGAGAACCCTTTGCTGATGGAATTCATCAAAAGGATGAGATGAGGACATTGCATTCTTCTTATGCTGGGGGTACTGCTCGCTGCGAACGATGAGGGAAGTTCTTCCACTATTGACCATTCCTTCACTATTCTTTTGTCCCCTAGAACATATAAATGCCAGAAATGTGTTGATGGTAATGAAAATAGCTGCATGTGATAATCAGACAGAATAGGATGGGTGGAGTATAGAATTATTTGCTCATGTAGGAGACAGCTTTGTGGAAATATGGATGTTTGAGAAGGGAACACAAGGGTGTGGAAGGATATAGAGAAAAGAGAGGTTGGGGTGATGATGGAAAAAAGATACAAAGAGAAAGTTATTGTGACAATGTTTTTTGAAGTGAGAGTGAAGAATTCTGGTTTCTGGAAGGTGCATTTATTGTGTTTTTGATACATATACATGTGCGTGCATATTTCCCTCTTTAGGGACAACTGATTTGCTGACAATGGTCTTTTATAGGCATATATTGTAAAGGGGATGCATTTTAATGCAGTGCATTCACCAGGGAATAGAAGGAATAAACCATGGGTGGTCTTGTTATACCTATAAATGTGAAGGGTGTGGTTTTAGTTTCATAAAGTGTATTATCATATGAGTACAATATTAAATGAATAACTATCATTATTATTGATATATTTACAGGATTATATGTGTGTTACACAATGAAAATGCTTTTAAGGTACAATATTGCTAACAGAGCATGAATGTGGGCCCTAAGCTTGCAGTTTAGATGTTTAACATTAAACTTGAAAGTTGTTTTCAACATGAAGCTGACAACTTTCATGCATCCCTAATTTCATAGGGTTTTCCCCTTCTTAGTCTACTGTAGTGCTTGGTAGAGGTTTTGAATATTTTCCAGTTATGGGGAAGATTGAAATAGTTCAACCACTAATAGAATTATTTTCCTTATATTTTGTGTTGCTGTGACGGAAATTCTATATTACTTGCTGTTGAGGAAAAATATTGTACGCCGGTTTGGTTTTCCTTTGATTATGTAACTGACGAATTAAGGGACAGTTGTTAAAGTGATGCACTTATGAACAAGCAGAGGGATCCTGCTCCAGTAACATAAATAGTGGTTTCATTGACTCTGATATCATTTAAATGAATATGCTGCCGGCTCGGTTTCTGCTGCCCCTCACGCAGAGTTCTGAGTCCCCATATCATGCAAATGTGATTTGCATTGCTAACAAGTGTGCCCGTAATGTATAATAATGAACAACTATTGTCTCCATCCAGCCCACAATGAAGAGTGATGTCCCATGTTCACTACACCAATGAATACAGTGAGTTGTACCACACATTGTTTGCAGACAAATGGCAAAGAAGTCTGGGGATCGAGAGAGTCGATATATGTAGATCCTTAGAGGTGGGCTGTAAGGTGTTATTTAACGGATCACTCAAAAGCCAGCATTGCATGTCTATTTTCAACCTGTATTATACACCATTAAAATTTGTGAAATGGAAAGCTCAGAAGGGTATCAACTGCAGTCGTTGTGGATATCTGGCTGCTGATTCAATTCATATGTTTTTTTGCTTTCCGAAATTAATTCAATTTTTAACCAAAGTGCAAGATTTTTTTAATATTAAGTTGGAATCGACTGTTGTTCTATCACCTGAATTAGTGATATTCGGAATTCAAACCGATCAAATTGACAAGACGGCTGAGGAAGAAGGTTTTATATTTATAGCTATGTTTGCATATCGATTCTGCATAACTTCGCGGTGGCTAGACACCGATCCACCAACGTTTTATCATTGGCAATTCCAAACTGTTAAGTATCTATCGGTTGGAAAATGCTGTGTATAAATTTAAGGGCCGGAAAAGAAAGATCTTTGGCCAAAAATGATGTCATCAATAACAAACTGTATATAATCAGGCTGTCTTTGTATTAATTACCATTTATTATTCCTTTTTCCTTTTGTCCTCTGATGAATTATTGTACTGTAATATCTGTAGTTATTGTCTGTATCTCCTATTATGCAACTTTCCTCTGCCATAAAATCAATAAAAATAAAAATAAATAAAAAAAGAGTTGTACCACACACACACACACATAGTACAAGTAGCTCTGGATCAGATGTGCACAAAGGGGAGGGGTTATATGACTGCTTTCTCTCATATGCTAATGAGTTGTTTTTATCAAGGTATCTCATTTTTGATCTTCATGAGAGACTTATTAAGCCATCAGATTAGGATACATTTTCCATCTTTCTAATGCTATTACAATTACATTGCAATGAACTACAGGCATATTTTGCACATGCCACTGCTAACACCTGCAGCCATGCACAATTCATAGCACTGACGACGACAGATGGGAGAGAGAATAAGAAAGTCTCCTTGTTGCATGCTTGTTCCCCTCCACAGCCACCGAATTACCAGGAGGTGTGGTGGCGCAGTTAAGGAAACCTAGACCTATTAATCAAAGACAGTACGCCTACAGTTTGGAGACAGGCAAGAAATTAGGAAGTCTTGTGGACACCTGCCCAAGTACAATATCCTTGAAACAGCCAATGAGCAAAGAGAGCTTGGGGCAACACAGAACTTACATTGCACATATCACCCACACCCACCAGCAGCAGTGGCCATTGAGAGAAGAAATAGGGGTGGAAGAACAAAACAGGGAGCATTTGTTCATCCACTGAACTATCCTAGTCTGATGCACTGCCATTAGCTTGTTGTCCATGAGAGGCACTCCTGATCAAGTTACACAACTGAGTCCTCATCATCTGGTGCTGCAAGCCTTTCCTACCTGATCAAAACTGGCTGGTTATGATCTCCAACTTGGAGCCTGGACCCTTTGCCAATGCCAACATCAGACATCACTGCCTTCCCAGCTGTTCCTCTGGACAACTGCCATAATGGTCAAGTGTGAGTGGCTGACCTTCTGGACACCCATCTCTCACACCAAGCCGGTGCCCCAACAAGGACCGGGGGGGCACTGACCTCATCGCCTTTATCATCTGCAGTTCTGGCTGAAAGATGTTGCTGGAACATCAGTTCTAGAGCACCTCACCTTCGTTCTTGAGTATTTATTGGTCAAGTGCTGGCAACCACTGATGAAATAAATAAGGTACAGGAGATTGAGCAATTTTAAATGTTCTTTTGCAATTCATTGAGACAAAAACAACTAGCACTACTGCAGGGCCCGCCAAGGAATGAATATAGGTAGCAACTGTTATCTGTACACTGTACTGCTCTTAGTGCCTGCATAGTTCATAAGAAATGATGTCTACTACGAAATAAGAACATTTTATGATACTGATGCTTTGAAATTACTCCAGATTGACAATACAAATAAAAATGCCAAATTTGCCAGGAGGGCAAAGGCCTATGTTCACTAGAAAGTGAAAAAGTATGCAAAGTAACATGTGCCAAGTAGATAATGACTTACAGAGTAGGTACATCACATTTTACCTTCTACAGCTGTGAAGTAACTACACTTACATGAAGGTTCCATTACCTGCCTAATGAGAAGTTGATATCAATAACTGAGTATTATCAAACCCTGAGTGTATGGATAATACTAGGAGAGTCCATTTTGGGTTTAAACATAGACCAGTAAGTAGTCCCAGTGGCATACCGAATTCCCCGGTGCATGAAGAAAGATTTCGTCCTGAAGTACACACACAACAGGTAGCTAATGAATGACTAGCTTTGGTATAACCCAAACATCCCAAGTATAATAGTTGTCAACACAACTTACCACAGATAGCAATATATCATGTATCCACGAAGACTGGCCAAGAGGTACCAAAGATAGTGCAACACAGTGATCGTGTTAACTGAGGTAGGACAGTACTATATGCCAGAAATTAGATTTACAAACAAACACTGATGGAAGGTACACAGACATTCCAACCATTAAATGTTGAGGACGAATTGAGCTATAATGTAATACCCTTCCTTGGATGCCCTATTCATATTGATATGTTGTTCTCGGTGGGGAGTATAGTCTTGACCATATTGCAACCCACGTAGTTCGGCATTGAACTATCTGGATTGCACTATGGTCAGGGCTATACTCCTCACCGAGCACAACATATCAATATGAATAGAGCGTCCAAGAAAGGGGAAAACATCTACGTTTGGGAGGTTGGGCTCTCATGGACCTGGGCACACTGCACTAAAGATACCCCCATGCATGGACATGACCCCAACAGCAAACAAAAATAAATAATTAAAAATGACCCCAGGACTTGGCACTCCCCAGGGGACAGGAGGCTGGAGAACCTACGGGCAGCAGGTCTATAGGTGCAGAACACAATGTCTGGACCGTGGGGCAAGGGGAACACTCGATGTGACACACTGCTTCACAGAGATACTGGGGAGAACTTCCATGCACAGTGCACTCCGTACAACACCTCCACCACTTTCAGTGAAGGAAGAAGGAACAGAAAAGGAGGGAAGGAGGTAGAAAGTGTAAGATGCATCATTGATTATCAGAGGGCTTGAATGTGGAATACATTTTCCTTGCTTGTCCTTTTGTGTGCCACTTGACCGTTATAGGATGTTCAATGATGATAAGGCCCGTAGAACATGCAGTGAACTAATGCGCTTTGCTGAATATGCCGTAACATAATGTAAGGCTTGCTCAAAGACATCATCCATGACTTTCATTATCTTGCTAGCCCAGCAACAAGGCACCATTTGCATTTCATATATAGGTGAAACAAATCGCCTACCTCTGATCGGTTACTGCATTGCTTAAGCTTGGAAAAACCCCACTGTCCCAATCAATGGACATGTGGGGATGCTGAGCAACACCAACCTGTATCATGCAGGTGGCACTCACTATTAGCTTCATCTGATTGGCTATCTAATAATTGTATAGCTTGTACTGTCTGATGATGGACATGTGATGTATTGGTCCCTAGTTGCTGAGAAATTCTCTTGTAGTTGTGATTTTGCTCCGCAAGTACCAAAACAACTTTTTGTGGTTTACAGAAATAAAAAGCTGTGCTGAACTTCTGCAAATTGGACACGTGTTTTCAATGCCAGTTGTCCCTGTGTTCACATATAATAAATATATCTTTCTTCCTATGAGCCTGACAGAGTCTGTATCTTATTTAATGTAGATTTCCACACGTGACCAGCAAACCATACACAAGATGGAGAGGATATAAGAGGACAAAAAAGGGAGTGGAGAATAAAATATAGTGATATTGGGGAGAACACTAGTGAGTGATAACAAGCTCTTGGCGAATATTCAGGTCTTTTTCACCTGCAACAATTACTGGGTGACACAGTAACCAGTATGTAGAAATATTAGCATGCTGGTCTACAATATGCCTCGCCTGCTTCAATAGGGAGTCTGACACCGTGGTGCCAGGAGCCGGTCCAAATGGAACAACAGATGAAGTGGGTGGTGGTGGAGATCTAGCTAATGCAGCAGATGTTAAAAGTGATACAGCATGGAGAGCTGGGACCCCTAGGGATGGTGCTGCAGCAGACTCCTGCAACTCCTTCTCTTGCCTTCCTTCTAAGGGAGTGTGAAACTCACTGAGGATCACTCAGTGAAAATCTGTGGAGTTACATTAAAACTCCACGAGATTCAGCTGGGTTTCGCTAATGGGTGGAAAATATGTAACTTGCACTGCTTGCCTCGTAACACGAGCAGCACTGAAATACGGGAGGGAACAGCACAAGCGCGTGCGGCCATTCGAGTTGATTTTGCTATCGCTTGAGTAGCAAAGTTACTCAAGTGGCAGCATTTTGACCTCAACCGCTCAATAAAATACCACTTTGGGGACGCCAAATCTCACTCGACAATTAGCATTTTCTGAAGCTTTGTGGGAGAAAAAATCCACTATGTGGCGATTGGCGGAATTTGGCCAGACCTCCACATTAAAGAGTAATGAAGAGTGATCACAATTCTGCCAATTTCTCAGGTGGAATGAAACATACCACCCAATTAGTGAATGGACTCCTGATGTTTCTACACCCTCGTCATCATAAAGGAGTACTGTTTTCAGCTGCCAAGCGAAATAACCTTTTGGCAGAGGGTACATGTACCAACCTCGTGTTGACTTTTTTCTCGCCAGGTAGCTATGAGTAACATTCCTAAACTACAGGCTCTTTCAGCCTTGTTTGTTGCTCAACCTCTTGATCCTCCTGCACCATCAACTGCTTTCTTAATTTTCCTCCTCCCGAAGCAAGGCATAAACTTGCTGCTCAGCCGTTGTGCACTCCAACTTCAAACAATAATGTTTTCCGAAAGGAAAAGAACACCACCTTTCCCTTTCAAGCTCACTATGGAAATGATGAAAAAGGGGTCTCCTGTTTCCTGTAATTAATACTGGTTTAAGCCAATCAAAAGTTGTTTCACAATTGTGAAGTACCATAGTACTATCAAAATTGTCTTTACAAGGTACTGTGGCACTTAGGAAGTACAAAAAATAAATAGACTCACATAATGAATATACACATATTTTAGGCAGGCTGCTACAGTAGCCTTTGTGTTTTTTTTACAAACTACAAATTCAACAACCCCAAAAATGTATATTTTTGTCATTATTTCAGTTGGCCTACAAACAGAGTCAAATACTACTAAATAACAGCAACGACCATAGACGTTGTGCTGCCTGTAGGAAAGGATTTCAGCTTTCTTTCTTTTTTCAATAACTAATAGAGAAATAACATTTTATACCTCACTGCATACATATGTATGTTCACATATAAAACTGGTAAATTCCTAGATGAATCTGTATGAATGTTTTGACATGCAAATATGTTACATTAAAAATAAATGTTTCCAAAATTTAAAAAACATAGAAATTCAATGAAAGAAATAAAGTTTAAAGCTTAGTTATACCTAGGAAAACATGATTTATTATTACAATACAGAGCCAACTTAAACTAGAAAAACCTTTGAAATTTAATTCAATCAATCAATCACTATTTGTAAAGCAAAGCGTGTCACCCGAGAGGGTATCAAGGCACTTGCTGTCGGTCTTATTCAAAGAGTCAGGTCTTGAGCCCCTTCTTGAAGCCAGTCAGCGAGGATGAGGTGCAGAGGTGGAGGGTGTTCCAGGCATTGGAGGCGAGAAACGAGAAGGAGCATCCACCAGCATGGCAGCAGCATATACGAGGGATCTACATGAGGACAAGGTGTGCGGAGCAGAGGTTCTTGGGGGATGGAGGAAGTGCGGACAGGGGTTCAAGTAGGGAGATCCTTAGGCATGGAGGTCTTTGTAGGTGTGAGTCAGGAGCTTGAAATGGCTTCTCTTCTGGACCGGGAGCCAGTGAAGGTCTTTCAGGTGCTGGGTGATGTGAGTTCTCTTGGGCAGGTTGAGAATCGGTCAGGTGGCTGCATTCCAGAACATCTGGAGTTTTTGCATGAATTCTTTGTTGTTGCCTGCATGGAGCGCATTGCCATAGTCCAGTCGGCTGGTGATGAGGGCAAGCGTTACTGTCTTTCTGGTGGTGATGACACAGAGCATGCAGAAGCATGCTGAGGCTACCACGTTGACCTGCGCGTAAAAGTTATAGTTTCAACTTATGCTTATAACAACTGCCCCGTCCCCAAAGTACTATAAGTCACACACCTCCAGACAGAGTGCTTTAAAATCTGTAGCCACATTAGCTATAACTCAGCACTGAACCATGCTCAGTCTTACTATAAATGATTCAATCAGACAAGTGATAAATCCTTCTAAGACAGCAATCATTTACCATGCCATACGTCATGTAATATGAAAGGTTATGATCAGTGCATAGTGTAGGAGTGAGGGTGGGAATAACAGTTGGAGATGGGGTAGGTTCCTTGGGGGTCTTTGAGGGTTTAGGGAGAAGGGAATGGGGCTGTTGCGGGAGGTAGGAAGTATAAACATTTATGTATGTAACTAAATGGGTATATTTTCTCTGTGATATGTGTCTTTTTTAATATTACCATTAAGTACTACTGGTTACTGCAGCATCCCCATGGATTAAACAGGAAGTTCCATCAACATATTAGGAACAGGGTCTTAGTCCCACACCTGGCCTATTTCCAAGCAATCGTCCAACTGCGCTTATCCATATTATCCTTTCTTTAACCTTGCTCTAAATGAGCGCACTCCCATGCCAGGTTAGACATGTTACCTTATCTTACCTCCTTCAGTTTACCCCTCCAGCAGACAGTGTGGGAAGACTGACCACGCCCATGCGTGGCTTGATCAGGCTGAACAGCACCCATCCTTCAATCAGTAACAGTTGTCTACCTACTGCTCTTGCCCTACTCTCTCCAACTATCTCTATCACTAATGGTATTTGCCATTAGAGAGCCCAGTATCAATCCCTCCCTCCCGTTCTTAGAAATTCTTTCTTATCTGAGTAGAAACATTGATCCCTGCCACCTCCCCTAATTATGCCAATAATTTAAGGCAGGCTGTTTTCCAAAAGGGGCTTATTGCTGGCTCTAGTCTGTTACTAACAGGGAAGGCATCACAGGAAAAACAAGGCTCTTTGTATTCTGAGTGATGATGGAGAATCAAACAAAAAGGATGCCTGTTCTGCATCTCAGGCAACAAAATGAAAGAAAACTCGGTGTGAGTGAAAATCCAAGACAGAGATCATCAGGATAAAACATCAAGCACCATACTGTTTAGTTATTTACTAAAGTAAGCAGAATGAAGCATTCAAGTATCAGGACAAGGTTCCTTCGGTATAAGGGGCATAGATTGTGGAACAAAAGTGCACTCTACCTATCCTTGGTCATCCATTGTTGTACTTTTGTCTCTGCACTGTGGTGACCCTTTCTTGTCAGGGTAGGAGAGGTGGCATGAGCTTCCTTGTATAAGAGAAAGGCTGTCAAATGCAAAAAGAAACTGACAATATTGGAGAGTAAGTATGGTGCATGAGGAGCTAGAGGGTGGAGCAAAGGCAGGCGCTGTTGTTTGCCATTGTCTATGAACCAATCTTATACCAAAACCAGGCAGCCAGACAACTAGCTGCATGTACCAGGCTGATCACTCAAACAGTAACACTTAGCTGTGTCCATCAAGTGGCATATCCACCAGACCACAGCCACTCATTTAGGGCCCTCATTTATGAGGTTTTACAGTAGAGCATCTCTGCAGGCCACCCTGCTGCGCTGCCCTACAGTAAAAGAAAAGGAATGCCCTGTATCTATGAGATACCGCACATTCCTGTTCTTTTCCCCTGCGCTGGTGCTCAATGGACTGCTGTTCACCAATGCTTGCACTTTGGCACCATGGTGTAAGGGTGCCTGCATTGAGGGGATGATTGTATTTGTGCAGGAAGGGAAACCTCAAAAGAGAGAGAAAAAGGAAAAACAAGAAGAAATGAAGATATTTATCCTCGCTGTGCCTCTCTTACGCCTCCCCAGGGGAGGCTTAAGTTTTTGGCGCTGCCTTAGATTTACGATTTCTCATAAATCTGGGGCAGTGTCTAAATGTCATGAATGTTTCTGGGGACGCCCTCAGTATCATCTATTGCATGCCCCTTTAATGCAGAAAACTACGTTAAAGGGGACAATAATTACGAGGCAGCATTAAGCCAAAAGAAAGTGGCTTAGTACTGCCTCGTAAATATGAAGCAGGCTCCTGCACCATAGAAAGTCACAAAAAGTGACGTTCTGACAGCGCAAGGGGCCTCATAAATGAGACCCTTAGAGTATGACACTTGAGCCACTAGTCTGCATTTTCCTAATCAAGGCACCGCCCTCCACTCTACATAGGCAGTGCTTGTTGTGCCCCTTTTTCTCATTGAGGCAGATATGTAATTGCCTTTTACATTGCTGATATCAATGACTCTTCAAGATTTCACCCAAACCGAGATCAGTGTTGAACAAGAAAATAAAAACAATTTGAGGATTGGTTTAGTATAAGTAAAACAAATGGTCTCAAAATAACCTAGAGATGATAAACTTAAGTATATGGAAGGACTATCAAGTAAAGTAACAAAATATTTTTTGTGACACGTGGAAGGTAAGCATTGATCCAGAATGATCACTTAAATATTATATATTAAGTTTAGTTCACCTGCAAAGACCCTCTCAGCCACCACATTTTGAAAATAAATGTAAATACTTTGTTATGTTTGAAATTATATTTTTTTAAATAGATACTGGTTATTCTATTATACCATTTAATAATAGTCCAAAAGAAAACGGAGAGGGATTTTTAACAACATGCGAGTGAGAATAGGGTGCTCGGAAAATCCAAGCCATACTGAAAGTCTGGGTCCAGATGTAAGGACGGAGCACTCCACCCGAACTTAACTAAAGTGGGGTACTGACCAAACATGCTGCATATCAAATAACACACCTCAGCAATAGCAAAGTAAGGTGGAGATTGATAGCGCTATGTCTTCCTCTATCTACAGGTCAGGCCAAAAGAGTGACGCAAAGCATAAATAAGCCATAGGCATACCCGATGACAGTTGCAACTAGAGATCGTCAGGCACCCGAATTCATTTCTGGGGCAGCATACTTTCATTAAAAGTGGTAAGCCTTAATAAATAGGGTATAGAGGAGGGGAAGGCCTATGAAAACAAGACACTGGTATAATATCTTAAATTATTGTGTTCTCCCCCTTAGCTGTGATTTAGACACAGATGCGAAGGTGGTGTGTATCAGAACATCCAGCTAAATTATAGCATTCTGATTAGTGGAGTACTAAAATGAGAGGCAATACATCTGCAAGCTTCACAAACAACAAGGTAAAGAGTTAAAAAGACCTGAATAAAGAAGTTAAAGGGATAACCAAATATAAAATGGCTATAATATAATGTCCCATCTCTACACTAGGAACCTTGTAGTACCGATGGTTGCACCAAGGTTATATCATACAAATACAAAGCAATGACCAAAGGAATTGCCTAAGGTTAGTACATGGAGGCGATAAAGGAATGGAATGGGAGATTGAGAGACTGTGGCTGAATGTTTATGTTTGCGTCAGAGTAGGGCAATTTTGGATAAGAATTCCCAATATGTTCCACAATAAAATGTATGTATATAAGTATACCTCTGTAATAAATGGAAAGGGGCGACCACTCGGTCCCCCCGAACGTATGGTGGAGTACCCCGATCCCCCCGGGAGGCCATCTTGGGCGGGAGGCGAGTCTCGGCTGGTATGCCCGAAGCGGCGTAGCCGGGGCGCGCCTTTTCCCGCCCTGGAGTGGGTTGTCCTAGACGCTGACGCCGCCGGCCACGCCCCCGGGGGGCAAGGCGGAGGCGGGTTTACGCCCGCCCGAAGACGGATAAAAGGAGCAACAAGCCAAGAAAGCATCCTCTTGTTCCTGTGCTCTGAAGCTGCACCTCCCCGCTGCACGTGAGCTCGAGACGGAACGAAGAGCCAATTTTGAGCGTTGTAATTTTGTTCTTGTTTTACAGATATCTTCGTTGGAGAATGCCGGGCAAGAAGGTCGGAAAGCGGGTCGGTACCGATCAGATGCTCCGCATGCTCGTAAAGGAGGTAGCCGAGTTGAAGAAACAGATGGCGGTAAAGAACGGGGAGGGAGGCCCGAAGCGAATCGTCGGACCAGCATTGCCGGGAGTAGTCCCTAGCTGGAGAGGCAAGAGGTCCAAGAGGGGGGCGCCTGGGGGGGAGGCCCCGGTTCCCGATACACCGATAGAGGAGCCAATCCCGGCAGGGCCGGCCCAAGGCATGTGCAAACTGTGCACCTGCACAGGGCCGCCAAACCCGAGGGGCCGCCACGACGACCGACCGAGCCGAGGATCAGATTCGGATCTATCACTGGCGGCCCCCTGGCAGGATTTGGCGGCCTCCGACCGGGCAATGGCTTGGCAGCGAGTGAATTTGTGCCGGTGCTTAGCACCGGCACTTAATTATGAGGGCCGGGTCTATGGATCTGCTACGCACGTCACGTCATCTTTTATTAATCATGCCATAAAATGTGCTTCAGCAGCATGCACAGTGACAATCTTGCTCATCTTCTAAGCTGCCGCCTGCGTGCCCCATTACAGCGGAGAACTGCTCACTGATGGTTTTAGGCTGTGTTAGTAGTCGAACCCACTAACTCTTTTGGGTCGGATGAATGTGAGAGCCACTGTGGTGCCTGTCAATGTAACTTCTTAGCATGCTGCACGTCAGGAAGTAGAGCTTGTAGAACAGGCTGCGGCTGGTTTGATGGGGACTGCCGCCCACAGGGCCCAGTAGTTAGTGGGCAGCGTGCTGGACTGAGGCGGACTGCTCGGTCAGCTAATTTGTTTGAGCTTATTTTCTCTTGGAATAATACTGCAGGTAGCATAGGATGTCACTCTTCTTGGAGTTTCTCATTGTTGAGATGGGTGTAATTGCTTTTATTTATATGTTACCCTCATCTTTATTACTTGGTGTTGCTCGGCAAAAAGTGTCACTCATAGTCGTTGAAATGTCACTCATATTTACTCTGTAATTATGAAAATGTCACACATAGCAATCTGAAACCTTGGCAGCTATGCATCTTGATGTTTTTTAAAATTTACCTTACTGTACTCGCAGCGTGTTTTTCACCTCTCCCGAGTGACTCAAGGTGGTTAACTGTGTTGCGGGTGGCTGTGAGACTTCTTTGTCTGTCACTTAGCCTGCCCTGAAGAGAAGATTCATATAAATTAATAATGCATAATAGGTTGAACATGGCGGCCCGGGCCACGGCCCTTAGTTTAAATTCACTGTTTTGCACTGTTGCCGCTTGCCGGTGAGCCGTGGGCGGGCAGGACACACACACTGACACTGATCTATTAGGGCTGGATTTGGTTTCCGATGGGGGTAGGGGCTGTGCGCGACGTAGCGTGCGTGCGCAGAATTTTTTTTAGCATTGCCACGCTGCCCCAACATAACCATCACAGCTCTCCTCCACCACAAATCGTCATTGTTCAAGTCAGCCCGAGTCCCGTCCTGACCAACGAAGACATTGAGGGCAGGGCAGCCAGTGCAGTGCAGGCATCGATCAGCCAGCAGTACAGTACTGTCTAACTGGTATCAAGCGGCACCAAGCCGCCTAATCGCGTAAAGGCAGTGCCGGCCGCCCAACACGAGAGTTACGGTAAGAAGTAAAGTAAACTAACTTACTTATTATGCTCCGTGCCAAAACCAACGTTTTTTTGGGGAGCGTGGTGGTGAAGGTCCAGTTGTCAGATCACAGGCGTAGTGAGAGGCAGGCAGGCACTGGCAGCATGCCTCAGACGGCTCCATTAGATATCATACCAAAATCAGATGGAAACGATTCATGGATGTAATTCAAATTCACTGAGTGCCAGACCAGTCAGTGCCTGGCCTAGTAGTAGCCGCTGTGCTGCGCCCTCAGCGCACACTGATCATGTGATATCTCGATGATAGGGCCTGAACGCGCCGCAGGATTGGCCTGCCAGGTTTAAGTTAAAAGACCTCCAGCTGGCTCGCTGATTTGTACAAGCAAGGCGCGCAGCCACGCACAATAGTACTGAATGGTATTGGTTTTTGTCTCTGCGCCACATTATGGTCACGACACGAGACACGGGGGGCCCCCACCTACGCTCCCTGCACAGGGCCACCATGAGCCTAGAGCCGGCCCTGATCCCGGTTCCGAAGGAGGGGCATCCGATCCCCGTGGTAGTCACCCCCGTGAACGGAGAAGATATGCCTCCCGAGTTGGCTGCACAACTGGCAGCGTGGTTGGGAAAGGATAGTGAGGGCACCACGGCGGACGACGCCAGGGCAATAATGAGGCAATTGCGGGAATCTAGACAGGCTGCGAAGGCACCAT
The DNA here is from genome assembly GCF_964263255.1 of Lissotriton vulgaris. Lineage (NCBI taxonomy): Eukaryota > Metazoa > Chordata > Amphibia > Caudata > Salamandridae > Lissotriton > Lissotriton vulgaris. The sequence continues at coordinate 195,013,734 of NC_141691.1, forward strand.
CTTCTGTTCCCCCGCAGGTTCCGGTGGCTGAGATCGCAGCAGGCGCAAGTTCGGCAGCAAGTACAGCACCTAGTTCAGGTAAGCGGCTACTGCCGATTGCGGGGGAGGGGTCTGTACCCTCGCGAAGGGAGAAAGTGGCCCAGCATGTTCCACTCGAAATTAAGGAAAAGATTTGGGCTGATAAGTATGTGAACATGTTTTCTTTGCTTACTGACCATTACGAGATCGAGCATGTGAAGGCCCAAAAGGAGCTTATGCATCCGAGTGTTTGGCGCGCAAAAATGGCCGCCTTTAAGGTCGACGAGAACATAGGTACTTGGGGCAGAGCGTTTGGCATTTTCACCTCCATTATGGGTGAGCGAAGGCCTGAGTTGTTGACGGAATTGCCTATTTATCAGACACGTATTATGGAGTATTCTCTAGCGTACGAGGGCAATCAGTGGTTTTGTTATGACAATATTTTTAGGAAGGCTAAGGAGCACGACCCAGCTCTAACTTGGGATTGTTATGACTCCATTTCTTGGCAAAAAATGGAGAATTCAGGCATGTTAAAGGTACCATTGTCGGGGGTAGCGGGGTGAGTCTTCCCGCCAAACCTCTGGGACACCCTTTCGGATGGGTGCAGGTAACGAGCATCACTCGAAGTCGAGTGGCAACGCAGGTAAAAAGGGGATTTGTTGGAATTTTAACAGGGGAAAATGTACAAGGCCTCAGGGGTCATGCAAGTTTAGACACGAATGTGGGGGGTGTGGACAGTCCTCTCATCCCGAGACCATGTGCAGAGCCAAAACGGGTGATAACGGTGGTAGGGGAAGCGCCAAACAGGTCTGAAATAGTCCGAGGGGCGCCTTTACCTACCCCGGTTGATACCATGGCAATGATTCCTTGGCTCAATGAATACCCGGACCATGTCTCCGCTGGGGTGTTGCGAGACGGGTTTTCGTATGGTTTCCGCATTCCAGTGGGGGATTTTCAGGGTAAAACAAGTTGTAAGAACCAACTGTCGGTCCTGCAGCATACGGCGGTGGTACAGGTAAAGATTGGGAAAGAGGTGACTCGAGGGCGGGTTGCCGGTCCATTCGATTTACCACCGGTTGCTAACTTTGTTTGTTCCCCCTTAGGGGTGGTCCCCAAGAAGGATCCGGGTGAGTTTAGGCTAATACATAATTTGTCAGCCCCACGAGGTCTTTCCGTGAATGATGCGATAGACCCGGAAGTGTGTTCGGTGCGGTACGCATCTTTTGATGAGGCCGTCGCCATGTTGAATCGCCTGGGGCCCGGAGCGCTGATGGCCAAATCAGACATCGAGTCAGCGTTCCGGTTGCTCCCGGTACACCCAGACGATCAGCGTCTCCTTGGTTTCATGTTTCAGGGTCGCTATTACATGGATAAATGTATGCCAATGGGTTGCTCCATATCTTGTGCTTATTTTGAGAAGTTCAGTTGTTTTTTGCAATGGGTATTCACAAGAAAGACGGGTTTTCAGCATGTGATGCATTATCTCGATGACTTTCTGTTCCTGGGGGCAGCCGGGGATCCAGAATGTGGACAGGCTTTAAAAGAGTTTTGTGTCTTAATGAATCACTTTGGCGTGCCATTGGCACCAGGTAAGACTGTGGGTCCCTCGACTTCACTCGAGTTTCTGGGGATCGAGCTCGACTCGGAGGAAGGTTGTTTTCGGTTGCCCAAAGAGAAGGTGTTGAAATTCAGGGCATCCCTTGAAACATGTATTCGAGAGACGAAGGTAAACCTGCATCAATTGCAGCAAACGGTGGGCCAGTTGAATTTTGCCCTTAGAGTAATCCCAATGGCCCGCCCCTTTTCCCGCTCGATTGCACAAGCCATGGTCGGCCTTAAGGAGGGACATCACCGCACGAGGCTCTCGGCAGAGATTCGCCAGGACATGCGCATTTGGTTGGCATTCCTGGCGGATTTCAATGGTCGAATTGTCTGGAACAAGCCGGCGGTATCCTCCGAGGAGCTGGGGCTGTGGACAGATTCGGCGGGAAGTATAGGTTTTGGCGCCATATTCGGTACGCAATGGTCGGCTCGGAAATGGCCGACATGGTGGCACGAGTGCGGGCTGACAAGTAACATTGCTTTCCTCGAACTCTTCCCTATTTTGGTGGCCCTGAAAACATTGCCTGAGGGGTTCCGAGATCACTCTGTGGTGTTCTGGTCTGATAACATGACCGTGGTTGAGTGTATCAATAGTCAGGCAGCACGTTGCAAATGGATTCTGAGACTGCTTAAAGAAATTGTATTGTTGTGTATGCAGTTGAAGGTGCTCTTTAGGGCGCGACATGTCCCAGGGGTGCTGAACCAAGCGGCTGATGCGCTTTCTCGTTTCCGTATGCAGGCCTTCTGGGGTTTTCTGCCCACAGCGGACCCGGTGGCGGCACCCTTTCCCGAAGCTCTCTGGTCTCTCGGTGCCCGAACTACAAAACCTCGTGGGAGAGAGTTTAGCACCCAGGACAAGGAAGGCATATGAAGGGGCGTTCCGTTCCTATTGGTCCTTTTTGGGTTCTGCTAGGGGGGAGCTTTGGGGCCAGGAAGAGCTTGTCGTAAAATTCTTGCTGTCTTTACATCAGGCAGGCAAATCAGTAGCTACGGCCCAGAGGCATCGGGCCGCCATTTCCTTTATGGCAAGGGCTCATGGGATCCAGGACCCGACAGCGTCTTTTGTGCTGCAGAAAGCGCTACGTGGGTGGCAACGCCTTGAGGGTCGCAGAGTAGATGAGAGGCACCCGATAGGTCTGGATAGGTTGGCCCTGTTATTATCCGTACTCCCTGCGACATGTTCATCCCGGTATGAAACAGTGTTATTCCGGGCCGCCTTTGCGTTAGCATTCCATGGGGCAATGCGGGTAAGCGAACTGGTGGCGAAGAACAAACGGGATACGGTGGGGGGACTGTGCCGAGAGCACATTCAGGTAAAGAGGGAGACAATGACTGTCTCGTTTGTCAGGTCCAAGGCCGATCAGGGTGCGATAGGGGATTGTGTAGTAATACATCGGATTCCCGGATCTCCCATGTGCCCTGTTGTTTGCTTAGAGGAATATTTAGCGCAGAGGGCGTCATCATGGGGGGGGACCTTGTTGAGGCACGCTGATGCCACCCCACTGACGAGGTTTCAGTTCCAGCGGGTGCTTGCAATGGCGCTTTCGGCCGCGGGCTTGAACCCCGGCGAGTTTGGGACCCATTCCTTTCGGATAGGGGCTGCTACTGAGGCTACAGCCAGGGGTCTGAGTATAGAAAAAGTGAAACGTTTGGGGCGTTGGTCCTCGAATTGTTACAAAAGGTATGTGCGGTTGCACATGTTGTGAAGCTGCTATCATGTACTCACACTTCTTGTTTTTGTTTGGTTTACAGTTTCGCAAGCTTACGAGGCGGGGCGGACTGTGCAGTCGACCCGACACCTGGGAACCAGCGGTCAAACATCACCGGCTGCGGAAAAAGTGGTGTGGGTCGTGGGCCACTCATACGTGAGGCGTGCCGCGGACGTATTCAAAGCAGGTGACATGATTCACATGGCTGGGGAATACGGGTACAGGGTGACCTTCTATGGAAGGGGCGGGCTCTGTATTGACCAGTTTCAATCCTTTTTCGAGGGTTTGTTAGGGCGGACAAGGTCACCGCCGTCTATAATCATAGTCCATCTTGGGGGTAATGATTTGGTGACCACTGGTAGACGACTGCTTCTCGAGGCAATGCTTTCCACTGTAAGTTGGTTGGCGAGAAGAGTTCCAGGGTGCACAATTGCATGGTCCCATATGATTCCACGAAAAGTGTGGCGGGGGCGATTTCCGGTTTCTGCTCTGAATCACTCAGTGAAGAAAGTAAATAACAAGTTGGGTAGATTGTTTCGTTCAAGTGCACTGCATTCTATTCCGCATGGTTGTATCAAGGGGGACAGTATGTATTTGGGAGATGGGGTCCATTTGTCCCGGGTGGGGAATGAGTTACTCATAGGAGACCTCATAGCTTGGCTAAAGAGTTTAAAACATGACCTTTAGGCAGGAGTTGTTGTGGGGGGTCCGGATAGCCGGTCAACTATCCGGCCTGTGGCGGTACGGTCATGATCGGTGAGCAGTAATTGGAAGATCCCTATGGGGGGGCGTCACCCATTACGGATGGGAGCGCCCGGGGGAGGTGGCCATTGGCCCCTCAACGGGGAGGCGGTCCCTTCTAAGGATGGGCCGCCGAAAGAAAAGGAAAGGCGGTCAAGGCCCCTTCCTTGATAGGAGGGGCTACGGGCCCCTCCTGGGGAATTTCCCGGGGCCAGGACGCCTGCGACGGCAGATGTGGTAAGTTGTGTGGGGTGGGGAGGGGGTTTACGCTACCTTCTAGACACCTCACACGAGTCCTCGGACGACCTTAAAATGGCGTCGAGTTCATTGGGGCCCCCGTCAAGTCAAGGGAAATTGGTAGGTGCATTTGAGGTACAGCCTCTGTGCGGTCGCCCCTCCCAAGTGGGGGGGGGGGTAATTCTGGTTTAGGGATCTGACACCGATTACGACCTTGCCGTTGGCCCTTAACGTTAGGATGTACAATTTCAAGTTAAATGTTTTGTAGGATGTTAGTTCGGCTAGGAGAACCTTTGTATTAGAAATATGTTGAGGTTAGCCAAACATCGTAATGTGGAAATGAAATTGTACATAATATGAAACTGTTATTTTAATGTTTTGATTTTGTTTCATATTTTAATAAAATCGGCCGGGAGGGTCACTCCCTCCCGCCTTCCAAAAGTTCAGAACCGTTTCCGTTTTCCCATCCTTGGGGATTGCGTCGAGAGGGGGTGGCGGGTATCTCAGCCATATGGAAAGGGGCGACCACTCGGTCCCCCCGAACGTATGGTGGAGTACCCCGATCCCCCCGGGAGGCCATCTTGGGCGGGAGGCGAGTCTCGGCTGGTATGCCCGAAGCGGCGTAGCCGGGGCGCGCCTTTTCCCGCCCTGGAGTGGGTTGTCCTAGACGCTGACGCCGCCGGCCACGCCCCCGGGGGGCAAGGCGGAGGCGGGTTTACGCCCGCCCGAAGACGGATAAAAGGAGCAACAAGCCAAGAAAGCATCCTCTTGTTCCTGTGCTCTGAAGCTGCACCTCCCCGCTGCACGTGAGCTCGAGACGGAACGAAGAGCCAATTTTGACCCACCCACCAGCCCCTGAAGACAGCAAGTGGTTTTTTAAATAAAGTTTTGATGTGGTAACTCTATTTCTTACAGGTTGTGATGATGGACGTGTTATTTGTGTATGCAATAAAGAGAATGATCATCTAGAGTATGTTTTTTCGAATAAAGTTTTGCACTAGTGTTGATCAGTAATCATACGTGAAGTAGTTATGGTTGTCTTTTAATTTAGTAATTTAGTTAATTGTCGTATTTATTTTGGTCGGGCGGTAAGGTCATGATCGGTGAGCAGTAATTGGAAGATCCCTATGGGGGGGCGTCACCCATTACGGATGGGAGCGCCCGGGGGAGGTGGCCATTGGCTCCTCAACGGGGAGGCGGTCCCTTTGAAGGATGGGCCGCCGAAAGAAAAGGAAAGGCGGTCAAGGCCCCTTCCTTGATAGGAGGGGCTACGGGCCCCTCCTGGGGAATTTCCCGGGGCCAGGACACCTGCGACGGCAGATGTGGTAAGTTGTGTGGGGTGGGGAGGGGGTTTACGCTACCTTCTAGACACCTCACACGAGTCCTCGGACGACCTTTAAATGGCGTCGAGTTCATTGGGGCCCCCGTCAAGTCAAGGGAAATTGGTAGGTGCATTTGAGGTACAGCCTCTGTGCGGTCGCCCCTCCTAAGTGGGGGGGGGGTAATTCTGGTTTAGGGATCTGACACCGGTTACGACCTTGCCGTTGGCCCTTAACGTTAGGATGTACAATTTCAAGTTAAATGTTTTGTAGGATGTTAGTTCGGCTAGGAGAACCTTTGTATTAGAAATATGTTAAGGTTAGCCAAACATCGTAATGTGGAAATGAAATTGTACATAATATGAAACTGTTATTTTAATGTTTTGATTTTGTTTCATATTTTAATAAATACGGCCGGGAGGGTCACTCCCTCCCGCCTTCCAAAAGTTCAGAACCGTTTCCGTTTTCCCATCCTTGGGGATTGCGTCGAGAGGGGGTGGCGGGTATCTCAGCCATATGAATATATGTACTTACATCAGAGTGAGGTTTCTGTAAGACCGGAGCCTCTACCCCCCGTATCTCTAGTTTCTCCCAATACATGGCTGTCATTAAAAGATTGATTTATGACTGTTATGAAGGCTTAGATCGGGTAGGGAAGCGGAAAATGTTAAAGGGGCCAAAATGTTAAGCAATGTTATTGAAAAAATTCTTAGAATATGATACTTAAAAAGGGATCATATAGGACTGATTTTTGTTTCTATCTTTCCCTCTATCCATATGTATAGACAAAGTAATAACTACTTGAATGAAGTGACCCCAAATACAATATTGTCCTTAAGAAGGTGGCTCCAAATCCATTGGACTTTTAGCACCGAAACGCGTTGATGCCTGTTTTCTTAAAAGGAATCCCAAAAAGCCAAGGCACCAAATGACATACAAGAAATTTCCTGTACAATAGTACAATACAATTGGCTATTGGATCAGTTTCAAGTGTATCATGATTACTGTTTTTCTACTGGGGTAGTATTTTAATGTAGTGTCTATGTGATTGATTATATTGTAGGATGTATCACAGTGTTTTTAAATGCTAGTATAGCTTCTCATTTAGCTTCGCTAAGTTGTACATCCATATTGTGTAATGGTTATTTTAAATTAGAAGAACTACTGACAGTGTCTTCGGATGTTTCCGAATTTTAAAAATATACAAAAGTAATGTTTTATGTAATGCAATTTTATACTTGAAGAAATTGTTGTAAGCACTTCATTTTAGTGTGTGAATATATTGAGCAACTAATCAAGTCTTATATGGGCTATGAGTGTGGAATGCGAGAAGTAAAAATTTGTTGGGAGGCATAGTATAAACATTTCCAGGGATCTCTTTGAGGCTTTTGTGTCTACTGTACCCTGTTCCCTGGAACAAGTGTGGTCATCTCTCCTTGATTTGACCATTTAATAATAAACATAGTCTAAAATTAAAATTAAATTCCATTTGTGTTAAAAAAAATATATATTTCAATTAATGTTCATTAATTCTATAATAATTTTAATACATTTACTATATTCTAAATAACAATAAAGAATTTGTAGTAGCCCTTTTCCCGAAAGTATTCTTTACAGGGTATGTATGATTTAATAATTAAATAAATATAGTGGTATTAAATATTATTGAATACACATTTAAGTTAATGTGTTGTAAAAATTTTATTATTTTTAGGTTTAGCATAGGTACTTATAATTATCATTCATTTATATGGGAATTAAAATATTTTTAATAAACTTTTGTTTTGTTTCATTTTTTAAAAAGATTTTCATATACTTTTCCATAAAACGGCACTGCCACAGAGGTGCAGGGCTTTGCCTACATGCGAAGAATTAGAAGTTGTAACTTTACACTCATAAATCCTTGTTTAGGAGGCTCCACTGGGAAATGGAAGCATATAAGGATGCACTTGAGAATAACTTTACTGTCAGAAGAGGTGATTAGCAAAAACATGTAAGTTACTCCTACGTGCAGCAGTAGATTTACGCAAATTAAATTGGAAGTGTTTTTGAGTAGGCTCCTAAGGCTCACTCTTTTCTCTCTCTCCTAAACCCTCTTCTAATAATGTATCTATCTATCTATCTACAAATATATATGTAACATGTATATATATATACATAAATACGACAGTCTTTCGTGCTGTTCTGACCCATACACACACAAGGAAAAATTTCACCACCGGAACAAAGACGCACTCTGACATCCGCTAGCACCAGGCTTTTAAAGGGTAAGAATGGAACCGGCATGCCGATGCAAATAACAGCTTTTGTGTCGAGTTATGCATGCCTGACGCGTTTCTGTGCTGCCGCACTTCATCAGAGGCTTCAACAGTCTTTCGTGCTGTTCTGACCCACACACACACAAGGAAATATTTCACCCTTCGATGGGCTGCTCTGTTGAGCGTATTGACTTGTGGGTGTTGTAGTCTGGATCAACAAACTCTACCCTAATGGGTGCGCGTAAATATTGCTGTTGCCAAAAAGTTCCGAGCCCACAGATGGGCCTCCGCATGTGGGTGCCGGTCAAAATCCCAAGCAAATGTCCCACGTGATGGCTCTGTAAACTACAGAGCCCACGGCCCCCAACCTTACTAGGGTGGTGCATCTTTCGCGGCCGGGGACGCCGCGTATAATGAAAGCTCCAAAGTTCCCCACCAGAACAAAGACGCACTCAGACATCCGCTAGCACCAGGCTTTTAAAGGGTAAGAACAGAACCGGCATGCATAAGCAAATAACAGCTTTCGTATCGAGTTATGCATGCCTGACGCGTTTCTGTGCTGCCGCACTTCATCAGAGGCTTCAACAGTCTTTTGTGCTGTTCTGACCCACACACACACAAGGAAAAATTTCACCCTTCCATGGGCCGCTCTGTTGAGCGTATTGACTTGTGGGTGTTGTAGTCTGAATCAACAAACTCTACCCTAATGGGTGCACGTAAATATTGCTGTTGCCAAAAAGTTCTGAGCCCACAGATGGGCCTCCGCATGTGGGTGCCGTTCAATATCCCAAGCAAATGTCCCACGTGGTGGCTCTGTGAACTACAGAGCCCATGGCCCCCAACCTTAGTAGGGGGCCAGCAGTGTCTTGCTATAGCTAGTAGGTATTACTGTAATCAATTTTGGAGCAAAAGATAGCTCCTGCAATGATTGGCTGATTCTTGTGAGAGAGTAGGTATTTAGGTTTATGCTGACTCTAAAGATGGTAGTTTGTAAAGTGGCTTATCTGTTGACTTGACCATCCATGGACATTGTTACATCTACATAAACTTGTGCTCGCATGTGCTATAATGTCACTATCTTTCAGGTCTAGAATCCAAGCACTTAATCTCTTCAAGTCTAGTACCAACCTGAACACCCTGGGAAAGTTTGGTACCTCAAAGCTGATAGAGTAGAACCTGCACCCCCAGTTGCTGGAGGAATTTAGACACACTGTGTAGTTTTGTAACAGATCCTAGACCTTCTTGAGACCTGATCATGGACACAAGCCCAGATTCTACTTGGAGGTCATACGAATTTCAGATGGAAACCACTGGCCAAAATGGACAGTATCCAATGATCTTGAACTGACTGAGCCGAGAAACTTTTAAATAGGCGAAGGGATCCCCCCCCCGCACCTCCCACCCAGGTATACAAAAGTGTAGAAGCCAGCCAGTTAGAGCTGCTGCTGCTTTTTAGAAAAAGATGCCTGCCAACAGGATTTCGCTGCCACCTGAGCAGTATCTGACGTGATATGCCATACAAGTGAAAAGACTTAGGGGCATATTATCAAGAAGCGTCGTTAAAATTATCGCCATTCCATTGTGAATTTCCATAGAAGCCCATGGGTGTTCTGGTGTGAACATGGGCTTCTATTGGAATTCTCAAGGGCATATTATCAAGCCCATTAAAGAGGCGATAATCTTAACTCCGTTCTTGATAATATGCCCCTATGGACTCTCGGACTGAGAAACAGATACATTGGAAGTAGGTGATTTAGTTTTCCGTGATGGGAAAAATATACTTCCTCTTCTGAAACACCCTCTTCCCTATATCTTCAGCAGGCTTAAACAGCTTTTGCCCTGGAAAGGCATGTGAAGCAACAGATCCTTTTGGGTTACATCTGTATGCCTTTCAAGCACCCATGTTACCACATTGTATGCTACAGCAGAACCAGCTGTGAAGTGCAGTGCCCCCATTTTGGTCAACAGATTCTCCAGTGGCCATGTCCTCTGCTGCCAAGGGGACCTTTCATATTGGGCAGCATAGAATCTGTTGGATTTGAGTCGAGTGGTCCCTTCTCCTTCCCATCCATTGCATCACTGTCCCAAGCAGGGGATTAAAAAATGCTAATCACCTCTGGGAGACAGTGCAGCTTCCACTGCCTGTGCAGTCAGGGTTCGCAGCTCCTCCCGAGACATGTGCAAACCATCAGAGCGTACCCTAGACGGAGACCTACTTCTGGTTTCAGGTGGAGAGCCAACTCTAAGGCAAAGCATCTTCCCCTCCCACGTCTTATAGAAGCATTTACGTAAAACCCTCATCACAGCCGCACAGCTCAGGCCCAGGAACCATTGCTTATGAACACCAGCCAACCAAAAGGGGACCACTCGGGCAAACATGCAACATCAGGATGTCAGACATTCAGTGGCTGTGTGTTTTACTGCATCATGGGGAGTGTGCGCTCCTTGCACGTTTGAGAAAGCATGACAATGGTTACTGTCCTTTTTAATATATTGTACTTTAATAGACCAAGAGGAAAATTCATACCAAGCCAACTTCTACCGATGAATCCACTTCTAATCTTTACAACTACGAGATGTGCTCACTAATGGCTTCAGACTGTCGATGCATTTTATAAAACACGAGACGTCTATTACTATTAACCAGATCGGGAAGGCTTCGCTTTGTTAACAAAGATTGCTTGTAATTATGCCACCTGCTGTGCTGAAAGCTGGAACCCAGGCTTATAAATCATAAACAAATGCATTAAGTAAAATGCCGAACTTGTCTGGCGGGAACATTGCACTTCCGAGAATTTCAAGAGTAAACAGTGAAACAAGGTGAAATATTTCAGACAGCAGGGAGAATCAATAGAATTGTATATCAGCGCATGCGAGACAGAAGAGAATATATGGATTAGTATTGTGGCAGAGACAAATAGAGGGTGTTTATTTGTATCTAATCTCAGAAGTTATTGTACTGAGGAAGACGCAGCCAATTGCCTGCTTTGTGAAACTGGCAAATCAACATGAAGCTACAGACTAGTTAATTAAGAAAAAAAAATCTCTTTCTGTTTGTGGTTCCTGCAGACTTTTATTTAATCCACGGATAGTATTTCTGCAGAAAGCCCACAGCAACATAATATCTTTTGGGCATCCGACCCATTCTGGTAGTAGGCCCCAGACCCCTACTCCAGGGGACCACAAACAGTAGTTTTGATTCCCTGCCAGTTGCAGGTCGGGTTTTTACTTCCAATCAGCCCACACTGTAGGCACAGAAAGCCTACTAGAGACCAGGAAACATTGAAATAAATAGTGAGATGGAGAAAGTCCTAGACATCCTCTCTAGAAGCAGATTTGAATTTTTACCCCGATCAACCCAGTCCATGGATTTTTATTTCACCTTGGAGCATGCCCTCCGCCCCCCCCCCCCCACCCCCGTTATGGGGTTTTGCTCTCCCATCACCCTGGCCATCAGCAGTCTTTCAGTCAGTCTTTCAATCCCTTTGAAGAACACATTAGGTAGGAAGGGTTTGACCCAAAGCTGCTCACCTAGGGTAATTAGAATTCATCACTGGACTCCACTGATTATTTTTTTTAGATATCAGTTGGGTTATTGGCCCTTATTGATATTGGGACATAGGTCATCAAAACAGGGAAAAAGACAATGGTAAGGGAAAATTGGGGCCACTGGAACATACAGCACCACAACCAGCATAAGAGAGCCTTTCTACTTCAATGGTGAGGGAAGATTGGGGATTTTACCCACAATCTACCAACCGCATAGATTAGAAAGCCTGCTAGACACTACGAAAAATATAAAAAACATATTGAGGTTTGAGTATGGCCCGCCTTGGCGTAAGGCTGCACCTCCTCACCCTCTGAGCCCAGAGAGCCTCTCTACCCCTTTGTGGGGCAGATAGGAGAGTTTATTCTGACTGTCCCAAATGAAAGAAAGTTTTTTAGATAACAGTGAATTGTTTTTATGGGAGAACAGCTCTCCTAGCTGGGGCAACTGCTCCCTCTATCATGCAATAATTCATTTGTTGTTTCAACGGAATTCAGACACCGATATCAGTAACGTGAAGCGATGCTGTTCATCTCTTTTGAAATACTCCACTGGAAATAAACACCAAAAACGGACTCCTGCATAACCAAGATAAAATCTCAAAACTAAAGCAGCCACCTTGAAAGGATGCTTGTTCTACTCCAGTGTGCAGATCATCAATGTTACCAAGTTGTTAGTAGTCCTTTCTCATTAGCTATTTTATGGCACGTAATAATGTGCTACTGTCACTGATTTTCAACATGCAGTGTTTTAAAGTGAAACATTTGGAAACATTCCACTTTTGAATAAATCACAACAGTTTGCGTTTATGGGAATAGACACATAATGTGCACATGCATTTTGTAATCATGAAAGACCTTGTGTGTCTGAGAGCCTACTGTGCCATGACCTATTATCCTGATTAAATATTTTATATGAAACAACTCATATCAACCTTTTCATTTAGGCCTCTAGGATGTTGTGTGTCTAATCGTGTGATCCAATATATTTCCCTTTCAGGTAGGGATCTAGTGAGGTCCTTTCTAGAGACAGATACTAAGGTTTCTACCATCTGAAATCATCACTGTGAAATGGAATGTTTTGCTGTGGACCTATGCACTGCCAAGCTCGAATCTTGTTTAATGTTCGACTAGTGCTTTTATGCTCTGATATTCATGTTTTTCTCTCTCTTTTGCCAATATATAATAGTACACATGGCCATTTAATGCTGTATATCAAATTCTTTGAATTGCAATCCGTTGTGTGTTCCTTTCTCGGAGCAGATCCTTTTCATGCATAGAAATTGCGAGTATGGTAAATTTTGTATTCAATTTGTCGGCTTAAAACTTGTATGTAAAAGAGCATTGTTTTTGTCTGTGGTTTTTCTGTGTACCTGGGTCTGTAGACCCAATTCCATTTTGCTGATAGATACATCTAAAAAGGAAATTGTGGTATCTTCCGGCATATGAGTAAATTGAATGCATGAATCATATGTGTTCAAATGTTGAATTTTCCATTAGAGTTTCTCTTTTGATTCAGTCAAAATAAGAAAGATGTCATCTATAAATCTACAGTATAATCTTAAATTTCTTTCCACTCAGGGCTCTTATATACATAGTCTTCTTCAAACTTAGCCATGAAGGTATTCGCATAAGCCAGGGCTCCCACAAAGCCCATTGATGTACCAGTCAATTGTAGATAAAACTGTTCTTCCCATTGAAAATAGCTATGATGTAAGCAAAAATGTAGTATCTCCAAAAGGAATATTCTATCCACTCTGATCTTGGGCAGTTGTAGTAAAGCCCACTCCACGGCTTCCATTCCTTCCATATGAGGGATTGAGGTGTATAGGGATTTCACATCCATGGTACATTATACATAATTTGCTTCTTATAAGTCTGTCAACTGCTGTAATTTCAGTAAAAAGTCAGTTGTGTTTTTCACAGATACCGGACCCCAATACCTCAACGACAGAATCACCCTAGATGTACCCAAAAGAAACCTCTGTTCCACCAACCTCCTTCTCGCCGAAACTCTGCACATCCACAGAGCCAAAGCAGGGGGAAGATCCTTTTTTTTTTTTAAGACATTTTGCGATTATACATACAGTTGCAGTATAACAGATTCATCCAACTCGGTACATTGATTATACAAATCATGAATACAAGATACAGAGGCGTACACTATGAAGCGATAATGCAATTGATCAATGGCAAGTCCAACTATTGAGCATCTTTGGGACGGCAGTCCATCAAGCAAGGGGGCATCACATTTCTCAAGTCAGAATGATTACGAAGGAGCAACAGATAGCGAGACAGTACCTCAGACAGCATTATGTAACACTGGTTCTCTTGCTCTTGGTGGCATAATACAGATATGGAACAATACAAAAGGGCAGGTATCGATTTTGCTACAGCACTATGCCACAGGAGCACTATTACCTGTATAAGCATATACCATAGAATAAGAATTACGTAGGCAGGTCCCCAGTCCCAGGCTCCCTTGGCATTGCAGTCTCCGCAGAAACATCCTCCTCATTGTTCAGCAAAAAAGTCTGTAAAGGACCCCAGACATCCCTTGGCCTTGAGGACATCGGTAACAGTTCCGCATATATAGAAGACTGTTCCTGACAATACATAAGATCATGTATCCATTCTTTAAATTTCGGAGCTCTCCCTCGCCCCCACCTACAAGCAGTTCTACGTTTTGCTAAAAGGAGAGCAATGTCAAATAATTTTTCAGTCTGTTTAGGAATATGCACTGTGTATCCCAATAGCATCATCAAGGGGTCCATGTCAAAGGTAGTGCCCACCATGTGTTTGAGCGCCTTATGGACCTGTGTCCAATACTCATGTATAGCTGGACATTCCCATGCCAGATGTATGAATCCCGCCCCAGTTCTCTGACAACTTGTATATCTGTCATTATCTGATAAGTGAAGTCAATATTTCTTGGCAGGAGTGTAGTACACACGTTGCAGAACTTTATAGCATATGACTTTGAATCTACAACTAGCAGATACATTTTCTGTGATACTACAACAATATCTCCATTGCTCATCTGATATCTCTTGTCCCAAGTCTTCCAACCAATGGATACAAGCTGAGCCGGTAATACCTGTCCTGCCCGCCCGTATTGGTCTGTACAGTTTTGATACTAAGTGTTTCCCTTCAAGGGAGCTAAGGATGAGGTGCAATAGGGCAAAGGTTTCCGGCTCATAGGGAAACTCTGGAAGTAACATCCGCATTCCCTGACGTAAACGGACATATAAAAAGATCTCCAATGGTGTGGGGTGAATATTTTGGAATAAGTGTTCCCTCGTCCGAAATTGGCCATCAGAAAACTGATCACCCCATGTAGTAACATGTAACCTCTTACACATGGCACAAAACCCTGTTTTCTGCAATATAACCATGCTCGGTGGTAGGGAAGGGGAAGGTGCGGCGAATACAATTGAGGTATTACATGATGCACGCTATACGTCGCCAGGCATCTATTGTGCAGGTGACCGTTGTAAAAGGTGTTTCTACTGCACTGAGTGGGCCATGAATGATGCCACTGAGTGGGATCGGGAGAGCCACCCAATCTTCAACAGCTAGCTGGGGCAGGAATGGCATAGGCGTCATCCAGTGATAAGCATAGTGAGCTTGCGCACGGAGATAATAAATCTCAAAATCAGGGATATCAAAACCTCCTTTATCATATGGCTGTGTGATGATCGACCACCTGAGACAAGGCTGTCTACCGACCCACACCAAACGTAGCAATTCAGACTGTAACGACTTAAAAAAGAAGGCACCAGGATAGTATGGGATATTGAGGAAGAAGTATAAGAATTGGGGAAGTACCACCATCTTCACAAGAGATGCTCTACCTGCCAACGATAATGGCAAATAGATTCACCGGGTGACCCTAGCCTCTAATTTAGCTATTGTTGTGCCATAATTCAATCAAAGTGTTTCCTCCCGATACCTGTATACCTAAATATCTAAAGTCGCCATCACAAAATTCCAAAGGATAGTCTAAGGGGAATTTAGCAACGGCAGGCTTAAGCGGGAAGAATTGTGATTTTCCCCACTTAATGTTAACCCCTGAAAGCTGCCTGAACACCAAGAATTCCCTCAGGAGGGGGTTCAGATTCCGCTCAGGGTCCCCCACATAGAGTGTAATGTCATCAGCATAAAGCAATACCAGCAGTTGCCGCTGATAACACTGGAATGCTTTGTCATTATGAATCTGTCTCAGTCTGGCCGCTATTGGCTCAATCGTTATTGCAAAAGGCAATGGTGAGAGTGGGCAGCCTTGGCGCCTGCCCCTGATGAGTTCTATAGCCGAGGACATATGATCATTTATCACTACCTTAGCTGACGGCTTATAATACATCAATTTGAGCCAAGACACAAACATGGGCAGGAACCTCATTCTCTGCAGCACTTTAAACAAGTAGCTCCATTCCACAGACTCAAATGCCTTTGAGGCATCCAAGAAAACTGCCGCAACCGGAAATTCAGGTGCTACCATTTGTATCAATGAAAATAGAGTGCGTAAATTATGAGCTGTGGCTCTCCTTGGGACAAATCCCGATTGATCAGGGAGAACTATCTTATCCATTAGTAATGTTAACCGGGCAGCTAACACTTTTGCCAGAATTTTAGTGTCGCAGTTGATGAGCGATAAAGGGCGATAGGAATCTGGCTTCTGGGGAGGCTTCTCAGGTTTTAGCAGTGATAAAAATGGCCCAGATCCGATAGTTTCATCGCTGGTGACCGTATTTAACAAAATGCTTGCGACAGGAGGCTTTCCAGCGTGTTGGAAACAGGCATCAATTTTGCCCCTACTAAAAAAACCTAACCTGGACATCAGGGACCCAAATAACTATCGCCCAATAGCAAGGCTTCCTTTACCAGTTAAATTAATAGAAAAGGCGCTGAACACCCAACTAAGCTAGCTAAGGTGAAAAAATTGGGGTTGTTGATTGATGATTAACTCACCTTTTGTCCCCAGTTCAATGCACTATCTTCTTCGGTGGCCTACCGGCTCAAATCCATCCGTGAGATCCTTCCATTCATCCCTGGCAGCGATAGGAAAACAGTGGTCACAACATTGGTCATGGCAAAGTTGGATTATTGTAATAGTTTATTTCTTGGTGCCCAACAGGGGGTACTTAATAAATTGAAGGTACTACAAAATGCGGCGGCTAGGCTCATTTTGGGGATCCCTAAATTTGTCCCCGTGTCTCAGGAGCTGGTCAAGCTGCATTGGCTCCCACTGCGAAAGAATTGTTTTCAAAGCTCTATGCCTAGTATTCAAGTCCTTACAAGGCAAGGGACCCCTAATCTTTCGGCGGTACTTTTATTGGTACCGTCCGACTAGAAATCTTAGATCAGCTGACATGGGGCTGATCGCGGTGCCGCGTATTAAGAGAGCACGCTGGGGAGGCAAAAGCTTTGTGCTGGACGCAGCCAAAGCTTGGAATGCCTTGCCTCACGCCCTCAGAAAACTGACGGACCTCATGACCTTTAGAAGAGCTTTAAAGACATGGCTGTTTACCATCTGATTCCCTAACCTGTCTCTAACTCAGGAGTAACACTTAGCGCCAGGACACCTATGGGTAAATAAATAAATAATAATGACCACCTCTTTCATTGAGGTAGGCAAGACCCCTACTTCCAAAGATTCCTCAAATATTTCACGCAGTACCGGCGCCATGATATCCACATAGCACTTATAAAATTCAGCTGGCAAGCCATCCAACCCCGGTGCGTTCCCATTTTGTAAGGACATGATCTTGTCAGTCTCTAAGGGAGCACTCGGGAACAGCCTATGAACTTCACTCAGCCAACAAAGTGCCACATCCCCTTAGAAATCCTCTTTGTCCACCTCACCATCCCTTTGTGTAGAGTAAAGAGCTGTGTAGTGTGCCTTAAAGGTGGCTAGTATTCCTTCTGTGTCGTGCCGTAGACTGCCCTCTTGCGTTTCTATCACCAAGACAGTATTGTTGAATCTCTGGCATCTAGTGATCTCTGCTAAAGCCCTCCCCAAAGCGCTCCCCCTCCCCATATCTACGTGCCACCCAATGTCTTCCTCTAAAATTGGCTTCCCTGGTGGCCTCTTCCTCATATGCAGACAATTTGTCCCTGAATTCCCCCTGTAGTGTCCCCACCTCCCCCCCACCATGCAATCCTCAAGATTCTTCATATCGCGTTCTAAATTTCCTTAGTGTGCGTTGGATATCCCTCAGGACCCCAAAACTCTTGGAGATACAGTAGCCACGTATGGTGACTTTAAAGGCCTACCACATAATTTCAACACTGTCCACAGATCCCTTATTCCGAATGAAAAAATCCTTTATCTACTCCTCCAATTCTGTTCTGAATACTAAATCAAGCAACGCCTTTGGCTGTAGCCTCCATGTAGGCCTCGGTCTATCAAGCCCAGGCATATTGAGTGTGAGTTTCACTGGACAATGGTCAGAATACGTACGAGGAAGGTGCACAACATGCCCTAGACCCATAACCAATCCCCTAGACAACAAGCAATAGTCCAGCCATGCCCACGATCCAGTGCGTGATGTAAAATGTGTCCCCTCCCTCACATGTGGGTGTAGTCGCAGCCATCCATCCACCAAGTCCCCCTCTGTCATTATATCAACCAACAGCTCCCGGGATCTATTATGGTACTGCGCCGTACCCTCCACTCTATCCACTGCAGGAGCCAAACTGACATTAAAATCACCCCCCCCCCCCATATTATATGCATAGACCCTATGTTTACTATTTTCCCCCATATCATGGCAAAAAAATCCAGGGTATCCACATTAGGAGCATAGCAGTTGGCAAGCGTCACCGTGTCTCTGTCCTGCCTCCCCCAAACAATAAAATAACGACCCTGTGGGTCAGACAGTGAACCTGCCATTGCAAAGGGAACGCCCTGTTTTATCAAAATAGCAGTCCCTCTGGCGTAGGAGGAATAGCATGAGAATACACAAGACGATCCCCATTGATTAGCAAAGTTGTTCTGTGACTGAGGGTGTAAGTGTGTCTACTGCAGCATCGCTATCTGAACTTGCTGTCTATTTAAGTACGCCAATATCTGTCTACATTTACGTGCATCATTTAACCCCCTCACATTCCAAGATAAAATATTCAAGTCAGAATCCTTACCCTGCCCTTCCATGCCATCCGCCTCCCCCATATCGACAATACAGCCTCTTGTTGTAAAGTAGCAAATACCGAGTCCATACATGCAATGTCTCTTCATCATTACAGCCAAACCGAACAGCAACAAAACTCCCCCGTACCCCATCCTCCCTCTTCCCACTGAAGCATCCCAATCATGCCAGTAACCCCCATCCCCCCCCCAACAGCGAAAATATACATCTTAAAAGGGGTATTCAAATGGGGGAAAGACCTCCAGGTGGCTCACGTGTTCCTCGCCCCAAGGCAGGAGAGCGTTGTCACCCACTCCGTCTCCCTTTGGGCAGCGAGGTTGTCCAGCTCTGTTCTCAATAGATTCCTGCGCATCCATCTGATAAGAAGAAAAACGTCTTCACAGCAGTTATAATATAGTACTTAAAACTACAGCAGTAGGAGTTCCAGAGTGACAGGTGGGCCATTCCATTCCTAAGTTCTGCTGGTGTAGAGCAAGTGGTGTATTTCATTCAACATCCGAGAGATGGGTGTCACAGGCGGCATCATGCTCCGAACTCGTTTCCTTCCGCCGTTTCAATGTCCGCAGGAAGTCTTCCACTTGTTGCGGTTTAGTATAAATCATTTGCTTCCCCTGCAAAGTAACTCGCAAGCGTGCAGGGTACAGCAGAGCATACTCCACTTGTGCCTGCCGCAGTTTTTAGTTAACAGCAGTGAACCTTCGACGCTCTTCCTGCACAAGTGGGGTAAAGTCCGGGTAGACGGTAAAAGTCACTCCATCATAATTGAGCTGCCGCTTCTCTCTGGCAACTCTAAGTACTGCATCCTGGTCGCTATAATTAAGGAGGCGAGACATAATGGGCCTAGGTGTGCTACCTGGCGGAGGTCGGGCCCAAGAGACCTGTGGGCCCGTTCTACTACAAAATGCAGAGATAGAACATCCTTGCCAAGCACCGCTTCCAGCATCTTCTCCACATACCCCTCCAGCCTGCCTTTGTTTGTGCTCTCCGGCACGCCTAAAATTTGAATATTATTTCTTCGGCTGAGAGCTTCAATGTCCTCATTCTTTGCATTAATAATTTTCAAATACTCTACCAGAAATAAACAGGTACTTGAATGCATTATTAGAATAGTTAACCTCATTTCTAGCAAAAATGCACTTTCAAGTTAGTGAAACATCCTTTTCTAGGAGACACATCACCTTAAATGTGGAGTGCCGTAGGGCTCCTCCTTGAGCCCGACAGTTTTTAATGTGTATGTTCGTCTGCTATCAGACATCATTTGTTCTTCAACATCCGAGAGATGGGTGTCACAGGCGACATCATGCTCCGTACTCGTTTCCTTCCGCCGTTTCAATGTCCGCAGAAAGTCTTCCACTTGTTGCGGTTTAGTATAAATCATTTGCTTCCCCTGCAAAGTAACTCGCAAGCGTGCAGGGTACAGCAGAGCATACTCCACTTGTGCCTGCCGCAGTTTTTAGTTAACAGCTGTGAACCTTCGACGCTCTTCCTGCACAAGTGGGGTAAAGTCCGGGTAGACGGTAAAAGTCACTCCATCATAATTGAGCTGCCGCTTCTCTCTGGCAACTCTAAGTACCGCATCCTGGTCGCTATAATTAAGGAGGCAAGATATAATGGGCCTAGGTGTGCTACCTGGCGGAGGTCGGGCCCAAGAGACCTGTGGGCCCGTTCTACTACAAAATGCAGAGATAGAACATCCTTGCCAAGCACCGCTTCCAGCATCTTCTCCACATACCCCTCCAGCCTGCCTTTGTTTGTGCTCTACGGCACGCCTAAAATTTGAATATTATTTCTTCGGCTGAGAGCTTCAATGTCCTCATTCTTTGCATTAATAATTTTCAAATACTCTACCAGAAATAAACAGGTACTTGAATGCATGATTAGAATAGTTAACCTCATTTCTAGCAAAAATGCACTTTCAAGTTAGTGAAACATCCTTTTCTAGGAGACACATCACATTAAATGTGGAGTGCCGTAGGGCTCCTCCTTGAGCCCGACAGTTTTTAATGTGTATGTTCGTCTGCTATCAGACATCATTTGTTCTTCAGGCTTTACAATGGTGTCAAACATGGACGACGCTCAGATTGTTGCCTCCCTATCAGCCGACTCAGATTCAACCTCTGGAAAACTTGCTACTTGTCTAGAGCAGATGACTAGTTGGATGGCAACAAGTTGTCTCAAGCTTAATGGCGAAAAAACAGAGGTGATGGTGATGAGAAATAATCCCTCACTCTGGGATCAATTTCTCTGGCCCCCAAGTCTGGGGGGCGGTCCTTCCCTAGACCAGACGTATAGAGCCTAGGAGTAATCCTGGATAAGGATTTAACTATGAACTCCCAGGCAAGGAAAGTTGCAGGTACCTCCTTTAGTCTCTTAAGATCCCTTATGAAGATGATCGAATGACTCCCCATTGAATGTTGGAAGACAGTGGCCCAAGGACTGGTACTTTCCCACCTTGATTACAGCAATCCTCTCTATTTCGGTAGCCCCTCACATGTTATCAGGAAATCGCAAGTCATACAGAATGCCATGGCTTGAGCTCTGCTGAGGTTGCCTAGAATGAACTCAGCATGGCCATCCCGTGTTCATCTTCACTGGCTGCCCATAAGCAAAACAGTAGAATTCAAAGCCTTATGAATTGCCCATAGAATAAAACATTTGGCTGGTCCTCACCCACTTTGGCATCTTATTACTCCATACAGTGCCCATAGAGAACTTAGATCAAATAATCTCTTTCTTTTGCCATCTCCAGAATTATTAAAACAAGAGCAGGGGTCACAGATTTGCCCACCTGGATTCATGGCAATGGAAATATATTCCTATTTATCTCAGATCAAAAATTAATCTGCTGAGTTTTAGGAAGCAATTGAAAACATACCTCTTCAGATAAAGCAGCACACTCTTCACATGTCTAGTTTAGCATCGGAAAGCCCATATGTGGGTAGCTGTATACTCTATAAACAAATTATCACTTCAACAATAAGAGAGAGGGAGACAAAATTGTACTTCAAATGCACTGCAATTCAACGTCTGAAAGGGTATCTCATTCTCTAAAAACTTTGAAGACCAAAATGCTCCTGGGTGGGACAGACAAAGGGACAGGGAGAACAGCCATAGAATCAGGAGCTGGGAATTGAGATATTCAACAAGCCATCAAATCATGAGAATAGGGCTAGTCCAAAGCTCACTTTATGTATATGTAATGTTTGGGGGAAAAATGGTTCGCTGGCAGACAGCTAAAGCTGTCACTATTCCACTCACCCCCAATCGGTTACTAGCGTTACTAGGCTATGTTCAAGATATGCCTACAAGCATCTGCCACTTCACCACTATCGCACTCCTCCTGGCCAAGTGTGAAATACCTCTACATTGGGGTAACAGACACCAACTAACAGCTAAGGCGTGGCTTGAAAGCTTAGGTTTTTTGTGACACCACTTGGAAAATATAGTCATCTTTACAATCCCAACAATAGTCTGAAAAACATCTGGTAACCCCTCCAGACTTACCTGTTGACAATGCAGGGCGAAGGCACTGATACTTGAGCAGCGCCACCACAGCAGCCTGGATATACATACCTGCTGCACCCCTGTTTTTCATTACCCCTCGTTATTTTCACAAGTGCATCCCCCACTTCTATACCCCTGGTTTACTTACTCCATGTGCAATGGTGTAGGAAGGGGGGTGCGGTGGGTGCGAGCCGCCCCTAGTGTCATCACTGAAGGCGGTGACAAAATGGGAAAAATGTGTGTTTTAAACACATATATTTGCCATTTTGTCAAGCCAGTGGTGACAAGTGTCATCACTGAGGCGGGTGACAAAATGGCAAAAATATGTGTTTTAAACACATATTTTTGCCATTTTGTCAAGCAGTGACTGACAAGAAATTTTCCGCTCAGGGTACCACTTGACCTTGCTACGCCACTGTCCATGTGACACGCCTTTAGTGTACTCCAGATTCCTGTTCTAAACTGCATGCGAACCATGTATTTTTTGCAAAAATGTGCATGTCTTCTTGGTTCCAAGCACAATGAGGATACTGAATGTCTTTTTGTTAGAACTGGGATTTCTGGTAGGCTAAGGCTGACGCCAAAGCCAGGCAGAAACCACCATTCTAGTCAGGGCAAGGGAGTCAAACGCCAAGATAACCCCTGCTCACCCCCTTGGTAGCTTGGCACGAGCAGACAGGCTTATCCCGGAGGCAATGTGTAAAGCATTTGCGCACGCACGCAACAGCAACAACATCCTAGGCACACCACAAAAGGAACTCCACACAAGGTTATATAAAAATAACTTTTGTATTGTCAAAACACATCAGATAGTAATCACACAATATACATTGTGCCAACTGGCACGGGCAATATTCACAAGGGATTATTTACAGGATAGGGCCACATGGGCCACTGTCAGAATCAACACTTAGCAGAAATAGCACTTCTAGAACATAGAATAAGTGTAGCACAAAATAACAATTATAGGTCACAACCAGTAACCACTGGTAACAGGTAGGTACACACTACGCAATACTAATAACCATAGGCCTAGATCACACATGGACACATTACCTCTCTAGTATACATACTAGGCAAAGCAAACTTCTAAGCATTAACACCTTTAGAAGTATAACACAAGCATAAGTGCAAAGCACATTACGCATAATCACATTTAGGCCTAACCGGTAAAAACACAGTAGGCAATCTCCTCTCTAGTCTAAACACAGTAGACTCTGCCTCCTAAGAATAAATCATGTTATGTTATGTTATGTTATAAAAGCTCTTTTATAGCGCACGGCTACTCCATGGAGTGTCCCGGCGCTTTGGCAAAGAGAGGCGTAGAAGGAAAATACATAACACAGTGCCCTCCACATGGCAGCAGAGAAATTACTGGGCAAAAAGCCACGTCTTCAGGTCCTTTCGAAAAGCAAGCAGGTTAGAGGTAGTTCTCAGAGCAAGCGGAAGTTTGTTCCAACAGCTCGGGGCCAGATACCGAAAAGAACTACCTCCAGTACGAGTACGTTTTATGATGGAAACAGCTGCTTTGGCCTGCATTGCGGACCTCAAGAACCTCCTAGGAGCATAGAAAGCCATCCGCTTTCGGAGATAGTTAGGGCCAGTCGAGTGGAGAGCTTTAAAGGCCAGAGTCAAGATCTTAAAAGTGACTCTTTTGGCAATCGGAAGCCAATGAAGTCTCTCAAGCAGCTCCGACGCGCGAGCCCTTCGCGGCAGTCCAAAGATGGCTCTAGCTGCCGAATTTTGTACAACCTGCAAACGAGCCAGAAGATATTTCGGGAGGCCTAGATAGAGGGCGTTAGCATAATCAAGACGCGAACCTATCAAGGCCTGAACTATGATTTTTTTATGTTGGAGGGATATTAGAGGAAGGAACTTCCGCAGCATTTTTAAAATGCCGACGCATTTTCCGGTCAGCCCTACAACCTGGGGTCTAAAAGAGAGATCAACATTGCATAAAACACCCAGATTTTTGGCTTTTTGCGAGGTGTCCTCCGGCGGTGACATGTCACGCGGCCACCAGGACTTCCACTCGGGGTCCGGGGAACTTCCGAAGAAGAGCAGCTCCGACTTATCCGAGTTGCATTTCAAACTATGCCTCTGAAACCAATCAAACACGGCTTCCAGACATTCCCTGATCTGACCACTGTCGGAATCTTCACCCTTGTTACACGTAAAAAGTAGCTGGGTGTCATCAGCATAGGATATGATCTGGGCACCAAAAGATTCCGCTACCTCCGCTTGGGGGGCCATCTAGATATTAAAAAGGGTGGGGCTCAAGATGGACCCTTGAGGAACCCCCACCTCCAGCGGAGGCATTTCAGCGGAAAACGGGGGTGCCCAGACCACTTGTCGACGGTTGGCGAGAAATGACTTAATCCATTTCCACACCGTCCCCCGAAAACCGATCTCCCAGAGTCTTGAAAGGAGACCGACGTGGGGGACGGTGTCAAACGCCGCCGACAAGTCCAGCATGACCAAGATGGCTTTCCCTCCTCCATCCAAAGTCTCTCGAATGGCATCGGTAATCTCTACAAGGGCAGTCTCCGTGCTATGATTAGCTCGGAAACCCGATTGAGAGTCGTGCAACAAGTTGTTATTCTCAATGAAGCTGGAAATTAAGAGGTGCACGTGTTTCTCAATCACCTTAGCCAGAGAGGGAAGGAGGGAAATAGGTCTATAGTTTGCGTGAACAAGGGGGTCTGATGTTGTTTTTTTTAACAGTAGCAGAATCAGGGCGTGCTTCCATGCCAAGGGCACCTCTCCAGATGTCAGGGAGGCATTGAGCAGAGGGTTGAGCAAGATGTTAATTGCCGGCGCCACTCTTCCCAGGCAGGTAGCGGGACAAGGATCAAGCAGCGAGCCTGATTTAAGTCGAGTCAAGAGAGGAGGCATGCGAGATGGACCGGAAGTCCAAGAGCAGAGGACCTGTCTCCTTCAAAAGTGAAGGCATAGAAATTGTATGACATGCACCTGAGCTAAGGCCTGCTCTAGGGAAGGAGTCTTGGATAAGCTTGGTTTTATTAATAAAAAATTCACTAAGTTGGCTGATCCAAACTTCCGTGTGAGAGTGATTAGGAGAGCTCGGGGCAGGAGAAATAAACTCTTGTACAATTCTAAAAATTTCTTTGCTCCTATTATCTGCTGCGTCTATTCTATGTTCTAAATTAGCTTTTTTAGCATCCAAAATTTGCTTATGGTAGAGACGAATTAGCTCCCTATATTTAGTTTCTTCTTCTGGATCATAAAGACGCCTCCAGACTCTTTCCGCCCTCTTGCAGTCCTGACACATCCTGCCAAGAAGAGGAGTAAACCAGGGGGCCGTGAAGTGTTTGCCCACCGAATAACCTGACTTACCAGGGGCTAACTCAGCAAACCTAGTTTCAAGCCATTTCTGGACCAATTCTATATCTTGCTCCAGATCCCCTGATAGAGGGCAGGGATATTGGCACAGAGCGGCAGAAAGCATTTCTGCCGTGACTTGATGAAAAGGCTGCAAAACTCTTCTGGTCTCTTTCGCTCCTCTAACACTGGGCATGTAATCATATTACATGCCCAGTGTTATTTAGGGGCGTAACTTACAGAGTGAAAACATCTCACCAGCATAAACCTACATGGGTAAAATAACCTCATAAACACATTGCGCAAACATCACCTTCGGCAATTACTATCATAAACATAGTAAAATCACATTACGCAATAATCACATACCCGCCCCCTGGCCAACTGACCATCTCAAGAAAGGTGGTCAAATGCCCTGTGTCCAGAATGTCAGGGCGCGCTGCCAATGCAGCGCCAGTCAGGGGTGCGCCACCGGTGCAAAACCTAAATGTTGCAGCTGCCCACTACTTGCTGGGCAGCTGGGACAAATCAACAGGGCCTAAACGTTGCAGCTGGCACTAAGTGCTGCGCAGCTGTAGCAGGCCTGGCACGACTGTGCCATCTCTGTCCCTCCTAGGGACTCTCTCTCTCAAATTGCGCCTAAACGGTGCAGCTGCCCACTAATTGCTGGGCAGCTGGGAAACAACAAAACTGCAACAGGGTCCTCACTGACCTTAGAACAGAACTGTGCCCACTGGGAGCCTTCTTGGCTCTAGGAACCATGCTGCTGCCCAAATCACGTGGGAGCCTCGCAGGCTCTCCACAAAATTCCCCCGTGAGCCTCGTGGGCTCTGAACAAATGTGGCCCCAACGTTGGAGTCCCTCATGGAGGACTCGAAATAACCAAATGTGCACTGAGCCTCTCAGGGCTCTAAAGCAATTGCGGGGCCAAACAGCGGTGGAGCCTATCAGGCTCAAAATAACAATGGCCCCCGGAGCCCTCCCAAGGCTCTACACAAGAATGCCCCCAGGGTCGTTGAAGTCCCACTCGGGGGACTCTGGATATGCAATGCCCCCTGAGCCTCACTGTAATCCCGGAGCCCTACTCACCGGGACTCCTGCCTTGCTAGGGGCTTCGTCGGCGGACTCTGATGCGGAGTCTCTGCTGCATGCGGGCGGACTTCGGCGATTCCCCGCATCACTCACCAGGCTCCAGGCAGGGCTCTCCCCCTCCTCAGGGGAGCCCCGCTCGAGCCGGCGCTGGCGTCCTTGTTTCTCCCGGGGTTCCCATCAACTCACGGGAGCCCCGCACCGGCCATTCCCCGCTTCCTGCCGCACTTCCTCTTCCGTCCGGCGGCCCCGCCCACAGTCAGGCGGGCCGCGGACGCGGCAGAGGCGGCAATCTTCGAACGCGGTTCGACCCGCGTGAATTTAAACAAACTTGCGGGCAAAGTCGCGGGGTGGCCACCCGTGCAAGTTAAACAAGCACAGGCACCTCCATCACGCGGGGTGGCACCCGCGATTCCTCATTAAACACCAAGCCATAATGCAAGGGTGAGCACCTGCTCTCCATAGTGGTAGGGAGGGGATCCCCACGTCGGGATTCTCCCACACAAGCTGCAGCCTCAGCGCTGCCATGGCCAATAAAAGCGCTCCTTCATCCTGGGGGAGAGCTAAGTATAAGGAACTCCCAGAGCGCAAAAAGTCTGCGAAAGTCTTGGGCATCAAAAATGGGGCAGAACAGCTACTAGGAAAATATAAATCTTCCAGGCATCCAGGGGCAGGGCAGGGCCCAGGGGAGGCAAGCCTTCCCCTGGGCCCAAGCAGCAGCACACCCCTGGCAGCATTCAAGTTAAGAACAAGAACACTTTCAGAGTGTCACAGTACCCTTTTTATATCCAAAATCCTTTGTCTAGCAGGGTGCAGGCAGTGTGAGAACCAGCTACAACGTTTTATGGAGAACTCCTTTCACTGGCCAGGCTAGGGACATCAGACGCACCACAGGGGGTGGAGCCAGCATTGTGGAGGGAAAACCCAGTCCTATTCAGGTCCCAGGTGTACCCCTCCCTCACATCAGCATGCTAATCACTCCATTCACCACAGGGGCAGACCCACCCAGACTCTTGGAGCCAGGCTCACCAGCCAGCTCCAGCCAATCACACGCCAGGCACAAATTACACAAACATGCCAACTTCTAGAAGTGGCACTTCCGCACTAAACACATTCATGCCGCATACATCATTGCGCAGCATTCAATCTCACGAGTTCGCACATACCAAACTCGACCCTGCACTCCCCACACATCAGGAACTACCATGGTCACACATATTCCCCATGCATTCCTATGGGAGGGCAGGTCACTCACTACACACACAGAGAGCGCACGCACTTTACACTGGACCACAGTGAAAAAGTGCGCAGAGACCTAAAATCACCAACCCCACGTTACAGAAACAGGCTAGGAAAAAACAAAAAGTTTCGGGGTGAACCTGCCAAAAAAAAGGACCGGGTCCAACACAACCCCATTCCAGCCAAAACGCAGGGTAGACCAATCACTCCACTGATGGACTTCCCTGCTTTGGGCGACAAAACACGGACACGGGCCCGCATAGCAGGGACACCCTCCGGTTCTACGCCACCATGAATCCACATGGATCTCTCTCAACAAGCGCTCTCTGGCCCAACTATGATACACCACTGGCACTCTCTAGTCGTCCACGGCCAGGACCAGGCACTAGGCCATCCAAATGTCACAGGTCCTGACCACTTCACAGAGTGGGGGGCAGTAACCCCTGGCACACAATAGCCATTCTCCACTCTTCCTCTCAGTGTAGCTACAACTACCACTGATCCTTCAACCTAGGGACCACACCCTCATGCTGACCAGAGGTCACGGGCAAGAATGCCCCACCCTACCTCTACTTTTGGGGTTCCGCACCCTCCCAGAGAAGCACCCACCAGAACACATCTCTCCCACCAGATCAGGACCTCTCTCCATCACTGGTCTACCACCTGGGATCTGGAAACTATTTCACTTCAGAAGTACAAAGCACACAGCACAGTTCCTCTTCAAGCAGGTGGGGGGACACAGCACACAGCCAAGTCCCGTTTCCTCTACCTTAGTGAAAACAACAAACTGCAGGCGAGCCCCAGATCACACAGCAAGGGCAACCCCCTCAGCATCTTCAGCTGATCTACTTTGGCGGAGATTCCTTCTTGACCTGGAAATTTCCTAATTTCCCAACCTAGGATCAAAACCCTCAGGTTGCACCAGGGTCAGAGGTAAGGACACCGTCCCTCTGCACCCCTTTCAGAGTTCTGCACCCTCCCACCTTGGAGCGGTACCCCTGGAAGCCAAAACCGGTCAGGACACTGATTACAGATGCCCTTCCCTCCAGGTCAGGCTGAACCTGAACCTGGCCTCCCCCCTCCTCGGGGAACGACCTCCAGAGGCCCCACAAATGGTCAAGCACTCTAGACGGTCAAATGCCCAGCGAACCAGGACTTTGCCACCCTCCACTTGGAGTGGTACTACCCAACACCAGGACTGCCGGAGTTCTGGTTACAGACACTCCCGGTACTTTAGACACAGGAAGATCCTCCTCAAATGACCTGTAATTACAGCCTAGGCCCCTGACCTGGCGCTCCCTTAGGGAACCCTCCAGGCCCTGAGACAGGGTTTTGGGCCAACGTGGGACACACCGTCCCACACTCACTCCGCCTCCACTGAGACAGGACGTGAGCCCCTACACCCCTACCATCCTACTGGGACCTAGCTGGGCTACACATGAACCTCTTCCCCTATACAGGATCATCAGATACGCAAGCCACTACTTTTAGAATCACTCCCTAATGCCTCTGCAAGACATCTAGCACACCGCCAGACATCCACCTTCTTGTCCAGTGCCTCTGCAGGACCTCCTGCACACCACCAGAGGTACACCAAACGTGCAAGCTTCTTTTAGCACACAAAAAAAAAACACTCACACCAACTCCTCCAGTTCAACACACCACTCATCCACACACTCCACCTCCAGACTGGTGAGACAGTTCCTCACTGCCCCTGACTCTCAACCTGTACCCCTCTTACTGAGCACCAGGCACCATACTCTGGGAACTGGGAATGGGACTTCACGGACTGGACACATTTTAACTGCCACCACTGGATCCTACCATACTAGGGAATCCAGACACACACATTACACTCATGGGATAACCACCCTCCTGAGCAAGCCATTCCTCCTCCACACTCCCTCTCTTCCATCTACCCATACAGGGACAGGAACAGGGATTGGGCACTGGACCCAGCAATGAATTCCTTATCTATGGGAACCTCCCCCTCTACTGGCGTCCCGCCCTGCCATTTTCTCTCTTCTGCCACTACACATAAAAGTGCAGGAAACACCATTTGAAAATGACACTCTTGAGGAAAAACAAAATCAAAAACAATAATCCCAAACATGTGACTATCTAAAAAATTTGGAGTTTTGTAATGTAGCCAGTTGACGCTGTGGTACTGCGCAAACACAAGTCCTAATCCTCACCGCTGGCCAACAATGTTAGAACTGGGATTTCTGGTTGGCTAAGGCTGACGCCAAAGCCAGGCAGAAACCACCATTCTAGTCAGGGCAAGGGAGTCACACGCCAAGATAACCCCTGCTCACCCCCTTGGTAGCTTGGCACGAGCAAACAGGCTTATCCCGGAGGCAATGTGTAAAGCATTTGCGCACGCACGCAACAGCAACAACATCCTAGGCACACCACAAAAGGAACTCCACACAAGTTATATAAAAATAACTTTTGTATTGTCAAAACACATCAGATAGTAATCACACAATATACATTGTGACAACTGGCACGGGCAATATTCACACTGGATTATTTACAGGACAGGGCCACATGGGCCCTGTCAGAATCAACACTTAGCAGAAATAGCACTTCTAGAACATAGAATAAGTTTAGCACAAAATAACAATTATAGGTCACAACCAGTAACCACTGGTAACAGGTAGGTACACACTACCCAATACTAATAACCATAGGCCTAGATCATGCATGGACACATAATCTCTCTAGTATAACATACTAGGCAAAGCAAACTTCTAAGCATGAACACCTTTAGAAGTCTAACAAAAGCATAAGGGCAAAGCACATTACGCATAATCCAGGTTCCAGGTTTCAAGTCTTTATTTCGATTTGATAAATCATAAAAGACACATTGTGGTACATTTATAAAAGCTATAACTTAGAAAACTTTTTACAAGGGAAAAACATATGCAGATGTGTTTGCTGTTAATTAAAATTTCACTACAACAACAACTAGGTTCGAGTATAAAAAACAATGCATTAGTAGACAAAGACTACATACAGATAAAGAAAGCCAAGTAAACCATACGATAATAAGCCTTAGATAAGTTGATTATAAGGAAATTTAAAAAGAGTATTAAACATCTTAAGTAAGAAACCTGATAAGAACATAAAGGTTAACAATTACATAGCAAACCATGACAATCAATGGGACACCATTTCATACATAAAGTGCAAGAAGTGCGATCAGTGCAATTGTATGTTTATGCAGTAGACAGAGTATGCCACCTTATGAAGCAGTATTGGAGGGCTCTAACGACTTTGACATATGTTTTGACCTGATGATCCAGGCCCACCCCAGATATTTGGCTAGGCTCACTACGAAGACCTCAGAGGTGATAGTCTTTAGCGCCCAAATGGCCTCTGCAGATTTTCTAAATGGTAAACGCTGAAACAGTGGTTTTAACCATTTGTTTCGCGGCACCAAGTAGCTAGGGCAGGCAAAAAGAAAGTGGCCCTCTGATTCCTTCTGCCCCGAGCAGCCTTTACAAATATCTGAGACACCAGTGGACCATTTATTTACAGAGGTGTTCAATGGCAAAGCACCTACCCTGAACTGGTGGTAGAGTTTCTTGTCCAGTGGTTTATTAATGACATCCCAGTAGGGCTCACGGGACAGGTCTAACTTAAAAGTAAGGAACCTGCCCGTGAGGCTGGTAAGGCTGGAGATCGAAACTCGATTTTGACGAAGAGACGCCCAATACAATGCTTTAAACTCTTGTTTGGAGGGGAAGGCGTTAGTGGAGGGAGCTGTCCAGAGTTGTACTAAACCCAAATCTACCAGGATGTTTTTTACAGCTTGGAGCCATGGGATTTTTCCAGAGCCACCAATTGACCTGACTTCTGCTAGTTCTTTCGCAAATAAAGACAGGTCAGGGGAGGTCCATATTCGCCTCCACAGGGCCACCAATCTGAATCTGGCCATCTCATTGATCTGAAGGCACCCCAGATCCAAGCAGAGGGGAATAGAAGGAGACGACTGTGGTAGACCTACCAGGTTCCGTAGGAACTTGCATTGGGTTTTAAAGAGATTTAAGAGGTCCATGTAGCCCCAGAGATCTGCGCCATATAAGATTGCAGTGCTGATTTTGGCGTCATAGATCTTGAGAGCTGGGGTGACCCGCTTAGTGCTGGATCTCTTTTGCTCCTTTATTAGACAGCCAGTTAGGCGTGCTAACTTAAGATGTTGTAGGCCAACTTGATCTTTCCATCTCAAGCGGCTGTCTAGGGTAACCCCCAGGTAAGTCATGGTCTCAACTTGCTCAAGGTTGACTCCACTCAAGCTCACAGAGCTCCGGACAGGATGGTTTCTCGAGAAGACCATAAACTTTGTTTTGCCCACGTTCACCGCAAGATTGTTAATGGCACAGAACTCCTCAAAGCGGTCCAGCGCCCGCTGTAGACCGCTGCGTGTTCTGGAGAGGAGTAGGGTGTCATCGGCGAAGATGAGCAATGGGAATCTTGTCCCAGCCAGCATTGGGGCATCAGTGGGGGTATCCGAAAAAAATGTCACCACTTGATCGATGAACAGGAGGAAGAGTGTTGGTGCCAGGACGCACCCCTGACGGACACCTCTAGTTACGGGAAATGTTTCCGTCACTTGTCCCTGGCCTCCCCACCTCACCCTCGCATAATTATCCTCATGGAATTTAATTATGAGGTCAAGTAGTTCTGATGGTAAACCCAAGTTTCTCATAACTCCCCACAGTTTGTCCCTTGGCACAAGATCGAAGGCGGACTTCAGATCAATGAATGCTGCGAAGATGGTACCGCCACCGAGCAAGACCACTTTCCAGTAGATCAGACAGAGTCTGAACACCTGGTCGATGGTACTTATACCCGACCTGAAGCCCGCCTGCATGGGAGATAATATGTCCTCAGATTCAATCCAGCCCTGAACCCGTCCCAAGACCATACGTGCGATGATTTTTTGTATAGAGTCAATGAGACTGATCGGGCGGTAGTTCCCTGGATTGGACCTGTCGCCTTTTTTATATATTGGTATTATCTCGGCTCCCTTCCATGATTTTGGAATACTGGCTCCTTTAGCTAATGAGTTGGAAATCATGGTTATATAGGGAAGCCACAAGGCGGGATTTGATTTAAACAGATCCGCTGGGATGAGATCCATACCGGGAGCTTTCCCTCGCAGGGTCAAGCCTAGAGCAAGCTCGACCTCTGATTCTGAAAAAATGAGTTTCTCCCCGTGAGTGTGTAACGGGGGTGCCTTTCCCAAGACTGGTAGGGGTTTGGGATTTTCAACGCTGAATTGGGCAGAATAAAAGGTTACCCACTCTTCTGGAGGTATGTGATTTGCCGGGGTACACGAGTCAGGATCCTTCCCCTACTTGACTAAATCCCAGAACTTT
Source organism: Lissotriton vulgaris (assembly GCF_964263255.1). Lineage (NCBI taxonomy): Eukaryota > Metazoa > Chordata > Amphibia > Caudata > Salamandridae > Lissotriton > Lissotriton vulgaris. The sequence continues at coordinate 195,046,876 of NC_141691.1, forward strand.
TTCGGATTGTTCGAAGTGGAGGCATCCAAGAGATCCGACCAGAAGCTGTCCTCCCACTCCCGTTTTGCTTCCCACTGGGTTTTTCTGTAACGTAACCTAGCTGCTTTAACTGCGCCCATATCACGTGATTTGATAGTTTTAATAAGATCTGTATGGGCCTCCCTACATTTTTTGTTATACCATTTCTGGTGGTGGGAGTTGGCTTTGGTGGGAGCACTCCGACAGGGGAGAGAGAGTAGGGACTTTAAATGGTCGAAACAGCTAATATGGAGATTAATAACATTATTTGCCAATTCCGGACTACCCCCCAACAGATCAATTTTTAACATTTCATTACACACATTTTTAACCACTGTATTAACATTGACCCATAAGGTTTCGTCCTCCACGACCCTGGACCATTTCAGCCTCCTCCTATCGTTAGTTATCAAAACATCCCCTGTCTGTGAAATGGTAGGCTCCACCAGACTCTTTATACCTGGCAGTTTTAGTAGGAGCGACAAGGGGTTATGGTCACTTTCTGGGCGCGGTATTACTTCCATGTCCACTAATAGGGGCCAATATTCCAGTTTTAACAGAACATAATCAATACGGCTCCGCCTTAGACCTTTGTCAAAGGTACAGTTGGCTCCTTTATCCGATCTTGTGCGGCCATTGCAAGCCCGGAGTCCTCTGTTTAGGCAAAGAGCCATCCAGTTCACCGCCGCCTCGGTCGCTTTAACAGTATTATCGACCATCAAATCAGGAATGTCCCAAGCGGCGTCCTCAGCCGAACCCCAGCTGTCCCCTATGTCATACAATGGCTCAATGGTACAATTTAAGTCTCCTGCTAAGAGGGTAACATTCCCACTACCCATTTCAACAAGCTTATGGTCTAAAACATTCAACAACTGCTGCTGGGAAATAGCAAAGATCTCTGGAATGATTCCCATTGGCCACCATCATTGGGTAAACTTCCATCTCCCGCCACGCAGGTTAGAAACCTTGGGGTCACCATTGATGACTGTTTATCTATGTCCCAGCAAGCAAACAAAGTGGCAGGTATATGCTTCACCATTATCAAATGGTTACGCAAAATCATCTGGATGCTGCCACCTACTACCCAGAAGACCGTGGTCAATGCCTTAGTGACATCTCGGCTTGATTACGGCAACATCTTATACCTGGGCTCAAATAAGGCAGTGATAAAGCGTCTGCAACTAGTGCAGAACGCTGCGGCTAGATTGCTCTGTAAAATCCCCAGATCTGCTAGGATCACCCAACATCTCAATGATCTGCATTGGCTCAAGGTTGAGAACCGTATCCGTTTCAAAGCCTTGAGCTACTTATTTAAAATCAAAGCTGGCACTGCCCCTAAATATCTTCAGGCCCTTGCAAAGCCCTACCTCCCAAATCGTAACCTGCGTTCAGGTACAGCGGCAAATTTTGCAGTACCTAGGTTTAAAAGAGCCAGAATAGGCGGGAGATCTTTCTCCTACCTGGGGCCAATGCTGTGGAACACGCTGCCCTCCCACATTCGCAAGGAAGAAAGCTATGTGAATTTTAGAAAGAACATAAAAACGTGGCTTTTCAATAAATAATTGCTTTGTCTGTTCTCTCCCCAGTGATCTCTGAGTGTCTAGCGTTCCTGGCGCCGGGAAACCCTTTGTGGGTAGCTGCGCGCCTTACAAATGCTATAAAATAAATAAATAAATAAATAAATAAACAATGGGGGACTGCGACCACCAGGCATGCCTCTGGCGTATATGTTGAACATAATCAGATCCCGATGGCTGGCCTTGCTCAACTTAATTATAAGGAAATCCGGGTTCTGAACAGGTAGCTCTATGGGATGAAGTCCCAATGACTGCTTTACCCATATCAATAAGCCACCTGAAGCACGCCCTTTGCCCCCTCTAATCGCAGGTTTAAAGAAATTAACATAGCCCAACCTTGGTTCAGGTGCCCAAGTTTCTTGGAGTAGGATGATGTCAAATGTATCCACAAACTCCATCCAATCTTCAGAGAGCATACGGGCCTTAATCCCTGCGATATTCCAGGATAGTATTTTCAGATTATCTAGGACAGAGGCCGCAGGGGGGGGTGGCAGGGCTGACACTGCAGGAAGTGCCTGGTTGCTCCCTCTAACCCTCCTGTTCTCCATGAACCTAAGGTTATCCATAGAATCCCCACTCATCGTGGCCTCTGAATCGTCTTTGGATGCTGGTGAAGTAGTCTCCCTTGTGGCTAAGCCTCCCATAACTGCATCTAGATTATCAATTGAATGTGGGGTCTCCCTATTCCACCTCGTCGGCTCGTGACCAACTACTTCAGCAGGGGGAGTCAAACAGGGTGTTATATGATGTCAATCTATGGCCTCAAGGTCGGAAAGGGGACCAAAGTGGTTGAAGAGAAATGGACGTTGCTGGGCAAGGGGTGTTATTTCCAAGGGGTATCTTCTAGCTGGGGGTTGACCAAAGTTGGAATATGATTGAATGGGACTTTGCCTATAGGGATAAAAATACGATAGGCCCAGTGTTTGGACGTCCCCCTGTCTAGCAAACCTAGCTTCTCTTCGAATGGTATCTACCACCCATGGGTCCTTAAACGAGATTAAAATGCAATCTCCCTCCAGATCCTTAGTACCATGGCCCACCCAGTCCACTCTCCTTACAAATAGTATTTCAGTAGGTGAGGAGGGGGGTAAAGGTCGGTTTTTATTTAACCAGAAGATCACTTTGTTACGAAGGTCCCCATACAACTCCTTACTACCAGGTTTTAATGGAGCAACACCTGTTAATACTATTGTGTGGCGTGTTGCCTCCACAGGTAGATCAGCGCGTGGGGTGGTAAACCTTCTATGCCTCTCCACCCTTTGGTTGGTGTTACTGCGCTGGCCAGCTATATCTCCGTGTGGTGGAAGACGGGGGGGACAGGATTGGTTTTTACTTGTGGGGGTGGCCTAGTGCTTTGAGGCCTACAAAAATTGTGTTTTTCAGTGACCTTCGTCTTAGATGCCTGTGTTAGGGTACTCGCAGATGACTTAGAAGATGTAGCTTTTGGCTTCCCTCCCCCCTATGGTCATATTGGTGTCTACCCCTGATGTTTTGTTATGGGCAGGGTTGCCAGTAGAAATATTATTTGTGCTTGAGGTCTTCGGGGCTATTTGTGTTTTAATAACTCCTATAGGATTGGTGCTGGTTAATTTTTGTAACACGGCCTGGTTTGAGTTCACTACAGCCTCCATGCTGTCTATTTTCGAGGTCATTAACCTGGTCCGTTCCAGGACGGGTAGTAGTAGTAGGGTTTTAAACATGGCCTCCATTTTTACTAGCAAAATTTCATCACTGTTAAGGCACATTGGACAGGGGTTCGAGGAGCCCAAGGTGGTAAGGGAGGGGCACAACACATTAGGAAATACAGAAGGAATTTGGGTGTCTAAAGGATGCCCAGAGCCCTGGCTCCCATTGTCTGTTGTATCTTTTGTTTTTGGAATCTTACGTTCTCTCCCCCCCGAGAGTCTTGAGTCTTGTTTTCTCTTTCTAGAAGTAATGTCTGTACTTGGGGGATCTGTGGCAACAACGGTGTTAGAGACATTAAGGGGTAAATAACCAGATATCTGACTAGGTTCGGGTCCCACACTAGCCTGTGAATCATCCCCCTGGCTAGCTTGTGAGTCATCTAGGCTGTACGCATAATCACATTTAGGCCTAACCGGTAAAAGTACAGTAGGCAATCTCCTCACTAGTCTTAACACATTAGACTCTGCCTGCGAAGAATAAATCATATTTAGGGGCGTAACTCACAGAGTGAAAACATCCCACCAGCATAAACCTACATAGGTAAAATAACCTCATAATCACATTGCGCAAACATCACCTTAGGCAATTACTATCATAAACATAGTAAAATCACATTACGCAATAATCACATACCCGCCCCCTGGCCAACTGGCCATCTCAAGAAAGGGGCTCAAATGCCCTGAGTCCAGAATGTCAGGGCGTGCTGCCAATGCAGCGCCAGTCAGGGGTGCGCCACTGGCGCAAAACCTAAACGTTGCAGCTGCCCACTTGTAGAGAAGTGTGGCTCACTGGTTAGAGGAGGCATACCCTGAAGCAGAGGTCAGACCCGGGACCAGGGTTCAATTCCCGACGCGGCAGGGTCTTGAGCCCAATTGGCCACGGACTCAATAATTCTTGCTTCCGCGCCCACTCTAATCACGGGTTCACACTCTGCAACTCTGGGCATTAGCTTGCTTAATCTCCACAACGGCCCCCCGCGGCGGGATGCCTGGCTTTCACCTTGGGGATGCCCAGTATGGGTTATCTCTCAGGGAAAAGCCAAGACGGGTTCCCAAGGCAAGCGCCGAGATGCCCTAGGGTAATTTGAGCGCTATATAAGAACGCACATACATACATACTACTTGCTGGGCAGCTGGGACAAATCAACAGGGCCTAAATGTTGCAGCTGGCACTAAGTGGTGCGCAGCTGTAGCAGGCCTGGCACCACTGTGCCATCTCTGTCCCTCCCAGGAACCCTCTCTCTCAAATTGCACCTAAACGATGCAGCTGCCGACTAATTGCTGGGCAGCTGGGAAACAACAAAACTGCAACAGGGTCCTCACTGACCCTAGAACAGAACTGTGCCCACTGGGAGCCTTCTAGGCTCTAGGAACCATGCTGCTGCACAACTCACGTGGGAGCCTCGCAAGCTCTCCACAAAATTCCCCTGTGAGCCTCGTGGGCTCTGAACAAATGTGGCCCCAACGTTGGAGTCCCTTGTGGGGGACTCGAAATAACCAAATGTGCACTGAGCCTCTCGGGGCTCTATAGCAATTGCGGGGCCAAACAGTTGTGGAGCCAATCGGGCTCGAAATAACAATGGCCCCCGGAGCCCTCCCAGGGCTCTACACAAGAATTCCCCCAGGGTCATTGGAGTCCCACTCGGGGGACTCTGGATATGCAATGTCCCCTGTGCCTCACTGTAATCCCGGAGCCCTACTCACCGGGACTCCTGCCTTGCTAGGGGCTTCATCGGCGGACTCTGATGCGGAGTCTCTGCTGCATGCGGGCGGACTTCGGCGATTCCCCGCATCGTTCACCAGGCGCCAGGCAGGGCTCTCCCCCTCCTCAGGGGAGCCCCGCTCGAGCCGGCGCTGGCGTCCTCGTTTCTCCCGGGGCTCCCATCAACTCACGGGAGCCCCGCACCGGCCATTCCCCGCTTCCTGCCGCACTTCCTCTTCCGTCCGGTGGCCCCGCCCACAGTCAGGCGGGCCGCGGACGTGGCAGAGGCGGCAATCCTCAAACGCGGCTCGAGCCGCGTGAATTTAAACAAACTTGCGGGCAAAGTCGCGGGTGGGCACCCATGCAAGTTAAACAAGCACAGGCACCTCCATCACGCAGGGTGGCACCCGCGATTCCTCATTAAACACCAAGCCATAATGCAGGGTGGGCCCCTGCTCTCCATAGCGGTAGGGAGGGAATCCCCACGTCGGGATTCTCCCACACAAGCTGCAGCCTCAGCGCTGCCATGGCCAATAAAAGCGCTCCTTCCTCCTGGGGGAGAGCTAAGTATAAGGAACTCCCAGAGCGCAAAAAGTCTGCAAAAGTCCTGGGCATCAAAAATGGGGCAGAACAGCTACTAGGAAAATATAAATCTTCCAGGCATCCAGGGGCAGGGCAGGGCCCAGGGGAGGCAAGCCTTCCCCTGGGCCCAAGCAGCAGCACGCCCCTGGCAGCATTCAAGTTAAGAACAAGAACACTTTCAGAGTGTCACAGCACCCTTTTTATACCCAAAATCCTTTGTCTAGCAGGGTGCAGGCAGTGTGAGAACCAGCTACAACTTTTTATGGAGAACTCCTTTCACTGGCCAGGCTAGGGACATCAGACGCACCACAGGGTGGAGCCAGCATTGTGGAGGGAAAACCCAGTCCTATTCAGGTCCCAGGTGTACCCCTCCCTCACATCAGCATGCTAATCACTCCATTCACCACAGGGGCAGACCCACCCAGACTTTTGGAGCCAAGCTCACCAGCCAGCTCCAGCCAATCACACGCCAGACACAAATTACACAAACATGCCAACTTCTAGAAGTGGCACTTCCGCACTAGACACATTCATGCCGCATACATCATTGCGCAGCATTCAATCTCACGAGTTCGCACATACCAAACTCGACCCTGCACTCCCCACACATCACGAACTACCATGGTCACACATATTCCCCATGCATTCCTATGGGAGGGCAGGTCACTCACCACACAAACAGAGAGCGCACGCACTTTACACTGGACCACATTGAAAAAGTGCGCAGAGTCCTAAAATCACCAACACCAGGTAACAGAAACAAGCTAGGAAAAAGCAAAACGTTTCAGGGTGAACCTGCCAAAAAAAAGGCCGGGTCCAACACTATTTATTACTTTTTTGCTGTGGGAAATAATAAATACATATCTTTTTTTAAGTGTCTCTATTTGAGACTTGAAAAATTAACTAATTTGGAGTCATCTTTTGAGCATAACATGAAAACTCTAAGGCCACTGAACATATCAATCAATCAGCATTTGTAAAGTGCAACACTGCCACCCCAAGGGGTAACTGGGTGCTGTGTCTCTGTCGAAGAGTCAGGTCTTGAGTCTCTTTCTTTAGTCTGCCAGCAAGGAGGCTGTTCAGGAGCGGAGGGGGAGGTTGTTACAGGTCTTGCCAGTGATGTAGGAGAAGGAGTGGCCACTGCTGCGGCTCTGACAGATGAAGGGGTGTATTTAAGCGAGAGTGAAGAGGAGCGCAGGTGTCTGGAGGGTTGGTGGAAGTGCAGCTGATAGCTGATGTAGGGAGTTCCTCAGTCGTGTAGCGCTTTGTAGGCGTGCGTGAGGATCTTGAACTGGCATCTCCTATTTATGGGGATGCAGTGAAGGTCTCTCAGGTGGGAGGTGATGAGGATTTGTTTGGGGAGGTACAGGATGAGTGTGTCTGTAGTGTTCTGTATGGTCTGGAGTCTCTTGAGAAGCTGGATGGGGAAGCCAGCATGGAGGGCATTACTGTAGTCGATGTGGCTGGTGATGAGGGCCTGAGTGACAGTCTTTCTAGTGTTGGTTGGGATTCGTCTGAAGATTCTGCTGAGCATGTAACGTGTGTGGAAACAGGAGGAGGCAGCTGCTTTGGCTTGCTGTATCATGGTGTGTTGGCTGTCGAGGTTGATGCAGAGGTTGCATGCATGGTGGGTCAGTGAGGGTGTGGGTATTTATTGTATTTTGTATTTATTTTATTTGTAAAGCGCTAACATTCATCCTAAAAGGACATCACGGCGCTAAAGAAGAATTACAAGTGATTTAACGGCAACACTTTGGAAATTATTGATCTGGGCTGGGGAAAAGGAATGTTTTTAGTTGTTTCCTAAAAGAAAGGAAACAGTCAGTTGTTCTGAGTTTGTGGGGTAACTCGTTCCATTTTGTTGCGGCAATGTGAGAGAAAGCCCTCTCTCCCATCCTGACAGTCCGAGCTCGGGTGATAGATGCTCTTCCGGACGTCATAGATCGTAGGTTTCTAGAGGGTTTATGAAATCTGATCGTATCATGTAGGATGATGGGGCCTGTATCGTGGAGTACTTTGTGTGAAATACACAACAGTTTAAAAATGGCTCGTTGTCGCATTGGGAGCCAGTGGAGCTCACGCATACATTTTTTGGCTGAGTCATATTTTCTTTTATTACAGATGGCTTTGGCAGCGGCATTCTGAACCAACTGCAATTTGGAAAATAGGTAGTCTGCCATTCCCACAAACAGTGAATTACCATAGTCCAACCGACTCAGCAATAGTGATTGGACTAGTGTTCTCCTGCAATCTGTCGGAACCCAGGGAAATAATCGTCTGAGCATCTTCAAAAGGCCAAAGCCTCTGCCGCAAACTATGGAGACATGGGATTTCATGGATAAGTCCTTATCCAGTGTTATTCCTAAGTTTTTAGCTTTTGTAGTCGGGTTAGGAGGCAAGCCCAAATCGCTCGGCCACCAACTGTTGTCCCAGACCTGTGTGCATCTGCCAAACAATAGAATTTCGGATTTGTCAGCATTAAGTCTAAGACAATGGTCCTGCATCCATGTTGCCAGTTCGGTCAGGCAGTTTGTCAGTCTAGTTTTAGAATCATCATTTTCATCAATGGTGACCATCAGCTGGGTGTCATCCGCATAGGAACACATTTCGACACCCCATTTTTTGCCGATGGTTGCCAATGTTCTTCACGCCACCAGCTGTGGTCCTATCCTGAAGATTAGTTCTTCAGTCTTGTTGGAGTTGAGTCGGAGGCAGTTGTCTCTCATCCATTTGGCTATGTTGGTTATGGCATTGTAGAAGTCGGTTTTGGCATTGGAGGGGTTTTCGGTGAGCGAGAGGATCAGTTCAGTGTGGTCTGCATAGGTGATTATGTTTAGTCCATGGGATCTGATGACATCTGCAAGGAGGGGACATGCAGATGTTTAAAAGGGTGGGGCTGAGGAATGATCCTTGTGGAACGATAGGATGTTTTAGGGTTTGGAGGTGAAGGGAAGGCAGTTGGATGCTCTGTGTGCATTCTGTGAGGAAGGAGGCCATCCACTTGAGGGCATCTTTCTGTAAGCATATGTTGTAGAGTCTGTCGATGAGGGTGTTATGGGTGACGGTGTCGAACGAACACCGCATAGAGGTAGAGGAGGATGAGGGCCACAGTTTCTCAACAGTTGAGGAGTTTTCTGTTGTTCTCTGTAGCACCAATCAGCACCATCACTGTGCAGGGGTTGGCACGGAATCTTGATTATGAAGCGTCCAGTAGGTGGTTTTGTTCCAGGAAGTTGGTGAACTGATGATTGATGGCTTTCTCAAGTACTTTGGCCAAGTAGAGGAGCAGGGAGATCAGATGATAATTTTTTAGATTGCTGGGGTTAGCGAAGGTTTTCTTTAAGAGGGGTCTGATGTCTGCATGTTTCCCTCTGTATGGGAAGGTTGTTGTGGAGATGTAGGTGTTGCGGATGCCGGTGAGTTGAATGCTGATTGGGTTTGTTGCAAGGGTGTAGACGTTTTGGGGGCAGGATTCTTTTGGCGTCCTGGAGTGGTTGGAAGACATGATGGCTGAGGTGGTATGGGCGGTGAGTGGAGACCAGGTGTTAATGGTTTGGCTGATGTTCGCTGGTTGGTTGGGGACATTGATGTTGAGGGTGGTGGGTTGGAGGTTGGCATTGTTGTAGATGTTGGGGATCTTGCTGTGGAAGTAGTCTGATAGGGTGTCACAGATTTCATGACAGGGGTGGATTGTGTTCCCTGTAGCTGTCGGGTTGGGGAATACTTTAACTATTTTGAAGAGTTCCTTTGTGTGGTTGGCTGTGTAGTTTATGCAGAATGTGATGGCTTCATTCTTGGCTTCGTTGATGCGGTGGTGATAGTTGCTGAGGGTTGTTTTGTGGACTGCTCTGTCCGTGGGGTTCTTGCTAGAGAGGCATTGTTCCTCCAGTTGGTGGCAGTTGTGCTTGGTGGTTCCGAGTTCCATTGTTTACCAGCTGGCTTGTTTGGAGGTCTTGTTAGATGTTGTATGTTTCAGTGGGGTGACTCTGTCAGCATTGTAGGTGATCCAGGCGGCAACTTTCTGGACGGCATAGTCAAGGTCTTTTTAGGCCTTGGGTTGAGAGGTGGTGAGGGCGTGTGACCTTGGAGTTTCAGTGACCTTGCTCCAGCTGCAGTGAGACGAGGTCTGACATCTGGTGGTGTTGTGCTGGGCATCAGTGATGGGGAATTGTACGATGGTGTGGTCAGTCCAGGTGAGTTCGGTGGTGTGGCTGAATTTGATTCTGTCGCTGGAGGTGAAAATGGGGTCGAGTGTGTGTCCGGCTTTGTGCGTGGGTTCTGTAACCAGGTCAGTGAGGCTGATGTTGTTTAGATTTTCCGAAAGGGCGGAGAAATTGGAGTCATTGGTTTCGTTGATGTGGAAGTTGCCATGAACATGATGCCAAGCTCCAGAAGAGACTCCAGCGGATCCAGAACGCCTCGGCGAGACTCATCCTCGACGTTCCCAGACGAAGCCACATCTCCAGACACCTGAGAGACCTGCACTGGCTCCCGATCAACAAAAGAATCACCTTCCGGCTCCTCACCCACGCACACAACGCCCTACACAACCAAGGCCCGACCTACCTCAACAGCCGCCTTCTACGCTCCCAAACGCCACCTCCGCTCGACCAGTCACGTCCTCGCCGCCGTCCCCGCATCCGCAGAGCGACAACAGGAGGAAGGTCCTTCTCCCACCTGGCCGCCAAGACTTGGAACTCCCTCCCTCCCGACCTACGCCTGACCCAAGACCACCTCTCCTTCAGGAAGAAGCTCAAGACCTGGCTGTTCGAGCAGTAGCGGACCCCCCCCCCCAAGCGCCTTGAGACCCTCCGGGTAATTAGTGCACGATATAAATGCCTATGATTGATTGATTGATTGATTGAGGTTGCTGAGTAGGACGTAGGAGTGAGATTTGAATCCTAGGGTGGGGATGAGGTTGGGGATGGCATAGCAGAAGGTTGCTCGGGGTCCCAGAGGTCTGTAGGTGAGGGTGTCTTCTATCGTGGTCTTCGTATTCATTTGTAGTAGGAAGTTGAGGTGTTCCAAGAGTGGAGGGGGGCCATTATTTTTGATGGCAAGTCTGATGGCTTCCTTGAAGATGATGGTGATGCTTCTGCCTTGCATGTTAGTGCAAACTTGGTGTATCATCTTGTAGCCTTAGGAGTGGAAGTGGGGATGTCAGGGTTCAAGGAGGGGTTGAGCCATACTTCGGAGATGAAGGCAACAATGGTGCAGAGGGTGGTGATGGTGTCCCAAATTTCTGTGCCATGTTTACAGAGTGAGCGGCTATTGAGCAAGATGAAATAGAGTGGTTGCAGCGTGTTCTGTGTTGCGAGGTGAAACATTGTTTTGCTATGCCTCATGGGAAGTGTAGGTTTGTTAAATATTGTCTGTGTTTAAAAATAAAACAACATAAGTAAGCAAAATGCTCATTTGTGGTATTGACATACGATTTCCTTTGTAAAGTTATAGCCAAGGCGCACGATTACTTGATACCTAGGGAACAGTGGCTCTCCGACCTCTATCAAAGTTGAAAAGACAGAGTTTTTCACCCAAACCACGTGCCTGTTAAACAGATTAATGCCGTCTAACCTGAATATCTCAAGGTGTGTGAGCTGAGGAGAATCCTCATAAACCTGAGTAATGCAAGGCCCGTCCGAAGGATCTCTCAGGTGTGTGTGCGCAGCAGGCTCTGCAGATGGCCTCTCTCAATCCTCGCATGGCCCATCACACCCAGCAGAGCATCCTGCAACCTGGCAAACTTTTATAGCAGCACTCTTCAGTAGCTTTTACACACTGTTTCCTTTCATAATTTCAGACATGATAAAGATTTTTGTTATAAATTACTTCACAAACAGCCTCCTCCGAGGATGATGCATTCGTTTCGGCATCAGTGGACAAATAAAGTTATCCACGGGTGACTAACGACCTCGAATAAATACCATTTTACTCAGCAGCTGGTCATAGTACCTAAGCAATGCAATTACACGCTGAGACCTATTACACCAATTAATGGACTGTTTTACATTCGCCATGCATTGTACTTGAAACACTTGCGAGGCCTCATCTTCCTGTAGCCTGAGGCGAGAAAGATGAAATATCCACTAATACCGAAAAAAAAATAGTGCTCTTTGCTCGCCGTGATATGAACGTACAATCGCCCTGTGATCAGAAGGCCTTAGAAATGCCCTTTGATAAACGTATACATGAAAACTTTGATGGAGACCTCTCTCTGAAAATATAAAAAAAAACATTTTAGGAAATAGCAGCATTCATTATTTTGATATGAACCAATGAATTCGATCTTTATTGGTAATTGTTTCAGAAAAGGCTAATTGCGAGTGGAACACAGTAGATTTGTAAAGCCTGACATTCGATATGCAAATTGCAGACGAGGAAATCACAACTGTGATCTTCCACTTGCTTGTGAGCTGGCAAATGAAATGGGTATTTAAAAATTGCATGACGCCATTACTTGTCGTGTTGTCTTTGTAAAATGGCCGCCGCGGGCTACGTTTTCCAGCTGTGAAATGAGACCGCAGGAGTTTTGTCTATAACCCTCCCCTTGAGGCTTCCACGGCAGTATCAGCAACATTATCACGGAAAGCCAAGCTGTAATTCTCCTCTTTATTGTAAGACGCATTGATCTCTTCTGATTTTATATTACAGAAAAGGGGCAGTCAATGGCATAAATTTATGACCATAGCTTTCTGATAATTACTGGACGTTATTGAACTGGAGATGAAGTTATAGCCTGCGAGCCCGGCCTATCGCTGAGGAAGCAAGTCCACAGATCTTTAGCGGATACAAACAGCCGTAAACCACAAATCCTGTTTACAATGTCCGCAAAATTTACTGTGTACAGGTTGTTTGATTTTATTTTCCCAGCTTCATAGTCCTGTCGGTTCAGGCATAAAATATGAACCTCAGCGCATTATCTCGCCGCGTAGCTCACTCGCGCTTCCAACAGTTACCTCGCAGTGCTCGGCGTATAAACTGATATATATTGTTGCAGATCATTGGTTTTAAACGTTGTATAAACGCAGCGTTGACACTGTTGAGCTATGGTCGCTTTCTTTCAATGGTATTTGTGTTTCGTGGACGTCAACAAAAGAATTTATCGTGGAATTTTGTGTTGCACATGGTTTTGATACAACAACTTTACACAAGGCGGAAGAGTCAAGCAACTGTTGTCCTGATTGTGAAATTGTGATGTCTACAGGTGTGCAACCACTAGTCGTACTACAGGCTAAAATCACAGCGCTGAAACATATTTTCGTCTTCTCCCCCAGTCTCATATGAAGGTCCTCTGAACCTGGGACAAAGGCTGCTGAACACGGTGGGTGCGCGAAGTTGGGGTTTCAGCCCCGGTGTTCATCAGCTGTGCGTGATCATTGTGTACAGAACAGTTCTGGGACACTTGAAGTTGGAGAAAAGAGAATTCTGCCTACCTGTGTGCAATAAAAACACCCACACAAGGCAAACTTGCAAAGAAATAGCTACATACATTTCCCTGCTTGGCTCGACTCATTTACAGTCAAAATCATCTTGCTATGTTGATTAAATAAAGACGGGAAATTTCGCAAACTTTCAGATGGGCGAAAATCCAAAACGTGAGCAAAAGTTGCTGTTGGGAAAAAAATGCACACCCTCGCCAAGAGTGTCTCTTCCTTCTGCCAGGTGCCCCGGTAAATAATTAAAGTTGCCTTTAAGGATTGTCAGAACCCACGAGTTTGTTCACGAGACCAGATCCTGGGACTCTGAAATGGACACGGGGCAAAGGAAGGTTTTATTTATATTGTACAACATTGAAAAAAGGGAAAGTATTGGAGACGTTTTCCACTGCAGAGCTCCTACCTTGTGACATAGACAACTTGTACTTTGCACTGATTTTGCCAGATGTTCCTCGGGGGCCTCTGAGGATGAGCGTTGTGCGTGGGACACCTAAATGCAGTACTCTATATGACCTCATACAGCGGGCGACTTTCACTAGCCAGCATCATCGCTCGTGCAAGAAAACACTGTCCACACCTCTTTGAGAGCAAGAAAGGCCACTTTATTTAAGACAGGTGTGTACATCAAACATCTTTCCAACACATTATTTAATAATTAATAAAATCCAAATCTTCCAGCTTGACTAAGCATCCCTACCTAGTTAACCTAACCCAAACCAGAAACAACTAACTCTTGAAGAATACCCCCTCATTTCCTTTAACTGCCCTTTGAGGATGGACCAACCCGCTCCAGGCTGCCCACCCCCCACTAGAAACCGCCTACAAAAGAACAAGACACATGTCCTAAAGTGGCAAGGCCAGAAGGCCATAGCAGTATCGAAAAATACTGCAAAATGGGGAAAAAACCTAGAGAAAAAGGGGGAAGGGTGGGTGGGGCAAAAGAACCTTCCTCCCCAACCTCCCACTAGCGCGTTCCTTTCCCGCCTGCCCTAGACCTCTTTTATAACTTCCCTCCTAATCAAGAAGAACACCACCTGTCCTGCGCCCAGTCGTCCTTGCGCGAACAAACCCAGGGAGAGACCGGCTCGCGCACGGCTCTCCCTGGGTCCCTCCTCGCGCAAGAAAACACTGTCCACACCTCTTTGAGAGCAAGAAAGGCCACTTTATTTAAGACAGGTGTGTACATCAAACATCTTTCCAACACATTATTTAATAATTAATAAAATCCAAATCTTCCAGCTTGACTAAGCATCCCTACCTAGGAGTAACCCCCCCCACCAAGTTAACCTAACCCAAACCAGAAACAACTAACTCTTGAAGAATACCCCCTCATTTCCTTTAACTGCCCTTTGAGGATGGACCAACCCGCTCCAGGCTGCCCACCCCCCACTAGAAACCGCCACCCAGGAAAACCTTTAGAGTTTTCCTGCCCCACCCAAAGGAAAGGACAAAAAAGGGGGGGGTCGGGGAACACCACAATTGCGCGTCCAGTACTGTAGCTATTAAATCACGCAATTCCAAAAGATAACAGAAAGACCCAATTGCGACAGGTGGACTCCAACCCCGCAAAATAAATGTTTCTCAGAAAGTTGCAAATGAGGGTGAGCCAACTAATAAATGCATAAGCCTGTACAAAACAGTTTCATCGAACGATTCAATATTTTGCCCGCGCCGTTTCCATGGCTGAAGAATTCCTCGCCCCAGTCCATTGGAAACATGGCACAAACGCCGTCCAGATCACCATGGTGCACACCCAGGCTTTTCTCTTTTTTTTGTTTTTTTTTAAAAGACCTAGGAGAAAAACAAATGTTAGGAAAACAAAGGCGAGTCATTTTCTTACATACTTCGCACAACATCTCGACCTGCAGCTCCCAATTCAGCAAATCTGGGACCAGTCCCACCCCAACCTGTCATCCTCCGTCGCCGCCCCAATCTGAAAGGAATGAGCACCAAATTGAAAAGGATCCCGCCCCAGACCTAACAGCACCTTTCTCAGAACAGCCAACAACTGCGAAAAAACAATCAGACTGCCATCAGCGGGACAGAAAATTACCCCCAGTGGAAAAAATGAGGGGACGCCCAGAAAGCCTCCCATTCCCCCACAGGACAACAAGAAATGACAACCGCTCCGCCCCAAGAAAAACCCACGTACTCATCCCAACTGAACTGTGTTAGACATTCGCAACCAGAGGCGAACCCTGTCTTGTGCCAGCACCACTCCACCTGTTAGTCATACCCGCCCTGTTGCACAAACCCAACAACTCAGAAGCACGGGATGCCCCTAAAAATAACCACACAAAACCCAAACGAAACTTCCGACACTCCAAAGCGTCAGAACAGTAGACAGCCAACTGGGCTAACATCAGTTGAAGCAAATCAAAATTCACCGGCTGCCGCAGCCTCCGGGCACCGGCCTGCAAACTACCCAAACCTTTCAAAACCTGCATGACCAGCACCCCCCCCCAGCAGGATCTCTCCCCCACCGAAGCTGCCCATAATAAAGAGATCCCTGCCAGCTTACTCAAAATTGTCGTGAGGGAGAGGCCTCCGTCCACCAATGCAAAACAAAATGCAACAAAAACGCTCCTCAGACAAAAAACCCACCGATGCCTGACCGAAAAATTGTTCTCACCGAACTGCAAAGATGCCCCCCAATCCTGGAAATAGCTCCGACGGGTGGTGTCAGCCCTGAATGCTCAACCAACTGTAAGACTCTCAATCCCCCAAGGCCCAGACGCACTGCGGGATCGTTAACGGTTCTAGATCTGCCCCAGGAGCCAAACGCCGGAATTACGACCACTTAAAGCGAGATAAAGCATCAGCAATGCAATGAGTGACCCCTGGAACATATCGAGTAGTGAATACAATATCCAGCTGCGAACACCACAACATGAAAGCACGCGACAGTGTCAACACACGCAAAAAACCAGTGCACTCTGCCTGTTAGCAAGGTCAACCATCGCCATATTGTCCACGTGGAACAACACAGATCGGGTCCGGAACTCTTCCCCCCAGCTGTACAGAGCCGCCAGCAAAAGGAACAGTCCTAAAAAGCCATGCTGCGCCCCTGCCCCCGCCAATGAACAGGCCAGCCAGCCTCGCACCAACGCCCGTTCCAAAAGATGCCGAAGCCGTGGGCTCCAGAATCGTCCGTGAAGAGCGACACCTGTCAGATAATGTCCTTGTCCGCAAAAAACAAGGACACGCCGTTGAAAGCCTGCAAACATTTCCAACCAGATACCCAAGGCTGCACGGACAGGTGCGGTAAGGCACACGGAGCTCCAACTTGCGTTCGCCCAACACCAACCCGATGAAAGCAGAGATTTCGCGCACCTTGCCAGCAGGCAGCCTCGCAACCATAACCGTGGTATCGATTGCAATTCCCAAGAAGGTCAACATGGTACATGTGCACGCTGTCTTATCGGGCCCAAAAGGGGCACCCAGCTCCATTGTCATAGCCTGAAAAATCGCAAGGGCCACCCGACACCGCCCAGACCGTGCATCAATGAAAAAGAAAGCATCCAAACAATGACATACCAAAACATGGCCACTGATGAAAGTGAAAGTGCTATTGCAGAAAAAAAACTGAAAGTCCCGAAGAGGGCACAGGACACCGAACAGCCCATCGGCAAAACTCTGTCAACATAGAAAATGTCCCCAAAGTGCATACCCAAGAGACCAAAAAATCCCACGGATGAATGGGCAGAAGGCGAAAAACAATCGAATGTCACTGTCCGTCAGCAGCGCACCAGGGCCCACAGTGCAAACCAGCCTCAGGGCGTCAGCCACCGAAGCATAGGACACGCTAGAAACTGCCTGGTCGATGAAATCATTGATAGAGGAAACCCTCCGGCCAGAACAAATGGCGTAGGAGCCGGAATTCCCCAGCCGCCTTTTTGGTGACAACACCCGGAGGGGAAAATTATCAGATCCGGGAAAGGACAGCTAAGAAAAAGGACCAGCGATCCCACCCGCAGCAAGCTCAGACTCCAACATCCTCTGCACAACCTGGGGGCACTCTGCGGCGGACTCCCGATCATCAGACCACCGACCCAACCGAGGACCCTGGTACCCAATCCGGAAACCTACCCGGAAACCCCCAGGACAAAGTCTTGGCCACCTCCAAATTGGGGTATTCCTTCAACCACAAGGCAAGAACCTCAACCTTAATAGGAGTAGGAGCCGTAGGAAACAAAAATGCGAAGGCTGTCCTCTGCCCCCTGTACCACTCCCTTGGTCCAATTGTCAATAGACTTCGGAACTCGCGGCCGCCGAGCCAATTCGAAATCTTCTTCCTTAAACCCTGCCGCTGCCTGCCCAACACAATGCGGGAGCCCGAACACATCCACAAACTCACCATCCCAGATCCTGGATTCAGTTTTCTCCGATAAATGAGACCCCCAAAGGCATCCCAGCACCAGAATAAAGCAATTCGGTTAGGAAGGATACTATCCCCCGCCACCTGCTTCGTAGGTGCCGCCGAGTCCCCTGTCCGCACAAACCACTGGCGGAAACATCCCCTGCAACATTAGCATGCACCTCCGACTGCCGCACCAGCAACGGTGCTCGAGCGACTCGCTCCTCAATCACCCCATCCCAGTACCAATAGATCTGTCACGCTGAGCAGGGAGACTCTCCCCTTGTTGCCAATCGCTTAGGAAGGATACTATCCTCCGCCATTTCAGACTCTAGATTTAGTGTTCCCAGACAAATGAGACCCAAAGGCATCCCAACTCCAGAATAAGGCACTTTCTTGGGAAGGATACTATCCTCCGCAACCTGCTCCATATGTGTCGCTGACAGGAGCATTCACCTCCGCATGCCGCACCAGCAGCGGTGCTCGAGCGACTCGCTCCCCAATCACCCCAGCACCATTACAATAGATCTGGTACGCTTAGCAGGGAGACTCTCCCCTTGTTGCCAATCGCTTAGGAAGGATACTATCCTCCGCCATTCCAGACTCTAGATTTAGGAAAACTCAGACAAATAAGTAAATCTCTTGGGAAGGATACTATCCTCCGCAACCTGCTCCATAGGTGCTGTCAACGTCCCCATCAAAATGAGTATTCACCTCCGCATGCCGCACAAGCAGCGGTGCTAGAGCGACTCGCTCCTCAATAACCCCATCATTTTTTTTCTTCATTTTTTATTTATTTATTTATTTATTATTTATTTTTTTATTTTTTTTAAACGGACTACCACCCATCCGTACCTCTTGACAACTGGGAGAACCTCTGAGGAAACACCACAGGATCCCCCTGAGTTGTACGACTTCTCGCCGACTCTTACCGTGTCGTGGTCCGCACATGACCCCTGCAAGATACGAGGATCAAAGAAAAAATGCCCCACCCCACCCGGATGGGCCCGTGCTGCCAAAAGCCCCAACGTCCTTCTCCCTCAACTCCCCCTCCCCCAAATCATCAGCATGTACATCCAACTGAAAAAACATTACCAGAAAAAGAAAACTGCGTACTACCACTAGGCAGAGCCCCTTCACCAAGTCCCCCATCGAAACATTGCCATGTAATGCCATCATTTCGCACTGCGCACATCGCTGCAGAAGAGTAATCCGCTCCAGATAACTCTCCCGGACCCCCCCCCCACATGAGACAGCCGTATGGTCAGTCCGCAAGCCTCACACCAGCCACCAGCCGACCAGCTGGAGCCGAAACCGGGAAAACGAGGGCCGCTCGAGCCAGACTGCGAGGAAACAGCGAGAGTGACACCCCCAACGGAGCCAAGGGGAACGCCCACAGACAACCCACCAAGACAAGGCACAACCCACGCGCCACCGCCCAAACCGCCCGCCAGCCCACCCTGCAAGGCACTGGGCCCCCACGCAATGCTTGGAAAACCGGACTGGAAGGCTCAGGAACCCCCCCCCACCCAGAGCCCGCCCCACCCAGACCAGCACAGTTGTCCCACGGAAAACCACAACAAGGCCCAGCAAGCCCCATGACCGCAGCTCGGGGCCGGGGAAATGGACAGCGCGGACACGCCACGGGACAAACCAGCTCCAGGGAAGCACCCCCCTGCCAGGACCAACCCAGACCGGACAGGGAGACAGACCCGAAAGCAGCCTACCCCCCTGCAGCACTGTAGAAATAACGAGAGGGGGGGGATAAAGGGGGGCAGGGGACAGGTGGGAACACTGCCCGTCCAACAAAAAGTCAGAAGAAGCACCTGGGGACACAACCGGCAGGGCACAGGGCGCCCTCCCTCCACCTGAGCAATACCATAAACATGGGTGAGGCACAACAAGTCGGGGCTCCTCCCCCGCGGAGCCCCGTCACACACGGAGGGCTTCCCAGCTTGGGAAGAGGCTGAAAAAACTCCCGACCCCTGCACAAGACAGACCGACCCCGCCTCCCGCCGGGCGCCCCTCGCAAGCCGGCAGCCCCAGTGGGGGCCAAACATACCTGCTGGTGGGCGCCCGGCACTTCAGGGGAGGGCGCCACGGCTCCATGAAAACCCGCAGCCACCACCGGGGAAACAGCCGGCAGGGCCGCAGCTCCGTCACCGTCATCCTCCGGTCGCCGAGAAAGACACGCCGTGGCCGCCGTTGCCACGCCTACGGCCGCCCTGCGATGGGGGCGGGCCAAACCCAAACACGCCTCGCCAGGAACTCCGTAGTGAAGGGCAAAAGAACCTTCCTCCCCAACCTCCCACTAGCGCGTTCCTTTCCCGCCTGCCCTAGACCTCTTTTATAACTTCCCTCCTAATCAAGAAGAACACCACCTGTCCTGCGCCCAGTCGTCCTCGCGCGAACAAACCCAGGGAGAGACCGGCTCGCGCACGGCTCTCCCTGGGTCCCTCCTAAAAAGGCAGCGCACGCGCCCCACAAAGGTGTGTGCACTGCCTGCTACCCTAAAACCTTGATATAACGACGAACATTCTAGAGCATGTTAAGAATGATGACTTACACAGCTAACTTGAATGCATGCAATGCTTGGGTACTCGGACCTGTGTCAATCATGTTTTTATTGATATCTCTGATGCACCCTATTGGCTTAATTTGTCTTAGTCTTTATCCGGATCTTTGTTGAGCAAGTACATCCAGCCCCCAGAGGCCAGTGGCATCTATAATACAGGCCCTGCAGCTCCTGTGGCGCAGGAGCCCTAACCCTTCAGGGCTCCAAGCCCTACAGAGGGGCCCATTCCGACCAAGGCCAATGAGTATCTCTGAGATATAGGCGGCTCGGTGGAGTGGGAGATGCATCATTTCCCTTCAGGCCACTGGCCCTGTGTCACATGGTATGCAAGCCGACGCTACAAGCTTCGCGTCACAGAGCTTCACGACATTTCCAGTCTTGGAAATGAGGAGAGATGTTAAAGTTGTTTGTTCAAGTTGTTTGTTCTGAAACACATCATTCTGCTCAAGAACACAGACATCTAGCCGGAAAACAAACTGACACGTTCAATATTTCATTTACCTTTCCATTGGCGTTATGTATGAATGGCTGGGCCGCTTTAGGCAGCTCCTGTACAATATGAACCACTTGAGAGTCATAGGTCTGAAATCGGAGGCTGACGATGCCAAGAAAGTCTACTTGCAAAGAAAGATGACTGTTTTATGCGGATATCTCTTCGGAATGGCAGCCTGCAGCAGGGCCGGCCCTGTGCATTACTAACACATCCTTCCAAATATGTAAAATTCTGCACGCTGGAACCTACATCTTTCGCTCACTTTTATTACATAATTGATGGGTATGTATATACACAGCCACTTGTACATCTAAATTGGTACAGATGCATAAATGGCTTGTCTTAGCAGCATAAATTCACGCTGTGTAACATGAATTCACACTAATATATGAATTTGCTTACACAGAGTATATGGCAATTTTATGCTAATAACTCAGGCGACTGGGAGGGTTCGGTGGTGGCAATGCCCTGGGAAGCTGATGAACATGCACAAACTTGAAAGTCTATAGATGATCACAGCTTTTGCATTGAAAAGTTTCAAATTGTGCACACCGGCCTTTTGCGAAAATTAATTGATTTTGTGAACCGCCCTATAAACTAATAGGTCAGTTCTCAAGGAACCAGAGGGGGTCGCGGTATGAACGGCCTAATTCATATCCATTAGGCAGATCATAAATTGCAAATCCCTCTGATTGGCTACCTTCAGAGGCATGTGAATGAATGAATTAATGTAGGATTTATAGAGCGCATGGTTACCCTGAGGCATCCCAGCGCTGAACCACTGGGGAACCCATCCTGGCTTTCCCTGTGAGAAGGTCCCTTTACTGGGCATCCCCAAGGTGCAGTCAGGCATCCCCGGCGGTGATGGGGCCAGAGTGGAGATTAAGCAAGCTATTGCCCAGAGTTGCAGCGTGGGGCCCCATGGTTAAAGTGGAACCAAGGCGAGATTTATCGGGCCCGCTGACATTGGTCCTGCACCCAGCCGCGTCAGGAATTGTACCCTGGTCCCGGGCCGACCTCTGCCTCTGGGTCGGCCGCCTCTAACCGTTGAGCCACACTTGACCGCACATCACTATCATTGTAAAATATTCCAAGATGGATTTTTTTTTTTAAAGATTACGGGGCCTATTAGGATGACTGGCGGACTTTGTTCGCCAGTCATCCTAGCGGGGTATGGGACCGCCCGCCATAAGGGCGGGGGGTCCCGTGGGGGGTATTAGGATGTGCCCGCCACAGTGGTGGGCACACCCTGCTTTTTTAGCATTGTGGCGGGCAGTGCTCTCAGCACCGCCCCCCACAATGCTAAAAATGCATTACAACATTTACATAAACAAAGCGGCAGGCACCGCAGGGGGCCTGCCGCTTTGTTTAAGCAAATGAAGGGGGGTACCAGTGAAATACACAAAACAAAATGTCATTTATGTGCAATAATTGCTTTCCCTATGCTTTCTGGACACTCTTCTTATTTGACTGCCTAGGTCTACCGTGAATTCCATTTCAGACCCGGGCAGATACAATGAGCATCACCTAAATAGAGGATGGTTTACTGTCCTGACATGTCTACAGGCACGTGGAGGTGAGGTCGTAAGCGGGCATTTAAGATGACTGAGCTGGTGGAGGTTCCACCATAAAATACAGCACATCTCTCACCTCCAACCGTGTGTTTGGTTGACATGGCATTCAGTGTTATGTAGCAGTGGTCCTGCATCATTAGCCCACTAAATAATACTTATAGTTTGTTTCTTAAAGGTAAAAATCTGTCAGCCCCGGCAAAGTGAGACACCGAGGCTGAGATGAATTTTACAAATTCAGGTATATGGGTTTTGCAGTTCTACGGGCTGAAAATGGGGTTTGCAGTCCAGTTAAAACTCCAAGCAGTGCAAAAAAATCTAAAAGGGGAGAGATCTTGAAAGCATAGCCAGTGATATTGTGTTGTATTTGGACACACTTTGCTGAATTATTTACTTTTTAGGGCCCGATTCACAGAACTAACTTAAGACAAAATCCTAAACTTACTACCATTTTGGTATTCACAGAAGGCACTTGCTCATGTTGGTATTCACAGAAGGCACTTACTCATTTCAGTATTCACAGAAGTTAGGAGTCCTAACTTTAGGGCTCCTAAATGTCTTCTGTGAATACTGAAAGTCTTAAAGTTAGTATTTTTCTCAGTTTAGGAGTGGTAAAATTAGGACTACCAACTTTAGGACTCCTAAATGCCTTCTGTGAATACCGAAAGTCTTAAAGTTAGGATTTACTTAGTTTAGAGTAGTAAAGTTAGGACTCCCCCCAAAAAGGTACTGTAAAATTGATTGCACCCAGTAGTTGCATTTAACTCTCCAGTAAGGGCACTGTAAATGGATACAAAAGTTGCACCAGTAGCGTTGAAGCTAAATGTTGTATGATGGCTATTGGGTCTATTCCATACTCACAGAGGCATGAAAAAGATATATATTTTCTGGAAACACCATTGTGATCATGCTGAGGTGCAGTTTAAAAGCAGTGCCATGAAACATATCAGAGAAAAGTGCCTTTACCATCTAGAAAATCCTATTTTTATATGTGAGATGTAATTAGTCACACATCACTGTACTGGGTACTCGATACATAAACACGTGGCATACCACGTCAAAGAAGTATGCCCTTAGAATGAATAATTGTTCAAAAGTTTTTTTCACTGTCTATAATACGCTACATTTTCCAGTGGCAGGCATAGAAAGGACTGCAATCATATATCCTATAACTGCTTAGAAATTAAAAAAGAAATGATAAAAAGTTATTTTTCTCATTGTTCTAAAAATCTAATTCAATTGTGAAAGTGGATTATTGAAAACCTTAGCAAGAAATTAGCTTTAAGAATGTGCACCTTGTGCTGCCTAAAAAAAGACTGGCTAAGAACCAGTTTACCTCTGTTCTACTGCATAAGCTCGATACCGATTCTTGGCTAGAGGTTAACAGCTGTGTTGCCAGAGGACAATGGCTGAGCCTCTGGGCAAAGGAAATCATGGCTTTGTCAACAAATGACCACTTAACAGGCTTAGCCATCAGTTAGTGTGACCAGAACAGCTGGCAACTTCAACGCATGCTCTTTTGACCTGGTGATGCCAAATGAGACTATAAATCCCCACATTTAGGGATTCTGGAAATTGCTACAGTGAAGCAAAGAAGAAACGCCAAAGGATAGTTAGAGTATTTGAGAGAAAATAATTAAAATTGGGAGGGAAGAGTTCGCCAATCACAGGTGTTATACAGACTAAAAAAAACAACGGACCTATACCTACTTATGACATTTCTGGACATAGACAGACAGTGTCTTTAAGAAAGAAGATGTGGTGTTGCGGCAAGTGCTGTCCACCAATGAGGGTTGCGTCTCTGCACCGCCTCAACATCCTGTGATTCTTGGCAAATTGTGTAATCTCTCTGTGCCTAGAGTTTGAAAAAAAATGAATGCTGCATTGTATAATGTAACTGGAGCGCATGTAAAGCACTCCGAATTACTTTTAGTTGAGTCTGTGCTATGTAAAACTGCAAAACTAAGGGTCATGTCTTAACCTTATTTCGTTTTTAAACTTCTTAACCATTTCAATCATACATTTATATTTCTTGTGACTGTTATATTTTCTTTTTTTAATTCCTTTATTTATTGAATTTTTATCATAAACACTGATAGATTTACAATGTATTATGAGGTATAGAAATGTAAATCATCAAATCGCATGGAAACAAGCACATACAGTAAAACGATAATGCTCTACACAAATATTCCACACGAGGATGGAAACCTGATCCTTTTCACAGTTTGCGCCTTGTTTCTGCATGTCCCAATTCAGTCTCCTGGAACCGCTGACTAGTGCATCCAGCTACACTCAAAAATCTGACCTAGAATCTAGGGTTAAAGTAGTCAGGCAGGAAACTAAAAAGCGATGAAACACTTGGGGAGCCCACTTGGTACAATAACCTAGTCCTCCCTTGCCTCCTGACTCAGAGTGACAAGTAAAGAGTTAAACTTATTGAGTCAAGCACTATACAGAGTTCAGGATAAATGGTAGATGTTGGAGCTCCGAGTAAGGGGAAGTACAGATGTTACCAGTAGTTAGAGCTGTCATCCTTGGAGTGGTATTCTCTAAACATTTTGCTGTATCTTTTTCTTGGCCTTAGGACTCTGAACACTTTACCACTGCTAGCAACTGCTAAAGTGCACAGACTTCTCCCCTCAACATGGTGCCATTGGTGAATACATGAGTGCACATTTATGTTACTTATATGTCCCTTGTAAAGTAGTATACCATATACCCAGGGCCTGTAATCTTCGGGGCAGATTTACAAGCCACCTGCTCCTCTTTTACACCGCCGTTGCGTTACTTTTGTGACGCAGCAGCAACGCAAAGCCAGCGCCATGCTGCGAGGTATTTACAACGTGAAGCATCTGGGAGATGCGTCACGTTGTAAAGCCCTGCACCACATGTAGGTGTTCTGCCACGGGGGGTGAGGGGCGTTCCGGCACAGGCACGCCTCCTAAAAGTGGCTGAGTTAAATCTACAAGATTTCACTCAGCCACTTTTAAGGCCATGCTGCGTCAAAACCCTGTGCCTGCTTGAAGCAGGCATAAGGATTGATGCAGCATTTTAAGGATAGGGCACCCCCGAGCCTTGCTGGAGCTGCGTCGCGCTTGCGACGCAACTCCAGCAATGCGCCGCCTTTACGGCAGCAGATGCGTCACGCATCTGTCCATTTTTGCCCCAGGCTGCACCGCATTCTAAATGCGGTGCATCCATGGTGGCGCAGCCGTGACGCACAATAACTGGCGCATCCCTGCTGATATGCAGGGATGCGCCGGTTATTGTAAAGCTGACCTAAATGTTTACTAGTGGGCCTGCAGCACTGGTTGTGCCACCCACACAAGTAGCCTTTCAAACCTGTCTCACACCTGAATTTACAAGGTCTGTGTGTGCAGTTTACTTCCACTTTCACTTGGCATTAAAAACCACTTGCCAAGCCTTTAACATACCTTTTGTTTACACATAAGTCACCCAGAGGTAGGTCATAGATAACCCTAAGGGCAGGGTGCTGTGTAGCTAGAAGGCAGGACATGTACTTTTAAGTTTTACTAGTTGCGACAGAAAGCAAAATTAGATTTACACAACTGTGAGGCCTACTCCTCTCATAGGCTAGCATTGGTAATTAATTAAAACACTTTTAATGTGTAGGCAGTGTTCTGTGTCCCACACACAGGGCTGATGACACCCCCACAGATAGCCTGGGAGACTGGGTTGGAATGAAAGGGGGCCCGTGTACTTCAAGGACTTGCTTTGAAGTCACCTCTAATTCAAAGACACATTTGGATATAAGTACGGGGGCTCTAACCCAACCAAGACAGTACACTACTGTGCCTGTGAAGAACTTTGCCAGGAGTAAAGACTGCTGTGCAACAAGGATTGCAACTTTGTCTGACTGCTGCTTTTAAGGAACTGCTTTCTGCTTTCCTGAGCTGCCGTTAGCCTGTTGATGTTCGCCCTTCTGAGGACAAGGACTGGAGCCATCTCACTTGAACCCAGAGTGACTTCGACTGCTCGCTGTTTTTCTCCCTCTTCTGAAGTCTCCGGGCCATCATGGACTTCCTCCAACTCTGCAACAGCACCTTGAATCTGCTATCTAGGAGTCCTGCCCAGCCAAGTGGTTCAAATCCAGTCCTGGGCCCTTGAAAGGTGACTTCTTCTGTCCAGAACCATCAAAATTGAAGCAGTGCTGATTTTGCGCTGATCTCAACTGACACATTGCCCTTCGACGTCGATGCAGGAGTACTTTGAAGACAACATCAGTCAACGTGTTGTGCGGCTCAACGATGATTGATGGCACGCCTCGACAACAAAGCAGTGCCTTGCCTGTGCGGATTGGAACCGACTCATCGAGACTTCAATGTTGACGCTTTGCTCCATCCAAGATACTTTCTCAGCAGGACCTGCGAGAGTACTGTAGCTGGCCTGCCCTCCATCGTGATCACCTGAACTTTGGATTCACCTGTCCTCAATTGTGGTCACCTGAACTTTGGATTCACTCCTTAGTGCTTTTGACTTCATAGCACTGCTTTTTTATACATTCTTTAAAAATTCATAGCTTTGGTTCTACATATTGGATTTTTGTCATTTTGGTCCTGTTGAATTCATAAAATTATTCTCTATTTCTAAATCTGTTTAGATTATTGTGGTGTTTTTATTGTGTTACTGTGTGTGTGTTTGTGTGTGCTGCACAAATACTTTACACAATGCTTCCTTAGATAAGCCTGACTGCTCTGTGCTAAGCTACCAGAAGGAGAGCACAGGATATCTATTAGTGTGCTCCTACCTTACCCTGACAAGGTTTGTGGCCCCTACTTGGACAGGGTGTGTCATATGGTTACTACGTTTCTATATATTGTGTTAAGTTAGCATGAGCTTATTAAATGTTTAAACGCAATATTTTCTTTCAGCTTGAGTTTGCACACAACACCTAATTATTATTGTAGTTTTCAACCTAGACGAAAGATGTGATTTATTTGAGAATAATATGTTATTGCTCCAGTATCAGTCGTGCTTGGTACACTTGGTACAACTGTCTGCACACCGAGAACTGCACACTCTAAGAATAACCTAACACAAGGTTGCTGAAGGCCTGATCCTCGCACCACGTTAGACATAACACAAATAATGTTGCTGCCAACATTGGGCTCTACGCGGGTTTAAGATAGAGTTACAGGGAATGAACTAACACACTTGATGCTTCGCATGCAGAGAGCTGGTAGCTGTTGATGTGATCTACTCCTACTGAGAATTAGAGGTATGGGCCCGCCCAGCTAGAACCCAAAAGAGACCTTCTTAGATATAATATAATATACTGAACAGGGTGCGTGAAATATAGGTGATACAGAATTCTATAGATTTTTGCATCATAACATGCTATCACCTTTTGCTTATTATGGATTAGTGACTATGCTGCTAACTCTGATTTTTATAATATGTATGTTGGTATTATACAAGATACTGCGTTTGAGAACTTTGCATTGAAAAATAAACATTTCAAACTTGCACGTGTGTTCTTTGCCTCCCAGTTTCGGTTTGTAATGATTATATAACGAAAGAGTGTTCATGTGTTCCACGATACCTGAGGTACCCTAAGTTCATGTTCTGGATTGTCTAAGTCATTGGGAAGTAATTACTACCGATGAGACACTGTAGCTAGCTTGGTAAGGGGATTTCTGAAACAAAGGTGAGTTTTGGGTCACCCTAACTCACCCAGGTTCTAGATCTCTGTGCACAGTTCTGTGGGAGAACGGAAACCCTGCTACATGGCGCCCATACGTTGATTGGCCTTATCTCATGACACTCGAGTAGTATATCATTCAAACCTTAACCCCTTCATTCCCGTTTCCGGAAAACGGCAGTGTCGGAAAAACCTACCTATTTGTGAAATAGGTCTTTTTTCAAGCTTGAATCTATCTAAAAACGGTTTCATTGAATTACTACCCAGTTGTGCTACAAAGTAATCCGCATTGCGGTGCGTGACCATTTGCGGGCTTATAATGTCCCTATGGAAGGCTTGGCTGTTGTTCTAGTGGTGAGTGTGGAACATGCTTACCCGTACGAACTATTTTATTCGTGGGTGACATTTCCGGCGGTGAACGCCAATTCTGGTGTTTTCCACACCTACACTGCTACGGCTGTACCGGCTGCGTATGCTCCGTACAGAGCGCTGGAGGTTCCTATTGACGCTTGGCAGCATGGAGTTTGGTTTGGTGGCGCCCTACCACACGTTTTAACCGCTCCGAGGTTGGGTCCTTTGTCCATTCCGGGCACACCTTGGCCCGCTTTGGCTAGATTCACTCCTCACCCTAATCGCGCCACTTGTGGCATAGCTGATCTGCGGCAACTTCATGAAGTTGCAGTGGAAGTGATTAGAGCGCTTGTTCATTACACTAGCCGTAATGTTCAGGACGTAGCCCCTAGGGGCGCACAGCTTCGTGCAGAACAGGCTGGTTTGAAAATCAATCCTGTCATGGTGAATTCCGTGATGGGCAAAAAGCCGCAGGACAAGGATGATTTTCCGTTCTGGCTTGCAGAGAAATTCGGCCAGCTAGAAGCTGTGTTTCCTAATACGAATCCAGGTGATAAACACCGGATTCTTACACTAAGTTTACCGAAAGATTTGGCACCTGAGCTTGTTGACTGTGAGACCTGGGGTAAGACTTTTGCAGCGGTCTATTCGAGGTGCTACGGCACCCCGTCTGTGACCAATCTGGGTGCGGTCCTTAAACATGTTCAGGATGAACACGGACCGGAGTCGGCGGTCGAATTGGGTATGCGACTGTGTGGCTCCTTTGATGTAGTTTGCGATCTGATCCTTGCAAATGTCAAGGGAGATGCAGTGAACTT
Source organism: Lissotriton vulgaris (assembly GCF_964263255.1). NCBI lineage: Eukaryota > Metazoa > Chordata > Amphibia > Caudata > Salamandridae > Lissotriton > Lissotriton vulgaris. The sequence continues at coordinate 195,075,706 of NC_141691.1, forward strand.
TCAGGTTGCTAACGCTTTAGCGTTAATTCCAGAGGCCGAGAGACCCCGTCAGTTGGCAAGGATCATTGTGGCTGCTTATAAAACGGTTGGCCGCAATGCGAAGGGGCTTAAGGCTTTTCCTGATAAGGAGAAAAAGCAGCCCCAGGGTCAGACATCGGAAACTAGTGGTCAACAAAAGTCCAAGAAACAAAATTGGCCTAAAAAGCAGAATCAGGGTAAGCAACAACAACAACAAACACAGGTTTCTGCTCCTGCGTCTCCGTTGCCTGCGCAGTCGGATCGTGTTTATGATTTGCGCGACCGCGCGATGATTAAATCGCCTGAAAGGTTTCAGGCTTCTGACCAACGCTCTCCTCGTTCCTTTCAGGACTCATCGGCTCCGTCAACCGGTGGTGGAGGGGGCGGCAGGGGCCGGGGTGGCCAGCAAGGACGTGGTCAGCCCCGCCCGCGTGCCGGTGGAGATCAGCAGGAAGGCTTTACGCCCAAGAGACCACAGTTTGCTACGAAGAAATTCGCCGCCCTGACAGCGCATCGTTATGCCCCAGATAGTGAGAACGCGGCTTCGGAATCTGACGTGGGCTCTGACCTTGCTGGACAGCGCGGCGGAGATTACCATAGTGAGAGAGGCCCTCCGTCCACTGTTGAAGGTGACAGCGACTGACACTTATGTTGTGATTGAAACTGCTGATACGCATGTTGCTCCCCCTGAACGTCTTTTTGAAATTGTCCTGTTAATTGAAGGTGACATGCTGCGAACTGTAAAAGGGGTATTTTAGGAAAATCTCTCATCTACGTATGACATTTTGCTTTCGGAGGCTGACTGGCCCCCACCTTTTGTTCTCGCAGCTCCGCGAGGTGAGATGGTAGTCCTGCCCAGTTTCGCGCACACTGTACCGAGAGTGGAAGCGCTGCATTTTGCAGAAGAGTGGGCTCTGGCGCTTGCGCCGGCTGTGTACCGCAATCAGTGTGGCTGGGATAAATTGTCACCAAGCCACGAGATTCCTTTACGGTCTCAACCGCAGCCTCAACCTCAATATCCCATACGGCTTGAAGCCAAAGCTTCAGTCGCGGCTATCCTTGAACAATTGGAATATCAAGGTGTAATTGAAACGTGTGTGTCACCGATGAATAACCCCCTTTTTACTGTAAACGAGCCAGACGGCTCATATCGTTTGGTTTTGGATTATAGGCATTTAAACTCGCATTGCCGTAACTGCGCAGTACAGAATACTCATGGCTCTGCTTTAGTGAATAGTCTTGAGCGTAAACGGTTCAAAACCACGCTCGACATTTCCAATGGTTTTTATGCACATAGATTAGACGGTCTAAGTTCCCAATGGGCCAGTTTTACATGCGGCGGTGTGCAAAAAATGTTTCGGCGTCTCCCAATGGGCTAGAAGAACAGTCAGCAGTATTCTCCGCCCGCATTGTCTCTCTTTTAGAGGGCATCTACCCGGTTGCTTGTTCGTATGTGGATGACATTTATCTCACAGACGACGATCTTTGGGAGCATCTGTGTCGAGTAAATAGCATAATTTGTAACTTTGCTGACATAGGTTACAAGTTTAACTTTGCAAAGTCGCACATTGCAGAGTACACAGTGTTGTTTCTCGGTTACGAGCTTAACAACGAGGGAAAAGGGTTAGCCCCTCACTTCCTGGAGAAATGCGCACAATTGCGCTCTCCGACAACACTGAAAAAATTACAGTCTTTGCTGGGATTTTTGAATTTCGGGAGAACTTACATTCCGGAATATGCCCAGCGTATCAAGCCTTTGTATGCTTTGATACAACCATCTTTCTCCAAATCATGCTGGCTGCCTGAGCATTCAGCCATTCTGCAGTCTTTGCAGGCTGATTTGCTCGCTTCTGAATACTTACAGACTCGTGATAACCAGACCAACCTGGTGATAAGAATTATCCCTGGGGCGGTGGGGTTCACGTACCTGACTTTTAATGAAGGAGATACAGTACCTATTGCTTACAAGTCACACTTGTACACATCGGCTGAATTGCGTTTTTCCACTGTGGAGAAAGTTTTGACGGCTGTACAGATGGCAATTCTTAAAGAACGTGCCCTGTCACAAGGAAAGCGCATGTTGGTTGTTACCCCGTGTCCTGCCTTAGAGGCGGTTACGAAAGCCAGTGTACCTAATTCCAAAGCCTTGCACCCTCGGTGGATTCAATGGGCTGCATCCTTGACATCACAAGATGTCACGTTTATTTTTGACGCCACTTTACGGTCGCAGGAGTATTTACAGTATGAATTTGTTCATCCTGCTCCTTTAGCAATGCGGCCGTTGGAGGATTACCATTGCATCATTTACACTGATGGTTCGGCGCAGGTTGCGCATGGCTCTAAACATGCCTACGTTTCCGCTTGCACCATTGTGGTCGGTGCCATGGTGAACGATGAGTTCAAGTCCAGTGTGGTGCACACGCAGACACTTGGGGACTGCACCGCACAATTAGCAGAGCTTCGTGCTCTGATGCTTGCATTGGAGTACGCTGATCCTAGTGTGACGACTTTGATAGTAAGTGACTCTTACTACTGTGTCCAGTCTTACAATGAAAACTTGTTCTTTTGGATTCAGAATGAATTTCGTGATTCCAAAGGTAGCACAAAAAAACATAAAATGATCTGGGTCCGAGTGGCGGAACTTAAAGAGAAGTTGCCACTCGTGTTTGTTATTCATACTCTCGGTCATCAGCGCGTGGGGGTCCACGCTGTTGGTAATTCGCTTGCTGATGAAGCAGCGAAGTCAGCGGTATCAAAATACTTAGTTGCAGCGGTCACGAGGTCAAAAAGCAAGATAGATGATGACATCTCGGCAGCAGTTGCTGCAACAGAGAAGGGAAGTAAATACCCTGCGGGGTTCCCTTCTAAATACACATACCACTTAAGTCCCGATAAGGTTCCTTATGTGAAAATCCCTGAAGTTGGCGAACGTCTAGTTCCCAACTCGGATCGCAGGGCTGCTTTGATTGCAGCGGCTCATGAAGGTGTGGCGTCTGCGCATGCGGGCGTCTCAGCCACTGTAACTCAGCTACAACAAAGGTTCTGGTGGCGGGGACTGTACAAACATATGCGCGATTATGTCCTTCAATGTGACATTTGCCAGCAGATTAAGCCTTCAACTGCTGCGCATCCGCCTCAGACACAGTTGTACATCTCGAATAAACCGCTTGAATGCGTTTATTTAGATCACTGCAGTCCCTTTTCTTCTGATACTGCGTACAAGTACATCTTAGTTGCAGTTGATTCATGCACACGCTTTGTGTGGGTATGGCCACATCGGAGCGCTGATTCACGTACTGTCATTAAGGATTTGCGAGTCTTTGTGGGAATTTTTGCCTGTGGTACCTTCCATTTGGATCAGGGTCCGGCTTTCGCCTCTAAGGCGTATAAGGATGCTATGGTTTCGTTGGGGGTCCAAGTCAAATTTTCGAGTCCCTACAGGCCCGAGGGCAATAGTGTAGTTGAACGAATGAACCGCGACTTAAAGCAATCTTTGACAGCTCGAGTTATAGGCACTGGCAGAAACTGGTTAGCCCACCTCATAGGCGTGCAGCGTGCGCTTAATAATCTCCCTAGAAGGTCTCTGGGTGGGCGGACCCCATACGAAATGCTCTTTGGTATCAAGATGTATGTCCCTGACCTCGATGGGCTAGACTGCAAGGCCCAGGCCACGGCCTTTGACGTAGATGAACATTGCAATGTTTTACAGAATCTACAAAAGACCAGAGACAGTCTTGCAAAGGAACATTTGCCCTCCACATCGGATGATGCGCTGCAGATCCCGGTAGTTGGCTGGCTACCCCAAGTTGGAGAACTGGTTCGAGAGAAGATCGATAACAAGAAAGAGTTCGGTCCCTCATATCGAGCACCGGTTCGAGTTCTTGGAGTGAAGGGCACAACAGTCATTTTACCACCACTTCCAGGTCGTAAGGAAAACAGATTTATTTCTATTGACAATGTCAAGACACACATGGTGGCCGATTCTTCATAGCATGACACCGGCTGTTTCCTGTCCTTCCATGGTGAGGCACTCTGTGCTGGCTATTACATCTGGTGCAGAACAGGAGGTGTCCCTCGAGATGCCTGCCATATCCAGTCCTTTATTAAATACTGTTCCTGTTACTAACATTGATGAGCTGACCTACACCTATCCTGCTGATTTATCAATGCCTGATTTACAGACTCGTTTGGCCGACCAGTCCAGATTCTCTTTTGACTCTGTTTCGGAACCTTCAAATAAACCCTCAACTATTGCAAGATATGCCACGTTGTTTAAAAAACATTTTTTAATTCCCCCTTGGACATACATTTGGTTGATCCTATTTTCATTTTATCTTTTTATGTCAATTGGTTTTGTGTTTTATTTTTTCCGCCTGATCGATGGTCACTACGTTAAAGAAAGAACAGGAATTCGGTACCTTAATGGAACATTGGCCCCTCTTTCCTCTTCACATTCAGCGCACAGACTGAAACTAAACTTAAATACAGTTAACATTACTGCTTGGCCTGTCCTTGATGGGATTGTGTGGGATGCGGTTAAGTTTCAGATACATGGGCCCACTGAAGTGATTAATGTTCCAAATGTGCTTAGAGTAAACATGGGAGATGTGATTAAACATAATATACGTTCTGATGATTGGGATATTCAGGCCGTAGAAGCATTATTCTCTAATTTGAAGTATTATGCTGCCTTCGATGCTGAGGATCTGTATTTAGATTCTATTAATTATGGTATTTTGTTTTGTTTTCAACACTATGGTAATCATTTTTAGCATAAGCCAAATTCAAGGAGGGTTGCTGTAAATTATACACAATGGGAACATTGCCCTGCTCCATTAGGAGGCAGCTCCACTACATTTCTGAAAAAATACACTTATTTCACAGACTTTAATCAATCGAATCCTGAGTCATTTTATTTTAAAATGACACAAAAGTCCATGTCCAAAGTTAGACTTACCGATAAAAAATTGCTGTATTCGAAGTCCTTTCTAGACAGGTTGGCTGTAGATGGCTACGAGTTTTGGAAAGGAACAATTGACCTTAAATCGGTTTGGGGTAACTGTTTTACTGCTAGGCTAGTGGTAATGTTACTAGGTGATGGCGCTATAGAGGAGTGTACACTTTGCCTAGTTGTAGGTACTCTGGTTATGACTTTTCAGTGGTGCTAAAAGGAGAAGAGAACCACTATCCTCTTCTGGTTAGGCAGATGCCACAAGCTGCTTGATTCTCTTTAGCACACACTTTTTATAAGCTAATGCACGTATATACATGTGTTTCCACCATACATTTGACACACAAAACTGATTTTCAGTCCTTTTATTCAGGGTGGTTGAAGTTTATTTCAGGAGACGTCACAGCCGACACGTGTTTCGTCGTTTTGGGGAATGTAACCCCCGACTTTTTCAAGGCTGTTAAAAAAAGGGGTGATGTTGTAATACAATACTTCCAGTTTGGACATTTTTTGACATCATTCTATAACTTTATCAGGTCTAGGCTGGTGGTGTACTTAGACTTACAACAATTAGTGCATGGTTGTATTTATAGTGCTTAGATTGTTTTCATTCATTAAGGATTTTTTGTTTTAACATTTTAAGGAGTATGAGCCCATTAAGAAAAATGGAGAGACCTGTGAGCGTGTATTATTACCTTTATTTTACGGGGTGGCATGCAAGTGATTTAACCGAGATATCTGTGAATTATAACTGTGTTTCTGTGAACGTTAACGGTATTTTTGGATTCGTGAGTTCATGCATATATATGAACCATGCTTTCGGTACCTATTCTCCAATGTGTCGTTTGTTCTGTATAAAAGGAATGCGGAAACAAAATGTAATTCCTTGTAGTCCTTGCCTTTGTACTTTATTTGTATGACCCTTATTATAGTTTAATAGTTACTTACATTTTCCGAGGTGATAATTCCAACCCTTGAAGGGGTTCTTGTGAGGATGTCGTGAATATACGGAAATCTTCTTTTATTGTGGAAACCAATATATTGGTTCAGTATTTTGCAGCTGTAAAACATGTATAGAGCTTTAGTCTAGGCTCTTAAATAATATATCTAGTTATTTAGACCCTTCCATTCACTATGTGGAAAGGCCACTCGTACTATATTGTGTTTAAAAAGTATATTTCCCAGATTCCAGGAGTGGGGGGAAAATTTATACATATGTTTAATAGTGCTCCCCCTTATTCTACCCTTGTGAGTGACTCAGCTATTTGGTTCTGTATTACAGACCGCCGTTTTCGTAAGGTGCTCCCCACGTAGCAAACCCGGTGTTAATTCACATTTACCGGGTCCGAGTTAGAGTTCCAATCGTTTTGTATCACTTACTAAAGTTTTTTTAGTTAATCTCACTTGTATTCCCACATCTCTCGCGTGCAGACTATATTTTATGGTTGCACTCTAAAATACTTGACACTAATCCTGCCCGTAGTGGTTCTCAATCGTTACCTTTTAGCCGCTGTCTTCGACGGCGAGTTATTCGTCCCCTCTGCTGTTTCTATCTTGCAGTGTTTGTTTTGAAACGCTTGGCGCCATATATTCAAAATAGGAAGTGTTACGTGCGTCTAGTCACGGTTCACTTCCGGTTCATTATTAACGCATTGAAGTCCCATCTCATGGGATTCATTGTTGTTAACTAGGCGGCCATGTTAGCCTTCCTACTATGTTAATGAAAGAATAGGCCCTCCACATTATTTTGGAAAACAGTTTTAGTAAATATGTCTAGAGTTGTCTTAAAGTTATTATCGAGAATGCTGCTTGTTTATATATACATTTACACATTATTTTTAGTAGATATCGGTTGTTTCTAATTTTGGGTTTGATCCACGTTACTCTCGCCTATATTTTGTTGTATAGGGATATTGATAATACAAGTGTAGTGGTAACTTAGTGTTAAATAATATCGTCTTACACAGTCCTCCATGTTTCGAAGTTAGCTACCGTGCTGGTATCTATCAATATTACTGAAGCGTGATTCCAATTTAGTGGTTATACACATTTAATGTTTGGTGCTCTCCATATTGTGTGTGTGTTTTATAGTTCTCATACTTAAAAAAAGGGTTTTTGGTCCAGTATCTATTATTTGATTTCTCCATTCAAAATGGGCTCAGAACAGTGTCAGATCCCATTACGTGGCCCACATCAACGTTCAACAATACAGGCATATACTACATTATAAGCAATATTCTTACGTAATAATGATTGTCATTAGTACATGCATATAATATTCATCTGTTACTGGTAATTGGTTGCAACTATTGTTCTGCTATGAGATCATGTTTTGCTCGTGAAAGTAATGTAACTCATGGTCGATGTTAAGACCCAGTTCAACACTTTTTAGTGTCATTATCCAAATAGCTTCCCTTCTTCGTAGTGCTAGTTCTCTATTTCCTCCTCTAGGGTGGATAGGTACATGTTCAATTCCAAAATACTGGAATGAGTGACTGGATGTTTGTGCAGGACAGATTGACATGTGTGCCGCCACTGGGTAGCGCATGTCACCTTGTTTTACTGCCCTGATATGTTCATTAATTCTGTCTCTTAATGGTCTCTTGGTTCTTGGTGCTTCCTATATATCTTTTACCGCATTTGCAGTCTAACGCATATACCACATATTTACTCCAGCAATTAATTGTAGTATAGATTTTGTATTTTTTGTTGTATGGTCCTATGAATTCCTTCATCTTTTTGTAAGCCCACTTACATGCTATGCACATTCCACAACTAAAAAAGCCTGGATCCTTTAACCATGTGCTTGTTTTTGTAGTTTGAGGATAACTAGGGCTCAGTATGTTTCTCAGTGTCGTCCCTTTCCTGTATGTTAGTGTCGGTCTTTCAGTTATGTATTTGTTTAATGTTGTGTCTTTGCTGAGTAGATGCCAGTGTTTATTCAAACTTTTCCGTAAGACAGTGGCCCAGTTATTGTAACCTGTTACTAATCTGATCTTATCTTGTTTGTTCTCTTGTTTGGGCTTCTCTTTTAGAGTATCTTGTCTAGCTAGTTTTTCTATTCTGCTTTCTGCTTTCTGGAGTTCTTTGTGTTTGTATCCTCTGTTTATGAATCTTTTGATCACTCCTTGTTTTTGTATTTCAAATTCTACCTCAGTGCTGCAATTGCGGCGTGTTCTGACTAGTTCCCCATAAGGGATTGCTTTCTTTTGGTGTTCGGGGTGGGCACTAGTCGCGTGTAGTAAAGAATTACACGCTGTGGTCTTCCTATATAATCTACTTTGGATTGTGTTGTTTTCAATAAAAAATTCAACATCTAGAAATGGAAGTCTGTCTTTGTTATATTCCATGGTAAATCTTATGTTTTGGTCATTATTGTTAAGATATTTTTGAAATTTCTGCAATCTGTCTGATGTACCTGTCCAAATCATAAAACAATCGTCAATATATCTTCCCCAATACAGGATATCTTTGTTCCATTCTGAGGCTGGTGGGCCCAAGACTCTCATTTCCTCAAACCTCCCCATCACTAGTTTGGCATATGAGGGCGAAAATCTGGAACCCATCGCCACTCCCTGCTTTTGCCTGTACCATTGTTCCTTGAAAAGAAATATATTGTTGTCTAGAATTGTTTCAATCATTTCTAAAATCATCTCCGTGTGTGACCATGCGCTAGCTGGTCTCCTACTCAGCATATGTTTAACCGCTGCCAGTCCCGTGTCTCTTTTAATACAAGTATATAAAGAGACTACGTCTAATGTGACCATTATCATGTTTTCATCCCATGGTAGGTCTGCCATGGTCCCTAGAATATGCTTGGTGTCTCTTATGTACGAAGGAAGATTCAGTACAAGTGGTTTTAGAAACACGTCTACATACTCTGACAGTCTTTCCGTTGGCCCCCCGATGCCCGATATAATGGGTCTTCCTGGGGGGAAAGTGTGGGGTTTATGTACCTTGGGTACTGTGTAGATGCAAGGGTATCTGGGTCTGTCTATTCTCAAATATGCGTGTTCATTGTCATCAATAAGGCCCCTCCCATGCCATTGTTTTAGGAGTCTGTTAATATACTCCGTCAGTCTCCACATTGGGTTAGCTCCTATTTCTTCATAGCATTCTGTATTTTGCAGTTGGGTGAGTATTTCATGGTCATAATCCTTACTTAACATTACCACCATGTTTCCCCCTTTATCTGCTTCTCTGATTGTTAGTTCTCTATTTCTGCTTAGTTCATTGAGTGCTTTCCTCTCCTCTCTTGTTAGGTTGTCTCTGTGTATATGTTCTACAGTTTTCTTGATATTATGTTGGTCTAGGTCAGCTGTTACTGCTTTAAAGAACTGATCAATGTTGTTACCCGCAGTGAGTGTAGGTGTCCATTTGGATTTGTCTTTTAACCCACTAGTAATGTTGTAATCCATGTTCATGTCAAAGTCTCTCATAATTCTCTCTGTGAGTATACATTCATCTTCACATTCTGTTATTGACAGTAATAATCTAGTATCTAAAATGTCTTGAATACAATAATTACCATTAGCCATCATACCCAAATTTTGCTGCAATTCTTTATTTGTCGATTGTGTCATTTCAAAGTGTTTTTTTTCAATTTAAGGCGTCGGGTAAATTTAAACAAATCAATTTTGGTACTGCACAAATCACCAACATTATTAGGGCAAAAACTCATACCCTTTTCTAACACAGATATCATATCTTTTGTGAGGTCAAAGTCACTCAGATTCATCACTGTTACATTATTTATTTCCTCTGGTTCTGGGTCCAGGACCTGGTTCACATTCCTTGTCTGTTTTGACCGGGCGCCTGCTCTTTTGCCTCTCCTTGTTTTCCTTGTTGCCCTTTGTTCTTGCTTTCCCTGTTCCCCTTTTTTATTCTGTTGATCTCTAATAAAAAACTATTATTAGGGTCAACTGCACTAGTAGCTCCCATCATTTCAATGTTATTTTCACTTGAGTTGATGGTGTCCAAGGATGTTATGCTGGAGCCAACCGAGACAGTTTCACTTGGAGTCTGGGCTGTATTTTTGGGGACGAGATGGTCAGACTTCTTCGCAAAAGTAAATACCCTCCCGCTCAGATAGTCTCGTTCATCCCTCTTGAGTTTCTTGCTCTTTTTTAGCTTTATATCAGTGACATGTCGTTGTACTATGTCATTTAAAATCTGATAGTTTTTGGTGGTCACATCAGGAAGATTGAGCTCTTTTATTTCTTGCTCAAGTTTGTCTATATCTACTTGTAATTTGGCCACTTTCCTCTCACAATTTTCTATTAGTATCATTATCAGATTGTTCGAATTGTTAGTCAATTCTTTTTCCCAGGCTAGTAAGAGATCCGGTTCTAGGTCCTCGTATGTTGGCATAATTTGTGATCTGATGCCCCTAGGGATTCTTTTAACCTTTATGTATTGTTTTAGGGTAGCTGCATCCCACCACCTGGATGACTCGGAGATTTTAAGCTTTTCTAATCTGATGAATTTTTCTTTGAGACCCTCTTGTCTAGGGGGTAGTCCTCCTTGACCTGAAGAGGTACTTGGTTGTTGCGTACCTATATTATTAAATAGATCCTCTGCTTCCTTGTCTCTGTCTGCTCTGTTATTTGTCATGGAATTCATAGTGTTCCTCTGAGCTGCCCCTAGTTATGGACAACTGTTTTACTGCTAGGCTAGTGGTAATGTTACTAGGTGATGGCGCTATAGAGGAGTGTACACGTTGCCTAGTTGTAGGTACTCTGGTTATGACTTTCAGTGGTGCTAAAAGGAGAAGAGAACCACTATCCTCTTCTGGTTAGGCAGATGCCACAAGCTGCTTGATTCTCCTAAGCACACACTTTTTATAAGCTAATGCACGTATATACATGTGTTTCCACCATACATTTGACACACAAAACTGATTTTCAGTCCTTTTATTCAGGGTGGTTGAAGTTTATTTCAGGAGACGTCACAGCCGACATGTGTTTCGTCGTTTTGGGGAATGTAACCCCCGACTTTTTCAAGGCTGTTAAAAAAAGGGGTGATGTTGTAATACAATACTTCCAGTTTTGACATTTTTTGACATCATTCTATAACTTTATCAGGTCTAGGCTGGTGGTGTACTTAGACTTACAACAATTAGTGCATGGTTGTATTTATAGTGCTTAGATTGTTTTCATTCATTAAGGATTTTTTATTTTAACATTTTAAGGAGTATGAGCCCATTAAGAAAAATGGAGAGACCTGTGAGCGTGTATTATTACCTTTATTTTACGGGGTGGCATGCAAGTGATTTAACCGAGATATCTGTGAATAATAACTGTGTTTCTGTGAACTTTAACGGTATTTTTGGATTCGTGAGTTCATGCATATATATGAACCATGCTTTCGGTACCTATTCTCCAATGTGTCGTTTGTTCTGTATAAAAGGAATGCGGAAACAAAATTTAATTCCTTGTAGTCCTTGCCTTTGTACTTTATTTGTATGACCCTTATTATAGTTTAATAGTTACTTACATTTTCCGAGGTGATAATTCCAACCCTCGAAGGGGTTCTTGTGAGGATGTCGTGAATATACGGAAATCTTCTTTTATTGTGGAAACCAATATATTGGTTCAGTATTTTGCAGCTGTAAAACATGTATAGAGCTTTAGTCTAGGCTCTTAAATAATATATCTAGTTATTTAGACCCTTCCATTCACTATGTGGAAAGGCCACTCGTACTATATTGTGTTTAAAAAGTATATTTCCCAGATTCCAGGAGTGGGGGGAAAAATGTATACTATGTTTAATAGTGCTCCCCCTTATTCTACCCTTGTGAGTGACTCGGCTATTTGGTTCTGTATTACAGACCGCCGTTTTCGTAAGGTGCTCCCCACGTAGCAAACCCGGTGTTAATTCACATTTACCGGGTCCGAGTTAGAGTTCCAATCGTTTTGTATCACTTACTAAAGTTTTTTTAGTTAATCTCACTTGTATTCCCACATCTCTCGCGTGCAGACTATATTTTATGGTTGCACTCTAAAATACTTGGCACTAATCCTGCCCGTAGTGGTTCTCAATCGTTACCTTTTAGCCGCTGTCTTCGACGGCGAGTTATTCGTCCCCTCTGCTGTTTCTATCTTGCAGTGTTTGTTTTGAAACGCTTGGCGCCATATATTCAAAATAGGAAGTGTTACGTGCGTCTAGTCACGGTTCACTTCCGGTTCATTATTAACGCATTGAAGTCCCATCTCATGGGATTCATTGTTGTTAACTAGGCGGCCATGTTAGCCTTCCTACTATGTTAATGAAAGAATAGGCCCTCCACATTATTTTGGAAAACAGTTTTAGTAAATATGTCTAGAGTTGTCTTAAAGTTATTATCGAGAATGCTGCTTGTTTATATATACATTTACACATTATTTTTAGTAGATATCGGTTGTTTCTAATTTTGGGTTTGATCCACGTTACTCTCGCCTATATTTTGTTGTATAGGGATATTGATAATACAAGTGTAGTGGTAACTTAGTGTTAAATAATATCGTCTTACACAGTCCTCCATGTTTCGAAGTTAGCTACCGTGCTGGTATCTATCAATATTACTGAAGTGTGATTCCAATTTAGTGGTTATACACATTTAATGTTTGGTGCTCTCCATATTTTGTGTGTGTTTTATAGTTCTCATACTTAAAAAAAGGGTTTTTGGTCCAGTATCTATTATTTGATTTCTCCATTCAAAATGGGCTCAGAACAGTGTCAGATCCCATTACGTGGCCCACATCAACGTTCAACAATACAGGCATATAATACATTATAAGCAATATTCTTACGTAATAATGATTGTCATTAGTACATGCATATAATATTCATCTGTTACTGGTAATTGGTTGCAACTATTGTTCTGCTATGAGATCATGTTTTGCTCGTGAAAGTAATGTAACTCATGGTCGATGTTAAGACCCAGTTCAACACTTTTTAGTGTCATTATCCAAATAGCTTCCCTTCTTCGTAGTGCTAGTTCTCTATTTCCTCCTCTAGGGTGGATAGGTACATGTTCAATTCCAAAATACTGGAATGAGTGACTGGATGTTTGTGCAGGACAGATTGACATGTGTGCCGCCACTGGGTAGCGCATGTCACCTTGTTTTACTGCCCTGATATGTTCATTAATTCTGTCTCTTAATGGTCTCTTGGTTCTTGGTGCTTCCTATATATCTTTTACCGCATTTGCAGTCTAAGGCATATACCACATATTTACTCCAGCAATTAATTGTAGTATAGATTTTGTATTTTTTGTTGTATGGTCCTATGAATTCCTTCATCTTTTTGTAAGCCCACTTACATGCTATGCACATTCCACAACTAAAAAAGCCTGGATCTTTTAACCATGTGCTTGTTTTTGTAGTTTGAGGATAACTAGGGCTCAGTATGTTTCTCAGTGTCGTCCCTTTCCTGTATGTTAGTGTCGGTCTTTCAGTTATGTATTTGTTTAATGTTGTGTCTTTGCTGAGTAGATGCCAGTGTTTATTCAAACTTTTCCATAAGACAGTGGCCCAGTTATTGTAACCTGTTACTAATCTGATCTTATCTTGTTTGTTCTCTTGTTTGGGCTTCTCTTTTAGAGTATCTTGTCTAGCTAGTTTTTCTATTCTGCTTTCTGCTTTCTGGAGTTCTTTGTGTTTGTATCCTCTGTTTATGAATCTTTTGATCACTCCTTGTTTTTGTATTTCAAATTCTACCTCAGTGCTGCAATTGCAGCGTGTTCTGACTAGTTCCCCATAAGGGATTGCTTTCTTTTGGTGTTCGGGGTGGGCACTAGTCGCGTGTAGTAAAGAATTACACGCTGTGGTCTTCCTATATAATCTACTTTGGATTGTGTTGTTTTCAATAAAAAATTCAACATCTAGAAATGGAAGTCTGTCTTTGTTATATTCCATGGTAAATCTTATGTTTTGGTCATTATTGTTAAGATATTTTTGAAATTTCTGCAATCTGTCTGATGTACCTGTCCAAATCATAAAACAATCGTCAATATATCTTCCCCAATACAGGATATCTTTGTTCCATTCTGAGGCTGGTGGGCCCAAGACTCTCGTTTCCTCAAACCTCCCCATCACTAGGTTGGCATATGAGGGCGAAAATCTGGAACTCATCGCCACTCCCTGCTTTTGCCTGTACCATTGTTCCTTGAAAAGAAATATATTGTTGTCTAGAATTGTTTCAATCATTTCTAAAATCATCTCCGTGTGTGACCATGCGCTAGCTGGTCTCCTACTCAGCATATGTTTAACCGCTGCCAGTCCCGTGTCTCTTTTAATACAAGTATATAAAGAGACTACGTCTAATGTGACCATTATCATGTTTTCATCCCATGGTAGGTCTGCCATGGTCCCTAGAATATGCTTGGTGTCTCTTATGTACGAAGGAAGATTCTGTACAAGTGGTTTTAGAAACACGTCTACATACTCTGACAGTCTTTCCGTTGGCCCCCCGATGCCCGATATAATGGGTCTTCCTGGGGGGAAAGTGTGGGGTTTATGTACCTTGGGTACTGTGTAGATGCAAGGGTATCTGGGTCTGTCTATTCTCAAATATGCGTGTTCATTGTCATCAATAAGGCCCCTCCCATGCCATTGTTTTAGGAGTCTGTTAATATACTCCGTCAGTCTCCACATTGGGTTAGCTCCTATTTCTTCATAGCATTCTGTATTTTGCAGTTGGGTGAGTATTTCATGGTCATAATCCTTACTTAACATTACCACCATGTTTCCCCCTTTATCTGCTTCTCTGATTGTTAGTTCTCTATTTCTGCTTAGTTCATTGAGTGCTTTCCTCTCCTCTCTTGTTAGGTTGTCTCTGTGTATATGTTCTACAGTTTTCTTGATATTATGTTGGTCTAGGTCAGCTGTTACTGCTTTAAAGAACTGATCAATGTTGTTACCCGCAGTGAGTGTAGGTGTCCATTTGGATTTGTCTTTTAACCCACTAGTAATGTTTTAATCCATGTTCATGTCAAAGTCTCTCATAATTCTCTCTGTGAGTATACATTCATCTTCACATTCTGTTATTGACAGTAATAATCTAGTATCTAAAATGTCTTGAATACAATAATTACCATTAGCCATCATATCCAAATTTTGCTGCAATTCTTTATTTGTCGATTGTGTCATTTCAAAGTGTTTTTTTTCAATTTAAGGCGTCGGGTAAATTTAAACAAATCAATTTTGGTACTGCACAAATCACCAACATTATTAGGGCAAAAACTCATACCCTTTTCTAACACAGATATCATATCTTTTGTGAGGTCAAAGTCACTCAGATTCATCACTGTTACATTATTTATTTCCTCTGGTTCTGGGTCCAGGACCTGGTTCACATTCCTTGTCTGTTTTGACCGGGCGCCTGCTCTTTTGCCTCTCCTTGTTTTCCTTGTTGCCCTTTGTTCTTGCTTTCCCTGTTCCCCTTTTTTATTCTGTTGATCTCTAATAAAAAACTATTATTAGGGTCAACTGCACTAGTAGCTCCCATCATTTCAATGTTATTTTCACTTGAGTTGATGGTGTCCAAGGATGTTATGCTGGAGCCAACCGAGACAGTTTCACTTGGAGTCTGGGCTGTATTTTTGGGGACGAGATGGTCATACTTCTTCGCAAAAGTAAATACCCTCCCGCTCAGATAGTCTCGTTCATCCCTCTTGAGTTTCTTGCTCGTTTTTAGCTTTATATCAGTGACATGTCGTTGTACTATGTCATTTAAAATCTGATAGTTTTTGGTGGTCACATCAGGAAGATTGAGCTCTTTTATTTCTTGCTCAAGTTTGTCTATATCTACTTGTAATTTGGCCACTTTCCTCTCACAATTCTCTATTAGTATCATTATCAGATTGTTCGAATTGTTAGTCAATTCTTTTTCCCAGGCTAGTAAGAGATCCGGTTCTAGGTCCTCGTATGTTGGCATAATTTGTGATCTGATGCCCCTAGGGATTCTTTTAACCTTTATGTATTGTTTTAGGGTAGCTGCATCCCACCACCTGGATGACTCAGAGATTTTAACCTTTTCTAATCTGATGAATTTTTCTTTGAGACCCTCTTGTCTAGGGGGTAGTCCTCCTTGACCTGAAGAGGTACTTGGTTGTTGCGTACCTATATTATTAAATAGATCCTCTGCTTCCTTGTCTCTGTCTGCTCTGTTATTTGTCATGGAATTCATAGTGTTCCTCTGAGCTGCCCCTAGTTATGGACAACTGTTTTACTGCTAGGCTAGTGGTAATGTTACTAGGTGATGGCGCTATAGAGGAGTGTACACGTTGCCTAGTTGTAGGTACTCTGGTTATGACTTTCAGTGGTGCTAAAAGGAGAAGAGAACCACTATCCTCTTCTGGTTAGGCAGATGCCACAAGCTGCTTGATTCTCCTAAGCACACACTTTTTATAAGCTAATGCACGTATATACATGTGTTTCCACCATACATTTGACACACAAAACTGATTTTCAGTCCTTTTATTCAGGGTGGTTGAAGTTTATTTCAGGAGACGTCACAGCCGACATGTGTTTCGTCGTTGTGGGGAATGTAACCCCCGACTTTTTCAAGGCTGTTAAAAAAAGGGGTGATGTTGTAATACAATACTTCCAGTTTTGACATTTTTTGACATCATTCTATAACTTTATCAGGTCTAGGCTGGTGATGTACTTAGACTTACAACAATTAGTGCATGGTTGTATTTATAGTGCTTAGATTGTTTTCATTCATTAAGGATTTTTTATTTTAACATTTTAAGGATTATGAACCCATTAAGAAAAATGGAGAGACCTGTGAGCGTGTATTATTACCTTTATTTTACGGGGTGGCATGCAAGTGATTTAACCGAGATATCTGTGAATAATAACTGTGTTTCTGTGAACTTTAACGGTATTTTTGGATTCGTGAGTTCATGCATATATATGAACCATGCTTTCGGTACCTATTCTCCAATGTGTCATTTGTTCTGTATAAAAGGAATGCGGAAACAAAATGTAATTCCTTGTAGTCCTTGCCTTTGTACTTTATTTGTATGACCCTTATTATAGTTTAATAGTTACTTACATTTTCCGAGGTGATAATTCCAACCCTCGAAGGGGTTCTTGTGAGGATGTCGTGAATATACGGAAATCTTCTTTTATTGTGGAAACCAATATATTGGTTCAGTATTTTGCAGCTGTAAAACATGTATAGAGCTTTAGTCTAGGCTCTTAAATAATATATCTAGTTATTTAGACCCTTCCATTCACTATGTGGAAAGGCCACTCGTACTATATTGTGTTTAAAAAGTATATTTCCCAGATTCCAGGAGTGGGGGGAAAAATTTATACATATGTTTAATAGTGCTCCCCCTTATTCTACCCTTGTGAGTGACTCGGCTATTTGGTTCTGTATTACAGACCGCCGTTTTCGTAAGGTGCTCCCCACGTAGCAAACCCGGTGTTAATTCACATTTACCGGGTCCGAGTTAGAGTTCCAATCGTTTTGTATCACTTACTAAAGTTTTTTTAGTTAATCTCACTTGTATTCCCACATCTCTCGCGTGCAGACTATATTTTATGGTTGCACTCTAAAATACTTGGCACTAATCCTGCCCGTAGTGGTTCTCAATCGTTACCTTTTAGCCGCTATCTTCGACGGCGAGTTATTCGTCCCCTCTGCTGTTTCTATCTTGCAGTGTTTGTTTTGAAACGCTTGGCGCCATATATTCAAAATAGGAAGTGTTACGTGCGTCTAGTCACGGTTCACTTCCGGTTCATTATTAACGCATTGAAGTCCCATCTCATGGGATTCATTGTTGTTAACTAGGCGGCCATGTTAGCCTTCCTACTATGTTAATGAAAGAATAGGCCCTCCACATTATTTTGGAAAACAGTTTTAGTAAATATGTCTAGAGTTGTCTTAAAGTTATTATCGAGAATGCGGCTTGTTTATATATACATTTACACATTATTTTTAGTAGATATCGGTTGTTTCTAATTTTGGGTTTGATCCACGTTACTCTCGCCTATATTTTGTTGTATAGGGATATTGATAATACAAGTGTAGTGGTAACTTAGTGTTAAATAATATCGTCTTACACAGTCCTCCCTGTTTCGAAGTTAGCTACCGTGCTGGTATCTATCAATATTACTGAAGCGTGATTCCAATTTAGTGGTTATACACATTTAATGTTTGGTGCTCTCCATATTGTGTGTGTGTTTTATAGTTCTCATACTTAAAAAAAAGGGTTTTTGGTCCAGTACCTATTATTTGATTTCTCCATTCAAAATGGGCTCAGAACAGTGTCAGATGCCATTACGTGGCCCACATCAACGTTCAACAATACAGGCATATAATACATTATAAGCAATATTCTTACGTAATAATGATTGTCATTAGTACATGCATATAATATTCATCTGTTACTGGTAATTGGTTGCAACTATTGTTCTGCTATGAGATCATGTTTTGCTCATGTGCCTAGAAAGTAATGTAACTCAGAGACAAGAAAGCAGAGGATCTATTTAATAATATAGGTACGCAACAACCAAGTACCTCTTCAGGTCAAGGAGGACTACCCCCTAGACAAGAGGGTCTCAAAAAAAAATTCATCACATTAGAAAAGCTTAAAATCTCTGAGTCATCCAGGTGGTGGGATGCAGCTACCCTAAAACAATACATAAAGGTTAAAAGAATCCCCAGGGGCCTCAGATCACAAATTATGCCAACATACGAGGACCTAGAACCGGATCTCTTACTAGCCTGGGAAAAAGAATTGACTAACAATTTGAACAATCTGATAATGATACTAATAGAAAATTGTGAGAGGAAACTGGCCAAATTACAAGTAGATATAGACAAACTTGAGCAAGAAATAAAAGAGCTCAATCTTCCTGATGTGACCACCAAAAACTATCAGATTTTAAATGACATAGTACAACGACATGTCACTGATATAAAGCTAAAAAAGAGCAAGAAACTCAAGAGGGATGAACGAGACTCTATCTGAGCGGGAGGGTATTTACTTTTGCGAAGAAGTATGACCATCTCGTCTCGGTTGGCTCCAGCATAACATCCTTGGACACCATCAACTCAAGTGAAAATAACATTGAAATGATGGAAGCTACTAGTGCAGTTGACCCTAATAATAGTTTTTTATTAGAGATCAACAGAATAAAAAAGGGGAACAGGGAAAGCAAGACCAAGGGCAACAAGGAAAACAAGGAGAGGCAAAAGAGCAGGCGCCCGGTCAAAACAGACAAGGAATGAGAACCAGGTCCTGGACCTAGAATCAGAGGAAATAAATAATGTAACAGTGATGAATCTGAGTGACTTTGACCTCACAAAAGATATGATATCTGTGTTAGAAAAGGGTATGAGTTTTTGCCCTAATAATGTTGGTGATTTGTGCAGTACCAAAATTGATTTGTTTAAATTTACCCGACGCCTTAAATTGAAAAAACACTTTGAAATGACAAAATCGACAAATAAAGAATTGCAGCAAAATTTGGGTATGATGGCTAATGGTAATTATTGTATTCAAGACATTTTAGATACTAGATTATTACTATACAGATCAATAACAGAATGTGAAGATGAATGTATACTCACAGAGATAATTATGAGAGACTTTGACATAAACATGGATTACAACATTACTAGTGGGTTAAAAGACAAATCCAAATGGACACCTACACTCACTGCGGGTAACAACATTGATCAGTTCTTTAAAGCAGTAACAGCTGACCTAGACCAACATAATATCAAGAAAACTGTAGAACATATACACAGAGACAACCTAACAAGAGAGGAGAGGAAAGCACTCAATGAACTAAGCAGAAATAGAGAACTAACAATCAGAGAAGCAGATAAAGGGGGAAACATGGTGGTAATGTTAAGTAAGGATTATGACCATGAAATACTCACCCAACTGCAAAATACAGAATGCTATGAAGAAATAGGAGCTAACCCAATGTGGAGACTGACGGAGTATATTAACAGACTCCTAAAACAATGGCAAAGGAGGGGCCTTATTGATGACAATGAACACGCATATTTGAGAATAGACAGACCCAGATACCCATGCATCTACACAGTACCCAAGGTACATAAACCCCACACTTTCCCCCCAGGAAGACCCATTATATCGGGCATCGGGGGGTCAACGGAAAGACTGTCAGAGTATGTAGACGTGTTTCAAAAACCACTTGTACAAAATCTTCCTTCGTACATAAGAGACACAAAGCATATTCTAGGGGGTACACAGTCAAAATATCGAGTAGGAAATATCGACCTACCATAATATCGAGTCTGAAATATCGAAGGAGCATAATATCGAAGGCAAGAATATCGTAGGACAGAATATCGACCCAAGGTAAGTAATATCGAAATACTTAATATCGATGTAAGTAATATCGAAGTTAGTAATATCGATAGCATATATATCGATGTTACTAATTTCGATGACACTAATATCGATATTTGTATTATTGTATAATTTTTTATTATGTATGTGTTATATGTTTAATTTAAGTATTTAAAATAATTACTATTATATGTGTATAAATTTTATATAATAATAAATACATTTATAAGTACATTTTATGTTTTTGTACCGGAGCGGGTTGTGGGTTTATAGGGGAATAGGGTGGGAAGTAATTTAATTATGGTAAATTGATTAGTAATTAGTAGGATTTATTAATAAATTATAATTAATTGGTAATTATGTGAAAATAATAGGAAAATAATTTTAATTAATTTATTAATGGATATATATGTTCTGTAGCGGGTTGTGGGTTTATAGGGGAATAGGGTGGGAAGTAATTTAATTATGGTAAGTTGATTAATAATTAGTAGGATTAATTAATTGATTATAATTAATTGCTAATTAATATTGCTTAATTGGGAAAGAAATAAATTGATTAATTGATATATATTTTCTGTAGCGGGATGTGGGTTTATAGGGGAATGGGGTGGGGAGTAATTTAATAATAATTAATTAATTAATATATGTTTTTAAAAATTTATATTTAATTTATTGGGAAATAATTAATATTAATTAGTTAATTAATTAATATAATTGTGTACATATTTTAAATTATTAATTAATTGGTAATTAAATATTATTAATTAGTTACATTAATTAGAGTAATTTATTTATATATATAATTTTTAGTTACTGTTAATTAATTAATTGGGGAAAAATTATATTAATTATTAAATTATATTAATTACAGCTAATGTGCTAATATATTTACTTTATTTGTTATTGTTAATTAATAATTAATTGCTAATTAAATAATATTAATTAAGTTTGGGTAAAGGAGTATTTTTAGGGTTCAGGGTCAGTTTTGGGTTTTTGGGTAAAGGGGTATTTTTAGTGTTCAGGGTCAGTTTTGAGTTTTTGGGTAAAGGGGTTTTTTAGGGTTCAGGGTCAGTTTTCAGTTCTTGGGTAAAGGGGTATTTTTTGGGTTCAGGGTCAGTTTTCAGTTCTTGGGTAAAGGGGTATTTTTTAGGTTCATGGTCAGTTTTCAGTTTTTGGGTAAAGGGGTATTTTTAGTGTTCAGGGTCAGTTTTCAGTTTTTGGGTAAAGGGGTATTTTTAGGGTTATGGGTCAGTTTTCAGTTCTTGGGTAAAGGGGTATTTTTAGGGTTCAGGGTCAGTTTTCAGTTCTTGGGTAAAGGTGTATTTTTAGGGTTCAGGGTCAGTTTTCAGTTTTTGGGTAAAGGGGTATTTTTAGGGTTCAGGGTCAGTTTTCAGTTCTTGGGTAAAGGGGTATTTTTTGGGTTCAGGGTCAGTTTTCAGTTTTTGGGTAAAGGGGTATTTTTAGTGTTCAGGGTCAGTTTTCAGTTTTTGGCTAAAGGGGTATTTTTAGTGTTCAGGGTCAGTTTTCAGTTTTTGGGTAAAGGGGTATTTTTTGGGTTCAGGGTCAGTTTTCAGTTTTTGGGTAAAGGGGTATTTTTTGGGTTCAGGGTCAGTTTTCAGTTTTTGGGTAAAGGGGTATTTTTAGGGTTCAGGGTCAGTTTTCAGTTCTTGGGTAAAGGGGTGTTTTTTGAGTTCAGGGTCAGTTTTCCCTACTGTTGCACTCTCTGGAGTAGGAATAGAAATTTTTACCCTTACGCTATCCAACGTTTTATTTAATTAATTGTTAAAATATCAAATGTTTATTTTATTTTTTATATTACTTACATTTTATTTATGTTATTGTTTTATGTTTGTAAATGTGTTAGTAAATTAGAATATATTTCATTAATTTATAAATTAGTAAAATAATTATTAATACTTATTGTTCAGTGCATATATATTACATATTTACTGTATATATTTAATTAATGTATTCTTAATATATATGTATTATTTATTACTTTTAAACATTATTAGATACTTTTAAATATGTTTATTTTATTTATTAGTCTTATATACTTAATTTTACATTTATATATTAAAAAAAATCGATATTTTTAACATCGATATTTTTTACATCGATATTATTTTTTCGATATTTTTATACTTACCATGTTGTAGATAGGATGTCGATATTTTTGCCCTCGATATTGTTGACTCGATATTCTTGTAGGTCGATATTTCTGAGGTCGAAATTCTGTCAGTGATCCATTCTAGGGACCATGGCAGACCTACCATGGGATGAAAACATGATAATGGTCACATTAGACGCAGTCTATTTATATACTTGTATTGAAAGAGACACGGGACTGGCAGCGGTTAAACATATGCTGAGTAGGAGACCAGCTAGCGCATGGTCACACACGGAGATGATTTTAGAAATGATTGAAACAATTCTAGACAACAATATATTTCTTTTCAAGGAACAATGGTACAGGCAAAAGCAGGGAGTGGCGATGGGTTCCAGATTTTCGCCCTCATATGCCAACCTAGTGATGGGGAGGTTTGAGGAAACGAGAGTCTGGGGCCCACCAGCCTCAGAATGGAACAAAGATATCCTGTATTGGGGAAGATATATTGATGATTGTTTTATGATTTGGACAGGTACATCAGACAGATTGCAGGAATTTCAAAAATATCTTAACAATAATGACCAAAACATAAGATTTACCACGGAATATAACAAAGACAGACTTCCATTTCTAGATGTTGAATTTTTTATTGAAAACAACACAATCCAAAGTAGATTATATAGGAAGACCACAGCGTGTAATTCTTTACTACACGCGACTAGTGCCCACCCCGAACACCAAAAGAAAGCAATCCCTTATGGGGAACTAGTCAGAACACGCCGCAATTGCAGCACTGAGGTAGAATTTGAAATACAAAAACAAGGAGTGATCAAAAGATTCATAAACAGAGGATACAAACACAAAGAACTACAGAAAGCAGAAAGCAGAATAGAAAAACTAGCTAGACAAGATACTCTAAAAGAGAAGCCCAAACAAGAGAACAAACAAGATAAGATCAGATTAGTAACAGGTTACAATAACTGGGCCACTGTCTTACGGAAAAGTTTGAATAAACACTGGCATCTACTCAGCAAAGACACAACATTAAACAAATACATAACTGAAAGACCGACACTAACATACAGGAAAGGGACGACACTGAGAAACATACTGAGCCCTAGTTATCCTCAAACTACAAAAACAAGCACATGGTTAAAAGATCCAGGCTTTTTTAGTTGTGGAATGTGCATAGCATGTAAGTGGGCTAACAAAAAGATGAAGGAATTCATAGGACCATACAACAAAAAATACAAAATCTTTACTACAATTAATTGCTGGAGTAAATATGTGGTATATGCCTTAGACTGCAAATGCGGTAAAAGATATATAGGAAGCACCAAGAGACCATTAGGAGACAGAATTAATGAACATATCAGGGCAGTAAAACAAGGTGACATGCGCTACCCAGTGGCGGCACACATGTCAATCTGTCCTGCACAAACATCCAGTCACTCATTCCAGTATTTTGGAATTGAACATGTACCTATCCACCCTAGAGGAGGAAATAGAGAACTAGCACTACGAAGAAGGGAAGCTATTTGGATAATGACACTAAAAAGTGTTGAACTGGGTCTTAACATCGACCATGAGTTACATTACTTTCTAGGCACATGAGCAAAACATGATCTCATAGCAGAACAATAGTTGCAACCAATTACCAGTAACAGATGAATATTATATGCATGTACTAATGACAATCATTATTACGTAAGAATATTGCTTATAATGCATTATATGCCTGTATTGTTGAACGTTGATGTGGGCCACGTAATGGCATCTGGCACTGTTCTGAGCCCATTTTGAATGGAGAAATCAAATAATAGATACTGGACCAAAAACCCTTTTTTTAAGTATGAGAACTATAAAACACACACACAATATGGAGAGCACCAAACATTAAATGTGTATAACCACTAAATTGGAATCACGCTTCAGTAATATTGATAGATACCAGCACGGTAGCTAACTTCGAAACATGGAGGACTGTGTAAGACGATATTATTTAACACTAAGTTACCACTACACTTGTATTATCAATATCCCTATACAACAAAATATAGGCGAGAGTAACGTGGATCAAACCCAAAATTAGAAACAACCGATATCTACTAAAAATAATGTGTAAATGTATATATAAACAAGCAGCATTCTCGATAATAACTTTAAGACAACTCTAGACATATTTACTAAAACTGTTTTCCAAAATAATGTGGAGGGCCTATTCTTTCATTAACATAGTAGGAAGGCTAACATGGCCGCCGAGTTAACAACAATGAATCCCATGAGATGGGACTTCAATGCGTTAATAATGAACCGGAAGTGAACCGTGACTAGACGCACGTAACACTTCCTATTTTGAATATATGGCGCCAAGCGTTTCAAAACAAACACTGCAAGATTGAAACAGCAGAGGGGACGAATAACTCTCCGTCGAAGACAGTGGCTAAAAGGTAACGATTGAGAACCACTACGGGCAGGATTAGTGCCAAGTATTTTAGAGTGCAACCATAAAATATAGTCTGCACGCGAGAGATGTGGGAATACAAGTGAGATTAACTAAAAAAACTTTAGTAAGTGATACAAAACGATTGGAACTCTAACTCGGACCCGGTAAATGTGAATTAACACCGGGTTTGCTACGTGGGGAGCACCTTACGAAAACGGCGGTCTGTAATACAGAACCAAATAGCCGAGTCACTCACAAGGGTAGAATAAGGGGGAGCACTATTAAACATATGTATACATTTTTCCCCCCACTCCTGGAATCTGGGAAATATACTTTTTAAACACAATATAGTACGAGTGGCCTTTCCACATAGTGAATGGAAGGGTCTAAATAACTAGATATATTATTTAAGAGCCTAGACTAAAGCTCTATACATGTTTTACAGCTGCAAAATACTGAACCAATATATTGGTTTCCACAATAAAAGAAGATTTCCGTATATTCACGACATCCTCACAAGAACCCCTTCGAGGGTTGGAATTATCACCTCGGAAAATGTAAGTAACTATTAAACTATAATAAGGGTCATACAAATAAAGTACAAAGGCATTAAATTTTGTTTCCTCGTTCCTTTTATACAGAACAAACGACACATTGGAGAATAGGTACCGAAAGCATGGTTCATATATATGCATGAACTCACGAATCCAAAAATACCGTTAACGTTCACAGAAACACAGTTATTATTCACAGATATCTCGGTTAAATCACTTGCATGCCACTCCGTAAAATAAAGGTAATAATACACGCTCACAGGTCTCTCCATTTTTCTAATGGGCTCATACTCCTTAAAATGTTAAAATAAAAAATTCTTAATGAATGAAAACAATCTAAGCACTATAAATACAACCATGCACTAATTGTTGTAAGTCTAAGTACACCACCAGCCTAGACCTGATAAAGTTATAGAATGATGTCAAAAAATGTCAAAACTGGAAGTATTGTATTACAACATCACCCCTTTTTTTAACAGCCTTGAAAAAGTCGGGGGTTACATTCCCCAAAACGACGAAACACGTGTCGGCTGTGACGTCTCCTGAAATAAACTTCAACCACCCTGAATAAAAGGACTGAAAATCAGTTTTGTGTGTCAAATGTATGGTGGAAACACATGTATATACGTGCATTAGCTTATAAAAAGTGTGTGCTAAGGAAAATCGGTTTGGGGTACCAAGGATTGGCAGGTACAAGGCACTGAGGCTTTGCACCGTGCATGTCTCATCCCAAATCACATGTTGTTTTTAAATTCATCCATTTTCCAAACAGCATGCTTTGGATTGGCCACTTCTAAAAAATTAAATACACCGACCATCCCAGATTTAGAGGAATATTCAGGTTGGGGTAACTTTACTGAATTGTCCATTCATGAGTTGCAAGCTCTATTGCACAATTCATCCTTTAACGTTTCCAGTTTGGATTCCAAGGGTTGGCTGATGTGGCATAGGAGTGCTGATTCTTGCCAACGTCGTTTTATGGGTTTGGCTGAAGGGTTCACAGAAGTCAGACCCGATCCCCGTTTTGAAGAAGATTATACCGTCACAACTTATTCTGTTTGGAAGCTGTGTCAGAATTGGTTGCAACAGTCCACATTAGCTGCAATTAAACTACATCTGTCTCAATTAAATGATAATGTGGATTTGAACGATTTTATAAAAGGCCCAGCTAAAGGTAGATCTAAACGGTGGCTTTATGCGATTTACAATGAAATTTGGAAAGTTTCCCAAATTGTGGCTGCTAAGCGCCTAAGAGCTATTGATCAAGCAAATTTAGAAAAAGTGCTTGAAGTTGTCGATAACAGTATTAACACACTTTCTTCCCGAATTTACACGTTGAACAATATTGTGTCTTCTGTTGTTGACATTGTACATGATGAAGTGTCCGTGTTATATCATGGTCAAAATCAATTGCGTTATGTGATGCAGTTTGCTTGGACACTACAGACTCTGAAGTCTGGTTGAGTGCCTTGGAATTTTATGAACGTCTCATCACTGTTTGCCCCATTTAATTTGACTGAAAAACAGCGCATGCTTTCAATGAGAGATGCATCATTTTTTTATGTTACACATTGAAAAATTAGAATCCTTGCCCTTTTCTGTGGCCGAGGTGACTGCTGCTACATGGCTTATCCATGGTGTTATTACCTTACCTTTTGCTCTGTATAAATTTACAAATTGTATGAAATATATGGCTATAGGGCGATATGAACCATTAGGCAGTGCTTTCCTCCATGAGACATGGTCTTTACCATACACTTATAGATGCCTAAAGGAGGGGAATGAAGTGAATCTGAATGGTGAAGAATGTACACAGTCGCCTGACCACTCACTAATATGCAGACACATCCAGTTGCATGGTTCTTGTAATCAGGACAAGCCTAATTTGGCCTGTGTTTTGAAGGAGACACCGGTTCCTGCAATAGTTCCCACGTTCACTTTATTGTCCAACGGTAGTTATTTACTTTTGAATACCGAACTGTGTTGTGGGTTACAGGTCGGTATCGCTTATGTGGTAACCGTTTCAGAGAGGGTGGTTTGTTGCAAGAATGTGTTATATCCACCCACGCATGGGAATTCAGATGTTTCAATTTGGCCACGAATACCAACCTTGAAAGCCGAGTTCAATGGTTTAAGCCGTATAAGAGCCCTATTGTCTCAGAAGCAAGTGGCCCTGAGCTCTGCCCGCGAAACTTATGTCCTTCACATAGCTAACACACGCACAGAAGTGCAGGCACTTTTAAATACTGATTTGCCGTTTCATTTCTCCGAGCTGGTTCATCAAATCTTCAATGCCTCCTCCACAACAGGCCTGGCACATTTTTTTAAATTGGTTAGCAGTGGTCTCGTGACTACATTTGAAAAAGTATTTGGTATTATCCCTGCGTTCTTTCATTCTATATTCGCAAGCCTGTTTGGTGGATTTCCTGTTCTGCTGGCTTTGGCTGCAGGCGTTCTGGTGATATTTTGCTTTCTCAAACATGGCTGCCCATCCTGCGCAAGGAAACGCTCAGCCCCTACTGATGCAGTTTCGCAACCGGATGCTTGATTACTATGGCTCCTTGCCGCTTGCGACTTTAAGCACAGCTTTTGGATTATCGTTCAGATTTTCCTATTTCACATGTGTCCAGCCCGTGTTTCATTGCCTGAGCTGTGATTTCGACTGGGCCATTGATTTGTGTCTCTGCTTACCGACTTCTCCTGACGTCAATTTTGATCAGCTGATGAGCCCCGTAGTTGCTCACGAGTTGGTTTGTTCTGGCGAAAGGGTTATGGCTGTGGCAGCGATGCATGGACTAATGGGTCAGTGGGACATATTCGCAGCGGCGCATGACTTTCTGGCACATAGCGTTCTCGAGAACCCACTGAGTTGTCCTCTGATGTTGCTAGAGGAATCGGTGTTGGAGGAGCACGTATGTTCTTTCCCATTGCTTAATTGGATGGCTGAACTGTTTTCGGATGATGACAGTGATTTCATGTTGGAAGCTGTAGCTACCTATTTTGCATATTCATTCAACCCATGAGTGACTTTGAAGACTTTCATTACTATGGCACGTGACTTTTTAGTAATTCTGAATGGTGCCCGCTTTTAATACGAACATTCGACTTTCATATGTTCTGGGCCTATGAACTGGGAGTAGGCCTTAAGTTCGACTTCTATATTTTGTGTGGCCACTATAGGCATTCATACATATTTTTTTATTAAAATCTTATATACATTTGCATACATTTAGCTTGGCTCAATATCATTGAACTCTGCTTTCTTGTTTTACCTCTCATATGGTATTAGCTTATGTTTTCTCCTTTTTTAACCGTCCTCGGATCATTGGGGGGGTGTCATATGGTTACTACGTTTCTATATATTGTGTTAAGTTAGCATGAGCTTATTAAATGTTTAAACGCAATATTTTCTTACAGCTTGAGTTTGCAAACGACACCTAATTGTTATTGTAGCTTTCAACCTAGACGAAAGATGTGATTTATTTGAGAATAATATGTTATTGCTCCAGTATCAGTCGTGCTTGGTACACATGGTACAACTGTCTGCACACCGAGAACTGCACACTCTAAGAATAACCTAACACAAGGTATATTCACGACATCCTCACAAGACCCCCTTCGAGGGTTGGAATTATCACCTCGGAAAATGTAAGTAACTATTAAACTATAATAAGGGTCATACAAATAAAGTACAAAGGCAAGGACTACAAGAAATTAAATTTTGTTTCCGCATTCCTTTTATACAGAACAAACGACATTTTGGAGAATAGGTACCGAATGCATGGTTCATATATATGCATGAACTCACAAATCCAAAAATACCGTTAACGTTCACAGAAACACAGTTATTATTCACAGATATCTCGGTTAAATCACTTGCATGCCACCCCGTATAATAAAGGTAATAATACACGCTCACAGGTTTCTCCATTTTTCTTAATGGGCTCATACTCCTTAAAATGTTAAAATAAAAAATCCTTAATGAATGAAAACAATCTAAGCACTATAAATACAACCATGCACTAATTGTTGTAAGTCTAAGTACACCACCAGCCTAGACCTGATAAAGTTATAGAATGATGTCAAAAAATGTCAAAACTGGAAGTATTGTATTACAACATCACCCCTTTTTTTAACAGCCTTGAAAAAGTCGGGGGTTACATTCCCCAAAACGACGAAACACGTGTCGGCTGTGACGTCTCCTGAAATAAACTTCAACCACCCTGAATAAAAGGACTGAAAATCAGTTTTGTGTGTCAAATGTATGGTGGAAACACATGTATATACGTGCATTAGCTTATAAAAAGTGTGTGCTAAGGAAAATCGGTTTGGGGTACCAAGGATTAGCAGGTACAAGGCACTGAGGCTTTGCACCGTGCATGTCTCATCCCAAATCACATGTTGTTTTTAAATTCATCCATTTTCCAAACAGCATGCTTTGGATTGGCCACTTCTAAAAAATTAAATACACCGACCATCCCAGATTTAGAGGAATATTCAGGTTGGGGTAACTTTACTGAATTGTCCATTCATGAGTTGCAAGCTCTATTGCACAATTCATCCTTTAACGTTTCCAGTTTGGATTCCAAGGGTTGGCTGATGTGGCATAGGAGTGCTGATTCTTGCCAACGTCGTTTTATGGGTTTGGCTGAAGGGTTCACAGAAGTCAGACCCGATCCCCGTTTTGAAGAAGATTATACTGTCACAACTTATTCTGTTTGGAAGCTGTGTCAGAATTGGTTGCAACAGTCCACATTAGCTGCAATTAAACTACATCTGTCTCAATTAAATGATAATGTGGATTTGAACGATTTTATAAAAGGCCCAGCTAAAGGTAGATCTAAACGGTGGCTTTATGCGATTTACAATGAAATTTGGAAAGTTTCCCAAATTGTGGCTGCTAAGCGCCTAAGAGCTATTGATCAAGCAAATTTAGAAAAAGTGCTTGAAGTTGTCGATAACAGTATTAACACACTTTCTTCCCGAATTTACACGTTGAACAATATTGTGTCTTCTGTTGTTGACATTGTACATGATGAAGTGTCCGTGTTATATCATGGTCAAAATCAATTGCGTTATGTGATGCAGTTTGCTTGGACACTACAGACTCTGAAGTCTGGTTGAGTGCCTTGGAATTTTATGAACGTCTCATCACTGTTTGCCCCATTTAATTTGACTGAAAAACAGCGCATGCTTTCAATGAGAGATGCATCATTTTTTATGTTACACATTGAAAAATTAGAATCCTTGCCCTTTTCTGTGGCCGAGGTGACTGCTGCTACATGGCTTATCCATGGTGTTATTACCTTACCTTTTGCTCTGTATAAATTTACAAATTGTATGAAATATATGGCTATAGGGCGATATGAACCATTAGGCAGTGCTTTCCTCCATGAGACATGGTCTTTACCATACACTTATAGATGCCTAAAGGAGGGGAATGAAGTGAATCTGAATGGTGAAGAATGTACACAGTCGCCTGACCACTCACTAATATGCAGACACATCCAGTTGCATGGTTCTTGTAATCAGGACAAGCCTAATTTGGCCTGTGTTTTGAAGGAGACACCGGTTCCTGCAATAGTTCCCACGTTCACTTTATTGTCCAACGGTAGTTATTTACTTTTGAATACCGAACTGTGTTGTGGGTTACAGGTCGGTATCGCTTATGTGGTAACCGTTTCAGAGAGGGTGGTTTGTTGCAAGAATGTGTTATATCCACCCACGCATGGGAATTCAGATGTTTCAATTTGGCCACGAATACCAACCTTGAAAGCCGAGTTCAATGGTTTAAGCCGTATAAGAGCCCTATTGTCTCAGAAGCAAGTGGCCCTGAGCTCTGCCCGCGAAACTTATGTCCTTCACATAGCTAACACACGCACAGAAGTGCAGGCACTTTTAAATACTGATTTGCCGTTTCATTTCTCCGAGCTGGTTCATCAAATCTTCAATGCCTCCTCCACAACAGGCCTGGCACATTTTTTTTAATTGGTTAGCAGTGGTCTCGTGACTACATTTGAAAAAGTATTTGGTATTATCCCTGCGTTCTTTCATTCTATATTCGCAAGCCTGTTTGGTGGATTTCCTGTTCTGCTGGCTTTGGCTGCAGGCGTTCTGGTGATATTTTGCTTTCTCAAACATGGCTGCCCATCCTGCGCAAGGAAACGCTCAGCCCCTACTGATGCAGTTTCGCAACCGGATGCTTGATTACTATGGCTCCTTGCCGCTTGCGACTTTAAGCACAGCTTTTGGATTATCGTTCAGATTTTCCTATTTCACATGTGTCCAGCCCGTGTTTCATTGCCTGAGCTGTGATTTCGACTGGGCCATTGATTTGTGTCTCTGCTTACCGACTTCTCCTGACGTCAATTTTGATCAGCTGATGAGCCCCGTAGTTGCTCACGAGTTGGTTTGTTCTGGCGAAAGGGTTATGGCTGTGGCAGCGATGCATGGACTAATGGGTCAGTGGGACATATTCGCAGCGGCGCATGACTTTCTGGCACATAGCGTTCTCGAGAACCCACTGAGTTGTCCTCTGATGTTGCTAGAGGAATCGGTGTTGGAGGAGCACGTATGTTCTTTCCCATTGCTTAATTGGATGGCTGAACTGTTTTCGGATGATGACAGTGATTTCATGTTGGAAGCTGTAGCTACCTATTTTGCATATTCATTCAACCCATGAGTGACTTTGAAGACTTTCATTACTATGGCACGTGACTTTTTAGTAATTCTGAATGGTGCCCGCTTTTAATACGAACATTCGACTTTCATATGTTCTGGGCCTATGAACTGGGAGTAGGCCTTAAGTTCGACTTCTATATTTTGTGTGGCCACTATAGGCATTCATACATATTTTTTTATTAAAATCTTATATACATTTGCATACATTTAGCTTGGCTCAATATCATTGAACTCTGCTTTCTTGTTTTACCTCTCATATGGTATTAGCTTATGTTTTCTCCTTTTTTAACCGTCCTCGGATCATTGGGGGGGTGTCATATGGTTACTACGTTTCTATATATTGTGTTAAGTTAGCATGAGCTTATTAAATGTTTAAACGCAATATTTTCTTACAGCTTGAGTTTGCAAACGACACCTAATTGTTATTGTAGCTTTCAACCTAGACGAAAGATGTGATTTATTTGAGAATAATATGTTATTGCTCCAGTATCAGTCGTGCTTGGTACACATGGTACAACTGTCTGCACACCGAGAACTGCACACTCTAAGAATAACCTAACACAAGGTATATTCACGACATCCTCACAAGACCCCCTTCGAGGGTTGGAATTATCACCTCGGAAAATGTAAGTAACTATTAAACTATAATAAGGGTCATACAAATAAAGTACAAAGGCAAGGACTACAAGAAATTAAATTTTGTTTCCGCATTCCTTTTATACAGAACAAACGACATTTTGGAGAATAGGTACCGAATGCATGGTTCATATATATGCATGAACTCACAAATCCAAAAATACCGTTAACGTTCACAGAAACACAGTTATTATTCACAGATATCTCGGTTAAATCACTTGCATGCCACCCCGTATAATAAAGGTAATAATACACGCTCACAGGTTTCTCCATTTTTCTTAATGGGCTCATACTCCTTAAAATGTTAAAATAAAAAATCCTTAATGAATGAAAACAATCTAAGCACTATAAATACAACCATGCACTAATTGTTGTAAGTCTAAGTACACCACCAGCCTAGACCTGATAAAGTTATAGAATGATGTCAAAAAATGTCAAAACTGGAAGTATTGTATTACAACATCACCCCTTTTTTTAACAGCCTTGAAAAAGTCGGGGGTTACATTCCCCAAAACGACGAAACACGTGTCGGCTGTGACGTCTCCTGAAATAAACTTCAACCACCCTGAATAAAAGGACTGAAAATCAGTTTTGTGTGTCAAATGTATGGTGGAAACACATGTATATACATGCATTAGCTTATAAAAAGTGTGTGCTAAGGAGAATCAAGCAGCTTGTGGCATCTGCCTAACCAGAAGAGGATAGTGGTTCTCTTCTCCTTTTAGCACCACTGAAAGTCATAACCAGAGTACCTACAACTAGGCAAAGTGTACACTCCTCTATAGCGCCATCACCTAGTAACATTACCACTAGCCTAGCAGTAAAACAGTTGTCCATAACTAGGGGCCGCTCAGAGGAACACTATGAATTCCATGACAAATAACAGAGCAGACAGAGACAAGGAAGCAGAGGATCTATTTAATAATATAGGTACGCAACAACCAAGTACCTCTTCAGGTCAAGGAGGACTACCCCCTAGACAAGAGGGTCTCAAAGAAAAATTCATCAAATTAGAAAAGCTTAAAATCTCTGAGTCATCCAGGTGGTGGGATGCAGCTACCCTAAAACAATACATAAAGGTTAAAAGAATCCCTAGGGGCATCAGATCACAAATTATGCCAACATATGAGGACCTAGAACCGGATCTCTTACTAGCCTGGGAAAAAGAATTGACTAACAATTCGAACAATCTGATAATGATACTAATAGAAAATTGTGAGAGGAAAGTGGCCAAATTACAAGTAGATATAGACAAACTTGAGCAAGAAATAAAAGAGCTCAATCTTCCTGATGTGACCACCAAAAACTATCAGATTTTAAATGACATAGTAC
Organism: Lissotriton vulgaris; assembly: GCF_964263255.1. Taxonomy (NCBI): domain Eukaryota; kingdom Metazoa; phylum Chordata; class Amphibia; order Caudata; family Salamandridae; genus Lissotriton; species Lissotriton vulgaris. The sequence continues at coordinate 195,109,759 of NC_141691.1, forward strand.
AACGACATGTCACTGATATAAAGCTAAAAAAGAGCAAGAAACTCAAGAGGGATGAACGAGACTACCTGAGCGGGAGGGTATTTACTTTTGCGAAGAAGTATGACCATCTCGTCCCCAAAAATACAGCCCAGACTCCAAGTGAAACTGTCTCAGTTGGCTCCAGCATAACATCCTTGGACACCATCAACTCAAGTGAAAATAACATTGAAATGATGGGAGCTACTAGTGCAGTTGACCCTAATAATAGTTTTTTTATTAGAGATCAACAGAATAAAAAAGGGGAACAGGGAAAGCAAGAACAAAGGGCAATAAGGAAAACAAGGAGAGGCAAAAGAGCAGGCGCCCGGTCAAAACAGACAAGGAATGAGAACCAGGTCCTGGACCCAGAATCAGAGGAAATAAATAATGTAACAGTGATGAATCTGAGTGACTTTGACCTCACAAAAGATATGATATCTGTGTTAGAAAAGGGTATGAGTTTTTGCCCTAATAATGTTGGTGATTTGTGCAGTACCAAAATTGATTTGTTTAAATTTACCCGACGCCTTAAATTGAAAAAACACTTTGAAATGACAAAATCGACAAATAAAGAATTGCAGCAAAATTTGGGTATGATGGCTAATGGTAATTATTGTATTCAAGACATTTTAGATACTAGATTATTACTGTCAATAACAGAATGTGAAGATGAATCTATACTCACAGAGAGAATGATGAGAGACTTTGACATAAACATGGATTACAACATTACTAGTGGGTTAAAAGACAAATCCAAATGGACACCTACACTCACTGTGGGTAACAACATTGATCAGTTCTTTAAAGCAGTAACAGCTGACCTAGACCAACATAATATCAAGAAAACTGTAGAACATATACACAGAGACAATCTAACAAGAGAGGAGAGGAAAGCACTCAATGAACTAAGCAGAAATGGAGAACTAACAATCAGAGAAGCAGATAAAGGGGGAAACATGGTGGTAATGTTAAGTAAGGATTATGACCATGAAATACTCACCCAACAGCAAAATACAGAATGCTATGAAGAAATAGGAGCTAACCCAATGTGGAGACTGACGGAGTATATTAACAGACTCCTAAAACAATGGCATGGGAGGGGCCTTATTGATGACAATGAACACGCATATTTGAGAATAGACAGACCCAGATACCCAAGCATCTACACAGTACCCAAGGTACATAAACCCCACACTTTCCCCCCAGGAAGACCCATTATATCGGGCATCGGGGGGCCAACGGAAAAACTGTCAGAGTATGTAGACGTGTTTCTAAAACCACTTGTACAGAATCTTCCTTCGTACATAAGAGACACCAAGCATATTCTAGGGACCATGGCAGACCTACCATGGGATGAAAACATGATAATGGTCACATTAGACGTAGTCTCTTTATATACTTGTATTACAAGGGACACAGGACTGGCAGCGGTTAAACATATGCTGAGTAGGAGACCAGCTAGCGCATGTTCACACACGGAGATGATTTTAGAAATGATTGAAACAATTCTAGACAACAATATATTTCTTTTCAAGGAACAATGGTACAGGCAAAAGCAGGGAGTGGGTTCCAGATTTTCGCCCTCATATGCCAACCTAGTGATGGGGAGGTTTGAGGAAACGAGAGTCTGGGGCTCACCAGCCTCAGAATGGAACAAAGATATCCTGTATTGGGGAAGATATATTGACGATTGTTTTATGATTTGGACAGGTACATCAGACAGATTGCAGGAATTTCAAAAATATCTTAACAATAATGACCAAAACATAAGATTTACCATGGAATATAACAAAGACAGACTTCCATTTCTAGATGTTGAATTTTTTATTGAAAACAACACAATCTAAAGTAGATTATATAGGAAGACCACAGCGTGTAATTCTTTACTACACGCGACTAGTGCCCACCCCGAACACCAAAAGAAAGCAATCCCTTATGGGGAACTAGTCAGAACACGCCGCAATTGCAGCACTGAGGTAGAATTTGAAATACAAAAACAAGGAGTGATCAAAAGATTCATAAACAGAGGATACAAACACAAAGAACTCCAGAAAGCAGAATGCAGAATAGAAAAAATAGCTAGACAAGATACTCTAAAAGAGAAGCCCAAACAAGAGAACAAACAAGATAAGATCAGATTAGTAACAGGTTACAATAACTGGGCCACTGTCTTACGGAAAAGTTTGAATAAACACTGGCATCTACTCAGCAAAGACACAACATTAAACAAATACATAACTGAAAGACCGACACTAACATACAGGAAAGGGACGACACTGAGAAACATACTGAGCCCTAGTTATCCTCAAACTACAAAAACAAGCACATGGTTAAAAGATCCAGGCTTTTTTAGTTGTGGAATGTGCATAGCATGTAAGTGGGCTAACAAAAAGATGAAGGAATTCATAGGACCATACAACAAAAAATACAAAATCTATACTACAATTAATTGCTGGAGTAAATATGTGGTATATGCCTTAGACTGCAAATGCGGTAAAAGATATATAGGAAGCACCAAGAGACCATTAGGAGACAGAATTAATGAACATATCAGGGCAGTAAAACAAGGTGACATGCGCTACCCAGTGGCGGCACACATGTCAATCTGTCCTGCACAAACATCCAGTCACTCATTCCAGTATTTTGGAATTGAACATGTACCTATCCACCCTAGAGGAGGAAATAGAGAACTAGCACTACGAAGAAGGGAAGCTATTTGGATAATGACACTAAAAAGTGTTGAACTGGGTCTTAACATCGACCATGAGTTACATTACTTTCTAGGCACATGAGCAAAACATGATCTCATAGCAGAACAATATTTGCAACCAATTACCAGTAACAGATGAATATTATATACATGTACTAATGACAATCATTATTACGTAAGAATATTGCTTATAATGTATTATATGCCTGTATTGTTGAACGTTGATGTGGGCCACGTAATGGCATCTGACACTGTTCTGAGCCCATTTTGAATGGAGAAATCAAATAATAGATACTGGACCAAAAACCCTTTTTTTAAGTATGAGAACTATAAAACACACACACAATATGGAGAGCACCAAACAATAAATGTGTATAACCACTAAATTGGAATCACGCTTCAGTAATATTGATAGATACCAGCACGGTAGCTAACTTCGAAACATGGAGGACTGTGTAAGACGATATTATTTAACACTAAGTTACCACTACACTTGTATTATCAATATCCCTATACAACAAAATATAGGCGAGAGTAACGTGGATCAAACCCAAAATTAGAAACAACCGATATCTACTAAAAATAATGTGTAAATGTATATATAAACAAGCAGCATTCTCGATAATAACTTTAAGACAACTCTAGACATATTTACTAAAACTGTTTTCCAAAATAATGTGGAGGGCCTATTCTTTCATTAACATAGTAGGAAGGCTAACATGGCCGCCGAGTTAACAACAATGAATCCCATGAGATGGGACTTCAATGCGTTAATAATGAACCGGAAGTGAACCGTGACTAGACGCACGTAACACTTCCTATTTTGAATATATGACGCCAAGCGTTTCAAAACAAACACTGCAAGATAGAAACAGCAGAGGGGACGAATAACTCTCCGTCGAAGACAGCGGCTAAAAGGTAACGATTGAGAACCACTACGGGCAGGATTAGTGCCAAGTATTTTAGAGTGCAACCATAAAATATAGTCTGCACGCGAGAGATGTGGGAATACAAGTGAGATTAACTAAAAAAACTTTAGTAAGTGATACAAAACGATTGGAACTCTAACTCGGACCCGGTAAATGTGAATTAACACCGGGTTCGCTACGTGGGGAGCACCTTACGAAAACGGCGGTCTGTAATACAGAACCAAATAGCCGAGTCACTCACAAGGGTAGAATAAGGGGGAGCACTATTAAACATATGTATACATTTTTCCCCCACTCCTGGAATCTGGGAAATATACTTTTTAAACACAATATAGTACGAGTGGCCTTTCCACATAGTGAATGGAAGGGTCTAAATAACTAGATATATTATATAAGAGCCTAGACTAAAGCTCTATACATGTTTTACAGCTGCAAAATACTGAACCAATATATTGGTTTCCACAATAAAAGAAGATTTCCGTATATTCACGACATCCTCACAAGAACCCCTTCGAGGGTTGGAATTATCACCTCGGAAAATGTAAGTAACTATTAAACTATAATAAGGGTCATACAAATAAAGTACAAAGGCAAGGAATACAAGGAATTAAATTTTGTTTCCGCATTCCTTTTATACAGAACAAACGACACATTGGAGAATGGAAAGGGGCGACCACTCGGTCCCCCCGAACGTATGGCAGAGTACCACGATCCCCCCGGGAAGCCATCTTGGGCGGGAGGCGAGTCTCGGCTGGTATGCCCGAAGCGGCGTAGCCGGGGGGCGCCTTTTCCCGCCCTAGAGTGGGTTGGCCTAGACACTGACGCGGCTGGCCACGCCCTAGGGGCAGGCAGGGGCGGGTTTACGCCCGCCCTGAAGACGGATAAAAGGAGAAGCAAGATCCGAAGGCATCCTCTTGTTCCTGTGCTCTGAAGCTGCACCTCCTCGCTGCACGTGAGCTCGAGACGGAACGAAGAGCCAATTTTGACCCACCCACCAGCCCCTGATGACAGCAAGTGGTTTTGAATAAAGTTGATGGATAACTCTGATTTTCGTTTACAGGTTGTGGTATTATCGTGATGATTTTGAGTATGTAATAAAGAATGTCGATTTGTGTTACGTTTTGCAAATAAAGAAATTCTGCTTTAGTGTTCATTGGTAAGCATGCTTTTAATGAAAGTATAGTTGCTACTGTATTTTTAGTTTAGTCATTTAGTTAGCATTGTCGTATTTATTTTGGTCGGGCGGTAAGGTCATGATCGGTGAGCACTAATTGGAAGATCCCTATGAGTGGGCGTCACCCAGCACGGATGGGAGCGCTCGGGGGAGGTGGCCATTGGCCCCTCAACGGGGAGGCGGTCCCTTCTAAGGATGGGTCGCCGAAAGAAGAGGAAAGGCGGTCAAGGCCCCTTCCTGGGTAGGAGGGGTTACAGCCCCCTCCTGGGGAATTTCCCGGGGCCAGGACGTCTGCGACGGCAGATATGGTAAGTTGTGTGGGGTTTGGGGGGGGGGGTCTACGCGACCTTCTAGATACCTCACACGAGTCCTCGTACGACCTCTAAGTGGCGTCGAGTTTTATTGGGGCCCCCGTCAAGTCAAGGGAAATTGGTAATTGCACTTGAGGTACGCCTCTGGGCCGCCCCTCACAAGTGAGGGCGATATTTCTGGGTTAGGGATCTTGACACCGGTTACGACCTTGCCGTTGGCCCTTAAACGTTAGGATGTACAATTTCAAAATTTCAAGTAAATGTTTTGCAGGATGTTAGTTCGGCTAGGAGAACCTTTGTATTAGAGAATCTGTTAAGGTTAGCCAAACATCGCAATGTGGTAATGAAATTGTACATAATATGAAACTGTTTATTTAATGTTTTAATTTTGTTTCATATTTTAATAAATACGGCCGGGGGGGTTACTCCCTCCCGTCTTCCAAAGACTTCAGAACTGTTTCCGGTATCCCATCCTTGGGGATTGTGTTGAGAGGGGGTGGCGGGTATCTCAGCCATATAGGTACCGAAAGCATGGTTCATATATATGCATGAACTCACAAATCCAAAAATACCGTTAACGTTCACAGAAACACAGTTATTATTCACAGATATCTCGGCATGCCACCCCGTAAAATAAAGGTAATAATACACGCTCACAGGTCTCTCCATTTTCCTTAATGGGCTCATACTCCTTAAAATGTTAAAATAAAAAATCCTTAATGAATGAAAACAATCTAAGCACTATAAATACAACCATGCACTAATTGTTGTAAGTCTAAGTACACCACCAGCCTAGACCTGATAAAGTTATAGAATGATGTCAAAAAATGTCAAAACTGGAAGTATTGTATTACAACATCACCCCTTTTTTTAACAGCCTTGAAAAAATCGGGGGTTACATTCCCCAAAACGACGAAACACGTGTCGGCTGTGACGTCTCCTGAAATAAACTTCAACCACCCTGAATAAAAGGACTGAAAATCAGTTTTGTGTGTCAAATGTATGGTGGAAACACATGTATATACGTGCATTAGCTTATAAAAAGTGTGTGCTAAGGAAAATCGGTTTGGGGTACCAAGGATTGGCAGGTACAAGGCACTGAGGCTTTGCACCGTGCATGTCTCATCCCGAATCACATGTTGTTTTTAAATTCATCCATTTTCCAAACAACATGCTTTGGATTGGCTACTTCTAAAAAATTCAATACACCGACCATCCCAGATTTAGAGGAATATTCAGGTTGGGGTAACTTTACTGAATTGTCCATTCATGAGTTGCAAGCTCTATTGCACAATTCATCCTTTAACGTTTCCAGTTTGGATTCCAAGGGTTGGCTGATGTGGCATAGGAGTGCTGATTCTTGCCAACGTCGTTTTATGGGTTTGGCTGAAGGGTTCACAGAAGTCAGACCCGATCCCCGTTTTGAAGAAGATTATACTGTCACAACTTATTCTGTGGGGAAGCTGTGTCAGAATTGGTTGCAACATTCCACATTAGCTGCAGTTAAACTACATCTGTCTCAATTAAATGATAATGTGGATTTGAACGATTTTATAAAAGGCCCAGCTAAAGGTAGATCTAAACGGTGGCTTTATGCGATTTACAATGAAATTTGGAAAGTTTCCCAAATTGAGGCTGCTAAGCGCCTAAGAGCTATTGATCAAGCAATTTTAGAAAAAGTGCTTGCAGTTGTCGATAACAGTATTAACACACTTTCCTCCCGAATTTACATGTTGAACAATATTGTGTCTTCTGTTGTATACATTGTACATGATGAAGTGTCCGTGTTATATCATGGTCAAAATCAATTGCATTCTGTGATGCAGTTTGCTTGGACACTACAGACTCTGAAGTCTGGTCGAGTGCCTTGGAATTTTATGAACGTCTCATCACTGTTTGCCCCATTTAATTTGACTGAAAAACAGCGCATGCTTTCAATGAGAGATGCATCATTTTCTATGTTACACATTGAAAAATTAGAATCCTTGCCCTTTTCTGTGGCCGAGGTGACTGCTGCTACATGGCTTATCCATGGTGTTATTACCTTACCTTTTGCTCTGTATAAATTTACAAATTGTATGAAATATATGGCTATAGGGCGATATGAACCATTAGGCAGTGCTTTCCTCCATGAGACATGGTCTTTACCATACACTTACAGATGCCTAAAGGAGGGGAATGAAGTGAATCTGAATGGTGAAGAATGTACACAGTCGCCTGACCGCTCACTAATATGCAGACACATCCAGTTGCATGGTTCTTGTAATCAGGACAAGCCTAATTTGGCCTGTGTTTTGAAGGGGACACCGGTTCCTGCAATAGTTCCCACGTTCACTTTATTGTCCAACGGTAGTTATTTACTTTTGAATAACAAACTGTGTTGTGGGTTACAGGTCGGTATCGCTTATGTGGTAACCGTTTCAGAGAGGGTGGTTTGTTGCAAGAATGTGTTATATCCACCCACGCATGGGAATTCAGATGTTTCAATTTGGCCACGAATACCAACCTTGAAAGCCGAGTTCAATGGTTTAAGCCGTATAAGAGCCCTATTGTCTCAAAAGCAAGTGGCCCTGAGCTCTGCCCGCGAAACTTATGTCCTTCACATAGCTAACACACGCACAGAAGTGCAGGCACTTTTAAATACTGATTTGCCGTTTCATTTCTCCGAGCTGGTTCATCAAATCTTCAATGCCTCCTCCACAACAGGCCTGGCACATTTTTTTAAATTGGTTAGCAGTGGTCTCGTGACTACATTTGAAAAAGTATTTGGTATTATCCCTGCGTTCTTTCATTCTATATTCGCAAGCCTGTTTGGTGGATTTCCTGTTCTGCTGGCTTTGGCTGCAGGCGTTCTGGTGATATTTTGCTTTCTCAAACATGGATGCCCATCCTGCGCAAGGAAACGCTCAGCCCCTATTGATAAAGTTTCACAACCGGATGCTTGATTACTATGGCTCCTTGCCGCTTGCGACTTTAAGCACAGCTTTTGGATTATCGTTCAGATTTTCCTATTTCACATGTGTCCAGCCCGTGTTTCATTGCCTGAGCTGTGATTTCGACTGGGCCATTGATTTGTGTCTCTGCTTACCGACTTCTCCTGACGTCAATTTTGATCAGCTGATGAGCCCCGTAGTTGCTCACGAGTTGGTTTGTTCTGGCGAAAGGGTTATGGCTGTGGCAGCGATGCATGGACTAATGGGTCAGTGGGACATATTCGCCGCGGCGCATGACTTTCTGGCACATAGCGTTCTCGAGAACCCACTGAGTTGTCCTCTGATGTTGCTAGAGGAATCGGTGTTGGAGGACCACGTATGTTCTTTCCCATTGCTTAATTGGATGGCTGAACTGTTTTCGGATGATGACAGTGATTTCATGTTGGAAGCTGTAGCTACCTATTTTGCATATTCATTCAACCCATGAGTGACTTTGAAGACTTTCATTACTATGGCACGTGACTTTTTAGTAATTCTGAATGGTGCCCGCTTTTAATACGAACATTCGACTTTCATATGTTCTGGGCCTATGAACTGGGAGTAGGCCTTAAGTTCGACTTCTATATTTTGTGTGGCCTCTATAGGCATTCATACATATTTTTTTATTAAAATCTTATATACATTTGCATACATTTAGCTTGGCTCAATATCATTGAACTCTGCTTTCATGTTTTACCTCTCATATGGTATTAGCTTATGTTTTCTCCTTTTTTAACCGTCCTCGGATCATTGGGGGGGTGTCATATGGTTACTACGTTTCTATATATTGTGTTAAGTTAGCATGAGCTTATTAAATGTTTAAACGCAATATTTTCTTTCAGCTTGAGTTTGCACACGACACCTAATTGTTATTGTCGCTTTCAACCTAGATGAAAGATGTGATTTATTTGAGAATAATATGTTATTGCTCCACTATCAGTCGTGCTTGGTACACTTGGTACAACTGTCTGCACACCGAGAACTGCACACTCTAAAAATAACCTAACACAAGGTTGCTGAAGGCCTGATCCTCGCACCACGTTAGATATAACACAAATAATGTTGCTGCCAACATTGGGCTCTACGCGGGTTTAAGATAGAGTTACAGGGAATGAACTAACACACTTGATGCTTCGCATGCAGAGAGCTGGTAGCTGTTGATTTGATCTACTCCTACTGAGAATTAGAGGTATGGGCCCGCCCAACTAGAACCCAAAAGAGACCTTCTTAGATATAATATAATATACTGAATAGGGTGCGCGAAATATAGGTGATACAGAATTCTATAGATTTATGCATCATAACATGCTATCACCTTTTGCTTATTATGGATTAGTGACTATGCTGCTAACTCTGATTTTTATAATATGTATGTTGGTATTATACAAGATACTGCGTTTGAGAACTTTGCATTGAAAAATAAACATTTCAAACTTGCACGTGTGTTCTTTGCCTCCCAGTTTCGGTTTGTAATGATTATATAACGAAAGAGTGTTCATGTGTTCCACGATACCTGAGGTACCCTAAGTTCATGTTCTGGATTGTCTAAGTCATTGGGAAGTAATTACTACCGATGAGACACTGTAGCTAGCTTGGTAAGGGGATTTCTGAAACAAAGGTGAGTTTTGGGTCACCCTAACTCACCCAGGTTCTAGATCTCTGTGCACAGTTCTGTGGGAGAACGGAAACCCTGCTACAGGTGCATACCTCTGCCAACTATAGACCCAATTTATAACCCTGGAGATTAGCGGTGAGGATAGGACTTGAGTTTGAGAAATATCATACTCATTGTTCACTACAACTCTATACTAAGGCCAATTTGAGTCTTTTTCAATTTTCCCTAATTCGCCTTTCAATTTTTCTGCTAAAACCATGTCTCACTCTGGTGAAGCAGCACCCGCTCCTGCAGTAATTGATTTTGAGCTTGACAGGTTTTAGTCTTACACCGTGCTCCAACTGAAGGATTTCTGTAAGGACTTTCAATTGTCTACAGGGGTTACACCAGGAAGGTGAAACTACAGAAAGCTTTGAGAGCTTGGGCATAGACCCAGGAAGCAGGGTATGACAATCCAGGGAGGGAGGAGCAGGAAATTCTTGAGGAGGAGGATGACCTGATACTGGATTCTAATGTTGATTCTGAACTGCCTGTAGAAGGGGCTAGCAACTTGTCAGGAGTAGTAGTGATTCCAAGATAAGGGAGCAGTGTCCCTTCCAGGAACCTGTCCCCAGAGGCATTGGAAGATAGGAGGGCAGAAAGTAAACTCAAATTAGATCTTGCCAAGCTGGAGCAGGAACAGAAATGTGCTTTGGCTGAGAAAATCAGGCTCTAGGGGAGATGAGACCAGCAATGGAGGAGAGGAAGATGTCCAATGAGCTCGGTCTCAGAGACCTGGACATAAGAGCCCTACAAGTGGGATCCAGAAACAGCAACGGTGGCCGCATACCTGCTGTATCCACTGGTGATATATTATAAATTTTAGGGGTTGGACCCATGTAGTCAGTGGGACCTGGGTAATTGCTCGGTATGTAAGAAGAGGGGTCCCAGACAGAACACAACAAATTACTAAATTCACAACTTTTAGATTAGATTAATTCAAAAAGACCCATAGGATGTAGGATGGTAGATCCTTACTACGCGGGTCTTCGTCAGGACGTGAGGGAAGGGGACGAAGGTGGGGCTGTTCCTAAAGACAAAACATTGAAACGATTTTGTAAAAAAAGGTCTCTAAGAGAGAGTCCCAAAACGTTACTCAAAGGAAACATTGAAGAAAGAAAAAGTACAAGGGGTGACTAACAAGGAGGTATTATTGATGACAAGGCCTGCATGAAGTTACCTGCTGAGGAAACTGAAAAAGGCCTCAGAAAGACGTAGTCCTGGCACTTGCCATGTAAATTAGTGGAAGTAGTTGTATCTAAGAGCCAAAAGGTAAAAACGCCAATCACTCGGTATGTTCACCAAAACTGTATATACATTAAAAATTCTATATACATTAAAAATTCAATTTGCCAGATATCCTACCTCTGGCGTAGTAATTCGGCCGTTCAAATTGGTGTTCTACTCGGGATTAATTATCCATACTGAGGTACACAAATGCGTTTTCTGTGATCTTGAAATGCGGACAGATGTAATTGAAGAATTTTTTGATCAGTGATGTTGAACTATCAAGAAATGTTATCCTTTTCCCTGCACCTTCCCCTCTCCCCTGTGGGCTTATTGAATTTCTGTGTATTGTGTAAATATTCATGTTCTGATTAATGATCTAATGAATGTTTAGGACCGGTGCGGTGAAAATAAAAACACCTTGCACCTTGATTCAATCTTTTTGAATTAATCTAATCTAAATGTTGTGAATTTAGTAATTTGTTGTGTTCTGTCTGGGACCCCTCTTCTTACATACCGTATCCACTGGTGAGTCCAGAGTTTAGCTACCCAAGTATTTAGTGCCCAGTTATGTGGGGAGGATGACATAGACAAATTGTTTTCAGCCTATGTAGTGGCTCTAAGAGTACACAAGGTCCCATAGGAATTCTAGAGTGCATTTTATGGAGATAGATGTCCAAGGTAGGGAGGGACACACTCCTTACACTAGAGGGGGAGGACTAGACATTCTATACTGCTATGAATGCCATCCTAGTCAGTAAATTTGGACTGACCCCTGAGAGTTATGAGCTCAGATTCAGGGACAGCCACAATACCTCAACATAAACCTGGGTGCAGCTCTTGGATTATGCCAGGAAGGCATTGAAGGGCCGGGTGATGGGCAGCAAGGGTAATGATTTTTTAGGGTGGTACAACTTAATTTAAAAAAAGCCCATGCTTCATATTTGTTTTCCAGAGCTGTGCCAACTCCTAGTTGATAGCAAGCTTACTGACTTCAGGAAACATGCTGATGAGGCGGATATCTAGGTCAGCACAAGAGTGTTGAAGAAAGCATCTGGTGGGACTCCCAAAAAGGGTGGCTAGGGTTCCCACCAGAAGAAGGAGGGGGAGATAAAAAGAAAGACCTCTCTAATGGCACCCAAAACAACTCACAAGGAAAAGGGTCTGGTACCGATCCCAAATATGGCCACCAGTAGAAAAGCTACCCTGACATGAGTAATCAGCCCAAGCCCATCAAGTGCTACGAGTGCTACGAGTATAGACACTATAAGGGGATCCCAAGTGCACAAAAAGAGCACCACCTCCCACTGGTGGAAACAATCCAGAGGTGGCTATTCTAGTGCTAGGGGAGGAGTTTGTACCGTTAATTTAGGGGACATTAGTGGGGGGACCCGAGTGTCTCTGGGTGACAGTGAGAGGGTTCATAAGATCCATGTGCTGTCAAATACTACTAAATATAGGCAATGGGTCACTTTCAATCAGCAAGATGAGGGATACAGTTACATAGGCTTTACTAGCTGCCCACAGAACTTGTGGAGCACATACTGCGCCCTCGTTGTAGTCCACATAGTCTCAGAGGTAACTGGAAAATGTCTGCTTTTCCTCCGGACGTTTGTATCTAAGGGTATCCATTCTTCAGATCCTGCTGCATGGCAATTGAAGGTGGAAGTCCAGTTTTAAGGAAATCGGAGTGTGATCCAATAGGCACTGCACCCCATCATGCATTATGAGGGATTCAACATTATGAGGATATGAGAAGAAAGAATAGTCTCTATTGTTCAGGTTGGAGGGTCTCTAAGGATCCACTGTGATCAGTTAATAAGTCTTACATAACACGATGTTCAGTGTTGTGTCGTGGATCCGGTGACCTGATCGATCCAGAATAGATTAGGGTGCAAGGCTCTCGTCTCCACCCAATATGAGGGCTCATGTTCCTATATCTGTCAGGAAAAAGCCCTTTTTTCCCCTGTCGTCACACATATAGAGCTCACCACACGTTTGGTGTTGGACAGTGAGGCATCCAAACAGATACTTGCCTCAGAGAACAATCCAGGTCTTGTGAACCTTTGCTGCAAAGTGTTTATGGAGAAGGAGGGCCACTCCACCTTTCCTGTACTGTGGTGATACAGGTGTGGGGTGCGACAATGAGGGGATCGGTGTCCAGGCAGTGATAACCTTCCCAATCCAGTCTCTCCTAAGCCTGTTCATTTCTAAAACAGACACCTGTTTTTTTCTGTATTAATATAATGTCCAGCATTTTAGAGCCTAAACAAGTCACAATTTTCTTAGGGAGTATGTATCCTGCAGTGCCATGTACATGGAGGGATCACACTTGCAGGGGTTTAATAATGGAATCATCATAGTCCATGGAGAGGGAGGTTCGTTGAATGCTGGAGAAAAGCCGGAGGAGAATGGGTCACCCCCAGTGGACAAATAGTCAGAAATCTTACAACGAGTAAGAATAACCCGGGGCACTCTTAGGCACGAATAGTGCTATGTCAGTAAACACAAGTAGTCCAAAGTAGAATCAATTCTTTACTCAATTGAATTGTACAAGTAGTTCATCGATTTCCAAATGTTGTCATCATATGCAATTCATATGACAAGATCATGAAGTTGGATCCATCGTTAATTATCCATAGTCGATAAATACATCAATATCCACATGTATTAAATCTCCAATGCATTTCGCGCGAATGCGCGCTTCTTCAGGGGGTCTGCAAGTAAAGAGGGGAATGTGAGTAATTGGACTGATACTGAGGAGCAAGGCGAAATAGTATGCGTGAGGAGAAGTGCATGAACACATGCAAACAATAGTGGTATAATTAACCTAAGACTGTGACAAAATGACCATTCGGAATCCCACGAATAGGAGGGTCGATTAAAGGTTTAATGGATTAGAAGTGCTAGAAACAGTATGAGTGCCACCAAGAAGTAAAGTCGGGAAATAGGATTAGCGGAGAAAATAATAAAGAATCCAAATCTAAGTCAGGAACGTGTGCAACTGAGAGTCTGTGGTAGCAAGCAAAATCATGTATACAGTGTCCGAAACTGAAAAGTGCCCAAAAATAAACATAAAGTCGAATAACATGACCAGAGTATCGGCATGAATAGTACCAGTGGAATATAGAAATGTGGAAAGGTAAACGCCAGTAGCAGAAGTGAAGTGGCGCAAAGCAGGTCCAGGACGAAGCCGCGAACCCGGAAGACGCCACGCATGCGCAGTGCGGACAGATATTCGGCAAGGTTAGTAAACATGAATAGAAAGACGAACGAGTAGCCAAGGTTTTGCAACCCGAAGATAGTGATCGCGTGTGAAGCTGGGGAGTTAAAGTAAAATAAAAATAAACAAACTTAACGGTGTATGTGCCAGACATGGCGGAATGGAGCAGTGAAAATAAAAAAGTAAAAAGTGGAAATTAAAAGAAGTGGTGAGCTACGGTGCCAAAGAGTCATGAATAGAAGATACAACAACCTAGTGTATCGCCGGAATTATACAGAGGGAAACAACATGACATAATGAACATATAAATGAGATACAAAAGTGAATAAGCATACAAGCATACTATTAAGCAATGGATTAAACAACAAGATACTGGTCACAGCTTCTGGAGAGATCAAGAGGCACATAAATACCATAAATTCTGATATCAATAAATCATAAATGGCAACTAAATTCTAGTCTTTCATTTAGTCCTTTCGGCTGAACAGCCTGTAAACGATATATCCACTACAACTCCCGTTGTAAGAGGTGTTTATTATTGTCTTTGTGCAGCTTTTTTTCAACAGTTTCCAGGATCAGGAATCGAATTTGACTGGGGTTATGTGACTGTTGGATAAAATGTGCAGCAATGTTAGACTTCAAGTTTTTTGTACGGATATTACTCCGATGCTCATTTAGTCTTACTTTAATTTTTCACTCGGTTTTGCCAACATAAGGAAGTCTGCAAGGGCATTTGATCATGTATACCATGTTGCTGGTGATGACATTTTTCTCGTTTGGCATGGCAACGAGGTCCAACTTCTATCAGCCATCAATTAACTTAACACTGTTAATGACCGCATCCAATTTTCGCATACATTAAGCAAGACTGAAATTCCATTCTTGGATGTACCTATAAAAGTTTGTGACAATCAATTTACTACATCCATCTACACTAAAGCTACAGATCGAAATAACTATCTGCATCATAACAGTTTTCATCAACCAAGTCTTAAGCGACATCTACCTTACTCCCAGCTACTCGGAGCTAAACGCATTGCATCTTCAGAGAACTCCTATGAAGAAAGTAGTTCTAAAATTATCAACAAATTTCATCAACGTGGGTACCCTAAAGAAATTACACTCATTGCGGAAAACAGAGCAAAACTTAAGAATCGTGATGAACTATTACAACCAGCATTGAGAAATCAACATCAAGATAACCGACCTGTATTTGTATCTAAATATTCAACCCATTCACGTCAAATAAAAGAGGTGATTTGCAAACACTGGACACTACTTCAATCTGAAACAGACTTCAATCACATTTTTAAGAGGGTTCCCATTTTTGCGTACAAACGCACTAAGACCATACACGCTTTAATCAAACAACCAATAACGACAAGCAACACAGTCTTTAAAGAAACCATTCCGTGCCACAATTGCAGCCATTGCGGCAGCATAATCCCAGGACCCACTATGACTCACCCTACCCAAGGAACTCCGATCAATCTCCAAGTGAATGCCACGTGCGATACCAGCAACGTGGTACACATGATCAAATACCCTTGCGGACTTCCTTATGTTGGCAAAACCGAGAGAAAAATTAAAGTAAGACTAAATGAGCATCGGAGTAATATCCGTACAAAAAACTTGAAGTCTAACATTGCTGCACATTTTATCCAACAGTCACATAACCCCAGTCAAATTCGATTCCTGATCCTGGAAACTGTTGAAAAAAAGCTGCACAAAGACAATAATAAACACCTCTTACAACGGGAGTTGTACTGGATATATCGTTTACAGGCTGTTCAGCCGAAAGGACTAAATGAAAGACTAGAATTTAGTTGCCATTTATGATTTATTGATATCAGAATTTATGGTATTTATGTGCCTCTTGATCTCTCCAGAAGCTGTGACCAGTATCTTGTTGTTTAATCCATTGCTTAATAGTATGCTTGTATGCTTATTCACTTTTGTATCTCATTTATATGTTCATTATGTCATGTTGTTTCCCTCTGTATAATTCCGGCGATACACTAGGTTGTTGTATCTTCTATTCATGACTCTTTGGCACCGTAGCTCACTACTTCTTTTAATTTCCACTTTTTACTTTTTTATTTCCACTGCTCCATTCCGCCATGTCTGGCACATACACCGTTAAGTTTGTTTATTTTTATTTTACTTTAACTCCCCAGCTTCACACGCGATCACTATCTTCGGGTTTGCGAAACCTTGGCTACTCGTTCGTCTTTCTATTCATGTTTACTAACCTTGCCGAATATCTGTACGCACTGCGCATGCGTGGCGTCTTCCGGGTTGGCGGCTTCGTCCTTGACCTGCTTTGCGCCACTTCACTTCTGCTACTGGTGTTTACCTTTCCACATTTCTATATTCCACTGGTAAGATTCATGCCGATACTCTGGTCATGTTATTCGACTTTATGTTTATTTTTGGGCACTTTTCAGTTTCGGACACTGTATACATGATTTTGCTTGCTACCACAGACTCTCAGTTGCACACGTTCCTGACTTAGATTTGGATTCTTTATTATTTTCTCCGCTAATCCTATTTCCCAACTTTACATCTTGGTGGCACTCATACTGTTTCTAGCACTTCTAATCCGTTAAACCTTTAATTGACCCTCCTATTCGTGGGATTCCGAATGGTCATTTTGTCACAGTCTTGGGTTAATTATACCACTATCGTTTGCATGTGTTCATGCACTTCTCCTCACGCATACTATTTCGCCTTGCTCCTGAGTATCAGTCCAATTACTCACATTCCCCTCTTTACTTGCAGACCCCCTGAAGAAGCGCGCATTCGCGAGAAATGCATTGGGGATTTAATACATGTGGATATTGATGTATTTATCGACTATGGATAATTAACAATGGATCCAACTTCATGATCTTGTCATATGAATTGAATATGATGACAACATTTGGAAATCGATGAACTACTTGTACAATTCAATTGAGTAAAGAATTGATTCTACTTTGGACTACTTGTGTTTACTGACATAGCACTATTCGTGCCTAAGAGTGCCCCGGGTTATTCTTACTCGTTGTAAGATTTCTGACCATTGGTTAGCAGCACCTCAGGATCCAGGAGGTGAACACCCGGTGTACCTATAAGAACAAGTTTGGTTTTACTATCAAGAACGCTTAAACATATTTGGAGTGCAGCGGTTAAAATACTTTCTATTGACGTCACCCCCAGTGGAGTCAATTGAATATTAAGACTTTTCGTAATCAGGAAGGTTTCATAGCCATCATTGAAGCAGATGTGTAGGAAGGGAATCAAAGGCACCCAGTCCAGTGAATATATTATCAAATACTACTGTTGTGTACTTTATAAGGGTGAGCAACTGTTGCTGTCACCACAACTGTGTCTCATTCTGACCTTGATTAAAATAGGGGGATATCAGGGAGGAGTGACCCCGAATGCAGAAGAGGTCAAGGGTCATTGAAAGACTGGAGTTGACTGTCTCAGTTGGCAGAAGGTGTTCGGAAAAATATCTCAGGCTTAAGGGGAGGTCGTGACTTGTCTCACTCTCTGACAATGTGGTCTTTGGACTGATGCAATAAATCATTTGGAGAGTGTCCCGTGCCAAGTGAGTTTTGCTGTAATTTGTACCAATTCGTGTGGGACAGATGCCAGGTATGAGGAGATCCATCAACATTATCTACAGAGAGAGGTAGTGCTGTTTCCATAGGAGCATGGTATAAAAAAATCCAGAATGTCCTCCAGGTACTGTGGATCCATAAACTATCAGGTCGATCTGTCAATTGTCAGGATCATTGTGGCCAATTCTAATAATCGTAGCAAATCCCCTTCTGTTTTAGAAAAGGAAGAAGGGAGAGGAACTTTCTACAGAGCACAGGATATCATAGGAAAAGTCAGCGAAGAATATCACAGAAATCTCCTTTTCTGTATAAGGACAGTGTTGACGGACCACTTGCAAATCTGTTGGATTCGCGTTTGGCGCAAGAGGCACATAATAATCGTCAGGGGGTCGTTCGATGCACCTTGTCTGCTTTCTTTCATTCTGTGTGCCCTTTCAAATTCCAAGGGTATCCAAAACTCTGCATTAATTAGGCGTGGGATAAAATTGTTCCACCTACTACAGTTCCATAGGTCTGTGACCATTTCCTGAACAGACCTCAGTGACTGCTCCCAGTCAGGGGAGTTGTAGATTTTGTCCTCAAACAAGGTGACTATGGCATCCCTTGAGTCCATTTTATTTTTCAATGTGAACAATTCAGTTTGTGTGGATTTAAATTCACTCATGGTCGCATTCAATGACGTTTCTACTTTGTGCTGTGGACCAGTTCGACTACTTTTGCGCCACCTCAAGCCAGTCACTTTGATTCCCCAAGCTCAGGGGAAATGTACCACGGTCACTTAGAGCCCCCATTCCTGGTGAAAGAACATGTAAATGGGTTAGCCTTGATGGAGCGATTTACACAGCAGTCAACTTTCTTGTGGTACAAGCTACGCCCCCAACATTAAATTCATAAGTGTTTTTTCTTTATTTCATACTACTATTGCATTTTGTCTTTATGTAATTAGGTATAAAAAATTCTGAAACATTCAAGTATAATGTATTTTCAAATGTAGCTTAGATTGTGAGAACAAATAATAAAACCTACCATGGTTAAACTCCAGCGTCTTCTTCGATGTAGCTCAGATTGGAGTGGGAATACTAAACGCACCTCTATGAAAGTCCAACTCATTCCCGAATGTAGGTTAAATGTAAGTGGGTATAGTCAATCTACCACTGCTAAAGTCCATCACATTCCCCAATGTACCTTAGACTGGGAATCATGTTATCTAATGTTGTAAATCCAACACCCAATTTAGCTTAGAATGAACTCGGAATACTAATCCAACCCCCTCAGTACTCAGCATTTTCCCCATTGTAACTTTCATTACAGTGGAAATAGTAAATATCCTCCAATTAAAGTACAATATCTTAGATTGGAGTGTCAATAGTAAATCTAACCCCTTTAATGCCCAGCACTTTACCCGATGTACCCTACACTGGAGTGGGACTAGTATATACACTTCCTTTACTCTGGGGCATGCTTAGACTGCAGTAAGAATAGTAAATATTTCCCTGTTAAGCCCAACAGCTTCACCACTGTAGCTGACATAGGAGTGAGAATGGTAAATCTAACGACTTCAATGTCCAGTGCTTGCCCCACTGTACCTTAGCTTGGAATAGAAATAGTAAATGTAAGTGAGAAATTGGGTTTTTTGTAAAATGGAATAAAACTCTCTTCGAAAAACAACAACAATCTTCTTTAGGGTGAATCACAAGAAGTCACATAATTAATCTGGGCTTAACCCTCTGGTAGCTTTGCACAAAAGCAGTCAGGATAAACTTAAAGGCAATGTATAAAGTATTTAAGCAAAAAGAACAATTGATAGACGGAAGGCTGAAACAATGTCAAACATTAACCCCCAGTAGATAGGTCAGGGCCTAACTTTATTGTTGCACACCATGTCATTCCAGTTTAGACGCAGCAATATGCAAATCAGTCTTGAACCTGCTCTCCATGGGAAAAGTCCAGCCCGAACTGCCTGGCCAGGTTTTCCACGGACCCGAAGCAAGCCTCCTGGGACCGGTTTTAGGGTATCACTCCATTGACTCCAGTGGCATGGTGACCATGGGACCTGGCTTAACAGTTCCGGCTGAACTCCTTCCATGAAGAGCAGGGTCAAGACTGATTTGCATATGGCTGGGTCCAAACTGGCGTGGCGAGCATAAGAACTATGGTTTGAACCAAGATCTTTGTGACTGGGGGTGAATGTCAGCATTGTTCAGCATTCCGTTCATCATTTGTTCCTTTTGCTAAAGTGTTTTTGCAGCACGCAAACAGTAATAAAGCGAAAACACAACACAAGAATCCCAGACCAAATAAAAAAATAGTGTAAAGTTTAATAAATGATTTGGTACCTAAACAACAAAAATCCAATAAATAGAACTGGAGATATGTAATTTTAAATATTTTGGTTAAAATAGTGCTTAAAAGCACAAAGCGCCAAATGTAGTTATCTGGTCTCACTGGACCGGGCCTAAGTTCACAAGTTCAGTCTGACTATGATGGAGCGTGGGCGAAATACATGGACCTGTTTAGAGGCCTGATTACAAGTTTGGAGGTCTGACCACCCAAAAGCTACGGGCCCGATTTACAGAACTAACTTAAGACAAAATCCTAAACTTACTACCATTTTGGTATTCACAGAAGGCACTTACTCATTTTGGTATTCATAGAAGGCACTTAATCATTTTGTTATTCACAGAAGTTAGGAGTCCTAACTTTAGGACTCCTAAATGCCTTTGGTGAATACCGAAAGTCTTAAAGTTAGGATTTTTCTCAGTATAGGAGTAGTAAAGTTAGGACTCCTAACTTTAGGACTCCTAAATGCCTTCTGGTAACACCAAACGTCTTAAAGTTTGGATTTTCTCAGTTTAGGAGTAGTAAAGTTAGGACTCCTAACTTTAACACTCCTAAATGCCTTCTAAGAAAGCCTTAAAGTTAGGATTTTTCGCAGTTTAGGAGTAGTAAAGCCCTGCGTCATCAGGAGGCGTTCCGGCGCAGGGGAGGGCGTTCCTGTGCAGGAACGCCTCCTGAAAGGTTCTGAGTGAAATCTACAAGATTTCACTCAGTCACTTTTAGGCCAATGCTGCGTCAAAACCCTGCGCCTGCTTGAAGCAGGCGCAAGGCTGGACGCAGCATTGGGGAGATAGGGCCCCCCAGAGCATTGCTAGAGCTGCGTTGCGCTTGCGACGCAGCTCCAGCAATGCGCTGCTTTTACTGCACAGATGCGTGACACATCTGTGCCGTTTTTGCCACATGGTGCGCCGCATTGTAAATGCGGCGCACCATGGGTGGCGGAGCTGCGGCGCACAATAACTGGCGCATCCCCGGGGATGCGCCAGTTATTGTAAATCTGCCCCTGTACATTTAGCCAACGAGGGAGCACTTACTGATTAGACAGTTGAAAGTACTCCAGTTGAGTAGAGGTATTGCACAAAAAGGTGGCATCTTCGTGGACAAACACGCAGGGCGGGATTCATTCTACCCCCTGTTAGACTCGATTTTTGTGCCCTTCTTCCCTCTGTTAGACTCGTTTTTCCCTTGTTTTTCTGCCCTTCTTCCCTCTGTTAGACTCATTTTTCCCTTGTTTTTCTGCCCTTCTGCCCCCTGTTAGACTCGTTTTTTGTGCCCTTCTGCCCTCTGTTAGACTCATTTTGTCCTTGTTTTTCTGCCCTTCTGCCCTCGGTTAGACTCAGTCAGTCAGTCAAAATACTTTTATTCGATTTTGATAAAAATCATAAAATGACATTTCATACAAAGATTCATGATTACATTTACAAATACATTCAGTACAACATGTTAAAAAGAGGTTAAAATGCATGACCAAGGCTTTACAAAGCAACCTTATAAAAGACAGTATACATATTTAAAAAGCTAAAAGATATACGCAACGGCATGTACAGTGCAAATGAGCAATTAGTCTCCAGTGAAAGAGAGTCATTATATGCTCACGGTAGGTACATGTTTATCTTTAATCGCGCTGCTGCGGCCAAAAAACTTCCCATGCAAAAGATTATGCGGACAGTACTCATTGATTGTAAATATAGGAGTGCCGGTTTAACTTGTCTGAAGCCCGCCTTCTTAAAATTGGAAGCAAATATTGCTTTCGGGGAACTGAGAACAGTGTGCAAAACAGGACAAAGTGCGTGGTATCCTGTAATGAATGGTTGTCACAAGAGCACAGAGGGGCTGACTCTGGCTTGGCCCAGGATGGGTAATTTCCCAGTAGGTAAGGGATCAGATTTAATCTAAATTTAGTCAGGAGGAACCTATTGTAGGAAGGTGGCTACCTGACTATGGTTACCCAAGATTTTTTTGCCTTGTGTTTAGCTGGTTTTCGACTTAGTTGGCCTGGTTCCCTGCTAATCAGGGCCCCAGGCTATCTGCTCTCTCTGTAAAATGGATTCCATGTACCCTAGGTGCATAACTAGATTGGCTTGGGTCACCTTATCAGCCTCTGTACAGAGCACTATAGGTGCCCAGGGCATAGGTGCATCCAAGGCCTACCAGGGGCTGCAGCATATCTTTTGCCACCCCTGGCTGGCTATCTAAAATTGACACAACTGGCTGATCACTCAGCTGGGGCAAGTGGGTGTAATCACCCCTTGCTTAGATATAGTATACCTATATCTAAACCTATATCTGGACACATATAAATCTGTGAGTCACTCCTATGGAAGGCCTTATCAATCCTGAAGGCAGAGTGCGTGGTTTAATGTGAGATGGAGCTCTGGCATGAGCTGAGCCTGTCTGCAGCTGTCGGGAACAACTCCCTAAACTGTTCCGGGATAATGCCATACCATATACTATTAAGTGCCTTATAATCCTCGCGGGTATATAGCAACTTTGGTTTGGCTTTATCAAAACATGTCGTGTAAGGTGTCATACGAATTGGAATACTACCCTCTCACCAGTTTTGACGATGGGGGGTAGCATTCCACCCCTCTAGAGGGAGAAGACATGTTACTTTACTGAAACGCTGTTGATTTTAAAAGAGCCTCAGATCCACAAAATGGATGCCTCTGCCACAGACACGGGTCTGACCTCCTGCTGCTGACCGAAACTCAGCAGATGGTGGCCTGGACAAAGGGTTTCCTGTCGCAGGGCGGTGTTACACCACCCCAGACAGGAGATAGTGGATTGTAGCAGGGAGGTTTGAAAGAAACCAGACACTGCCTGGGGAGCACAAGGCTGCCCCTTGCATAACCGGTTCTGGGGCACACAAGCCCCAGTCCCAGCATGGCCTGGATCAAAGGAAAGGGGTGTATCCACCCCCTTCCTGGGTCCCACCGATAGGAGGGGACATAGCAGGTAATCCAGCCCACCAGATTCGAATAAGAGTGGGAGCAGTGCCAATGCAACTCAGATAATCCTGAAGAAACATAAGAAATGAAACTCTGGACCCTTCGACATCCTACTCAACGTAGAACACTGAAGAATCTCCCTTGTGGTCAAGGAGTGACCACCCTGTGCAAACAGGCACCATCCAGCACCTCGACCCTTGCTTTGTTGCAGTTCCCGCCGGAACTCGAGCAACAGAGATTGACGAGATCAAGCTTGCCTGCCTTCCTCTAGCCCGATCCACAGTCCCTGCAGAGCTGAGACCCGTGGAGGTGACCGGAAGCGTGGGGCAAGCCATCTTGAAAAGGCCACGAGACGCTGACCGTGCAGCCCACGAGTTACCCTTGAAGCTGTACACCGGGGTTCGAGAAGCCCCAACCCTGAGCTGCTCTTGCACCGAAGCTCATCCCTCCACACTTGACGAGTGCTGCGTGGGGCCCTTCTGCTTGTGTTGGCTCGACGCGTTGGCCCGGTCACTTGCCAGCTGGATTGTGGCCCCTGTGCCGACGAAAACCTTAAACCGACTTGCTTTTCTGGTTGCTCCAGATTTGCACCAGCTCCTGTGAAAAAGAGCCCCCGCTCTAACCGTCCTGGTCCGAGTGAGAAGCAATCTCCCAGTTCTGCGTGGATTGCTTTTGCCAAGTTTTGTTTGCTCCAATATTGAAGCCGATGGCGCTGACGGCGAGAGCCTGCGTGGGACAGATCGTGACCTGCTCCTGGACGTCGCAGATGCCCCAGAGCCCACGTGACAGCGGAGAGAAGCTCCTCAACAACCTCTGATTGCGCCCAACATTTCCTGGTTCCGTCCTGGTTCCACCCTGGTCACTGCTGAGTGACCCAGACTCGGTCCCCTCTGCTTTCAGATACTTCTCGACTTCGATCCACCCTTGGATCACACCGGACACTTCTGCTTCCCATCGCCTGCAGCATCTTCAGCTCCAAGCATAAAGAGCCTGCGTGTCAAAAC
Organism: Lissotriton vulgaris; assembly: GCF_964263255.1. Lineage (NCBI taxonomy): Eukaryota > Metazoa > Chordata > Amphibia > Caudata > Salamandridae > Lissotriton > Lissotriton vulgaris. Next base: position 195,133,874 of record NC_141691.1, read on the forward strand.
CCGACGCCACTTCGACCCTATGCACCTGCTTCCTGTGGGTGAGGTAACATTGCAACGCCGGTGTTCCCACACTGGTACACACCTCTAGGGTCTGTGTCTTAAGTTTTGTTCCTCTAGGTTCAGCGGAAGTGTCTTTAAACTCTACTTGTGTAACTTTTACGCACCTTTGACATTGCATTGGTGCAAGCCGCACTTTACGTGCTGCACCCGAATCCCGCATTGCTAGTCCAGACTGCTCCCAGCTATTCCCTAGGCCCTAGGCCTAACCACTGTTCGATTGGTATCTCTCATACCACTTTTTTAATATATGGTTTGAGTGGCCACCTGCCCTCATCCATAATTGTGCAACTTTGTATGTTATACTGTGCTTTTGATTTAACGCTTGTGCCCCTTTGCTCATAAAGAGTACTGGGGATTATTTTAGAAATAAACACATATATTTTTATAATATATACTTGTGTGGTGTCCTTTCATTTGGTATTACAGGGTTGTATGTGGTAAAACAGCTCGCTTAACACGACCTCTTAAGTTAAGCCTTTAAGGCTGCTTAGTCCATGCTACCCCTAGGATAGCTTGTCTAACAAGGTTGACTTGTTGACCTTGTTAGACAAGTCCTGTCCTCGGCAGAAGCGGCCGCTCCCCTCACCTCCTCCTCGATTGGTATCGTAGCGCTTTAATCCTCACAAGTGCGCTTCCAACCGCTAGCCACTGCTTTGTATTCTCGCACTCCTGGGCATTGTATCAGTGTTAGATTTCCATTGCGAGGTGCATACTGCTGCTTAGTCGCGCACTGCTTGGGCATTGTATCAGTGTTAGATTTCCATTGCAAGGTGCATACTGCTGTTAAGTCGCGCACTGCTTGGGCATTGTACCTATTGTAAAATAATTACTGCCGAGTGCACTTTGTCTCGACTACTTGCTGGTATATTTCTTGCTGCTGTGTTCATTTATTGTCGTCGGCAGCCAAACATCGTAGCGCTTTAACTTTCCCACAGCGCTTCCTACCGCTAGCCACTGCTGCTTAAATTCACCCCCATAGCGCTCCATTACTGAAAGTGCTTTGTGCCCCAATCGCCCCCGGCCTTGCAACATTTGTTATTGTTGCTGCCATTTTGTTTGTTGTCCCAGACCCTCCCTCCACCTCGCTCCCGCCTCCCAGCTGACCCTCCCATGCTCCGCCCCCCTCCACTCTCCACATAAGACAGATGAACCTACGCGCAGCGTCCACGCGCTGCGGTCGCGCCGAAGGTGCGCCAAAGGTAAGCCCGTCTATGCCCGTCCGTGCCTGGACCGCGCCCAGCGCCAGACCCCTGATCCCCGCATCACCCACCCCTCCCGCATCACATACGACGCCTCCACCCTCTTAGCACTTAACCCCAGCCGACTCCCTAACTGCACCCAAGCAGCACCAGGACACACCCATGGACCCTTCACCTGCCACTCCTGCAAATTCACCTGCATGAAGACCCACACCAAACCCACAAACACCAAACAGAGATCCAACACCAACCACCTCAAATGCATCCTTCTCAACACCCGCTCGGTTCACAAACACGCCATCGACCTTTGGAATCTACTCGACACCATTTCTCCGGACATCGCCTTCCTAACATAAACCTGGATGAATGCCTCTTCAGCTCCAGACATCACCATAGCCATCCCGGACGGCTACAAGATCATCCGTAAGGACTGCGCCATCCAAACAGGAGGAGGCATCGCCATCGTCCACAAGAACACCATCCGCGTCTCAACCAGCTCAGAAGACAACCTCGCTATCGCCGAACACCTTCACTTCCAGATCCACACCGACGCCAAGACCACACTCAGAGGCACCCTCCTCTACAGGCCACCAGGACCCCGTACAAAATTCAGCGAAGATTTCACTGACTTCATCACCCCACACGCCCTCCCCTCGGAAGAATACATTCTACTGGGAGACCTCAATTTCCATCTGGAAAAGAGCAACGACAGTAACACTACCACCCTTCTGGACAATCTCGCCAATCTCGGACTCAAACAACTTGTTAACACCCCCACACACTATGCAGGACACACACTCGACCCTATCTTCACTTCCAGCAAGCATATCTCCTTTACGCACACCACACCCCTCCACTGGACGGACCACAGTTGCATCCACTTCATTTACAATAAGACCACGATCCACAACCACCCTCAACCAACTCTGCGAAGAAATTGGAACAAAATCACCATCGACCAGATCTCCACATCGCTTCTTCAAAAACCCCCTGCCTATTCAACGAACCCTAATCAAGCCGACATCAACCTCACACAATGGTTAACCCAAACCGCCGACAAACTAGCACCCTTGAAAAAACATCACATCAAGCAAGGAAGCAAGAACGCCCCCTGGTTCAACGATGACCTTAAGAAATCCAAGAAGCTCTGTTGTTCCCTTGAGAAAACCTGGAAAAAAGACCCAAACACTATCACCCAAGCCGCCTTCAAAAACGCCACCCGCAAACACCACCAACTAATCCGGACAGCCAAGAAATCAGCACTCAAAGACCGACTAGACAACAACGCCCACAACAGCAAGGAACTCTTCAACATCATCAAAGAATTCACCAACCCCACCGCCAGCTCAAACAACATCACCCCCTCTCAAGTCCTCTGCGACTCCCTCGCCTCATTCTTCCATGACAAAATCGCCGACATTCATAACAGCTTTGACAACCAACCCGTAAACCAGTCCACCCCACTCACCTCCGAACCTGTACCTTCTCCGAATAACCTTTTCGACTGGAACCCAATCACCACAGAAGACACCATTCGCCTGATGAACTCCATCCACTCAGGATCCCCTACAGACCCATGCCCCCATCACATCTTCGTTATAAGCAGAGGGGTCCCCAACCAATACGGAGTGGGTGAAAGCAAAGAAAAATCAACAAGTATTCCAAAAGGTTAACAAGAAACCAAAATCAAAAAAGGTTTGGAAATGCAGTGTTTTATTCACTCTGCATCCATTGCGTCATGATCGAATTATTCAAATAGGAAAGATCAAATTACACACTTGATTGTCATTAGTTCATGTGCCCATAGAAAGAAGGAAAAAGAAAGGGGAAGTAGTAAAGTTAGCAAAAAAGTTTTTGTGACTTGCTCTACAATCAATAAGAACAAAAATACATTGAAATTCATGTATGAATTCTAGATGATCCCTAACCAAACAGGGTCATATATATTGTCCGAAATATCCAGAGATTATTCAAAAGATTCAAGCTCCTATGAAGCCGTACAAATCATGCTGGTAATAGGAGTTGAGGGTGGGTAGATGAAAAGTCTACGTTTCGACCCAAGAAATTTGTAGGATAGTTGCTCCTTACAGTGAGGGTCTTCTTCAGGACATGAGGGGGTGGGGTGATGGGCAGACCTCCTAGGGTTAAGGAGAGAAATTTGGGTCAAAGAATATACTTAATGTAGGGCTGTATGTCCCTAACAGAACCGTAGCGGAGAATAGCCGCCCGGGAACAACGTTAAAAATACTGAGGACTAGACATTTGTCTGTGAGGACTATTACCTGCTGTGTATTGCAGGTCAGAGTGTGACCAGAACGGTCATGGACGAGCCGTGGGTTGCGCTAGGAGATTAGTACAGTTACAACATTTTCATGGAACAATCCGTCTCTGTAAAGGAACATAGGGGTTTGTGTGAGAATTTAACCGGTTGCCACTCTAAACGAAGCTTAAGCTAGACATTCCTGCCCGTAGATAGAGGGTCATACCTTGTTAGAATGGATCTTTTTAGCCGTGCAGTGATGGGCTACCTTATATTCAAAAGACGGCTCATCTAATTCAAAACCCGTATCTGAAAAGGAAAACATGGGGGACTAATTAAATAAAAGAATGAACAACCCCACTGCGATTGCTATTGGGGAGGCGATTATCGGAACTGGGCTTACCTAAAACCAACGGTCCCGTTTGGTTAGAAGGGTGTCTCCAACACGGGGGCAGCGTCTCCCGAGTTCTAGGAATTAGCCGGGAGGGGAGGGTGTGGGCTGGATAGCTTCGCAGTCCGTATCTGGAGAGACGGGGCGGAATGCCGGTTAGGTCGGTGTAGGAAAATTAGGCTCTAAACAAATGAGGGATTTGTCGGCCGGCTTACCCGTGGGCGCAGTGCTCATCAGATCTGCCGGGGTGTCTCGCGGTCAATGGCGTCTTCCGTAACCAGGAAGTGTCCTGGCGGGGGGGCGTGGTTACCTTTATGTACGCGAGTTACCGAGGTAAAGGAAGGACTTGGAAACGGTAGCCTGGCAACCGTCCGGGTGTAAACAGTGACAGGTTTAGCAACTCGGATATTAAAAGAGACAAATCTTTTCGAATTAACAATATTTGTAGTCAAAACATTAATGTGCCCTAACGAATAATCTAAAATAAGTCTGGGTCGCCTTGCAGGCTCTTTAGATCAAAATGTACAAGTATACGTTGTGGTAATTCATTTGCTAAAAAAGGGAACCACAGTTAAAAAACCTATTGTCAGCATGAACCTGCCAGCAAGGCGGTTAAATGCATGACAGATGCGCAGATTACTCAGTTATACATTACAGTGGTTAGAAGGTGAAAACAAGCACTTTGAAATGGTAGCCTGGCAACCGTCCGGGTGTAAACAGTGACAGGTTAAGCAACTCGGATAATAAAAGAAACAAATATGTTCGAAATAACATGGTATGTAGTCAAAACCTTGATGTGCCCTAACGAATGATCTAAGGTGAGTCTAGGTCGCCTTGCAAGCTCATTAAGTCAAAATGTACGGGTATACGTTGTGGTAATTCAATTGCTAAAAAGGAACCACCGTTGAGAAAACCATTGTCAGCATGGGCCTGCCAACAAGGCGGTCAAATGCATGACAGATGCGCAAATTACTCCATTATACATTAAAGTGGTTAGAGGGTGAATTCAAGCACTTTGTGGACAGAAGGATCAAAATGATCGGCATGAACCTGCCAACAAGGCGGTTAAATGCACGGCAATTTAAACTTGATGAAGGCATCATAAATTGGCCAATTGGGCAAAAGTATTTTCAGACTCATTTAACCCATTTTTTACTGAGTCAAAGAAATTGATCCATTTTAGTTCCCTGACATTCAGGACCGGGGTTATGCTCCCGCCCCTAGGGCCCAGTTTGACCTGTTCTAGAATGACCCATCGCAGGCTGTCCGGTGAGTGGTTGTTTACGGTACAATGTTCCACCAATGGGGCCCCTTGTACCCTACATTTAATCCTACTACAATGTTGGAGAAATCTCACTTTTGCACGTTGTTGAGTCTGTCCAACGTAGGGTAAATCGCATGGGCATATGATGCAATATATCACATTGGTCGTGTTACAGTTTGTGTGTGTTTTTAGAGTCACTCGTAGTTGTTTGTGAATGAATTCTTTGGTTTGTATGGTCGCAGGGCATGCTTTACAGGAGCCACATCTGAAGTGTCCCACAATTGGTGGGAGATTCCACATTGAGATGATGGTGGGTTCATTGGTGGTGTCAAGGAGTGAACAGACCACATGGTCACGGATGTTCCTGGCCTTCTTGAAGGAGTGTAGTGGTAGATATTTGCTGTCCAGGTCCTCTGAAATCAAATTCCAGTGTTTATTAATAACTTTCTTAATTGAGTTGCTCTGAGTGGAGAAGGTGGTTACACAAATCAAGCGTTCTCCTATGTTACTTTTGTGCTCATTAGGTTGTAACAGGATATCTCGGTGACTGAACCATGCTCTTTTCCTGGCTTTAGTGGTCAGGCGTTTTGGATAACCACGTTCCATTAGGCGTACTTTAAGGATTTCAGATTGTTCCATATAATCCTCTTTCTTGCTACAATTTCGGCGTATTCGCAAGAATTGCCCGAAAGGTAGATTGTCCCTCAGACCTCGGGGATGGTGGCTGGAGTATTGAAGTAGCGAATTCCTTTCCGTCGGCTTCCTGAATAAAGTGGTATGTAGTACATCATCCTCAGCGATGATGGAGATATCCAAAAAATTGACAGATGTTTTGTCAAATTGAATGGTAAATTGAATATCTTGTGATCTTCTATTCAACCAATTAAAAAAGTCTTGAATTCCTGTCTCAGTGCCTGTCCAGATTAAAAGAATGTCGTCTATGTATCTCATCCACATGCGTATGTTTGGTCTATAGGGATTGATGTCATTCAACACAAATGTTTCTTCAAATGTAGACATAAAGATTATGGCCAGGTCTGGCGCAAAGGCAGCCCCCATAGCCACCCCTTTGGTCTGGAGGTAAAAGAGATTCTGAAACATGAAGAAATTCTTCATCATGGCGATTCTGAGAAGCTGAATAATAAACGAAGTGGGAACCTGGACCGGGGCCTCTCTTTTGTTCAGTGCAAGTGTGGCCACAACGAGTGCTTCATCTTGAGGTATGCTTGTATACAGTGACACAATGTCACATGTCGCAAGTAGCTCTTGTCGAGAATCAAATGGGAATCCGTCTACTAGATTGATTGTGTGTGTCGTATCTCGGATGTAGGTAGCGGTGTCTTCAGCTAAAGGTTTTAGAAAAAAGTCTATATATTTACATAGGGGTTCCAGTATGGAACCACAGCCGGAGACGATTGGTCGTCCTGGCGGTTGGTTCAAGTCTTTATGCACCTTCGGCAAAGTGTAGATTGTCGGTATCCGTGGATCTTTTTGATTAAGGAATCCAAACTCTTGGTCAGATAAGAAGCCTTGGTCCAAACCCTCCTGAGTGATTCCTAGTATTTCCCTGGCCAGGTCTTTGGAAGGGTCGCCGGGCAGTCTTCTGTAGCTGATCCCATCTCCTAATTGTCTCAGGATTTCGTTCTTGTAGTCATCCACATCCTGAACTACAATGGCACCGCCCTTGTCTGCGGGTTTGACAACCACTGTTTTGTTGTGTTTCAAGGACATTAGCGCCAGTTTTTCTGCTCTGCTAGTATTGAACTTGATATATTTCTTTTCATCCAAGATCCTCTTTACATCCCGTGTGACGAGGCTTTCATAGGCAAGGATACGTTGGGTCATGGTGTGGGTTGGGGGAACAAAAGTTGACGGGACCCTGAGACCAGTCGTGGATGAGGGGCGTTGTATTGGTCTCTCTTTGAAAAAATATCTAAGTCTAATTTTTCGAAAAAACTTATGAAGTTCCGCCAGAGTGGTAAAGGTATTGGGTAAGGCGGTAGGTACAAAAGATAGACCGCGGTTAAGCACTCTCATTTCATCCTCTTTCAAAGTATATTTTGAAATGTTGATCACAGGCGACGGAGCAGACCTCACCACCTGTAGTTCTTTCTGCGGGTCGATCTCTCCCCGTGTTCTTCTTGGGCGGGGAAATTCACCTGTTACGTCCCTCTTCCCCTGCCAGAGTCCCATTCTTCTCTTGGGTTCTGTTGTCCTCTGCCAGACCCTCTGGTCCAGTTTTTGCCTCTGCCCCGGGGGGGTCTCCATGCACCTTGTCCTAAAAAAGAATTAGATTGATAGAGGGGGCCGTATGTTCCCTGGTATCCGCTGGGGCCGGCTTGTTCGGTGTCTTCTCCCGAACTATAAGACGAGTCTGAGAAGGTTGTAAAGTTTCTTCTCCCCCCTCTGTAGGCACCACGTCCGCGATTGGTGAATCTACCCTGAGAATCCTGTCGGTAGTACTCTTCTTGGAGGTACGGGTACGTCTTTTTCTTGTCATATAATTTCAGGTCTCGGGCGAGTTTCTCCAACTTTTTCTTTATGGTCGTTGTTTCGAAGTCTTGTAGTGTGGAGACAAGTTTGGTAAGAGCTTCCTTGGAATTAGTTAGGGTTGAGTCACTTGTTATTTCGGCCTTCAAGTCAGAGATTTGTTTAGTTAGGACGGCAATTTGTTCATTGGCGGTTTCGATGCCAAGCACCATCCAGTGTTGCGAACAATTGTTCGCGACAAAACTGAAACCCTCCCTGAATTTAGGGACGTCAACAAAAATTGCTGGTT